>NW_023416379.1:83107547-84442547 GCF_014108235.1 Myotis myotis
CAGCACTTGATCTGTTTTCCTGAAGCTCATTGGTCACCCAAATAGGTACTGCCTCATTCCACCAAAAAGGATCCCTGTCATTAAAGTCAGAAAAATATTTCTTGGTGATTACATCATACATGGAATTAGCTACAATGCCATGGCTTTCTTCATACAAGCCCGTCACAATACTATAGTGGTTTGGAAATGTCTTTGTGATGAAAACATTTTTAACATGCTCCACTAAGACGCCTTCTTTGATAAAATTCTGGAGATGAGGAAATTCATATTTCTGTAGATAGTCAGCTCTGAAGCCATCAAAGGACACCAGTAGTAACTTCGGTGGCAAACTATACGAAGAGTTACTACCTCTACACGCAGTTATAAGTCCAGAAAATAAAAGTATTACTAGTAGCTTCATATTGAACGTGTTGAAGGAGAGCAATCAGGGTTCCTAAAATATAAAAACACAATGCATAAGCAGTAATGCTATTTGACTCGGATTAGGTTTCAAAAGTTTAACCATCAGGAGAAGAGAACCAACATTTAAACTTTTTATATACCAGCTTTACCTCTATCAACTTAAAAATTAAATAATTAATTTACTGAAAGATAACTGAATAAAGTTAAAATTGGAAAGACTAAAAATTGCCTTTACTTGTCCAGTTTCCTTTTATATATGTCCTGCCCAGCATGCATGGGCCATTTTTATACTCTATATAATACTCAGGTTTGACTACCTTGCTTGTCTGCAATTAGAAATTTAGAAATTATTCTAAAAGCTTAATAAGAACAGATGAAGAAACAAAAAGTCTCCCTTTTCACAAAGCAGGAGTGCCAAGCTCTCTGAGGCTCCAGAGAGGGAGATTGCTGTTCCATTTAACGACTACAGAAATAGGTGGTAGAAATTCCACCATATTGGCTCACCACCAGTTCTTGTTGAAAAATAGGAGAATAAGAAATAAATACTATTTGAGAGAAAGACCCCACCTCACTCTGAGCCTATACAATATGCACATGAGGCTGACAGGCAGACAACGCCTACAGGGACTGGCAGGTGACAGTAACTTCTGAAGAAATTCAACAGCTGTTGAAATGAATTTCATCACCACATCCCTCTTAGTCTTCCCTTTTACTGTCAAAGGCATAACTATTCAACCTAAAACTTCAGGCTCGGAGCTCCCTCTGATTTTTCACTCATTTTTAATAATCCACGAATGACAAAAAGAGCTTTCCCCTAATAAATCTTCCTGCCTTCAGACTCTATCTTCTTTGGGCCCTAAAATAAAAGGATCTGTGATTTAGGTAGAGTGCTTCACTATAGATCAGCAGTTCTCAACATGTGGGTCGTGACCCCTTTGGGGGTCGAACGACCCTTCACAGGGGTCACCTAAGACCATCGGAAAACACATATATAATTACACAGTTTTTGTGATTAATCACTATGCTTTAATTATGTTCAATTTGTAACACTGAAATTGGGGGTCACCACAACATGAGGAACTGTATTAAAGGGTCGCAGCGTTAGGAAGGTTGAGAACCACTGATATCGATGGTCAGGGTACCCTTCCATCAGAATAAGAGAAAAGGAGCAAAGGAGTGTGCTAACAGGTTGGAGGGCTAGAGGTGAAGGGAGCCGCATTCCCTGAGTTATAAAAGGTAGAGTCATTTATTGAGAGGGAGTAGGGTGGTAAAAGGGCCGGTGGTTTGAGGAATACAGAGAAATGGCAGATGTGGAGGATGGGTAAGAGTACAAGGAAACAGCAGGATTTGTGGTCAATGATGACAGCAGATTCCATAAATTTTTAGAGTGACACTGTTGATTGGCTTTCTCTAGCACAGTGATTCCCAAAGTGGGCGCTACCGCCCCCTGGTGGGCGCTGCAGCGATCCAGGGGGGGCGGTGATGGCCACAGGTGCATTTGGAGGCATATATCTTTCTGTTTAATTGCTATTAAAATTAAAAAAAAATTAATTTCCAGGGGGCGCTGAGTAATATTTTTTCTGGAAAGGGGGCAGTAGGCCAAATAAGTTTGGGAAGCACTGCTCTAGCAATTTCCTGGCTCAGGCATGAACAAAATATACAGCTGAACATACCTGTGCTTGAAACTAAAGTATGATGAAGGAAGCTGAAGTTGATATCATCTAATGAATGGCTGATATTTGAGCTGCAGCATCTAAACTGAAACTAATGTAGATGCAAACAGACAGGATTTTAGACTTGAGGTTCTGATGAAGTCAAAGAACTGGTGTTTTAAAAGTAACTTTCAGTGAGAAGTGCAAGGATGTGGGGTTGTGGTTAGAGTGAGGGGACTGAATTCATCATGCCAGAATAAGACGACTTGTGGTATGGCCAGGGGGACATGCCCCTAGAAGTCCAGGCACACCAGCAGCCAGTTAAAGAACATGATGATTAAGTTCACAAGTCATTTTCTGTGTTGTTCTTTTTCCCAGTTAGACTGCAATTACTTGAGGGTAGAGACTTTTTTCTTTCAAACATACTTCATACTAGATGGTCTGTGTATGTAGTCATTCAAAGACTTACTGATTGAAGCTGTGACCCTCCAAAAACCAGGGACTTAAGATTTTGAAGATCAAAGGCACAGAATCATTTTTATGAGGAACTTTGGGTCTGGAAAATCTCCAGCATTTTAACCTGAGATGGGCTGCCTCCTGAGTGTGGTGCATGGGTCCTCTGCTGCTAGTCCATCCAAGAAACCAAAACCAGTACACAAGAACAAAAACCACCTCTCCAAAGAAATGAGTAACAATTCTAAGTACAAGACACATACTTTGCACAGATGTAGCTCCAGTCACACGTCAGCAATTTCAGCTGTCAAGAATCTAGATAGCAGTACTTCTCTTTTTATTCAGTATTTGGTGCCCCTGACCTAGTGTAACGCATCTCTTCCCTCAGACAGTCATAACTGGGTTCAGACAATATCATGCAGGCTGTTGCCTAGGTTCCAGAGACCTCAGAACTTGTGTGGAGGGCACACAGGTCTCCATGAAAGCTTGGGCTGAGCAGATTCCCTGGTTTCTCGGAGTACAGCTACTTCCCTATACCAAAATATCTGTCTCCACTAACAGTAGACTAAAACAGCAAATAAGTGGCCTAGTATTGTAAAGATACTCACAAATCTTTTTTTTAAATTTAATTTTATTGACTTCAGAGAGGAATGGGAGGGAGGGAGAGAGAGATAGAAACATCAATGATGACAGAGAATCATTGATCGGCTATCTCTTGCACACCCCACACTGGGGATCAAGCCTGCACCCTGGGTATGTGACCTCACTGGGAATCGAACTTTGACCTCCTGGTTCATAGGTTGAGACTCAACCATTGAGCAACAATGGCCAGGCACAAATGTAGTTTTTAAAGGTTGTTTATCTACTGCCCTGGCTTTTGCCCTGAGTAACCATTCTACTTTTCCAACCAATCCCACTGCACAACGTATTCTGCTGCCAAGTCAAATCTGATCTAGTATGTCAAACTGAACACGTTGTCTGCACCTCCAAATCTTCCCCCTTTCCTATGTTCCCTAATATCTTAAAACAGCTTCATCATTCTCTCGGTCACATAGAGATGTCCTGAGTGCACCATCAGTTGCCAGCCTAGTCAACTCTATTTTCATATTATCTATTACAGCAGCAATTTTCAACTTTTTCATATCACGGGACACATAAACTAATTACTAAAAACCTACAGCACACCAAAAAATATATTATAGTTTTGGCCAATCTAATTTAAAAATATATATAATTTTGATTCATTCACACCAGATGGTTATTGTTGTGTTGGCTGTTGTCATTTTTTTATTTGAAAATCTAAGGGAAAAGAGGTCCCTGCCCCTGACTGAGTAGTCAAGTCTGCATGTTTTAAAAATTCTTGTGGCGCACTAGTTGAAAATCCCTACAGTATAGTAGACATATGAATCACTGAGTGGACCTTGTTAAAAGTTCAGCTGTCCAGCCCTGTGTGGCTCATTTGGTTTAAGTGTCATCTAGGAGCAGGTATGGGAGGCACTCACATCAATGTGTTTCTCTCTCCCTCTCCCATCCTCTCTCTCTAAAATCAATACAAACATATCCTCGTGTGAGGATTAAAAAAGAAGTTCAATTGTCTACTCTCCATATTTAGAAAATTCTAATTCAGTTGGTCTACAGTAGAGGCCAGGAGTCTTCATTTTTAACAGCTATCCATTCTTTTCCATCTTCACTGCTGCCCTACTTCTTAAAGTCCTCAATATTTCCTGACAAAAACACTCTGTCTCTTAACTGACCTTCCTACCTCAATCACTTTCCCCTTTCTGCCGCCAACTTAATTTTTCTGGTCATAGCTCTGTTCATGTGTTCATGACAATCCCCTAATTTAAAAAAACTGTTCAAAGTATCCACTGCTATACAAAAAGTCCCAAAACCTCAGCCTGGCATTTAAGCCCTTCCATTATCCAAGCCCAACCCATATGCAAATCACTAGAAAATAGTTAAGGAAAGAATTGCCAACCTTAATTTCCATTTACCATACTTCACTGTCGCATTCTGTCTAAAATATATTACAAAGACATGAAAAGACAATAATCATTTAACTAGGTGACCTGCAGGTGACTTATAACAGCTCTTCAGTAACAGTCTATGCTTCCAAAAACATCCTAAAGTTACTTCCTATATGTGTAGTTCTGCCCAAACTCTCTTATAGGTCATAAAAAAATCATTCAACAAATATACAATATAACTAAGTCTAATCACAAAAATGTACATGCTGTTTATCAAGAGACAAGAATGTTATACTTTTCAAATATATAATACTGAAAATAGGGGCATAAATAATCAGGACAATGAATCAACTTGTCACCTTGAAAGAACAAAGACAAGCTTGAATGAACCTTGTCAGACAATACCAAAACTTTTTGTAATTCTGTGCTTGAGATCCATGCACCATACAAGTATTGTTTATAAAACCAAGCTATTCAAGGAATTACTACAAATGAAATATCATAGTATGCATAAAACTTTTCCAACAGCGTTACTTATAAGAGCAGAGGGGTTCCAAGAAAATTCAACTAATGGTGTTGGGACAACTAGATATCCAAATGTAAAAGAATGACTTTAGACCCTTCATCTCATACCATACACAAAAATTAACTCAAAATGGATCATAGACCATGAGGATTAGAGTAAAGAAATAAAATGGATTCACTATAGTAAAGCTGCTAAATTACTAAAATCAAGTAGGTTGATATCTGAGAAAAAGATTCTAGTCTTGTTTTAACTAGCCTGGAAACTTAAACTTTTGAATATTCCAGTTCTGCATCAATAGGCATCAAACCTCTGCTAATCCTCTGATTACCCCTGATGAAGGGAAGAACATTCACCTGTCCAGACCACCTCATCTCCGTTTTCCAGACCATCAGTTATCTAGAGGATTACATCTTGGCCCAATCCAAAGACTCAGAATGCAAGACTGATTCTTCTCAAGAAGGTACTTTTTATTATAAAAACCCTCAGCTTCTCTTCCTTTTTTACAGAACACTCTGGATATTTACCTTGCTGTGTAATACCTTTGAATAAATCTTTACCAGTTATTTCTAGCCAAAGCCTCCTGATTCATGTATGCTTAGTCAACAACCAACATATATATATATCTTAGAAGAAAATACAGGAATAAATCTTTATGACTTGGGTTAAGCAATGTCTTCTTAGATATAGCACCAAAAGCATGAGTTACAGAAACAGAATAAATTTGATTTCCTTGAAATTGAAATTAAATACTTTAATGTTTCAAAGGATACCACAAAGAATGGGAATCCACAGAATGAGAGAAAATATTTGCAAATCATATATCTGATAAGGAATATATAAAATATATGTATTATATATATAAAATATGTAAAAAACTATAACTCAATAATAAAAGTCAAAAAATCCAATTAAAAATGAGGGAAGAACCCTAAAAAAACAATTATCCAAAGATATACAGATAGCAAATAAGCACATGAAAAGATGTTCAACTTCATTAGTCATCAGTGAAATGGAAATCAAAACCATAATGAGATACCACCTCACACCCACTATGATGAATACAGTAATCAAAAAGACAGATAACAACACATGTTGGCAAGAATACAGAAAAATTGGAACCTTTTTATACACTGCTAGTAAGAATGTAAAATGGTGCAACCACCACTTAGAAAACATTTTACATTTTGGCAGTTCTTCAAATAAAGTTACCACAGGATTCAGTAGTTCTACTACTATGCACATGCACAAGAGAAATTAAAACATTATGTCCACAGTAAAACCTACACACAAATACTCACCACAGCATTATTCCTAAGAGCCAAGAGGTAGAAACAATTCAAACGTCCATCAAGTGATAAGTCGATAAATAAAATGTGGTATATCGCACAATGGATATTATTTAGCAATAAAAAGGAATGAAGTATTAATATATGCTACAACCTGGAAAAACCTTGAAACATTATGCTAAGTGGAAGAAGGCAGTCACAGAAGATCACTTATTGCATCATTCCTTTTATTTAACATGCCTAGACTAGGCAAAACTACAGAAAAGGGAAGTATATTAGTTTTCCTAGAACACAGGGTTGGGGAGAAATGCTAATGAGTATAAGGTTTCTTTTGAGGGTGATCAAATTAACTGTGGTGATGCTGTGCAACTCTAACATTATACACTATAAATGAGTGAATTGGATAGTGATACACACACACACACACATTTATATAGAGGGGGGGGAAGAGGAGGAGGAGGAGGAGGAGGAGGAGGAGGAGGAGGAGGAGGAGGAGGAGGAGGAGGAGGAGGAGGAGATCTTTGAAGTCTCATTTTACCTCAAAAATTATGTGAAATGTATCCTTCATAATACAGACTTGGGTGTTTTAATGGGAACTATTTTACACCACTTCTCATATGGGAAAAACCCCACAAAACAAAACAAAACAAAACAAAACACAATACAAGCAGAAACAAGTGTCTGCCTCTGTCTCACACAAATTACATAAGAATCAAACTCTTTCTTCCCCAAATCTTGAGTAGAAATGATGTTCAAGATGTATGGGGTGTTTATCCTGAGGTCAGTAATCCCTTAATACATCGCTAGGATCCAAGTGTTTCAGTCCTTGTCCCCAGCATTAGAAAGAAGCACAGACAGCATGGAGACCACAAGAATCCCAGAATTTGAGCTCATTCTTAGTAGATGGACAATCTTAGGCAGATCTAACTCCTCCCAGATTCAATTTCCTTGTGTGTAAAATGGGGATGCACAAAGCATTACCGAACAGACCCTTAAATTTAGTTTCCTTTATCCATTCTAGTTACAAAGCTGTTATGTTGCAAAAAAAGTGCACTATGACAGGCAGATGGTATTACTGTGAAACTATAAAATAACTAAAAATAATTTAATCTAAATCCCTTTTTACATGTGATGAAGTTGAAGGTCAGTGGTGGCCCAAGCTCAGAAAGCAATTAATGTGCTCTTACCAATTTCATGTCTTCAACAAAGTTGAGTCTAGTAACAGCAAGTTAACAAGTCTAGTAATAATCTCCAAACGATTCACAGAACTTTTCCTGCCAGAACATCTTTCCTTAGCAGCACCTGTATCTATGCCTTCCGAATACTGATTTATTCTAACAGGGAGCATTAAACTATAAATAAAACATCAAGGAGATCTCAAGTAGTTTTCAATGTATGAAAATCACTGTTATATTAGAAAACATTGGGAGACATTTTGTAATTCTTCCAAGCAAAAATAATCTATAAAAATAAAAGGGTAATATGCTAATTATACTGGATGTCTTCCAGACATCATTCCAGACATCCTTCCTGACGAAGCCGGGGCCAGAGGGAAGCCAACCCAGGTCCTGGGTGCTGTGGGCAGCCCGAGGGAAGCCAGCCCAGTTCCCAGGTGCCTACCGGCGGACTGAGGAGGGAAGCTGGTGCCAGCAGCCGGGGGAAGAAAGGCCTACTCTTGCAAGAATTTTTGTGCATCAGGCCTCTAGTGATGATGATGATGATGATAATGATGGGAAAAAGAGAAAGCAGACTCATCTAGACTGCATCCAAATAACCCCAACAGCAAACAGAAGTAGATAGTTTTCTTTAATTCAGGGGACAAAGCACATTCTACCTCCCCTGGGATGACTTCCTTGCCTGGATGGGCAATTCTCTCTGACATTCTTAGCCCAGGTGAAGTTGGGAGAGTAGGACAGTTACAGGATATGGTGAAAGCTACTTGTCATCAACAACATGCTACCCACTTCATAATACAAAAGCTCTATTCCAAGCGCTTCACAAGTATTATTTGTAATGAAACTCTCACACAGCTTTAAAATAGAACTATTGTCTATGCACACAGAAAACGTAGGTGGTTTCGTTTAGATTACTATTGTTATTATCTTCATATTCTAAGGAAAAAAACATTAAGTACTCAGTAAAAGACTTCCCCAGTCCTTTATTTTTTAGGATTCTAAATCATTCCCCAATTTTCCCACGCCCGCAAAATTGTCTAGCAAGTATCTCCAAAACAGCTACAGTTCTATTACTTCCTACAGAATAAAATGCCCCTCCATGGACTCCCTGTGTTTTCATCAAAATTTCTCCCAGACATTTTTGTGGCTAATTTAAAGGGAGGAGACAGTTTATTTCTATTAAACATATTCCCTTAAACTGCCTGGAAAAGGGAAGAAAACCATAATATTAACAAGAGCAGGTGACTTCCTATAGTCCTTGGCGAGATTTCATTCGGGCTTCGGTCCATCAGGTCGCTGGTGGTTCAGCAAACCCTCCTGGGGGGTCGGCCCTGGAAGGGACCCGAACCTGCCTGTCACCAGCGGCCCAACCCCGGACACATCCTCCCCCCGGCCGCCCTGCCGCCCGGTACCGTGGATGCCACCACCGGAAAGGAAGTGTTTGTAAAGTGCTTCACACACAGCCCCGGCCCGCACAACGCACTTCGTCCTTATCTTCCTCGGCTGCCGGTGCAGGAAATTCGTTTTCACAGCGGATGACATCATGACCATAAACTCGAATCTGATACTCAGACACAGGCCTGTCCAGGCGTCTCTTCATATTCAAATGCCCACCCCGCCGGCCCGCCTCCCCTGGGTTTCACCTTCGCTCACCTTGGCGAGCCTCCGCTGGCCTTCAGCCCACTCCCCTCTCCCCCGCCCCGCCGCAGCCCTGCCCACCCCAACCCAACCCACCGCTACTCGCCGGCCCACACCGGCCGCCGCCGCCGCCTCCGCCAGTTACGTCGGTGCCACCGGTCCCTTCGCGGACGTCCCCGCCGGCGTCCCTGGATGTCGGGATCGGAAAGGGGGCGTTTCGCACCACCTCTACTTTCAAATCCCCCGGTGGGCCGGCAGGGGTGGCACTGCTCCCCGCAACCGTGCGCGCGAGGCCTCACTCACCTGCCGCCGCGGCCGCTCCTTCCAGCGCGCGGAACCGGCGCTCGAGGGTCCCGGCGCGAAGGAGACGCGCGAGGCCAGCGGGAGGCGCAGCTCTTCCCGAGGTGCCTGCGCAGGAGCGACCCCCTACCACCGCCGCCGCCGCCGCGGGGAGCGGCCACCACCTCCGGGAGTCCGCGCGGCCGGGGGTGCTGCGCAGTGCGGGCCGCTGTCCGGCTGGGGCGCGACAGCGGAACAGGCTTGGAGCTGTTGGCGCAGCGAGCGGGGAGTCTGAGTCCTGCCCTCCGATTGGACGCCGGAGCCGCCGTCAGTGTAACCCCCTTTCCGATTGGTTAGACTCCGGCACCACCTGCGACAGCTGCTCCGGTGGAGTGGGACGGGACCCGGGAGCGGAGGTGTGTTCCTCTCGGCCGCCACGGCCCTTTTGTACCATCGTAGGGCTGCGTGCCCTTCAGAGGACCTGAAACGAAGGGAGCCCTGGCCATGGCCAAGGCCACGCCTAATGCCACTTCCACTTTGCCCCTAGGAAACCCTGGGGCTTAGGTGTCCCCAGGAAAAAAAACGACTTGGGCTGCACCAGGGCCTCGGACAAATCTAAAGCAGCATCAGCCAGTCCCCATGAGCGGAGATAAATACAATGTAAGTGCTACCATAGCAATATCTATCTTAATATACAGGTGAGCACCTTTACAGGAAGTTGAATAGTAGGCAGCTTACCAGTCAAGTTACAGGAAATGCAGAAACATAGTCCTTGTAGTAGGGAATTAGTCATTGGTACCAGCGAAGAAATGGGCACTTCTTTAGACAGAGGCATCATGGGGGATTGTGCTCATCCCTGCAATTGGAAGCTCAAACAGTCCATGTAACTTTAAGCTTACTAGAAGAAACAGAAATTACCAAGCAGAAGTGAGAAGGCTAAAAAGGGCTAATTCAAATGTAACCCTGATATTTTGGGGGACTAGCAATTGGAATCCATGCCAGCAAGCTAACCTATGATTAAGTCATTACCTCCTTCCCAGAAATTGGTCTTGCAGAACCTGTTACAGAGGCCATAAAAATGTGAACAGCTCACTGCCCCTGGAGGGAGGGTTATTAACGCTGGTGTCAGGCCAAACCATCAGATATGGCCTGGAGACCCCCAACACCTAAGGGTCTTCTTGCAAAGCCCGCGAAAAGGACTGGAAGCATAATCCATATTTGCAGGACAAAGACCACAGGGAGATATAAAATGAAGGCCCCTGCATGTTTTGGTACTCAGATTTGGATAGCTATTTCCTGAGTCCGCTAGCGTAATTAAACAGCATCCCTCCACTTCTTTAAAGCGTCGCTTGGTTTTCTTTGGTCTTCTGCAACAGAAGTACCGTAGATTTATTTAACACTTGGGTTACCCAGGCATGGTTGGCAAAGAGCAGATAGGATCTTTTGTTGCTGCAGTGCCCAACACAGAAACTGGCATAGAAAAAGTGCTTACTAAATGATTGTTGAATTTAATGGAACAGTTTAAGGCAGTGATGGCAAACCTTTTGAGCTCGGCGTGTCAGCATTTTGAAAAACCCTAACTTAACTCTGGTGCTGTGTCACATATAGAAATTTTTTTATATTTGCAACCATAGTAAAACAAAGATTTATATTTTTGATATTTATTTTATATATTTAAATGCCATTTAACAAAGAAAAATCAACCAAAAAAATGAGTTCGCGTGTCACCTCTGACACACGTGTCATAGGTTCGCCATCACTGGTTTAAGGGGCTCTGTCTTCTAGTATTGAAAATCATTTATCCCATGTGATCAGACCTGGCCCTAAGTGGATCTGCCTGGGGCTAGCTGGTAGTGTGTGGGTTCTTGACTTTGTGCAGAAAAGATTTCACATTAGTCAAGGTGACTATGAGGGTGGGTACCTTTATTAAAGCTGGGACAGTGAAACAAAGAAGGGCTTAGCAGAGAAGAAGCAGCAGGCTAGCTTAGGCTGGGCTGCTTTGGCTCACTGGGAAGTCAGAGTAAAAGGGGCCTTGCAGACAGGTTTAGGGGGTTAGCCCGGGACAGGCTGCTGTTACCCATTGCTCCCCTGGTTGCAAGTCTTGTGGGGGTTCCTTAGAGTTTAGGAGATACATGCCTGTGGGGGAAGAAGAGAGGGAAGGGGAAGGTGCAGGCATGCTCTCCAGAGGAAGAGGGAGTGCTGGGTCCTTTGTCTTGAGGGTTTTTATCTCTCTCTTGCAGGCAGGAATCTTAGGGGAAGTTTCATGGAGTGTTTCAGCAGAATATTCATCAGTTTTGCAAGTGTGCTCTTTCACGGTCCTGGTCTCTGCTGATTGGTTAGCACCAGGGCAGGATATCATGACTCAAGGCAGCTAGTCCTGAGGCTGCCATGGCATCACCTGGTTTTGCTGCTTTTCTGGGCCTGGAGTTGAAATACAATGGCGGTCCAGATATATCTTTAGGGAGGAAAGGTTGGGGGGGGGTCCAAACCACATGATCAGTGATATGCTAGGGGAGGAGGGGCAAGGTCCTTGTTTGCCTGTTGCCAAGACTTTCCAGTTTGTTGACCTTCTGTACCTGACCCATTGTCCTTGCTGTGCTCATGTCTGTCTGACTGCCTACCATACCTGGATTATTAACCTGCAATAATCCAGGTTAATAACCTAGAAATTGTGGGGGTCCTCCTGTCACCTAATCACTCCTTTCTCCCAGCGTTAAGCAATCACTAAGTTCTGTTGCTTCATGCTCCTCAATATTTCTCAAATCCATTCATTCCTCTCAATGCTTTAGTTGATTCATTGACTTTCTTGCTTAGATGGCTGGAATAACCACCAACCGGTTCTTCCTTGTCCTTAGGATCTTTTAGCCCTGATATTCTTCCAAATGGTGCCAGATTCTCTAAAATCTTCAGCCTAAACAGCCACTCTATTTCCAGTTCACCTACATCATCATAGCTAGTCCATACCTTGCACTGGCATGACTCCAGGCCCTTCCATGTGTTCTATCCTTTCTCTGGATCGATCTGCCTGTTATTCTTTAACTAATGAGTGGCTATTTAGCTTTAAAGACACTAATAAAAAATTTCCTCTTCAGTAAAATCTTTCCCAGCAACCCCAGGCAAAGCTAGTCATTTTCTCCTCTCTGTTTCCATTTTAATTGGTACATAGCTCCACCTTTGTACTTAACATGTTGTGCTGGAATTATATGTTTAAGGATCTGACTTTCTCAATCAACTGTAATCTACTCAATGACAGATCCTTAAACATATAATTCTTTGTTAACACACATGTCTGGCACATCAAAGATGTTTAATAGCAGTGAGGTGAGTGAATAAAGTAAAAAAAAAAAAGAAGAAAAGAAAAGAAATTGTGGGGGTCCAGAAGAGTCACCCCAATATGCCTCTGTGGTATGCAGATTGTTTTGAGCTATTGAGCTAAAGGCAACTTTAGCTGCCAGACTCAGGAGAAACTTCTGCCTCCTCTCCCCGCCCTGACCCTCTTAACTGCCTAAAGGGCCTTGCCCAATAAGACATTATCAGTAATAACCTTTTCAACCCACCTTTATAGCCAGATAAACTTTGATTTATTAAACATCTGCTCTTCTAATCATACTGCAATGACTCTTTGCAATCCCCAAGGTGCATTACCTCATCCCTAGCTCAAAATGTCTTATATACCTCAGTCCTCCTTTCTGTCTCTGAACCTCTAGTACATGGGGGGGTCTCTGAACCAATCATGTATGCGGGGTTCCCATACATATGCATGTATTAAATTTTGATTATCTTCTCTTGCTAATTTATCTCATGACTGATTATTAGACCAGCCAGAAGATCCTTCAGGTTCTGAGGTTGGCCCATGGGTCTTTAGAGTATAACCGTCACCAAGACCCCAGTGTCTGGAGGCAGCTGCAGGGACAATGTGGGGCTAGATACATTCTCTTGATTATTAGTTTGTACCTTCATAAGTTAATTTAGTGTCAAACCTCAAGGCTGGCCTGGGCATTGCTGATTTGGAGCACCTTGATTCCCAGGCTGTCAGAGCTGGAAGGCCTGGCAGAGGCCACGTGGTTCGGTCCCTAGGATCTGCCACACCTGAGTTTGAATATTTACTCTGCCACTCAGTAGCTGAGCAATCTTGGGTCAGTATCTCGACCCATTTGAGCCTCTATTTCTCATCTGAAAAATGGGCCCTCTTACAATATCAACTGTTATGCCCAGATTTCAAGATCCCCAATAGACCAACAGGGAGCCAGCCAAGTCCAATGCAAAAGCAGAGAGTCTTTTATTCAAACCCGGGCTTGGCTCCCCTACCCTCCTTACTGACACAGCAGCAAGTGGCAGAGAGAGAGCTAGCCCGGTGGGAAGAGGAGTTTTATAGGGGGGTGGAGTAAGGGGAGGAGAGGGGACTGTGGGCCCTGCCATTTGGCCAGGCGCAAGTCGGTGTCTCGTTACACAGGATGTGGTCATATCTATGGCGCGCACTTCCCTTGATTGTCATTGGTTAGTTTAAAGAAATCCTGGGTGTGGCTAGCAGAGGCTTGGGCTTCCGGGAAGAAGCCTTGCCGAGCACATGGCTGCCCAAAAATGGAGGATCTAGGGTAAGATGGAGGGTGTAGTCCTCGCCCTTTCATTCCCCCCTTTGTCTTGGAACTTCCGGCTCAATCATGAGACGGACTGCATTTCTATTTCACCGTTGCTAGAGGCCCATACTGGGCACACAGAACTATCAACTGAACTATCCCTATACGCTTAACAAATGGTCCGGTGGAAGGGAAAGAAGCCATTTTAGCTTTAACAACCTCTATTGAAATAGGATCTTTCTTCTTAAAATTCCTCCATGGCTATCAAAAAGCCAAATCAAGATTAATTTATCTACTGTATTCTATTTGGCCTGATGTTTGCATAAACACAACAAGAATGGTAACCGACCACCTTTGCTGGAATCTCATGGTTGAATCTGTAGGGCCAGGAAGCCAAGCCATCCAGCTGCCATCAGGCCTGCCTGCAGTATCTGCTGAGCTAGGTGAATCCTTCACCTGTAGCAACTCCACCTGAGCCCACGCTCCAGGCTTTAAGGCCCATCTTAGTAGCTCTCCTGCTCGTTGCGGCCCAGAGTGTGTGGGGGTTCCGCAAGAACGCAGAGGCATCTTTACTGCTCCCCTTCTACTCTTACCAACCGCCAGTGATGGTAGGGCATGGGCCTGATGCTCCAGCACCAGCCATCTTTAGGGCTCCCAAGCAGGATACCAGGCTTTCTTCGTGGCATTCTTACTGGCTTTAAGTCTTTAGAGCTCAGACAGGGCTCTTTAAAACATGATACTCCAAAGTTTTCCGTTAATAAAACCACTATTAGGAACCAGTCTTATTGAATATATGCAAAGAAATGTATTGCCATGACTTATTTAGCATTGCCAGATTTCGGAGTTACATAAGGAGAAAAACATACATAAGGAATTACATAAGGAGAATTACATAAGGAGAATTACATAAGGAGAAAAACATACTGATCTGCCTTGCTAATTCCTTTTCATGGATTTATAATAAAACAGTAACTGTTGGCATTAAACCTTCTTTCTATGCATAACCATGCCTCAGACCTTCTATTCCAAACAGGCCTTTCCCAGCTTTACTACCCCTGACATGGGCATGGTTACGCAGGCCTGCAAGACAGTATACAGGCTGCCAACCGTTAACTGTCTCTCAACAGAGACCAAAACCTGATGGGCACCCTTCCCTGCCCAGTTGGGCACCTGCCCTCTTGGCAGCTAGACACCTTTTACTTTTGGGGTTCACCCCACACAGTCCCCTTCCAGGATAGCCAACATACATAGCTATAACAATGTCCCTCAGTGTGGAAGACTGGACACTTGCCAGTTATTCCCAAAGACTACTAAGGACTGTAGACCATCACCAGTCCACAGCTACAGCTACATTTAAACCTGTAAGAGAATTGAAGGTTAATACAACATATTAATACAATGAAACATGATATTGGCATCATGGCCTCTTCAGGCAGCCAAATCTTACTAATGTCTATTCTTGACCTTCCTATAAATTGTTCTTGTCCATGTCCATGAAGATGCAGGCATTATCTAAGTCTATTATACAGTATTGTGGGGGCTCCCGGTGGCAGGAGTGATCACGAGCAATGTTACCAGCATCAGGCAGGTAGAGCACACTGTAGCTTGAGCTTGAGCGGGTTGCGTTGATCTCGATCGACGCTCCATTTGGTGACGAAGTCTTCCCGGATCACAGATGGGTCCGCTGACCGGAGAGTGTGATGGACCCAGGTCGCGACGCCATCTACCTTGAGAGCGGTGGGGGTCGTCAGCACCACAGTGTAGGGACCCTTCCAACGTGGCTCGAGGGTCTTGCAGCGGTGCCTCCTGACGTAGACCCAATCTCCTGGTCTGTGCTGATGAGGAGTTGGGGTTGGGCCAGTCTCATAGATGGCGCGGAAGTGCAGCCACATGTCCTCGTGCGCCCTCTGGAGCCCTCTCAAGGAAAGCAGCAAGAAAGTCAGCTTTAGGGTTAGGAATGATAGGGGGTGGCCTGCCAAACATGATAGGAGAGCCACCCAGTCCCCACCAGTTTCCATGGTTCCTTTCTACCTGCCTTGAACTCGGGGGCCTATCCAATTTGCCCCAATAGCCCTAGTTACTACCTGCGTTACTTGTGAAATAAAGGCTGGTCCGTTATCAGACCCTATCATAGCCTCCGGTTCTCCCAACCCAACAAGGTTTCGGCCAGTCTCCGAGTCAGATTCCTCCTCTCTTGGAGAACTTCAAAGTCCTGATGGCTTCTAGGTAACCCTGTTTATTAGTTACAGCGCTCTGCTTTCTTGCCTTTCTACCAGTTCCCTTTGTGGCAGAGCAGCAACCAGGCCTCTTTCAAGGGAGTGCACTAGAAGGGGATATCAGCCCCTCCTTTGCTAGCAGCAACAGGTACCAAACCCTTTCAGTACATTTGACCAGCTTCATTCCCACCCACTTTTACAGATTCTAAGGCCCATTGTCTTCCTTTAACCAGCAAGCCAACTGACACTGGCCTGTATTATTTAATTCAGCACAGGCAGGGGGAAGGGCCCATGAAATCTCTGCCCTGAGGAACTGTGAACCCCACCCTTAAATGTCCCAATCAGACTAGAAAAGCCACAAATACCTTTTAAATCTACCCCAGAATTCCAAAATCCCAACCCAGCACAGAATATCACATAGCAAATCAAAGTTCCCAGCAAACAAACAGAGATGTTTACTAGTTAGGCGGGCTGATTCCACCTCTGACAGAGAGCAAGCGCCCTTGGGGAAAGATCCCAGCGGCCGCTCAGGGAGCTTTGCTATCAGTCAGAGCACTCAGCCTCAAAGAAATCAAGCGTGTGTTTTGTTTTTTTTCCGCAAACTTCCACACTTACATGAACAAATAATTATACCCAAGTAGACATACAAACATCAAATAAACATTTACACTTACACCCTTTCAGTGAACAAGTAATTTTACAGTCTTGGGATCTTGAGCAGATAACAGGAACACTGCCCAAGTCCCCTGATGGGGGCCTGACAGGAACAGATGTGGGGGCCTCCCTTCCCCACATCCCAGGACAGGATTCTTGACCTATGTCTTATCCAGATAGAAACGGTACTTATCACAAACAAACAAATAAAAAAAACCAAAACCAAAAATCAAGAAAACCAAGGCCAGAAGTACCCTCTGACGTTTCAGGGGTACCAAGGAAGGAGAAGTTAGGCCGCGTCCAGCCCTTCTCACAATCCACCACCAGTGACCAGTCCCAGCTCACTGGCCTACCATTCATTCAACATTTCTCTTTCCTCCCATCACACCAAAGCCATGCTTTCCAGTTAGTTAGAACTCTTAGCCTTAATTTTTAGGTGACATGTAAATAATTAACATTCCTCAGATTAGCAATATATTCAAAAATTTTTAAGAGACACAAAAATTTCACTAGTTAAACAATTTTAAACAACAAAGATACATATTTAAGCAATAAGGACAGATCAGTTTACAGCATGCAATCTAAACCACAGCTTTGGGTAAACTCATTATCCTGGGTCTCCAGAACACTGAACTGGAGCCCTCCGACCCTGGGACAGCTGTGCTGTCCCTCCCAGGCAAAGGAAAAATGTGCCCTCTAAGACCAGTATGAAACCAACTTCTACCTGAAATAATCGCACTTTACTTTAGAAATTGGATTACTACTATCAGTCCCTTTTAAAGACTTTGACATAACCTTTAATTGTCCTTAGTTTAAGGAAAGCAGGGTTTTCTAGATTTAAGAGATTGGCTTAAAAATAAATCCAGAGGCAAGCACACTTCCTGCCCCATTCACATTTCTGCAGCAATACTCCGCCTTAAAGCTCCACCCCTGTCTAAATCAGAGGGAGGGGCCTTTGCTATTTCAAGATGGCGGCCCCCGGGGGATCAGCAAGTCATGTGGCTGTATTGTAGACAAACAGAAATCTTTTTAGCTGTTTATACTTTTATAATCATTTTAAAGCAAAAATCTTCAGTTGAGGTCACAAAATCAATCCTCCCTTCTCAATCAGACCAATAAGCAAAGGTATTTAGTTATTACAATTACATAATTTTTCCCAATTCAATCCGAACCTTAAAGTTTTTAGCTGGCAAGTTAAATATTCAGCATTTCTTAATATTCAACCAATAGATTTAATTCTGTTCTTTAGATTTTTCATGAGGCAAATTAGAGTAAACTTTACTCTGGAAAACCACATTTGAGCCTTGCAAAATAGGTTCTGGCCTACCTGGTCTTTTCAGATGTAAATTGACCACATTCTTCCTGGGGAAGCCAGCCTTAACACCCTTCAGTTAGCATTTAAAAGCTGTTCTTTATTATGGAAATGCCAATCCTTCTGCTAGAATCTAGCTAGCATCTTTTTTTTGGAGGGGGGGGGGGGTAAATGATCAGTCTTGGGCTCCACCCTGCACATCTGCAAAAAGATTCCAGCTCAAAACTCTATTCAAAATCGGACAGTGCACGCATTAGTTTTAAGCCAGCTTTTCTCTCTACACGTGCACAGAAATCCCAGATGCATTTACTTGGGGAGGGGGTGACCTGTTTTCACAGATCCTTACTCAGATGCCCGCCCGACTGAAGTTGTGGAGCCACACAAAGGAGAGGAGAGGGCAGGCCCCCTCCCTCCACACTCGCATACTTTCACCAGACATTCATTCAGAGTTTAAACAATACATTCAATTCCTAACAACTTCCCAACTCCTGAGGGAGCTCCAAAGCCTCCCCCAACCTCCTTGAAATGATCAATTGTAATACTTAAAGGAGTAGTTTGAGTCTATCCTATAATGCCCATCCAGTAAGTCCATAGAAAAAACATACAAACACAGAAAACTAAAAGGGCCCGAAAATACAGCCTTCCAACTCCATGGAAGCAACTAGACGATGACCTTACGCCAAACAGGTGGGAGCAACCCACATCATCTCAAATCCGTGAGGGGAAACCACATCCTTCGTGAGGGGAATATGCATCCCTCCTGGGGAATGGAACGTCTTCCAACTCTCCCCTGCCCGTGGTCCTTTTCAGTGCATCCACCTAGACCACTTTGGGCACTTATAGATTTCAGAAATGAGCTGGCACAGAACAGAACACACAATGACACAGACACCTACCGCGGTCAGTCAGACTCTCTGGATAGGGGGTCCCTCGATGGTCTTGGGAGCCCCGGGCGAGCCCCCAAATGTTATGCCCAGATTTCAAGATCCCCAATAGACCAACAGGGAGCCAGCTGAGTCCGATGCAAAAGCAGAGAGTCTTTTATTCAAACCTGGGCTTGGCTCCCCTACCCTCCTTACTGACACAGCAGCAAGTGGCAGAGAGAGAGCTAGCTTGGTGGGAAGAGGAGTTTTATAGGGGGGTGGAGTAAGGGGAGGAGAAGGGACTGTGGGCCCCGCTGATTGGCCAGGCGCAAGTCAGTGTATCGTTACACAGGATGTGGTTATATCTATGGCGCGCACTTCCCTTGATTGTCATTGGTTAGTTTAAAGATATCCTGGGTGTGGCTAGCAGAGGCTTGGGCTTCCGGGAAGAAGCCTTGCCAAGCACATGGCTGCCCAAAAATGGAGGATCTAGGGTAAGATGGAGGGCGTAGTCCTCGCCCTTTCATCAACCCCTTAGGGTTCTTGTCAAGTAAATGAAATGGGATAAAGCAAGTAAAGTACTCAGCCCCATGTCTGACTTGGTAAATATTAATTAGTGATTATTATCATTATGAAATGTTCCCCAACCTGAACAGTGATCAGAGGAAGGCTTGTAACAGAGTGAGATGCTTTCTCTCTCTGAAGGCCTTCAGGCTAATAGCTTCCTGCAATAGATATGCTAATTAACTAGAGGAAATCTGCTACAGGCCTAGCCTGAGCAGCCCCTTTGTCAGCAAACAGGGGTGAGGGTGTGTGTGTGTGGGGGGGGGGGTGAGATACACACAAGTAATGACTCCAGAACCAGACTCAAATGGGGATGGGGAAACCTGGAACACAGGATTTTAGAAATTTTGCACTTTTCCTTGTGAAAGGAATTTTAGGGATAAAATAGGCAGGTTTAGGAAGTTTTAAGAATAAAGAGGGTCTATGGGGGAGGAATGTATAGGTGAGGGCTTGGAGCCATCAGATGGCATGCATTCACAGAGAATAAAAAAGGTGCCACAGGATAAGGGGAGATGAAGACATACACTAATGGAAGATAAGGAAAAGCCACAGAGTATATGGGGGAAAAGGAAACCAACTTTCACAGATGATAGAGAAATGTCTACAATGGCAGAAAGAGGAAAACAGATTTTCACAGGAGATAGAGAAATGTTACAAGAGAAGGGGGAGGGAAATGTTACAAGAGAAGGGGGAGGGAAAGCAGGGGGGTGGGGTGAGGTGGGGCTGGGCTCACGTGGGCTTGGGCTCTGAAGCTGATATTCTGCAAAAAGAGTGACCAATTAGAAGAGCATAGGATCATGAAGTGGGGAAGGGGTCCAATTAGAAGGGGGCATGAAGAGACAAGGAACTGCAGCATTTATAAACCTTAGCAAAAAAGAGCTTAGTGGGTTACCCCCTTGGGACTCCCTCCCTACATGGAGTTTGTATTTGCTTCCAATAAATTTCCACCCTTTTCACCTATCACCTTTTGTTCGTGACTTCATTCTTCAAATCCATCTGCACAAGGACTCAGGAAAGAAATCACCCTTGCATCTTGCTCAGGAAAAGAACCCAAATCACTTGGACCCCTTTTTGGAGCCTGACTGTTTACAGTCCCCACTCACCTCTTCACCTCATCCAAACTCCCTTCCCTAATCTATAAGACTGAATTTTGCTCTCTCATAATAAGATGGATTTGAGAACTAATTCTCATATTCTTGAGCTAGTCTGGCACAAGGAACCTTGTACCTGTAACAGGCTGAGTTCTAGGGAAAATTACATATTATCCAATTTAGTGAAGAAAATATTCGGCATTTGGGGCACGCACCTGTTTCACTGGGTGCATGATGGCTTATGGAGTAGACAGGATTGACTGCCGTACTGATCAGACGTGTAGTGGAGACAGCAGCTGGATGGGCTTCAGGAGAGAAAGGTTCCCTTTAGCCACTGCCACTGCCACATGCCACTGCCCGAATGACTGGGTCAGATCAGGGAGTCCTATGCAGTCTGGTCTCCTTACAGACAATGTGGTTGGAAACAGAGGGACAAAATGATTCCTAAGGATCTTTCAGCACCGAGCTTCTGTTATCCTTCAAATATTTACCACTTCAACCACAAATGGAAACCTGTTTCAGATGGGCTTCAATAAGAAGGATTTTAGAATCTTGTTAAACAAGACATCCAGCGGTAGGGCAGGCTTCAGGACTAGTTAAATTAGCAACTCAATGGTGTCACCACCAAGGACTGGTTCTTTCTAACTCTCCACCCAGCTGTTAACTGTGTTGGCTTCTGTTTCTTTTGTGTTAGAGATTGAAATGAATTAGGAGCAATCGTCTAAACCCATCATTTATAAGTGAATGTTGTGTCCCAGAGCTAATGGACTTGGCTAAATGTACAAAAACAAAGTACAACTAGAGTTTTTGCCTCCATTAGCCAATGTCAGGTTTGGAAGCAACATGTTAGAAGCAGTCCCCCCTCCCACCTGCCCCTCCACCCCCCCAGTGATCTAGACTCAAGATTTAGCATTTATTCATTAGCATAAACTATTTTTAAATTTTCATCCTGTTTTCAAAATCAAAGACAGCTCCTTATGAAATTATTTCTCTTTTAAACTCCCAATTATACTGACAGGAGTGGGTCAGAAGTTAAAAGTTACGGGAATAACTTTCAGAGCAAGTGCCACACCCTGCCCAATTCCTGTCCACTTTTCAGAAAAACAACTCCTGTCCACTGCTCAGCTCTGCCTAAACAACGAAACTGAAACTACCAAACTGCATATCAAATCACTGGGAGAGTATTTTAAGTTTCCTTTTTAATATATGTTAGATGTTAATGTAAAAAACATAATACAGCTTTTAACTTAAATATAAAAAGAAGAGAAACTTAGGAATCATAGTACTTTAGTGATTTTGAAGGTGTACTAGTATTTAACTAAAACTTTTCACCCACTACATTTTCAGTAAGATTACACTTAAATAATCTCAATCAAATATGATCATAAACTATTTTTAAATGCTTCTTTTAAAAATGATTCTATAATGTCCATGGCAGACTATTTAGTGTTAGACATTCTTTATTCTAAAGAAATTTTTTCAAGTATTTAATGAAGTTGTGTGAAAAACAGTATACATTCTTTTGAGGCTTTCCTATCTGGAAGGCAATGTGCTCAATTATTCAAAAGGTACAAAAATTCACTCCCTCCCCTCAAAGTGCCTCTGGGACTGACACTGCACACACTCCAAAGGACTAATATGGCACAGAATCACTGAACATTGGCCTATTTCTGGGCCTGATGAAGGCAAGATTGTACTTTTTTCCACAGATAGTGATGGGGCATTGGGAACCCAAGAGCACTCCTTTGAAATTGCATCTGACACTACAAATCAATCTTACCACACCACAACCTCCTGTACCTAGATCCCTGGAATTCTTTCCTTGAGATCCCATGAAAGAACATGATTTCCACCGGCAAGAGAATCTTGTGATTACATGGGACCCATCCAGATTACCCAGGATAATATCTCCCTCTCTCAAGATCCTCACCTTACTCACACCTGCATGGATCTTTTTTCTACACAAAGTAGCATAATCATACATTCTGGGCATTAGGATATAGACATCTTTGGGAGGCCATTAATGTTTGGCTGAGGGAATAACATTGGCACAGGCACCAGGATAAGAAAAGTGTGTTAGTCCTTAAAAATAATTCTATGTGTCTGGAAAATAATGATGTATATTAGGGGAGTCGTTAGTATTGAGGCTGCATAGGTTACTTAAAACCATATTGTTTTGTAGACAGGGAAGTAGTTATACTAAATGTATTAGGTAATGAAGTAGCAAGCATTGCGGTATTTGCATTGTGGAAATATAATATTTCTCCTGCTATAAAAAAGTTCACAATCTAGCCCTGGCTGGTGTGGCTCAATTGGCCAAGCATCATCCCATGCACTGAAAGGTTACCAGTTAGATTCCCGGTTAGGGCACATGCCCGAGTTTGAGGCTCAATCCCTGGTAGGAGGCGTGCAGAAAGCAACACATCAATGTTTCACGCTCACATTGATGTTTCTCTCTCTCCCTTCCTCTCTCCCTCAAAAAAAATCTTTTTTTAAAAAAGTTTACAATCTGGTAAGAGAGAAAGACGTATATGTAGAGTAACCACATTTGCCCAGGATAGTCCCATTTTTTCCCCATTTCCTACGTGAATATTCATTCTACAAAATGTCCTGGTTTGGATAATAAAGCATAGGGGTCACCCCACTTAAGTGCCAACATCCTCAATATTTGTTAAATATTGCAAGGTAGGAGCTCTATGTTAGGCCCTGGGAAAAAACAACAGACAGAGTTAAATTTTCTGTGCTCCAGGTGTATACCATCTAGTTGTAGGGTCTGAAGATCTTCTAAGGTAAAAATGTATTGCAAAAATTAATTGTCAATGAGGCAGCAATAGAAATGCTAAGGAAGAGAAACAGAAGGTAGTGCCTCAGACAATAAGAGGTATAAGAAGGCAGAGATCCCCGCAGGCTGGGTGAGCAGGACATGCTGCCGCCAGTGGAATGGATTGGTGGCTGGAGCTCCAAGTGTGATCAGGCTTGTGGCGATGAGAGAGGCAAGAGGGTACACCTAGACCACTTGTTAAGTGTCAGTAGAGTTGGAGGAAAATGTCATGGTCTGTGCTTCATTTCAGTATTTCTTTTTTTTTTTTTTAAATAATTTTATTGATTTACAGAGGAAGGGAGGGGAGAGAGACAGAAACATCAATAATGAGAAAGGATCATCGATTGGGTGCCTCCTGCACACCCCACAACCTGGGCATATAACCTGACCAGGAATTGAACTGCGACTTCCTGATTCATAGGTTGATGCTCAACTGCTGAGTCACACCGGCTGGGCTTATTTCAGTATTTCATTGAATCCAAGCACTATGTTAAGAAGCTCTATTGTTTTATGTACCATAAAAATAGTAGCCAATCAGCTTAAGATCCATTCTGCTTTCAGAGGTGTTAAAATGTGAAAAAAATGTACATTTTAAATTTCTGGAGTAAGATGATATCCCTTCTCAAATATGAAGACTCTTGCTAAAGTAGATCATCTCTGAACTTAAATGAGTTTAACTACTTTACATTTTATTTTTTATTATTTGGTATTTCTAATTGTTTGATCATTCTATAGATTTCCTTACAAAGATGGTCATATCTCTTTTAGACTATGGCACTACAAAAAATGTATGTAGAATTTAATAAACATTCTTGCTAACAGTATGATTTAAGGAATTCTCTTTACCCAGAAATCCCCTCCTAGGGTTCTACTTGAAATCCTCAGAATAAGTATAACTCCTTTAGGACAGCAATGTTCAACCTTTTTCATCTCATGGCACATAAACTAATTACAAAATTCTGCGGCATACCAACAAATATATTTTTTGCTGATCTGGTAGGAAATATGATTTTAGAGAGGAAGGGAGAGGGAGAGAGAGATAGAAACATCAATGATGAGAATCATTGATCGGCTGCCTCCTGCACAGCTCACACTGGGGACCGAGCCCACAACCTGGGCATGTGCCCTGACTGGGAATCAAACCGTGACCTCCTGGTTCATAGGTCAGCACTGAATCACTGAGCCACACCGGCTGGGCACAACATGGGTTTTTATAATTATAGCCAGGATTTCCTTATACCTTCATATTTGCTTTGAGCTGCCTTAGATTATTCTAGACTAATTTTCATTCCTAAAGATACCTGTCTCCTCTTCTTTCCATGAGCAAATCTGGCTGAGCCTTTTTCTATTTCAGATGCGTCATGAATGCAATCTGCCTTATTTAACTAAGTCATCTGGGTCAGTTATGTAATTGGTTTTGTTAGACATACTCACATATGGTTGCTCCAGGTACAGGAGCCCTCAGTATTGTGATGTTTTCTGATATCCATTAAACCTAAAAGATATACTTGTTCCATTGGCATGATTTTTCAGAGGTAATCAGAAAGCTGCTTCTGTTCCCTAGAGTCATTTTTCTAGAAGGAATACTAAATTAGTTGGCAGTAATTTTATTGTGTTAATGCTCCCTGGAGTTGAAATCATACAAACAAACAAAATGGGAAATTTTAATAAAGGTAACTTTTTATAGTGAAACTCAACTGTTAAAAAAAGAAAGAGAAAAATGATCATTACAAAAGTATATGTCTAAGTGAGAGCACAGAGTTTGGAGCAGTTGCCTGCTCAGACCTGGTTTGGGTCCTAACAGATTCTGCAAACCCAGAAACAGGTTAGGTAGCAAGAAATATGGTAAAACAAAGTATTTGGTAAGAAGAGAATGTTGGATTCCACACTCAGCTGCAAGGTACCACCTCAGTGGAAAAGGAGGTCAATTCTGGCCCTTTCCCGGAAGTCAGTGGAGTCCTGGCTTCTTACCATTGCAGCTTTAGATGACAGTAGTATCATTACTGACTCCACCCAGGCCACTTAGGCTCAGCTCCCCGCATGCCACCACCATGGTTTCCAACCACCTTCACAAGCTTCTCAAACACAGGCCCAACTGTGCTCAGGGGTCACCTGCTATGGTCCAGCATCCAGGGACTCAATGGAGTCACCAAGCTGCTCCACTAAATCCCATGTCTTCTCATTCTCTTCTGCATGTAATTCATCTGCAGATATTCTTGTGACAACGAGCTGTTTTGCTCTCACCTTGGATTTTTGCCAGGGTCATCTAATAATTTTCAGAGTCCCCCTAGGAACTCATGAACTTCATATTCTTCTGCCATGTCTTCCATATATGCAGCCCTGCTTACATGTAAAACTCATACAGGACCTCCCAGAGATTCAAGGAAGTTACCCAACTGTATTCATTTGTTAGGGCTGTCATAACAAAGTGCCACTGACTGGGTGGCTTAAACCACAGAGATGTATTTTCTCACAATTCTGAAGGCCAGAAGTCCAAGTTCAAGGTGTCAGCTGGGCTAGTTTCTTCTGAGAACCTCTCCTTTGACTTGTAGGTGGTTGTCTTTTCTCTGTGTTTCTTCCTCCTGTGCCTATCTGTGTTCTAATCTCCTCTTGTAAAGACACCAGTCACACCCATTAGGCACACCCATTAGACCTCATTTTACCTTCCTTAACTCTTTAAAGGCCGTATCTCCAAATATATTCACATCCTGAGTTACTGGGGGTTAGGACTTCAACATATGAATTTGAGAGGAACACAATTCAGCCCATAACACAACCTACTAAGAGAGGTGAGTGGTCCACATGCCAGTATTTACCTGCTTAAAGGTGTGCCCCACTTGTTCAGCAGTGTCTTACACTTTCTGGCCAATGTCACATGACTGCTTGATAACATCATCTACCTGCCTGAGTGACTGACATTTGTGATTAAAAATCCTGGCTTCATAACACCACAACCTGACTCCCGACATCACCTACTTGAAAAGCTTCCCACAATTTTTTTTCTTTTTTAAAAAATGTATTTTATTGATTTTTTACAGAGAGGAAAGGAGAGGGATAGAGTTAGAAACATTGATGAGAGAGAAACATCTATCAGCTGCCTCCTGCACACCCCCTACTGGGGATGTGCCCGCAACCAAGGTACATGCCCTTGACCAGAATCAAGCCTGGGACCCTTGAGTCCACAGGCTGACGCTCTATCCACTGAGCCAAACCGGTTAGGGCAACACAATTTGTTTCTTATCACCTCCAGCTATTGCAAGCCACCTGCTCCTCTTCCCTGGACCCTGCTATACCCACCTCCTGAGTTCCTTGCTTCCCTTCCTGCCCCTTGATATCCAGTCTTCCTCAGCAGCCAGACAGAGCTTTTCAGTTAGCAACTCATTTCCTGTGGCTCCCCTGCTCAGACTTCACTCATGGTTTCTCATCATACTCAGAATTAAGCCAGGCTCCCTTCAGTTACTGACGGTGACCATATCACCTGACCCCCAGGTTTCGTGGACCTCAGTTCCTTCCAACTCACTGCCATGCACACAAGATTCTGAACAAACCAGCCTCTACTTCTCAGAGACATGAAGCTCATTCCTGCCTCAGAAAGTCTGCCCAATTCCTGTGGCCCGAATCACCCTCCACACAAGCTTTGCTTATCTCACTCGCTGTACTAATTAAACCTCTGCCTAAATAGAAATCCTCTTGGTTAGTGTGGTCCATACAATAATTAATAATTTTCAATGTTTTGAAAACTACAATTTTGTAATCACTTAACATTATAGAGGTAAAATTTATACTAATTCATGTTCTTTTCAGAAAGAACGACATTTAAGGCACCCTAGGTAGATGGTTATCTTATTTCATCACATAGAGCCTGCTTAAATGAGAGAATACTTTGAGAAAGTATTGAGCCAGTCAGAATGAGATACATTTTTTAACTCATGTGAGTATTTCATGCTATATTTGAATAAGTGCCTTTCCACAAGGGAAAGATGGAGAGCATTATTACTGATCCTTTACATGGCATTCTTTGTTGGAGTTTGTACCAACCTTGATTCTTTCTCTGATTTTTACTTTTAGATTATATTATGCCACCTTACGAGCTTTCTGGAATAAGGTGAAGTTACATATAAATACATTTTAAAACAGCACTTGAGCCCTGACTGGGTAGCTCAGTTGGGTAGAGAGCATCATCCTGATACACCAAGGTTGTAGGTTCAATCCCAGGTCAGGGCACATATAAGAATCAACCAATAAATGCATAAATAAGTGGAACAACAAATCGTTGGTTCTTTCCCTTCCTCTCTCTCTCTTTCTCAAATCAATTTGAAAATTTTTCCCCCCAAAATTCAACTACACTTTGAGCTCTGTGGTGTGTCTTTTATTAGTCCCCTTTTTCTCAGCCCATAATTTGAAAATGGCTGAAGTCATTTGCAAATAAAGAAGCAGAAAACATTAAAATAATCTAGGATGTCAGTTTATCCTTCTATTAACTCACCTACCACCCCCTACCCCTCCCCACATTGTTTTGATTTCTCAATATGTCTAGAATGCACCTGGAATAAACCTAAAAATATTTCTTCCTGAAGAGTTGTATTTAATGTATGAATCGAATATATCTAATGCTATTTAAGCTTATGAATGACCAAAGAAAGTTAGAAACAAAAAGGAACTTTCTATTGAACTCAACCCTGCCGTTTATACGTAAGAAGCTTTAATTGCCTGCTTAGTTCTAAACAGCAAATGTGAAACAGCCATTCCTTTCCAGAGGGCATTAGAAAGCTGTCAGATTGCAGTGTGCTCCTTCCTTTGGCTTTCTGAGGCACATCTGCATATGGTACTTCAGAAACTTTCTAAGCGCAGGAGCAGGCTTGTAACTTGTAACCCAAGTTTCTTCCATCTGAACAGATTCATGTGTCTGGAGCCCTTCACTTAGCAGGTTGGCAGGGGTGAGTGTGTGGCCCCCGAGCAATTAGTGAGCACAGAGACTCTCTCTCCTACAAAACACATTTCACATCCCCAAAGCTTCCTACAGGGCTTTTCATTGTTCCATGGTGGGAAAGAAGATGTTTCAGTCAAAACCTTTTCACTCAATCCATTGTTGAGGGCCTATTGTGTGTGTAATTCTGTGCTAACCAGGGAGGAAGAATAGTCAAGAGTATGCTTCTGCAAAAGACCTTGTAAGCTAGTTATCTGTCAAACCCAACTAGGAGAATATCACCCAGCACATGCCTTGGAAGTGGTGGCCAGGTGCGTCATCTTGATTAAACTTATAAATCATCCACTTCCTGGTCTTAAGAACATCGTGGAATGGCTCGGGTAAGAATGAATCTTAGTGGTTTCTCTTGTTTCAGCCATGGAGGAAAACTTAGACTCATCAAATATGAAAGCTGGAAAGTACCTTGGAAGGTATGTGAACCCATCCCACCTGCTGGCCAGGTAAGGAGGCTGAAGGCCAAGATCACAGCTCCTTACTGTCAGACCTGGAACCTCCACCTGAGCTCTCATTGCAAGTCCGGAGCTCTTTCTCCTCCCTTCATATCCTCATAACTGCCTCTGCCTTTAAGCAATAGGTCGATTGCATCTAACATTGTGGTCCAGAGAGCAGACGTTTGGGGGATCCTCTTCAGTGTTTAGGCATCCCAGGACAGCAAAAGGCAGGTTTCTTTGTTTTATTCCCTATCAGGATGTATTCTTCACCTTAAGACAAAGTTTAGGATGGAAGCACTCTGAAGTTGCTTTCCAACTGATATCTCACAGTGGTCCTAGTATACCATGTTCCACTGCCTGCAATGGACCACAGGAGTCAGGTGGTTGAAGAAGAAAAATACCACCAGCAACATTGCTGGTCAGCTGTTACCACCTCTGTGGCTGGAGCTCCATGGCTATAGAGCATGTGCAGAGGTAGCTGAGAAGTTACCAGTAACCTAAGCTCCTTCCCCAGCTCTAAAGTATTCTGAACCATGCTTCCCTGCTACTTCTGCTTCAGATGTCTATTAATGTAGCCCAGGTACCTGGCAGCCTTCTAATAGGACTTTGCCTTCTATTTCTCTCCCGCTTGTGTGACCTGCCATATCTTAGGGATAACGGGGCCCATTTGCAATGGCGAGGGATGGGCCGAGGTGTGGATGCTAGGAGGAAGTACATTCTGGCACATAGAGTCCTATATTGGGGAAATCCAATATGGACCATCAGGCTTCACTCTTGTGCTGAGATTAAAGAGCAGAGCCAGCCCACCAAATTAAGGGGATCTGATGTGGTAGGCATGTTTCCAAGAAAGTGACATAGCATGGACCCACTGATTAGATCTAGGGTAGAAAATCAGGATTGGGGACACTGTAAAAACCAGCAACAAGGTCAGACAAAGAAGCAAGGTTGGCTTGATGCTGAGTTACAGAGTGCTGGGAAAGAGCTTATTCGGTCCCCCCTTCTTCTTCTTCTTTTTTTTTTTTTTTTTTTTTTTTAATTAAGTGAGGCTTTTTATTGTTTTTTTTCTTCCTTTTTTTTTTTTTTTTTTAAAAAAAAAATTAAGGGTCCCTTACTGGTCCTGCTTCCACAAGTAGCCGAGACCAGGTGGAAAGGGGGAGGGGAACCAGGCAGCACGGGGAGGGGTTATCTTCACAACATTCCATTTATACACAGAACTAAACAGACAAGCACAGAGTCACTATTGCGGTTAGAAGTTGGCAGCATGGGAAAGGGGGGGAATAGGTTGCAAGTAGGGGTGTCATTAAAAAAAATACAGGCCCTCTCCAAAACTGGGGTGCCTGGGGTAGGGAGGACTTAGTCTGCTTCAACCCAAGAGGAATCAGAAGATCAAAAGCTGTTTGGGAAGGCCAGAACCATCAGGGGTGGAGGGAGAAGGAAGGTCCAGGGGGTGGAGGGCTGTTTGGCAACTGGGTGAAGGGATTGCCCTCCCCCTGCTGGGATCCCTCCAGCCCCTCTGGTCTGTCAGAAGGGGGGCAGCCTGCAACCCCCCCATAGGCAGGTCTGGGGCTGCCAGATGCTCCAGGCAGGGGACTAGAGGGGGTTCACAAAGGCTTGCCCTCCAGGGAGATGACAGCACTGTCCCCCAGCTTCTCTGCCAGAGTGCAGCGGTCCTTGACCTCCTCGTAGCAGTTTGCTTGTAATTTATGCTTGATTTCCGTAAGCAGCTTCTTGATGGCATCCTTGGAGCTGGCATAGATCATTTTGCTCTTAAGAGGCTCAGACTCAGGAGTCCAGAAGATAAACACCAGGTCCTCCTTCTTGCTCTCCTTGGTCTCATAGGTTGCGTCATACAGGGCATAACGGCAGTCTTTGTCCGGCAGCATCTTGACGAAAGTGGCGTAGGGGTCGTCTACTGTCTGGCCCACATCACCTACCAGGATCTCCTTGCCCTCTTCCAGAATGATGTTCTTCCTGTTTTCACTCAGGCAGAAAAGCACCGCCTTCTTGCGCTTCTTCACCTCCTCTGGTGTTGAGGACTTACGTACCTTCATGTCATTGAACACTTTGATGACTCCATCAGAGACAGCCACAGCAGAGGCCATATTTCCGGAAGCTAAAGGAGAGAGCAAGAAGAGCCTGGGAAGACGAGCGCCGCTGTAGCTGCTGCTGGGATCCGATTGCAGTCCCCCCTTCTTAGGGCCAGCTTTGGTCCTAGAGAATGAGAAAGGAGGTATTCAAGGGCCCATCTATGTTAAAAGAAGGGAAGAGAGGTGGGAGACCAGACAAGCCATGCTGTGGTCTTAGACATACCATGCTTGAATAAGGTCTATTCATACCTGAGCCCTCAGGGTTATTTCTACTGCCACAGCTCTTCGTTAAACCCACATTGCTACCCCTCCTACCTTGAATTGTCATCCTTATGAGCAGTCCTAGGCAAAGCCCTCACGTTGATAGAACATTAAACTGAAAATAGCTAGACGAACAGGAGGCATATAGCAATCACAGGTCCATAGCAACTGTTTTGACAGCTATTTTGCGGGATAGTATACACCAATGATCTTGGTGGTAAGATTACCTTGAGCTAGATAAGCGAGACTGGAGAATGTGTGTTTTGAGGCAAGTGTTAGATGAGGTGGTTAAGAAGAATTTTCACTTTTTATTTTATACTAGAGGTCCAGTGCATGAATTTGTGCATGGGAGGGGGGTGGGGGCGATTGGGGCCTGCCGGCTGTGGGAAGGGACTGCAGGAGGTTGGCCAGCAGGCCCTGATCTAGTTGTGTAGATGTGCTGAGGTAGTGGCAATCAAAGATCACAGACAGAGTGCCCCAAAATGGCCTGAAATCAGCTATGCTCTGTGGTGGAAATACAGCTCTACTTCGCTGCCTGCCCTAGGGCCGCCTCACTGTCCATGGGGCGGAGTTCTGACAGACAGACAGACAGATGGTCTCTCCTACCTCAGCCACACATTTTCTCGGGGCTCCGCCCCCAAGCATGATAGGTAGCTGACTTCGGCCAGTGATGGCACACTGCTGTAGGAGCGCTAGCCATTTAGCGCTTGGGAGCCCGGAAAAGTGTGGACCAAGCTAGAAGTGGCTGACAGGGGTAAGTGGCGCATGCAGTGTGGTGGCAGAGATAAGAAGATGGTGGTGCTTACTTTACATCTTTTCAGTTAGGCTGCTGCCTTGCCCCTTCTGCCCCCTCCGAGCTGCTACTCTGTCTTGATCAGCATCAGGGTCGCTCTCCTCCTATAGGCTTCCCGTTCCCAGATTCTCTGGTGCCTGGAGCCTTAGCGGGGGGAGGGACCACAGGAGGTTGGCTGGTGTGGGAGGTTGGCTGTAGGAGAGCACTGACCATCAGGGGGCAGCTCCTGGTGTTGAGAGTCTGCCCCCTGGTGGTCAGTGCACATCATAGCAACTGGTCGACCAATTGTTCTGGTCATTCCGGTCGTTTGGTCGTAATGGTTGCTTAGGCTTTTATATATATATAGATTTTTACATAGTTTGAATTTCTTATATTGTATCTGCATGTATTTCTTATGTAATTAAAAAATAAAAAGTATAGTCAAGCTGGTGTGGCTCAGCAGTTGAGCATCGACTCATGAACCAGGAGGTTGTGGGCTTGATCCCTAGTGGGGAGCATGCAGGAGGCAGCCATTAGATGATTCTCTCTTATCATTGATGTTTCTAACTCTCTCTCCCTCTCCCTCCTCTCTCTGAAGTCAATAAAAACACATTTTAAAAAATTAAAAAAAAATAGTATATAAAATGATTTACAAAAATTAAAATAAAATGGAGTTCAGTCCGCTTGAGCCCCTATACATCACCATCACTTAGTGGTGTGGAGTTAGAAGACTGAGGAGGGGCAGGTCCGATGGGAGAGTGGCTATGAGTCGGTAGCATGGGCAGAGCAGCTCCTATGCCTGTGCCAAGGCAGCTGGCATCACAGGCCAGCCTCTGCCTCTCCACAGTGCAGCAGCACTAGAGCCAAGCTGGGAGCTAACTCAGGACAAATCCCAGAACCTCCCCACGTCTCAGTTTCCTCCTCTGTAACAACAGAGTAGGGGCTATCATATCAGTCCCAGCAAACGCACAGGGTTAGGTTCTGGTTTGTTTTTTCCCCTTTGGTTTTTCCCTGGCTGCTTGATAGGGCCATGCATTGTAGCTGTGACCTAGTGACTAGAGAGTGAAACAGAGTGAAGGGTCAAAGGCAGACAGAGTGCCCACAGCCAAATTGGAACAAGTTCATGGGCTGATATCGTCATAATGACCTCCTCTGCCTGGCAACTCTGCAGAGATTCTGCCAAGAAAAGAAAGCCAGCCCTGACCGGTTTGGCTCAGTGGATAGAGCATCGGCCTGCTGACTGAAGGGTCCCGGGTTCGATTCCAGTCAAGGGCATATACCTTGGTTGCGGGCACATCCCCAGTGGGGGTTGTGCAGGAAGCAGCTGGTTGATCTTTCTCTCTCATCGATGTTTCTAACTCTCTAGCCCTCTTCCTTCCTCTCTGTAAAAAATGAATAAAATAAATTTTTTAAAAAAAGAGAGAGAGAAAAGAAAGCCAGTGGCATTTGGTCAGAGTGGCAGGAGACAGGCCTCAGCCCTGCTTTTGATGGCCTTACGGATTTTAAATAACCAAAGGGAAGCATTGGACACTTTTCTTGAGATGTAAGTCTCTCCCATTTAAAGGCTCCACGGACAAAATACTATCCAAATGATCACAGTCTTTCAATCATGTTAATGAGAACATGTGCATTGAAAAAAATTTCCCTTCCCTCCCTAGAGAGAGGGCATAGAGAATGCCCGCCCAAAGGCCAATATATCCACACATCCGTTCATAATTCAACACATGGCCATCAGCATGCATGTGAATTTCAGGCTGATTTTACTGTAAAACCAGCTTCATGGTTTTCCCGAGTTTTAGACAGACATATAAACACATACATATGCACATGCATAAAAATAAGTAAGATGGTCTAGAAGTGTAGGAAAACGAGGAAATTCTTACCGCCCAGAGATAACTGCCATGGCAATTTTGCATGTGTGTATTTTTGAAAGGTATGTTTTCTTTTGCACATACTTAAAGCTTTTCTGTATTGATACATCGGGGAGACCAATAGTAAAAGTATAGCTCTATGTAGCTATATAGTTTTTTACCTGTGTTCTATACAGAAAGCCCTGCTGTTGAGGGACTCCCTGAGGCTCTCTCTTATTCACAACCTGGGGGCTACCCTGTAGTGGAAAGGATTATTCCACAGTGACGCTGAAAACTCAGTCTCTGCCCCGCCCCCTCCCCCTCCCCGCTTAGAGCAGGTCAAACATCCTGAAGGCCAAAAAGAGTTCTGGCAGGACTCCTTCTATGGGGAGTGTCTGAGTATTTAGAGTTCAGTGGGATAAGCTCCTTGCTTTCTTCTTGGAGTTGAGTGTTTTGATTTGATGGTCACCACCCTGACGCTTTAGCTATTTTCTGTCTTTTGCTCTATTTAGAGAAACTCTGAACCTTTAAGTTCAGCAAAGTTTCTAATCCAAATATTATGCACCTGCTGTGTGCCACAACCTCCCCCCTCCCCCAACACACACACACACCACCACCACCTCCCTGGCAGGCAGCAGGGCAGCCAGTGCTGGATCCCAGCACCTGCTCACCGGCTCTGGAGTCTTCTCAGAGCCAGCTCCGTGCAGGCACCAGACCCTGCTCAGCAAACAAAGAACAATTAGCACATTGTTCTCAATCTAGTTCAGGGCTAAACCCTCTGGGCCAGGCACAAGCTCCCTCCTGTGGTACTTTCTAATTGACTGGTGTTGACACCGGGGTGGGGACAGGGGTGGGAGGAAAGAGGGTGGGAAACAATGGTTACATCCCAACCAGTCTGGGAGCACCTCCCACCTCCCAGAGAGAGGATAAGTGTAAGGAAGGCCAATGCAATTCTAATTTTTATTTTTTTATTTTTTTGCCACAATGACTCCTTCAATACCATTTTTCAAATATCAAGCATAAATTTTTTTCCAAGCAAATATTGTGGAACACACACTTACGTCTGCCTAATCCAGGGATGCTGACTGGACATGCATACATCAGAATTTGGGAAACTAGCAGCATTCTCTTAGATATCAGCTCCAATAGGAGTAAAATACTAGTCATTTCTGCCGACGAGATTTTATTATTTCTGGGAATCTAAAGCTGAACTTTGTTCTATTTTAAAATGAACTCATCAACCTATCACACTTAGATACATATGTCTAAGAGCTGGAAGGAAAAGACGCTCTCAAACCTTAAGAATCCTTCAACAGCATTCTTTTAAGTAAGATTATTTTTGCAGTCCCATTTGAAGATTTTTTTAACTTTAAAATTTTAAGGTCTAATTATGGGATAAATATTAGAATCACTAGGAGAGCATTTAAAAAGTACAGATGCCCAGTCCTCTTCAATAGTCTTTTCAATAAATGGTGTTGGGGAAACTGGACAGGCACGCACAAAAGAATAAAGTAGACGACTAAGAAAAGGCAGCATGGAGCCAGGACGAGCCACAGCAGGGGATCACTGGCATGGTAGAAGGCAACGGCCCTGTTACAAGGACACTCTAGCAGCTCTATGGAGAGGACAGCCGTCTGAACGAGCCATGCTGGCAGCAGGTTCTGCAGCCCCAGCAAGCCTTCCTGCAGCTCCACCCTGCATGACTGCAGCCTCATGGGAGAACCTGAGCCAGAGGGATTCAACTAACATCTGCATTTCAACAACATCCCAGGTGGTCCTTATGCACATTCAAAATTAAGAAGTACTGCATTAGGGGATGTAAAGATAAATAAGAAATGGTTGCTCTGGCCTGTGGGTGTGGCTTAGTTGGTTAAGGTGACCAGGTCAATTCCAGTCAGAGCACATGCCTGGGCTGTGGCCTTGAATCCCGGTAGAGGCTGTGCAGGAGGCAGCTGGTCAATGTTTGACTCTCACATCGATGTTTCTCTCTCTGTCTCTCTTTTACCTCCCCTCTCTCTAAAAATCAATAAAAATACTTTTTTAAAAGATAGGATTATTGTTCTCAAGAATTGGGGCAGGATAGAAAAGGTGGTAGAAAGCAACCAGATGGAGCTAAGGTGGGGCTATTATAATAGAACTAGAGGCCCAGCATGTGAAATCGCATGGCCCTGCCCACCTGTACATGCTCCGCCATGCTCGCAGCCCTGCCCACCCGTGCGCGCCCCACCCACCTGCCCGCCGCCTGGCCACATTTGCAGCCCCACCACCCACCTACCGCCCTGCCTGCCCGCCGGCCACCAGCCTTGCTGCAATAGGAGCCTGTGGGCTAGGGGGGAGGGCCTGAGGGGTGCTCCATGCACATCATGGTTACTGGTCATTTGGTCATTTCGGTTGTGATGCTTCTTGGCCTTTATTATTATGACTAGAGGCCCGGTGCACAAAAATTCCTGCACTCAGGTGGAGTCTCTCAGCCCATTCTGGATGCTCTCATAATCTGGGACCCCTTGGGTAGGGTCCAGTCCCATCACAGCATGGCTCTGGTTCCCTGGAGCCTGCGGGCCTGGGGTAGGGACCAAGATTCCCAGATTGCAGCATGGCTCTGGTACCCCAGAGCCTGCGGGAGTGGGGGGGAGGTACCCAGAAGCCAGTCCAATTGCAGCATGGCTCCAGTTACCCGGGGCCCAGAGCTCCCTGTTGCCACTGCGCCCCAGCTGGGGCTCAGAGCTCCCTCCTGCCAGGGCACAGAGGCAGAAGGGAGCTCTGGGCCCTGGCCAGAGTGCAGCGGAACTCTGGGTCTCCAGCGATTGGGGGCGTGGCCAGCCTTCAAACCCGGGGCCCAGAGCTCCCTGTCATCGCCGTGCTGACCATGACCCAGGACTGACTCCCACCACTCTGGCCGGGACCCAGGACTGTCTCCTGCCATGCTGGCCGGGACCCAGACTCACTCCTACTGTGCTGGCCAGGACCCTAGTCTGGTGTTCAGTTGTCCGCCCGGTCATTTAGGTCGTCATGGCCCCTGGCTTTTTATATATTAGGATATGATGCTTTACCAACAGTCATGAAATCAAAGTCTAGAAAGATCAGAGAGGGCTTCACAGGCATCACTTATTTGGATCATGAGCAATGGATAGGAAGGGAGGGGGGAAGATTTATGTATTCTTAGCTGCACTGTAGGGTGCTTAATATGATAAAAAGCCAGAATTACATTGAAAGAGAGAGAGAGAGAGAGAGAGAGAGAAAGAGAGAGAAAGAGAGAGAAGAGAGAGAGAGAAAATGCAGTATTTGGATTAGAGTGACAGTCCAAATAAGAAAGAAAGATGTAACTACAGTGACCTCATGATCCCCAATCTCACTGTACACATATAAGATTGCATGTATATGGTTATACATATATGTATATGTTCATTCATTCAAGGAGACTTAGCTTTTAGTTTTAAGCTTCGGACATAACTCTAACAAGAGCAAACCTATGTGCCATGATTATTAGCAATGACAGCAAATTTTCTTTAAGCTATAGTAAAGAAACTACAAATATTAGAAATATTGAGATGCAGGACACCAAAATACCACAAAATGTTGGTATGGAAATTGAGGACAAAGACAATTTCATGTGAACACACACACAAATGTGTAGACACATACACAAAATGGAATCATTCTGATTTTGGTGTGGACAATACAGAATTGAGGTAGATGCCACTACATTTTTTCTGAGCCAGGTCAGGAATAAAACACATTTAAAGTTAATTTATAGAAAGACTCTAGAAAAAAAAATCATTAAAGAGAAAAAAATCTTTCAAAGGATCACAAAGATTTTTGTAATTGGCATTTCTAAAAATGCTATCCCATTTGTTTTTGTTTGTCCTACAAGTCTAAGAAGACATCATTTGATTTCAATTTCCCCTAGAAAATGAAATTACTCTATAGTAGAGAGTAGTGAAAAGTATGGGGACTTGGGATTCAAACAGATTTGAGGTGTTGTCTGGCTTCTCTGCTCGCCGTCTGCCTGACCTTGGAGATAGTACGTACTCTGAAACACAGTTTCCTCATGTGTAAAATAGAAAAACTAATTGCCCTATAGGGTCGTCGTGAAGATTGAATGTTCTTCCCGACCTTCTTTTCCTCTTTATTTTAAAATTTAAAACTTATTAAATGAACTGTATTTTTTAAAAGGGGGGAATTGAGCTGTAACATGACAAATGAAAATAAAATATTTTAAACATATGTTTTGAATTTAAGACACCTTACTCTTAAGGCAAAATAATTAAGAAAGGAAAAAGGCTTCAGATCCGGAATATTGTGAATTGTTGCCGGAGGCTGCCCGGGATCCATGCTGCCTACAGATAACAGTGCCACCTGGTGGAATATTAATGCAAAAACTCAGAGTTTTCAAATCAGGAGGGTGATTTCTGCATTTATCTTTTCTGCATATTACATGTGTTTGCCTTTTTAAAATCACGTTGTGTTTTTTCTTTTGCATTATCTATAATTCTGGTTCAATTGTAGACATCTGATATTTTCTGTGACTCTACAGACCTACTTTAGCAGAGCATAACTTGTAACCTTTTTCTTTCCATGATCCCCGCGATCTTTAGCCGTGTAAGTTCAGTGTCAGCTGCTAGGGTACTTTGGCCCTAATGTTAGTGTTATAAACACTCACCAGGTAATGCCTGTCTTACTGAATTTTTGGAAACATCATGCAAAATACTATCTATGTATGTCTTTTGAAGCTTGCAATTACTGAAAAATGTAGTTATCATGATTTAGAATAGGTATCAATGCTATTTAAAGAAAAGAACTCCAAGAATGCATAATAATAAATGCATGCACAATAGAACTAAGTTCCATTAACATACAAACATATCATGCTTATTAATGTACTTATACATTTTTTCCCTTCCATAATCTGTTCATTTTGAGCTCTCAAACCAGTGCGACTTGGTGGCTGGAGAAGTATTGGAAACTAACACTCCACACACCTATCTAATCTGCCAGGCTCTGAGGTTTCACACTTTTTTTTTAATTTAAACTTTCCACCAACACTTTGAGGAAGGTGTTATTTACACTTTTTACAAATAAGGAAACCAAGGCTCAGAAGAAGTAAGCGGCAGAGTCAGCATTGGAAGCCAGACCCTGTGTCGCATGTTGCTAACACAACGTGCAGTTCATTCTCCCCTCATCTTCGTAATTTTTGTAAACACCTCCATAAACCTCAAGTTGTTTATTTTCTTCCCACAATTCCATAGTTTTTCTTCTCTGCTCCCCACATCTCCCCACTCTGTGCCCAAATTCACGCCAAGACCAAAACAGAATCTAAGTGTGTGTAGGTAAGTTGAGTGCACTATCTGCAGACAGGAACATGTAAAGGAAACTCATCAGTAGTCTTAAGATCTCTTGCAGGACTTTCGGTGTACCTGTCCCTGCTGTGGCATTGTCCCCTGCACCATGACAGTGTCACAACCCGGGAAGCGCACACAGCCAAGAACAATGAGTTTCCCGTTTCATTATCCGGGTGGTGGGGCCAATCACCTATTTAAACAAAATCCTTTGCCTTTATAAAGTGATTTGGTTCAGCAATAAAAAGATTCAAAGAATCTTCTAAATCAACAAATTATCTTAGCTAATATTTGAGTTTACTCTGAAATATACTTTGCTGGTCTTACACAAATATGCTTGCGTTTCATGTGTATTCCCTATATATAATGTCAAAAAAATTTTTTTTGAAGTAAACACATGTTCACGATTTTATTGTCACACAATAAAACAAAATAGGAAGCTTAGGACTGGACCACTTGGCCTCTTCTCTTCTTATCTCCTCCCAGTTCAAAACGCTTACATCTCTTAATAGCCAGAATTCTCTCAGGTCTGCAGTGGGGCTCACCGCATTCAAGCCTCAGAATGATCTTTGTTGTTTTAGCCTTTTTGCTAAAAGCAGCTTAGTCTGCCCACCATAGCCACCCTGCTTCCTGTCATAACGCCCTTTTTCTGCTCATTCAAAGGAACCTTGCCCTTGTTGTGCTGTGTTACTTTTGGGGGTTGGTGTTTGCCACACTTCCTACAGCAAGCCCGGGAGGTTTTAGGAACATTTACCATGTTTGCGAGAGCGTTATTGTCACGGAAAGCATAATGTCAAAATGTTAAAAAGCAGAATACAAAGTTGAACATGATTACAATGAAAATATATACATATGGATAAAAAAGGAGTATGAGAACATTAACATAATCATCTCAGGGTACTAGAATTACAGTTGATTTTTAATTTCTTTTTCTATAATCTGAATGAACTACATCTATAATCAGAAAGAAATCTTCTTAATATAAAAATGTGTCTTTGATGCCACAGCAAGAACCCAAGAAGCTCAAAGTGACAACTGTGTACCTATTTCAGGGTTAGAGTGTGTTTCTCGTGGACTAACTCAAGGGTGTTGGCCTTGGGCAATGCTGGTTAGAAAATGTAGAACCGAAGTGTGAAAGGACAGCTTTTGCACTTGCATCTCCAACCCAGTACAATTCTCAGAGTGAAGTTGCATTTTCAAAGTCCATAGTCTTTTCCTATCTGTCCTCCATGGTTCACATTAACAATTTGCATTATCCATGTTGCATAGAGAAGTATAGCATATACAGAGTGATTACCCAGAAGATTACTGAGGTAGATTACTTTTGGTTTTATAATATGGAACCAAACTTCCCGGATGTCTTTGGAGAAAAAAAATCCCCAAACAGCAAAACCCTGAAACCCTTCAAATCACAAAATAAAATCTCCAGAGATGGAGAGAACCCCACAGATGGAGTCAAGTTGCCCATGGCAGAAAGAAAGCACATTCCCTTCAGGCAGAATGATGGAGATGCAAGTACTCAGCCTAGTCCATGAGTATTTCTGCAGGATCCTTCCACACTCATGCAGTGGGCCTCCATCCTGTGCCTGGATAGGAGGAGGCCCAGCTCACCTTTTCCTTCTCCTGGAAGTTGGCTGTCTGAACACCTCAGGCTTCGGGCATCTGCAAGTTGATCTGCTTCCAGTTGTTTTTTTCTTTATACTGGAGATTCTAGAGAAGTGACAGAGAGGTTTTAAGCCGGTCAGATAAGGAGGCTTTGGTCACTTGGAAGCACACAAGGAGAAGGGGAGGAACAGTTGGAGGGCATCCCTGAGTGTGGGGCCCTGGGGTGTGGTGTGTTGTTCCAGGTTGGGTAAGAAGACAGAGCGAGGGCAGAGCACCAGGGGCAGGCAGAGGAGGAAGCAAGGATCACCTTGCCTAAGGGCTTGAGGGAATATACTTCCTTCTGTTTTGAAAATCCAATGGCACATGCCACTGGACAAACATATGAGAGACATGCATGGAGAAAAGAGATGGTCACGTGAAGACAAGCAGAGATTGGAGAGATGCAGCCACAAGCCAAGGAGCGCCGGAGCCCCCAGAAGCTGGAAGAGGCCAGGATAAAGTCACCCCTGGCGCCTTTGGAGTGTGACCTGCTGACACACTGATTTTGACTTCTGGCCTCCAGAACTCTGAGGAAATACATTTCTGTGGTTTTTTGTAGCTGTTTTTTATTTTTAAAACGTGTTGTTTTTTGGTGCTCAATTTCTTTACTAAGTTTATTTCAATAATCTTGTCCCTTCCCATTCATGTCAGTGAAAAGGATTCCATCTGTCATTCCCCCCAAATTTAGTGTTCTCCGTTTTCCTGTTGTCTTTATTCATCTCCTCTGAGTAGTAAAACACCATAAATGACTCTTACCCAGGCTCCTCCAGGACTCTAGGACCTGTCCCAGATTGTATAATCCTAAATAGACAGCACTGAGGTGGGCCAATGGATGTTATGACAAGTCAAGCTCTGGATGGCTATTTACAATTTGAAAAGTAAGAAAGTGCAGTACTAAAAATACCACAAAATTCAGAGGAGAACCAAGATGGCGGCATAGGTTAACGCCGGAGTTTGCTGCTTTGAACAACTACTTCAAAAGTGAAACTAAAAGACGGAACAGACGTCACCCAGAACCACAGGAACGCTGGCTGAGTGGAAGTCCTACAACTAGGAGGAAAGAGAAACGCATACGGACACTCAGAGGAGGCACAGTGCTGAAGTCAAATTCTGAGGTGCGGAGTGCGAGGAGCGGGCTGGAGGCGGAGGGCGCAGTTGGCGTTTTCAATCGGGAGGGAGTCGCAGACTCTGAGCTCCAGATACAGGCGAGTCTTTAGCGACCCAGACTCAAACGGGAGAAGCGGGACTGTCTGGCTTCGGTCAGAGCGAGTGCAGCTTTCTCTCCGAGGTTTGCAGCGGGTGCTGGGACTCAGAGAGACAGAGCCCCTGGGGACAGGACTGAGAGCCGCCATAACTGCTCGCTCAGCCCGCCCTGTTGATCCTGTGCGACCCGCCCCGACCAAGCCCTGCACAGAGCCATTTGCCAGATAGCCTCAGGCAAAGGCTAGATTAGCACCTCCTAGAGGACAGAGGTTCTCTCACTGCTGACACAGGTGATTCTCATAGCCACTTGGCCTGGAGGTCAAACCCTCCCTGGTATTAGCTACAACAATCAAGGTTTAACTATAAGACTGCGAACAAAGACCACTAGGGGGTGCACCAAGGAAGCATAACAAAATGCGGAGACAAAGAAACAGGACAAAATTGTCAATGGAAGATATAGAGTTCAGAACCACACTTTTAAGGTCTCTCAAGAACTGTTTAGAAGCCGCCGATAAACTTAATGAGATCTACAAGAAAACTAATGAGACCCTCGATGTTATATTGGGGAACCAACTAGAAATTAAGCATACACGGACTGAAATAACGAATATTATACAGACTCCCGACAGCAGACCAGAGGAGCGCAAGAATCAAGTCAATGATTTGAAATGCGAGGAAGCAAAAAACACCCAACCAGAAAAGCAAAATGAAAAAAGAATCCAAAAATGCGAGGATAGTGTAAGGAGCCTCTGGGACAGCTTCAAGCGTACCAACATCAGAATTATAGGGGTGCCAGAAGATGAGAGAGAGCAAGATATTGAAAACCTATTTGAAGAAATAATGACAGAAAACTTCCCCCACCTGGTGAAAGAAATGGACTTACAGGTCCAAGAAGCTCGGAGAACCCCAAACAAAAGGAATCCAAAGAGGACCACACCAAGACACATCATAATTAAAATGCCAAGAGCAAAAGATAAAGAGAGAATCTTAAAAACAGCAAGAGAAAGAAACTCAGTTACCTACAAGGGAATACCCATACGACTGTCAGCTGATTTCTCAACAGAAACTTTGCAGGCCAGAAGGGAGTGGCAAGAAATATTCAAAGTGATGAATGCCAAGAACCTACAACCAAGATTACTTTATCCAGCAAAGCTATCATTCAGAATTGAAGGTCAGATAAAGAGCTTCACAGATAAGGAAAAGCTAAAGGAGTTCATCACCACCAAACCAGGATTATATGAAATGCTGAAAGGTATCCTTTAAGAAGAGGAAGAGGAAGAAAAAGGTAAAGATACAAATTATCAACAACAAATATGCATCTATCAACAAGTGAATCTAAGAATCAAGTGAATAAATAATCTGATGAACAGAATGAACTGGTGATTATAATAGAATCAGGGACATAGAAAGGGAATGGACTGACTATTCTTGGGGGGAAAAGGGGTGTGGGAGATGCGGGAAGAGACTGGACAAAAATCGTGCACCTATGGATGAGGACAGTGGGTGGGGAGTGAGGGCAGAGGGTGGGGCGGGAACTGGGAGGAGGGGAGTTATGGGGGGGAAAAAAGAGGAACAAATGTAATAATCTGAACAATAAAGATTTAATTAAAAAAAAAAAGTGCAGTGAATTTTTGGGATTATATACAAGTAAGCCTTCATGAAGAGATACTATGGTGGGGTATAATGGCAGAGGCAGAATCATGAGGAATGAAATTCAGAGAATTGGAACAACTATGAAGTTTATGAAGACAAAGGCTATGCAATGACTGGGTAGGAATGGTGTCTGATGGAGCTCAGTGGGGAGAGTGTCAGGAGGGGTCTACGGAAGGGGCCACCTTCACGGAGACTGAAATGATCAGCTGAATCATCAGAGGTTAGGTTAAGGGTTACTTAATTCCCCTCCCCGTGCTCATATCAAAATGTGGATGTCACATGGTGATGTGCCAATAGATCAATTGCTTCAATAAGCAAAACCAGTGACTCGAAATGGTTTTCTCTGAGCACCACTCTCTGTATTGAATCCTGCTGGGCTTTAAATGGTTGTGGAATTGAACTTCTTTCTGTGATATGTGTCTGCTCACCCTCAATATCATCCGAGGGGCATAAAAGTCAGACTTTTGATCATGGCATTCAAGGCCACCTGCAGTCTAGCCCAGTATTCTCATCGTCTCTATTTTTTTTTTCCCCAGAATGGGCATACTCCATTCAATTGGATTTACTCTCAATTATGAATTCTCAACTCTGCATCATATTTTGCACCTTAACCTCCCTTCTCCACTTCACTTGTCCAGATCTCATCTACCACTTAACATACTCACTTTCCCTGCCCCTCCTCCCACCCAAAGATCAACCCCCATTTATTTATCACTAAACATAATACTTCACATTGTCAATCAACTTTTCTTGTTGGAACATTATATCTTATACTTAAACAGATTTTAAACTTGTGAAGTCATGGGCTATGTCTTATAGACCTTTTATAATCTTTATATTTTCAGATTTTATAGTTTTATGTAGATGGATTCAGAATGTTTGCTTGTTCTTCAAATAAGGCAACAGAAGATTTCATATTGTTATCTTAGGGATAAAGTTTAATAATAGTAATAGCAGTAGTAGTAATACAGTCGTCCCCCCTTATCCACAGGAGATAATGTTTCAAGACCCCAGTGGATGCCTGAAGTAGTAGATAGTACCAAACCCGATATATACCATGTGTTTTTTCCCCTAGAAATACATACCTTTCACGTAAATTATGAAATACTTTATGTCTTCTCTTTGTCATATCCAAATTGCCAGCATCACTACTCTTGCATTGGGGGCCATTAATAAGTAAAATAAGGGTTACTTAATTCAAGCACTGCAATGTCACCACCGTTGATCTTATAACCAAGACAGCTACTGAGTAATTGATGGGCAGTCGCATATACCAGAGGTTCTCAACCTGTGGGTCGCGACCCCTTTGGGGGTCGAACAACCCTTTCACAGGGGTCGCCTAAGACCATCAGAAAACACATATATAATTACATATTGTTTTTGTGATTAATCACTATGCTTTATGTTCAATTTGTAACAATGAAAATACATCCTGTATATCAGATATTTATATTACGATTCATAACAGTAGCAAAATTACAGTTAGGAAGTAGCAACAAAAATAATTTTATAGTTGGGGGTCACCACAACATGAGGAACTGTATTAAAGGGTCGCAGCAGAAGGAAGGTTGAGAACCACTGGCATATACAGTAGTGGATACAGTGACAAAGGGATGATTAACCTCCTTGGTGGGACAGAGTGGGACAGTGTGAGATTTTATCATGCTCCTCAGAGAGACACACATTTAAAACTTATGAATTACTTATTTTTGGAATTTTCCATTTACTATTTTTAGACCATGGTTGATTTCGAGTAACTGAACCATGGAAAGCAAAACCGTGGATGAGAGGGGATTACTGTAGTTCCAATTGAGAGCTAGCCAGGCACTACGATAAATAAGCTTCTTACCTACTCTATTCAAGTAAATCCTTCAATAATAGAAACTATTATTTCCATTTGACATAGAAGCCAACTGAGAACTATGAAGAAGACAGGTGAGAAATAGATCTTCCCTGAAAAGTGAAAAATGAGTTTTCACCATTAGCCATTCATTCCTTTAGGTCAGCCTTTGCATTTTTTGAAATGAAAATATTACTGAGTGGGTAAGTTATTAGCTTGTTGAGAGTAAGTAGCTCCTGAGAGGAGAGAAGCAGTGATGAGGGGAGGGGTGAGGCGAAGAGAAGAGGGCAGAAAAGCAAGTGGAGGTACCGGCACTGGAGAGAAACTTGCCCTTTAAAATAACTCGCTAGTCTTTCCCCTCTCTGTAACTGTTTTCTTCCCCTTCAGAGGCCAAACATTCGTGATGATTTTCCTGAAGCCAGGCTAGAGGGTCATGTTTGAAGTCACAGGTTTACCAAGTGCAGCGGGGCCCAGTCAATCATTCCAGGACCTGGTGTAGCGTAGGGCCTCACTACCTCTTCCTGTCCTAGGAGCCTATGTTATGAGGATGTTCAGATTGGCTGGAATGAACTGATATTGAACTCAAGTGACCACTTCTAGCAACAGTCAAGTATTTGAGCTCAGAAGGAAATTTAGACCTATAACTTTCTTCACCCCCTCACGTGGAAGTGTTGAACAAATTCCAAGCCTTTTCAAACAGCCGTTTGACCGATCTTCTTTCCTGCTTCCTCATCATCAGCAAACCACAGATAAGAACTGTGAGGAGGGAGATCCACGCAGAACAAGGCGCATGGCTTGCTCCCAGTCTGAAGGGCTCTTGCGGGGCTCATCTTCTCTGGGAGCTAAGCCATTCCCATGCTTTAAAGATCAAGCCATTCAGAGATACAGCTTCAGTTTGGAAATCGTGACCACTGGATCTTCAGTGTCCTAAAAGTGCCATCAGGGGGCCACCAAATCTGAACATAAATGCAATAAGATGGAGAACTTCATGTTCATTAAAATTCTCTCCAGGGAGGACACTGGGTTTGTTCCAAAGAAGGTCTTGGAAAGCCTATTTGGGAAGGAATGTGAGAAGACGCCTCTCATGGATTAAGTGTTAGTGGAATGTATCTGAAAAAGGCTCTGTGGGAGAAACTGGAAGAACCGGTGGTTCCTCTCAAAGTGGGAGAAAGGAAGGGAGAGAAGAGGTGAGAGGAATTTGGGGTGGGGCCAGTGAAATGGTGCTACTTGATATGACTGCTCCCTCTGACCCCCAAATCTCCATTAAAGCTATGAAATTATTTTGGGAGTGAGTAGATTTCTTTTTGCATAGAAACATGAAAAAATGGCATTTTGCTCCTGAATGATATATCGATGGACTCAGATTCAGAGACAATAATGAGGAAGGGTTTTGTCAAACTGGGGATTTTAAGGCCTATTTCCTCAAGTGTGTAAGGATTGGGAGACCCTGGAAAAAGCCTGTGTTATAGGAAGTGATTTAAGATACCATTTTTAATGATACTGTTGATGGTCATCTCCAAGTGGCCAGGATGTTGCTGGGCTTAATGCAAATTCTTTGGCCTGGCTTGTTCAGCCTGATGGTTGTATTTCAGAGACTAGTGGGTTGGGTTTAACTATCACTTAGTAACAGTAACCCAAGAAATTGTGCTCCCAGAGGAGGAAGTCTAAGACAGCTATTAACATGGGACATTCCCTGCCTGTGGACTGCAGATGTGATTCTTAAAATCTTTTGCTCAAGTACTCATTAAGAGAATTATTAGAAATCATGTAACCTTTGATGTGTTTTAAAGTTGACATAATTATATGAAATCATTTAGTTTACACTTGTTCATGTCTGGCATCTTTCAGAGTATTGTCTATGAGATTCATTTTGTTGTCTGTATCAGTAGCACATCTCAAAATAAATTTCAATAGAGTAAGATCATAAAAACTATGTTCTCTGACCTTAGTAAAATTAAGCTAAAAAATTAATAACAAAAGGGTAACTAGATAATCTTCAACTATTGAAAATTAACCAATACATTTCTAAATAACTCATAAACAAAGGGAAGAATAAGCAAAATGAGAAGTATTTTGAACAGAGAAAATAAAACATATCAAAACTTGTGGGATGCAGATGAAGCTATACTTAGAGAAAATTAATAGTCTTAAAATACATATATTGGAAAATAAGAGAAGCTGAACACCAATAATTATCTTGGGGAAGAAAAGCAGCAAAGTAAAATCAAAGAGAGAAGAAAAAGGAAATAATAAAGATAAGAGCAGGAATCAATGACCTTGCAAAGAAATATACAATAGATATTATTAATAAAGCCAAAGATTCTCTAAAATAATAAGTACAAGTGGTAAATTCCTAATAAGACTCTCAAAATAAAAAGACGTACAAATCACTGATATTGGGTTTGAAAAAAGGGATATTGCCTTAGTTCCTACAAGCATCACATGAACATATTGTGAGGATATTATCTTAACTGGCTTTTTATGTAGGCTTTGGACTGTGAAGAGTTCATACTTATTAACCCAAGCAAGTATTCAAGTTAATTTGCCAATTATTTTTTTTTTGGGGGGGGGGGTGTTGTAAATCAATAAACTGGCATTTCAATTGCTAAACTGCTGTTTTGCTTTATTTTTAGTTTACTTAGAGTGACCCAATTCTATAGTGTGTGAAAAACCTTGTGCAAACTAACCAAATTGAGTCTTTATACATGCAAAGCGGAAGACCAGACATTGGCCCCAAAACTGTCCCAGACAATGGGCAGGTCTGCTCTAAGTCCCACTTGGATCCTTTCTGTTGAATTACTAATTTGTAAATTTCGTGAGTTGTATGTGCACATAAGATGCCCTCTTATGCATCTTTAAATCCTGCATATAGTAGAAAGAGTAGAATTTTGCCCAGGAGAGGCAACATACAGTATATACAAAAGCATAGAGGCAAGAAATGGCATAGTGTATTCAGGGATGAGCACCTTTCCTGATTATAGAGTAGGTATTTGGGGGAGAGTTGAGGGGAAAAGCTGGTTGGACAAAGAGGCTGGGTCCCAACTGTGAACGCTCTTGGAACAGACATCTTCCTGTATAAGCTTGGGCCCACTGGAGGTTTCCAAACATGGGTATGACAGCAGACTTGTAATCCCAAAAGCGCACAAGCAGTCTTAAAACTTCTCAAACTGATGAATCCATGTTTTATTTCCTTTCCTGGGTTATAAGCAACAGACATATAGAGCCCTCAAAATATTTTTGATTGATAAATTGGTTGGTGAACTCTTCCTTTCACAAGTAAACAAGCCAACTTGCTTTATACAAATTTCTGTGGAAGATCCACTTATCAGTTCTCTTCCTGCAGGAGTTTATAATAGAGTGAGGAGATGAGATTATGATTATACATATAACATGGAAAGACACTAGACCAGGAATAAGAGGACATGAATTCTAGATACACCTCCTCCATTTTACTTGTTTATAAAACAAATATTTAATACCTATTATATGTCATGTCTGCTGGACTTTAGGTATACAGTGATGGGCAAATGGACATGGGCTTTGTTCTCATGAAACTTACATGTCCAGTGGAGGACAAAGATATCAAATCATTATAAAAAGTCATTGAACAGCCTGGCCAGTTTGGCTCAGTGGATGGAGCGTTGGCTTGTAGACTGAAGTGTCCCAGGTTCAATTCCGGTCAAAGGCATGTACCTTGGTTGTGGGCACATCCCCAGTAGGGAGTGTGCAGGAGGCAGCTGAATTGATGTTTCTCTCTCATCAACGTTTCTAACTCTCTATCCCTCTCCCTTTCTCTGTGTAAAAAATCAATAAAATATATTTTTTAAAAAGTCATTGCACAAATATGTATTGGGTATCTAATATGGGCCAGGTGCTTCAGACCATGATGAAAAAGCAGACAGAAATCTGTGCCCATTAGGGGTTTATATAGAAGTGGGAGAAGGCAGAATGTAAACTCTGGACATCATAAATACGTACTGTAATGTGTATGTCTCATTAGAAGCTGATAGGTGTTAGGGAAAGAGTAACAAAAACTCAGGCAGGGTTTTTAGTAATGAGGAGGGGATAACAGGTAGGAGTTGAGGTAGGTTGTCATATTAAATAAAACAGCAGAGTGGCGTCACTGAGAAGAGGAGGTATAAGAAATAACTTAGAGGAGTCTGGGGAATTGACTATGTGGATATCCAGGGGAAATGTATTCTGAGCAGGGGGAACAGCCAATACAAAAATCCTCATATGGGAACATTCTGGAGTGTTCCAGGCATAGCAAGGAGGCCAGGTCATTTGAAGCCGGGGAAGCAAGGGGGAGAAAAACAGGCATAGAGGAGCTGGTGTAGATTTTCTAGGGCCTTGTGGGTCATTGTAAGGAATTTGGCTTTTACTGAGAGAAATGGGGAGCCATTGCAGGGAGTTAAGCAGGAGTGGAATGACCTGACTTGCATTGTAACAGGATGACTAGTTTCATGTTACAGCCAGTAACTACATCATGACGGGTGTGCCCTGAGAAGGGATAAAAGGGGAGTCATTTGATGAAATGTCTGTGTGCTCTTGGGCCCTTAGTTTCACCAGCCCTGCCGCCCCACTGGGTCAGCACCACGGTGAGGACTTCGTAGCAGGCTGTGTGCATATGCACAGGCTGTAGAAAATTATTCTTTGGTAACAGTGCAGAATGGCATATAATCCAGTGCCTGATTATAGTTACCCACCACAAGTGTTTTCGCAATTAAAGCACACATTCTTAAAAGAACGAGGTCGTGCTTGGCCGGAGTGGCTCAGTTGGTTGAGTGTCGTCCCATGCACCATTAAGTTGCAGGTTCCATTCCAGGGCACGTGCCCCGGTTGCAGGCTTGATCCCTAGTAGGGCGTGTGCAGGAGGCAGCCAATCCATGTTTCTCTTTCATTGATGTTTCTGTCTCCTTCTCCCTTCCTCTCTCTGAAATCAAGAAAAACATTTTTTTTTTTAAAAAAGAACAATGTCATCGGGTCCGAGATTCACTCCTTTGGTGGGAGCATTGTTCTGTGCACCAAAAGGTTGCAGGCTGGATCCCAGTCAGCATGTGTACTGGAGGCAACTCACATTGGTGTTTCTCTCAGTCTCTCGCCCTTCCCCTCTCTCTAAAATCAGTGAACATATCCTCAGGTGAGGATTAAAAAGAAAAAGCAATATTACACAAACGGGAGAAATTGGTTCTTGGGGAACAAAAATCTTTCTCTATGTATAAAGCACAGATTACATACGTTACATAAACAGATATCTAGTATATTTGCAGTATTTTAAATTCATGGGGAAAATATCTAGAAAGGATTTTGGGGGGGTCAGGTAGGGGGAGATAAGGGTGTGATCATGAAAAAAAGTTGGAAAATGCTGACTTAAAGGAAGGGTGCGAGCAGCAGGAGGGTGGCAGAGCTGGATGTTAGGAAGCTGCAGCTGAAATCAGCTCATTAGTTCTGTGCAGACTTGGACCACTCGCTTCCCCTTTCAAGGTTTCAGGCTCTTCTCAAGTATACAATAAAATGTGAGGCTGAACGGGCTTTTGGGTCTTCTCCAGTGCTAACATTATGTGGAGGAATTGAGCTGGGGATTCCATCAGTTACAAACACCTGGTTCTGGAACCAGTGGTAATTTATCAGGTATTTGGACCCATCAAACCTCAGTTTTCAAGAAGATGAGGGACTAGTGTCAATGGTCTGCTTCTGGCATTTCTCCCCTTATCTATTCTTTGAGTTAGAATTCTATATTCTTTGTCAGAATTCTAGAATTCCCAAAATCCATAATTCTATTTCATTCCACAAGATTTCTGGATACAATATTGAAGCTAAGAGTACAATAGAGTTTTGTCACACTGTTCACCAAATGCTTTGAAACCTGTCAACTGGAGTTGCATTGCTTCTCAATTTTCACATGATTTCCAGACATTGAAGTCCTTTTACAGTTCATCTGGGTGGGTTGTCACTTCAAAGGGAAAGATGCATGTGATGTGGTGATGGAAGTAGGAATTAGCAGAACAGAGCAGCAGACTGAAAAACGAAGAGCCTGTATATGACATCTGCATAAGACATCTCCTAGGCAAATTTGCACACAGTTCTTTGCTGCTTATGCCAGACCTGGGCCAGCTGCAAGAAGTAAAGCTTGATTAGTTTATTCTGTGACCATTAGGGTTTTAGTTTATCTTCCTGGCCTTCCTACTACTACTTAGTAGTCCCCTAATAACAGAGAACGTATCTTCTAACTCACCTATTTAGTGCTCAGTTCAGTATCCTGTTTATAATAAAATCTTAGTGAATGTTTGCTGACTGTGATGATCACCCAGATTGAAGAGGGAAAAATAAAACCCGAAGCCATAAATCTTGGAGCCCCTTCTTTTTGGTGGTCGTACTGATGTGCCCATAGACCAGAGCATTATCTTTTTTCTTCTGCCACTTGATCACCTAATGCCATTTCCAGATAAGAAATGCAAATAGAGTTTAGTGCCCAACTGGAGTACACATAACTCATTTATCATTGGGTATCCATACTCAATTGTTTTGTTTTGAATTCAACTATAAATAGATATTACCATTGTGAAGAACTGAATTGTAGGACCGTCTTGACTGTTGACAACATTTTTTTTTAAAAATATATTTTTATTGATTTTTTTACAGAGAGAAAGGGAGAGAGATAGAGAGTTAGAAACATCGATGAGAGAGAAACATCGATCACCTGCCTCCCGCACATCCCCCACTGGGGATGTGCCCGCAACCCAGGTACATGCCCCTGACCGGAATCGAACCTGGGACCTTTCAGTCCGCAGGCCGACGCTCTATCCACTGAGCCAAACCGGTCTCGGCCTGTTGACAACATTTGAGGGCAATTGGAAGAAGGAGCTTCTATTAGTGACAAGTAGTGAAATATTCAGAATTTTAATGTGGACATGGAAGAAATTCAATTCAACCTCTAGTAGATCCAAAGAATTGAAATTACTGGCAATAAGAACAACCCCAGAGTGTAGTTGAAGTGCCCTTAGGGATGAAAGAGTTAACTGAGTGTGTAAGCTTTATCTTGTAGCCAATGGATTTGTGCTTTGCTGAGTAAAGTCTCCGGTAAATGATTGTTAGAGACCTGTCATCGATAGTGGCTGCTAGTTTCTGTTCAAAAGCCTGTTGACTCTTCTGCAAGGGAGTGCAGCATCCTCTATCTCTTCACTCACTTGGGTTCTACTCAGATCTGCTTGCAAAAGGATCCATGAGCTACGAAAACATGAATGACGAAGACTATAGCACCACTTATGACACCGTCCAAACAGAGACGGTGTATGAAGTTCCAGACCAGCCAGCAGAAAATGAAGGTCCCCTTTATCATAACATCCACGAAGACTTGAGCTCAGAAAACAATGTATATGCCACTGAGCTGGAAACCCATGACTATGAATCTGTATCAGCTTATGCCGTCGGGAGTGAGGACAACAGCCTGGCTTTTTCCCAACCAGAAGAAGAAGGCTGCTTCCCGTTTCTTGCGATATGTCCTCCGGCCCCGGATCCTCAACCAGGTGAGCCCCAGGAGGATGGGAACATCTCAGTGGAAGAATTATACTCACCAATTCAGGACCAGGAGACGACCCCGGAAGAGCTACAGGAGAACAGACGCATGATGGAGGGGAACCTGCCTTCTCCTTCAAGCTTCACCGTCCAGAAGAGCAGTGAATATTCCCTCACCGGCTATTCTGCTGCCAATGATTTAGAAGAAGACGAATCAGCTTCCACAAACCCTGAGATCTTCCTCTTCGTGAAGGTAAGGCTGCCTCTGACGGGCACCCCTGCCCTTGCAGGTGGCATAGTTGGTGCTTTATTTTGCTCTGAGTGACCAGGAAAGGATGCGTGGTGTCAGGGTCCTGGGATCTCCCTATGTAGTCAAGAGTAAGGCTCATTAAACCCGTCCTTCCAGGGTTCACCCGGGAAGGCTCCGAGTTGCAGGACTGGAATGTGAATGTAAAGCGAGTGTCTAATCATTGACTGCTGTATACGATGGGCGAAGCGTTTTTTAAGAGTTGACGTATGAGTGAGCGGAACTTGCTGCTGAAATCACTACCTTGTGACAGACCTGAAGTACATTCTCCCAGCTGGTAAATTTCCTTCAGCAGCATGATTTTCAAAAACAAAACCAAGGCTTGTGAGAGAAAGTCAAATCCGCCGGCCGGTGCTGGAGTTTCATTCTTAACGTTTCTAAGGTTACAGGTGCTTCAGATAAATGGTCAATAAATGTTACCTCTGTCACTGAGCTTGCCCTTTTGGTACCAATCTAACTAAAATACCTGATTAAGTAAAACCATTGCTGTAGTAGTAAGACACCAATTATCAGTGTTAATGTTTAACGCTTACGATATTTAAGCAAAGAACTTTGGCAATCTTTGTATCAGACTGGTATGTGATAAAGATTATGGCTATGAATATTATAAAAACACTCCAGGAATTGGTTAATTTAAATACGATGGAAAACATTTTTCACAACAATCACCCCCCATAATATTCGTATTTACATTTTTTTTACATATGAAGGCAACATATTAGTAATACTACTGTATATTTTTAAATATATCTTTATTAATTTCAGAGAGGAAGGGAGAGGGAGAGAGAAAATCATCAATGATGAGAGAGAATCATTGATCGGCTGCCTCCTGCATGCTCCCTACCGGGATCAAGCCCGCAACCGCAACCCAGGCATGTGCCCTGACCAGGAATTGAACCGTGACCTCCTGGTTCATAGGTTGACGCTCAACCACTGAGCCACACTGGTCAGGCAATACTACTATATTTGCTAATAAAAATGATTACTCTACGAACCTACAATTCTCCAGTTTACAATCATTTCTCTTCTTTCTGGTTTCCAAGAAATCCTCTGGTGAAACACACTTTATTTACTAATTGAATGCATTGTTATTTTCTACTCTGTACTTTCCCCTAGTGGTTTTGTGTGTAAATTGTATCTCCTTTATTCTACCACAAGGTCTTTTTAAAAAGTAACTAGCAGAGTGTTTGACTCATATTTAGGTACCCAACAAACCTTCTTGTATTATATTGAGCATTTGTGGGGGAAAGGGAAAGACAGTGAGGGCTCTTGCTGGAGATAAGGACACATATGTGATAACTTAATCAATAAAAAAATTTAAAAAAAGAAAACAATGGGGTTCTGGAGACAGACTCCCACGTGGCTGAATTTGGTGAAAAGAGGAGTGAGGCGAGTGCTGTGGGTGTTCTGGGGGGCGGGGACCTTGGAGCCGGTGCCTTCCAGCCCCATATCCACATCGCCGTTGCATCCATTTCCAAGAAAACCTCATTTTTTAAACATGAGGACGAGGCCTATTTGTTCTCAGGACAGAAGCACCCATGCAACAAGCAATCATCCTCATCATTGTCTTGGTACTAAGACAATTTTTTGTAAGTTTGGGAAAGTGTTGATTTCACCACAAATTAGCCTGTCACTGGTGTTGAACCAAACAGAAGTTGAAGGGAAAAGAGGTGCTGGCATCTCCAACCAGTACCGACAACAGGAAAAACAGCAGGAGAGCAACGAGTGATTCCTAAATTATTTATAATCCATGGTACCATAAAGCAAATATTGGATTTATTACTTTTTATGTTTATATTCTTTTTAAAAAATGTTTCATTAATTATTTTTATTTCAGAGAGAAGAGGAGAGAGAAAGAGAGAGAGAGAGAGAGAGAGATGATGATGATGAGAGCAAATCATTGATGGGCTGCCTCCTGCACATCCCCCACTGGGGATTAAGCCTGCAGCCAGGGCATGTGCCCTGACCGGGAACTGAAATATGACCTCCTGTTTCATAGGTCAACACTTAACTGCTGAGCCACACCAGCTGGGAAGTTTACTTAAAAAAAAAAAAAAGAATTATGTTAACTAACATGTTACAAAATGCACCATAGACCTCAGCTCCTGTTTGTGGCCTCTTTTTAACGGATATTCAACAGAACTTGTAAGAAGAGGGGCAGTTAGAATTCCTGCTTCTATGCCCCTCATCCTCTCTGAAGACCTTTATTATGTTGCATATAAATATAATATATGAAAATGGGTAAAACAGGCTGTTCTGCTTGCATGGAAGTGGAGAGTCTCCTCCTCTTCGCAAGACCGTAGCGCACGGGAGCAAAGAATTTTCAGTAACTACCAGAGGCTCGCCCTGAGTGTAACCTGCTCAGGCTCCTCTTCCTCCCAGCAACCCAGAGTGCGTGTAGAACCCCCAAATATGATGGGGCTCAGGTGTGTGAGCCACTTCCCTAGTGGAACTTGTTACTGTACAGTCCTGGGGTTTCTTCTCCTGGGCTGTGCTAGTGTAGACCGTGTGGGCTGTGTCTACACCTGTACTCATTTGTGTATGATGTTCTCACCTGTTCTGGCATCTCCAACTGATACTGGTGACAGGAAAAACAGCAGGAGAGCAGTGTGTGATTCCTAAATTACACTGACCAGTCAGTGAAAATGTCACACAGGCTTGTAACTCTAGGTACTGAGGGTTAGCCATTTCAGGGTGTTGGCCAAATACTTAATTAAAACATATCCTTTATTTATTCATTCAGCAGATAGCTATCATGCCAGGCCCTGAGTTTACAACCATGATGAAAACAAAGTCCTAACTCCCATGCACTTCATGTTATAGTGGCAGAGACAACTGATGGATAAATAAATAAGTAAATATCTAATACTAGGGGCCCAGTTAATGAATATGTGCACCTTGAAAGGAACTGTGGGTTGTGAGGCTGCAGTGGACACAGGGGCGGTTCTTGGCCCATCCTCCGTAGCCCCGCCCAGCCCCTCCCGCCACAGCTCTCGTCCACTGTCTGCTGGCTTCTCCGCTCCTGCTGTTGCCGCTTGCATGCGCTGACGGCACCTGCTGCCAGTGTGGAGCTATTGGGGCTGAAGCTAACAGCGAGTGCTGCCCTGATCACCCCTCAGGAGCAGGGGGAGGTGGAGAAGCTTGTGTATAAAAAAAAATGTGCATTAAGTTATTGTTCATACAATTGTCTGGATAGGGCCAAATAGTTAGATCTTTGACTTCGTACAGACAAATTTCTGGAAAAAGTTAGCAAGAATGATATTGATTTATATATTGTGTGTTTGTATATCTAGTTATTTATATTGGGGGGACATATGGATTCAACACAAAGTTTGGGTTGAGGTTGTGTCAATATAGTTTCCAATAAAAAAGTTTTTGTGGCTGGCCTACCTGGATGGACTACTCAGAAGTTGCACATTTAGGTGTTTGGAAACAGCTGGAGCCCTGGAAGGGTCTTCCTGTTCCACAGTCACTAGGAACTCCTGCTCTAATGTCAGTCATAAGGACATGTGGACGCACGTCCTTGGAGACATTTGTGAGCAGAAGCAAGTCTGAGCCTACTGCATGTGCCCCATTGTCCTTTCTCAGAACCAAGGGAGTACACAAAAATGGAACAATGAGCAGGTTTGAACAAAGATTTCTATTCGTGTCACTTTTCTTTTTAATTAGGGTGCTGGGAATACCATCAAGTCCAAATTTTATTCAAAACTTTTTTCTAGGTGCCCCTCTGAACTAGTGGGCTCTGTGAATCAGTGCTATCAATCAGAGAAGCACCAGAATTATAAAGCTATGACAAGAACATTGAAAACAGAGAAGGTCAGGAACTTGCCCAAGGCTGCCTGTGAAGTGGGGTGAGGCAGGAATTTGGCCTCTCAATCCAAGGCACTTTTTAAAAAATATATTGGCATCCCTAGCCTTGGGTGCTAGGTGCTTATGAACATGCAAAACTCTACACAATTTTTTTTGTGTGGAACATGATCTCAGGAGGGTCCGTGAACTCTCAATGTTATCTATCTCTGTGATGTATCCCACTTGCCTACCTGGGTATTCATCATGTCTTCTGTGTACGTCCATGTTGGTTTCTCCTTAGGCCTCTCTCTTTAGTTTATAGACAGCCATCTTCTCCAGTGTCTCCACATGGCCCTTCACCTGTGTGTGTCTGTGTGCCATTCTCCTCTTCTTATAAGGACACCAGTCATGTTGGATTAAGGCCCACCCTAATGATCTCCTTTTAACTTAATCACTTCTTTAAAGACTCTGTCTACAAATTCTGTCACATTCTGAGGTACAAGGGATTATGGTTCAACATATGAATATTGGGGAGACACAATTCAGCCCATAACACTGAAATGTTATAATTACCTTTTAATGCCCTTATCTCTCTCTCTAGCTATGAACTGTTGAAGGAGGGCCTGCCTTTTATCCATTCTCACATACTTGGTTCATGGCCATTTACACGAGGATTGAATAATGGAAGGAGGGACTACATCACCCAGGGGTCCTCAGGGCATTGAGGGAAGAGGAAGGCCCGTAGCAGTAGGGAGAGTGGTGCTTCAAGTCCCCTATGTTAGTTTCACAGAGCTGCAGAAACAAATTGCCACACATTTTATGGCTAAAAACAACAGGAATTTATTCTCTCACAGTTCTAGAAGCCAGAAGTCTGAAGTCAAGGTATTGGCAGAGTCACACTCCCTCTGACAGCTCTAAGGGAGACTTCCTTGCCCTTTCCAGCTTCTGATGGCTCCTGCCATTCCTTGGCTTGGGCTGCATCGCTGCCCTCTCTACCTCCGTCACCATAAGGCCTTCCCCTCCTGTGTCTCTGCGTTTTCCCTTCTCTTCCCTTATAAACACTGCCAATGTATTTAGGACCCAACCCAATCCAGATGATTGCATCACAAGATCCTTAACTTAATTACATCTATAAAGACACCCCCTCCCCTTTTTTGTTATCCAAGTAAGGTCAGCTGTGCAGGTTCTGGTTGAACATGTCTTTGGGAAGGGAGGCTCTCATCAACCCATCGCAGCCCTGAAGGTAGGATTGAGTTGAATTGATGGGAACCTCTGGACATGAGTAAGCACTCCTGGATCCATATTTCCCACCAAATGCAAGGGGTTATGTGAGAATTCAGCAGTGCTTGCATATTCTTCTTGTTAGTTCTCAGACATTCATGAGAATGCCTGCATGTTCCTAGCACCATATCCTGAAGTTGGGCAGAAAGCCAATATTCTAAGAGCTTAGCTTGATTTGTTGAACTGTGAAGGGATGTTCCAGTCAAAGGACTCAAGGATTTGCCCTGCAGTTGGTGTTAAACGGTGCAAAGAGCTGCCCGTGGTAACAGTATCACCACAGCTGCTAATTCAATGTGCCCAGTTCCTGGGCCTGCTTTTGTGTTTCTGCATCCGTATAATTGACCAAATACTGTGCTGTCTATAGACACGGAAGGTAGACCAAGCCCAGTGACCTGCAGAAAGTGAGGGAAAAGAGAACATCAGCTGACTGGGTTGGGCTGCCAATGAAAACACTGGGGAAGGGAAACAGTGTGAGAATAGTGAAAGATATGATATATCCTTTCTGGACTCCCATTTTTAAAGGTTAGGTCACCAGAATGTCGGCTTCTTGAGGGAAGGGACCACATGTTGCTTATCTCTGCAGCATAGTGTCCTGAGTGTGCTGGGCTTGACACAGTGGGCTCTGTAAATGTTGGTCAAAGTGAACTGAACTCAGGTAATTTTCACCTGCCTACTGGAGTAAAGACCATCCCTTGGGACAGAATTGCAAATCAGTTAGTAACTCCCCTGTGTTAAGCCTTGCCCATCGCCAACACCTTTGAGGATCATATGCCAGGTCTTATGTCCTGTCCCTAACAACCTGAGAGCCTCTCTGGTCCCATCTCCCATCCCTTCCTCCCTCACTTATTACGCCCCAGGAATGCTGAGCTCCCCACAGATGAGATGCTGTTCTGCCTCATCTGGCTTTGCCCATGGCGATCCCTCTGCCTGCAGCATCTCCTCCCCTTCGGCATCAGACCAACTCCTCCTTTTCTTTCTGGACTTATGTTCCCTGGGAAGCCGTCTCTGAACCTCCAGGTTGTTGCTACCGAAATGCGTCCCTCCAGCTTAGGGCTTCTCACCTAACATTGCCATCACCTGGGGGAGGATGTATCACCACTTGTTCCTCTCTAGAGTGAAAGCGCCCTAATGGAAGTGTTCTCCAGCTGCATCTTACCTACCTGTGCATGTACACCCACCCTAGCACAGAACCTGGCTGATAGTTGGGGCTTGCACATATTGTCGAATTCAATTAAATGGATCAGATAATGGGATGAGAAGTTCTTTTTTGAAAGGAAAGCTTATTAGTGTTCTCTGGGGAATTTGGTCAGTGTTCAAGTAAAGGCCACTATGTCTCTGTTTTCACTGATATTTGCCTTTGAGGTGGGGTTGAGTAGATGGTGTGTCCTGATACAAGCCAACTGGTGAGGTAGGGGAAAAAGAGAAGGGGGGATTAATATTTCCTGAATGTTTACTTTGAACCGTGCCTGTGTTGGGTCACCTGCTTTATTGATATTATCTCTGTAATAGGGCTTAAGAGCTAGGTCTCCATCTGGATGCTGGCACTGACTCGCCATGAAACGTTGGGGATGTCATCTACGCTCTCTGAACATTGAATTTCTCACTTGTAACGAATAAAAATAAACAGTTTGAATGAGCTAAACCCAAGAGCCCCCAGGTTCTAACCTGCTATGTATGAAAGCTTTTCTCCCCTATAGTAAAATAGTTTCCCTCCCATGAAGAAATCCCCCCTCACATCTTAATTTTATATTCTTCTAATGTCCTCTGAAGTATATAGTGAACATACTATTGGGCAACTCTGTGATTTTTAAAATAAGGAAGGAGGAGATTGTGAGTAACAAAGACAGAGATACCCTCACATAGAAACAGGATTGAGACTCAGATCATATTGTCAAGAAACTGGTTTGGGAGCCCAACTGTCTTTTCTCCCCACATTTAACGTGTTAATTGTTTGCCTGGTTCAAAATTCGAAAGGTACAAAAGCTAGAGTTTCTCTCCCAGCATATTCCTTCAGTCACCCCATCTCTATTTTCTGAGGCAATTCATTCTAGAATTTTTATTAAGTGTCCTTTTATGCCCAGTCCAGCAAATGTGTGTATGTTCATATATTTGAAACTATCTTTTTCTTTCCCTTTATTTACTAGTAATACAGATGGTCTTATACTGCATATCCTATTATGTATATTGCTTTTCAGGGGGATCAATTTTATTGGGACATAATTTACATACATTAAAATTCAGCAATTTTAAATATAAATGTCAATGAGTTTTGAACAAATGTATACAGTTGTGTCCCAACCATTACAATCATAGCATAGAATAAATATGTCCATCACTTCAAAAAGTTCCCTCTTGACCCATCTCCATGCATCTTCCTCCAGCCACCCCTTGACTCCTGGCAATGACAGAGATTTTTTAAAATTTATCTTTATTGTTGAAGGTATTACAGATGTCCCCCATTTTCCCCACATTGAAACCCCCACCTTAACCCCCCCGGCCCCCGCCGCCCCCAACCAGGCCTTCACTGCACTATTGTCTGTGTCCATGGGTTATGCATCTATGCATACTAGTTCGTTGGTTAATCTCTTCCCACCTTCCAGCTTTTTTTTAATCACTCTAGTTTTACCTGTTTAAAAGTATCATATAAATGGAATTAAACTCTATTTAATCTTTTGTGTGTGGTTTCTTTCACTTTAGCTGTATGCTTTTTAACTCATCCATGTTAGTACATATATCATCAGTTGGTTTCTTTTTATTACTGGGTAGTATTTCATTGTATGATTATAACACCATTTGTTCATGCATGGACAATTGATGGAGGCTTGGGTTCGTTCCAAGTTTGAGATTATTATTAATAAAGCAGTTATAAACATTCACATATAAACTCTAGTGTTGATTCTGTTTTCATTTATCTTGGGCAAATACTTAGGAGTGGAATTACTGTATTATATGGTCAGGGCATACTTAACCTTATTTTTAAAAACTTTCAAATTATTTTCAGAATTTGTATGAGACTTCTAGCTGTTCCTTTCTAGCACTTGGTATTGTCAGTCTTTAAGTTTTAGGCATACTGGTAAATGTACAATGGTATTCCATTGCAGCTTTAATTTCCATTTTCTATGACTAATGATGTTATGCATGTTTGCATGTACTTACTACGCATTGTTAAGTGTTCTTTGATGAAATATCTGTTTAAATATTTTGCTTATTATTATTTTAGCATTAAGTCATTGAATATTAAGAGTCTTTATGTACACAAGATAATGTTTATCAGACAAGTGTTTCTCAAATAGTTTACACGTCTGTGGCTTCATTTTTCATTTCATAAGTGTCTTTTGAAGACACGAGTTTTTTATTTTGATGAAGTCCATTTATCAATGTTTCCCTCTATGGTTTGTGTTTTTTGTGCTCTATCTAAGGAATGTTTGTCCAACCCAAGGTCACAAGGATTTTTCTCCTATATTTTCTTCTAGCAGTTTTATAGATTTAAGTTTTATATTTAGTTCCTTGAGCCATTTTAAGTTAATTCCCCATAGGCGCTCTCTCTCTCTCTCTCATTCTCTCTCTCTCTCTCTCTCTCTCTCTCTCTCTCTCTCTCTCTCTTTCTCTGCAGCTCCATTCTCTCTGGTTGTTAGACCCTCAATGTCTTGCTGTCTCGACCTTCCCAAACTCCAAACTTTTTCTCCTCAACTCAGAGAGACTGCCAACCTGTATTTGGGTCCTGTTCTATCCACCCCAATGTCTGAAAATCATCACTTCATATAGTTTGTCTGCTTTATTAGTTGTTTAAGGTAATGTTCTAGTTGATAAGAATAAATCTGGTTCCTTTTTCTCCGTCTGGCCAGCAGTGGAGGTTGTCCTAATGGGCTTTAAGATCCCCATTCCTCTTGAGTTGCTTCTCCTTTCTTCCCAAATATTGGCCCCTTGAATTCAAGTTTGAATTACAGTTTGGAATATAGTCATGAAGCTCAACTGAACTAAAATCTAATAGTAATGACATTAAAATGATTTTTGTGGGGAAATATTTAGCCTTTAGGCACAGGTTGCTTGCTGACCCTCCTCATTTCTATTATCTTTTAAGAGTATATTGTCTTTTGCAATGTCTTTATATGTACTTTAAGTTCTCAGCAATGAGAAGACAGGAAAATAGATGTCCTAGTTAATCATTCACCAATACAAGTCAAAATACTATACCACCTTCTCTTCTTTTAAGCTCTTACCATTCAAGCCTCTGGTGATTCTGAGTTACCTTGGAAAACGCTAGGAAAAGTGGACTTACTACTACCAAAAGGAATCCCATTTTCAAGCTACTTGCTCATGTTGTTGTCATGTGCTAATGAGTGGGATCCAACTCCCGATGACCCTATAAATGAGTCATATCCACATGTCCTGTCTTCAACAGCCCTGCTTAGCTCCTGTAGACTCATGCCTATGACTTCTTTTATGGGGCTAATCCATCTCATGTTTGGTCTTTCTCTTTTCTTGCTGCTGTTTATTTTTTACAACACTATTGTTTTTTCCAAAGAACCCTGCCTTCTCATGATGTGCCCAAAGTAGGACAGCTTCAGTTTTGTCATTTTTGCAATATTTCAGGCTTAATTTGCTCTAGGACCCACTTGTTCATTTTTCTGGTGGTCCAGGATATCTTTAGAGATCTCCTCCAACACCATATTCCAAATGAATATTTTTTTTTCCCATCGTCCTTCTTCACTATCCAGTTTTCACATCCATACAGAGTAATTGGGAGTACAAGGGTGTGGATGATCTTAACCTTTGTCTCTGATGACACAACTTTGGTCTTAGTGAGCTTTCCTAATTCATCCATTGCTGCTCTTCTCAGTCTCAGCCTTCTCTCTATTCCTTGGTTGCCTCCATTATCAATTGATACCTTCTGATACCCAGGCCCAAAGTGTCCAGAATGAATTTGTGTATGAATTGTACCATGTACATAGGAAAATGCTCTGGTGGGCAGCTCTGCTCCCAGATAACACTGCTTTCCAAACATGAGGTGACTTTCCCTGGGGAAGGAGCATGAACTTTGCCCTGAAACCAAGGGTTTTGTACAGTTTATAGTATTAGGAACCTGGGCTTTAAGCCATGCCCCAGGTTCTTAATTCTTTCTGAACAGAGCCTTCCACATCCTTCATGAGCCTGTGGGTCAGTAGAAGTGCCAGATCTGTCAGAAGCTGTCAGCCTTGCATGATTGCCCAGGCTTGGTGCACAACTGTCACCTGGCAACAGTCAAAATAAATAAGGGAATTCACTGTTTAGGAAAGCACTAATGTTCTAAGGTTTCAATGATAACAATTGCATGGTAAATATGTGAGGTGGTAATGAGTAATTGACATGAGTGCCTTTTGTTAACTGGACCACAACTGCAGGTTGTTTTTTCCCCTCTAGAGATATCTGTGTTCACTTCTGTGATGGCAAGAAAAGAAAGAACGTGGTGGCTAGTCTTTTTCTGTTCATAGCAGCAACACTCCGCAAACTGGCTTGATTCTTCTAGAACTGTGCTGTTCAAAATGATGGCCATTAGCCGAAAGTGGCTATTTAAATGAAAAAAAGATTGAAAATTCCTTTCTCAGTCATGCTAGTCCCATTTCATATGCTCAACAGACTCGTGTGGCTAATGGCTCCTGTAAGGAAAGTGCTGATATGGAGTATTTTTATCATCAGAGAAGGTTGTGGAGGACAGTGCTATTGTAGGGCAGCCTGGGTTCAGACCTGGCCTGAAGACCAATGAGCTGTGTGGTCATGGGCCCCTCTGCACCTTCACTCCCTTGTCTATAAATAAGAGGTCCGGTGATTAGGTTAGTGAGACAGAGGAGTGTTCTTGCCCACAAAATAGACAAACTACCAGTGAAAATCATTCACATCTATAAATAGTACCTTTACTCCAAATTTCTATGAGCCAGTTGATTGAAGATGGCACCTGTTTAGGCACAGCTCTACTATGAATAATCAGTTTTTGAAAAGCTCAATAAAGCTGTCACTGTCCATTGGCCAAGCCCAGGTCGATGGAGAGTCTCGTGGTGGCGTGTTATCCACCAAAGCTGCAATAACTTCAAGGACTGAAGATACTGCCCCTCCCGCCACCAGGGCTAAATGTAGCAGTAAGCCTGGAACCCAGACCCAGAGATCAGGGTCCTTCTCAAACAAACAACTGCCAAGCGAAAGCAGGGCTGGTTATCTGGGGCCGGGGGAGGAGGTTGTTACTGAGAAAACACAAGGGTAAAGGTTGAACAATTGTGAGTGTGGTGAGTTCTTATTCCATAATAAACATTTTATAGATCTAAGAGTGAACTCAGGTCAATTGCCTGTCCCTATGTATTGCTTTGGTCCATTTCAAATCAGCAGGTTGAAGAATCTTTATTGAGCCTGCACTCTGCACTTCACGTGCACGTGCCGTGAGAGATAGAAAGTGATCTAAGAAGGGCCCTTCCTGTGAGATGCTGGCCAGGTAGCTCAGGGGTAAGCTGCACACCATAAAGCATTTATAAATGAATGCAAGAGTTGTGGTAGAATCGAGTTCCAGAAGCTATGATTCACAGTACCCAATAAGCACTGAGGACATTCAGAGACAGGCAAGGACTGGATTTATCAAGGAAGGCTTCGTAGAAGAGGCAGGCTTTACCCTCTAAAGGAAATGTAGGAACCAGGGTGGTGGGTAGGATCAAGGAGGAAATTCCAGGCCTCAGCAATTAAATTGTCCTCATTCCTGTGTCACCTTGGGAGGCAGTTTAGCCTAGTGGTTTAAAGCTGAAACCCTGGAGCTACACCGTGTGATTCAAATTGTGGTCCTGTCACTTACTAGCTCTGCAATCTTGACCAATTCACCTAGCATCTCACTGGATCATTATGAGGATAAAATAAGCTCATTTATGTGAAAGTCTGAGGTACAAAATTAGTGCCACTCTAATCTCTTTTTCTCAGGATTATTTTCACTTATAGTATTTAGATTGACTGCTCTTCTTTTTTTTTTTTTAAGTGTTTTTATTGATTTCAGAGAGGAAAGGAGAGGGAGAGAGAGATAGAAACATCAATGATGAGGGAGAATCATTGATCGGCTGCCTCCTGCATGCCTCCTATGAGGGTCAAGCTCACAACCCGGGTATGTGCCCTGACTGGGAATTGAACCATGACCTCCTGGTTCATAGGTCAACACCCAGCCATTGAGTCACACTGATCAGGCACAGCTCTTCTTTTTAATAGAAGTCTCAATAATTTGCATTTCCTTGATCTTTCCATGACTTACTTGGTTTGGTTTTCCTGATTTTTACTCTTTTGTGATTGGTGAATATACCTTATTTAAACCAACACACAGAAGAATGCTTCAGTTTGTCTTATGAAAATACTCATGCCCTCAGAGCCCTGGACAGGATCCATTCAATTACCAAATTGAAGGGTGGGTCTTAATGTGCTTTCCAGGGCCGCTCCTGAATTACACCAGAGAGACCATTTGGTTTACGAAGACGTCTCCGCTGTGTCAGTGTCCTTCCCAACTCTGAGGGCAAAGACTCGGCCGTGCTGCCCAGCCAGCATTTGAACAGTGTGTGACACGTCCTGGTTGGTCCATGACTCCCGAACAAAACTGACTTCCCTTTGTAAAATGGGCTAGTGATGCTTAACTCCTACTAGCTTCTATAAGGTAACATAATTCAATTCCATTTAATTCAACTAACATTTAGCAAGTGTCCCCCCTGTGCCTGGCTTGGTGCCAAGTGTCTGGGGTCCAGTGGTGAACAAGTCAGAAAAAGTCTTGGAGCTAATGTGACCACGGTATCATTTCTTTGGGTTTCCTAAGGGACTATGGGAAATGTAGGGGAACCTCATGAAACATTGCATTGTCCTTACTCTCAGGACACAGTGCAAGGAACACTGAATTCAGCCTGAGTGGTGACTGGCCAGAAGAGTTCCCATTCCCAGACGTGAGTGGGCTGCCCTGGAACGATGCTGGGAGTGTGTGGAGCAGGGTGTATGATGAGGCCACTGGTTTGCCCAGAGTCTCAACCAATGGTTTTACAGCTTGAGATGAGGGAGGAAGAGAACTTCCAAGCCTCACCTTTAGGGGGGACTCCTGTTCATTCCTTCTTATGACATCACCAAAGCATTTATAGAGTTTTCTGTGAATTTTTAACTCCCCTGAGTGAGTTAGAAGAGGTTTGGCTACTTGTTACAGGAACCCTGACAATGGCTTTAGAAGCAGGGTTTGATTTTCAATTTAGTGAGAGTTCCAGAGCATGACTGTCGAGGGTGAGGTCAGCTGACTCCACGGGGAGGCCGGCGGCAGCCCCGTCTTACCTGTCACTCTCACGCTCACAGGTGGGCCACAGTGTAGAACAGGCCGCTCCTCCCCCTCCAAAGTAGAGGCTTGCTCCTGACACCCGGGCAAAGATGCTTCAAAATGAAACAAAACAAGAAGAGTGCACAGGGAGGGCTCAAAGCCAAGCACTGCCCCTTTGTAGTTTGATGACCTTGGGCAGTTACTTCACCTCTCTGTGCCTAGGCTTCACCGTCTCCAAGAACTGTGGTGATACACAGAACCTAAGATTTAACCTCTTAGCCATTTTTAAGTTAATATCATTCAGTGGCATTAAATTCACTCACATTGCTGTGCTACATCACCACCATATACCCACAGAACTCTTATCATCTTGCAAAACTGAAACTCTATACCTATTAAGCAATAACTCTTTATTTCCCCTCCTCCCAGGCCCTGGAAATCACCATTCTACTTTCTGTCTCTGTGATTCACCATTCTACTTTCTGTTTCTGTGATTCACCATTCTACTTTCTGTTTCTTTCACTATTCTAGGCACCGCACATGGATAGACTCATGCAGCAAGTCCCACCATTCTTAAACGAGAATAGCAATATATTTTTTGTGAAGGTGATTGTGAGGATTCCAACTTCGCATAGAAAGCATTTCACCCATGCCTAGCACAGAGGAGGCTCTCAGTGAAGGATGGCTGGCATTTTTAATATGTTAATGATGCTGTGCTAGATAGTTATGGGAGACACAGAGGTGAGCCCATCCTTTCAAGGACCTTCAGCTCAGTGGGAAAGGGGTCATAGTTACAATACTGAAGTCAAAAAGTGAAAGTTTTCAAAAGGAAAGTACTGAGAATGTTCTTTGGGAATTTAGAAGAGGAAGACGTTATTAACTCAGAAGATCAGAGAAAACTTCATAGAAAAGGAAGCATTTCCTTGAAGGATTTGGTCCCATAGAAATGGCCACAGGGACACTTTGGGAAGAGGGATTGCATGTAAGGACATTGTATCAATCAGCTTGGGCTTCATAACAAATATACCACAGACAGGAGGGCTTAGCACCCACATTTATGTCCTTCTAGTCTGGACAAAATACCAATTTCTGCACATGGGCCACGAAGTTTCAATCGCACTGTGCGCGCGCCCGCATGTGGTGTTTTGTGGAAGAGCCACACTCAAGGGGCCAAAGAGCCGCATGTGGCTCGCGAGCCGCAGTTTGCCGACCACTGCTCTAAGGTACCAGCAAAGTAGGTCTGGTGACAGTTCTCTTCTTGGTTGTGGGTGGTGGTCCTTTCAACTCTGTCCTCACAAGGAAGAGCGAGAGTGAGCACTTTGGTGTCATTTTTCATAAGAACATTAATTCCACAGGATCAGGGTTCCATCCTTACAACCTCATTTAATCTTACTTCCTTAGAGGCCCTATCTCTACATACAACTATACTGGGACTTAGGGCTTGAATTTTGGGAGGATGCAAACATTCAGTCCATAACAGGCATGGAGGATGGAATAAACCTTTGTAGGGAACACTCAATAATATAATTTGATGGACCATAAAGGGGCTGAAGGTGGAGACATGGGAGAAGTAAAATTACCCCTGAGGATAGGCTAGGACGGCAAAAGGCCTTCCGGAGCAGCCGGATCTTTAGGAGCACAATGTGTCTGCAGCGGGGAGTGTCCGGGGGTTAAACTAGGAAGCTGCAAGGCTAGAACTGTGCTGTGGGAGAATGAGCTTGGCAGTGGTGGGTTTCACAGCCACTATCTTGGAGCAGAGAAGTGAGAGCACTGGCATGTTGAGTCCCCCAACCAGACCTTTCTAGTGGCTTTCCTGAAGGCCAGCTGTCCCTGTTTAACTGGTAAGGACCAAACTCGGGCTCGGGGGCAAGGACCCTGGGATGCCCTTGTGAAAAACCAATATGAGGCATTGTCCACCTGGCCCACCTCAAACCAAGACTTCCCAAGCATCCATCAATCTCAAAGCAAACTGTCCCCTTGATCTCAGCAAAAGGTTTTGAATGGGAACTATTGGGGCATTCACCGACCAAAGTAATTTGGGAGGTTTCTTGCTGACTGCTGAGTACACAGCACAAGAACTGATCTTGCATTTCTCGAAGGAGGTATCTAGTTGTCAGAGAGCTTGTAAATCATCAAATCTCAATTAGAGAGCTCCTCAGGGCATGATTACAGAATGGAATGCCTCACCCGGGATAAAGTTCTCGGCCTCCTGAGGCAATAGTCCCAGCAGCCACTGCAGACAACTAAAAATAGCCACAGTATAAAACCCCAGCGCCCAGGCCCTGGAGAACAGAGTTCGCTCGCCGAGACCGTGATAAAGCGTTGCCTGGTGTTTCCTAACACATCACCAGGCAGGAAGTGTTCTCTGACATCGCTAACCCGACCTCAACAATCCAAGTGGACTTACTGGGCGGGAAGGAAGACCCCTTTGTAATTAGGATTCAGAGATTATCTAGTGGAACTCCTCGGCTTACAGACTAGAAAAGCACGATCCTGCCTTACTCAGCACTCTACCACCCTGCCGTCTATTACTTTCACCTTTTATTCATTCAGCAAATATTGACTGAACGAGGCTTGATTCCTCCCTTCATTCAGTGTCTCTGCTCAGATTTTACCTCCTCACCATCGACCACAGCATCTCTTGATTGCTGTTTCTCTATCCTCCTGTTTTCGTTATCCCCCGGGCGTTGCACTGAATTTGAAGATTGCCCGTCTGCCCTATGAGCCGGTGGGCCAGGTCCAGGAGGGAGGGCTTTGCCTGCTTGGGGCCTGGCACTGGAATGGTTGTACCGAGAGTGCATTGTGTGCCTGGCCTGGCCCTACCCTCTGTGTTCTCTGTAACTCCTATTGGCTGGATAGTTTTACTTCTAGGTTTGGCCTTGCTACTTGCTATGTCTCTCATATTCTCTCTCTCTCTCTCTCTCTCTCTCTCTCTCTCTCTCTCTCTCTCTCTCTCTCTCTCTCATCTCTATCCCTATCTATCTCTATCTCTCTATCTCTATCTCTATCTCTATCTCTATCTCTATCTCTATCTCTATCTCTATCTCTATCTCTATCTCTATCTATCTCTCTCCATGCTGAAAGATTTTCTTTATTTTCTCGCTCTTCCATGAAATTTTTTATTTTGGACAGTTACAGTCTAATTCCTAATAACTCTTATTCTCTAATTATTATTCCTTTTTCAAAGGGGACAAAGAGGGAATGTTACCTGATGAAGGCAGAGAGACAGAGGAGGCCAATCAGCCATCCTCACTTCAGGGAGGCAGGAAGGGCATGGGTCCCCAAATGCCAGAAGGAGGAAGAATCCACCCCGGCCCTGCCATGATCAGATGGCTTCCTATGGAGCCTGGAGGTAAACACCACCTCCAGCTGTGGCGGGAGTTTGCTCTGTCCAGCACAGTTGTTCTAAGAGAGACTTGCAGTGAGTCCCTCCACTAGAACCCCCCATGACATCTCCTGCCTACCAGGGACTGACCAATTTCAAGCTCACAGCTTCTCTGGGGTCCTGGCAGCCCCCTTGGGATTTATTCTGGGCTACAGTTTTCTCTATCTTTACTTAGGGAGGCTTGTATATATATTTTCTTCATTCTTCATTTTGGTTATCTTTACACTGCTCTGAGCCGTTCACAGATACAAGTTGAAGGATTCTTCTACCATTAGCCAATGTGCTCCCAGCTGCCTTCTCTCTTCCAAATGTTTGTCTAAACCCCTTGTCCACTGGTGACCTTGTCTCTTTCTTTATTCTTGTGAGATTATTCCTTTTCATACGTCTACACTCTTATTTCAGGAGGATCTGTGGGTAGAAACCTGTCAATAATATTTTATGCACAAAGGGTTCTAAATAGAGTTTGGGAACTACTATATTTAAAAGTGTTTAAACAGGGTTCTTTATCCAGGACGTCTAGGCACTTTTAATTTGCAAATATGTATTGCAAATCTCTAAGAGAGGGTGTGGATGGAGCATTTCCCAGTTATTTGACTGCAAGGTATTTTTTTTTTTATTCAGGGAACTCTCATGTCATATCAGTGTTTCAAATACCCTGTAGAAAATACTGGATTAATTTACTGGTATCATGCTAGCCCTGAGGCTAAATACACTAGACATTCATAATGTTTGCTGAATGCATGTGCAAAAAGAGGCTGAATGGATGAGTTCTAAATACCACCCCCACCCACCCCCAAGTCCCAGATTTACTTGGTGTCCATGAAGCCTAAGCTCAGACAGTGAGCACAGTGGAAAGAACACCCAGGATGAATGTTGAGCATAGCCACTGGGTGCCGTCAGCCCCAGCTCCCAGAGCTTCGATATGGGAATACTGTCTGCTCTTCTGACTTTGTAAGGCAGTTATGAGTGTCAAAATATGAAATATATGAGACAGTATTTATAAAATGCAAAACATTAAACAAGTACAAGGACTTGTTGTGAAATTGTTACCAGGTTATAGCAGTTAGAAAATGAAAGGGAACAGCATTTGAGCATTCTTTGAGCATATCATATGGCTGGTTACCTCATCATCCTGCATTTAGAGATGGCCCGAGCCACAGTCACAGAGAGGAATACGTAGAAAAAGAGGAGAGACACCCTAATCATTCATATGGCTTGCTCCTAGAACCAAATCAGGACTTTGTCCTTACTTTGCAAGTGGAGACCTTGAGGTAGAAAAACAGAGATTCAGAGATCTTTAGGTCTGGAGAGGATCATGAATGTCATCTGATCCAACTTGCCTGTTTTAAATATATAGAAACTATGGCCCACAGAGGTTCTGAAATTGGCCCCCTGTCATACTGAGACAATAGTAGAGGCAGAGCCAGCAAGCTGATCTCCAAGTTTTGCAGAGCCTCAGGCATAAGTTGGCCACTACCTAGGGCCTAGACACCCAGTGGGAGCATGGTTTCTCCCTTGGAGGAGCTCACAAGTGCTCAGAGGAGAGAGTAATAGCAAACACCAGAGGAGAGCGTCATCAGCGATATCATATATGATAATTAAAGGCTGGGTTGTTCGGGCAGGTATTCTAGGATTTCCGGAAAAAGGCCGTTACTGATGGCTGAGCTAGAACATTTTTGTAGTTGGTATTTTCCATTTTCATAAATTCTACCCCTTCACCTCAAAGATTTCTTAATAGGAGATTATATATTTTATATATTTGCATATACATATAGTTATATACTTCTATTTTATATACATATATAAATCTCTATATAAACTTATTTATATAGATTTATAGATATAAATATATGTGTATAAATATGTAAAATAAAATACATAATCTTGTATATAACAGATATCACTTGGGGAGTCTGTAACTCTTTCCTTCATTCTTCATTTTGGTTATCTTTACAATACTTTGATGTGTTCACAGATATAAGTTGAAGAATCTGTTGGAAATGTCAAGGGCAGTTTCTTGACTTTAAAAACTACAAGAAGAAAGGGAAGCCTCTAGTGGAGTCCATTCTGCCTGATATGTATTTGTTGACCCCTGAGCCAAAGTGCCTCTGAGCCCGTTTCCCTTTTGTGGCAAAGAGTAGACAAGAAAATGCCTATTTCCTTGGCAACACCATTTGTTTACTGTTGAGGGACTATCCCTGTGTTTGGCAGGCTGGTGCATCTATTAGTATTTTAATTTTTAAAGTTTATAGAGCAGCAAATTGGTTTGGCATCTCTGTAACTCTGTCCTAAGACGGGTGATTCAGTCTTGGCAATTAATGGGCACTGCCTCCCATTAGGAGGAGTAATGAAATGATGTGGTTGAGCATCTTAGGATGCCAAGTTTATTCTGTGTGTGGACGAATAGCATATTGTCTTGATTTCCATTTCTTAAAAGATCTTTTTTAAAAGTCTCCCCTTTTGCCCAGCTGGTGTGGTTCAGTGGTTGAGCGTTGACCTATGAATCAGGAGGTCACAGTTCAATTCCTGGTCAGGGCACCTGCTTGGGTTATGGGCATGATCCCCAGGAAGGGGAATGCAGGAGGCAGCTGATCAATGATTCTCTCTCAACATTGATGTTTCTATCTCTTTCTCCTCCCTTCCTTTCTCTGAAATCAATAAAAACATATTTTTTTTAAAAAAATGGTTTACTGTTGAGGATATGTATGGGCAATCCTCTTACAGTGGCATGATCTCCAAAGACTGGCAATTATTTCTGAAGGTATATCCCACAAAACAAGTCCCTTGACATATACCACAAAAACCGGCATTATTCCTTGGGTTAAAGACATTGGAGAAATATTGCCTACTACTTCTTCCTCTTAGAGCAGTGGTTCTCAACCTTCCTAATGCCGCAACCCTTTAATACAGTTCCTCATGTTGTGGTGACCCCTATTTCCTTGTTACAAATTGAACATAATTAAAGCATAGTGATTAATCACAAAAACAATATGTAATTATATATGTGTTTTCCGATGGTCTTAGGCGACCCCTGTGAAAGGGTCATTCGACCCCCAAAGGGGTTGCGACCCACAGGTTGAGAACTGCTGGTTTAGGGTAACTCTGGAAAAATTTTCTGGTGGAGCAGCCCTTCAACTGCTCTCCTCAGCCTTCATTTGCTAAGTAAAATAGCATTAGTGTCACCAGCCCCTTATCTGTAGCAAACCTACCTTACGCTAGGAGTTGCAGCGCTTCTTAATATAGAAGGCCTTTAGGGAAGGAAGTGCTTTGGAACAGCAAGCTCCGTTGACGAGGGACAGCTGATCAAGTTGTCAACTTCTCTTCTGATCTGTCCCCGCCTCCAACCTCAACTCCTCTCTCAGGCAATGTGGACATCCAGGACCTTGACCTGAACTTGGGTTCCAGGGGCTGGACTAGAGGAACAGAGCCAGGGATGAGCATGGGGTGGGGATGCCTACTGGGTGAACAAAGTGAGCAGCAACAAAGGTGAGGTTTGGAATAAGGAAGCGAAGAGGCTGGGAAGAGAGATGTAAGCTGGACAGAAGGCCAAGAAGCAGGCAGAGAGAGCATTTGAAATTGGGAGGATGAAGAAAAGGCAGAGCCTGAAGTGTTCCCATGCCATGGGTTAGGTTAGGAGCTGGCAGATCCAGGATTCGTGGGGCTGGACACATCTGCAATTAGCTGCCTTCCTCAACAGACAAATTAAAAATCATGTATATTGAATTAGACATGGATGTGAAGCAGACAAGATAACATCAGAGGCTATCAGAGAAGTAAGGAGCCTTAGAGATGATTTTCATTGCACAGTGAAGGGAACTAAGGCCCCAACGAGCAAAATTCCACATCAGAGTTAAGGAAGTTGGCGTACAGAGAGGTAAGTAAGGCAATTAAGGACTTAATTTTCATCTCTGGAAATTAAGTCCATGTTTTTCTTTACCTTCAATGCAAACTGGTGTTTTCTCAAAGTCCTAGTAAATAGTTAGGAAACTAAGGTATCATTCTGGCATCCTCTCCTCAGCCCCTGTCCCCCCACGACACGCCTACCTACCTGCCCCCAAAGTGACCACACCTGCCTGTGCACAGGTAAGGTGGCTGTTAAAACTCGTATTTGAAAGGCAGTAATACCAAATACTTGTATCCATTGTGCATCACTTATCCAGGGCTTCCAATGACTAGGGCATGGTAGAAATTTTATGAATACTATATCACAGGAGGAAAGAATAAAATGTGGAAGATAAATACCTTGACAAATACCACCTGATAGTACAGCATAATTTTAATTTTATGAGATATTAAAAAAACCCTTTTTGTAGAACACAGATAGTGAGGTGATGTAGTAAATTGTTAACAGGGGTTATATTTGTATAATCATCTTACATGTTTGTCAATTTTTATCTCTATTTTTTTAGACTATTTACAATTCTTATATTACTAATTTAAATTTAAAAAGATAATTTTGTTAAGAAAAGAAATGTATCTTGAATTTCAATAATAATTAAGTACCTTTTTATCTGGCGTAGGGCTTTTGATTCAGGTGTCTTGTCTGATAAACAGGTAACCATAGACTCAACAGCATTAAGTGAATTTCTATAAAAGATCCCAAAATTGAGAGGCCAACTATCTTGTTGCCCAGAAGGTCAGTGACTTCTTGGTGGCCAGTGTCGTGGAGAGTGGGTCCCCGGAGACCTGACTCTGAATATCTCACGAAGTCACACTTGCTCTGAGTCAGGGCAGGGTGAATCATGCTTCCCACATATGGGAGCGGAAGGAAGGGAAGGAAGCAAGAAAAAGAATAATAACATGGTTGTTATTGTATGAAGTAAAGTAAATTTCAGTGTGTCTGGCCAGGTGGTAAAATTATAGAAGCCAACCTTTCTGGAAATGCAACACGCAGCACGTCAGATCAATTGTAATTTCATTTTGCTTTTGAATTTTTCAAAAATTGTTGTCAAATTTGTTTATTTTCTGACCTCTTGGAACTGCCTATTAAAAAGAGGCAGCTAATTCCTCTGGCAGACCTTGTGGAAACTTGACACAGAGTCTCGGGAGTGGCATTAAAAATGCAAGAGGGCATTTTATTCTCAAAGGAGAGTGGCTGGAAAGGGGGCTGCTGCCTGCCTAGAGCGCCAGGTCAGGAGACTAAGAATTATTTAGTTCTGAAAAGGGAGCAAGGTGTCAGCGGAGCGCTGGGAGGCTGAGTGCCCAAGAACGAAGTCCTTTAAACACAGCCCATGAATCTGCCACAGCCAGGATGTTATTGGGAGAGTTCTGGATTTGGTTTGCATTGCCTGATGATTTTTTAAAGATCCATTTTGAATGCAAGCTCACCTGTCACTTTCTATGGCTTCACCAGGGTAAAATTTAGATTGTAGCTTTTATTCCTTGTGTTGTAATCCTAGGAATCACTGGGTACACATTTTTTACACCGTTAGTAACTCCGTGGCTCCTGAAAGACAAACCAGGTGAGAGAAATATATGACTGTTTAATGAGAGAAACAAGTTCCCCGAAACATTTGCATCCAGAACAGAATGACAAAAGCTCTGTTCTCCTCCAGATGGGAAGTACAAGACCACGAATCTCCATTGACCTTTGACCTGTGCCCTGCAAGTTCATAGCAATACTGAAAGCAAAAGAATTCAGAACCATGGCATGAAATCCCCCAATTTACATAAATTTCTAGAGGGATTTAGTCTTCAGCCAAGTGATGCTGCAGGTAAAACCTGTCTTCCAGAAGCCAGGGTTTCCTGGAACCCACTTCCTGTCTCCCAGCCCTTGTCATGCCCTCTTTGCATACCCACTTCCACCATTGCTCTTGGGAGAAAATCTGCTAAGTGCCCTCATGCCAAAGCATCCAGGGGGTATGAGGTGGTTATTTTTACCAGGACATTTGCTTTTTCTATTAGTCAAACAGCCTTCCACCATAGCAAGGAAGCCCTCGTGAAACTTCAAGTCCCAGAGGTTTTACAAGGAAAGAGCCTCTGAATTTTGCATTTTGAATACCAATTGCCAAGGATGGCAATTGACTGTGCTTATGCCTGCTTTGGATTTGAGGAGCACCCAATATACACATGACACACTATTTTGCCCCCAGCATCTTGGTTGGGATGTCTTTTCTCCCAGCCAGAACACAAGCATCTAGAAGCAGGCAATGCACCTTACTTAGCTTTGCCGGCCCCACGGCATCCCGCATGGGCTATTGCATGTACAGGCTGTGCTGGCACCTGGTGGGTCTATGAAGTGAAGGTCGGGTACCACTCCCTTTAAGCGTGCATGACAGACGGTGATGCCCTATGCCAGATGCACACAGAGAGCGTCTCTGCCTCAACTTTGTGTCACGTGCCATCCTTCTCATCATTTTTCACATTGGGAAAGGGAGACACAACTATCATCCGGAAGTAAATGAGTCTCCAAGGCTCAGCTGTTCTTTTTGTGTCCCCTGAGCTGTCCTTTTCCTCTCTCATGGCTCCACTGACCCTCCAACTCTGAAACAACTCTTCCATCTTGATTTCAAAAAAGAACATGAAACAGCACTTCAGGAGTTTTCCAGCACAAGTAATAGAAAAATGATTTACCTTCTATGCCTCCACCACCTCAGTTCTTTACCTCAGATCCAGCTTTATCTCATTTTCTATACCTTACAGGTATTTTAAGAACATGGGGCGATAAGCAAAGGAAGACATTGATCTGGTTTAATTCCACAGTCTAATTCCCTGCTCACCAGGATTCTGGGCTAGCTACCTAAAACTCATAATTCTCACCTTATTCGCCTATACAATGGGGATGAGTGACACATGCTTCATAAGGCTATCAGCAGGGGGTAAATATACCACTGGATGCAAAGGACCTAGCACAGTCCCTGGCGCACAGAAGGTGAGCCACCACCATCACCACCATCATCAATAGTCTCATTATCACCATCACATCCAGTAGCAACAACCAACTCTGCTGTGCCAACAAGGTAATGTCCTGAGGTGTGATGTATGGATGGGCCAGGTAGAGTCACGAGAGAGACAGCCCCTGTGAACTGGGCACTCCTATATATATCCCTGCCTGTCAGCAACCTTGCCCTTTGAAAACAGAAACAAGGAAGCAAGCAAGAATGTGCATCCAGAAGGTTGTGTTCAGACTTTCCTGCTTGGTGGCTATTGTGTTTTTACTGTTGCAGGGGCAGGCGGTGGTGCAGAGGTCTGGGTGGCTGAGGTCTAGACTCTAGTCTTGTCTCAGCTACTACTGAGTAGCAGAATGACCTTGGTTAAATGCCGGGGTCCAACCCCAGAGGGTCCAGGGGTTCCCAAAGGCGTAGACGGAGTCGGCGAAGAAGGAAGGACACGGAGACAGTGTTCAGTTGATCAGCAGCCTAGCCAGGATCTCCAGCCAGGATCTCCAGCCAAGTTCTGGTCTGGATCTCCAGCGAAGTTCTGGTTAGGATCTCCAGCCAGGTTCTGTGTCCAAGTTCTCTTGCTAGGTTCTCCAGGTTCTCCAGCCAGGTTCTGCAGCCATGTTCCCTCGCTAGGTTCTCCAGCCAGGTTCTGTCCAGGTTCTCCAGCCAGGTTCAGTCACCAGGTTCTAGTCAGGTTCTCTTGCCAATTTCTGTAGTCAGGTTCAGTCCAGGATCTTTTGCCATGTTCTCTCCAGCGAAGTTCTTCTGTCTGTAGGTTCTGTGTAGGTTCTGTCTTCTAAGTTCTGTGTGTAGGTTCTGTCTTCTAAGTTCTGTCTTCTAAGTTCTGTGTTCTTACATCTGTATTTATACCAGTTGATTCCAATCCTATCAATCTCTATTCCAAAGGTTAGGGTGTTTCTTATCTCCATTCCAGGGAGTAAAGATTATGTAGCTTAAGCATGATTGTTCGTAGTTAAAGTGATTAATTACCCGCCTGGCACTTAGTTAAGAGGTTTTATTCCCTCCCTAACTTCAGGGGAAAATCCCTACCTGGGGAAACAACCTTTCTCAGAGATCTTGGTTAAAACACATAGTGCCAAGAAGGTGAGCATACATATTAAGAACAGTATGCCATATATGCCAGGTCCCTTGAAACAGCAAGCATGGACCGGCTCCCGGCAGTTAAACACTTCGTTTCTCTGGGTTTCTGAATCCTCACCGGGCAAATAGGAACTTTGATTCAATACTCTTATTTCCCTCAAGATTAGACAGTTTATCTACTTCACTCTTTTTTTCTTCTTCTCCTCTCCATTTTCCAATTGAGAAGACAAGGCAGGAGTGATAACAAGCAGGAAAACAGCGCCCTCTAGGGTTTTTCAGAGGCATGCGTGGATTGAGGATGTGCGTGTGACAGCCACTTGGGTGAGCTACCTGAGGGCTCTGGGCTTCCTTAGGCCTATAGCTCCCTGGCCTGCTTCTTAAGTGGCCCTTACATGTCGCTTCTTTTCTTTTACATGTTGTTTCTATCTTGATGAATTGAAATTGGTCCGTTTTGAAAAATTAAAAATATCCAAAGGGGGAAAAACATCAAAGACAAAAACCTTAGAAAAAACTTGAAAGTACAGAAACCCAAGTCAAGTGGGAACTTATTAAAAAAAATTAAGTCCAACTTGAGAGAGCTGTCATTATTTACATCAAAGATACATTTGGCATTTAATGAAGAAATACACTCTTTCTGACGTTTCCAATGAGATAGTTAAGAAAATGTTCAGAATATTTAAGCAAGGTAAACTGCAGTATTTTATCGATATAATATTTAAAGTATTTTTTAAAATAAGGGTCTTTTTGAAAGTCCACTCTAATTTATATCTTTTGATTATGATTCTCCTTCCTGACATGAGGCAAAACTGAATAAAAGAGAACATTATTCTTTCCTATAACAGAATTAGAGAATGTCACAGGTTACCTGGTCTCACCCTCCCATTGCTCAAGAAGAAGCTGTAACCTATGCTTTTGTTTCTCATTCAGAGCCCTTGGTCCTTTCTGGAAGGATCGCTGTAATAGGAAGAGCAGAGATCACATTCAATACAAATAATAAGACACATTAGCTTACCGTGTGCCAGGCACTCTTACGGGAGTGCCTTATTTAATTCTCACAACAGCTCAGTGAGTTCATTACTATTGTTATCCCCGTTTTACAATGAGAGAAATGGAGGCACAGAGAATTCAAGTAACTACCCCTAAATTCACAACTTATCAATACTTGGCCTTTTATATACAACCACAAACCTAACTCACATTCAAGTTAATAGCGATATATGCTTAGAAAGTTCTTCCTAACCATAGTGAGGATAAAATGAGGAACAGAGAACTGAAGTTCAGACTAAAAGACAGGAGGTAAATAGATTCCAGGAAAAGGGCAGGAGGTGGCCTCGCTCCGAATTGGTCAGTCAGGGTCCAGTTATTTGGAGTGAGATATAGCTCATGGTTCAGTCATGACACTTTATAAAGTAAGGGTCCATTGAGCAAGTATATATAAAAGGAAAAAGTTTAGTTCACATTAAATCTTTATTAAACTTTATTTGTATTTTCTTCTGTTCTTTGGTAAAAACACTCAAATGCACTCTGATGCACACTCAAATGAATGATTTTGTTATTTATTCAACACAGTTATTTCCTGGGTGTATCTCCTCAGGTTTCACTTCAGCTGTATAATATTATTCTAGCATCATGATATGTCATGATTCGCTCAGTCATTTCCCTATTGTTGAAGGTTTGGATTGTTCCCATTTATAAATAGTACTTCTATAGCATTTCCAGACCATTTGTAAGTTGGAGACTTTTTTTCTGATGTATATTCCCAAGAGTTTTATATCTGTGTCAGAGGGCACAATATATTATATATGGCTAGATTGCTTTCTAGAAAGACTAAAAAATAAATTGTGAGGCCAATAGCATTGAATTTCAGCATTTCATTTTTCTGATTTATCCATCAAGACTGGTATTTATCATTTTAACTTATTTTTTTTTTACCATATCATCACCAGTACTTTGAATATTAAAGCCACTACCATCATCATCATCACCAATTCAACCAAAAACACCATTACTATCCTCACCATTAGTACCACCACCACCATCACCATCACTTTAACAAATACCACACCATTATCACAATAAATGTTATCAACACCACAACCACCACCATTATTTTCACCACCACCTCCATTATGATCTGTTACCATCACCACCACTTTTATTGTCACCAATCCTCATCCACCACCATTATCATCTTCATCACTATCACCTTAGTACATACCATCATAGTCAGTTACCTTCACTAACAATACGAACCTCACCATTGCCATCATACAGTACCATCACCATCATCTTCACCATCACCAATATCACCATCACTGTATTCCACCACCACTACCACCACCTACCATTAATGGAAACATTCATTAGGTGCCAAATACTGTACATTTAAGTTTGTTTATACTAATCATTTTGTCCTTGCAATAATCCATCAGGAGGTATAATAACTTCATGTTACTGATTAGAAAACTAATGTTGAGAGCTTAGGACCCTCAAGCAAAGACACAGCTAACAAATGGCCAGGCCGGGCTCCATGCCTCTATCTCTCTGACTCCATAGCCCACTCTCTGAACTGCCAATGCCTGCAGGGACTTTAATGGATGTACTGGGTGTTTCAAAGTTCTTTTGCTTATATTTCTTTAGTTGCTATTGAGACTGAGCATTTTTCCATGTGGTAGTGTATTGTCAACATTTTCTGTGTGTAAACCCCCCATTTATTTCCTGTGACCTCATTTTGAATGGAAGCTGAACGTTGACCTTAAATAATTAGATCAAGTGTCTCTTTTCTGTGGGAAAGCTTTCCCTTTAAAATTTACATTTAATTTTCTCACTTAATTATATTTATCTTTTAAGCCTTTTGGTTTTTTTTATAATCTAGCATCTATTTAATATCTAATTACAAATTATGGAATCAGAAATGTTTCTTTCTTCGTTTAGTTGGAAAGAATATGCTTATTTTCTTCTATGTTTATCATTTTGCTTTGACCAACATTTATTGTAGTATATGTTGGGTTTCGACCCTGGTAGAGAGCTTCCCAGGTATAATTGGGAACTGGCCACTGTTTGCGAAGGGCAGGAAGAGACTGAAGAAAGAGGCTGACCAGTGTAGATTGGTAGGAGGCAGGTTTAATAAACCAGGAAATTTATATACAGGTTCGTCTTGGGTGGTCACAAGATGAGTAGACCTCTGAACCCACTCCCCAAAATATCAAGAGTTATAGAGGCTTTAACTGGGGTCAGTCACATACCCAGTCCTGATGGGCTCAACACCGCATTTTTATTTCAAGGCTGTGTCCTTCGAGCAGCTTCAAGGAGGAGGGAAGGCAAGCAGAACAGACATTGCAAAGCCCTGGGGAGGGACAAGAAACCTCCAATCACCCAGGTTCAGCTCATGGGGCAAACTGGTGGTCACAGCTTCTTGATGACCTTCCCCAACAGTATATGATATGAGGTGTGATTCTCTGTACTATGGTTTGATCATCTCTATGTTCTAAATAATTATTATTTCTTAAGTTGCCTGTTCTATTTTTTAATTTAGTAAGTTCTTAATAGTTTTTATCTATTTTTGAAATGTCCTAGTCTATAATTTCTTCCTGCTTTTAACCCGGTATCATATAGTTTGGGTAATTGTCACTTGTTTTAAAATTTAGAAGGCAAATTATTTTTTTAACCACTTTTATTTTATTTTATTCCCCCCCTCCCCCATTAATCCCCTCTAGGCCCCCCCCCCCACCCCAGGCTTTTACCACCTAATTGTCTGTGTCCATGGATTATGCATGTATACATAATAGGTCTTTGGTTGATTACCTCCCACCCACCCATCCTCCCCCCACTTTCCTCTGAGATTCTGCATTCTGGTCCATGCTTCTGTGTCTCTGGATCCTCTCTGTTCATCAATTTATTTTGTTAATTTGATTCCACATGTGAGTGAGACCATGTGATACTTGCCTTTCTCTGACTGACTTATTTTACTTAGCATGATACTCTCTCCTTCCATGCTATCTCAAAGGATAAGAAATGTTTTAAAATGTAGATGGCAAATTCTTTATCAATCCCTTTGGGGAAAAATATTTTTTATATTTTTTTTCCTGCTTATCCTTCTGGAGGAATCTTAAAGTCAGTATTTCAGATTTTATAAAATATACTATGGGGGTGAATCCATGTGCCCTGTCTTTGGGGGTACATGGGTCTCCCGGGGATGCAGAAATAAACCTTTTCCTTTTCTTTCATATATATATATATATATATATATATATATATATATATATATATATACACTATGGGGACTTTGTTATCTTAAGAACATTTGGCTTTCCATCCATGAATAAAATTTACTCATAGTATTCTTTTTTCTTCTATAACACTTACTGCTTCCAAAATAGTTTCCTCGTTTGTAGCTGAATTATTATCTAAGCATTTCATTATATTTTATCACCAGAATACATTAATTTTATAGCATTATAAAGTTATTCATCTCCTAAGTATCAAGATACAAGTAATTTTAGTGAATTTATATTTTTCCAACTCATCAGCTTCTGCTGAAACTACAAAATCTAGGAAGATGAATATTCAGATGCTGAAACAATTTTCTCTTTCACTTGAAAAACAACATCCAAAGTAGTAAAAACCATGACATCTGCTTGTTTGCCCCTTTTCTACCAAAGATGGAGCACTGCCCCTGGGTACTAAGGGGACCCAGGGACATGAGGACCCACCTGGGTGGGCAGCACCCTTCTGAAAGGCAGGGTCTTTATGTTTGGAGCCTAGATTTTGCAGTCACAGAAAAGGTAAATGAGTTCAACATCCATTCATTCATTCAACACATATTACTGGACCATGCATTCACTAACTGCATGGACAAAACATCTGAGCTTAATTTTTTTTTCATCTGTGGAAGTGAAAAGGGGGAAAATAAAGACATTGAACCAAATGAGCTAGCTCCTAGAAGCCTGTCACTTAGGATTTAGAATTTGTAGGCCTGCTATCACAGACTGGCTACCCAAGGAGCTTGCCAATGAGCTCTGCTAATTAAAAAACGAGTATTAGTAAGTGAGCCCTATGAGTATAAGTCCCACTGGGGCCAAGATTGGACTTTTTCTGAAGGCCCAGCTCTCAGCTCCAACCCTGAGGCTCATTGTTTCTGGTTTTATCTTTTCAATACAATTTGAGTGTCTTCCACCCACTGAGCAATCTGCCTTTTGATGAATCCCTGTCGGTAACTAATTACCAGTCCTTCCTGGGATTCTTCAGTTACATGCCCTACTCCCATCCTTTCAGCCTCGCAGCAATCACCACACCCTTAGTACACACCCAAGATGGGCAAGGAGTGTTCAGCAAACGGTTGTCAAGAAGTGTTTTAACATGGGTGCCTTTCTTTAGGTGCTCTGTCCACTTACGCATTTACTCATTCCTTTGTGCTTTCACTGTTTTTGTTTTTGTGTGTTTTTTCTGAGCACAGTTTTTGTGCCCACACCCTTGGGCCTTCCTGCCCAATGACACAACTGAAATAATTTCTTCTTTCAAGCTAGCCAAGCACACCATTCAGTGGATAAACTGTGACCAAATAGTGTATTTTAAAACTAAATGGAGGTTTGAATGTCAATCTACAGAAGAATTCCTAAGCACTGTTGTGAGTAAAGGGACAAATAATTAAGTCACTCACCAACCTGAATGACAGCCATAGTCTCCTCAGGGAGGATGTCCAGGGGTATTCCTGTGGGAAGCCAAGGAGATGAAGTGTAGCACCTGCAAAACAGGTTAACACCTGAGGTTAAATAAGAGTTATTAAGCTAAGGATGAGAAAAAAAAATTGGGGGATATTTTTTCTACTTGTTCTGTTGGAGTCTTAAAAGGGGATTTTTAAACTTTAATAGAATATACTATGGAGACTTGAATTATTATTTTTAATTCTTCAGTAACAGGCAATTGTCTGACGCCTCCATCAGAATTTGGAGGGCAGGGATTCCCAAGGACAAGACTTCCCATGTTATTTTCAAAACAAGCTATAAAACTCTTATACTGAAAAACACGTAAGGTTTACAAAACTGGAACCCTTGGGATTTGCTAATCAAATGCTTGCTATTCTGCAATGTCCCTGAATTCATTCAACATCCATTCATTTATTCAACAAATACTTCCTCAGAACAATCTAGCACTCTGTGTGCTCTGTGGGGAAATAAAAAGAAGGGTAGGATGTCTTCCCTAATCTCCAAGACACTGCAGTCTGGTTAGCAGATAAGACGTATGGAGTGAAAGAAAACTAATAATAGAACACAAATAAATAAATTGCCAAGTAAAACAATAAGTGACCCCGAGTCTCCAAGGGAATAAATCACTGTAGACTGGAGGAGTCAGAGCAGGCTTCCTGGCAAGGTAGGACTCGAGTATTTGAACACAGGGAGGACACAGGCCAGGCTCTCTGACTTGGGAGGGGGGAGGGATATTAAAAATCTCCTCTGGCTATGACACAGCCACTGGGTCAGCCTGTGCTCCAGCCAAGCAAGTGGTCATTAGAATGATGACTAATTGCAAAATGACCAGTGACTTCAGCCCAAATGACCAAACTGAGAGCCTGGGGTAGACACAGATTGTGCACAGACTTCATGTAATTCTATATAAGTTTTGCAAACACAATTCTGAGAAATTCAACATCTAGATGCAAGCAAACACAAAGGATTGCAGAGATGGAGGCATCGATGGGGGAGCAGAGGCAGCTAAGTCATTTCAAAGGAATGGAGCCATCAGACAATTGCCAGGTAGTCACTGAACAGCACATATGTTTAAGCAATACATCCTGAAACAAACGGCTACACTTGTCACTTAATCCAAGTGCCCAGTGAAGAATATTTCCTGCTCCATGAGCCTTTTTTGTCTTCATCTAATAATAGTCAATGACTTGAACATTTCTGTGGTCTTTTGAGGAAAAGGTCACAGCACAATATAAAATAGGGAAACGGAAGTGGCTATTAAAAGCCAAGAGACCTGAGTTCCTGGCCTGGTTTCGCCATTGATACTCTTGAAAACTTGACACTTGTCACTTAAACTTTCTGGATCTGCTTTCCCCCTCTTCCCCCTCCCCCACAAGACGATGACAACATCACCCACCTTAATTATCTTACAGGGTTATTTGGGTATGAAGTATGGTGATATGAATTCATTTTTTTATAAATGTGTTGAACACCTATTTCAATCAAGTACTTTTACATTCTTTATGTCTTTTAATGCGGAGGACAATAGTTCACGATAAGCACTAAAAGCCCTGTTCGTCAATAGGAAAAGTTTGCTGAAGAGATTAAATAATTTGTCCAGGGCCACATAGCTATTGGAACCTCAGTTCTTTGAACCTTCTTGTCTCAGGAAGGTCTGAGAATGAAAGTTTCAAGGACAGTCCCCGAGGTGCGATGTCAGCCTGTATCAGGCAGAAAGCAGGGGTGGATCACATGGAGGTGACATGGAGTGCCCAGAGGGCTGTAACCGCCTCATTTTCTAAAAAGATCTATGAAACATCTCATCCTGAAGCGCCTGTACTGGGATTGTTTCCCGGCCCAGGACCACGTGAAGGGCAGGTCTTGCCTTCCATTTGTGGGACCCAAAGGGCTCCCCAACAACAGCCACCTAACTTAGATTGTCCGTTAGAATCAGCTGGGGAGCTTGAAAACTAATCCCAGTGCCCAGGCCACATTGCAGACCAACAACATCAGGACCTGTGCGTGGATGAGAGGAGAATAAACATTTTTTTTAAAAGATAGTTATTTTTTAATGTGTTTTTATTGATTTCAGGGAGGAAGGGAGAGGGAGAGAGAGATAGAAACATCAATGATGAGAGAGAACCATTGATTGGCTGCCTCCTGCACGCCCCCTACTGGGAATGGAGCCCACAACCTGGGCATGTGCCCTTGGCCAGAATCAAACCCAGGACCCTTCAGTCCGCAGGCCAATGCTCTATCCACTGAGCCAAACCGGATAGAGCAGAATAAGCATTTTAAAAGCTGCCAAATGTGGCAAGTTTGAGAACCATGGAGCCTAGAGAGCAGAGGAAGGATTTACCCAGGACAGATCTGAGTGTGCAGTATTCCAACATCCAGCCTCTCCGGTGACAGGGAGAGGCTCCGTCTGGCATCATCTGTACCGTCTGTCTGTTTTGTTTCTGTGTTGTTAACACGTGATGAGTAGGAGTTCTGAGGTCCCACCCGAGGTCTTCGTACTCCAAGACCCCACTGTTGCCTTTAATATGAATGATCTCTTGTATTAACATAGCAGTTTGTGGCCATCTTCTCTGCTTACTCTTAAAACTGGCTCTTTAGGTGTCGTGTAAGGATCAAATGTTGATTTTTAAAAAACGTCATTCTTGCCCTCATCGGTTTGGCTCAGTGGGTAGAGCATCAGCCTGCGGACTGAAGGCTCCTGGTTTTTTCCGGTCAAGGGCACATGCCGGGTTGCTGGCTCAATCCCCAGTAGGGGGCATGGAGGAGGCAGCTGATCAGTGATTCTCTCTCATCATTGATGCTTCTATTTCTCTCTCCCTCTCTGAAATCAACAAACATATATTTTTAAAGTTGATAAATCCAATATTTGCTTTACGGTACCACGGATCATAAATAATTCAGGAATCACACGTTGCTCTCCTGCTGTTTTTTCTGTTTACCAACCAGCCCAGGTATGTTCACATATACTAGATTGTATATATTTACATATATATAATATACTAGATTGTAATGACACCAGTTGGAGATGCCAACACCTCTTTTCCCTCCAACTTCTGTTTGGTTCAACACCAGTGACAGGCTGTTTTGTGGTGAAAACAACACTTTGCCCAATTTACAAATAATTGTCCTGAAGTAAAAGCAGGACAGCTGTGGTGACCCCAGGAAGTGACTAGCCCCCAAGCGCTCCCTCTGTTGCCTTGGCTGTGGGGCTTCGGGAGGAAGAAAATCACCCAAGGCTTAGCGAAAGTGTAGATTTCCAGGTCCCACCCTCAGACTCAATGTTTGTGGGAGGCGCTCAGAGAAATCTGTTTTTAAGAAGCTCCCGAAGTGATTTGGTACAGACTGTCCCAGGAAACTCTGCTGGCCCCACACCCTTCTTGGAATGCTGGCCTTTGTGTTAATTCCCTTCTCCTATGATGCCCTTTGTAAGCGTGTGGCCGTGTGTGTGTGTGTGTGTGTTGCCCTTTTCAGATCCAGATGTGATTGTAGCCTGAACAACTAAGTTCCTCTCTGCTGTGGGTAGATGTAAGGACCAGGGCAGTAGGAGTGTCTCCATATGTTTTCATTGAATGAACCAGAGGAAGGTAAGATCTGCTAGTGTGAGAATGCCGGTAAGGAACCAGGGTTCTGAACCCAGGACAAGTCTGTGGGAGAGGAAATTGTCTTCCCAAAGACAAACGTGTTGACTTCACAGCACAGGGGCAGCCCATGTAGCTGAGGGAACAACATTTCTGACAATATACAAAGTAAAAATTGTAAAAAGCGAAAGTTGAAAAGTTTTTCCTCCCAATTCTATTATCCTTAAATAACCATTATTCACAGGTTAGTATGTAGCCTTCCAACCATGTATATTATATAAAATTACATATATTTTACAAAAATGAAACAAATGCATGCACTCTCCCATAATTTCATTTAATGATATATCCCGAATACCTCTCCATGTCACTTCATATATGAACTTTTTGCTGGTATGGATGCGCCAAAATTTAACCAATCAAACTGCTGATGGATATTTAGTTTGCTTTTAGTTTTTTCTTATTTCAAGCAATGATACAATGAACATCTTTGAACATCCATCCTTTGCTCACTTAAGAGTTTCCTATCAGTAGACCTGTTAAGTCTTCATATGACACAAATACACCTTCAAAACTGAGATTACAGGCCCACCAAAAAGGTTGTACCAATGTACACTCATTACCCATGGTACATATTTACCCATAATTTTCGCATGTGTCTTTAAAAAAAATATACCGATTAAATGAGTGAATAAAATCTCTCATTGGTGCAATTCCAGTTTCTTAACCAAGTGGCATGGCTTTGAATACATTCAATAGTCCCTGTGTTCCTGTGGACTAACTGTTCATATCTTTTACCGAGACTCAAGGCTCACCTCTGTGTTTTCTTATTTTCACTCCTGCATCTGTAGGTAAACAGCAAATAGTCATGTGCTCAAGAGAGTTAATCCCCTTGAGAGGGTGAGGGTTGAGGGAGCCATTTTCCCCTTAATCGAGATATGAGAACCAGCAACTTATTAAAAGGCACTGCTTGTTGTTATTTAGTGTGTGAGACCTTGAGAACTGAAGCCACATCTTATATTCTGCAATGCACTGTGATAGGAATACAATAGGATCTTAAAAAAAAGTATTTGTCCCTTGGCTGGTTTGGCTTGGTGGATACAGCGTCAGCCTGCGGACTGAAAGGTCCCAGGTTCTATTCCAGTCAAGGGCGCATGCCTGGGTTGCAGGCTCAATCCCCTGTGGGGGGTGTCCAAGAGGCAGCCGATCAATGATTCTCTCTCATCATTAATGTTTCTATCTCTCTCTCCCTCTCCCTTCCTCTCTGAAATCAATAAAAATATATATATTTTTTAAAAAGTATTTGTTGAACAAATGAGTGACTGTAGACAGACAGGCATACCAGACATACATCATGCGTCTGACTCTGTGCTAGGCACAGGGAGACAGATGAAGCTTTTAAAACGTTGAAGCTTTGTTGAGGCTATAGCTATGCAAAGTGATAATGACAATGTAAAAAGTGATTGGTAGAGGGATGAGTAGATATATCCTGTATTTGAAGATCTTAGCTCTAAAGGACAACAGATGCATAATCAAAGGACTTCAGTGTAATAGACCAAGAGGAGAGGTTAACACAGGGTGCTATGGAAGCTTGAGTTTTAAGGATGTGGAATGGTCAGCTGGGTGAGGAAGAATAGGGGAAGTGTAAGTAATGAGAGCAAAGACATGGAGGCATGAAATAGCAATGTGTGGATATAGGAAAGCAAACAATATTAGGGTTTCCAGAATCGTTAGGGCCTGACCACATGAGTCCAGATGAGCAGATAGGTCATAACCCATCCCATCTCCCTGTAGAGCCACAGAAGGGCTGGTGAGGCCTGACGTGCACTGTAGACCGCTTCTTCTGGCTACCCGGTGGAGGGTGGACTTCAGGTGGGTGGTCGAGAGAAAGTGCAGTTAAGAATGTTCTATGACCTTTCATGGATGAAGCACTGCAGCTGTGGTAATAGGGCTGAAAAATGGAGAGATTGGGGAGTAGGAAATCAGTGACTAATTGGTTTCTGGTTTGGGTGGCTGGATAGATGATGGTGTTACTGACTGGGAAAGAAAATGCAAGCGAGGATTTTGGGAAGATTATTAGTGTGTTATTTTGGAAACGTTGACATTGAGGAAACTGGGACATCCAAGGGAAATATTCAGCAAATAGGTATATATTAGTTTGAGGCTCTCAAAGAAGAGATAAAGGCTAAATGTTAAGATCTGGGCATGAGTGAATGAATTTTAGATGGCACTGGATTTCAAGGCAAGGCCTTTATGAGCCTCACCCAGAACTCACTCATAACCAGGCCGAACTCCCAGGGCAAGTTCATTGCCCCTTCAAGGACCCATCACAATGGCAGATCTGGAATGAATTTTGACTTAGATCCCTGAAGCTTTTTTCTCAAACAGGAGCAGGGGAAGCCCAGCAGTGCATTCTTCACTGTTGAATGAGAATGAACTACTCACTGATCAGTTGTTTTAAAATTTCCTTCCCAGAAATCAATTTTTCTGCCCAGCAGTGGTTTGCTTATGGTGAAAAACAACAACAACAAAATGCCTGGGGTTTGCTGATATGGCTGCAAGGTCAGAGTCAAGGTCACTCTTCTTTGTGAGAAGATGTGCTCCCCTGAGTAGCAAGATTTTATAGCCCACATCTGTGTCACTGTATCAGCAGGACTTACTTTCTTGTTCAATATTTGTCCCTTGGAATGACCCAGAGGTTGGCTTTAGGGGAGACGATGCACAAGGTAAGGGCACCCAAGGACACCAGCGCGTGTGGAGGCCACTGCTTGCTCTGCCCCTTCCCCATGCAGGGACTTTGGATAAGCTATTTTACTTCTCTGAATCTGAGTTTCCTGATCTTGTTAGAGTGGGGACAATCAGAGGAATACCTGCTCTCTTACTTTTCACTTTTACATAAAATAAGACACATTTTTGGAAATCAGATGCAAATGATATCATTGTTTGAAGATGCCTGGGAGAGAGGTGCACTTAATAGGCCTCAGCGTGAGTAGTTGTTAACTATGCACGAACTGCACTCATTGATTTGCTCATTTATTCAACCCATTTATCCAACCAGAGCTCAGTGAGTGTCTAATCTGTGTGAGGCACTAGGGATAGAAAGAGAATGGACATCAGGAAAAGACATGGAAGAATCTAAATGCTGTTTACTAAGTGAAAAAAGCCAATCTGAGATGGCTACATACTGTCTGATTCCAACCATATGACATTCTGGAAAAGGCAAAACTATCGAGATTGTAAAAAGATCGGTTGTTCACAGAGGCTAGGGAGAAGGAAGGGATGATGAATAGTCAGAGTGCAGAGGATCTTTAGGGCAACAAGACTACTCTGAATACTATCGCGATGGATATGTCATTATACATGTGTCCAAGTCCATAGCATGTTCAACACCAAAAGTGCATCTTAACATAAACCATGGACTTTGCGTGATAATGTTCGTCAATGTAGCTTCACTGATTGTGACAAATGCACACGCTGGCGTGGGACATCCATAGTCGGGGAGGCTGTGCAGGAGTGGGGGCTGGGGGTATACTTTCCACTTAATTTTTCTGTGAACCTAAAACCGTGTATGTGGGATTTTTTAAAGTCTGTGTCTTAAAAAAATAGGGAGAGAGAGAGAGAGAAAGAATGCATTGTGTATATCTTAAAGGCCCCTACAGCTGACTGGAGGATAGGAGCCTGTGAATAGATATGCAAATAGCAGCAAATGTGAGGTATGGTCAGGCACAAACATGGTATGAGCAAGCTCCTTCTTTTTTTATTGTTTCCATATTTTGTCTTCATTTGTGACAGGTGCATGTAGAGGGTCAGTATTGTTTATTGTTCAGATAGGACCCCCTAATCCTTTATTTACTGCAGGGTATATGCTTAGCCAGTGGTGTGCAAATGCAATTGCCTATGGCCCACTGGGATGGGGGCAAGGGGTATGGTCCAGTCAGCATCCACGTGGGCAGCATACAGCCTCCCTGTGACCGGAGGGAAGGAGTTGATGTTGACTGGTGAACTTGGCCAGACCATTTTGGCGTGGCTGTTTTGCATCCCTCTGCCCTTTAATTTGATGACTTCCCGCAGGGAGCAGGGTGCAATGAGTAAGGCAGAGCTTAAATCAGTGGTTTCACTCTTCAGGCCTTAATGCTTCATTAAGAGTATGAAGTCTGGTGTCTACTGATGCAATTGCCCTGTGTTGTGTTAACCGGTGATAAATGACTGGGTTTATTCATCTTGGGACTTAATTTTATGAGAAAGGAAGTAACAATGCTTGGGTTTACAAGATACCAAAAGAGCAAGGTAAAAAAGGTTGAATTTCAATGTAATCCAGTGAAATTCAAAGCAACTTTCTAAACAGAAACTCACTTAGATAGAATAGTCTTTGGGAGCGGGTTATGCTTCCCCCGCATGCCCAAGCCTGCTAGGTGGGAGACAGCCAAATGTGAGGGACCCTGAGATGAAAATGTGTATTGCAAAGGAGCCTTAGACTAATTCTGTCTTTTGTGGTCACTGCAAACCTTTTCAAAGTGTATTTAACTGAAGAAATGATCAATAGTTACAGAGCAATGCGGAAAGTCATTTGCTGCAAACAGCACACATTCAGTGGCCCTGTCATTATTCCTTCACACTAGAACTGTTTCTCTGAAGAAAACCTCTGGGTAGATTTCCTCCCACATGTACTGAAATTACAAGGGTTGCGCAATGTACAGTTGACCCTGGAACAACACTGTTGAACTGTGTGGGTCCACTTATATGTGGATTCTTTTCAATAAGTACATACAAGTACTGTAAATGTATTTTCTCTTCCTTATGATATTCTTAACATTTTATTTACTCTAGCTTACTTTATTGTAAGAATACAGCAATATATGTGTATATATATTTACATATATATAATATAGTAGAGGCCTGGTGCACAAAATTTGTGCACTATGGGGGAGGGGGGATCCCTCAGCCTGGACTGTGCCCTCTCACAGTCTGGGGGCCCTTGGGGGATGTCCAATGGCTTAGACCTGCTCCCACATTGAGCGTCTGCCCCCTGGTGGTCAGTGCACATCATAGTAACCGGTTGTTCCACCGTTTGGTCAATTTGCATATTAGCCTTCTATTATATATGATATTTATAATACAAAATGTGTGTTAATCAACTATTTATGTAATTGGTAAGGTTTTCAGTCAATGTTAAGTTTTTGTGGAATCAAAGCTATACTTGGATTTTATCTGCAGGGTGTTTGGGATCCTTAATTCTCATGTTGTGCAAAGGTCAACTGTAATTTCATAGGAAAAGGTGAAAATGTGACCCATGGTGAGATCCCATGGGGAAATTCAAGTTAGGCCTTCTGCCCCTCAGCATAAAACACTTTCTCCTACCTCAGGGCCCTCGCACATGCTGTTCCCTCCTCTCCTCCCTTTAGACTTCAAATGACTGCCCCTTTTTTATCTTTTAGGTCTGGGCTTAAATGTCACCTCTCTACAGATACCCTACAAAGGAGGTTCCTTCAACTTCCACTGTGACTTTTTAACATTATAACCCAGATTCCCCAATAATATTTTTATCATGTTTTATCATTGTAATTGTATTTATTTTATTTACTTGTTTGTTCTGTCTCCCACAGTGGATTGCAGAACCCCCCAGGCAGGAGTTATCCACAACTGCTTTATCCCCCAAGATATACCCAGTGTCTTTAAGAGCTTTTGATGTATAGTAGGTGGTTAATAGAGAAATGAAAGTGAAAATGATAAACTAACTCTGGCCATTGCTGTCTTAGTACAAGACAGCTCATTTGTGAGGCAGCTGGTAGACCCAAGTGCTCTCTCATTTTCTGGTTATGGAAACTTAGGCATGAGCGTCTTTTCTCAATGCAGTCAGATTTATTTCAATTCTACAGGGTGGGGCAAGAGTAGTTTTACAGTTGTTCATATATAATAATACAATAATAAATAATGATACAAGAATAAACTCATGTACTCACAACTGTAAACCTACTTTTGCCTAGAACACATTGTATCTATTCAAGCTAGAAATGGGGTGAGGAGTGAGAGCACCCCACATGTATTTCAGGCACTGGGAGCTCCTTGCACTGAGCACAGTGCCTGGCACACAGCAGCCAGCCCAGGTATGTTTGCTAACCTGCTTTCTGCCTTCTCCTTGGAAAAAGGGAATTAAAGCAATTCAAGGTAAAACTCTCTGATTTTCTGTCTACCAAGCTTTATGGGAATAGGGTTAACCTTCCTGGCAGATCATAAAAGATTGCACAGTTGGACAAAATATATGATAAAAATAGAATCAATGTTTACTCCCTGATTACAGATTAAAGAGCACCACTTATTACAGCGAGGCAGAAATCAATTTTCTCTGTGTGTGCCTAGCTATGACCAGCTAATAATGCATAGAAATGTTTTATTATCTTGTTTCTCTGAGATGCCAAAATGGAGAGAAAGAGAGAGACAGAGACAAAGAGGCAAGAAAATAAATGGAAAGAAAAAAGAAAAACACTTCAATATGAATATGTACCTAGAATTCTTGGGAGGAACAGACACCTCAGGATAGATTATTTTTAAAAGAATAACAGCAATTCAGTTAGATCAACCCTGCCCAGTTTTAAGAAGGAATTTGTAATTTTTCTCAATAATATTCGATGCCTTTCAGGGAAGAATTCCTTACGTAGCTTAAAGAGCTGGAAGGATGACAGGGAGACAGATAAAGGCTGAAGGTCATCCAATGTGGTCAGGGTCATCACAGGGTCTGTATTTTATTCTTTACCTGGGAGCATTTCTTACTTAAATGCTCCAGTAGCTGGTCTTCAGCCTTCACTTGCAGACTGGGCCTGTATGTAGGTATTCACTTAACTTTTCTGTTCATTTGTATAATTCATTAATAATAAACCATACTACTAACTAGTACTCAATAAAAGCAGACACTTGGATGTTAAACAGACCTGGATCCAAATCCCAGCTCTAGAGCTTTCTAATGAGTTATGTTTACTGGCTAACAGAGTTGCTATCTCAGAATTAGGGCCACAGTGAGGAATTAAGTGAGTAACTGCCTTGAAATGAAATGCTGTCTTGTACACATGGGGGGAGGGGGAGATAGCTCTTTTGTTCTTTATTTTATAGGTCTGTCAATATGGTGGATGCTTTATGTATATTCATAAATAGTATTCTTTAAAATTTACATAAACTTCAGGGAAGGTACTGTTATTCCCATTTAACAGATAAGGAAATTGAGGTATAGAAGGTTGATGACCAGGTTACAGGGCAAGAAAGTGACAGGAGCCAAGTCTTGAATTTGAAACTTCTGGATCTAAGCCCAGTGCCCTGTTAACTGTGCTGTTAGATATTCTCTCTGTTGTGAGATTTTTAAAAAGCAGTTTATGAAGACACTGTTTTATTTTTACTTATGATGTTACCATTTTATTCTGTAGCTATCTATGATCACCTTAAACCTACACATAGAGCCCATCTCTGCAACTTTCTCAATTTCTGAATATATTTTACTTTCATTTTTGTATTTATCTTGTGAGCCTGGAAAGTGGTTTTATGAGGATCTGGAACTTTTATAGATAACTAGAGGCCTGGTGCACGGATTTGTACACTGGTGGGGTCCCTCGGTGCACTGGTGGGGTCCCTGCAGGGATTGGGTTGAAACCAGCAGTCCAATACCGCCTGCTGCTCCTGCCTGCTGTTCCTGCTCATCCTGGCCCTGCTGTGCCTGCTGCCACTGCCACTCAGTAGGCTTGCTTCCCCTCTGCTGTGGTCTCCAGGCTGCAACAGCCGGCAGTGAGCCCTGCGTTGGGCACCCTTAGGTTAGCTGAGTGGTGCTCCCACTGTGGGAGCACACTGACCACTACTGAGAAGAGATAGCCTTTAATGAGTTATTAAAGGGCAAGGTATTAAAGAGGACCAGAATTTGGGGGAGAACCAAAGTGAGGAACCTTGGGGAGGGGAAATCAGCATTTATATAGGTGGGAGCAGAATATAGGATGTTTTGAGGAAAGTAGGCAAATGCCCATGAACAAATATATTAAAGTTTTAAAAGGAAAGGTGGACTGGTCATTTGGTCGTTCAGTTGCTTAGGCTTTTATATATATAGACTAGAGGCCTGGTGCACGGATTTGTGCATGGGGGGTGGGAGGGGTGGTCCCTCTGCCTGGCTGGGGATTGGGGCCGATTAGAGCCATCTGGCCCAGTCCCGATTGGGAGCACACTGACCACCAGGGGGCAGCTCCTGTGTTGAGCATCTGCCCCCTGGTGGTCAGTGCACATCATAGCTACTGGCTGGTTGTCTGGTCATCTGGTCGTAACAGTCACTTAGGCTTTTATATCTATAGATACTTTTTATTCATCTCAGGGTGTGGCCTCCTTTTTAAAGTGTATCACTGTTGTTAACTCATGTCCCCCTTACAATATCTCTGAGATCTTTCTTCTGTCATATGAACTATATCTTGACCATAGCCCTCTTTACTCTATGCAGTCTCTAACTGCTGTGGATATAAATCTCCAGTTGCAAACACCAGAAATCCCAATTCAAGTTAGTCTGAGCCCAAAAAGGACTTTATTGACTATCAGGGACAGGAAAGCCCAGGGGTATCAAGTTTCAGGCATACTGAGAGATCCAGTCACTCAAACAACACATCAGAATGTGGGCTTCCTCTCCATCTCTTGGCCCTTGTTTTTTCTCTGTTGACTTTTCTCTCAGTCAGAGTCTTACTGGGTTTCTCCATAAGCCCAGCAGAAGCAAAAATTGTCTTTTAAATACATTTCTGACAAAAGTCCCAGATTTGAATCTCACTGGATCCAAGTTGATCATGTGTCCATTTTGAGCTAATCACTGTGCTCAGGGACGTAGTGCTCCCATTGGCCAACATGATTCTCCTGTCCACTCCAGAATCTCCACTTGAACCTAATTGGCTGTGAATAGAGGTGTAGATTCCCAAGAAATATTGGGCTGGTCTTTTAACAAAAGGGTGAATGGATTCTAGTTGTCAATCATTACAAGTACCCTTCACCTTTCCTTTTAAAACTTTATTTGTTCATGGGCATTTGCCTACTTTCCTCAAAACATCCTGCATTCTGCTCCCACCTGTATAAATGCTGATTCCCCCTCCCCAAGATTCCTCGCTTTGGTTCTCCCCCAAACCCTGGTCCTCTTTAATACCTTGCCCTTTAATAACTCATTAAAGGCTATCTCTGCTCAATTGGCAAGATGGGCCTAGTGGCCAAAAGAAAATCAGATGTGTGGATAAAGGTAATATGGATAAACAGTTTTTCAAAAATGTGTTACATGTATTTATCTTGGGCCCTATCCAAGTTTCTTTTAAAATGCATTTTGAGTAATACTTGAATTTTTGTGTATCCTTGCTGTGACTAAAACATGAACTTTGCCATGAAGTGAGGACAGTCACCAGAGCAGTAAATCCTGCCAAAAGCACATGGTGATGCAACAGGCTATGACCTCAGATCCCTTTTCTCCTGACTTTTGTCTTCCATGCTTTCCTGTCTCTAGGGGGCTGGGTGTTTTTGTTTTTTGTGTGCCACCTCCCCTGTTTCTTCTTGCCGCTCATGGCTGAGTGTCTGTTAGGTTAAGCAGAGTACAGAAGGGTTCCAGAATCCCCAAATGGGATTTAATGATGGAGAGACTTGTGTCAAAATACCAGCTGTTTTATTTATAATTACCCATGTGACCCGGACAAGTTACTTACCCTCTTTAAATCCTTTCCTCCTCATTTGTGAAAGGGGACTACTAGCACCTGCCTTACTCAGTTATTATGGAGATGGAGTGAGCTAATAAGGGATGCAGAGCTCCAGGCACGTGATGGGCTCTTAGTAAATGTTATTATTTTTACTTTACTCTTTCCCATGTTTTAGTTCAAAATTAGAATCTTTCTAAGAACCTTAACTGTAATGTCCATTTCACTGATGTCAGCCTCTGAGTAATGCATGTACAGGCAGAATCCCAACTGGAGGAGGAGGCTGTGAATTAAAGAGGTGCCAGTTATTCATTAGTTGAGTCCATCAACAATTATCTATTGAGCATGTACACTGTACTGGGAATATTACCAGTTTGTTAACGAGTTTGTAGCAAGAGACTGCTCCATCTGTGGGTCATGCAAAAGAGACACAAAGCTGGATTCCTGTTCTCAGGGATCTTGTGGGAAAGACATGCCTCAGCCCATGAAGGAATAATGCAGGAGCAAAGACTGTTCATCGCCAGGAGGGGATGTGCATACTGCATGCTCTCGGATGGTTCTCAAAAGAACATGAGCAGTGCTTGGCACACAGTAGGCACCTCCAAAACACTGGTTGGAGGAATGAGTAATGAGTGAATCAGTGGGATGAGTGACTGGTTTTGACAAGACTCTTGGCTTCAGTGCAGCCCACCCACAGGCCTCTCCCTTTGCTAAGCACAAGTAGAAGGACTGGTATGGGGACAAAGATTACTGGCAGTGGTGGGCACACCCAAGGGCACATCCTATATAATAAAAGCATAGTATGCAAATTGTCCCCTTGACCAGGAGTTCGTCCGGGAGTTCAACCAGGGGGCAGGGCTGGCTGCCGAAAGGGAGGGAGGCCCCAGGCGGCAGCTGGAAGCCACTAGGGACCCTACCAGTGCACTGGGCCTCTAGTTATTTTATAAAGGAATGAATAGAAATAACAACCCACCTTGATCCTCCTTACAGACCAGTCTGTGACCTTCTGCAGGTGTGATCCCTCCAGGACTCACCTCTCCTTGTCCACACTCACCTGGTCCTCCCACAGGGACTCAAAGTAACTGATGCTTCTGCAGCTGTCATCAACATTTACCAGCCCGCCTGGCTGGCGTGTCTCAGTGGTTGAGCATTGACCTATGAACCAGGAGGTTGCGACTCAGTTTGGACCGGGGCACATTCATGAGTTGTGGGCTTGATCCCCAGTGTAGAGCGTGATGATTCTCTCTCATCACTGATGTTTCTATCTCTCTCTCCCTCTCCATTCCTTTCTGAAATCAATAAAAATATATTTTGAAAAAATTACCAGTTGCTTCAGCTTGAACTTCAAACCCTTGGGATTGTTCAAGAGATTCCCTGTAGAGAATGTAAGGGTGGAACAACGTAATTTTCATAGAAATAGCTGCCACTGTGGGCAGAGTGAGTGGGTTCAACTAAGTATCATTAAATACATGAAATTTTGAGCTTATAACTGACTAGAGGCCCCAGTGCACAAACTCATGCACGGGTGGGGTCCCTCGGCCTGGCCAGTGATGGGGGCCATCTCATCCAGTCCCTATTGTGGGGAGGGACTGTGGGAGGTTGGCTGGCTGACCAGGGGGGCAGGGCCGGTCAGGGCCAGCCGGCTGAGGGGAAGGGACCGCAGGAGGTTGGCCCGCCATGGGAGGTTGGCTGTGGGAGCGCACTGACCACCAGGGGGAAGCTCCTTGTTGAGTGTCTTCCCCCTGGTGGTCAGTGTGCATCATAATGACTGGTCGACTGGTCATTCGGTCATTTAGTCGTAATGGTTGCTTAGGCTTTTATATATATAGATAGTACGGCTATAGTCTGATACTGGGTTAGGTGAACCTATCTGGAAAATGTATAAGAATAATCATTATTTCATAATAAATGTCCTTTTATCACATATACACACATTCTTTCAGTCTAAATAAGCTTACTTTGTTTTATTTTTTATTTCAATGAAGGTTTGTCCTATTTTATTGTTTGGCTATGATTAGTAGCACTAAGCCTCATGGAATAGATCTTTTTAATGTTTCTGCAGTCAATGGTAAGATAAGATGTGATGTTAAGGGTTTGAAACAAAGAATGAATGAAAAGGGGAGGTGGAAATAGAACCTAGTGGCTTTATTTTTTGAAGTTTTTTAAGCATCTTGATAATTTTTAAAATTTACATATCTATTCTCTTTTTTGGTATACAGTTCTATATGCTTTAACACCTACAGAAATGTTTATAACCACTGCCACAAACATGACACAGAATATTCCATCACCTGAAAAAATCCTCTTGTGCTGCCCATTTACAGTCAAACTCCCTTTTACTCCAACACTTCACAGCCACTCATTTCCTCTCCATCCCTATAATTTTGTCTTTTCCACAGTAAATGGAATCATATAGTATGTATCCTTTTGATACTGCTTTCTCTCACTTAATATAGTGTATTTGAGATTCACCATATTTTGTATCTACCCATTCCTTTTTATTGGTAAGTAGTATATCATTGATGTGCCACTGTTTGTTTATTCATTCATCCACTGAGTGACATTTGGGTTCTTTCCAGTTTGGGTCAATTATGAATTATGTTGCTATCAATATTTATGTCCAGATTTTTGTGAGAATCTAAGTTTTCATTTCTCTAGCATAATCCCCAGGAGATGTTAAGTGGGCCGTATGGCAAGTGTATGTTTGATTTCATGCAAAATTGACGAAACTGCCAGAATTATACAATTGTGCATTCCTGCCAATTATGTATGGGAGTTCCATTTGCTCTTCATTCTTGCTTCCACATGGGATTGTCCTGTGTGTATAGTTTAATCTTTCGAATAGGTGTTTGTGGTATCTTTCATTTAATTTGCATTTCTCTAGTGAATAATGATGTTGTTCATCTTTTCATATACTTATTTGCCATTGGTATGTTCTTTTTTGGTAAAGTGTTCAGCTCTTATGGCTATCTTTAAAAATTGTGTTGCTTGTTTTCTTATTTTTGAGTTGTAACAATTCTTTATTCATTCTGGATACAAGTCATTTATTTCATCCTCTTCTCATTTGTGGAAGAGATTGGATAGAGTTGTGTTGTTTTTTTTTCTGGAATGTTTGGTTGAATTCATTAATGAAGACATTTGGGCTTAGAGTTTTTGGAGTTTTTTCCTAGGAGAATTTTCAACTGTGTATTTCATATTTTTAGTAGATATAGAACTATTTAGGTTATTTACTACTTCTTGAGTGAATTTTGTTAGTTTGTGTCTTTCAAGATTTGGTCCTTTTCATCCAAGTTTCTAATTTGTCTGCATAGAATTGTCTGTAGTTTTCCTTTATTATCTTTTTATCTTGGTAAATCTATAGAGAAGTTTACCAATCTTAGTGATTTTTTACAATAACCAGCTTCTGTTTCATTGATTTTCTCCACTATTTCTCTTTTTTTAATTTCATTAATTTCTTTTCTTATATTTATTATTTTATTCCTTCCTGCTTTGGCTTTAGCTATCTATTATTTCCCTAGTTTCTTAATATAAGAAGCTTGGATTATTGATTTGAAACTCCCCCCCCCAAAAAAAAAACAAAAAAAAAACAGCACTTCAAGTATAAATTTCTTTCTAGGCACTCATTAAGCTGCATCCCACAAATTTTGATAAGTTGTATGTTCATTTGCATTCAGTTCATATATTTTATAATTTTTTAAATTTCCTAAAACTATCCTCTTGAGACTTTCTTGCTGGCAAATAAATTTCTTAAAGGGTATTAATTTCCAAATATTTAGATGTTTTCCTGAAATTTTTTTATGGTTCAAACTGATTCTATTATGATTAAAGAACATATTTTGTATGATTTCATTCTTTTAAATATGTTGGTTTTATGATGCACATGCTCTATTTTGGTGAATGTTCCATGTGTACTTGGAAACAGTGTGTATTCTGTTGTTACTTGGGTGGGATAGTCTATGAATGCTCAGTAGGCCAAATTGATTGATAGTATTGTTTAGGTCTTCTATGTTCTTGCTGTTTTGTTTTTCTTTTTTGGTCTACTTGTGCTATCAATTGCTAAGAGAGGAGTGTAGTCTCCAACTATAATTGTGTATTTGTCTCTTTCTTCTTTCACTAATCAGCTCATTCTTCATGCATTTTGAAGCTTTGTTATGTATACATATACATTTAGTGTTGCTATATCTTCTCAATGAATTGACTCTTTGATCATTATGTAATATTCCTTTTTATCTCTGATAGTTTTCTTCTCCTGGATTCTATTTTGTCTGATGTTAAGATAGCCACTAATTTTCTTTTGATTAGTGTTTGCATAATATTTCTTTCCCCATCATTTTACTTTTAATTTATCTACATCATTATATTTAAAGTGTAACAACATGTGGTTGGGTCCTGGGTTTTTTTTTAAAATTTTATTCAGTCCAACAATCTCCAGCTTTTAATTAATGTGTTTAGTTAGATCATGTTTATTTAGTGTAAGCATTTATATGGTTGGATTTAGACTCACCATTTTATTATCAATTTTCTATTTGCTCTCTTTTCCAAAATATTTTTTATGAAAGTATATTTTCATTTATCAATTGGTTTTTATTATATCTATTTGTATAACTTTTGTAGTTGTTGCTTTAGGTGCTGTGATAATATACATACCTAACTTTTCTCAATCTGCTTAGAGTTCATAATTTACCACTTCAAGTGAAGCATAGAAACCACACAACTATATAAATCTCTTTACCTTAACCCGTTATGTCATATCATTGAACCTGAATATATTGAATACTATACCCATAAAACAAGTTGTAATTCTTTCTTTCAACAATCATTAAAAAGTATGGATGTTACATAGACTTGCATGCCATCCTTTCATTGGAGCCATGCTAATCTTCTCTGTATTGTTACGAAGTGAGCACTGAATATATTTTTGACATGCTTTTCTGGTAAATGTTTATTCAAAATTTGCACCAAATTTGTGAAACTATGATTATTAGAAGTACAGTCTATGATCAAGGAAGTGTTTTCTCTGAAGAAATCTAGAATTGATTCTAAGCGGTTAAGCTTTGACATTCAAAGGTGAAAAATGAAGTCATCTTATCTTGAACTAAAGCAGAATTTAAAACTAGAAATATTTTATAACCAAAGCTGATTTTTTTTTGCAACATGAAGGTTTATAAATTATCAGTTATCTGTAGGGATATCCAAATGGGAAGTATTATCTAAAAATTAAAAAGAAACTTTTCCATTTTCCAATAAGCAGCAGATATTTGGATAAGATGAAATGAAAGCAAACTCTGCTAGGTGTGGGATTAAAAAAGGTAGAGGTCATACCACACATTATTTAGATCACAGCCAGGAAAGTGATCACACGTGTAAAGCATCTTTCATTCAAACAAAAACCTCTCAGGTATCTTTATACATATAATTTTATTTATCTCTGCCACATTGCTGTTGCAAATATTGTCCACACTCCAGACCAGGACAGTGATGAATCTGTGCAGCATGCAGTGAAGGTACCAGTCTCCCTCTGTAACCTTGTCCTTCCCACAGGGTGCAGCCATTAGCTCAGAATATACAGCCCTGAAGGTTTCTGTAAGGGTTTGGGTGATGTAAGCCCAGAGCCAAGGAGGAGGAGAGAAATGAAGCCTCACCTTGATTAAGCTATTGTGTGTTGTGTGGGTTGCCAAGTTGGGCCTGGTGACTGATTCTTCAGTGAGGAGACACAAGTTTATGGGCACACAGCCTGCCATAAAGGGCGGTCAAGATACCTTGCCATCTTCTCTGCCTGTCCCATACCTGACATTCAGGACCGTTTGGCTGAAGTACCTTCTGCTGTAGGAGGCCTTTTCCTTCCCCACCCCAGTCATGGTGAATAATATTTCTACCTGCTGAATTTATGTAGCCCCTCCATCTGCCTAATTCATGTGACAGCCTTAGTTCTCCTTTCATGTGACCACTATCCTGAAATGGATTTTAATTTCTATTAAGACAAGGGCAGTGTCTTGTTTCCACAAAGTAACTTGTATGAACTGAGCTTGGGAGAGGCAGTTAGTAGAGTGGCTGAGAGCACAGGCTCAGCCTTCCGGGGTTCAAATTCTGACTTCAGCATTTCCCAGCTGGATGGCTGGGGACAGTTACTGAATCATCTATGCATTGGTTTCCCTACTTGTAAATGGAAATAACAACACTATTGTAAAGATTAAACAAGTTAAGACATATGGAGTACTTAGTATTTTTTTCCTGGTACATAATCAATACTGTTACTTATTTATTTTACTGTTTTGCTAATCCTCACTCAGGGTATTTTTCCATTGATTTTTTTTTTTAGATATAGTGGAAGGGAGGGGGAGAGACAGAGAGAAACATCAGTGTGAGAGAGACCCATTGGTTGCCTCCCAACCAGCGCTGGGGATTGAACTTGCAACCGAGGTCCGTGCCCTTGACCGGAATCAAACCCGGGACCCATCACTCCATGGGCTGAAGCTCTATTCACTGAGCAAAACTGGCTAAGGCAACTATTACTTATTTTTATTGTCAAGTGATTATTTTGTTTACTAAAGCTCTGAAAAAATTTATATTTGTAAGTAAGGCAAGACAGAGCACAAACAGGATTAGCTAACAAGAAGGCAAAGGAAGCAGACAGAATTTGATCAGATTTCAGATGTAAAAGACCTAGTGTTTATTTTTAAAAGAAATGAAGGGTAGCAATGTAAATTGGTACAACCACTTCGGAAAACCACCAGGCTGAATTTACTCAAGAAGCACCTTCTCATGCTCTATAGCCTAGCAATTCCACTCCTAGATATGTACCTAACAGAAGAGTGTGCATGTGCTCACTGGAGGATGTTTGATAGACAGAATGTTGTTGGCAACAGTATCCATGGTAGTCATTAACTGGAAACTATGCAAATGTCCATCAACAGAAAAATGGATAAATATGTTGTGGCAATGAAAATGCGTGATTTACACCTGCACACAGCAGAATGGATGAAGCTCACAAATGTAATGTAAGATTCCAGGCAAAAGTGACCTGTGCTGATACAAGTCAGCCTAACATTGCCCTGGTCAGGGAGGGGGCGGGTGGGGTGGGGAAGAAGAGTTAGAGAGGAAAGACCAGGAGGAACTTCTGGGGGTGTAACTAACATTTTATTTTTTCATCTGATGTTGGTTTTACATGGGTGGGTTCAGACTGAAAATTAATTGAACTGCACACTCAGGATATGAGCATTTTTTTCCTAAGTGTATCAGGCTTCATTTAAAGGCAAACAGAAAACAGAAATAAAATAAGAGTGGGGGGGGGGGGATAAAAAGCAAAAGAAAAGAAAAAGAAAGGAAAGAAAGAACAAGCCCAGAAGGTTAAAGACAGGGATTCTTGGCTGGGCTGCACCTGACCCCATTGGCTCACGCCGCTACCTTCCAGCCGCCGGTCTCCGCCCCGCCCCCTGACTACCCGCCCAGCAGGAGGGTGGCACCTGCCCTGTTTTGGGGTCTTTCCTTCCGTCTCCCGCTCCCCACACCAACTCTCTGTTCTGAGCATTGCTAAGGCAGGGAGGGGCTTTCCCAGCGGGGAACGCTGGTAGTATGTCATCTGAAGGAGGTTAAGCTTCATCATTGAAACTTAAAAGACCTAAAACCATCCCTTCTCTCCCCTTCTCCCCCGTCTCTCAGATCCCTCTCCCGCCCCCTTTCCCTCTCCTAGAACATCCTCTGGGCCTTAGTGGCGGCGGCCCCGTTGGGTCCACGCCTCGCGCCCGGCGGGGTGGCCTGTCTTGGGGGAGGCCCCGCTGCTCGCGGGGAGCCCCTCCCGCCACCCCCACCCCCGGGCTGACCCCGCCCCGCGGCCAACGGCTATTTTGGGCGCGTTGGCGGCGGCGGCGGGATCGCTGACAGGCGCGGATCCTGTGACACCTCCCGCAGCCGGCACTTGTTGCTCAGGGACCTGCTGCCATCCCTGCACCTCGCTCTCCCGGTGCCCCCCGTCCCCTCCGGGTTTCTCTCCTTTTCACGCGGTCACCCGCGGCTGGTTCGCAGGCATCGCGGTCCCGGGCTGGAGACATAGAAAAGGGGGCGAGAACCTACCGGGACGCCGCTCCGAAGGAGGCCCCCCTGGGCAGGAGCCGGAGCGCAGGGCGCTGGCCCGGGCGCCGCAGGGCTGGCGCCTCCCCGACCCGGGACGGTGGCCCCGGGCGCCGACAGCATGACGGACTCGGCGACAGCGAACGGGGACGACAGGGACCCCGAGATCGAGCTCTTTGTGAAGGTAGGTCGGCGCCTGGGCGCTCCCGCACCTGCGCCGGCTCACGTGCACCCGCGCGGCTCGCGCCGGGGCGCCCGACCCTCCCCGGGGAGCGCAGCCCGGCCCTGGCGGTCCCCTGGGCCGCCTGTCTGCGAGCCCGAGCCTGGCCTCAGGGCTCCCGGGCGGGCGGATGCAGTCGGGTGCGGTCTGGCAGGTGGCTGTCTTCTTGGAGAGTTGGCCGGCAGTTTGTCCCAGCGGCCGCAGGACAGGCGGTCCCCGCTGTGGGTCCAGAGCTCTGCCCGCGGGGTGTCGGCTTTTCTTAAGGGGCATCCTCAGGTGTAGGGAGATGGTCAGAACCTGGCTGGACCCGTGAACCTATCTTCTAAAACTGTGTGTGTGCAATAAAAGGAAGCATTGGTGGTCATTACCTTTGGCAAAGCAAAAATAACATTTCTTAAAAACCTCTTTCTCTCTATTATTCAGAGCTAAAAGCAAAGCAAAGGGAAACAAAAGATGTTTTCTTGCGTTGTGCCCTGCAAAGCAGAAAACAAACACTCGCATTTCTCCCAACATTATTATTATTATCATCGTCGTGATCATGATCCTGCAGGGTAGTATCAGGAAACGCTAAGCGTTGGACAAATCGGAAAACGTCCCGGGTAACCTGGGCAGACGGGCGTGAAGGGGTGCAGCGAAAAAATAAACTAGTCGCCTCGCTCCCGAGGCAGAAACAGTGTAACGTCAAAGCTGCGCACTTCGTTTGCAACCTGTAGGAGGAAGGATGGAAGCCGCAGCACGTTTCCCGTCCGCCCGCTGGTGTAATAAGAAAGAAACATTTGATCGGTCCTCGGGTGCGACACCGCAGAAGCTGGGAAACCTGAGGCGGCGGGAGAGTTGCCTCCAGGGTGGTGCAGGCAGAGTCGCCAGGGCTTGGGGGAGGGGGAGGGGAAGTCTGCAGGCTGCCTGAGAGCCAAGACCTTTCACAAAGCGGGAAGAAACCCTGCAAATGCAAAGTTTCTCTAGAAATATGCAGATGGGGAAGAAGGCAAGGGTCCCTGAAGTTTAAATGGCATGTGTATTTCCTGGGACCCGGGAAGAAGTCATCTGTCCTGGTTGGCCCAGGTGCTACAAGGGTTTGTTAATTTTTTTCCACTGGGTTTTACATTCTCTCTCTCTCTCTCTCTCTCTCTCTCTCTCTCTCTCTCTCTCTCTCTTTCACTGTAAAAATTACACCTGTCATTTAGTGATACTTGCTTTTCTCAGCCTGTTTCTCTCCCCTCAACTGTGGCTTCTGGTGCCCTCATTTGGTTTCTGGGACCCCTTTGGGTAGGATTTCCAGGCCCTCTGGCAGACCCAGGTAATGAGAGGGGTCGTGTCCCCTGGGAGGCTGAGCCGCATGGGCCTCAGTGGTGACCTGAGCCTCAGCCTCCAGGCCTGCAGTCTGGGGAGTGAAGAGGGAGGGCTCTCACAAAGCCAGGAGTCTTGCTGCTCTCCTTGAGGAAAGCTATTCTGGGACTTTCTCAGGTTCCCTGGGAGCAGGTAGTTTCACAGCGTCAAGTTCCTGAAAGCTATTTGAAACACAAATTGACTCTTTAGAGCCAAAGAAACCCTGCGCCCCACTCCTAGGTGTGGACACCAAGTCTCCCGGCACCTTTGGAATTTCATGTTGGCAGCTTTGGAGGTTTTCTCCATTTATATAAAAAGCTCACTGCATAGCCCCCGTGCCCCCAGAGAATTCTAAAATGCCCGTGCTGTCATTTGTTTTATTTTCCCCAAAGAAAAGCAATCCATGAGAGCCAGCAGGCCTTCATAGTCAGCTCAAAAACCAGATGGATGCAGGTGTTTTTTTTTTTCAGGTGGGAAAGCTCTTTTGACATCCCCCCCGCCCCCCCACACCCTTCCTTTCAGCTTCTGGTTAGTAGTTATCATTGACAGGGACAAGTAAAGACGGAAAGTAATCTATAATAATAAAAGCATAATATGCTAATTAGACCAGACAGCTGAATGACCATCTGGACATCCTTCTGGACGACCTTTCTGATGAAGCCGGGGCTGCGAGGGCTGAGCCCCTTGCACGGATTTCGTGCATTGGGCCTCTAGTTGTGAAATAAGACTCTGGCTGTGGTTTACACAGTTTCAATGTCCTGATTTACGAAATTAGGCATTTCCAAGTTTGACATTTCTCTTAGCTCTATGATCCCCATAGGAAGAAAGGCTTTCTTGTTGAAGGGGTCAGGTACCTGAGGTGCTTTCTGAAGAACAGGGTAATTGTCAGCCCTCATTCGAGGATGCCTCCCAGACAGGCTGGCCTCACCCAGCACGAGTCATGGTGTTGCTTATGTTCAACACTCCCACGAAGCAACTCTTCCACCCCGCCTGTCCACTGGGTGTGTCATACAAAACCTCTGTCACCCAGGGAGTTTCAAGGACATACGGCTCAGACCCACATCAATTGATCATCATGATCTGTTGCCATTGCAGCTGCTCATAACAATAATATGAAAAGGCAGTGTTTTAGGACTTATTCACATACTTTATCTCCTTGAATCCCCAGCATCCTTGTTCGTGAGCCTTGGTCCACTCATGTGAAAAATGAAGGAAACAAATAAACATGAGTCACAGGGCCCTCGGGAGACCTGCTGCTGTCAGCACTCGGTGAGCCGCAGTTTGCTCTCCTGGTAACAACCTCAGGACATAAGAATGATGATTACTTCCGTTTTGTGGTTGAACTACACTTGTGCTCACAGAGGGTACGTGAAATGCCCAGAGCAGAGGGTAATAACATCCAGTGCTAGTCCTCAAATCTAGAGGTTCTGACTCTAAATTTCTTACTCTTTTTTTAAACACCCGTATGTCAGGCCTTGTACCTTCTTTTGTCAAGTTAGGCTCTCGAGTGCCATCCAAGACAATTATTGATAACTTACTAATCTGTTCCCATGTGGTCATGGGATGCTGTCAAGGGGCCTGGCCATCCCTGCTCTGCACCCCAAAGCTTTCCTTCCCAGGGAACATTCTGATGGTGACTTTTAAGAGATCGCCTCCCAATGTGTTTCGTTTCTTCATCTATAATAAGCAAGGTTTGAGGAGATAAGCTCTGATTCTATTGCTCCATAATATCCATGTATGGGACAGAGCTCTGGAGACACAGGACCCGAGTTCAAGTGTTGTCTCTGCCTCTAGTTAGCTGAGTGACTCTGAACAAATTACTTAACTTCTCCGAGTCTCAATAGTCCCCTCTTAAAACAAGAAGGTGGTTGTGAACAAGGTGACCAACCATATCATCTATTGTCCAAACCACGATGCTTCTGAGAGTGAAAAAGGGTGCGACCAATAATTAGGCTGGGACAACAGGTGTATTCTGGAATTGATCAGGGCCAATCAGGCTATGTGGCTCCCTGGTTATGAAAATACTGTCACCACAGACTTGCTGTCAGGATTCCACAGCAGCCAGTAGGTGAAAGCGCTTTGTAAATGGAAAATTGCTATAGGCACATGGAAGGGAAATAATGATGTGAATTCCATGGCTCCCAGAACCTTTCTTGATCTGCAGGTCCCTGATTCGCCTTAGGATACAAAAGCCTGGCTCCTTCCTCACTTGCAGGGCTCTTTTGAGAATAACTGAGATCGTACGTAGTTTGGACTATGATCATAAAGGGAGGACAGCAGGTTAGAGAATAGATAGCTGGCACTGAGTGTGGTTTATTGAAAGAAAAAAGAGCAAGGAAGTAAAAGCAAAACAGAAAGTGATTTAGAAAGGCAAACACAGGACGTGCTGAGTAGTGAGAGATCAAGGCATCTCTCCCATCTGCATTGACTCATCCATCCCCACCCTGATCCCAAGATGTAGAAAGTCATGAAGTGAGGTGCTGATGGTGGACCAATCTATGCTAATAAAAGAGTAATATGCTAATTAGACCAGGAGAACTTCCGGGAGACCTTCCAGATGTCCTTCTGGACAAAGCCATGGTGGCGGGGCCGAGGCAGAGGCAGTTAGGGGTGATCAGGCCAGGAGGGGAGGACAGTTGGGGACGAGCAGGTCAGCAGTGGGGGGCAGTTGGGGGCAATCAAACCGGCAATGGGGGGCAGTTGGGGGCGAGCAGACCAGCAGGGGGGCAGTTGGGGGCGATCAGGCTGGCAGGGGGGCAGTTGGGTGTGATCAGGCCAGCAAGGAGGGGGCAGTTGGGGGTGAGAAGGGCAGCAGGGGGGCAGTTATGGGTGAGCAGGCCAGCAGGCAGAGTGGTTAGGCAATCAGGCAGGCAGGCAGGTGAGCGGTTAGGAGCCAGCAGTCCCGGATTCCGAGAGCGATGTCCGACTGCCATAGGGATCGGGCATAAACTGGCAGTTGGACATCCCCTGAGGGGTCCCAGATTGGAGAGGGTGCAGGCTGGGCTGAGGGACAACCCCCATGCACGAATTTCGTGCACCGGGCTACTAGTTTGCTATAAATGTCTCTTGGGGCCATGGGTGTGGGTTTCTACTGAAACCGGTGGTTCTCAACGTTGGCTGCATATTCAGATTGTCTGGGGAAATTTTAAAACTCCTGATGCCACACTGCTCCCCAGGCCAACTACATCGAAGTTCCTGTGGGTGGGACCCAGAAACAATATTTATACCCCCACCCCCAGGTACGGCTCTACTGGAGAGCTTCTGAATCATAGTCAGAGGGGGCCTGAGAGGCAGGCAGCTTCTGTCACAGCTGAAATAGGTGGGCTGCCTGGTACAGATTCATGTCCAGAACTTGCAACAGCCTCAGGGCATCGTGATCAGGGGTGTTGCAGGTAGAGAGCTTGTGCCCAATCAGTGCTCAGCTAACAGATGCTGACAGACAATAAGGCCCCATCCACCGGACTCCAGAACAATCAGTGCCTGGGGTCAAATAGTCATCCGTTCAGCATGAGGGAAAATAGAACGGAGTCCTGCTGATTGTCTGGCAGAAATGACTAGTCCTTCCATTTACTGAGTGATCCGAAAGGCTCTGACGGTGGTGCAGGGTCAAGTCAAGTCATGGTGCCCCATGTGTGGTCATTTGACTTCCAGAACAGACAAGAGCCAATCCCGTGGTGCTCCCTCGCAGGCCCCTGCGGCCCGCTGGCTGCCTGGGCACTTTGGGCAGCTTGCCTAAGCATGGGCTCAGCAGGCTTTGACATTTGCTTCATCACATTAAGCAAATGTTTTTCTTCTTCACCACCTCCACAGGTTTTGATCTGCAGTCCATAATCCGATACACAAATTCATCTTCCCTGCTATGTCAGTGAGTGCGTCTTTTCCTGTTAACACACCCATGGGAGTGCTAGTGTCAGATGTCAGCTGGTGCACATCTCAGGTGCCGTTCAGCAGGTAGTGGGAGTGAGGACTGGGGATCTATAGATGCTGAAGTGCACGGTCAGTGGTGTCAGCTCCTGATTTCCTACTGACTTTGTGTTGTTTATCTGAGTGCTTATTGACTCCACCCAGCAAAGAGCCCAAAGATTTTTAGACAGTCAGGTCAGAAGCTTTTTACTCTTGGTTCCTTTTGAGTTGCTAGGTCCATGTTCATGGTGGCAGGAGGTGCAGTGGAGAAATATCAGGCTGTGGGTTACCTGCCGAGTGGTCTAGGACAGGCTGCTTGGCCTTCCTGGGCCACAGTTTTCTTACCAGTGCAATGGTGACAATGGAAGTATCGATAACATGGGGTTGGTGTGAGCATTGAACGAACTGTGTATGAGTCTGGGGTATAAGTAAAGCCCCCTCTGAAGGCCCAGTATAGCCCAAATGGTGAGAAGCTAAACCCTTGCGCTTCCCTCCCTTGATGTGTTGGAGAAGTCAGACTCAGTCCTGGCTGCCCCTGCCTCATTGCTGGAGCCAGGACACAGACACTGGGAGCTGGAGCACAGTGACGCCATCCCTGGATCAGTCTGCCTCTGACGGGGCTGCTGCTCAGAGAGTTGGAGAACATAACAGATTCTCAATACCTGCTGTCATTTAAAACGATTACTAAGGAGGCATCCTCAGTTCTTTGTCATCAAGTCTGGGGATGAGAAATAGTGAAGAAGCCAAGTGGTCAAGCAGGGGTTTCCTGAAAACGTGAGTCAGTGTAGGGGTCCTCCCACCCACGGGCACCAGAGATCTGCCCCTGCTGGTGTTCTGAGGGGGCAGCTCCAGCTACTGGGAACACTTCTCAGCCAGCCTGTGAGTGAGAATCTACTTTGGAAACTCACAAATTTACTCAAGGAGTATCTTAGCTCTGAACTGTGAAATTCTTTGAAGATAAGTCAGATAGTCTGCTGTCAGAACTGAAATGAATCTTTTCTGGGGAAAAGAAATGGGATTGTTAACTCTAGATGCACCCATACCTCTGCCAGTCTTTGGTCTGTATTTACTGTGCATTCAGGTTGAACCACGGCGAGGCCAATGGTGCTCAGCCTTGTGGCGTGGAAAAGTCACTGCCAAGCTTCTTCACATGGACCTGACTCAGGAGGTCTGGGTGAGGCCCAGGCATCTGTACCCTTATAAAACTACCCCTGGGTGATTTGGGGATTCATCAAAGACTGAGAACCCTTGGCCCGGACCATGGGTGAATAGGGCTGAACTACCCAGTAGGGCACCCAAAGGGCAAGATGAAATTCAGTCTCCATTGGAATCATGCATTTCATAGCATGGAGGAGGCTGAGACAAAGATGCTGGTAGCATGAATCACCCCAGATTACCCACAAATAAACCAGGAAAGGGAGGAAAGGAATGCTTTTGACCTTTCTTTTATAACTTGATTTTATGCCTTTGTAATTTTTTTATGACATGGGAGTGACAAGTAATTTTAAAAGCTAGGCATGAAGGAAATGTTAGTAAGATAAAGAATTTCTGGAATTAAGGGATTACAGTCAATCAATCAATCCGCTGGCCAATTTACAAACATGTGTATGGAGCCACCCACTCTGAGAAACTGAAAGCTGGAAGCAGAGAGGGGATATCTAGGAAGATGGGGTCCATAATCTCGCAGCCAAGAAGCAAAAATGCAAGGAAGCCTCAGAGCCACATGTGTGGCAGGACATGAAATGAAGGGTTCAAATGAGGGGACCAGTGTGGCTTGAATGAGGTATCCAGGCCTACTCTGGAAGGGGTTGGGGGGCGGGGGGAAGGCAGGGCGAGGCAGGACCTCCGTTGTACTTTAAAAATTATTAGGATGCACAAAGTAGCTAGGAGTGGGTAACAGGTCAAGTCCAGCAACAGTATGGCAGTGAGGATGTTCAGGGCCCAGTGGCTATACAAAGTTGGCTGAAGAGAATGGTATATGGAGAGTGCAGTTGAAAACAAGATTAACACACACACACACACACACACACACACACACACACACACACACCACAAACAGTGAGAATGGTTTTGAATGACAGGCAGTGGTTTTTGCCCCCTTGTGAGTAATGGGGAGTAAGTAACTAAGTTTTTACACAGAATAGAAGCTTGATTTGGTCCCTGCTTAGAAAGGTCCATATGCTGTGTTGCTTGATGTGGTGGGAAGACTGATGAACTCAAAGTAAGAAGACCTGGATTCCATTGTTGGTGTGAAACTTCTTCAAGTCTCCTCTTCTGTAAAATGGGACCAGCAATCATACCACCATAGAATTTCTGATTTGGGAAAACCTCTTAGAAGTCATCTAGTCTGGCCCCCTCTTATCAGAAAAATTCACAATCTAACGCTTCAGGATGCATGCTGCTAATGGATTGAAGGAAAAAGAGTGAGATAAAATGTGAGCTGCTGCTGTTTTTGTCCTTGCTCTTATGATTGTGTTCATTGTGACCATGTTGGGATACAGAGAGCCTTGAGGCAGAGCCAATGGGGAGGATTCTTCAGTGTTCCTGCCAGGAGGTGATAATGAGCCTAAACTAGGGCTGAAAGGAACAGCGTGCTTTGAAAAGAGTGATGTGAACACAAAATTGGGCACAGGCCTTGGAAGAAATATGTACACCTATAATTTCCGGTAATTCACCTCTGAAGAGACTGGTTTCCATATTTGGAATGGTGACACCCTTGATGGGCTTGCCCATTATTTTGCCATATACTAGTAAGATGTTGTAAATAGGTTGAGTGCAGATAAACTAATTGAGCTTGAGCTTTCTGTTTCCTTTTAATCATGAATCCCTATGACTGATAGAAATAGAGCCATGACGAAGGGAGTTGTCATTAATGAGGAGAATCTGGTTTTAGAACTGTTTTGTTCGAGGTGATGACAGACCAGGCAAGCACAGATGTCCTTTACAATGCTGGAAAATCAGAATGAAGAATGAGGGCAAGGTCAAGACTAGGAATGTGGGTTTGAACTTCTGCTTAGAGCAGAATAAGTTGAAGGAATAACTTCCCTGAAGGAGGAAGTATGGAGAAGGGGTAAAGAAATAAGGACTGCACTTTAGAAAATGCCCATTTGAGGGGAGGAATGAGGCATTAGCTGAGTTAGCCAAGGTGATGAAAAAGGTAGGAAATAAATGTAACATCCCAGAGGAAGGGAACTCTGTGGACAATGGCTCATGTAGAAGCAAGAAATGGCCAGATGTGTACGGAAGAAGAACTAAGTGTTCTGCTTGGCTGTGGCAAAGAGAGTGTGAAGGGATGTTGGAAAGGTGGACAGGAATATAAGTTAGGGTTGGATCATGAGGCACCTCTCATGGAAGGCTGAGCGATTCGGAACTTTTATTTATAATGTAGAAGACTGCGCGTGCTATCACGTGCCTGTGCACAATGCAATTATGTTTTAGACGTGAGGAAGTGCGTACTTACCTAAGGATAGCGTGCCTGGTGCTGCTGCATCAGTGAAGAAGTATTTTGAAGTGGGAGGTCTCAAAGTGTGTTTCGGGTCCCCTACAGGCTGTGGTGTTTACAAGTTTTGTGCTGGTTACTCTACACCCCACATCAACCCCTAGGAACTTTAAAAGGATTTCCCCACTTCTGTTTATCATTCTATAGTAAGGGGGAAAGAAACAAGCACCACTGAAGGAAAAACACTAATGGTGAAAAGGAGCATGTGTAGTGAATGGAGACCAACTGAGAACCCATTGTCTAAAATGAAGAAGAAGTGAAAACCATTGTTCCAGTCACGATCTTTTAAAAATCCAATTTGGGAAGTTGTCATGGCAACAGATATCAGTTTCTTGACTCAGCCCAAGGCTCCTCTCCCCTCAATGCAGGCCTCTTCTTCCTCATTCTATCAATGAGCAGAGACCCAGTAAACACAGCAGGAAGGGGTGGGCAATCTCACCTGCCTTTTATTCATTTGGGTCCTGTGGCATTTTACAGTCATATCATAAAATCTAGGACCCACAGTGTCTTTATAATTTGCCTGTGGTCCTTTATCACAAATACCTCAGGTTTGTCCTGTGGGGATAAAGGGTTCTGGACAAGGCTTGGCCAGAGGACTCCAGGAGAGGAGAGCCACTTGGGAAAGTTGTGTGACTTCTCCTGTTTTGGGGACTTCATGAGTATAACAGAGATCTGATCTGTCTAGCAGTATTATTATGTGTCAAATAAGAAGAAACTCAAACCCCTTTTGTAAACTCGAGTTTTCATTGTTCAGGAGTAAGTCATTGTGTTGTTCAGTATACGCCCCACTGCTAAAACCACAGTCCATGAACTTGTTCATATAATACCCAATGCCATGTTTGATGAATTGTCTTCCCTGCTCAGCCTCCTCCCTCTCCATATCCTGCCACATCCAAGGGCTGCCAACTTCTCTGATGGCCTCTGCATTGGGCAGCACAGGTGGAATACCCAAATGAAGATCACATGGCAGGTGTGCATGGTCCCTGCCTGGAAATGGCCAGATCCCTCCCAACCACTTTCCATAGTCCAGACCTCAAGTGCCATCTAGTTGCCTTCCCAGAAAAAAAAAGGGGAAGCGGGTTTGACAAACAACAAACCTGTCTCTTCCATAGAAATGATTTATTTCCTTGCTTCCTTTCCTCTTCACTCTCTAAGAGGGCATCCTGCCTAGAGCCTCTCTCACCTCTCATCCACCATGTTTGATACCATTGACTTAATCTTCCTAGAATACTGTCTTTATCACACCCACTCCTTTACCTGCTACATCAAGTTCAACTGCTTCAACCTGATATTGAAGACACTCCAACTAGGCCCTCATTCCCTTCCCTCACCTTACTTTGTATACTCTTAAAGTGGTTCCTTATGGGTCCATAGAGTTTTTGGAGCATTTTTGAGTCCCTTGGTTTTATTCTCACACAGTCCCTTTGAGGGAGGAAGAGATTTAACCCTCATCACAGACAAGGGAACCTGCTGGGGCCTGTGCACTGTGTTGCTCTGCATAAGCTGAGGGAGAAATCCGGGGATCCTGACTCCAGCCCTTGGCAGTCTTCACCAGATCAGGGTTTCGCTTCTTTACATGATCTCACCAACCACCTGGACCACTTTCCAAATTCCAGCACAAACTTGTGAATCAGAGTCTTCAGGAGAGGGTCCCAGACGTCTGTAATTAACCAGAGCCCCGTGACTGCTGCATGGGCCATTGAAGGAACACTGCTCATAACCTAACAAAGATCCATGTGAATAGCTGAACCCAGAGAGGTGAGTCTAACGGTGGAAATTTCTGTTTAAATGGTGCAAATGTGGGAGAGAACTTTGAGGGGCAGTGGGCCTTCCAGCTGCTCATAGGTCACCCCAATGAGCATAGTATTCCAGACTTCCTAAAAAGTGGTCCTTGACTTTAGAATCCACTCCATGACCTATGGAATTATAAAAACAGTCACGGAGTCATGGGGTTTTTGGTAGTTGGTTTTTTGTTGTTGTTTTTGGCACAGCTGCTCATCCCCTTCCCTAGAGTATCTGGTGCTTGAAGTGGAAAGTGTTGGGAAAGAGATTGGGCGATGGCAGGGGATAAAAGGGTAGGAGAGGCAGAGGGGAACTGACTTACGAAGTAGAGGAAGTAGTCCTCATTCTTTAGTCCTTGTTGGACTCTGCATGTTGGGATGGCCACAGAATAGATTTATAAGTGAATACTAATAGCTGTGGCTATGTGATGTTCTGGATACCTTACTCACATTGACTCCTTGAATTCTGTGATAGGTCCTGTTATTAATCCCAAGTTACAGATGAGGAAACTGAAGCTCAGAGAGGCAGGGTCCTCTGACCAAGGCCACAGAGCTGGGACCTGGTAAGACCAGGTTTCAGACCCCAGGCTGGGGCATCAGCTCTGTCCTCTCTGCTGCTTTGATTCACCCATATGCTCCCAGCTGTGCAAGGAGAAAATATTCTTCCTGAAGCTAAAGACATTTTTTTAAATTGCCAATAGAGCAGAATGCACAAGGCTTTGCCTTTTTCTTTCATTCTCCATTGGTCACAATGAATAGGCTAAGGTCAAGGCTGATATCTATGCTTAAGCAAAGCCAGACAATTACCAGATAGGGAGTTAACTCTACAGAAAGACCCCACTGTTCTCAAGTCTCCTTCCGGCTTCTCTGCCACAGTAACATCAATTCCCACTCATTGGTTGACCCATTTGTTTTAGGTCATGTCCCCCAGAGTCCCCTTTTAAAAAATATGTGTTACTCTGAATGAGCTACACATGGACATGATAGCTCAGATGTCATACCAGCTAGGATTGCTATATCAGGCCAAGAAACAGGAGGGAAAGGAATAAAGGGAGGGGGAGAGAGACACCAGGAGTGCTGCATGCCACTGGGGTACGGCCTGTACTGTACTCGATGTCTGTCAGCACCCTGATCCGGTGAAGACTGCCAAGGCCTGGAGTCAGGATCCCCGGGTTTCTCCCTTGGGTGTGGCAGGATATTTAGTCCTTATTTAGTCCTTCGGCACTGAATACTTCCTCTACTTTAGAAATCAAGTCAGTTCCCCTCTGTATCTCCTACCCTTTTATCCCCTGGGAAGGGAGTGAAAGTAGAACTTGCTGTATGATGTGGGGATGGCTACCAAAGGCAGACTTCTTTGGAAGGGCTAGCTTTCCATTGCCCCAGGATTCTAGGCTAGACTTTGAAACTCATCTTTTCATGGATGGAGTCCTTGGCTTGAAAAAAACCTATGCTTATTCCAATTAGTTGTTCTGCACTGCTAAGAACTGGACTCATTTACAGACATATGGAGAGTCCCACAGTAAAACAACAACAACAATACAGACAGTTTTCCAGGGCACTATGAAGGTGAAAAACTATCAATTGAAAGAAAACTAACAATTTTATTTCGGGAGTTCACTGGATTCCATTGAATCTTCATGGGATTTTAGTAGCTTCCAAGGAGCCTGCTATAGGATATTGAGGCCCAGAGAAGTTAGCTGTCATAATGCCAGAGAGCAGCCTGAGGTTCTCTCTGAGGGCCCAGCCTCCCTGATGGTAGGTCCTTTCTGAATCATTCTGAGACAAGTGGCATACGCAAAGGTAGCAAGTCTATGGGAGGCATTATAATACCATTATTTGAGTATCTGCTATGTTCTAGACATTATGCTAGTCACTCAATTTAATTCACTACCCCTAACGCCACAGTGCCATGGGGTAGGTATATTGTGACTGTTTTATAGATGAGAAATCTGGTGCTTGGAAAGGTCCCATGGGAAATGGTAGAGTTGGGATTCAAACTCAGTTCTGGCAGATTCCAAGACCACATCTTTTAATGTATGTTAATAATTGAACATAAAATTAAAGTCAAAGTTGCTTGAAATATACTTGTCTGTATGGCAGTTATTTATTGAGGTCTACCAGGTGCCAGACCCTGAGCTGGGTGGGAATCAGGTGCACAGAACAGACACAGCTGGGCTCTGGCTGAACCTGCAGCTTGAGTGTGGGAGGGGCAGGGCAGCCATTGGACAGGCAGAAGGACTGTGACCCATGGGCATGTATGAGGCTATGGGAGCTTGAAACCATGGGACCTGGTCCTGGGAAGGCACTGAACAGGATTCTCTGAAGCACAGGCAGGGAAGGTACTTGGGATTCAATTCAGGGGTAGGACGTGAGGGGAGAGTACTGGCTAAGCTGTGACAGAGAAGGGGAAGGGAGCCACCTACCTCTTCCCCCAACAGACCTGTTGCCATGGCAGATTCTGGAGGGAGCAGATGAAGGGACCCCAGGTTCTCCATCCCTATCAGGACCCCAGGAGCTTCTCTTGACCAGGAGAATAAGGGCAACCCTAGAGAAAAACCATGGACTATCCCTTCTGGCCCCTCCCCCACCTTAGGTCACTTTTAAAAGCTATTTGAACCTTATCTAGGCCTAATACCCTTCAGAAAACATTTTTCTACCTGTGTGCCAAGAATTACTCTATCGTGGGCGAGGTACCTTTCATTCCAGAGTGGGAGATAAACGGCTCTCAGTGGGAATGCCTGGCTGATTAACACTTTGCAGTGATGGAGAACCGCCCAGTGTGTCATCAGACATCAGTCAGAAGGGAAAGCAGTGGTTATCAGATGTGCCTCATTGATGAAGGCTTTGACTTGGGAAAAGGATGGTCTACAGGAGCTGAAAAAAGAGGCTAGGATGAAAGATAAAGGTCCCCAGGCTTGGTGCTGATTTCCTTCAGTGGTTCAGCAAATAGGACAGGAATCAACTGGCCATGGGGACCTTAACGTCACAAATCACATGGATCCACTTCTCATGACTGACTGCTTCCTATAGAGCAGCATGTGTGCCATAATTTTTTTCTTTTTCATAATTTTATTATTTATATATATATTAGAGGCCTAATGCACAAAATTCGTGCAAGAGGCTCAGCCCTCGCAGACCTGGCTGTCTCAGCTGGCCCTCGAAGCCTCGGCCAGCCCTCACAGCCCCAGCTTTGTCTGGAAGGTCGTCCGGATGGTCATCTGGAAGGTCATCCAGACAGTTGTTCTGCTGTTCTGTCTAATTAGCATATTAGCTCTTTATTATATAGAATTTACTATTTGTATATATTATTTGTATATATTCTACATACCAATTAGATATACTTTATACATCTACTCTTCTCCAGAGATTTGAGATCCAAGACTGAAATGCCTATATCCATATAGTGTTTAGCATACACTGTATACTCAATCAAATTGCTATATAATTCCACACATATCTTTGCATTTCTTCCATAGTCACTCAATATTTGTTAAGTAACAGAGCAATACAGTGGAACTCAGGAACCTTGTTTTTTGCTTCTGCTTTCTGTCATTCTATTATTGTGGACTAGTCATTTGGATTTCTTCATCTTCAAAATAAGGGGATTGGATGAAATAGCTGAGGTCTTGATTCTTTGATTGCACTGTGTACTGAGCCCTGTGCGAGGCCCTGTGGGATATTCCAGAAGGACTCTCTCAGGCAGTTTACCATCTACTTGGTAAGGGTCTTGGAGCTCCTGTAACGTAGGGGCCAACAAACTTTTTTATAAAGGGTCACACAGAAAACACTTTCAGCTTCGAGGCCCATGCAGCCATTGTCCCAGCTACCCAACTGTGTCAATTGTAGCATGAAAGCAGCCACAGACAATACGTAAACAATGGGCATGCCTGTGTTCTAATTAAACTTTATTTACAAAAATAGTCAGCAGGTGCCCAACTGACAAGGAATTGAACTAAATTTGGTGTGGTGCCCAGAGCTGTGGGCTTGGCCTTCTCCATGAATGATGATGAGATTGGACAGGATGCCTTTGCTGGAGGTGGCCATCATCACCCATGGCTGTCCATTCCAGGAAGCGTTGAGATCCTGTGACCCCAAGGTTGAGTCGTAAGACTCAACATCTAGGAGAATATTCCTATGTGAATCTAAATGATTAATATTCCTATCCTACATGTGATGAAATATTCACCGAGCCTGATGCTCTGGACTTCGTTGCCAGACCCATGGAAAGGTGTCGCGGTCATGCACTCAGGTTCTTGTGTGTAGAGCTGCCCATGGACAGAACTCATTACCAGCTCCCACCCCTTCATTCTTCTTTCTCGCTTCCCCTGCACTCGGGGTGTGGCTCTGTCCAGCGATCCCCCTTGACATGTACTGCTTGGCCTGGCTCCCTCCGAGACGTGCTGCTGACATAGGCTGCTTCTCTGGGCAGTGCCCTGACGTCAATGTGCTGGGCCTCAGCCACCTGGCAGTGGGGAGGTGCAGCAGGGTCCGCCCAGGGACATCACCCGGGAAAACACGACGATGACCTCATTTCCGAACCAATTTCACATACCAGGTGAGACAGGTAAAGAATTCACACACGCAAGCCAATCTGTGAGGCCTCAGGTGGCGAAGGTAGACTTCCTGAGAAAGGAGAATGTTGATTTACCAGGAGAAGACAAACATTCCTAATGGTGAACACTTGGGTTGGTTTATGCCCTTGACTTCCCTGTGCCCCTGATTAAGACACTTGGCCTCTCTGGGGAATTTCTCAACTATGCAATAGATGGAACTGCATTCCTGGGCCTGCTGGATCCTGGCCTCAATTTAAATTGTGTAAAACCGTGGAATCCACTTATGGTCTCTGGCTACTGTTGACTTCTGCTGGTTAACTTTCACATTAGCCAGTTTCAGTGTGTATGTGTGTGTGTGGTGGGGGGCGGGGGAGGGGGGGATTGCAAGCGCACCTAGCTTGCTCATATTCAAGGTCTTGGCAGGAAATTGGTTCTTTCCTATGCCAAGCAACAATAAAGAACATGCTATTCATTATTCATATGTTTATACTTTGGAGAGTATTTTCAACTGATTTCAATATTGAGGTGTAGTGGGCATATGTCCTACTTTGTTGCTGCCCTGCACCTTTTAGACATGCTTCTTATGGGCCCAGCGTCTTCAAGGCAGAAGCCAGGAAATGACTTTCTAGACCAATTCCTTTTTTGCTTAAATTAGCCAGAGTGAGTTCTGTGGTTTACTAAAGAGCCCTTATCAATATTTCCTTAGAAAAAATGTGTAACAGACTCTTTTTTGAAGTCTTAGCAATCCTATGACATTAATTATAATACCTAATCTGAGTGCTTAGAATATCCTATTAGGATATTTAATGCCAAATATTTATTTTACAACTTTAGTAAATTTGTTGGGTTGATTTTAATGGAGACGGACAAAAATGTAGATCCAGGATCACATGCGAATCTCATTATGAACACGAAGTCATCTGGGCCTCTTGGCCGGTGTGGGGGAAACTGGGGCAGAGCAGATTACACCAAGTTCTTTCCCTGCCTCCATGCCCTTCACGTCATCAAAGTGGAGCCTTTTCACTGAGTGAGAACAAGTGGCAATAATTCCCAAGCGTCTCCTGCAAGGGGAAAGAATAATGGAAGTAATAACTAACATTTATTATATGCTTACTGTGTGCCTTCTAACTGCTTTACATGTACTTATTTAGTCCCTACAACTCTCTGTGTGAATTACTACTATTAGTATCCTCATTGTAGAGATGAGGAAACTGAGGCACCCACAGTTCGGTGGCTGGTCCAAGGTCACTTAAGTGTTCCTAGCCTATCAGTTCTCTAGAGTGACCTATGGCACCAAAGCAGTCAGTGTGGTGTGTGGAGCCAAAGGGACAGTTTTTCTCAAGTTAGAACTTGGCATCACTGATTTAACTGACTAGGTCCCCAAGTGACTGCACATCAGAACCTTCCAGGGAACTTCAAAAAATACAAGCCTTTAAGCTCCACCCAGGAACTCGGGTGTGGGAGTGGAAAGCTGTATTTGCCCTAATGCCCTGCTTGGCCTTACAGCCTCTGGCCTCTGGATGTGCCCTTTCCTTTGCTTGAAATGCTCTCCTCCTCCTCCTCCTCTCTCTTTTGCCTTCCTGGCAGCCAGCTCAGGATTGGCTTGTTTTAAAGAACCTCCTTTCTGACTGACACCCTTCCCCCCACCCCCCTGCATGCCATTGGCTCTCGTACCCTCTGTCTCAGTTAATAGAATGTGGATTTGCAGTACTAGCTTTACCTATGATTCCAATAGGTGCGATTTCAGGCAATTATGGTGCATCGAACCTTTAGAGACTTAAATGGTTATCCTACTTCAGTGGGAGTGAAGCTTCTGATGTCAGGTGTGAGGCGGGGTGAGGGGGACAGGACTGGTGAAGGTGGGGTGAGGGGGGACAGGAATGAATGTGCCTGCGAACCCTCCACAGCTGGTGAGCAGCTCCCCTGTGTCAGACCCAGGACAAGAATGGAGGACCTGGTCCCTGCCCACAGTGAGCTTGCACCCTGAGTGGTAAACAGAGAGACAGTGGGCAATTTCAGTACTTCCCTCAGGGGGTTGTTGGGAAGATTACATGAGGTAATGTATGCAAAGTGCTTAAAACAGTAAGTGCTTAAAATAGTAAGTGCTCAACAGGTGCCCTCATTATTATTGTTATTATCTGTCGTAAGCCTGGCCTGGCCTGGCCTGCTTTCTTGTCTGTAAGGCTCTATGACATTTCTTATTTAAAGCTCCTGGCCTTTTATACCTTCAGCAAACATTTGTCTCATTTCATCTTATGTCAACAAAGGTCACTGAGTGCTTTCAGTGTCCTAGATTGCTGCCAGGTGGGGCTCAGAAGTGATGAGGAGTCAGGGTGTCTGCCCTTGATCAGATTTGGGGGAGACTCCACTTTCATGCCTGCCTGCGGGTGAGAGACAGAGGCGCTGTAGCAGGATGGCCAGTGGAGGGACTTCGGGGATGCAGGGGGGAGCAGCCACTTCAAGCTGGGTAGGGTGGGTGGAGACAGCACTCACAGATGCCTACATTGGAGGAGAGGCCGAGAGCTGGTCTGGTGATACAAATGGGCCATATTTTCTCTCTGTACCTAGGCTCTGCTCAGACATCACCTGCACTGTCATTTAATCCTTATCTTATAAAGCAGGTCCTCTTAGAATCCCTAATTTATGGGTGGGGAACCTGAGGCTTAGAGACAGGAATGTGCCAGTAGTCGGTATTTCAGACCTGGTAGGAATATGGTCAGGCAGACAGTATGCGGAGTGGAGAAGGCTTCTGGGCAGCTGAGAATAAGAGCTTAACCCAACTTTACAGGGTAGGTCAGCAAACCACGGCAAGGTGGTCACGGCACAGCCTCCTGGGTACCTGGGCCTCCACAGGGTGGCAAGAGCCAGGTGAGGGTCAAGAGCACTGTATGAGGAGCCTTCCCAGCTGCTGCACCAGCACAGTCCTCAGAAACGGGACCAGTGGTGTCTGGGGAAGCTTCCTTTTCTTTCTCTCATCCCTGCATCTAACCCTTCAACGAATGGGACAAAGGTGAGCGCTATCTTCCTCAACCCAAGCCTGTCTCCAGGAAGTGATTTCCGGAAGCAGTGGTCACTAGTTTTCTATTGGTGTGTCACAATTTGCCACAAATATAGTGGTTTAAAAGCAATACGTTTATAACCTCAGGGTCTGTGGGTTAGGCTTAGCTGGGTCCCCTTCTCAGCATCTCACCTGGAGCTCCGAGCCCTTTTCCAAGCTCTTGTGGTTATTGGCAGATGTAGGACTAAGGCCCTGAGCTCCTCCAGGCCCCTCTGGGTTCCCTGCCACATGGCCCTCCCTGGGCCTACAGGCAACTTTCACAAATTTGGACATTCACACTGCAGGATAGTTAAGGGAATGTATGCAAAACCCCTGTTTAGAAAAGATATCTATGCCAAGTCCAAGGTCACAGATATGCTCTTAATCTAAGCTGGGGCAGAAATAGAAATAAAGTTGGTGAGCATCCAGGAAGGTGAAAGGAAAACTTTAGTTTCCAATACAATGACATCCTCTGCGTACTTAAGACTCAGCTTCCCTAAGTGGCATCATTGCTTGTTTCTTCAAGGCCAGCAGAGGAGCCTCTCTTTTAGACGCTTTCCCCTCATTAAGTCAGGCCCCGTCAGGATACACTCCTTTGGATGAACTTAAAATCAACTGATTTGGGGCCTTGATTCCATCTGCAAAATTCCTTCACTTTTACTGTATTCTCCTGGATAGAAACAAGTCATAGATCTCAGCCACACTCAAGGGAGGGGATTCAATTCAATTGCAAATCTTGCGTGAATTTTGGGACACCCTATACAAGAGCATAAATGCCAGAAGACAGGGCTCCAGAGGGCATGTGGGCAGGGGAGAGGGTCGCCTTCGGGTCTGTGTCACAGGTAGGTTTAACTAACTTTCCTCCTCACATAGTAACATAGCCAAGCACCTCATATACAACCTTTGCTCATTTAATCACAACTGCATGAGGAAAGGACTGATAGTGGCCATTTCACGGGAACAGAAACTGAGGTTTAGAGATCCATCCCTTTCTCAAGATCACACAGGCAGTAGGGACCGAACCATTTCTTGAATTCAGGGTTGTCTAACATCAAACTGATCAACCCCAAATCTGTGTGCCACTTAAGGGAGCGTACTTACTGTCTTAAGTAACAGAGGACATCTTTGTATTGGAAACTAAAGTTTTCCTTTCACCTTCCTGGATGCTCACCAACTTTCTTTCTATTTCTGCCCCAGCTTAGATGAAGAGCACCTCTATGACCTTGGACTTGGCATCAATATATTTTCTGAGGGAGGAAGGACACCTTTACCACATTACTGGGGGTTTTGCATTCATTCCTTTGTAACCATCCTGCAGTGTGAATGTTATCCAAATGTTTGCTACAAGGAAACTCACCTGCAGGCTCAGGGAAGGTATCCGACACGACACCTCTTGTACTTGCTGGGAGTCAGATACTAAACTTACCGTCTTTCTATCACATTGGGCACTCGTAGGCCAACTCAAGTGGTTTTCTAAAACAAAAGGGAGAGACAAGAGGAGGTTCCTTCTTTGCTTTCGGCAGATCTATTTTTAGCTCGCTGACCTGTTGCTAGAATGGAAACTAGTGACTTAAACATGAATGGAAACCACTTTAAAAAATAATAGCAAGGCCCTGGTGCTGCCTACAGTGAAACTGAGGGTAAGGTTTTCAGAGGAGTATATAGAGACTCTGCCTTGTTTTGCTCTATTGTAATAATACCCTTCGTCTGTAGAACTGACTGCAACCTAGAAAGAAGATTCACAAAATTATATAACTGAATTGTCCTAACGACTCTGTTTACAGATGAGGGAAAGTTTCAGGGGAGGTTCTGTGTCCTGCCTGCCGTGGCACAGCGCACAAGAGGAAAGGCTGGGTCTACTGCACAGGCACTCCCTGTCGGCTGCCCTGTTGCTCCCTGTCTCCTAAGCAAAGGTTGACCTATGAGTGGAGATGTCACTGGAGAATGTAACAGATGTGAGATGAACCCCATCAGGCACCACAGAAACACCCAGGGTTGACTCCAGAGTTCAGCCATCGACATCCTGTTGGTGAAACTCCTCAAACCACTAGGCCAGTACTATTGTCTCGCATCCTGGAGGGTGAGGTGACTCACCCTGCACTCTGCCCTTTGCATGATTTTGGTACCTTTAATGGGATGCCTAGTTTTTTGTGTAGTTTAATATCCCTCATTTGCAAAACAGAGCCAGGGAAGAGAATGCTTATAGAGAGCAAGCTGGGCCTTTCCCATTTCCCCATTCAGGTTCAAATGCACTACCTGGTTTGCACGTTTACTGACATTGTGAATGTGATGTTGTGAAGGCGCCACCGAAGGTACTGGTCAAACAGTGATATCAGGCCCAGAAAGGTGGAGAATCTAGAAAACGACTGTTGGGGTCCAGCCCCAACGGGTCCAGGGGTTCCCAAAGGTGTGGACGGAGTCGGAGAAGAAGGAATGACATGGAGGCAGCATTCAGATGATCAGCAAAGCCAGGTTCTCTAGCTAGGTTCTCTAGCTAGCTGTCTTTATTCTCCTGTTACATCTGTATTTATACCAGTTGATTTTAATCCTATCCATTCTATTCCAAAGGTTAGGGCGTTTGTTATCTTCATTCTAAGGTCACCATTCTATTGTTCTGTTAAGCTATAAGGAAGTAACTGACGGAGATTATCCTAAGTAAAGATTATGTAGCTTAAGCGTGATTGTTCATAGTTAAAGTGATTACCCGCCTGGCACTTAGTTAAGGGATTTTACTGATTTATTCCCTTCCTTAGTCCTGTTAATCCCTAACTCCAGGGAAAAATCCCCACTTGGGGAAACAACCTTTCTTGGAGAGGTGACCTTGGTTAAAACACATAGCGCTAAGAAGGGGAGCAAACATATTAAGAACAGTATGCCATACGCCAGGTCCCTTGAAACATATGCTGTGCAGATCTTTCTTCCCTGCAGCGACTGTGTCAAGCAGCAAGGATGGACTGGCTTCCAGAAAATTCCTCCTTTTTTATTTTTTAAATGATAGCACGTGTAAATCAGCGGCCACCTCTCGGATTGGGTTGTTTAAGACTCGGAAGAAGACTGACAAGCAATGATAGCAAGCATAGCAATAAGCATAGTGGATGGAGTGCACACAGAGCCTTGTTCCTGTAGAAGGTTGCTGGCCTCTTCAGTCAAGGATTTCAGCTGTCCCCAAGTCGGTGGTTTGGTTGTCCTCCTTGATCTGGCTAGCAGGTAGCGTCACTGGCAATGGGCTTCCCGAAGCGTCAGCGTGTTGAATGGCTGGATCAACGGGTCCATCAGGGCCATGCTTGATGGTGGTGTCAGTGTCCAGGGAGGAGTCAGCTGTGCCCTCTGGGTCGGCTGATATGGATGATACCAGGGAGGAGGATGAGGATGAGGTGAAGACGGAGGGCAGTGTGACATATGGTCGGACTAGAACCAGGGGTGGGCAAACTTTTTGACTTGAGGGCCACAGTGGGTTCTTAAACTGGACCGGAGGGCCAGAACAAAAGCATGGATGGAGTGTTTGTGTGAACTAATATAAATTCAAAGTAAACATCATTACATAAAAGGGCACGGTCTTTTTTTTTTAGTTTTATTCATTTCAAACGGGCTGGATCCGGCCCGCGGGCCGTAGTTTGCCCACGGCTGGACTAGACGGTTTGGAATCCACACAGGTGAGTCTGCGTCCTGTGGAAATATATAAGCATATCCTCTCTCCCAGGTTAAAAGTACATCAGGTCCCTTCCAGGCTCCTGTAAGTAAGTCTCTCCATTTGACGAGGGCTATAGGTTTAGTTAGATTAGGGTTCCAATGTCTGTACATCGGGGAATTTCCCTCAGAATCTACATTTAGTATATTAATTACAAATAGAGTATGTTGTAGTACATGATGAGGAGAGGAATATTTAAACTCATTTTCTTGTAATTTTTGGTAACAGGAGTAAATCAAACACCACTGGGGCTATATAATAGAACTCCCATTTGAGACAAGATATCTCTTCCCCATAATGTAAAGGGGATAGTCGTAATTATATAGGGACAGAATGTTCCTGAATGTTGATCTTCATCAGCCCAAGTTAAAATCTGAGAACTCTTTTTTACATTAGATGCCTTGCCTAGTCCTACTAGGGAAGTGGAGGTGGTGTGCGTGGGCCATGAAGAGGGCCAATCCTTCCCTGCTATGCAGGAAACATCTGCTCCTGTATCCAATAGACCTTCAATTGGTTTTCCCTGAATTTGTAAAATTTTTGTAGGTCTAGCAGCATGAATTTCTTGTATCCAAAATGCTGCATCCCTAGATCCAAAGTCTCTGGCCCCTCTGGCTTCCTGAGTAACAGCTGTCCCTATTTTATGTATTGGTAACAGGAGTAATTGGGCAATTCTCTGGTTGGGCTGAATCTGTATAGTTGTGGTGGGTGGGGAAAGTAAAATCTGTATTTCTCCTGTGTAGTCTGCATCAACAACTCCTGGGATGACTAAGATCCCCTGTAACGAGGTGGAGCTCCGTCCCAATATTAAACCTACAGTTCCCTCAGGCAGCGGCCCAGACACTCCTGTAGGAATGGCTGCTACTGGCGAGTCTGGGGTTAGTATTGCATGGGTGGTTGAGTGGAGGTCCAATCCTGCACTGCCTGGGGTTGCCCTGAAGAGGTCAATGACTGATCGAAATTTGCAGAGGGGTTGAAGGTTGATGCCCCTATTATTGCAGGGGCCTGGGGCTGGCCCCTTCTCAAGTTTCCCAATTGAGATGATGGGATATAACCTCCTTGGGAGCTATTTGTAGAGTTTAAAGGCCGACCATTTTTATGGTATTTTCATCTACATTCCTTTGCCCAGTGGAATCCTTTCTGACATCGGGGACAAACAGTTTTTGGAGGATTAATATTATTCCCTGATGTATTTCCAGGCTGTTGAGGAGCTTGCCATCTGGCCTGAGTATTATTATTTTTATTTGGGCATTCTCTGCTAAAGTGCGCAGGTAGGCCACAAGAGTAGCAGTTCATATTTCTATTATTACCTGTATTATTGCTGGCTTGTCCTATGCCCTGTACATATTGAGGGTATGTCTCCCCCTTGAGGGCTGCAGCTATAGTTACACCGTGTATAAAAGCTGGACTTACATCTGCACACTGTTTTAGAAAATCATTTATAGTTCCCGTTCTACGAATCGGCCTTAATAAAGCCTGACAGGTGTTGTTAGCATTTTCAAAAGCCAGTTGTTTGATTAGGATATCGGCTGCCTCTTTGTTAGTGATTACTCACTTGACTGCCTGTATGAGGTGAGAAAGGAAATCCTGATACGGTTCCTTGACTTTCTGTTTAACCTCTGTAAGGGTAGTTGTTTTTCCCACTGTACAAGGTAAGGATTTCCAGGCATTTACTGCACAACTGGTTACTTTAATAAGTGCCTCTTTGGGCATATACATTTGCTCCTGAGCCGTGTTAAAATCACCTTCTCCTAATATCATGTCTAGGGTTATTCCTCCTCTGGAATTTTTGCTAGTGGCTACAGCTCTCTTAGCAAGATCATCATATTCAGTTTTCCATAATAAGTAATCGCCTCCTGAGAGACAGGCTTTACAAACCTGTGACCAATCATAAGGAGTCATCCATTTACTGGCTAGGGCTTCCACCAAGGTTTGTGTGTAAGGAGCTAGAGGTCCATATTCAGAGCAGGCCGATTTTAATTCTTTAAGTATTTTGTAAGGTATAGGCTCCCAGGTGGGGTCTTCGTCCCACTCACTCTCATACACGACTGGGAAGCAGAGTGAGAATTCAAGATCTCCACTAGCTTCAGCTTCTCTTATCACCCTTTGAAATTTAGACATGGAGCTCATAGGAGCTGGAGGACCTGATTTAGGCTTCCTTTCTAATTTAGGGAGTCTGTTTTGAATGGGAGGGCTTTTCTCCTCTCTACTGACTGGACAGGACCAATGGTCATGTTTATGATATTTATTCTCCTTCCAATCAGTAGGCATAGCTAAATTGCTCTTAGATTGAGCTGGAGACAGTAATGATGTGTCCTCTCTAGGTGGAGCCAAGGGACTATTTAAAGTTTGAGAAAGTTCAACCATTTTTCCTCTGGTGCCAAGGTGTCACGAATTGAATTCCAGAGGGAAAGGGTATCTGCCGGGACCTTCTCAGAACCATGGTATCTGTAATAAGTCTTTAATTGCTCTCCTACTTTAGTCCAAGTTTCTAAATTAACAGTTCCTTCCTCAGGAAGCCATGGACATACTTCTTATATAAAACTTTCTGTCTGACTGGGAGTAACCTTAACTCTTCTGCTAGCAAGCATATGTGTTAAAAGATCAATACAGAGTCTTTTTTCTTTAGACTCAGTATGACCCATCTTCTCAATCTAAGTTCTGTACTATCCACCCTCTTACCCTACTTATCCTCTATAAGGGGGTCTGCAGCACTCTACAGTGCAGTACAGTGCAGTCCTATCTGTCCCGAGTGTGGGGGGGGGGCGGGGGGAGGGGGGGCTTACCAAGGGGAACCCTGTTCGGGCACCAGTTGTTTGAGTCCTTTTTTTTTTTCACTTTGTAATGCTTTATTCATTGATTAAAAGTATACATTTAACATAAACCATATAACATCAGTCATCAGGTCAAACATTCAGCTGGTTTCCTTACAGTTTCTGTCAGGAGTTATTTTATCTGATCATATTTATAAGATAAAATCTCACCACATCTGGCATTTACACACACTGTGCCAGTGGATTCACACTACTGATGTACATATAAAATCCGCATGGTATGTGCCTACTGGAGACAAAACAGTGCACACCTGTCAAAAGGTCATTTTAATATAAGATGGTAAAAAACCATCTGTAAAACACATATAAACTTTTTCCATAAATAGAATCATATCTGGACATCTGTTGCATAAATTGTGTTTCCAAAGCTTACAATAGAGCAGCCAGGTCTCAGCACTGCTGGGCACCCATGTTGGCTACTTTATTATTGCAGACTGTCTTTTAACATTAAATGCACAACATTCGTACCACTTAAAACTGGGATCAGGTAGAAGTCTCACAGAGGCCACGTCTGTACCGCGGTTGCCCTGAAACAGTTAAATTGGCTTTTAAAGCCTCTTAGATATAACAAGGTTTTAAAACATACTTCATGGAATGTTCTTCATGTATTATAGCAGCTCATACCTGTGATAGAACAAGTTTTCAGTTTTTCCTCTCTTCCTTTACATTCACTATTCACAGTGAAACAGGTGCATGTTTTTTTTTTTCTTTTTTGTGTGTTTTGTTTTTCAGAGTTCTGAGGTTGCTGACTGAGCCACAGCACAGCTGTGTATCATAGGTCGAAATTCGACCTTAAATATTACAATCTAGAAGAATCTGGCTGGCCAGAGTGGGCCGGCCCCTGCCAGCATGTGGGCACTTCTTCAGTTAAGTCTATTCTTTGGCAGCTGACACGCCTGCTGACAGAGAAAAATTCAGTGACTTGTTGCTAGGGATTTCACGACTAATGTTTGTTTGCAAGCATGTGTGTTTACAGTTCTGGTTTTTGATTTTCTTTTAGGAGGTTTTACCCTGGAATATAGCTTTTTTCTTCCTCCACTACTTGAAATCTGGGCTTAAAAGCTAACTTGAACGTGTAATATAATTGATAAATAAAATCATGTCAGACATAGTTTCTAAAAATCCAACAATTTTAGTATTTGTTTATGTAAATGCATTTTAAAATAAGGGTTAAGCAAGATTCTAACCTAGTACTATACAAAATTCAGAATGGTAATTGGTTATAATCAATTTTATATATGTAATGAAAGTTAAAATTTTGGCTTTTCTGTTAAAGATAACTCATTTGGGACATTGTCCTCCCTTCCATTTCAAATCAAAATTGGTGAAATGCTATTAGAATGCGTGAATGCAATATACTGCATACAAATCCACCAGGCTATAGGTATATATCTATATATGTATAAAAATATTTTGGCTCCTGAGTGCAGCTCTGACATACAAAGAATAAAATAATCAAAAAGAGAGAGTAACTCAGTGAAAAATAAAGTGAGCCAGCAACCTCAGACAACCTTCGGTTGTGTATCTTTAAGGTTTGGTAACAGGTCTATTAACCGTGAAAGCCTTATACATTGTCATTTCGAACTTCTAATCCAATACCCAACTACGTTCTTTGATCAAGAAGTAGAATATACATATATAATTCTATGAAGCTAATACTGATTAAATACTGCACAAAGGGATTAATTCACACTACTGAAAAAAACATAATAGGACCCTACTTGCATATGTAACCACAGGAATTGTACATTTAAAAGAAAAGCTAAATGTCTTCGCTAAAGCTTTGCATCTCTCTGTAAAAATGACGATTTGTTTCGGTGAAGACACTGAATGATTCATTGTCCATGACTCTGTGCCAAGGTTGACCCAGGCCCAGGGACACCTGCTCAATAAGGTTATGCACTGGATCCACATCCTGGTCGACCAGTTCATCTGGGTCAAAATCAATGCTTTCTTCAGTGACTTCAAGTACTTTTAGATTAGAGCCACGAAGACGAGCAATGGCAATGAGGTTGTGTGCCCACACTGTGTAACCGTGAATTGCCAGAAGAGAAAGCTTTGTGCATCTCCACGCTAATAACACCAATGGATCTTCGTTTCGGTTATCACTAAGATCTACAAAATCAGACGTGTCAAGCACATCATTCGTTAATATGAAATGAGTGAGGAACTTGTCATATTGCCTAGATATAAGATCAACAATAGCTCCCGAAACAGCAGTGAAACACCAGTAGCTGTCAAAATGAATCCTCTCTAGTGGTATACTGGGTTTCAGAATCTTTAACATGTCTTCCGTCATAACATCAAAAGCCATGATATAGACCCGGAGGCTGGGGCTCCTTCGTGACAAGGCTTCCCAATGCTCATCATTTGGCATGTTGTCCAGAGACTTGTGCATCACAGAAACATCGCGGGCCAGGAGAGACAGCCGCTGCAAAGGCACATGGTTGCTATGGCTTAAGACTCTTGCCATCTCAGCTGTAAAGCCGCAGAAATCCAGGGCAAGTGAGCGCAGATTCACAAATCGCTCTAGTTCCACTGTAGTGATAAGGGTGCTGTGACCAGGAATATTGTTGTCCAGTAAACTCAGGTGCTCCATGGTGTTGGCAGTAGAGTTTGAGAGAGATGACAGTGATGTTGGGGTTACTATTTCCGGCTGAAACCCACAGGACAGCCATTTCAGTCGCCTACTATTACTCAGTATTTCTTCAAACAGCTGCCGAATTTGCTTGATTTTTTTGCCATCAGGGTCCACCTTGCTGAGGTATGTATTGGACAAATTTCCTTGCTGTTGTGGAACGCCCATATCTCCAAAAAGGCTAAGCTTCTGGAGGTTCCTGTTGTTCTGGATGCTGACCAGCACGCACAGCACCAGCTCCAAGTAGGTGCGCAGCTCTTCCAGCCAGTGAGTGAAGAATTGCAAGGCCTGGACTTCTTCCCCGCGGGTCCAGGTTCCGGGGTCCGGGCCACCTTGGTCTCCAGGCCCGCTGCCTCCGCTCAGGTATTCCTCGGCGGCGGCATCAGGGGCGGCGAACTCAACGTGCAGCTCCTGCACGAACCGGCCGCACTTGCGCATGAGGAACTCGAGCCGAGGCTGCTCCGCCGGGGAGACCCGGAGGCAGATGCGGAGCTGGGGCCAGAGGGCCGGGTGGAAGAGGCACTCGCGCCAGTGTGAGCAGGAGGCCGAGGCCCGCAGCCTGTCGGGCGCCGGCAGGAAGGAGAAGATGTGCACGATCAGCTCGCTGGGCAGCGACTCAGCTCCCACTGCCTGCCTGCACAGAGCCATCGAGCCTGCGGGGTTGACCCCAGAGAACCAGCCGCTAACCTGGCAACCTTTACTCACAGCCTCTGAGGCCTGCAGACTCAGTTACTTCAAAACTGTTGTCTGGTTTGTTTCTGCCAGGGTCCAGCCACACGGGTCCAGGGGTTCTGAAAGGTGAGGACGGAGTAGGCGAAGAATGAAGGACACTGAGACAGAGTTCAAATCATCAGCATAGCCAGGTTCTGTCTTTATTCTCTTGTTACATCTGTATTTATACCAGTTGATTTTAATCCTATCCATTCTATTGAAAGGTTAGGGCGTTTGTTATCTCCATTCCAAAGTCACTATTCTATTGTTCTGTTAAGCTACAAGGAAGTAACTGAAGGAGATTATCCTAAATAAAGATTATGTAGCTTAAGCGTGATTGTTCCTAGTTAAAGTGATTAACTACCCACCTTAGTTAAGGAGTTTTACTGATTTATTCCCTTCCTTAGTCCTGTTAATTTCTAACTCCAGGGAAAAATCCTCACCTGGGGAAATAACCTTTCTTGGGGAGGTGACCTTGGCTAAAACACATAGTGCTAAGAAGGGGAGCAAACATATTAAGAACAGTATGCCATATACGCCAGGTCCCTTGAAACATATGCTGTGCAGATGTTTCTTCCCTGCAGCGACTGTGTCAAGCAGCAAGGATGGACCAGCTTCCGGCAAACGACTTCTATTGATCTGCATCTTAATGGGGATTTTTCTTTGTACCCCCCACTTTTCTCCCCAGAATTTCAAAGCAATTCTGACCTATGCCAGTCAAAAGGTTTCTTTCTTTAGAGGTAGTATGTGGAATTAGAATATTTATAGAACAATTTAGCTTCCGAAGATACTGGGCTCTGTGTAGAAGCTGGAAGGGGGTCTCTGAGGCCTTAGTGATGACAATCAGGAAAGGGGACACGATTCATGGTAAATGATGCCTGGAAGACATCAGTGGGGACAGAGAGAGGATTCAGAGTTAAAGCCAATCATGCTGTGTTCTCTCCTCCCCACAACATTTGGACAAGAGTGAAACAAGATTCAAATGGATGTCAAGTGCAGCCAAGCCGGGCAGACCAAGTCCCGCACGTCAGCACCTCTGGACAAGTTCCACCATGTGGGCAGAAGATTCATGCTGCTACCCAGGAAGGGGAGAGCCTGGGCCTCAGTACTGACCTCTGCACTCAGCCAGGGCCCAAAAGACCGAGATTTATCTCCAAGTCATCACCCCCTGCTAAGTGCCTGCAGCTGCACTGATGCGGCCAGAGGTCAGAGTCTGTGTGGGGACCGTATTTGTCTTGCCCTGAAAAGGTGCTCCCGTGGGCACCTCTGCTCACTGGCCAAGCACTACAGTGTGCAGGTCAGTAGCAACCTTGGCTTTAAAAATTCCATGCCTTGAGTCCACAGTCTTTATGATTTTAATCTAAACTTAATTTGTCTTTGAAGGCAAATTAATAGAACCCTGATAAAAACAAGGATAATATGTAAGAATCACCTGACAATCCAATCAGGTTGACACAAAAAATTAACCATCACAGGGGTCTCAGAAGTCATCTGGTGCAGCCCCTTCGCCAAAGCATGACTTCCTGTGACCATTCATCATCAATAAACCCTAGGACAGGGGTGAGCAACCCCTGGCACGCGTGCCAAACATGGCACGCCAGTAACTTTTGCTGGTACTCGAAACCCTCTCTTATGATCTTCCATTTACAATTATGAATCTTGGTTCTCAGTGATGAATTTTGTTAAGTCTTGTAATAGGAGTAGCCTGACGGATGAAAGTAGTAGCTCGTGCATATCTCTGAAGGTCACAAAATATAAACCTGATGTCAAACCTCTGTCATCAGTGATGCAGCAGCAAAAGTACCACTGATAATATCAAACGGAGTCATAAAGTTTTCTGTCGGACTATCAGTGTACATGTATACATTAAAAATAAATGTATTTTTCATCATCATATACTGTGTTTTTGTCACTCGAATGAATTTTATTATTTTTTCAAGGTTCTTCACATACGTACACCTTAAGAGATATCAAGTAGGCCTAACATGTTCTCAAAAAATTAGGGTTGGCACGGAGAAGAATTTTGAGTCAGAGATTTTGCTGGTTTTGGCACGCACTCACAAAAAGGTTGCCCACCCCGGCCCTAGGAGGTTCATACCTATAGGAAGTTCATGCCTATTGTCCTTCCTGATGTGGGTGGGCCTCAACCAAACAATTAAAGACCTAAGTAGAACAAAGAGGAACTCCTCCTGTCTGTCTCCCTTGGACATCAGTGTTTTCTTGTCTTTGGAAACATCGGCTCTTCTTGGATCTGGAGCTTAGACTATTGGCTCTCCTAGTTCTTAGGTCTTTGGACTCAAACTTGAATTTATATACCATTGACTCTCCTGAGTCTCCAGCTTGCTGACTGAAGATGGTGAGACTTCTCAGCTGCCATAGTCACATGCACCAAGTCCTTATAATAAGTGTATTATAAGGGTTCTCCAGAAAACCATGCTATTCTACTGGTTTTGTTTCCTTGGAGAACCCTAACTAATATACCTAGATTTGCATGTTGTGTAACAAATACCTAAAGTTGTAGAAGTGGTTTTGAGTCATGAGTGTTGGGTAATGGGTAGACAGGGGAAGACCTTTGAGGTACATGCTAGAAATGTGTATGTTAAAGATGATTCTGATGCGATTTCAGGAGGAAATGAGTAACAGGTTATTGGAAACTGGAGGAAAGATAATTCTTGTTATAACATGATACATAACCTACTGAATTATGGGCTAGTGTTTTGTAAAAGAACTTTTGAATGATGAAATCAGATGTTCAGTAGCAGAGATTTCTAGACCAAGTAGTGCAGGTGTGACTTGAATCCTCCTTACTGCTGTGTGAGAGGAGAGATTTGAATTAAAGAAGTTCTTGTTAGGCAAAAAGGAACCAGACTTGATATTTGGAAAATTCTCAGTTTACCCGTATTCTAAAAAATGAGAAAGTTTGTTCTGAGAAGAACACTGAGGGTGTGTCTCAACAAACATTGGACTTAACAGCCATTGGACTTAACCGCCCATGGACTTAACCAGACATCTCAGTAGAAGCCAAAAGTAGAGATGGAGCTATATCAGCAGATATATTGTGGGCTGGAACTAAAGAACAGAAAAATGAGACAAAAATGAAGGAGGGCTGTTGGACTTCATAGATCCTACAGGCCCAGATCATGGAGCTAACATGTACTATTCTTCAAGTAGAAAATGACTCTGAAGGCAATTCCAACAGAAATCATCATCTCAGTTTCATAGACTGGAGCCATTGCCTTGGTTTCAATAGGCCAAATGGCCTTCAACCCCACAGAGCTTTGGGGACAGGGCTCCCCAGAGCCTTGGTGCAGGACTCCCACCCAGCAGAGCCATGAGGGTGGGACTACTGCCTGGTGGTTTTGAGAGGTAGGGCAGTGAGTTAAAAAGAATTATTTTTGAGCTTTAACATCTGACGAAATTTGCTTTATGTTTTGAACCTACTTGGGAACTGTCACCCTTTCTTATTTCTTGTTTCTCCCTTTTGGAAAGGGAATGTCTATCCTATGTTTTCCCCACCGTTGTGTTTTAGAAACACATAATTTGTCTGTTTTCACAGCGTCATAACTGGAGATAAATTTTGCTTCAGGATGAGTGGTACCTGGATTCTCACCTGATGTAGATGAAATTTAGGTGAGACTTTGGATTTTAGAGTGCTGGGAAGAGTTAAGACTTTTGGAGCTGTTTGTGTAGAATGGATGTATTTTGCCTGTGAGAAGGACATGACTTTGGGGAGAGCAAGAGGGGAATGCTATAGACTGAATTGTGTCTCCCTATAACTCACACGTTGGAGCCCTAACCCTCCAAGTGACTATATTTGAAGATGAGGCCGTTAGGAAGTAATTGAAGTTAAATGAGGTTATAAGGGCAGGGCCCAAATCCAGTAGTATTTATGGCCTTATAAAAAGAGAAAGGGTGAGATCTCTATTTCTCCACCATGTGAGGAGCCAGAGATAAGGAGGTCATCTGCAAGTCAGCAGGAGAATTCTCATCAGGAACCAAATCAGGTAGCATCTTGATCTTGGTCTCCCCAACCGCCAGAACAAGAGAAATAAATTTCAATTGTTTAAGGTATTTAGTCTGTGACATTTTTTATGGAAGTTCCAGCAGACTAAGGCATCTCTTTAAACAGTTGTTCTCAACCTTCTGGCCCTTGAAATACAGCTCCTCATGTTGTGACCCAACCATAAAATTATTTTCGTTGCTACTTCATAACTGTAATGTTGCTACTGTTATGAATCGTAATGTAAATATCTGATATGCAGGATGGTCTTAGGCGACCCCTGTGAAAGGGTCATTCGATCGCCAAAGGGGTCGCGACCCACAGGTTGAGAACCGCTGCTTTAAGATCTTAGTGTAGTGATTACAAACAAAAAGCAACGCTTACCATCTGCCAATAAGTCAATCAGCTTTTTCTTAGCTTCCTCTGTGTAGAAAGCAATGCAGAGAATATAGAGCTGTGCACATGTTTCTTTTGCCAATGGAGACTACAGGTTAGCAGAAGAGATAGAACTTGGACATGTACACCAACAGGTATCTAAATTCAAAGGGCGGCAGAAGATAGCACTAATATTGAGTTTGGAAGGAGGAGCAATGATTTTTGGCATAGAAGTTACCCAGTAAGGTTTTATGGAGTGAGAAGTGATGTTAATAAATGTCTCTAGGAAGCAAACTTTTTGCAGAGTTTCCTACATACCAGCTAAGTTAATGGGTCACATGCTTGGGTCAAGTCCACGGTATCACTCATGTTGCTATTCTCAGCATCTTTCACTGGCTGCCAGTGGAAGAGAATCAGGTCTCCAGTTTCATGGGCAACATGGAAGCCTCGCTGACTTTCAAGTGAGACATGACTGCCACAGATACATATGAGCAGTTCATGGAAAATGACTCAGGTTAATGCTTTTCTACAATTGTGTACAAGCAATAGGGCTCCAGGTTGTCTGTCCCTGTACAAGCATCGTGTTGGGCAAGGTCACAATTACTGCCCCTTTGTAATCTTAGTAATTAAGTGATGCCACAAGTGCTTGAGCTACTGGCTGCCATACTTGTGGATTGTAGCGGAGATTATATCCTTACACGGTTCTCTATCCAATGAATGAGCAGAGAGGAAATGTCAGCTCTGAAAATAGAAAGGACCTCATAGCTTCATCAATCCCAAAAGTTTTCAAGACTTCCTGGTGGCAAGGAATTCTTTTTTGGTCAAACTAAATTTTTTATGGAACCTTACTATATATAAAAAAAGGTTTCAGGCCCTATGGAGAGGGTGAAGAGTAGATAGGGAGGGACAGCTCACCAACACACCTGATTAGGAAGCAGTCACTTCACTGCGGCACTGCCTGGTGAAACACTGTTTCGAGGGAGCTTTTTACAGAAAGGTAACCATGGGAAGAAATTAATAAGGAGATTGTGCATATTTCCTGCTCTGCTGCACTAAAATGGTACAATGATTTTTTTAAATTAATATGTGAGATTAAATACTTATGTTTCTCCTCTGGGTAGAATGAATCACTTCAGGATCTGTTCCCTGTTTATTTCTCTACCCATCTCTCACCATTCCCTACCTCATTGCCCAAGCGATATGATACTGAACAAACAGCTCAGGGCTCCCAGAGGGGCCAAGCATCCCCTCCTCCCAGGTATTGCACATGCTTCCCTCTCTATCTTACACTTTTCTCCTTTCCCCTGTTGCCTAGACTTAGCTGTAGGAAGCCCTTCAGCCTCTCCCTCCCACCCATCCTGGTTCCGGACTCTCTTGGGTGTTCCTCCAACACCCTTTGAATGGCTTTGTCACCACTCCCTTCCCATTGTCTTCTACAGAGCATGCTAGGTGATCTGGGTCTGCCCTTGAGGCAGCCATAGGGCCAAGGGTGGCGATTACTGACCCTATTGCCCTGATAGGAAGACAGTGCCTGACACAGCAGCTCAGTGATGCTGTGGAGGGAAAGAAGGACTTCTTGGGCTCCAGTCTTCTCCTCTTTGAAAACAAAATATGGAAAACTCAGTGAATTCTTTATGAAAGATTTTGATCCATGGCTATAAACGAAGGCGCTCACCTATTGACTTATTTATTTCCTTTACAGTCCACTTTAGAGCTCCATTTTGTGAGTAATGAACCCCAGCAAAGGCAGCAAGCCCACAAAGGTCTTCCCTGCATGAGTCACAGGAGGAGGCCTCCTGGTGGTGGCCAAATAGCTCCACGCGATGTCCACATTTATGGAGCATGCACACTGTTACCAACTGGGCCTCAAAACAAAACTCTGGGGCTGGGGCAATTAGCCCAAAAGTCATTATCTGCATCTTACTGATAGAGGAAAACTGAAGTTCCCAAAGTCACACAGCCAGTTACAGATCCATGTAGGGCTGAGCCTCCTGACCTCTGCCCAGTGTCCTTTCCGCTCCAGCACAGCGACCTGAAGGAGCATTGGCACCGTCTGCTCAGGCCGTTCATCCCACACATGAGGAACCAATACATTGATGATTGCTCTGATGGTTTGCTACTTTTGAGATGCCAAATACGTTAAAATTTGGAGTGGAGGGCCAATTACATTTTTGTGCTGACTTTCCCTTTTCCTTACTGCCCCACTAGGTGTTTTTCCACACTCTCTTAGAATCTCTTCTCAAAGGACCCGGGTTATGTTAATCTCTGAGTCACTCATTCAAAGAAACATTTTTTTGAGGACCTACTATGTGCTAGACACTGTTCTAGATGCTGGAGTACAGCAGGGAATAAAGTAGACAGGGTCCCTGCTCATATTTTAGAGGGTGAGACAGATAGGACATAAAGAAATAAGCAAAGTAATTTCAGATTACAAAAAGTGTTGTGAAGGAAATAATCTCCTATGATTTATTTAGATAGGAGAGGGGGATAAAAGACTTAGCTGACAAAGGCACTATATTGTAGTCTATAATTGAGGACTTAGCCCTTCCTTATCAGGTGCTGAGGACATACTTGGTAAATGAATGCATATATGCAACAATTAAAGTGAATGAATGAATGAATGTTTATTTGTATTCTCTTTTTAACCAGACATCCCCCAACCTATCTTGACCTAGCTGTTGTTTCTTTGTACCAGCCTGTTCATACTTAACACCTGCGTGTGTCTCCTCCCTCCATCCCCACACGCCCTTAGTAAGCTGAGATGTGCAGGAGCAGTGTAGGCCTGAGCTGAGCTCTGCAGAACGCTTCATTCCCTTTTCCAGCAGACTGTGAGGGAACCTACCCACGAGAGGATGTGGTGTGCAAGAACTCCTCTTCCTTGACATCACTTTCCCAACTTTGACCCTCCGTGCCCTCCCCCCCCCCCCCCCCCCCCCCCCCAGCAGTTTAAGGACATTACTCTTTCACTGGCCCTTTGGTGGCTCTGCGCATGACTGCACACTCCCCTTCCCAGAAGGTGTGGAATTTCAAGGCTTTCTAGTAAGAATACTAACAAAGCCCTACCCAGCCATTCCCCACATTCCTCCCTGTCTGTACTGCTGCGTGGACTTTAGACCAAGTGGGATCAGGCTGTGAAGAAGTCCCTGGAGAGAGGGCTGAGGGTTTACATTGAGAATTACAGGCTCTCACTGAATATATGCCACAAGGAAGCTCAGCTCCTCTGTTTTATTGGCATTGCATTTTCTTCCATTTCCCCAAACATGCAGGCTTCTCCCTGGGCGGTTCATAAAAACAGGCACCCAGCCTCAGTAATTCCCTTTATGCGCCAGTCATTTCTCCCCTCTACTAAGGCTTATTCCATTTATCACTATTCTTTTCAGTTCCCACAAACTCCAATTGCATGTCATTTAAACGGACTCCCAGACAGGAGATAAGTGTCAGTCAGTACTAAAAGCTAATCATTGCCTTCTTAAATGTCCCTTATTAAAACCACCCATCTATGCAGCCATGCAACCTGAGACCAACAGAGTCGACCCAAGTCTTTATCTCCATGTGTGAAATCTCTCCAGAGTTGTGGAGCTTATATAAACATAATGTCACAGACTCATCCGGTGAGTTTCTAAAAAGGTCATAGGTTTAGAAATTTCAGAAATTATATAGGATGAGAAGGTTCTACTTGTCTAATAAGTATAAGTATTTCCTTCAATAGGAAATTGCAATAAAATAGAAAATGAAAATAAGGACTCTAAGAACCTGTGACAAGGAACCACATAGCTTTTGAGGCTGTGCTTCAAATATGATTTTGAGCTCCTTGGAAGGCATCAAAATAAAAAGAAAAGCCACAATTAGTTATAGAATTTCTGAGAGCAGACGAAGCCATCTAATTTCTTGGAGGAAATAAAATTCCCTCCCAACGAATTACTTTGAAAAATAATGTTTTTTGTTTTCTATTTATGAAAGTAGTCCATGCTCTTTGTAGAAAATTTGGAACAGCTAAGTATAAAGAATAGCATCCCTAACCCACCTTCCAGTGATAGCTTCTGATCACATTTTCCTTTCCTTTTCCAGTCTTTTAAAAAAAATGAGGATCATGTAGCCTACACATCTTGCAGTGTTTTAGTCACAACATTTTAGCATTAGCTTTCCTTAACATTAACTACATTTTTGCATGGGGCACTGGGTTCTAAGGCCATTTCTCACAAGATGTTTTATGTGGAGTATTCGGGGGACATTGAGGACTGTAAGGAGCCACGTTATTAACTCTTTAAAATTAGCAAGTGCAGTAGAAAACTTTGTATGTTTTTTTCTAGTGGTAAAAACTGAGGCCAGGATATTTAAAATGTAATTTAGCGAGGGTGGTTTTCACAGGTGCTGACCTTACGTGGTAGGAGTATTTAACTACTGGAAATCCAACAGGATTCAAGACAAGACAGAAGCTGGGAAGGGTACATGGCATCACATACCCTTGGTGGACCTTCCCTAAATGTCACTTTCCAGGGCGGGGGTGGAGGGAGTGGGGGTGTGGGACTTTTGATTCAAAGCTGTTTTGAGGTTTTACATTATTAAGGAATCTATTCAGGTGGTAGTTGGGTCTCTAAGGTACTAAATAATATTTCAGTGAATTGGGAAAGATTGTGACTAGCTTAGAGGGTCTCTCTTGCATTCAAGGGGTCACTTTGGACTGAAAAATTGTGTCCCCTCCTTTGACTCTTCAATTGCATCTTCAGTCAGCACTTTGCATTTTTCCTGCATCTTCTCCACACTGTGAGGTTTGAAGGGAATGTTCCTATCCTAAATTTATAAATAAGGAAACCAAGGTCATATTCCAGTGAAGTATGGAGCCAGGGCTAGACTTTTATGGTCCATCCCACTGGGCTGTGTGCTTTGCTCAGCCCCTGGCCCTGGCTCCTTTGGGGGCTGAACTAGCCCTCTCATTGTTCTCCATCCCTGGTACCCAGGGCCCAGCTTCTCAAAGTGCGGTTCCTATGCCGGAAGCCTCGCCTGGGAACTTGTTAGAAATACAAACTCTTGGGCTTCCCCCCAGATCCACTGGGTTTGAACAAGCTTTCCAGATGGCCCCGAGGCATGCTAACATTTGAGAACCACAGTTCTAGACATTCTCAATAAATATGGTTGAATGAAAGTCCTAAAATTCCCATAGACTTTCATGAACATATTTACAACATTTAAGAACTCCCATTTATACCTTTATTTAAAAACTTCCAATGACTTCTCAGGAACCACCCCTTATTCATTAACCCCCAGTCAGAGAGGGGAATATTCTATCACACAGTGACAGGAGGCCGACACTGTGCTCCTATCTGTGGAAAGCAGGGAGAAAAAACCAGGCACCACAGGGACAGACAATGCTGACGGGCATGTGACGTCAGATAGAAGATGGTAGCATAAGTATTGCTTATTTTGTATCACAGACTATCCTTAAATGCTTTATATGAACTACCTCATTTAACTCTGACCACAACTCTATGAGGGATGTACCTCATTGCATTCCCACTTTACAGATGAACAAACCAAGGCCAGGAAACTTGCCCAAGATCACAAAGCTGGGAAGTGGTGAAGTCCAGTAGATTGCAGCATGCAGGAGCTTACCTGCTGTTGCACTTTGCCTTCTCATGGTCTTCATGAGCGCCACAGCAAGGTGCAGGGGAAGATGCTGAGTGGAGACTTGCCGGATATCTCTTGCACCTGGAACAGTACCAAGCATGTTGTTGATGACTGATATTTGTCGGTGAATGAATGGAATGAACTATCCATAAAATAATTCTAATAGAAATGATTAGAAAAGGTTTTTCAGGAGGGTGGGATCTGAGTTGGTATTTGAAAACAGAGACAGGAAAATGCAATCCAGAAGAAAGGGCACAGACAACAGTACAAATAGAGCAAGTGGAATTCTGACAGAAGTGGTGGGTAAGGCGTTCACTGGGAGGTGTAGGGAGGCAAAGGGGAAGTCCTTAAAGGGGAAGAGTGAGAAAACTGGGAAGAGAGAGTGAGAGCTCTGGGAGGCAGCCCAAGGGGTTGACTTTATTATCAATGAAAGGTCATTGGAGGGTTCTGAGTAGGGGCTCCAAAAAGTCAAAGAAATAATTTAGGATGTTCCATTACTTATTATTATTATTATTATTGAATATGCTGGGATGTCATTAGGTAATAAAATTATATAGGTTTCTGGTTGACAATTCTATAACACATCGTCTGTATATTGTAGTGTGTGTTCAAGTCTCCTCCCATCACCATTTTTCCCCTCTTTACCCTCTCCTACCTCCCCCAGCCCACTTTCCCTCTGGTAATCACCACACTGTTGTCTGTGTCTATGAGGTTTTGGGGGTGTTTTGCTTAATCCCTGCACCTTTATTCTCAGCCCCACAAACCTCCCTCCCTCCCTCCCCGCAGCTGTCAGTTTGTTTTCTATATCTATGAGTCAGTTTCCATTTTGTTAGTTTATTTTGTTCATTAGATTCCACATATGAGTGAAATCACGTGGCACTTGTCTTTCTCTGACTGGCCTCTTTCACTTAGCATAATACTCTCCAGGTCCATCCATTATATTTAATTTTGTAAATGACAAAGTGAAATCGATTGGACTATGGATCTGGAGGAGTTTGCTGGGATGGCAACAAGAAAACAGTCTTTCCCCAAAAGTTACAAAGCCATTCTGATTCAATTCCGATTTGCACACAGTCATAATGGCAATATGCCTGTCTCTAAGTGTTGCAGGGGCACCTGATGAAATGACATTTGGAGTTCACTGTAAGAAGCCGGAAGTGCTGTCATAGGATCAAGGGATGTGAAATCAAAAAAATCACAGGGCCAAAAACAAAGAATGGAAAAATCACTATGCTTCCTGTTACTCATGGATAGAATGGAAGCAATTAGCTAGTATGTTTACTTAAAATAAATATCACAGATATTCATATATTTATTATAAATACTTATTATATTTATTTAATATATTATTTATTCTGAATCATCATTCAGCTTAAACATGGCTTCTTCGCAAAGACAAAGCCCTAAAGGAAGTAACTTCCTCTTTTTCTATGTGGGCAGATCTGTTTGAACCACACTGCCCATTGAGTAGTGAAAAGTCAAACAAAAATAGCAATGTAATATACACCTTGCATACACACGATGCAAACATAAGACCCAATGCCAGGGTTAATCGATAATACCCCTTGGTTGTTGTTGTTTAACTGACTTGCTGTCTTTAACTGTTCTAGCTATTATAGGAAATCTCAGGTCTGAGCCCTTACAATGTCCATCACCCATTTCAATGGATTCTAGAGTGATTATTAAAACAGAATCACTACATTTAATCCAGTGAAGAATAAAACTGTGGTCTTTTTATATTTTTTAAATACTCTTTTATGTATTTCAGAGAGGAAGGGAGAGAGCGATAGAAACATAAACGATGAGAGAGAATCATTGATTGGCTGCCTCCTGCACATCCCGTACTGGGGATCAGACTGAAACCTGGGCATGTACCTTGACCAGGAATCGAACTGTGACCTCCTGGTTCATGGGTCGATACTCAATCATTGAGCCACTCCAACCAGGCAGATTGTAGTATTTTTAAATTTAAAAAAGGGTCATACTATTCATGTTACTTTGTGACTTGACTTTTTCTCCTATGACACTTCCTTCATAGGAATCCAGCTCATTCTTTTTTAATAGCTGTATACTATTCCATAATATGGTCATACCATACTGTAATCAACCATTCTATTGATGCACATGTTGTTTATAGTATTTTGCTTTTGAGGATTAAATATTAGTGATTATAAAAGGACAATTTCTCTACAGAATTTAATTCATTATATATATATATTAGAGAATGCACTGGAGGGGGGGTCCCTCAGCCCGGCCTGCCCCCTTTCACAGTCCAGGAGCCCTCAGGGGCGGAAGGTGACACAGCGATCACGGGAAGGCGACACCCCCACCACACCTCTGCTGCTGCCACTGCCAGCAGCACAAGCCTCAGCCGGCCCTGGTTACCTGAGCCTCAGGCAGCCCTGGGCAGCTGGGCAACCACCATCTGAGGCTTGCCTGCGCATAGGGCTGGCCCTGGGTGGCTGGGGGGCTGAGAGGACTGGGGGACTCCGGAGGCAGGTGCGCAGCAAGGCTGGGCCTGACTGGGGGTGGGCCCGGCCTTGCCACATGCCTGCTGCCCGAGTGGAGCTGAGGGGACTGGGTGCCACCATCTTGTGGCTGTGGGTGCCGCCATCTTTGAGGGTGTTGCAGTCAATTAACACATTCCCTCTTTATTGGCTGTGTGCACCGCCATCTTTGAGGGCGTTGCAGTCAGTTAGCATATTCCCTCCTTATTGGTTGTGGGCTCCGCCATCTTTGGGACAGTGTGAGGGTCAATTAGCATATTCCCTCTTTATTAGATAGGATACATACTAGAGGCCCGGTGCACAAAATTCATGCACTCGGCGGGGGGGGTATCCCTCAGCCTGCCTGCGCCCTCTCACAGTCCGGGAGCCTTTGGGGGATGTCTGACTGCCATGGAGGTGGGAGAAGCTCCCACCACTGCCGTTGCACTCACCAGCCATGAGCCCGGCTTCTGGCTGAGTGGTGCACCCCCTGTGGGAGCACACTGACCACCAGAGGGCAGCTCCTGCATTAGCGTCTGCCCCCTAGTGTTTAGTGTACATCATAGTGACTGGTTAATTTGCATATTAGTCTTTTATTATATAGGATATTATCATGTTGGTTGGCAAAGAAACCTTTTCTCTCCATTACACTCGTAGAAACCTTGAGGCAGAGAATGTTTTTTTAAAAAGAGTTAGCTGCCGAAACCGGTTTGGCTCAGTGGATAGAGCGTCGGCCTGTGGACTGAAAGGTCCCAGGTTCGATTCCGGTCAAGGGCATGTACCTGGGTTGTGGGCACATCCCCAGTAGGAGATGTGCAGGAGGCAGCTGATCGATGTTTCTCTCTCATCGATGTTTCTAACTCTCTATCTCTCTCCCTTCCTCTCTGTAAAAAATCAATAAAATATATATTAAAAAAAAAAAAAAGAGTTAGCTGCAACATATTGGCTTTCTTGTTTTTCCACACTTTCTATGCAGGCTTTCTATGAAGTGGGGGCTGCAGGCAGGTAGCCTCCCAGACCACGGCACTGCTCAAAGGTGGGCACTGGGAGCTCTCAGAGCGTACCCTCAGAAAGCCCCATTCACTAACCACAACACACCAGTTTTCCATAACTTAACCTCTCAAGTGAGGGTCCAACATCTGACTGGTCCCCCAGATGAAGAGGCAGGTGACTTCAGGGGCTAGGGGACGGGGCCTGCATAGGATGGATACTTCAACAACTCTAGGCTCTGCTGGCTCCTAACGGACAAGCCACATCATGGAATTTCAATAAATAATTTACCCCAGCTCCAGTTTCCGCTCAGTGTTCACTTTCAGCAGGAGGCTGCCATTCTTATTGGCAAGCTGGCCCCTCCTCTGCACGAGGTATGGAAATTTAGCTGAGATTTGCTGATGTTTTTAGAATGTGGTAGGGCTAGATTACCATGTGCAAGGGTAGAGATTTTTTTCTGAGTAGGAGTACTGTGCAATCCAGATGTGCAAAGATAGACTTTTTAAAACAAAAAAGAACTGGACATCACTGAACTAATGCATAGGTTATGAAGGCATTTGCATTGTTGTTATATGAGGCCTTTGTCTTCCAAAGATAGGAAGACCAGCCTTCTCAGTAAGTCAGGGGTTGGGCCCGAGGAGCTATATTTTTACCAAGCTCCTAGGGGAGGCTGATGCTCCAACTTGAGTAGCAAGGCTATAGACAACCTAGAATTTTATGTCAGGAAAACTGTTCCTTTCAGGGCCATTGCCGGGAATTCCGGGGGAGAGATAGAATGAACTTCATGGGACTGGGTTGAGGAGTAGGCTCGTGTTCATTTTCCTAAAAAGACTGGGGAGCTGTAGGGCGTGGTATTCTAGCTATAATTTCAGTCCACGGATGGACAAGGACTGGGTGTGGGGCTGTAGTGTTATTCTTGTGCCTTCTCCGCCAAGAGCACTTGCCCACCAGTTTCTCACTTGATCTCACAGAGGACTCTTGAACAGGTGGGCAGCTGCTGTTATTCCCAGTTACAGATGAGGGAGAGAGCTTTGAGGCCAATTCAAGCCATCTTCTTTTTTTTTTTTTCCTTTCTGGGTGAAAAAATTGAGAGAAGAAATGCCTTGCTCAAAACTAGTGTGTGATCATATACACCCCTTATACAATTTTGTCTCCAAGGCCTTGTTTCTCTCCAGCCCCACATAGGTGTCTGAGGCTGTGGTCTTTGCCTGCAGGCTACATTATTCACAACGAGAATGAATATACATGGACCTGAACTATATCCCTGGGCTGAAAAGAGAAAAATAAAACAGGGTCTATTTTATGACTTGGTGGAAAGAGATCTTATTAAAGAAAGTTGTGGTAAGAGCAAATTGGGGGAAATGGTGCTTCTCATTTTAGTTTTGCTCATTTCATTGACCTCTTCAGCAGTCCTGTGCTCTCTGTGTGCAGAATTCCATCTAAGGTTAGCATTATAAATAAAGCACCTCATCGCCAGACGACACTGCCTTCTTTCTCACGGATCCTAGTGGAGACCTCAGAATTTTCTACATCACGCTCCACAGCCTTTTCCAATGGTTGTGGGATGAAGCCATTTGAATAGGCTTTGTCACTCCTGAGCCACCATCAAAAGATAATTTGGAGGCGTTGATCCTCAACATTAGATAAGATCTAGAAGTCTATCTGCTATTCATCCTTGAAGGCCACTGCTTAGCATCATCTAGTCTAAACATAGCCCCACAATAGCAGGCTTCCTTCCTTAGATTTTGCAAGTAAACAGAAGTTATTGTGATTGGCTTGTCCTGGCTGACAATGGCAGAAATAGTTTGCCTGGGGTTTGGGGTGTGGAAGACACAGCCATAGTACAATTTTTAACAAACAGGTGCAAATATTCTATCTGGTACTTTTAAACTAAAAGGAGATACAAATGCTATGCTTTGATGATTATCCACTGTGACACAAACTTCTATTCCAAGCCTATGAATGGAGCAATCTCTGTTGAGCTGGAAACACGTCTTCTCATCTTCTGATAAACCAATGGGCTGACTTGAGGGGTCCCCTCTGTGGAGCCCAGTGTTAGGATGCAGAAGCCAAAGCAAGGTGTTTTGTTGCTTGTGAACTTGAGTACCCCAGCAGCACCACGCCACCTTCCGAGACTTCTAGGAAAGGTCTGGTAGAGCAGAACAATTTTTGCACCAGACTTATTTTGAAGTTTGCTTATTTTGGATTTATTTGGCGGGGGTGGTAATCTCATATCTTTATAATGGCCACTGTCTGTTTTTGTCTCTGAGGCATGACATGGAGAATTTACACTATAGCTCTTCACAAACAAGGGCCATTTCTAACTTCCTCATACACAATGAATAATGCTGAACAAGTGATGAGGGAGAGAACCAGAGAATCCCAAGTTCCACATTATCCAGCCATCTCTTCGTTTTCCAAAGGCACGGATGCAGAAGACCACACTGAGGCAAGGATTCGCTCAAGGACGCATTTATCTTACAGAACATCTGGGACCAGCCGGAAGGGCTTCTGACTCACACTGGCCTGGCAGAGAGCAGGGCGTGGGGTTTAACCTGCCTCTCATTGTAGGACTTCTGAAAGAAAATATGGTAGGCCTAGAAACATTTTCCTTTCTGAAAAGAAACATAAACTCCACACCAGGTTGTGGCTTCCTGGGTGATGGCTTGGGCTGTTGTGTGTGTGGTATAGTTACTGGGGTAAGTTTATTTTTTTTAATGGGAGTACAATACATAGAACATTTCTTGCTTTAGTCTGCCATTTGGAAAAGCGTTCCATTTCCCCTTTGGGCCTAGGAGATTACAAAAGACAGATTCTTTTCAATTATAACTGGGCCTGGGCTCGAACATATAACTCAGCAGTGGAGAGCAAGCTCAGACTGAGTTTTTTTCAAGGCAGAGAAAATGAAGTCAGGTCTCCTTGACACAAAACCCAGTTCAGTTTCCATGTGTGTAGCTGTGAGGTTGTTTTAAGAAAGCCCCTCTAAAGCAGTCACCTGATGGGAAGAAGGAGTGTGGGGAGGAGGGATTTAGCCACACAGCTTCTCTTCTGTGCTCATGGTGGGGGATGGGGGGAGGCAGGGCTTGGGAGCTGGAGTGTGAGCCTGGCTTCTTGTCTTTACCCTGAGTGACTCCTCCACTTTACAGCAGAATAAACCTTGGTTGGAATCTATACCCTGCAGTAATCAGACCTTTTCTCCATGTGTCTTCAGCATTTTACCCTTTGAGAGAATAGAGTGACAGATAAGCAGGGGCTAACAAGAGCATCTCTAAAGGTGACTTTTGAAAGGATTCAGTTCCCATAGCTTCTCTAATTATATCTAAACTAGAGGCCTGATGCATGAAATTCATGCAAGAGTAGGCCTTCCTTCCCCAGGCTGCTGGCACCGCTTCCCTCTGGCACCTGGGACCCGGGCTTCCCTCGCAGCCCCAGCTTCGTCTGGAAGGACATCCAGTCTAATTTAGCATATTATGCTTTTATTATTATAGATTGCTTACATTGATAATTTTGACTGAGATTTCATCCATCTTCATTCCACTTCCCACTCCACCCACTATGGTTTGTGTCTTGGACCAGTCACCTGACCTCTGTACCTCAGCTGGCCTCGTTAGAAAATGAGAGGGTTGAGTGAAGTTGGAGGGGTCTGGGTGGGGGTAGGGTAGCTTTGCGAAAAGGATGCTTCTTCAACTGCTTCTCAAGGTAATTTGCTGAGGACACTAAGGAAATACGTTAAAGGAGAGCCTTGAAGGAGCCCGAGAAGGTGGTTACAGGAGGTTCTTGCTGTATGTCTGTATCCCCCCTCCAACCTGCAGTGCTGGCCACTGCCTCACAGGTCCGCCTGCCTGCCTTTCAGGGTAGAATGGCAGCCTGCAAGCTCTCTCATCCTCTCAACTCAACTTAATTGACTATCAAGCTCGAGCCATGAGCCAATCACGGTGCTGGGAGCTGGTACTGCCTAGCTCACGAAGTCTCCGTTCAGACATTGGAATTCTTAGATGCAAATAAAAGACAGTGATATTCACCTTCTCCCCGCCACATTTTAGGAATACTTTAGAGTGTCCTTCAAGATCATCTGTCCTAACTTATACATTTTATAAATAACAAAACTAAGGCCCCGGAAGAGGGAAATTATTCACCCAAGATCACATGGTTCTTTCTGCCAAGACTAGTTCTGGAACATAGGGCTCCTGGCCCTCTGCTTTTTATTCCACTGCCTTCGTTTGCCTCTGGAGCTACCCAGGAAATTCAATTCATCAAACATCTTACTTCTCCAAACATTCTGGCTAAGGCCTTTCTACACATGTATAGGAAAACATAACTGCCCTAAATTCATAATGCTCTTATTAAAGGCAAAGTTAAGTATTCCTATAGTCTCCCACCTACAAGTTAATGTAAAAAAAAAATGTGGGGTTTTTTTTGTTTTTAAGTCTTGCCTTTCAACCAGCCCTGGAGTAATTTTAAATAGAGAGTTTTCAATGGAAATTAAAGCAGCCTTGTGGTAAGAGGTGCTGCCCTTTGGTCTGGGCAATCCTACAAAAGGTATAACCAGTTTCAAGACTCCCAGCAGCTACTGCTGCTCTTCTTCCTATTCCCGGCTCTTTACTCATCTTCTGGCAGCTGTCTGAATGCCTACCAGAGGAGCTTCATACCTCTGATTACATCTGGTCCATGATCAACATTCAACAATGATCCAGAATCACACTACAATGTGAATGCTTTCAGAGCTGGCTTTGAGAAATGAAGTAGGGAAGAAGCCATGTTGGCCAAGGGTGGCCGAGGGTTAGAGACCAGTGGTGATAGGAATAGCAGACATATATGGGGTAGCAGGGGACACAAGAAGATAGGCTTTAGACTGCTTTGTGGATTTGCCTGTCACTGGACTGGCATCCTCTGACTGGAGGAAGAGAGGAACGGGAGAATTCGTATGTGGGATGCAGCAGGAAGGACAAGACCACACACCCCACATCATGTAATCAGGCCTCCAGACCCATGTGTACGTAGTTTCTTCTGCTCCCATGTCTTTGCCTGTTACTTTGCTTGAATAAATCATCTTACCCTTCAGGTCTCATCTTAGGGATCGTTGCTGGCCCCAAACTTTCCTCACAGGAGGGCTCCTTCATGCTGGATCATTGTTGCACTTCACTTATGACCTGTACATCATCTCTTTACCTTTTGTGCCTCTGTGTGGGCCAGCTTCTCAAGGAGATGGACCTGCCTCGTTCATCGCTGCACTCCCAGGCTCTGGCCCCGAGCAGGCCCTCAGTGAAGATGTTTGTCCTGCTGCATGGACTTATCCTGCCCAAATGGCCGATTACCACATATGGTCGAGGGTGGAGCTAAAGCTTCCTAGTGCTCCACACGGTCATGAAGCTGAACCTAGGACTTACAGGGATTGCATTGAAGAAAATGTGTGTGGAGCAACACATTCAATAGAGAAAGCAAACACAGGAGGAACTGCGGCCACTGTCCAATGCAATCCCTGTAAGTTTCTAGCCATTGCCGGCTGAAGGGCAGTGCCTAGGGAGAGGGAATGTGATTGAGCATTTATGACCATGTGGGAGCTTGGGCTGTGTGGGTGGATTTCTGGACCTCGGCACACGGCCCTCTGTCACCCTCAGGGAAGTCCTGTGCTCCCATTGTTGTTTGTGGTCGTGTTGAGTTGAGATTCTCCACACATCTTTGTCCAAAACATGCTCTCCATTCCCGTTATTCAGGGTCCATATAAGGACTGAGGATGGGGAGAAACAGCAGAAGTGGGTGGAGATAGAAGGAGGCCCAAGATCTGAAGGAGTTTCCAGGACAGATAGGAAAATAAGGACAAAAAAAGCAAAGAGAACACCTCAGACATCTCCTGAGACTCTGACGGTGTGTTAGGAGTGGGCTCAGGGAGCATTTTTGTTAGTTTTCTTTTTAACACACTCCTTGGGTGATTCTAGTGTACATCCCAAGTGTGAGCAACATCAGGTCAGAGGTGGCCAGGCCTGAAAAAACAAACACCTTTTAATTAAATCAAAATATCCAAGAGTGGGGCTTGGACATAGCATTTTAAAATGAGCATTAGACTAGATGTTTCAAGCTTGATACAATACTTTGTTGACATCTTACAAAATACTAATTTTGCACAAAGTTTTCCAGAGGGTCCTGATTTAAGTCACCCTATATAATAAATCTCATGACTCAGATGAGACTTTAGTGCCATAAGTTTTTAATCTGTCATAATTGGGAGGTTTGGACAGATGAGAGCTTACTGGGCTCAGCTGAGAGGGAGGAGGACAGATTTGTGATTTCTCTAAAGTCTTTTTTAATCAACTTGTGAGAATAAGATACTATATTCAAACTCAACATTCCGGCGACCAGAGTGAAGGGCAGGATGAGGATCAACTGAGGACCCTCCACTATCACAAGATCCCAAACTCCAACTTTTGTGGAAGAAGCTGAGCTCAATGTCAAGATGCCCCTTGTTCAAGGATTATATGCAGGCTCATTCCATGAATGTAAGAGAAATGACATGAGTTCATAATCAAAAGCTGGAAATAATTTCTATAGCATCTTAAATAACAAATAAAAAATATGTCAAGGGAAGAAAGCAAACGTTTTGACAGTGGCCTCATTAAGACATGCTTCCTATTCTCCCGGGGAGGCTTCAGTGAGAGGACGTCGTCTTCAAATTAAACCCATGAGGGAAGGGGTTCTGTTTACACGAGGCTGGAGATGTGTATTGCTCTTCTGTTTCCTGTGCTTTGGTGCATTTCTGAGGTGGAGGAATTCCAGCTTTCAGCTTTCCTGATCCAAGAATGAGAATCATAACATGCCTAAAGGATAACATGACGGCTCCGTAAATATCTGTAGCAAAGGTCCCTGAATGTTTCGAGAACACAAAGACTCTCAAAGGCTTCAACAGAAAATCACCAAGTATCTGTCACAAAACCTGAGCCCTCAGCTTCACCCATTGATCTCCCTGGAGTTCCATCCCGTCTTGTCTTTGGATCCTGAATCACTTGTAAACGATATTTGGCTGGAGAATGTAGCTCACACAGGAGCTCAACAGCCTCTTAGAGAACAGACGTGCACATGCCTGTCCCCCTTCATGGCCAACATGAGACTGCCCTAGTTTAGGAACGCTCTTCTCCGACCAAGGGACAGTGGCAACAGTTCCACCTGTGTTTGCTTTCTCTATTGAATGTGTTGCTCCACACACAAAACCTTCAGCACCGAGGCGTTGCTGAATCTTTGTGCCTTCCAAGAGAGCTCTACTGACTCTTTACTAAGGCCTAGCATTTCACAAACAGGGGTGTTTTAATTAGCTCTTTCAAAACGTTTGTCATCTGTTATCATAATAACAATAGCTCTAAATTTATAAAGCAAATGTTTTGTACATATTATTATTCAGTTGTAAAATAACCCTGCAAGGTAGAAATTTCTGCCCCCGATTTGACTATAAGGAACCTGAGGTTCAGCGTGTGTGTGATTTATCTGCTCGGTAAGAAACCGCCCTGAAACTTAATGGCTTTACACAATGACAACATTTATTTTGTTCATGAACCTGAAGATTGGCCAAGTCTTGGTGTGGATGAGTGATTTTATTTCACTAGGCGTCATCTGGGACAGCTCAAAGGCTGAGCACTGGAATCATCTGAAATCTCACTCATTCGCATACCTGGTGGTTGATGCCACCTGTCAGCTGAGTGTTAGCTGAGACTGTCCGCCAGAACCCTACTGAATGCCTCTTTATATGCTTGGGCTTCCTGACAACATGGTGGTTGGGGTCCCAGGGCAAGCATCCCAAAGAAGAGAGAGAGCACCAGGCAGAAACTGAACCACCTTTTATGCCCTGGCCTCAGAAGTCACACATCGTGACATTCTACTCAGCTAGACCCCGAAAGTGATTGGAAGAGACTCATGTTAGAAGAGGGTGTTAAGTAGAAGCAGGACTGACAGAGGTTTAAAAGAGACCCATTCACTTATTCAAATAATTTGGGCATAAGTGAATAGGGAGAAAGCCATGTCGGAGCAGGAAGAGGGGTGGGGAGAAGGGGCACTGGTATTGAGGGCAGCTCTTTCTCCGAGAGTCTGCGGAAGAACAGGAGGGAGAACACAGACTCAGTGCAGACTGATGTAAAGCTCAAGGCTCTCTTAGACAGTGAAACTGAGTAGCCGTCTGGGTATGGGCTTTCAGTTCCTCTGGAGGGGATATTTACATGACAGTATTTGGTTGTTTATGAAACCATTTGGCAAGCTAAGGTGTTGTGGACAGATACTGGATTGACGGGCTACCTGTCTCGGGTCATATTTTTAAATTCACCTGGTGTGATGTTTAATTTTGTGTGTCAACTTGGCTGGTGCTCAGATATTTGGTTGAACATAATCCTAGATATTTCTGTGGTGGTGTTTTTTGGATGAGATTAACATTTAAATTAGTGGGCTTGGCGTAAAGCTGGTTATCATCCATACTGTGTGTGGATGTCATCCATTCAGCTAAAGGACTTAATAGATGAAACTGAGGAAGAGAAAATTCTGCCAGCAGACTGCCTTTGGATACAAATGCAGCTCTTCCCCGAGTCTCTATCCCAGTGATGGTGAACCTTTCGAGCTCGGCATGTCAGCATTTTGAAAAACCCTAACTTAACTCTGGATCCGTGTCACATATAGATATTTTTTGATATTTGCAACCATAGTAAAACAAAGACTTACATTTTTGATATTTATTTTATATATTTAAATGCCATTTAACAAAGAAAAATCAACCAAAAAAATGTCATAGGTTTGCCATCACTGCTCTATCCTGATCACCTGCCCCATCAGGTTTTGGACTCACTAAGCCTCCACAATCATGTAAGCCAATTCCTTAATATAAATCTCTCAATAGATGGATAGGTAGACAGATAGATAGATGATACTGTTAGATGATAAATAACGTAGAAAGAAAGAAAAAGAAAGTAAAACAGAAAAGGAGAAAGAAAGGAAAAGAAACACAGAAAGAAAGAAAAATAAAGACAGACATACACACACACATCCTGATGGTTCTATTTCTCTGGAGAACCCTGACCAGTCCACCTGGGGTTCTTCATACTCTATTGCGCAGGTAGCCATCGGCCCAGAGCTGAGTTAGCCTTTATAGTCCACTTTGCATAAATGCTGAGAATCTCTGAAGCCTCAAATGGATACTTGTTACCTGACTGCTTGTTGAATGAAAAATCGCTGAGTAACCCCCCAGTGAGTTAAGCCTTTTGTGATGCTGAGAAAAATAATGCCTGTCTGTAAGGGTAGAACTCCCTATCTTCAAGTGGACTACAGACCCAAGACATATCCCTGCTAATGAAGCTTATCAATCACATTATTAGGAGGACAGATGATTTAGCATTAAAAATGATACTAAGGAATACTATCTGACTTAACACTAATAAGAAAACGTGGGCAGCTCTTTGTTTTACAAAGAAAAATTCTCCACATGATAACAGTCAACTTAGGGCTACATAGATGAGTCGTTTTATATCCAAAGAAAGTCCTCTTTCTGTGGCCTTTGTCACTTTGACACTCTTTTCTGTGAGATAGCAGCTAGCCTGGCACAGTGGAAAACCAGGCGTCAGGAATCAGGAATTATGTCCCTGATTCGGCCATGGGACCAGGCTGTGTAGCCACTGGCAAGTTGTTGGAACTTTCTGGGCTTATTTCCTTACCAGTAAAAAGAAAGAGCTAGACCGTATCACCCCTGATGTCAGCACCAGCCCCACTGTTGCAGAATGTTTATCTGGAAACTTGAATATAATTAATCCCTTGCGTCTTCAGGGACAGGGTTCATGAGGCAAAACAACAAAAAGCTGAAATGTGGCATAAATGGTGACTTAATTAGCTTTCTGTGGAAAACTGGTATTTCTTCCTTCTAGTACCTCATTCAGGTCTTAGCTTTGCCAGATTTTAAAGGAATCAAACAAAGGGCCAAAAAATTCTTGCATTTTGAAACACAGACATTAAAATCTCTCCAGTAGTTTGGTCCAACCAGGAGAGAGAAATCACGCAGTAATTCAAATAGAAGTTAAAATAAAGAAGTGTTAAACCATGGTAAAAGCATAACCATAACATATAGAAAACTCTGTATGGTATCTCAGAGCTGAAGGCGAATGGCCAAGTTAAGGACAAACTCACTGGAGAAGGAATGGTCAGCCCAGCAGAAGGCATAGAAGTGCGTTGGTTTGGCTAGGCCAGAGCTGCTGGAGTTGCTGGGCAAACAAAAGGCCCCCCTCCAGAGTTCAGGTGGGGAGCAGGCAATCAGCAGTGGTGGCACAGGTGTGCAGTGGGATCCAGGTGTGCAGTGGGATCCAATTGTGCAGTGGGATCCAGGTGTCAATGGGAATGGGAGGCTTGCAGGCCATGCAGGGCTTGCAGAGGACATGGTAGATCTGTGTGGATACAGGGGCCATTGGCAGGCTGTGTGCAGGCTGCAGGGGGCTCTGGCTGCTGTGTCGAGAGGTCTGCAGGGAGGTTCACCAGCCAAGGCTGCAAGGTGCTAGAGGGCTCACATCCCGCCTGTGCTGAGGCAGGGTCCCCTGGCTGTCCTCACGCACCCCGACCCCAGCCCACACTGGAGATAGAAGGAGCGCCTCTTCCTCCTGCCCTGGCCCCCCTGCCCTCTGAGGAAGCGCCTTCATGCTCACTCAGCAGTGCTGGAATGAATTCTCTCCTGTCCTCACAGAGCTTCTACTGAAGGTGCATTTGGAGTTGAGAGACAAATTGCTAAGCGACATAGCTGTCAAGCCTAAATGTCTTTTGTCTTCTGGGATTTTCTCTGAGTAATTTCCCCTCTTCTGGGCCTGGGTGCCCTCAAGAGGCTTTTAGACAATTATCAGCTCCCCTTTACTGTCTGGGGACAAAGTTCCATGTACCTGGTGTGTTCATGGGATGTCTCAAACGAACAGTTCTCAAATGGCCTGGCTGGTGTGGCTCAGCGGTTGAGCATCAACCCAGGAAACAAGAGTCAGCAGTTCAATTCCTGGTCAGGGCATATGCCTGGGTTTTGGGCTTGATCCCCAGTAGAGAGCATGCAGGAGGCAGCCTGTCGATGATATTCCTCTCTCATTGATGTTTCTATCTCTCTACCCTTCTCCCTTCCTCTCTCTCTGAAAAGCAGTAAAAACATGTTTGTTTGTTTGTTTTTAAAAAACAAAAAACAGTTCTCAAATGTTCTTCATGGACTCTTAGGGTCCCTGAGACCCTTTTGGGCATTCTGGGAGGTCACAACTATTTTCAGAGTAATATCATTTCTCTCCGGGGTTGACATTTTGTGGGTAAAGCCGCTGGTGCTTTAGCCTAAATTGAGGCAGTGGTATAAATGGTTCTAGGAGTCATGCATGCGCAGAAAAAGAAGAGCCGGTCTCATTTATGAAAGTCCTTGATGAAGCAGTGAGACGTATATGACATAATTAAATCAGCCGTGGAGGGCATGTCTCTTAAACCTCTGGCTGACGAAGTGGGAAGTGCACAGGCAGCTCTTGGGATGCGTCCTGGAGTACAGCAGCTGTCCAAGGAAAAGCACCGGTGGGACTGAGCTGTGAGCTGAACCAGGCGTTCCTTTCACAGAACAGGTTTTACTTGAAAGAGACACCGACAGACAAACTGCGGATTTTCAGACCTGGTATTTGACAGATATTTCCTGCAAGGTCAGTGAAGTGAGCTTGTAATTTCAAGGAGAACAGCTGATTTATTGCCAATGATAAAATACAAGCTTTTAAGAGAAGATTAGAATATTGGAAACCATGTCTCCGCCACTATGAGCTTGGCAGCTTCTTACTTAACCTTTTCTGATGAGCTCAGCTCTGATGTTACTGAATGAGGTGCTTTGATTTTGCATAATGAACTGCATCAGCAGTTGGAAGATCTGCATAACTCAGTGAAACACTATTTTCCAAGTGATGAATTTGTGATGCTACAGAGTCATCCCAGGGTAAAAGATCCATTCAAAGTGCAAGACAGCTGAATGGGTTTTAGTGGAATAGAAGACTTTAATTGATAGAGTTTCAAATTCCATCTATCAACTAACCTTTAAGAAACTACTATTGTTGCCTTGGCCAACGTGGCTCAGCTGGTTGGGCATCATCCCCTGCACCGAAGGTTGCTAGTTCGATTCTGGGCAGAGCACATGCCCAGGTTGCAGGCTCAATCCCTGATAGGGGCGTGCCGATTGATGTTGCACTCTCACACCTATGTTTCTCTCTTCTCCCTTCCTCTCTCTCTAAAAATCAATAAGCTATTCTTAAAAAGAAACTACCATTGTTGAGTTTCAGTATGGTATTAAAGAAAAATACCCACGAATATCTGAAAAGTCTATTAAGTTACTCCCCCCTTTTCCAGCTGTATCTCTGTAAAGCCAAAACGTATTCATATGTGTACTTCAACCAATTTACTTACATTACTAAATTTCTTTAAAAAAGAGTTTCTTTATATTAAAACATGTTATTTATCTCTCTCTATAAAAGCCTAAGCAACCTTTACGACCTGATGACTGGACAACAAGCTGGTAGCTATGACACGCACTGACCACCAGGGGGCAGACACTCAATACAAGAGCTGCCCCCTGGTGGTCAGTGTACTCCCACAGCCAACCTCCTACGGACCCTTCCCCTGCCTGCGGGCCCGAATGGCCCCCACCTGTGCATGAATTCATGCACCGGGCCTCTAGTGTTATACATTTATTGCTATAATATTTGAATGAATAAGTAAATAAATATTTCAAATATTTTTGGCTTTCATTTAAAATACTAGAGGCCCGGTGCATGAAATTCATCCACTGGGGGTGGGTGTCCCTCAGTCCAGCCTGCCCCCTCTCACATTCTGGGACCCCTCAGTGAATGTCCTATTGACACCCACAGTCTGGCAGCAGAGGCTCAGAGCAGGTGCCCTGTGTGTGTGTGTTTGTGTGTTTGTGTGTGTGTGTGTGTGTGTGTGTGTGTGTGTGTGTCCGGTGGGGCCTGCCCCCAGCTGCACCACGTAAGCTCAGAGCAGGAGCCCCTTGTGTGTGTGTGTGTGTCCGCTGGGGGCCTGCCCCCAGCCGCGTTGGAGGCTTGGAGCAGGTGCCCCTCTGTATTGATCTCTCAGGCTCCTAGCCTTGTCTGCGTGTTGTTCTCTCCCTTGAGCTGTGGCCAGGGCAGGGTGCTGCCTGCAGGCCATGCTTGCCTGCTCACGGATCACCGTGGTGACCCGCGAGCAGGCCCTGCTGGGTGCTGCCTGCTGGTGGTGCTTGCCTGCTTGCGGGTCTCCGAGGCAATGCCTGCTGGGTTCATGTTGCCAGGGTGACGCCGCCAGCATCTTGCCCCAGCCACTATGGGTGCTGCCATCTTTGTCATGGAGTGATGGTTAATTTGCATATTACTCTTTTATTAAATAGGATAATGGATATTGATAGCTATGACCAACATGAACAAAAGATCTTTGGGATCCTCAGCAATCTTTAAAGGCACATAAGGATTCTGAGACCAAAATGTTTGAGAACTGCTGTCTAAATAAATCTCCATTAGCCACTTGAATTCACAAAATTGCAGGAAGTTATGAGTGCAATGACTGAGGCCAAAGAGGAGGCGACTGGCCTAGTCAGGGTCACACAGTGAATTGGAGGCAGGGGCGGGTATAGAGCAATGGTCTCCTGCTTGTTTCTCAGGACACTCTTCAGAGTGCCCACGTCAGCATTTTGAGATAGTCAGGCCATAAAGAGGGAGCGATGTCACCCTCCCCTCAACAGGCATCCACTCTAATAGGCACTGAGTATCAACTAAGTCTCTGGCAGCTTGTTGCTGCTGAAGTCAAAGTAAATAAGACATGGCCCATGTATTGGGGGTAGACAAGCTCAGTGTATAGCAGGAAAAAGTACATGAAAGACATATAATGACTTTCCCAGCATATAATATATAGTCTAATTATATTATGCTATTATCATCATGTGATATTATCTATATACTAGAGGCCTGGCACACAAAATTCATGCATGGGTACAGCCCCTAGGCCTGGCCTGTGATCAGGGCCACCTTCCCCAGCTGCCTGCAGCCGGCCCTGCCCCCTGCCACCACCCACCCTGGTTCCCCGTTCGCCATTGGGTGATCGGAGCCTGATGACCAGGGGAAGGGACCGAGAGGTCAGCCATTCCTGCCTGCTTGCCAGCCTTGCCCCCATTACGGGTTGCCCTCTGTGTGTGGAGTGACTGGCAGGGCGGAGGCCTTGGCCTTGCGCCACCCACGTCCCCCACCACCCATCCCTGGTTCCCTGTTTGTTATTGGGCTATTGGAGCCTGCCGGCCAGGGAAAGGGACTGAGAGTTGGTCAGTGCGCTTCACAGTGACTGGTCGAGTGTTCATTCTGGTCATTCCACTGTTTGGGTCAATTTATATATTACCCTTTTATTATATAGGATATAAAAGCCGAAATGACCCTTTGACTGTTCAACCGGAAGGATGTCCGGTCTAATTAGCATATTACCTTTTTATTATTATAAATAATATACAGTGGGGCCTTGACTTACGAGTTTAATTCATTCTGTGACGGAGCTCATAACTCAAATTACTCGTATGTCAAATCAAAAGTGAACGAGTGAGACACGTGATGCTAGGCTGATGTTGTGGCATTCACTGTGATGTTCGCTGCGCCAACTAGCGGTGGGGTATCTGAAGCTGGCTCATAACCCGAATTTTAGCTCACAACTCAAAGCAAAAAATTGGCCGAGAGGGCTCGTATCTCGAAAAACTCGTTAGGACACTCGTAAGTCAAGGCCCCACTGTAGTATAACATAGTGTAACTGACAGTCAATACATTTAGTCTAGGTTATAGGAAGTACTTTGGGGTTGTAGCTGGCTTGCAATTGTGAGTATGCCCACTAGGCCCATGGCAAAGCAGAATTGTGAACTTGAGAACTTTGCCATTAGCTGTGCACCATTCTGCTTCCCACGCTCTTCTGCTTGCATGAGTTTCCTGTGCCTGCCATAACCACTGACCATAAACTGGGTGGCTTAAACAACAGAAATGTAGTCTCTTGGCATTCTGAAGCCTGGAAGTTTGAAATCAAGGTGTCAGCAGGGCCATGCTTTCTCCAGCCTCTCCAGGAAGAATCTTGTCTCTCTTAACTTCTGCACTTTCTGGCAATCCTTGGGGTTCCTTGGTCTGTAGAAGCATCACTCCAGTCTCTGTCTCTGTCTTCTTATAAGGACACCAGTTATATTTAGGGCCCACCCTAACTCAGTATGACTTCATTTTAACTTGATTTCACCTGCGGAGACCCTATTTCCAAATACGGTCACACTCACAGGTTCTGGGTGGACATGAGTTTGGAGGGAGACATTATTCAACCTACTGTGCTGCTTTGTTCCTGCCTCCAGCCCGTGTGCTCAGAGCCTGTTTGGACCAAAGTCCACTTGGATTTTCCCTCACCCTTTTCAGAGCCTGGAATCCCATGGAGCACCACCCCATTCTACTTGGTTGATGTTTTAAATGGTTGCCACAAGCTCACCCCATTTAACCTATGGATTTAACAAATGATTCATTCAGGCCCCAGGACTGATGAATTTGTGAAGAAGGAAAAGAAAAAGCTGAACAACTCAATAGTAAAAAAAGGGGGCCTTTGCTGGGTGGCTCAGATGATTGGAGTGTCATCCTCTGCATCAAAACGTGGTGGGATTGATTTCCAGTCAGGTCAGGGCACATACCTAGGTTTTGGGTTCAATCCCTAGTCAGGGGTGTACAGGAGGCAACCAATAGATGTTTCTCTCTCACATTGATGTTTCTCTCTCTCTCAAAAAACCAATCCTATATAATAAAACCGTAATATGCAAATTGACCTAACGGTGGAATGACTGGTCACTATGACACCCATTGACCACCAGGGGACAGACACTCAATGCAGGAACTGCCCCCTGGTGGTCAGTGCCCTCCCACAGGGGGAGTGCTGCTCAGCCAGAAGCCCTGAGCTGGGCTCATGGCTGATGAGCGCAGCGGCAGTGGTGGGAGCCTCTCCTGCCTCCTGGGTAGTGCTAAGGATGTCCGGCTGAGCTGGCCTAAGCTGTTAGTCGGACATCCCCCAAGGGCTCCTGGACTGAGAGAGGGTGCAGGCTGGGCTGAGGGAACACTCCCCCCCCCCCACCCAGTTCAAAAATTTCGTGCACCGGGCCTCTAATAAAAATATATACTCAGGTGAGGATTAAAAAACAAAACGAAAAAACCTAAAAATAATCCTTAAAAATGGGCTAAGGACTTGAACAGACATTTCTCCAAAGAAGACAAAATGGCCAGCAGGTATATGAATGGCCCTCTCTGTGCTTTAGTTTCCACATTTGTAAAAGGGTGATAATATCCTACTTCTCATGAATTAGCAAAAGATGTAAAGCACTTAGAACAATGCCTGGCAATATAGAAATGAGTTATTATTACTATCATTATTATGTAATTTTTGTCCAGCTAATACAAATTTTAGTATTTTACTAGTTCCTCCTTCAATTCCCTTATCACCCCTTCATCACCAGCGGTAAAACAGAGGCTAGTTTGTAAATGTGCCTTTGGTTGTTTTGTTTTTTAATTCTTCAATTGTTCCTTACATTGGAACCAGCCCTGGGGAAAGTGCCTTTGTTGTGATGTCTTAAAGGACCAAGCACCAGGTACCTGCTGAGCAAGGACTCTGACATCACAAACTCAAGTTAGCTCCAAGCTATTGTTAGTGTAATAGTTGCCTGTCTGCCTGTCTGTGAGTAGCTTTATCGGTAACATTAGCTCTGCCAGCAGGCACACCAGTGCCCTCCCATCTTTCAGATTTTATATAATGGAGCCCAGGGCACCTATCTCGACTATGCAGGGGTGGGTCTGTTTCCAGCACCAGGGAAAAGTGAGAACTGAATAGGGATGGGGCTCTCGGTGTAGTTAAGAGAGAGGTAAAATAACTGTAATTTCATAGCAATTACCTACAACCAACACCGGCAAAGGCGCCAGTTTTCCATTATAAACCCGAACCTCTGCTGGGAGTGATTTGCAAGGCAGAAAAAGGCACACAATTAGGCTCTCGGTATGCAAGGCCTCACTCCTCCATACTAAGGCCACAGCAAAGCAAACTTCGGGGGGGAAATAATGTGTTGAGCTTTGAGAATGCATTGCTTTACTCCCTTAAAAAAATATCTTAGTAAGTCCCTCTTTCAGGATGTTGATTGGATTGTTTGCAGCTTTGCTAGTAGGTCTGAGGGCCTCCCTGTGAGGAGCCGGGTGCCTAGGCCACCAGACGAGGCCACGGTGTCCAGGGGAGCCAGCAGCAAACCAGGGAGAGTGGGTGACCTCTCCCTCTACGTACCATGTCTGGGGACAATAAACCCCTCCAGGGAAATGAATTCCATAGAGATCAGTTCTCCAGCCTTTCTGTGTGTTTGTGTGTTTGCTGAGAATGAATTCTTACACAATTTGTGTCCCTGCAACCCACTCAGAAGTAAAGATAGACTTGCCTTTCAGACATTACAAAAGCAAAAACATAAGCCATGCTGTTTTGAGGAGGGTTCCTGGAAGGGGAAGTGTGATGAGCAGAGCATGCAAGTGCCCAGTAATGCTACCTGCTATTGTCATATGTGTTCCTGTCTATCCCCCGCCCAGCCCACAAGGCCATGATTCCTTTGAATCGCCTGTACAGTTTCCTCCAGTGCCTTGCACATAATTGATAGTCAATATGTATTTGTTCAGTGAAAGGATACTTTAAAATGAATGGTTTATTGACACTGCAGGTCCAGTACTAGTCAGAACTAAGTGTATTGATTAAAGTCTTGAGTCTGCTGACGAGTGAGATATAGGGAGATAGGGTCGAAGTCTGAGGTGTTTGTCCTCACGGCACCCTCATGGAGCAAGGACCAAAGGGTCAGAGAGGGTGAAGTACAGAGGAGCACACTGAGGTTAGGTAGAGCCAAAGAAAAGCATTTGTAATTGTTAGACCTGTCCTCGGAATGGACTGCCTGAGAGAGAAATTCCTGGTTAGTGGGAACAGTCAAGCACAGACTCGATGATTACTTAGGGCGCAGCAGTTGGTGGCCCAATGTCATTGGTGTTAGATGATGTGATATGGAAGTTCTCTTTTCCCCTTGGAATCTAGGGATCTGTGGTTTCAGAAAGCCATGACTCTGCATAACTGCCACACTGGAGACTCACATTCTCTCCAACCCTTACCCTATGCCAGGCATTGCCCCGCAGACACACTAGGAGACAAGGGTGAATACCTTCAGGGGTTAGGTTGGGGCAGGGTTCAGTCAGTTCTCTCCAGACCATTGTTTGGGAGTTACAATCCTCTATTCCAGTGGTTCTCAACCTGTGGGTCGCAACCCCTTTGGGGGTCGAACGACCTTTTTACAGGGGTCGCCTAAGACCATTGGAAAACACATATATAATTACATATTGTTTTTGTGATTAATCACTGTGCTTTAATTATGTTCAATTTGTAACAATGAAACTGGGGGTCACCACAACATGAGGAACTGTATTAAAGGGTCGCGGCATTAGGAAGGTTGAGAACTACTGCTCTATTCCTTCTTGCTAATACGCATGCACGACTCAGGACTCTGCTCTCTTTTTCCTAGGCTGGGATCGATGGGGAAAGCATCGGCAACTGCCCCTTCTCTCAGCGCCTCTTCATGATCCTCTGGCTGAAAGGAGTCGTGTTCAATGTCACCACTGTGGATCTGAAAAGGTAAAAGGTGCTATGTTAATGAGGAACGTATTTAGCTGCAGGAACAGAGAACCTTCCCTGAGGGAGGGAAAAGCCTTCCCATGGCTCCCGGCAGCCTCCTCGGCCAGTTCCCTAGTGACAAGAGGCTGCAAATGCCAGTGTCTCGCTTGGGACTGAGCGCTTCGATGCTCAGATTAGGAAAGTTCAATTAGCAAGGAAGCAGGAGGGAATGGGCGTAGGGTACCCAGTTGAGAATGCCTGGCACAGAGATGGGCACAGCATCTTAAAATCCAGGAGTCAGCCATTCCCATAGTTCTAGGGGCCCCATCCTGGGGGATTAGCAGGGCTTCAGGGGCCAGAGTCTGAGTCTCCAGGGAGGTGGAATCCAGCCCATTTCCCCTGCTCCATCCCAACCTTAGAGTTCCTTAGAGTGAGAGCTCTGGGTTACATGCAGGATGGAAAGTTACCAGTGTTCCTTTTTTAAATGCCTCATAAAAATACCAGGTATTGTTCACTCTCAGGAGCCGCATTATTTTACTTTTTTCAATTACAGTTTATTCACGGCTATTTTGTATTAACTCACACTCTTCACTCTTGTTTTCTATTTCCTCTCCACCACCTGTCCTTTAAGTGTGGCATCGCTGGGAGCTCACCCCCTGAATGCTTTATCATATGCCTCGACTTTCTTCCCTGTGAGCTTAGCGTCTTCGCTCAGTCCCCTTTATGCAGATTAGCCTATACCCAGAACCTGCTATCTTCCAGTTATGGCACCTGCATTTTCAGTGATCACTTCAAACTCTTTATGTGGAGAATGATATCTGTCCGTTTCCTTTGCGTTGGGCTCCTCTCCTGAATTCCTTTGTTCTCCCGTTTTCTAGGCTGAAGCATTTCCAGCTCCCTGCTCTTGCCACCTTCATTGTCCGTCAGTGCCCAGGCCAGGGCACTCTCCCACTGGGCCGTCTCTTACCTCCAAGCTCTCGTTCATTCTCACAGCCCACGCCTGGCTCAGGTCCCACTGCTGCCAGCTGCACTGTTTGCTCTTCAAACTGGCCTGCCTCCTTCTAGAATCTAGATCCTTCCAGGTCTCTCTCTCTCTCTCTCTCTCTCTCTCTCTCTCTCTCTCTCTCTCCCCTTATATTATATTAAGGTTATTCTCTCTAAAATGATGCTCTAATTACATGGCTCCCCCTGCCCAGGACCCCTCTGACACCTCCCAGCGCCTGTGGAATAACTCCTCTGCAGCCTTCCTTTGCCTTTGTCTTTTCCTTGGTTCTTTCCAACATTCTCTCCCTGCTTCTCTCTGACCTTCCAGCCGCTGTCAGGTTGGACGGCCTCCTGCTGCCCTGTTCTCTCCAGCCCCAGCACCTGGCAGATGCTCCCAGAGCCTGTCCCCACCTTCCTGAAAGGACAGATTGTCCCAGTGCCCCTGCAGCTTGGACCTCCCCTGGGAAGCCACCCCTCCCATCCCTCCACTCTCAGACAGGTCTGTCACTCAACCTCCTCCAAACTCCCCAGCACCTCTTGTCCCTGATGCCTGGTGTCATCGTTTGGTATTTCACCCATGTGGTATCTACAGTCTTGGCACTTTACAACTAGTAAGTGCTTTTCCATAAAAATATCACACAACAGATGACCTTGTAAAGGCCTGTCTTCTTCATTTTATACAAGGAAACTGAGATGGACACATTTAAATCACTTTCCCAAGGTGCCATCTTGAACTGGCAGGGCTGCTTCTAGACCCACTCTCCTTGGTTCAGATGCCATTGTCTTCACAGCACACCAGCTATGAAGTTTGTTTTGTCCTCCACATGAGACCTTAAGTCCCTCAGGAAGAGGCTGGGGTCATGCTTTGTTTTCTTGTATCAGTCATAGCAGCTGATTTACTTAGACCTCAGCTAATATGTTCGTCAAATAAACGAACATGCATCTGCTGTGAAGTTACTATCTGTGACAACTGAAGAGGGTAGCTTCCTTCAGTGGAGAAGAGGAGGTCTCTGATTACCACCCATAAACATGGACTTGTGTTACCTGGAGCTCATAATGGCAGAGGGAGCCACCCAGCATTCCTCACGTGCTTGTGCTGTTCCTTCATATCTGTTATCACATCGGACCCTGCCAACACCCTGTGCTGGAGGACAGCAAGTATCACAACTCCTGTTTTACAGATAAGCTAGCTTTCTCACTGCCAAAAGATAAGAAGGAAGGAAGGAAGGAAGGAAGGAAGGAAGGAAGGAAGGAAGGAAGGAAAGAAAGAAGAAAGGAAGGGAGAAAAGAAGGAAGGAAGGGAAGCAAGGAGGGAGGGAGAGAGGAAGAAAGATGTATATATACTAGTGGCCTGGTGCACGAAATTCATGCATGGGGTTGTGTGTCCCTCAGCCCAGCCTGCACCCTCTCCAATCTGGGACCCCTCGGGGGATGTCCAACTGCCGGTTTAGGCCCAATCCAGCCTGCTCCCCCTCAACTGCCCCCCCCCCCCCCCCCGCTGGCCTGCTTGCCTCCAAGGCCCCCTCCACTGGCCTGCTCACCCCCAACTGCCCCCACCTGCTAGCCTGCTCCCTCCCTACTGCCCTCTCCTCCTGGCCTGATCGCCCCTAACTGCCTCTGCCTCTGCCCCACCACCATGGCTTTGTCTGGAAGGTCTTCTGGTCTAGTTAGCATATTACCCTTTTATTAGTATAGATAATAAATAGTTAAGGAACTTTTAAATGTATGATATAATACACTTCAAGAAGTTTACCAATTTCCAAAACTGATTTTTTTCCTGGCACCGGCACTTACTGGCTGAGTGAGCTTGGACAAGTTACCTTACTGTTATGAGCCTTGGTTTCCTCATCTGCAGGACGTGGCGTCTTGCTGAGGGTCACTGTGAGGAGTTAGTGAGCAGCCGTGTGAAGCATCCGCATGTGGTGCTGGGCCTGCTCAGAGCCAGAGCTCACACGTGTTGGCTGTTCTTAGCATCACCCCTGCCTCAGGGAGCTGCAGATCAGTCAGGGCAAGAGGCTGGTACTCAGTCAGTAACCCGTGAGTTCGACCTGGCAATATGTATGTAAATGCTAAGTATCTAATTCCAACCATAAATGCTGAAGAGGACCGGAGAGAGGACCACAGCTGACCAGCACCCACGGGCAACGTCCCACGGAGCCTCAGCAGCCGTGGGCAGTACTTCCCAGGGTGCCTGACCCGGGAGGCCACTGTTCTCTCCAGTCACAGGAACAAAAGCAAAATAGCAAAACAAAACAAAAACCCTCTGTATCTTTAAGCTATAGAGGTAATTGCTAAAAAATAAAATCAGTATGGATTTCCCCTCCCAGCTGAGAACCCAAGCATTGCAGCTCTAAAAACACACACACACAAACAGGAGGAGGAGGTAAAGAATGTTCTTACATGGTCTGAAATGAGGGACGCATACAAAGCAAACAAAGGGACTGAGTAAATTAGATTTTAAAAGTACTTTCAGCCTCACTTGTCTAAGGAGCTGCAAGTGCCGGGTGCAGCTGGGCAGAGTGTGCTTGGGGGGCGATATGGGAGCAGCACCGTAATTGAAATTCCTCTCTTCCCCTCCCAGACTGATTAGGCCAGGAATTTGCAGCATTACAGATTCCTCTTCTCCCGCTGTTTACTTTTCTTCACTTTCCCCATCTGAAGGTTTCCGCTCAGGACTCCCACAAGTGTGGCACCTGAGAGAGCACTGGGGCGAACCTGGGGTCCCAGCCTGCTCCTGGAAGGCTCCATCGCATTCCTCCGCTTCCTCCTCTCTTCTCAGTGCAGCCCCCTCCCTCGCCTCCCCCCATCTGCTTGCCCTCTCCCCCTGACTTGGCTCCATCCCTTGTCCCTCTCTTGCATCCCCACAGCTGGTGGGAGGCCAGAAGCCCTGGTGGGCAAACAGGGCCCCGTCAGACACAAGCTCACTCGCCTTCCTGTTGAATATACCCTTAGCCACGCAGAGGACCCTTCTTAGTGTAAAGGTGCGAGGGTTGCATTCATTCATGTATAAAGTTGGGAATTCTGGGCAGGGCATTTTTGTTAAGCTAAGCGCTGAAGGAACCTTTGAAAGCAAAGTCCATCCTCTGCCCTGGGTAGTGAACGCTTGGCACTAATTACATAGTCACCTGCCATTACTCTCTGTCTTTAATAGTACTCAGCTCCTTCCTCTTAGCTTGCTCCTCTCTCAGGGACTTCCCGTGTCACCCCACCACCCTCAGAACCTCTCCAGCAACACCCCCCACCACACCCTAAACCATAAGTCTGTTTTGCTGACAGGCATGTTGGACAGCATAGGAGTGTAAGGTATGACACGCCCCAGGTTGCCCTGAACATGAGGTGCCCTGATGTCAGCCACCCCTGAATCTTGCTCTCTCCGCAGAAAGCCGGCTGACCTGCACAACCTCGCCCCTGGCACCCATCCGCCCTTCCTGACCTTCAACGGGGACGTGAAGACGGACGTCAATAAGATCGAGGAGTTCCTGGAGGAGACTCTGACCCCTGAAAAGTAATGGGCTGTTTATCTCCACAGCTAACGGCAGGGAGGGGCCCTGTAGGGACTGAAAATATCACAGTGTTAACGTCGAGGGGGCAGATTTCCAAAGGGGCCTTCTTCATTCAGAGCATAGGACCCTCTTTTCAAAGAGACAGTCCAGGGCACCCCTCCTCACCCCCAAAGAGCTGCCAGTCTCAAAACTGCTCCATAAAGTCCAACTGCAAGAGTGGGCGTCCCTGTGAAGTGGGCAGACCACTCCCCCTAAAAATGGCTTCAGGAGCACTGGGGAAGTCAGCGCCCCTCCATCCCCCTAAAGAAGTCCTCTCTCCAGTCCACTTTGCCTGGAAGACCCCCACGTGAAGGCAACATCTCCCTCATTTCAGAAGGAGAGCTGAAAGGCTAATGAAATGAAAATAAGCTTGGAGAGAGGCAACCCACAACTCAAAGCCACACAAAGGCATAAATAGTTGTAAATCGGACCAGGTCTGGTCTGAGGTTATAATTAAACATGAGAAAACGGACTGAGAGCAGCATCTCTTCTGAGGAAGGGCACAGGGAGGGGAGACCAGAGGCTGTCGCTTTCTGTCAGGTACGTGAGCTGCTCTCCATGGAAAAGAGGAGTAAAGGGCAGATGGGGCCTAAAAGTAGCTGGAACTGGACCTGTTTGTTATATTGAATTATAATTAGGGAGTGAGACAATCACCAAAGTTCTTTTTTTTAATAGAAAAATAACATTATGTATAGAGCTCGGACTTTATCCTGTAGGGTACATGAAAAGTTCTAAGTGAATGTGCTGGAGAGTCGATTTTCAGGCTTACTTTCCAGGTTGGGGGCAGGGCGATGAGGAGGGCAGAGATTGGAAGAGTTGGAGGTGGAGAAATCAACAGGGAGAGCCCTGGCTGCTGTGGCTCAGTTGGTTGGAGCATTGTCCCATACACCAAAAGGTCAAGGGTTCAATCCCCTGTCAGGGCACATGCCCAGATTGCCCAGTCAGGATGCATGCAGGGAGACAACCAATTGATGTTTCTCTCTCTCTCTCAAATCAATTTTTTAAAAAAATCCTTGGGTGAGGATTTAAAAAAAAAAAAAGAAATCAATTGGGAGGAACCAATTGGTGACATCCTATTGGTGAGGACCCAATCATATGACCCTCAACCAAACTGAGAGTGAAAAGCTGGGAAATGCAGAGTAACACATGGATACTTATTGAGCATGATTGGTCTCTGCTACAGGTCAATTACCTAACACCTGTCCTTCAAAAAATGTTTTTATTGATTTTAGAGAGAGAGAAAGGGAGAGGGAGAAACATCAATTGGCTGCCTCTTGCATGCCCTCTACTAGGGATTGAGCCTGGGAATTGAACCAGCAACTTCTCAGTGCATGGGACTACGCTCAACCAACTGAGCCACACTGGCCAGGACTTAAAATCGCTCTAATATTTAGTTCTCACATCTATAGAATGATGACCATAATGTTGATTTCAAGGGACTATTGTAGAAGATAGTGCTACTTATCCTAGTGACTGACAGAGTAAGAGCTCATTGAATAGCAGCCTGAAGAGTTAGAAAAAGAAGTCAATGCCTCTTTTGTGACCGTAAGGACAACGGGTGAGCTTAGATCTTAAAACCACAGATCCCAGTGGGTGTCTTTTAATGAATAAGCCAGATTCTGTCCACCTCCAAGGCTCATTTGCTTAAGTAGCAGAGACAGGACAAGGCAAGCTGCTCACAATCAAGGGTCGGAAGAGTCGGAAGCCATTAGCCTGCTTCTCGGGGAAGGTTTGGTGAGACGAGGAAGCAGAGATAATGGAGAAGGGACAGAGGGCAAGTCCACTCACTTTTCAGCTCATTAGAAAAAAGGAAGGTTAACACTCAAGCTGCCCTGGGAGCCCCTGAAATCACCAAAGGTCACTCCACAAGGACAGGAAGACCGACTTTCTTTTTCTCCAGGGGAGCCCCAACATCAGGGTTAAGGCCTGGCTGCTGGTAGGCGCGTACTGCATGTTGATTTACTTGCACTGGGGCCCTTTTTCAGTGGTGTGGCGGTCAGTGTCTGGTCAATGAGAAGTCAGTTGGGACTCTATGCCAGTGAGAGCCCTTCCATCTACAATCACGTATATATATTTGCTACTATTTACAAAAGAAAGGTGTTTTTTTTTTTTTTTGCGGGGGGGGGGGGGGGGAGCGGGCAGCTGTTTTACTTCCCAGAATGAAGCTGAAGTGCATGTCTAAGATGAGTACATTTGAAATAAGATATCTTAAAAACAATGGAGAAAAATGTTCACTAGTTAGAGCAGCGGTCTGCAAACTCTTCCGTAGAGCCAGGTAGTGAGTACACTTGGCTTTGTGGGCCATATAGTCTCGGCTACACCCCCACTCTTACAAAGCAAAAGCAGCTGCAGACAGAATGAATGGACATGGCCATGTTCCACTAATATTTTATTCATGAACGCTGACGTGAATTTCATGTTATTTTCACACGTCACAAGATAATATCCCTGTTTTGATTTTGTTTTGATCATGTCAACAGATGTTGGGCTGGATTTGGCCTGCTGGCTGTAGACTGCTAATCTCTGAGTTAGAGAAACTCCCGTTGCCTTAACTGTCAACAGACATCACAACCTTATTTCAAAGATGTTTCTATGAGTGAAACACTATTCTCTAGCCTTTTGGAGAAAGAGAACGGACTCTCTAGCCCACCTATTGCATATCTATATCTATATCTATATCTATATCAATATCTATATCTATATCTATATCTATCTATATCTATATCTATATCTATATCTATATCTATATCTATATCAATATCTATATCTATATCTATATCTATCTATATCTATATCTATATCTATATCTATATCTATATCTATATCTATACCTATACCTATACCTATACCTATACCTATACCTATACCTATACCTATATCTATACCTATACCTATACCTATACCTATACCTATACCTATACCTATACCTATACCTATATCTATACCTATACCTATACCTATACCTATACCTATACCTATATCTATATCTATATCTATACCTATACCTATACCTATACCTATACCTATATCTATACCTATACCTATACCTATACCTATACCTATACCTATACCTATACCTATACCTATATCTATATCTATATCTATATCTATATCTATAAAAGCCTAAGCGACTGAAGGACCAAAAGACAGAACGACCTGAATGACTGGTTGCTATGACATGCTCTGACCACCAGGGTGCAGATGTTTAATGCCGGAGCTGCCCTCTGGTGGTCACTGTGCTCCCACAGCCAATCTCCCCCAACTGGCCAACCTCTTGTGGTCAGCCAACCCCTCCCCCCCCCACCTGTTGGCCCCATCGGCCCCCTATCAGGGCAACCAGCCAACTTCCCACAGCCCCCATTGGCCCTGATTGCCGGCCAGGCCAAAGGACCCCACCTGTGCAGGAATCCGTTTAAAATATAGTGTGAATATGGGGCTGAAATAAATATACTTAATATCCTGCGCACAGTAACCTCCTCAAGTCTAGTTACTGAAACCTGTGAGATTCATATTTGAAGGCACACTCCACATAAGGACAAACTTCACATGGGGCATATTGCTCTACAACAGCGGTTCTCAACCTGTGGGTTACGACCCCTTTGGCAGTCGAACGACCCTTTCACAGAGGTCGCCTAAGACCATTTTGCATATCAGATATTTACATTACAATTCATAACAGTAGCAACATTACAGTTATGAAGTAGCAACGAAAATAATTTTATGGTTGGGTCACAACATGAGGAACTGTATTTAAAGGGCCAGAAGGTTGAGAACCACTGCTCTACAGTAAGGTCTCAATGAGTCCTAGTGCTTAGAAAACAAACAGCACTACCGAGGTCTCCCTGACCACATGGACCTTGTCCTCCCTCTTGGATTGGGTACCACCCACCCGTGTTTGTCTCAGACTGATCATGAAAAAATGATCAGATTACTGGAAGTGTGAACAAATGATGGCATTAAAAAAACACACACCTAACAAACCCAAACCTAAATAAAAATGCATTTTCTAGGCCCTTTTCTCTTTCCATTATTACCTTATCAAGAAAAACAAAGCATTTGGTATCTATTAATAACTTAAGGCAATCAATTCTAAGAGCATGCGCGTCTCTACGAGAAGGTGAAAATAGGAAAGGGTTATCCTAAATTCCCAGGTCTTGGTACATTACCTAGCTTGCAATAAAGCTTCCTTTGTGCCCCCAGTCAGAGCAGATGAATTTGATTAATTCCCAGTAACACTCAGGAAGACAGGTGTGTGCAGAACAGGCGCAGAGCGCCCCCTCCTGGTGGATGGAGAGAGTTCAGCCATGCTGTTCAGTCAAGGCTCAGAAAGGATTTGGGGGCTTTGAGGGTAAAACAGCAGAGCCTATCTGAAATTAAACAGCTACCTACACGGCCCAAGAGTGGACAGTCCTAGCTAATGGGCCAGGGGAGGAGCAGAAAAAATGAAAAAACAACAAATAATTTTTAAAGGCATTTTGGTTCAAATTATTTAAACCATTAAATTAAAAAAACCTGTTTTGCTTTTCAAATATAAAGCAACCAAAGAGGTGATCAACCAAATATAATAGCAACCGTTGGCAGCTATTCACCCAGAGATCACAAAGGTTCACAGACTTGATGATAATGACAACCAAGCAATTGTCTTACATCTCCTCTCAGCCCGGCCTGGCCAAACATACAGAATGTATGTGAAATATATATATATTTTAAAATCAGAATTGTTCATTTTAATGGTGTGAATGGAGTCAAACCCATGGATTCCCACACAGGCAAGCTTATCCCATTCTGACTCAAGGACTATTGTCTCAGTGGTAAACAGTCCTAACCCCAGGGTACCTTTTATATTCTTCTGGCTTCAAAATGAAAGAATGTGTAAGGGAGAGGGGCTGGATCCTTGCAAATCTGTATCTACGCTTAGAAATGACACAATTGAAAACACTCGCCCCAGCCAGTTTGGCTCAGTGGGTAGAACATTGGCCTGCTGACTGGAGTGTCCCAGGTTCAATTCCGGTCAAGGGCACATGACCAGGTTGTGGGCTCCATCCCCACAACCTGGGGCGTGCAGGAGGCAGCCAATCAATGATTCTGTCTTATCATTGCTGTCTCTCTCTCTCTCTCTCTCTCTCTCTCTCTATCTCTCTCTCTCTCTCTTCCTCTCTGAAATCAATAAAAATATATATATTAAAAAAGAAAAAAGAAAGAAAACACTGGTGCTGCTGCTGGAGCCCAGTGCCGAGCTCCCGGCACACAGATAAGGAGTGTGCAGAGGATGTTTCAGAAGAGGACCGTGGTCCCCTTCCTTTCGGAAAGTGGTTTTGAGGCCTCAGTGGCAAGGCGCTAGCATCTCCTTGCTCCCAGAATTCGCTCCAGGATATAATGAGGGGCCTGGCAGTGGGTAGCGATTTTAATGTGTGTCGGGGACCTCGCCTGATACAGAGCCAAGTTTGAGCAGATTTTTGATTTGGGCCTTTCATTGGTGCATTGTTGTTGGTGGTCCAGGAACTCGGCACCTCCTGGGCCCTCTGAATGGTGTTTTGGCTCCTGCCTCCAGACTGTCCCTACAGGCAGCTCACCGGCCTCCGTGTCCTCAAACTTCCCAAAATGTGAACGAGGGCTGAGATGCCCGCCCTTCCTACAGGGTGGGAGTAACACCCAGGGGGTTTGTGGATCCAGCTAGAGACAGGGGTGCTGCTTAGACAGCAACAGAGTCTCCCCTAAAGGAGCTCCAGGTTCTCACTGACCCCAGAACCCCGCGACTTCCATTGCAGGTACCCCAGGCTGGCTGCGAAGCACCGGGAATCCAACACAGCAGGCATCGACATCTTCTCCAAGTTCTCTGCCTACATCAAAAACACCAAGCAGCAGAACAATGCTGGTGAGTGCCTCCCGGACACCAGACCCCTGGCCGCGCTGTCCCTGCCCAGGGCCTCTCAGATACTCAGGTCAGAGAGGCGCCAGGGAGCAGTGCTGCTTGCTGTTCGTGCGCCTCGCCCCATCCCCCAGAGTCAGGGCAGGGCTTGTCGATCCTGCTTTCTGGCTAGTGTGGGAGGAAAGGCCACGGGCCTTGCTGCTGGATTGGGGGGAGGGATGCAGTGTGCGTGACAAGTGGGCTTTAGTGCACAAGAGAGTCCCTCCTCCGCATATTATGGTCCATTTGTCCCAAATTCACAACCCTGCCTGTGCTCTCAGGAAGTCCTGCTGGAACAACAGCTTCCTCTGGTCCCTGGAAGACCTCTCGGGGCTGTCAGAGGCCCTGGTGGGACAGCGCAGTCACCACAGTCGGGAAGGCTGAAGGCAGGGGCGGAGGGGGCGGGGGACCACTTCTTGGAGCCTGGCTCCTTCTGCAGTGGCCCTGGCTGCAGAGCTCAGGACTTGGTCCCCTGGTGCAGCTTCTCAGAGGGCCTGGAGCGCCTCACTGAGGCTCACAGCACATCCAGTGCCTCCTTGGGCATTGTCCTTTCAGAATGAACTGATGCAATTGGAATAGAGCAGTCAATTGAGCGTGTAGGACACCTAGAATGCAGGCCCTAGAGAAGGAGAGGAACAAGGAGGAGAATGTGTGCTTGCCCTCTGAATGGGAGAATGAATGAGATCACCTTATAGGCTGGTGCCTGGGTGGAGCCCAGCACAGAGCCAGAGTGAGCACTTCATGAGCGTCTGTGAATGAATGGCCATCAGATAAGCACACAGTGGACCAGAAAAAGGTGGCTTATGACAGACCTCCAGGAGCTCAGGGGAGAAGGCATTGCTTTAGACCAGCGATTTCTAACCTATGTGCCTCAAGAACTTTTAAAACATGCAGTTCCTGACTAGTCAGGGACACAGACCTCTTTTCCCTTAGGTTGTCAAATAAAACAAAATGACAACAGCCAACACAGCAATAGCCATCCGGTGTGAATGAATTAAAATTATACCTGTTTGTTTTGGGGTCTTTTGTCAGATTGGCAAAAAAATACAATATACATTTTGGTGTGCCGCAGAATTTTATGTGCCAGGAGGTGAGAAAGGTTGAAATCACTGCTTTGTACCCAGGTGACCAGGAAAGGCAGCCACGCGTGGCTGAAGAAGAAATTTTGGCAGGTGCAGAGTTGATGCAGCAAGAAGTAAATAATTCAGTAAGTTACTGAGGACCTGGATTGTGCCAGGCACAGAACTAGATTCCAGAGAAAGAACTAGAAAAAGACTCTCTATCCTCTGAGGCCTGGTCGATGCAGAAGAAAAGGCTTAACTTCCCAAAATGTTAAGTGGCTTATTCCAAAGGGGTCTGAAGAGCCGGTTAACTGTCCTGGAGAAACAGTATCTGCCAAAGGTGCTCAGAGCAGCAGGAGGGATTTACCGACAGGGCCTTTGAGAAAGCTTCTTGAAAAAGTTTCCGCTGCGTCATAACAGTTGAAAGGGAGTCAGTTGCCTGGATACATTGGGTGGATGCTGCGGGGAGGGTGGGAAAACACCAGCAGCAGAACCAGGAAGGGTCAGAGCCTGCAGTGCCTGCCGGGGAGGCTAGACTTGTGGAGGGGCAATGGCAGCCGTTTGCAGTGCATGAGGAGGCACTAGGAGGAGAGCAGTCTTTCAGGGACCAGAAGAAGACGGATGTGGAAAATATTTTGAACATATTCAGTGCCCCTGCTTTGTAGCATTTGGACCCTGTGGTGGAGTGAGTAGTGTCCCCCACAAATTCTTGTCCACCCAGGACCTCAGAGTGTGGCCTTATTTGGAAAAAGGGTCTTTGCAGATGTAATTAGTAATGAGTCTCCAGATGAGCTCGTCCTGGATTGAGTGTGGTCCCTAAATCCGATGACTGGTGTCCTTATAAAAGGAGGAGAGGGCATACAGAGACACAGGGCAGGAGGCCACGTGAAGACCGCAGAGACGCGAGGGCAGCAGGCACAAGCTGCGGGCCCCTTGGGGCCACCAGAGGCTGCAAGAGGCAGAAAGGCTTCCCCTCTAGAGCCTGTGGCCCTGCCGACACCTTGATTTTGGACTTCTGGACTCTAAAACTGAGGGAATAGATTCCTGTTGTAAGCCACCCAGCGTGGGGTACCCCATTGTCGTCATCCTGGGAAACTGAGGCAGCCCGCACACCATCGTGTGAAAGGACGGGTTCTGCCACTTCTGGCCGGGGCCGCAGAGGCAAACGAGAGGGCCGGGGCCTGTCCCTGCCTCCCCTCAAACCCACAGAGCTGGCTCCGGACCCTCGTTTTCAGATTCCACACCCAGGCGCCCTCTCCTCCTAGCCACAAACATCTTCCTTCATACTTGTCACCCTCGGAGAGTGCAGCTCCTCGGAGCCTTCCAGCTTTTCCAAGTTATAAACAGTATTCACATACTATCCGCACTTGCCGTTCTCCCATCCCCAAAGCCAGAGCTACAGTTTCCACTGAGCATCGGGTATCCATTTCCTATAAACTCCACACGGTCCAACTTTCATTGTTTCCTCTTCTTCTGTTTCGCCCTGTTTTTCTCCTCAGGGTTTTGCCCTTGTGACTGCTCCACCCCCCAGCTCATTTGCACATTTCCAAGCGCCTGCAGTTTGCCTTCCCAGTGTCCAGCCCCAGATCAGAGTCCCTGGCACTATTCTCTTCTGTCTTTTAACAGGACCCCACATGCTCGTCCTTCGTTGTAACCATTGTAACCAGAGCTGGCCCACTCCCCTCCTTTCCCTGACCCCAAACCCCCTGGTTGTGGTCAATGGGTCCAAGGTTCTTAGGCTCAGAAGCCAGAGGTCAAACCTCCTGCAGAAAGCAGTGCTATGGCCCCGCACACAGCCCAGTCCCCCGCTCCCTGAGACAGTGCACACCCCCTGTCTGCTCCTTGGAGCTCTGTAGGAGGTGGGGGGCAGCCTCCGCAGATCTCAGGTTGGCATCAGCATTACACCAGCCTTCCTATGGCCTCCCTCCTGCACCACCCTCCATCTCCCCCTGCATCTTCCGCTCTGCATCTATCTCTCCAATGTCCTTTCTTCAGATGGTTCCTTTTGTGTTTTTGGCTTTTTTCTCTGAGCAGAGCCCTCCTCCCTTTCCACCATCTCCCCACCTAATGTCCCAGCCTCCTGTGCCTACATTGGTTGAGGTCCTGATCCTTTCCTGCCCTCTCACCCCAGCACTGTGATGTGGTCTGCAGGGTGGATCACCTCTCCATACCCAGGATGGGCACAGGAGCACCATTTAAAATACCCCTGATGCCCGGCTGGCATGGCTCAGTGGTTGAGTGTCGACCTATGAACCAGGAAGTCATGGTTCGATTCCCGGGTCAGGGCACATGCCTGGGTTGTGGGCTAGATCCCCATTGTGGGGTGTGCAGGAGGTAGCCGATCTATGATTTTCTCTCATCGTTGATATTACTATGTCTCTCTCCCTCTCCATTCCTCTCTAAAATTATTAATAAAAATATATTAAAATACCCCTGCTGTTCCACAATTCCTCCAAAGTCCTCAGCTACCGGAACCCAGACCCCACTGTGGGTAGCCACCCATAGCTAGCACACGAGAGAGTCCATCTGTTAGAATGTAGGTTCAGTCATTCCTTTATTCATTCAACAAGCACAGATTGCATGGAGTGGCGACAAGTCTGAGCCCATGGGTAGGGCATTTCTTGTGTGCCAGGCACTGTGCTAGATTCTAGAGATGCCAAGACAAATGCAACAAATCTATTGCCTGTGATGAACGAACGGGGGCAGAAACATATAAACGGGCGATTGCTGGCCTGGCTTGAATTCCAGGCCTGCCACTCCCAGCTGCACAACTCTGCAGAGGGGCTGACTCTCTCTGAGCCTGTTTGGGCATCGGGAAAAGAGACTGAACAATCCCTGCAGTTCTTCAGCTGCCACATAAGGCAACTGACAGCGTATCCAAGGTTTGTAATGCAGATTCACTCATTCTACAAGTCACTGCCTGCAAATCCTTTAGCGCCCCACCTGACACATAGTACATGCTCACTAAATGTTAACTTTAGTGTTATCACAAACATGAGACAAACGTGAATATCTGCATCGAAAACTATGGATTTGGCTCTGACTCCCCCCTCCCCACCCACCCCCCCGCAACTAGTACTTCCAAATCGCCTACCCATGTAGTCTCTTTCTGCTTGTTTAACTTTGTTCCCCAGTTTCTTGGTGCACTCGCCTCCTCTCCAAAGTATACATCAAAGCGATCAGGGGGCCTGGCTCTGGCGGTCACAGCTCAGTACTGCTGCCTCTGACTGGGAAGTCACGGTTTTGTGTCGGATGCTGCACTGTCCTCCTCTGTAACCGCCAACGCTGGCCCCTTGCTCTGCAGTGACGGGTTCCACCTCTGCGTCTCCCTTGCACGGATTTCCTTATGACAGTCTCCAGACCCCACACTGAGTGAGAAGCTGCAGGGGCTCGCCTTCTTCTGGGGGGGGGGTCCCCCACAGCCACCCTGGTTTGGGGAAAACAGGACTTTGTTTCTGGACGTGCCGTACTTCCCACAGTTCAGTCCAGGTGAGTGAACAGTAACAGCAGCTCCCAGAGCCCCCAGCTCCACGCCAGCGGCCGGCCACCGCCAGCAGGCAGCAGGGACCTACAGTTGGCTCTCCCAGAAGAATAACAAATATTCCTGATTTGGGGGCTTGAGTCGCAGGCGGGAGGAGCTGTTATTTTCTTTTTCTTTGGCCTTTCCCTCTGTGACTCCCCTCCCGTTGCCTGCAGAGGCCAGGCAACTGGCTTCCAGCGGATGTGGCCTCTCTCCAGCGCCCCCTGCAGGCACCCTCCCACCCTGTGGTCTTCGCTGGTGCCTTCTCCATACCTGAAGGCCATGTTTCTTCTCTCCTTTTTAAAAATATGTATTTTTATTGATTTCAGAGAGGAAGGGAGAGGGATAAAGAGAGAAAAATATCAACCATGAGAGCATTATTGATTGGCTGCCTCCTGCACACTCCCTACTGGGGATCAAGCCTGCAACCTGGGCATGTGCCCTTGACCCTTCAGTCCAAAGGGCTATGGCTCTCCCCATCTTCTCTTGAGGACCCAGGAGACCTCCCTGCAGCCTGAGGCCCATTCCACCACCTCTCCTGCTCCTCTTCGTCATTTCCAAGATTCAGAGCAGCCTGCCTATGCCTGTCTCTTTGTATTATCTGCAGCCTGAGGGAAGGGTCCACTGAGGGAAGAAACTGTGATCTCTCAACATACTCCTCCTGAAATATTTCTCCTCCTGAAATGTTTGTTCTTGCAAACTCCTTCCAACTTCCTGCAAACCTTCCTTGGGTGCGCAGGACATGCTGGATGCAGTGCTAAGCTTAGAGGGCAAGTCCCAGCCTCAGATGGAGTTGTCTCCCTGGCTTGGCCCTTCATTTGTTATAAGTGTAGTGGCTATATTTTTCAGTCGGAAAATCAGATGTCTAACAAGTTGCCTTCATTAAAATGAATCAAATTATTAGAAGCTGGTACTGGTCCCAGAAAATCCAGGACACGTGTCCCCAACGGAAAAGCACCTGGTCGGGCTGAGCCTTCTGTCCTGCTCCCCCCCACCCCAGTCCAAATCTAGATGTGGCTGCGACTGTGGGCAGGAGGGCATGCATCGCATCCCCACCGCCTCCCGCCCCAGATCCTCCGCCAGAACTAAAGAGTCACCATTAACCACAAAGCAGTTTCCAAACAAGGACCGAGGTTTCCTTTTCCCTAAAGCCCCAGTCAGTAACTTCACTCCCCGGGAGACAGAAGCAAGCAGGATGCTCGCTGGGCATATTCTGAGAAAACTGACAACCACAGCCACATATCCTGAAGAAGACTCAGGGGCACTCTAGAAACCTTGGTGAGCTCATCTCATCATGGGACAAGCATTCTTTTTATATTTTCTCAAATGTTTTTGTTGTTGTTAATCCTCAACCAAGGATATTTTCCCACTGATTTTTACAGAGAGTGGAAGGGGGAGAGAAACATCCATGTGAGAGAGACACATTGATTGGTTGCCTCCCGCATACGCTCTGACCAGGGCTGGAGATCTAGCCTGCGACTGAGGCATGTGCCCTTGACCATAATCATACCCAGGACCCTCCAGTCCACAGGCAGACGCTCTATACACTGAGCCAAACTGGAGAGGGCTTTTAAAAATGTTTTTATTGATTTTTAGAGAGAGAGGGAGGGAGAGAGAGAGAAACATGGATGTGTGAGAGAAACATCAAGCAGTTGCCTCAGGTACGCACCCCGACCGAACCCAGAACCCGCAACCTTGGCATGTGCCCTGACAGGGAATCGAACTGGCGACCTTTAGGTGCATGGAATGACTCCCAACCAACTGAGCCACACCTGCCAGGGCAGGGGACGATCATTCTTAATGGAAATCGTTCTTGATGGACACGCGACGGAAAGGTTCCATGTGGTTGTTATCACAGCATCAGGCAGGGTGCTCCTGCACCATCTCCCAGAGCTCAGGGGAAAGGAAGGACAGCCAAACCAGCCGAGGGTTCCTCCTTCTGGCCTGGTCTTCCTCCACTCAGGCCCCACTGTTCAAATAGCTCCTGGTTTCTCTCTGCTGGAAGGTGCCCCAGCCGATGTTGATGGAACACAAATCTGTCTGTAGCACTGCAATCTTTCTTTCCTTGTCATATTCTCAGTGGTTTGTGTCCACACAAGCTCACCCCTACTTCCCACCTGGCAGCCTGGGGAACCACCCCCACAGACCGAGGCCCCTGCAGCCTGCTCTCTGCTCCCACACCAGTGGTCAAAGTGCTTCCTCCAGCATGTACCCCTCACCCGGAATCCAATCTGTAAGACATGACTATGTTAAACTAAGACCGTCCCCATTTGATGTAAAGAAAATGGAGGCTCACAGACTTCAGGTCAATGCTAAGAAGTTTATAATGAAATTTGTTGTCAACTAAAGAAATGAGTGTCCCATCCATGGGAGTGTATGAAGGAGGCTGGACCTGCCTCCTCTAAGGTGTGACCTATTGTAAGACACTGTTGTTTAAGTGAAATTCTTTCACTTAAATTAGAATATTTTGCTTTCAGAGGTGTCAAATGTGAAAAAACAATGCGCATCTTAGTCTTGATGAGATATGGTAGTTGATTCCCATATCCCTTTCTCATTTGAACATTTTACCACTTCCTAGAGGCTCTGCAGTGAAAGGTCAAAGCCTCCCTTCTGCTTGACCTTGAGCCACCTTGTGGAAAGAAAGTGGGTCAAGGTCGGCCTTGCTTCGTGGCTCTGGGCTGGCTGTCCCAGCTCCCTGCCCAGTGACCTGTCAGGTCTGCTGCTGTCTCCTGCCTGGAGGTAGCACGTACCTCTGAGGTCAGGAGCGGGCACTTTTTCTGTAAAGTGTCAGATGGTAAATATTTTGGACTTTGCAGACCCTGCAGGCTGTCACAACTGCTGGGCTCTGCTGCTGGAACTGTAAACAATGAAGGCGGCCGTTTCAAGAAAACTTGGTTCATGGACCCTGACATTTGAATCTCACATCATTTTCAGGTGTCAGGAAATAGTTTTCTCCTTTTGACTTTTCCCAACCATCCAAAAATGTGAAAAAACAAAAACATACTTAGCTTGAGGGCCGTGCCAAAACAGGCAGCGGGTGGATTTGACCCCGGGCTGTAATCTGCTGAGCTGCGTGTTAGGCAGCCCCAGGCTACACTAACCTCCTCACTCCGACGACGTGGAGATTATAACAGGGCTCTTCCTTGTGGCATTGTCACATTAATTGAATGAACGAACGCATTAGAGCAGGAAGGACAGTCCCTGGCACACAGTGGGCACCCGCATGTGACAGCTACTGGGGCTGCTCTTGTTATTTCAGGAGCCTTCCTCACAGGCAGCCCAGCTTTTAGTGTAATGTAGGCGCCTGTGCTGCCCTCTTCTGGCCGGTGGAGGAACCAGCGCCAGACACAGCTAATCATGCTTCGCATAAGGAGGCCTGTGGGTTTTCAAGCATCTGCTAGAGAGTCAGTTCTGCCTGAGCGCTGGCTGGGGGTCCCAGAAGAGAGCAGGTCTCCTTCAGGGGCTCAGGGCCACCCGCCATCATCTGTCCCCCACGCCCAAGCTCGGGCCCCACGGATCCTCCAGAGCTCGCCGGCTGCCCCATGACACGCTGCCACCAACCGCGTCTTTCTCCTTTTCCTCTCCCTCTTCCACCACCTCCGATCTTGACTTTTATGAACTTCCTTGACCTAAAATAGAAAAGTGTTTGAAAGGGTTCAGAGCGGCCTGGGAGGGCTGTTAGCGCACAACCAACAAGCCCCGGTCTGTCAGAGGCTCATGCTTTCTCTCCGCGCGGCATGAAAGCAAACTGCTGTCGGGGTGTGGGGGGAGCAGGGTGTCGGGGAGGCGAGGTGGAGCATTTTTCCAGATTCCCCAGGATGTGGCGAGCCATGTTTAAAAGAGAGTGTGTGTATTTATTATTCCAAGCCACTTCAATCACAGGGCGCCGATTTCCTTCTCCTCTTCCTCCCCCGGCCCTCAGCCCCACGTGACAGGGGGGGCTCAGTCTGCAGGCCCGGCCTCTCCAAGGGGCCGGCAGGGTCCCCACCGCACAGCCAGCCTCGCGCTCTGCAAATTGTGGTAGGAACAGGAGTCCTAATTGCACTGCTCAGAAGCAGAAGTCGGCGAGGTGGCATTGGGGCCCTGTGTCTGCTCTGTCACAGGGCAGATCCCTTCTTTTGGAGGAAGACAGCTGGGTCCCAACTCAGGCCCAGGGAACCCTGGAGAAGGGCTCAGGCGGGGGCTCTCCCCGTGGCGCTCCGGGTGGTCCCCGGCCCACCCTGCTGGGTGGTGAGGATAACGAGGTCTTGCCACTTCCTCATAAAGCAGCCATCGCCGTCTCCTTTCAGAAAGCGCCTCTGGTCACAAAGGAACCCTTCAGGCTGGTTCCGCGGCCACCCTGCGTGCAGGGGCCGGATAGCCCGCTCGGGGTGTTGTGTTTGTTTGTTTGTTGGGTGGAAGTTTTGCTTTGATTCGCATTCTTACAAGGAAAAACAAATAACCTGGCTGCGAGGGACCCACCTCTGAGGTTTGGCGCCCGCCCTGCAGGATGCAGGCCCTCCTGCGAGGAGGGGCCTGGAGGCCAAGAGCCAGAGGGAGGGGAAGGGGCGCTGCTTCCCGCTGGCACCGCCCAGGATGGCCCAGGGGATTCCTCCAGAGGGTCTTGGATTTGGCTCCTTCTTGAGGCAGATGCTGGCAGTTTATAATTTAACAAACGTTGCTCCTGAAATGAATCCTTGGGCGGTCATAAGGAAGGCGGTCGGTGGCCTCGTGGCTGGTGGAAGGGGGCAGCCCGGGATGGGGGCGGTGGGGGGAGGGGGGGAGGGTCCTGCGTGGGTGGGCGCATTCATTAGTGGAGGAGCCTGTTAGCTCTGTGGGCTCCCGGCGGGAGGAGCGCGGAGACCACCAACACCCTTCCATGTGGGGGAATTTCCCACAGTCTGACCAGAAGCAGTTCTCCTGGCCTGGCCTGGCCTGGCCTCATAGCAAGGCCTGGGGAAGAAGGGAACTTTAAGGGACTAATTTGAACAAGAGCTAAATGCTCTTTCACCTCTGGCTACTACTACCTCATCCTGTGCAACCAACACCTCTTGTGTTTGTGCCGTCTACACGGGGGAGCTCAGTCTCTCTCTCTCTCTCTCTCTCTCTCTCTCTCTCTCTCTCTCTCTCAGAGCTTATACATGTTCTGCAATTTCTGTGCACTAGCAGGGGCCATTACATATCTCTTTAAATCAACAGGGTCATGTATCCATTAATCTCGAAAAAAATGTGCGTGAGGTTGCACGACATGGTCTCCCAGCTTCGCCTTGAAGCATGATGGTGTCTGTGGGGGCATCTACATTGCAGCCGTGTAGCTGGTTTATAAGGAGGGCTGCACTCTGACCCCTCATCTGTGGTCAGGACCTCGCTTTGGGAAAAGCCTCCCCGCCTGTCTGTAGACGCTCTGCGGGGAAGGGAGCTGGGTAAAGGGCATGTAGCATGGGTTCCCCCATATTTGGTAGTGGGGCTGACAATCACAGGATGTGAAATCCAGGTGGTGTGTGAACCTTCCAACAGAACTTCAGACAATTATACACTTTCCTTGTCCGATCCATCACTGCCTCCCAGGGTGGCAATGTTCTCTCCGTTTCACACGAGAGAGGCTGACGTGTGGAAACGTTGTCTGCAGACCTGGGGCCAGTGACCGGCACAGAAGAGCCAGACTTCCCTCGACGGTTACACTCTTTGGCTGCAAACGAAATAACAGTAAAACATAAGAATTGAAACCAGGGGTTAAGTCCGGTCTGGTATTCGGAAGGTATCAGCTGCTCAGAGAGGATAATTTGTTGGGGGAAAATAGTTGTTACGCAGAACTTTGGCCCTAGAATCCATAACCTTCTTTTCAAATGTGCTCTAGAGCTGCCTTTCAGGAAGGCACCCACCCACCTCGGCCCCCTCCTGAGCTTAGCCTGCGCAGCCCCAGGAGCTAGAAAGACGCAGATGTTTGGGAGTTACCTGTCATGAAACAGTTCGTTTTGCTTGTCTTGTTGTCCAGGCTGTTTCCCCATTTGGAGGCACATTTAGGTCCCCTGGGGGTCCTGTTCCAATGCAGATGCTGATGCAGAGGGTCCGGGGGTGGGACCTGAGAGCTCCCAGGTGACTCTGCTGCTGCTGCTGGTCCAAGGGGCTCAGGAAGAGGGTTCGGGCAGTGGTCTCCATGTGGGAATCTCCATCATGACTGTCCTGAGAGCCTGGCTAAGCACCCAGCTCAGAGTAGGTGCTCCATAACATGTGCTAAATGAATGAATGAACCATAACTCAAGCACTTCACCATGCCCCTCCCCTGCCTGCTCATTACCCGAGAGGTGTTGGAAGGGCCTAACCTTACACTTCAAGGTCAGGGGCACTTCCTCTGCTCAAGAATGAATTCTTGCATATACTTCACTTTTAACTTAAGGTGGTTTTTAAAATCGATGGTGAAAATATCTGATCTAGCCCCGCCAACAACAACAAGAGAAGACACACTCTTTCAACCTCTCCTTTGGGGTGATCAAATCCCCCACCTAGATTTTTGGGAAGCATAAACCACACTGTTAATCTGCTACACTCTTACTTCCAACTCTTACTTTCAAAGCTGTGCAACTAAAACACCCAGTGAATAATAGCTCCTCCCCCCAGACTAATCTGCATGGAGGCAGCTAGAGAACTGCTGTAAGCCAGGGGTTGGCGGGTGTAATTGCGGCATTATCTGGGGAATTCTACAAAAGTATCAGCCACCCCCAGCCCCTGCTGAGCCTCCCCTCTATGGCTGCCCATCGCACTGGTAGGAAGGAGGCTCGCTCTGGTGGGCCTATGGTCAGGGCAGCAGTCAGGTGAAAGGACCGGCTGAGTCTGCAAGAGAAGACTTCAGATTCATCTCGGATGACTTCCTCGGGGCGGAGGCTGAGCCAAGGACAGTACTCACCAAGCAGACTGTTCTCTTGCAACCCGAAGAAGGTATTCGCAGTTCTGCATGCTTTGGTTCTTATACACCAGCATCATCATGAATTGCACCGCAGAGCCACTCACGGCATGCCAGGCACCGTCCTGCGCCCTCTGCAGGCATGACTGACTGTAACCTTACATGTTGTGCCGTGTTATGATTTCCACATTGCAGCTGAGGAAACAGAGGCACAGGAGGTTAAGCAGCCTGCCCAAGCCAGTACATGGCAGAGCCAGGACCCCAACCCAGCGTCTGGCCCAGGGTCTGTGCTCTTCATACAGTGACTATAACCCATTGTGTAAAATGCATGTGGTGCTGAGTTTCTAAGCAAGAGCAGGTAGGTCATTTAGGAAACTGTGATCCAATCAGGTCATAAACCAACAGATACTCATTGAGCAATTACCCTGTGTGTTTCCCTAAATATACTCAACAACCCAGCTTCCCCATTGGACTCAACAATCCTGGAGGGACCAGGGGCGCCACGCCTGGCCCACAGTAGGCTCTCCGTAGATACCAGCTTAACAAATGAAAGAGTGGGCAGCCGGCAGCAAACTTAGGACAGTCACAGAATGACGAAAACCAGTAGTTATTTACATTTACAGTTGTGGTGGCAGGGTGGCTGTTTTTAAATTTGTTAACGGCTCTTGTATAAAAGATGTGGGCCTTTGAGGATGAAGCAAGACAAAATGTGGTTAAATCGTGTCAGCCTGAGTGTTTGGAGGAAGCGAGGGTGGAGGAGAAAAGTTTCTAGGCCTAAGCACTAGGACAGATGCCCCCCCACGCCCCCCGAGGAAGTTAGAATCTCCCCTGACCAGCTCATTCCAAATGTTTGGACATCAGCACTTAACCTAATCTATGGCCTGATACTTAAAAATAACCTGTTATAAAGTCACCATAAAAAACTCACAGTTTTCAGCCCTATGCAGTCTGCTACATAAACTACAACCAGCATTAATAGCTTCAGTCAGCATTTATGTCGTTCTTTCTATTAGCACAATGGGTTTTACAACCATTTATGAGTTTCTGGAAAGCCTAATAGAAAACACACATACATGTTCCCTGTGAAAGATGCAGAAGAGTTTTTTAAGTTGACCAGCAGGGGTCGCCACCGCCCCATCCCTAAAGCCTGGGCGGGCTCCCTAATTAGGGAACACATTCTCTGCCAGTGGCTCCAGCAGCAAGCCTCCCTGGTGAGTTCCTGCAGTTTCCTCTCTGGGTTGGCTCCATTCAGAGTCCGTCTCTCTGTCTCTCCTCCTCCTGTTGGTAAATAAACATCTGGGGCGCTTACCTGTACACAAAAGATACCCTCAATGTGAAGACCTATGTGATTAACTTTGCCTTCAAATTTACTATGGCTTTTTAGGAGAGCCAGAAAATCATCTGAATCTGGAATTGCCTATACTGTCCATACCTCCCTTCATACTTATAAAAAAGTCTTACGAAGGGCTCACTGAAGTCGCCTTAAATTCTTCACCATGCTGGTGTTTTAAACGCAACCGAAGGCTTTCCTTTAAACCCATGTTTTGTTGTTGTTGTTGTTGGGAACAGTATTTCTGAACATAGAGCAAATCTCAGATTGATTTGTGGAGCTGTGCAAAAAACTAGGATTCTTCACAAGGATCCCCTATAGGGCTTGGGGATTGAGGGAAGCCATATACTCAAGCTATACAGAGATGGGTCTCTTCCCCTAGAAACCCCTGAATTTCCCAGAAGTATATCAGTGTCTCATGCTCTCCGTGATTCTCTCTGCCAGAGGGGAGTGGGGCATCCAGCAAGGTCCTGTATCCCCATCCACCAGAGTTTAAGACTTGGATCCTGCCTTGGGAGTAAAGAATCACTGACTGGCCTCTTACTGGAAAGAGCCATGGGAGTTTGTCATTTAATTCACCCTCCCATTCAAGACCAAAATCCTTCCTAGAACAAACAAGCACCAGCCACAGCCGTGTGAGCTGCCCAGGCCTCTCCAGCCGGGCTGACGCAGCACGAGGGAGCAGTGGAAGCTGCCCTTGCAATTTGCTTTCTCATAAACTGCTCTTTGTCTCCCCCCCTTTCCTGTTTGCACCAGTGCCTAGAAACGGAGACCCGGGATTGCTTTCCCGTGGGAGCCCCTGGGTCTGTCACAGCCGCGCCCACACGACCTGATCTTCTCTTGGACCCTGAGGCCAAGTCCAGTGTTCTCGGTCTGATGCCAAAGGTGGACACGAATTCTCCAAACTATCAGACCAAGAGCATTTGACACACCCACGTAGCCTGGAGAGAACAAGGCCAACCCCAAAGAGGAGATTCCGGGAGACTCGGGACCCTGGGCTTGTTGGGAAATGCAAGAGTGAGCTCCATCCTCTCAGCTCCCGGCTTCTCCTTGCACCCGGGGAGCTCTGGGAGGCCCAGACAAGCTCCCTTCAGACAACTTCTGCCTCGAGCTGATAGCTTGCTCTTAGACGTTCACTCACTCTCCCCTTCCTCCCCATCCTCTCACCAAGTTAAGTTCTACCTCAAACAGCAGCCCCCATCTCCTGTGAGGTCCCGCTGTGCACCGGACTCTGAACAGGGTGCTTCAGTAACAACTGCGAACAGCCGTCACCAGAGGCAGGACTCACATCCAAGTCTCTTGGAGATCAAATGGTACCACTCTGCTACCATGTCTGTTAGCACAAGAACTCTCAGGGAAGCCTGGTGTAGGCCTACCTGACACTCCCCACCCAAGCTCTCTCTTTCCCTTCCTTGATGATAGTGACATGCTCACATAGCCAGGAGGCCCAGGCACACGGAAGAGGAGGGCCAAGCAGACCTGAAAGAAAGCCCATCTTCTACAACCCTGCTTTTTATTTCTGCCTCAGTGTGTTGTAAGGATGGGCACAGATATTGCCTTAAGAGACAAAGGGACCATGGGGATCAGCCACCCCCTACCTGCTCTGTTCTACAAGGGACACTATGGATCAGACGGTGTGACCCCCCGTCTCTGCCTGGTTGGTAATTTTGCCTCTGTGTGGTCATTCTCACATAACCCAGCAGTAACTGGGCCATCATACCATGTCTTTAAGGACTTTTCCAGGGAAGAAAAGCTACACAACTTCAATTCCCCAAACTGGAAAGATGAATGGGGATCTTTACCAAAGTTTCTTGGGGTCAGGGAGTTACACTGCCCATCACCAAGCCAGCTGTCCTCACACTTCCCTTAGCACATCTATGCCTCACCTCAGGACAGCAGTGTCTGCCTTTCTGCCCGCCGGGCCTCCATCTCCTCTTGTCGCCTCTCATAACTCTCCGGCTCCCGGGCGCTGCTGCTGCTGCTGCTGCTCCGGCCCCGCCTCTCTTCTGCCCCCTTGGCCCTGGGCACCTTGCCATTTAACCTCTCTCAGATTCTAAAGAAAGGCTTCTTCCCCGCAAAGGTGAAGGAGAGGTGATATTGAATTCTTATTTCATTTTTCCCCCATGACATTATCATTCATGTTTAAAATGATCAAAGTCAATATGGTCATACCAGGTATGGTCATCTTTGTACTTTCTCCCCAAGAATATAGGCTGGCAGGAGAAATATTTGCTCTTATCTCCCTTGAACCATCACTGTGCTTTTTTTTTAATCCTTTGGTTATATCGACATGATTTCCAAAGAGAAGATGGAAAGTAAAAACTTCATTTAGTCCTCCAGGTATTTCTCCATATCTAGATAATTCTTTCTTCATAGGCAAAAACCCAACTGCACGTCTCACTTTTCACCCAGGTGTTTTGCTGTCACACAGACAAGGTGACATCATGGGTCCAAGTACAGGCCGAGTTGAGAGTTGGTATTTGTTGCTGAGAAATGATGTGAAGGGTCCTGGTAGGCTCTCTCCTTGTAGACCCAGTCATGGTCCTTGAGAGCACCAAGGACTCCTGGCATCAGGGCATTCATAGCAGAACACAAATACGTTATCAAACAAATTAGCTGGAAGTTCCCGGCTGCTGTGGCTCAGTTGGTTGAGCATCATCCCATGCACCAGGAGGTTGCGGGTTTGATATCTGGTCAGGGCACATGCTCAGGTAGTGGGCTTTGTGTTTCTCTCTCATCTCTCTCCTTCTCCCTTTCTCCCTCTGAAATCAATTTAAAAATGTATTTTAAAGAATTATCTGGAAAGTAGGGCATAAGGAGTGACGTTATGATGGCCACATCTGGTTAGGGGAACAGTGGTGAGTGGGAGAGGTCTGCGGCATTAAGAGAAGATGGCCGCCAGGGAGCCATGGGGTGGTCCTGGCACCCAGCGATACCCTGCAGAGTGGAAGAAGTTTACATTTTGGAATCCAACGGCCTGTTTTAAATCCTGATTTTTCTCCTAACTCATCTAGGAGGGTTGCTATTTTTAAAATATTTTCTCTTTGCCTTTCTGAGTTCCTGATTCTAATCTGCCCTAGGCATTCATCGGTCCCACGAGAGATGAGGGTTTCTTTAGAGGAATTCCAAGAAAGAAAAAGAAATTCAATATTTAGCTTCTGATATTCAAAATAGCATTTGCAGCAAGACAGTAGCTTTGCAAGCCAAGCTATTGTCTGAAATTTTCTTTAGTTCTTAATTTTAGCACATTAAGAGCCAGGCCTGGAGGGCTCAGCTCACAGGGAGGCTAGCTGCTCTGTGGTTGACATAGGAACGCGGACAGGAAAGGCCACCCCTTCTTGCCAGGGGGCTTGGGGATGGAGAGGAGGCAGGCAAGGGCACCAAGGGACTAGGGACATGTCCATGAAGCCCCATGGGGCACTTCACTCAGTGTCCTGCCAGGGTTTTGGAGGTAGGCCAGCAGCCCACCTCTGACCACACTCTAGGAGCAACACCCCAAGGTTACTCTGGAAGGAAGCAGAGGTTCAGCGTAACAGGGAAGAGACGCAGGACTTGTGTTACCTTCCCAGACCTTCTACCCTGTGGATCCCAGGACTCATACCTCCAGATGCCATGAGGTCACAGGAGACTCCTCCCCACCCACCCCTAGGACTCAGGGAGAAGAGCAGATAAGGAGACTGTCTGAGAAACAGCATTTTTATGCAAAAGCAACTGGGAATTCTCTGGAGGGACCATTCGATTATTACATTAGACTCAGTTATAATCCAGAAGACACTACATTGAAGTTGTTTTCCCATCACCCAGGGGTGAGGAGCTTGTCAGAAAACCATACAGTTAAAAACAGGCAGGTACCTTTGCTTTGTACACCAGGAGTGGTTTGAAAAGTTGCTTGCATGCGTGAGCCTCGGATAAGTCTGAGACCCGTTTCTTTGTGACATGGAGATGAATACGAAGGTGCATCTCAATAGCTTCACTGCGTATTTAAATGCTGGATGGCGTAAGCATCCCGGTGGGCCACCTCAGACGTTCAGCCAGTGCATTTATTGCTGGTGCTGGGGAGCAGGACTAGAGCGAGGAGAGGAACCCAGTGGGGTGGAAGGTGCTGGGCCTGGGACCAGCCTCCAGAGCCGCGGTGTCTTCCATGGCACGTTGAATAGACCCCCATCCAGCCTGCTGATGTCGTCAGAGGGGAACCATGGTTCTTATCTCTCCCAAGTTCACAAGCCAGGGAAACTGAGCACAGCACCCTGGGCCCCCAGAGCCATGCCTGTCTTTCAAGGAGCGCCTTTGGCATCTGCTCTGCTCGAGGGAACGTGAGCGAGGGGTCTGCATGGCCGCGTGCTGGTCGGCGCCCGGGTGCACAGAGCTCGCCAGCGACCCAGGGCTGAGCCGTGCTTGCAAGAGCCTGTTGGAGGCCGAGCTGGAGTCTTGGCTCCTGGGTCCCCATTCAGCCTCCATGCCCTGGTAAGAATATACTATTTTCTTAGCTCAAATTGCCATTCCCAAGTCATTATTTCTCTATGACGAGAAAACAATATTGGGTCTTATGTAATAACAACCTCAATGAATCTGGAAGCGATCATGGAATGGGTGGATATTTTTTCCCTCCTTAAAAAACAGAAAAATAAATTTGAGATTGTTTGCATATGGCTGAGAATATTTATGAACTCTTCCCCCTTGTTTCCTCATCTCATATTTTACCCAGTGCGTTTGTGTGTGGTACAGAATAAATCTTTACGGGAAGGGGTGGAGAGAGGAAGAAGCAGTTAAAGGAGTGGGTATCCATCAAGTGCCTGGGATATTAGTGGTTCTGAGTCTTGGGGTCCCCTGCCCTCAGGCTTGTTTGCTGTGGTCTAAGGGTAACCCATCCTGCTATTCAGAAGGAGGTTTTGGAGAGAGAGCTTTACATGCAAACACTGAGGGATCAGCATCCCGGTTACTCTGGTTTCCTTTCTATCCCCCACTCTCACCAGAGCAGAAAGTTCAACACCAACGGTTCCACGGCCTGGGTGCCGTCGGCGAAAGAGATAATTAAGTCCCATGGATGCCAGACTGAGCCAGGGTCAGAGCAGTGAGTTGGCAGGTAGGACGGAAAAGACCTGGCAGGCAATGTGTTGGCGCTGGCACTTGTTATTCGATAATAGGCAGCGTGTTAGCACACAGGCCTGTGGGCCCATTCCCTCTGGCCGTGCCTCTCAGCACGGCTTGTCCCTGAGAAGGGTCCCCAGTGGGCACAGGATCAGGGCGGTGGCTGTACATTAAATCGGCAGAAGCAGAACGTCCTCTCTGGTTGTTTATTTCCTCCTCGGGGCATCAGGCTTCACACTGGAGCTTCTCAGAATCACCCATTCTCTGCCACGCCTTAGATTTTTCAGGAACACACTGACCAGGGGTATGGGGTGAGGGCCCAAGAGCAGGGTGACTGTCACCTTTGGTGATGCAATGGCAGTAGCTGTCATTCATTCCTACGATGGGCCAGGCACTGTCCCTGCATAATCTGAGTGAATCCTCACAGTGGCTGTACGAGCTTGAGAGATTTTTAGTCCCACAGTTGAGATGGGAAAACTGAAGCCCTGCGGGGTTGAGAAGCTTACCCCAGGTCATAGTTAGTAAGTGCCAAGATGGAGGATGTTTCCAAGATTTGCAGGATCTGACGCCAATGTAATAAGTACTAGTAAATAATTTTAAAAGTCAACTCCAAGGTCTTGGGAGGGGTCCACACAATTACGGGGCCTTGAAGCGTCAGCTTTAGCAGCCTCACAGTCAATCCACCTGGGCGGGATTAGCTCCAGGCCACACGGCCCCATCCCTCCTGCCTCATCCCCTCTTCTCTCTACTGTAAGGGCCACCAACTGCACCTTCACATTCCTTATCCAAACACACAAAGAGAAGTGATGAAGCTGACACGCTCAGGACGGGCCATCGTGGTATATCACAGTTGTGACATAAGGCAACAACCATGCCCATTGCCAAATTCTACCTTTCCATCTCAAGAGATCACTGGAGAGACAGTTTAAATTATTAAAAATAGTTTTTAATTTTCAAACACAGTTAACTACAATATTATATTAGCTTCATGTGTACATTCCAGCAATTAGACATTTATACAACATACAAAGTGACCCCCCCCCACCTCAGTAAAACTAATATCCATCTGACACTATACCTAGGTATTACAATGTTGACTATATTCCCTGTGTCATACTTTACATCCCCATGACTATTCTGTAACTACCCAGAACAAGCCGCCCAAGGAGCTCCCGTTGCTACCCTGGGCTCGGCCTCTTTCACCGAATGACATGATAGTTCCCAGGCTGGGTGACTTGGGCACAGATTTGAGCAGAGGCCTGCTCAGGGCATTTGGAATCAGAACCTGCAACGTCTCACTTCCCTTCATATGTCTCTTCGCCTCGGATGATAATCAGTTGGTCAAATTTCAACAGGCACTCTATTAATATTTTTTCTTTCTTCATTTTAATTAAGATTTTATCATAATCTCCCAAAGTAAAAAGGGTAGAGGATTTAAGGACGAAAACAAACCCAACATAAATCACAAGTCCTTGGAGGGCGGGGAGGGAGCATAATAAGTGTTGTTGGGTACCAACCCTCGGCTATTGCCCTTGAATAGGCTTGCAATCCCACCCCAGTCTAGACGGTTACTAAGGGGAATACAAGCATTTCCCCGAGCCCCGCTTGCTCCGTTCTCCCAAACTGGAAACACAAAGCAGATGATGAAGTTCAAATTCAAATGCCACACCAGGGAGAAGGAAGTATTGAGAAACTATGTCCAACCTCCAGTCTGTTTTTACACATTCCAGCAAGCGTTCGATTGATTTGTTTTGGGCTGGTGTCCTCTCATTGTCTCAAACAAAAGGCCTTCTATGAAAAGACGGACTCGGGTTATGTGAGGAGTGGCTAACATGAGGCACATTTGGGAAACTCTGAAGGAGAGACAGTCCCCAGGATCTTCCTCTAGGGCCAGCACCTCCCATTTATCCGCTAGAGTTAACATCAGGACTGATTCCTCTGATCTCAGCATCACGCTGTAAACCAGAGTCTGGGGAATACGGCTGGTGGGGGCTGAAGCTGATGAAACAGATGCAGTGGCCAATGAGTGAGTGACGCGGCCAGCCACCTCCTCCAGCTCCCTGCTCTGGGCTCAGGTGGGCAGTTGCCATGTCAGCGCTCCATGACGGAGTGGTCTGTGTGATTCTGGGTGGAAAGACTCAGTGGGAGTGAGTTCCTGCAGTTACTCTATTGAGTATTTTGTTCTGCTCTTGTGACTAAACGAATGTGTGGGGAGATAATTATTGGGGCAAGACTGTCAAAGTCTTCTGCCACCTTCTCTTCCTGTAAATGTGCATCCTCAGAGCTGTGGCCTTGGCAGGTTTCCATTCGGCTGTGATTGCATGTTCCCAGTGGAGCCCGCCGCCTGGGGCCCTGGCCCTCCCCTTGTGGACAGTGCTGATATTTAGAGTAACTCAAGCAGGCCTCCCTGACACCCACTGGTTCTCTGGGGGGCAGTGCCAAGCAGGGGCCGCCACTTTCCTATGTCTTGTCCTCCAGGAAGCCTGTTCCCTCCCCTCTCAGGTTGGGTTAGCCATGGTCAATGCTCCCACAAAATCTGGTGCATATCTCTCTCCTCGGGCTGCTATACAGTTATTAGTTATTTAACAGGCCTTTCTTTATATAAAGGTATGTGGGTTAATTGTGGAATATTGGGAAAATATACATACACAAGAAAGGATGATGAAAGTTGACTACTGTTACATCTTCTGAAGATAAGCACTAAGCTCTGATCTATATGCCAATGATTGCATATCTATCTATCTATCTATCTATCTATCTATCTATCACCTATCTGTCTATATTTTTAAAAAGGATTAGCTAGTGTCTACTGTTTGGTCAAGGTCTCCTTTTTCAGGCCACTTGATACTCTTCTGCATCGTGCTAATGGCTGCCAGGTTTTGTATTGTTCAGGGAGCTGGCAGTGTGATGAGGGGAACCGGATTCGGGATAAAGCCACTTTACTGTGAAGACTGTGGCTGTAACCAGCGGCAAGGATGACTAAAGCACTCCTTTTGCTGTCCCACGCCAGCCCTTGAGAGAGGCCTGAACAAGGCACTGAAGAAACTGGATGACTATCTGAGCACCCCTCTGCCAGAGGAGATCGACGCCAACACTTGTGGGGACGATGACAAGGGGTCCCGGCGCAAGTTCCTGGATGGGGATGAGCTGACCCTGGCCGACTGCAATCTGTTGCCCAAACTCCACGTGGTCAAGGTAAGAGACCTCTACCCACAGTGCTGGCCAGGACTGGCCAGATCCAACTCCATCTTAGACTGGGGTTAAGCCAAGGGCAGTGCCGCCTGCTGGGTGAGAAGTCACATGAATAGGGACCCCAAGCCAGTCTCCACTGCGTGCTGGCTGTATAGCCTCCATGTATGGTTCAGTTTTCACCCATGGATTGATTATTTCTAGGGTTGTTGGGAGAATAACATGCATGAAGTGCATGTTATTGTAAGGACTCAAAATATAATAGCTGCTATTGCATTATCATATATAATTATACAAAGTCGTGTCACTCCAAAGGCCTCTTCCTTGCCTCTTCCTCACAGGTTTCCACTGGCCACACCCCCACGCCTGTATTAAATGTGCTCGCATGTGCATGTTTTCTCTGTGCACAGACCCACCTTCTCATTCCCGCTAGCAACCCCTTAGGGCGGCAGGCGACCTCTTTCTCCTCGATCAGTTGAAGGGATGGAGGTTGCAAGAAGGGACATCATTGTTTTACTATTTTACTTTCTGACCACCTTTGACAGGCAGTGTAATCCTTTCCTAAAAGAATCTTAGGATCTGTGAGATGGAAAGAAGGGAATTCTGAGGTTATCCCATACAATGTCCCTTCCCAAACCGGGCCACTTTCTGTGCATCCGTAACAGCTGTGACAGGCTCCTGCGCATCTGTGGCCTCACGCTTCTGATGATGAAGAGCCCTCTGCCTCACAAGCCAGCCCCACCACTTTGGATGGCTCAGATGATTAAAACAGCCTTCCAAGTGGCCCCCTGCCACCCGTTACTCTCTGGAACAACAAGGGACAGGGCTGTTCTTTTCATCTCATTTGAAGACAGCAGTGTGTCCCCCAAACTTCTCTAAACTAACACTTCTCACACCCTTTTTTGACCCTGTCAGCCAGGAGAAAAATGCAATGGGGTCGAATTAGACGCTTCTCTATTTGTACACGTGTTTATGTCTTATTGTCTCAGACAGTAAGCTCTGTGACATAGGGCCTTCTCTAAGCATGATGATGGGCAGATAGTGGCGGCCCTTTAAGAAATACTCATTGATCAATTTTGTTTTATCATCTAGCTGTGTCTTTATGATACTCAGTGTCTGTCTACCTCTCACTGAGAAGAATCAGCTTCAGTCGTTGATCAGCTGGATATCTGCCTGTCTTTTCCAGCTGAGGTCCTGGGCTAGGTATGCAGGCTTCTCTCCAGCCTGCTTCAGTTGAAATCGCTCAGCTGGGTTGCACTGGTGTTCCCATGGGCTCGGCCTGAGCTGAGCCTGGGAGGGAATCATGCACAGCAGTGCTGATGGGCTGGGCAGATACAACCTATTCATAGGAAGACACTTTGGGTTCAGGGCCAAGCCAATGGTCAATGGTGAGTCCAGCCAAGCAACATCTCTTTGAAGTTATTAAGTAGCACATGCCCCACTCCACCCCCAAAACATCCTTTATTCTCTTTTCCTGAGGAACAAGTGATGCCATTTGGGATGATCTGACTCCAGTTCAGTCATACTGTGACATAGTGATGCAATGGAAAGGCCTCCATTTTAGAAGTCAGGAGGCCCAAGTTCTGGTCTTATATCTGCTACCAACTGGCAGCATGAGCTGGGGCAGGTCATTTACTCTTTTTGGAAGTCATTTTTCTCTTGCCTAAAAGAATAGATATGGATTCTATTCCTCCTCTCTTCTTCTTCTTCTCTCTCTTCCCTCCTTCCTTCTCTCTCACTCAGACATGTGCTGACTACCCACTCAAGAATCGCTTGCTGAATAAGGTAAACAAATGGCTCTCCCAGGCCCTGTGCTTTATCCTATAATTTCTTCAGTTCCTCCCAGCCCTGAAAGACTGTTACGCCCCTGTCCTTGGAAGAAGTTCAGTGAGTGGTTCACTGGGAGAGGCTGGGATCAGAGGAGGATGGCCTGTGAAGGACAAAGGCTGGGCCTCACCTCCTGTCTCCTTGGATTTCTGCTGATCCAGCTTATCAGATCCCAGAGACCTGGCAAACCTCTGAAGTGTAGAAAGAGCGAAGGGGAGCCAAGTCAGGCCTCCAGCTTGGCTTCTGACGCCAAAACTTAATCTGGGCTGTGGGAGCTAACTGTTTTCATATGAAAGAGCAAATTCAGAACATGAGCCTAGAAGTCCCTGCAAACGTCAGAGCTTCCTGTGCGAATCTCACCCTCACTCTTATGTGCGCTCCTCTCTCTCTCTCTCTCTCTCTCTCTCTCTCTCTCTCTCTCTCTTCTCTCTTTCCCCCCTTACCTCTCTTTCCCCCTCCCTCCCTCCTGGCTCTCTTTCAGGTTCATCTTCATCCATGGAAGCCAAGTGGCTCTGGCCCAGGTGCTCACTGAGTGTCTGGTTTGAACTTTCATTGTCTGGCTCCCTTCTAGGTCTCATCTCCTCAAGTGAAGCCAACACCCAAGGAAACAGCCAGTTTTGTGACGAAGGCGGGCACACGATTCAGGCAGGCAGGACATGGTGGGCCTTTCATAGCCTCCCCTGGGCCCTTGCCGGGGGCCGTGATCTGTCCAGCTCTTGCAGCAAACAGGAATATGTTTTCATACATTGCATTTCTTCTGTTTTCAAGCTCATAGTATATCCTTTAAAAGCTTGAGGGTAAATTCCAGCATGGAGAGACCTGAGGCCACTCTATCCATCAGCTAGTAACCCACCATTCCTGCATGGATTTGCTCCTTAGCCAAGACAGCCTCTTCCAAAGGCTTGTGGGCAAACCCAGGGGCCCTTCACTTGCAGGGAGCAGAGACCAAGGAGAGCTGGTGGTGGGCGCTGGCCCCAGCGTTCCCTCTTGGTGGGTGTCATGCTGAAGGCTCCGATTCCACTGCCTTTCCTTATTAGCCACACCCGAGCTGGACAGAGCAGGGAGGGGGTGCCTTCTTCGGTAACTACACCAAACCGGTCATTTTAACTGAGAGACTTTAATGTAAGAAGGTAGTGAGTACTGAAGAACTAGGAAGACAAAACGAACAAGGAAGTTCTACCTTTAGGAAGCAGCTACTACCCCTAGGGCAGGAGGCGCAAATGGAAGAGGTTGGAATTATTAAAACGTAGAGACTTTGATGAGGGGCCTTGGACCTCTGAGGTGGGGCGCTGCTTAGCTGATGCTGGGGGGCCAAGTTCAGAGAATGGCTGGTGAGACTGGGACTGAACCTCTGCAGTGGGGTCACTGTTGGGTGCTGGCCTTTCTGAGCTGGTGTGATGACGCAGGTTCCATGTGCTGGCAAAACAGCAAACTGGATGCAGCTGCTGTTACAGGAGCAAACAAGACTGGCATGAACAGGAAGCCAATAGGAAGGGGCACCTCCTTCTGCCCTCCTCCACCATCACAGGCTTTATCTCTAGCGCCCCCGTTTGGTAGAGCCTACCAGGGAGTCGCAGGCAAAGCAGAGGTGTGATTTGAGCAGTCTTAGCCCCAGCATCACAAAGGAGCAAACACAAGGGTGGGTTTGTAGAAAAGCAGCAAGAGTGGCATAACCAAGGAGAGCTATTCCTTTGTCATTTACACAGGGCTGAGTGGCAAAGTGGAGAGAACTGTAGATTAGAAAGCAGGGACTATAATAAATCTTAGTGATTACTCTGCAATATCGGTTGCATTAATTATTTTTCTGTGTTACATTGTGTAAGCCACCAAATCTCTGGTGGCTTCAGTTTGCTCATTGCTAAGGATCTTCAGTCTTTAAAAATTAAGTGAGTTGATAACATATGACACGAACCACACTTTGATGTTGGGATAGCTGGGGATGGTAAAGATGAAATATAACTGTTTATTGAATCCCTACTTACTTAACCTTTTACTTTTCTCATCTGCAGAATGGGACATAATACAATCTGCCTTATACTTACTTAGAGATTTAAGTAGCTTGCAGAGTGCTCCCAGCAGTGTCTGGAGCAGAGCACATGGGAAATAAATGTCTGTTATTGTGGTTACTCTTACCGAGAGCATTGTTGAGATTATAGAGGGGCACAGAAATGAAGAAGTTGTGGTTCCGTCCTGCTCACACCTAGGGAAGTGAGAGAGAGACACTAAAACAGCGGCTGTGATTCAGAGAAGAACAGATCTCAGTGTTGTAATGGAAGTTCAAAACCGATGTAGGAGAATGGAGGGGAAATGACTCCTTCCTCCTTGGAAATATGGTGTCTACGAGGCTGAGCCTTTCATACAATGGGTCGTCATTGTTCTCCACTCAGCACAGCTTTCCGGTGAACCCTGCACATCACTGGCAGCAAAATGAGGGTGAAAGCCCAGGGTGGCCGATCTGGGGGTTCTCTGAGTGGGAAGATCCTGACCACTGGCCCTTGTCTAAGAAGAAAGCAAGGGAAGGAGTCAGAGAGGTGCTTTACGAGAGAGAGGTCACCTGTGCTAACCTCACCCCAGCCCCTGTAGGGCTAGAGCAGCCGTGGGCAAACTACGGCCCACGGGCCGGATCCGGCACGTTTGAAATGAATAAAACTAAAAAAAAAAAAAGACCATACCCTTTTATGTAATGATGTTTACTTTGAATTTATATTAGTTCACACAAACACTCCATCCATGCTTTTGTTCCGGCCCTCCGGTCCAGTTTAAGAACCCATTGTGGCCCTCGAGTCAAAAAGTTTGCCCACCCCTGAGCTAGAGGAAGGACCAGTTAATGTGCAGGCCCTCGTGCCCAGTGAACATAAAGTATTCAGAACTTCCGGGCATTGCCAACACGGCGTTAAACCAAGAGCATGAGGCCCATATGACCGCACAGGCCATATGTCTGTGAAGACCCCTGGCTTGTGAGACCTGAGAAAAGAGACCACCCTGCCCCTTCCTATGAAGGAATGCATGCACATGGGTAAAAGGTGGGACTCAATGAATTATAATAGTATGTCATGTTTCTTGAACACTGAGTCCGAGTCAGCCACCCCTCCAAGCATTTATGTGTGTTAACTAAATTTATGTGTCTCTACAGTTTTCTCCACTTTGCCACTCAGCCCTATGTAAGACCAGTCCTATTACTACCTCTATTTTAGAAATAAAGAAAGTGGGGCTCAGAGAGGTTAAGTAACTAGTCCAAGGTCACACAGCTGTTAAGTAGTGGAGTCAGGATTGCAGAGTCAGTCAGTTGGGATCCAGAGCCTATGCTTTTAACCACTATGCAACTCTCAACACAAATACCACTTCCCTGAATGCCCAAGTCTCTGGCCCCCAATGTGGCAAAGTAGAGAGAGAACAGAAATCGCTTTGTTCACTCCCATATCATACCTGGAACCATATACATTCAATTAAGATATACATTCAATATATAACTTACTTTTTATGTTTTTACTGGAGGCCTGGTGCACAAAATTTGTGCACTTGAGGGAGCGGGGGCATCCCTCAGCACTCTCGCAGTCCAGGAGCCCTCAGGGGATGTATGACTGACAGCTTAGGCCTGCTCCTCGCTCAGTCCCGATTGGCTAACCCCAGCAGCAAGATAAGCTGCGGTCTGAGTGTCTGCCCCCTGGTGGTCAGTGCACGTCATAGTGACTGATCGACCAGTTGACTGTCTGCACCCTGGTGGTCAGTGCACATCATAGCGAGGGGTTGAGTGGCCTTAGCATATCATTAACATATTACACTTCAATTGGTTGAACAGACAACCGGATGACTGGATGGACACTCAGCATATTAGGCTTTTATTATATAAGACTCCCTTCTATAAATAAGGATGCTTATGTAAAATAAAATGGATATGGAAACATAGAAAACAATTTGATTATCATTCTGTCAATGAGACATGACCACTGGTAATACATTGGCACATACACTTCTAGTCATCATACATATTTCTCCAAATATCATGAACTTTAAACTTAATGATCTACCTGGAAGAGTTCTCCAGGTCACTGGAATTCCCCCTGCAGCATCACTGTTACTGGCTGTCCAGGACACCATTGCCTTTATGTATGATAATGTGTTCATTCAGTCATATGTTGCTGGACATCTGTGTTGTGTACCATTTTTTTTTGCCATTCCAAACAGTCCTGTAATCACATATGTGTAGCTAAATCTTTGTGTACACCTATGATTATTTCCTAAGGAAAATCCCTAGAAGCATAATCTCTAGGCCAAAGGGAAAATTATATTAACTTGAGAAATATAAAATAAAATAATGCAAACCAAAATCAGATACAGAGGCAGCACTGGCCCCTTGCATCACACACACTTTGCTGCTGGTCTGGTGTGATGCATGGGGGGGTCGGAGGGAGGTTTGCTGTGCGCACATCCTGGGTCGCACCCTAACACCTCCTCAATGACTTGCTTCCTGCTCTCACACCATCTCTGTTGTAGATTGTGGCCAAGAAATACCGCAACTACGACTTCCCGGCAGAGATGACAGGCCTGTGGCGGTACCTCAAGAACGCCTACGCTCGGGACGAGTTCACCAACACCTGTGCCGCTGACTCAGAGATCGAGCTGGCCTACGCCGACGTCGCCAAGCGCCTCAGCCGATCCTGAGCACAGCCACCTCGGCCACCTCGCCCCGTCACTGCTGCAGAACTCAGCTTCTCCCAAAGGACTCCTCTTCACAGACCCTCCTCCACTTTGCCTCGGGACACATCTTTAATGGTCAGGCCACGCCTTGCTGGCATCATTCGAACTCCAGCCTGCCATCTTAGTGAAGGTCTGCGCCAACCCATCTGATCACACAGGACTCCGCAAGCAGAAATGCTAGACATAATCAAGCTCTCAGCCTTTTGGTTCCGTCTGGGTTCAGCGTACTTGGGGTCAGTGTTGCAGAACCCACATACGGGATTGTCACTGGCCCCTTCTGCCAATATCAAAATATCTCCTCAGATGCATTAGAAACATGCAACGCCCTGTTCTTTTCCTTCCTCCTCTTTGTCAGTAACTCCAAGGCCAAGGACAAATGCCATCTTAGTTCTTATTACATAAAGATCCCCTGCTCTTACGGGGTCGGAGAGAGTGAATGGAGAGGGACCGAGCAGGCTGTGGATTTTGACATCTGGAAGACACACCTGGCGTCACTCACTCCTTCCTGACATTCCTGGACACCGAAGGCCAGACTGGAAAACCACTTCAGGCCCAGTCTCGGTTCACTGCAATGCTCTGACGGTCACAATGCCATCGTGCGCCTGGCTGACACCGACCTCCGTGTTTATGCTAGCCAGGCCTTGCCAGGAAAGGAAATTGGCATCAATTCCAAACTGGGGGCACAGGGATGGGGCGGAGAGGGGAGCAGTGTTGATGCCAAAAGGCCCTCGGGGGTCTACCAGCCACGGGATTGCTTGCTTAGGGGTAGTTGCTTCCTTGCAGGTTACATGCCTGGGTTTGACTGTTTATCTTCGAGTGAATATTTGTCTGTGAGAAAGTAGATGAGCGTGGGAGGTGGAGGGATGAGTGAAGATTTAAAAAATCCTTTATGATGCTCAGTGTTCCCTGGAAATTTTGAAGACAGGTCTTCTCTCTCATAAGCTAAGTCTTGAACTGATGTTGTCATGTAACCAGCAACCTTATAGCAAGAACCCAAGAATTGGCCAAAAATGACTTTGCAGGCTCTTCAGGTTGTTCCTGGATATGGGTCTGCTACCTGGGGGCTCGCAGGCAGCCGCTCCGGGCTGACCCAGCCGCAGCCTCCCCTGGGAGAGTCACAGTGAGGAGGTGGCATGGTCATGGAACCTTAGGAAGAAAGTCCTTGAGCTTTTCTGACTGGGAAACCATGCGGTTTGAGCTTGAAAAAAACAGGTGTGCCCATGTGGGTTAATGTTCTTACCACCTGACTCAACGACCCGATGAACAAAAGGAAACTATTTTTTAGATAATATTGCTCTCCTAAGTCCTTCTTCTGGAGTTTCGCCTCCTTAAAATCTTACCCTGCTTGAGTATGGTGACCAGTGCAGAGGAAACTAAGAGAAATGAACTAATCATCAGCTCCCGCTCCCAGGAACGCCCTGTGTGAGGAAATCCACCGCCACAGACCCTCACCTTCAACAATCCTCCCTTCTGTGTTGCCTGCTGGTGGAGAGTGAGGTTCCCAAATGCCACAAAGCCCCAGGACTTGGCTCATTGCTCAGGGAGGGCAGGACAGCATGGGTCCTCGCCATACAAACACCAACAAATTCCAGCCCAAGCAACCCCCGGAACTAGCTATCTCCAGGGATCTCAGGAGAAAAAGGGGACCCCTTGATCAGAGCAGAGGGGAGGAAACGGGGTCTCCTTCAGCCTACTGAGGAAGAGGAAATTGCTCAGTAGGACGTTTTATAAGCCTGAGAGTTTGGAAAAAGCAGAATGAGTTGATTCATTTCCACCTCTAAAGGGTCCTTTCCACAATTCCCTGGAAACTTGTCTCTCCCCCCTCCAAGGTGTTTAAAAAGGAGACATGGTGAGGAAATAGTCCTTTTACCATAAGGGAAAGCCCCTAACTGGCCTTCTGGGGGATGAAAGCTTGAATGATCCCAGGAGGCCTTTTCATTAGTGTGAAATCCTTCCCCACCTTCGCAGCTCAGGCCACGACCCTAGAGGCAGCCTGCTTTCCTGAGCCCTTCCATGGCGCTGTTCTAGAAGCACATTCGGGGGACAGAGAAAACAGGGAGCCCAGGCGGGCCAGCCCCTCCCCCCCCCCCCCCCCCCGGAGGTGTTGGCACCCACTAACAACCCTGACTGGATACTCAGAATTCCAACAACTGGCGAGTCTGTAAAAGCAGTTTTTAAAAACAAACAAGCCAAAGCAAATCAATATTGTTGTTTCTAGATGTTCCTTCTGTGGCTGACTCAATTTTACATAAATAACACTAATAGGCACGGGGTAGGGGCCGTTATGATTAATTATAACCATTTAAAAGAGGGGGAGGAGTTAGAGATGGAAAGAGACTTAGTTCAGGAATATCTTTTTATTTCAACTTTAGATTATTATATAATGCAACTATTGACTTAGAGATTGAAGGTCTTATGGCCAGATTTATCAGAGTATTTTTAAATAATAATAATAGTATTACCTTCTGATTATTTTTTTTTTCAAAAGAGATTTTTCTTCAGCCTTCTAAGGCGAGGCCATCACCTTGTCATATACACAGCAAATCGTCTCCCAGCAAGTGTGGTAGGCTCTTAGGTGTCCCCAGGACGAACTCACGGAGTCTTGAAGGTTTGCAGTATGGGCCTACACTCCAGAGTTTTAAGACAGGAGGCAACCCTTGTCATGGGTCCCGAGCGAACATTGCTCCCGCAGAAAGCATTTCAGTGGCCCAAAAAGGGTTGAAATCCTGTTTGTTTGTTTTTTAATTTATCTCCTGTGACTTTCACATAACTTTTCTGTGTGTGTGTGTGTGTGTGTGTGTGTGTGGGTGTGTGTGTGTGTGGCAAAGGCAGAAACAGTCAAACTCAATGACTGTGTTGAATTTACCCACTTTACTCAGCACTGCCTACCTCTCAGGTTGGCCCAGAGTGAAGATACTGGGTAAGATTTTAATAACTCTGAAAGGTGAGCTGGGTAAGTAAAATCTTGACTGATCCAGAGCATAGTTCCTTCTATCACTGGCCTTCATCTCTTGACAAAGGCAGTCAAATAATTGCCTGACAATTCAGAATCACAGGCACAAGTAAGAGGATCTTGTTTGAAACGAGGGATACAGCTACCTGGCACGAAACTAACGCCTAGAAAAGTGAAAAACACTCCATCGGTTCCTTTGGCCATGGGATCTTAGACCAGGCTCAGCTTTCCAGGACACAGTGCTGTCCTTTGTGTCCACTTCTCCTGCTGTGGGGGGCCAGTGAGGATCTTTAATTTTCACTAGAAAAACCGTATTTTCTAGCATTTGTCAAATGAAGCAACAGAAGCTCTTCACCACACCAGTGCCCGTCGGCCACTTTGCCGACAGACAGTATAAAACATCATAGAGTTGTCACAAAGTGAGCACACCTGGAAAAGACCCTGAAGATCCAAGAGTCCCAGGAATCAGCAAAGTCTAGAAAAATAGAAGTAAAAGGGAGGTGGAGTCAGGAAGGTGCAGGTCTATCTACACGAGTTTCTCATCCTGAGAAACCAGGGGGAGCCTGAACCTAAAATTAATTGGCCCAGAAGCAGCAGGTAGCCGGGAGGGGCTGTGAGTCTCAGCCCCGTTCCTACTGCCCTGGAGCCATCTTGGAGCAGAGTGGATTAAAAGGACAGTGTCTCTGACTTTGGAGAGGTGAAGCATTAACTCATAGTTAAACTTCAGTCCACGATTCCCAAGGGATCACTGGCTTAGTTTTGTGTGTGACGTGAAAAAGAATCTTAAGCTTTAGACAAAGATGTGTGCATGCAAAGCACCCTGGGAACACTGAGGGGTCACAGCACTGGCCTTGGGCCCCTTCTGCACACAAGGCCTATTGTCTTCTGTTCATCGCTCTTCAGCCCTCAAACCAAACAGCAGGTGCCGCCTCAGGGAGGCATGTTCCTCTCCCTTTGTCAATATTCTCCTCCCAGCTCAGTTTCAGGACCCTTTCATTTCATAATTAGGTATGATTCAGGTGTGCACCATTTTATTTAATATTACTGAAGGAAATAGATCCAAACCTTCCCTCCCCGACCAAACATAAAATAAAAGATGGCCTCACGAGAGGGTTTGGGCTAATCTGTGTGTCTATAAAAGCCATCTGTTTTATGGCAAAACATAGTTTTAAGGAACCAGTTATCTACAGTATATTTTATGTAGCCCGAGATTTCACAATCTTGACTATGCCTATATTTAAAACATAAAATGCCCAGCTGATGTTTGAATTTGTCTTACTTTCCTGACCACCTGGTTGTCCCATTTGATAAGCTGGAGAGTTAACTAATTTAGCAGAAGATGCCTAGATTTTAGGAAAGAACAAATATCTCATGTAATAAAGACACTTGATTTTCTCAAGACCTCTAACTGTGGTGATAAAATAACAGAACTTGCTTTCCAACCTTAATGAATGTAAAATGCCTTTTAATGAAGATATTGCTGAATGTTGTCCTCATATGAACCAGTTATAAATTTGTTTTCCAGTCTCGATTGGTATTGATTGATTCAAATAAAGTTGGTTTATTTTCAAATATTACCAAGGAATCATCAGACTTCTTACTTAAGGTGGGGAGTTCCTGTGCTGTTTTGAATGACAAGTATGAAATACTTCTTTTTTTCAAAATAAAGGTTTTCTTTTTTGTTTTTTATTATAAAAGAACATACAAACTTCTGGTTATAAAATAAATTTTTTTAAAAAAGAAAATATGTTCATTCTCCTTAAGAATTAAAAACAGATAAGAAAAGACGGAAGAAGAAAGGGAAAAGCAAAAAGCTTGTGCCCCAGCCATACAAAAATGGATTTTTATTTTAGCAAGGCTAAAATTCTATCATAGTACACGGCTAGGTAAAAAAAAAAAAAAAATTCTGATGTTCCTTCATGTTTCTCATTTCAACTTCCTGTCTGCATTGTAGACCCTGGGGGTAAGCTTATAGAGACAGTCCAGGAGTGATGTAAGAAATACATTAAAATGCCCTCTCGGCATTCCCGGCCTGAAATTCCCACCTTAGCACCACATCAATGACTCTGGATTAAGGACCCGAGAGTCCTCAGCCAGTTTCCCCTGAAGTCAGCCTAATCCCTGATAAGGACCTCTGTGAGCATTCACATTGCTCGAAGGTGCGAAGGTCCTGCCAGTCCCGGTGTCCTCCCTGCTGTCTCAGAACCTAGCTTATCATCATCTGGGACAGGAAGAAGCACCTGGCGCCGGTGACAAGTCCTGGTGGGAGAGGCAGCCTCTCACGGGTGTAGCAGATGCTGTCACTGCTCACCTCTCTATCCTGACCAGCCCTGTCTCCCTCCAGCAGAGCTCCGATTGGTCGGAGTCCATCTCCCCTGCCTCCACTTCCCTCCTGACCACTCTCTCCATACACTTATGTGACTCAGGTGAGTGCATTTCCAAGCCCATTTCCAGGGGTGAATCATGAATGGTCTGAGCCCTTCCTCAGGCTGTGGTTGGTTTCTGAGTGGGCGCTTGGCCAAGTTCAACCCAGTATTGTGAGGGAATATTTGCTCAGGAACTTCTGAGAAACATCTTGTTCTTAAGAAAGTGGCTCCTGCCCAGCTGGTGTGGTTCAGTGGTTGCACGTCAAACTGAACAAGAACAAGCATGTCAAACTCAAAGGCTAACACAAGCCAAATAAGGTTTAAGTCTATGTGGCTGCAAGAAAACAAAAGCTGCAATTTTCATAGAAATGTAGGTTTATTTCAATAGAGACATGCTGGATACAAAGGGCTGAAATAAATGAGTAATCAACATAAAATAATACATTTTAATAAAAATTAATATTTTTTCTTGAACATTAACTTACCAGACACTGAATAACTGCACAAATTAATAAGCATAGCACAAATAAACCTATTTTTCTTGTTCTCTGAAAGTGAAATATTTTCCTGTTGCGCACACCAAACAAGTCAGTCCAAGACTAATGAAGTGGCAATTGGCTGCTAAAATATTCGATGCTGGTATTAGTGGAGAGAAATGGTGCATCTGCGAGTAAGGTGCATAAGGGAAATGAATACAACATGATTATAGTAATCAGACATTAGCAAATGTTGTAGTTCCTTATTAATAACTAGTGCCCCGGTGCACAGATTGAAAGGAAATTAATTAGAAGGTAGCCAGTGGGGCGGGACTGGGCAAGAGGGGCGGGACAAGCGCTGGAGCCAACCTCCAGCAGTCCCTTCCAAGGGCGTCTGTGGAGTGAGTGTGTTTCCTCAGGCAGGTGGGGTCCCTCAGCCTAGCCTGCAGGGATCAGACCCAAAACCTGCTCTCCGACATCCCCCAAAGGGAACTGGATTGCGGTTCTCGGGTAACGCACCCTGAATCATGTTCCCTCCTCTCTGGTTCCTGGGTGCATTACCTGAGAACCACGGCTCTGAAGTCACCGCAGTTCGGCAACTCCTGCATTGAGCATCTGCCCCCCGGGTGGTCATTGCATGTCATAGCTACTGGTTGGATGGTTGCTTAGCCTTTTATATATATAGATTATGTACAACAGGATACTGTAAAAATTAAGAGATTTTTATTAAAACATTTCTTACATACCATTATATTGGCTGGGCCGCAAAAATATTTGTTGTGGACTGCAAGTGGCCTGCGGGTCACGAGTTTGACATGCTTGAACTAGAAGATCACGGTTTGATTCCTGGTCAGGTCACTTGCCTGGGTTTCGGGCTCCATCTCCAATAGGGGGCATGCAGGAGCAGCCAATCAATGATTCGGATCATTGGTGTTTCTGTCTCTCTCTCCTCTCCCTTCCTCTCTGAAATCAATAAATCAATATAAATATATTTAAAGAAAGAAAGTGACTCCTTAAGTCGATCCTGTGGGAGACCTGCAACTGCTGGCCCTCTGGAGGCCATGATAGGCAAGCCCTGGGGTAAGGCAATACCTGCAAATGGGACCACTGAGCTGCTGCATTAGCAAACTCCGAAACCGGTTCTAATTCTGTGTTTCCGGTTCTGTAATAGATTCCAGGTTGTTTGAGAGTGGTTTAGTTTAGTTTATTATTATTATTATGAATGGCCGGAGGCATCCTACGTGGCATATTAGCTAAGTTTGTTGTTGTTATTAACCTATTAGGTGGTCATATTGCTCACTCAGGAAGTGTCCATGTTTCCACTGTTTGAATGCAGAGGGTCTGCTCTACAGGCTGACCCAGGCGGGCCGCACGGGACACGGCATCTCTCTGTGTCTGTACTATGATGAAACCTATGGCATATGAGTGGCAATGACCATGACTTGCATTGAGAACTGAGTCCTGTTCCAGAGAAGCTTCCAGAAAGTGAACTTGGAAGTGAGAGTATCTCATTATACTCAAAGGTGTTGTGAGCTGTGTCTCTCTCTTTTTTTAAATTAAATCTTTATTGTTCAGATTATTACAGTTGTTCCTCTTCCCCCCACCCCATAGTTTCCCTCCACCTGGTTCTCACCCCACCCTCTACCCTTACCCCCCCCCCCCAACACTGTCCTCATCGATAGGGGTATGATTTTTTTCCAGTCTCTTCCTGCACCCCCACACCCCTTTCCCCCCGAGTGTCTCTTTTATTTTTCTGTCTAGTAGCCAAAGTCCTCAGAGTTCCAGTAAGTTTTACCTTGCAGGAAAAGGCATGGGGTATCAGACTGGAGAGGTAGGAAGCTCAGGACTGAAGAAAACAAAGAGGTCAGAATTCCAACCATGTGTCCATCATTAAACTTCCATGTGACCTGGAATAGGCCCCTTTCTGGGCCTCCGTTTCCCCAAGGCATTATTGAGGTCCCTTGCCGATGAGATGATGAGATTCCTGATGAAGAGTAGTTATTGTTAATAAAGGATTATTTAGAGTGAAATGGCATTTCAACCAATTGGAATTCATTCTGTTGGAAGGTCTCACTCTGGTCTTTAATAGAAAAAAGGTGATCACCAGGAAACACATGAATATTAGGAATTGGGGGATTTTTTTCTTTTACAGCAAATTTCAGGCTATCGGAGTCAGTTCACACCCATATCAGCCCCTTATCTTTCTAGTCTACGTCCAGTAAAATCTACATCTATATGCAATGGAAATGAACGTGAGGCCCTGCAGTTAAGTTTGTTAAACTGCAAGTATTTATGTAGAAAATAAAGCAGACTCAAATTTTGGGAAAATTTTAAATGAAAGGTATGGATGTTATTTTTAAAGTTTGAGTTTAACCCTTCTTTAGCTGGAATAGCTCAATGCCCCAAATCATCTTATTTCCGAGTTTATATAGGACTTGGAGTCTGAACTGCACAAGGTACATCATACAGACATGGTGACAGAGACCAGCTTGGAATCCAGTACTCTCCCTCCCGTGGAGCAGTGCCTGGTTGCACGTCATTTTGTATTGACCTGGAATTGTTCCTGTGTTAGCCACTCCCCACCACCCTCTCCCCAATTAAAAACTCAGCTCCTTTAAGGGATGGATGTAGGTTAGCCAGTGCTGTGCCAGGTCTCACCTTGGCTAGCCCTCAGCAAATATTAGATGCTCGAAAATATTTATCGTGGTTGGCTGGAGAGGTCATGAGACAGTATTCTGGATTTCTGGGTTCACCTCAGATCTCACTCTTCCTTTCCCCAAAGTCCCTGACACCCACTGTACCTTGTTTCTGAAAATGGAGTGATAACAGAGCCAAGGAGAAAAACGGGCATTTGTGTTAGTTAAATATGTTTCTAATATACTTCTGAAGCATGGATGGTTCTAAAACAGTCCATACAGCATGTTTCTGTCTGTCTGAAAAGATGAAAAGCTGCCCAGTGCTCATTGGATCACATGGTTGTGATTATGTAATGATTTAGTTAGTTTCCCAAGTTGGCCACAAAATTCTGCTTAGATTGAGTGTTATATTAAAAAAATGGATTAGAAACTTTGAGATGAGGATGGCTCTAGTCTTAGAATTATCTGGCTAAATAAGGATTAAACAAATTTATCTTTTTCTTCCTGAATATATATGTTCGTTAGAGAGAGTTGAGAAAATACAGAGAAGCAAAAAGGAAGACATTAAAGACTACCTGTGATCCTTACACCCAAAGGTAACCACTATTAATTTGTAAATAATTAAATTTCTAGGCTTTTGCCAGCTGTTATTGAGAACTGACACCAATGTACTTTCCTGCCTCTATGTTAAACAATTATGGGTCAATGATATTTTCCTATTTTGTGCCAAACAATGCTGGAACCAGACAACAATAACTGACTACTTACTCCAGAAAATCCTTGCTTATTTATGAAGACCAACAGATTGCTCAACAATATTTGCTTCAAGACCTTACCTTACAGTGCCCACCAATGTAAAGCCCACTGAGCCAAAAATTGCCCAACCCCAACCAGTCCCTCCGTGGTAAGACCTACCTCACCTCTGGCCTCAAAACCCTATAAATATTCTCCCTCAGTTTTGCTCTTCAGAAATACTACCAAAGCTTTGTCAGGAAGGTGTTCTTTATTGAAATAAAACCGATAAACTTCCCTTTTCTTCATCAGCGAGTTTCTCGTGTGTGTGTGTGTGTGTGTGTGTGTGTGTGTGTGTGTTTTGTAATTGTCAGCTAACATTCTACATCCTGTTTTTAACGTTTTTCACTCATATATCATGAACACATTTCCTTGCCTTTTTTTTCATCTGTAACATCATTCTTATGTATCATAATAAATGTAATCAGTTCCCTATTATTTGGTCTTTAGGATATTTCTAATTTCTTACAACAATGCCATAATGAGGTTCTAAGAAGCTAGCTTCTCCATTCTCACTGTTTCCCTTCAGAATAGGTTTCTGGAGATGAAATGGCTAGTAAATCAGAAAACTGCACATTTTAAGTCTCCTGATATATATTGCTAAATGTGCTTCCAGGTGAGGCCAACTTTTCTCTTACCAGAGTGCTTATTTTCTTACATCACTGCCAGCACTGGGTTTTATCATTTTTTCAGTTCTTCTTAGTTTCGTATGTGCAGTAGACCTGATGGTTATGCGCTTGCCGAGGCTCTCTCCTGGGTGTGCAATTCCACTTTCTTTACTGTCTTCAGGTTTTGTCTCTCAGAGGGCAGCGTGCTAGCTTCCTCCTCTGCAGCGCAGCTGCTGTGTCCACGAGCTGCCACATCATGGAAGGAGTTGACGATAAACTGGTTCTTGGGGCAGTTGTTCCCCTTTGGGCTTCTTGGTATATTTCTAAGTAGAAGAAAAAATGTAGAATGTCTCCTTTAAATAAAACATGAGAAAATTTAAAGAGCTAAAAATCTTTAGGCCACACAAGAATTGCCATCCTAGATCAAACCCAGAGTATATATCCTGCCAGTAGAGTCTCAATATTAGGAACATATTATGGGAAGGCATGTACGGGCGTTGGGGGAGGAATACTTTCTGGCTTATAAATTTGGAAACATTAGTTTTGGACTTACAGAGAATTATTTTCTATCAGAAATTTCCAGCAGAAACTCTCACAATTCATGGAGCTCCTGGCCTTCAGAGCAAGGTCAGCCCTGTCCTTAGGGAAGATGAGTATGCATAAAGTAAAGAGAGAGAGAAAAAATGACAAGTTGGCAGGCACTGCACTGGGATTTGTGGAAGTGTGTAGGGGAAGGGAAGTAAGAGAACCTGAAATGCTAAATCTGTATTTCTAGGGTAATGATCTCCAAAGTACTGTGGCCTCTAAAATAAGACCTCAGAGACAGGCACATTTTCAGTCTTCAGTGCTAGTTTAAATAATGGGGAGAGGAGACTTTCTATTCACCTGGAACCAAAGGACTTTTGGGATAAGGTGGTCTTCGATCTTTTCTTTTGCCCCCTCCACACCCTCCTGCATCCCACAACTCCTTGAGTACTACTTATTATCACCATGTGTCTGTGATTCTCCGAGAAGTTCTCAAAAATCAAATCAAGATGGCCCTGCCTATCTGGCCCTAATTTATCAAAATGCCATATAACCTGAAAATAAAAGCTAGGAGAAAGGTGATGAATGTGAAAGAGCATGAGATTCTAACTGAACCACTACATAGTACAGACTGCAACAGTTCCAAGTTCAACATCCAAGAGAGACATGGAGCCCAACAGCTATCATGCGGTTATTTAATTCTAGAAAAGGGAACTATATGAGTGTGTTGAGGGGGGTAATGAAAGGAGCAGTTAAAATGTAAATTGCCCACGAGAGACTATTTTAAAATGCTGTTTGGAGTACCTTGCAAGGAGCTCCAAAGTCAATAATAAAAGACCCTATAAATGCATCAAGGCAGAAAGCCAAGTAGATGATCAGTGAGATCACTTGACCCAGAACTGCACCGGGGGGTGAAATGGAGACAATATGAAGAGGCAGTTCTTTCCCTTTCCAATGCTGTAAAAATGAAGAAAGACAATGGGGACACCCCCATTCCTCTTTTGAAAACCATTGTCATAAATATGGACACAAACACAAATAGACTTAATGAACTGAGGGCAACGGATGCCAACAAGAGGTAGCCTGAGGGAAAAGCCAACTGGGTAAAATTCATGGTTAAAAGATGGGAATAAGCATCCCTGGGAGGGGCTATAACAGACACCATACAGGCAGTAACACGGTCCCAGCTGCACCCACAGAGTATTGATTCTCTGAGATATTGGCCCAAGGCTACTGTGTCCAAAAGACCAGCCAAATGCTGGGCTTCCTGAGGAAAGGCCTTGGCATGACACAGAAAGCTTTGCTTTTCCTGGTGTCAAACCAGGGCGTGGGCATGCCTGTCTGCGGTTCTGATTGCCAAATGCCAGAGATTATCAACGGTGGTGATCGCCACCATGTTGAAGGCCTATCCTGGGTCTTCTGGTGCTAAATGGAATGTATTTGCATGATCTCAAATTCTTTTCATAATTTAAAAAATTTTTCAATTACAGTTGACATTCAATATTATATTAAAGGTGAAAGGGTTAAGAAGTACAAATTGGCATTATCCCAAATTCTTACAACATTCGCATAATGCATACCACTTTTTCATTTACAGAATGGGACTCTGAGGCCCACAGCAGTTAAGCAAATTGCTCATGTTCACAAGCCAGTAGGAGTTAGGATTTCTACCTAAAAGACTGATACCAAGTCTTAAAGGTGAGGAAGATAGACTGAAACAGAAAATAGTTTACTTTAATCAGAGGGGCAGAACTGTAATATGATCAAACTCAAAGTAATGAAAAGCTTGTGAGTTGATCACCAGGTATAAGAGTGAGCCAGGTGACACATAGTATGGGAAACCCTGAAACGGCTAAAATTAAAAGTACAAATTGCTTAATAATGGGTCTTGGAAACTGTTCTGTATAAGTACATAAAGAGCCTCCTCAGCTTGTTGATTTTATAAGGGCACAGTTTTCATCATATGGATGTACCTTTATTTGTAAAAATATTTAATTAAAAAAGCATGCACACAATACAAAGCAATCATGCCGTTCAAGAAGCATTACAATAAAAAGCCGGTGACCTTTCAGCTACAAACATTCTCACCCATTCCCCAAAGGCCCCCACTGCTAACAGTTTCTTGTATTTGCTTCCAGAAAATGTCTACGTGTACACACACACATCACATTGCACATATATGTTCTTGTTTTGTGAGAATATAGGATATGTGGGTGTATATGCATGTGTCATATGTATGTCATAAAAAATAGGAGGGCAGGTTTGTTTTCTTTTATCTTGCATTTTTTTTTTACTGAATATATCTTGGGGAGCTTTTTGTGTGAATTCATGTTTCACATTCTTTGAAACATCTGTATAGTGTTTCATTGTGTGAATGTAACTCAATTCACTCAGCCAGTCTTCGTTTAATAGACATTTAAGGCCATTTCCAGTCTTCTGCTTTTGAAATAATATTGCAGTAAACCATCCTTGCAGGTGATTTTCTTTTTAAAAAAATATTTTTATTTATTTCAGGGAGGAAGGGAGAGGGAGAGAGAGATAGAAACATCAATGATGAGAGAGAATCATCTGTTGGCTGCCTCCTGCACGCCCTGCACTGGGGACTGAGCCCACAACCTGGGCATGTGCCCTGACCGGGAATCACACCATGACCTCAGGTTCAGAGATCGATGCTCAACCACGGAGCCACGCCGGCTGGGTTGCAGATGATTTTTAATGTGTGAGCGCAAATATTTGCAGGATAAGCTTCTCGTATGATTATCAGATTCCAGAAAAAAAAACTTTCATTTTTATTGTAATTTTAAATAGTAAATGCATTCAAATGGTTTATAAATTAAAATAGCTTAACAAAATAAATATTGGAAAGTTTCACCACCCACACCCCTGATCATTATACTTCCTTCACCATCTTTAAATAAAGATTATATTAGTTTCTTGTGAATCCTTCCAGATTATTCTTTATTCAGTTGCAAGAAATAAAAATATATATTTTATCCCCTCTGTTCTTATCCCAAGAGTACATACTGCATACATTCTTCTATATCTTACTTTTTTTTTTTGCTTAATGTATATTACAGATCTTTCCATAAATGAAATAGGGTTCATCCCCTTTATTTTTACAGCTGCATACCACTTTATATTGTAGATATTTTATAACTTAATTAGTTCTCTTTTGATAGACTGAGAGAACTAAAATTATTTCTATATATTTGCCACTGGAAACAATGAGTAAATGTATACATACCTCATTTTACACTTATATGAGTAGATATATGAAAATGCAGATGGTATGCTACCATTTGTATAAAAGAATGCAAAGCTGAATTATATATCTGTGTTTGTGGGGAATCTTTAATAATTCCTTGGGAGGATAAACAAAAAGATAATAATGTTTCTTGTTAGGAAGGATGGGAACCCAATGGAAGGGAGCAAGGTAGGAAGGAGATTTTTCTCTGTACATCTTTTTATGTTTTATTATTTGAATCATGTGAATCTGCTACAAGGCTACGTGCCTATTTAAAAAATTATGTAATATGTGTCAAGATCTGTTTATGACATGTTCAGATGAACGCATGGGGGTTATAGTTTTAACCTCTAGGATCTTGGAGCAAAGTTATAATTGGCCGTCATGCTTCTCTTCCAAATCCATCCCTTGGTTCTCCACCTGGCTTGTAGCACAACCACCAGCATCAATGTCCACACATTTTCTTTCCCCGGTGATTGATTTAATGTTTCTAGCATTATCCCCTTTTCCTGAAACCCTAGTGACAATGGGAATCCCAGTTAACAGACCCTTCCTGCAGCATTAAAGTAAGGAACGTGATCAATAGAAAATACCCCATATCATACAGAGATCCAACATTAGGTGAGGGGACCTGTGGCTGCGGAGAATCCCTGGGCAGCCTTGGTTTGCAAAGCCCATTCAAGGGCCCAAGTGTGAAATCAGACCACACATGGCTTTGTGCTTCAGGCCCCAGGGATTTGTGTTCTTTCACTTCAGTCCCCTTCTCTGAACTGGGGCTTCTGTGAATACCCAACAGTCTCCAACCACTTGGACCTTCCGAGAACCTAAAGTCTGATGTTGTCTTCTTAGTGTTTCTTTAACCATGCACCCTCTACAAGTCATGCTATAACAAGAAGGAGGCACCAGTGGAATTCTAGTCATTAAGCTTCATAGATCACCTTTTACACTTCTTCAAATTCTCCCCCCTGTCCCCTTCCTCCCCACCCCCCCACCCCCCACCCCCCCACCCCCCACCCCCCCCCACCCCCCACCCCCCGAGCTTCAAGAGTCCTCACAGTGATAATTAGGTCCCCAGGGGCTTCCCTGCCCATCTGGCTAACGGCTCCCTTCTATATTTGTATTATACTTCTATTACACATGAGTTTATTGTACATTATATTACATCATATAAGTTATCTCTTTTTAGAATGAGAACAAAATACATAAAAAAGCCATCGGCCCTTTTAGTGGGTGAACTCAAAGTTCAGGTGACCATAGATACAAGACCCCACAGCATTCCAGGTATTCTTAGGGTAAATGATATGGATAGTAACTTTGCTTTTTTACATATCCATGTGTTATGGGTTGAATTCTATCTCCCCAAACGATATGTTGGACTCCTAACACCTGCTACCTGTGAGTGGGACCTTATTTGGAATAGAGCCTTTGCAGATGTAGTCAGTCTAGATCATACTAGAGACCATACTAGATCAGGGTGAGCCCAGCTCCAGTAGAACTGGCATCCTTATAAGAAGATGGAAATTTGCGCGACACACACACACACACACACACACACACACACACACAGACTGAGGAAGCTTGGCTGTGTGAAGACAGAGGCAGAGATTGGAGTCATGCTACCACAAGCCAAAGACACCTGGGGCCACCAGCAGCTGGAAGAGACAAGGAAAGGTTTGCCCGAGAGGCTTTGGGAAAGTGCATTCTGCCAACACTTTGATTTTGGACTGAGAGAAAATACATCTCTGTTGTTTTAAGACATCCCGATTGTGGTACTTAGCCGTGGAAGCCCTAAGAAATGAATGCACCATGTATCTGCTTATTCCTAAATGATGTCATACGTGTGCCCCTTCCCTGTTCAGCTTCCACATATTCCAGCCAAAACAGAAGGTCGCTCCAGCATCTTCAGAGAGGCTGCCCGCTGCACCGAAGGTGGGATGTCAGCATCCCATGCCCTGGAGCCTGAAGCCAAGCAGCCTGCTCGTGCCTCCTCCCAGGCACCCCCATGAGCATTCAAGAGCTACTGCACTGAATGGGGCACAGGTAATGTCCAGGAATGTCCAGGCAATCAGAGGTCTGGCTCCATATCATCCCACATCCAAAGGGCTTCCCCACTGGCTGGCCCTGGCTCCAGGCATTTGGAAAATGTCTTCCTTTGCTTCCCTCCACCTCATCCTGCAAGGAGGCACCCACCAGCTTTGTCCACCCAAACGCCTCTGAGCTCTGCAGTGCCGAGCAAAGGGCAGAAAATGCCCATTTGCAGAGCTGTTTGCCTGAAGAGCACCTGGAGGACGTATTTGGCAGGTTCTCCCTTCAGATTTCCTTTCAGGTGATCATGGATTTGGCAATGGAGCACTTGGCTAATCCTCAAAGAACACAAATCAAAACGCCCTGTCCTCCTGCCCCATAATTATGTTATCCAGTTACTCCCCTTGAGCCGGTGATAAAAGGAAATCTACCAAGTGGGTGCTCGACAGGTGGCCTTAAAAGGTTTAAATTGCCACTTGAAGCTGGGCTGATGAAAGGGGTCTGCGCAGGTGTGACTGAAACAGACGAGGACAGGACACACTTGTTCAGGGTGGGGCCGCTCAGAGAACACTCTCCAACTGGCAGAGGGCTAGGCAAAGTGTCTTCTCTGGGCTTCACCTTGCGTTACCGACCCAGATGCTGAGGCAAAAGCCTGGGCAGTGTCAGGAGTGAGGCTGCACCTGGCCAGGTGGTGAGGATTCTGCTCCCTCGTGCCACGTGGCACCACCTATGACCACAGACCAGCCATATTTCAGGACCTGTTCTGAAGAGAACCGAAAGAGCCCCTGGTGGTAGTCTTAGACGGCTAAAAAGCTCAGCTCATTTGGCATGTCTCCTTTCAGCTACTGTTCTAGCCAATTGGTCCCACCCTTCAGCATCCATCTTCAGTTATGTTCCCTTACTTTTCATCTAGTGGGAATTTGCTGACGTAGTTTCTATGTCACATTGGTTACTCTAGTTGGGGACTTTGTGAGGAAGTCACAAAGCTTATGTTTTTATGTTTTCAGAATGTTGAGGGCCTCTCATCCCTCTTGGGTCATTTCCACATTTGACGCTTCTTGACATGACATCATATTTTATTTTTCTCCGAAGCTCTTGAATATATCTTCCTAAAGCCTATTGGAGACATCTGAAGCACAGTGTTCCCTTAGCTTGTAGGAGCTCTAGAATGAGTGGGGCACTTTTTCTCTGGGCTTCTGTGACTTTCTTTCTATCAGCCTTCCTTGTGTTTGAAATTAGATTGAGACAATGTCCAAAAAGTTGCAGTTCCCCGTCTTTTCATCTTTTGTCAGATTTGTATCCACAGTGGGGAAGGAAGCATCCTGGGAGAGCTTCCTCTTTGGAGACCTGACTACCCTCCCACCCTTTCAATCAGACCTGCTTTTGAATTGTCTTCTGTTGACATCATGGGCACAACATGACTAAAATATGTGGGGAAGGGTAATCCTCAAGTTGGTAATGGGCAGCCTCTCAATTAGATCTCTTGATTGAATTGCCTTTAATTTAGTTTTTAGTTTTAGTTTTTTATTGATTTCAGAGAGGAAGGGAGAGCGAGAGAGAGATAGAAACAATCATGATGAGAGAAAATCATTGATCGGCTGCCTCCTGCAGGCCTCCTACTAAGGATCAAGCCCGCAACCTGGGCATGTATCCTGACTGGAATCGAGCCGTGACCTCCTGGTTCATAGGTCAATGTTCAACCACTGAGCCACACTGGCCAGCTGCATTTTTTTTTTTTTTTTTTTTTACTCTTGATGAAAAAGTTGGGATTTAAAAAAAACTAATTTCATGAAGTACACCGCCCTTTTCATGGTATTATTGACAATTTGTCACCCTTTGGGCATTTACAAATCATAATTAAATTCAGGAGAGATGAAAGAATGAGAAGTACATTATCCCCAATATGCCTTCTTGCCCAGAATTGAGATTGTCGTAGTTCAGCCTTAAGTCCCATTCCTCATGCAAGAGTCTTCCTTAGTTCCCGGGCATTGGAAAAGGTGGTCTCCCTGCTGTAACCAGTAACCGCTGTATCTCAGGGCTGAACAAAGTAAAGGATTAATTTCTCATTCGGGTCACAGCTCAGCTGCAGTGAGGGAAGCCTGAGTGGTCACATGGCTATTGCATTCTCCTTTGCCAGAGACTCAGCTCATCAGCCATCCTTGTGCTAGGGGTGGCCATGCGACCAGATGCTAGCCAACAAGAGGGGAGGGAAGTTTTCTGGGCTTCTTAGATTGTCTTCTGTGATTAAAGGAAAACACTTTTTCTACTTCCTCCTTCTTCCAAATCCCACAGGAGATCTGGTGTCAGCATGCAATGCCTTTCTACCTAGATAGTTTCAGTCCTATACTGTCTCCTGCCTCCAATCTCTCTTCTTCCACTCCTGCCTTTACATTGCAGCCAGTCATACTAAAACGTGTGTCCTGCTACATTACTTCTCTCTGTAAAAATAAAACCTGACTTTATTGACTATAGGATACTTCCACATGCCTACATTTAAGAGTAAGGCATATCATTCATGAGAAATATGCCTGGTCCTGTGGCAGCCAACTGTTGATACGAGGCAACGAGCATAAGGGTGAAAAGCTAACATTCTGAGGAATAGCCGAGTAGAGGGATGGAGGCATCGCTGGGCTACTGAGCCGGTCCTAGACCCTCTCATTATGGACCTCCAGGCTCCTTACTGTGGGAGATAATTACTCTCTTTTTTAAAAAAAATATATTTTATTGATTTTTTACAGAGAGGAGGGGAGAGCGATAGAGAGTTAGAAACATCGATGAGAGAGAAACATCGATCAGCTGCCTCTTGCACACCCCTACTGGGGATGTGCCCGCAACCAAGGTACATGCCCTTGACCGGAATCGAACCTGGGACCCTTGAGTCCGCAGGCCGATGCTCTATCCGCTGAGCCAAACCGGTTAGGGCTACTCTCTTCTTTTTGTTGTTGTCGTTGTTACTTGCTGATATAGACCCTTCATGGTCTGGTCCCAACCTAACTAGTCAGCCTGTTTCCCCCCTTCATCACAATGTATCTTGCCCTCTGGCCACTACAAGCTACTTAAACATTCTCATGTCCTTTTCTCTTTATTGATCTTCTTTTTCTGCCTAGAATGCTCTCTTTCTGCTTCTTTTCCAAGCACGCAGATCTTCATATCCCTCCTTCTAGATCCAGTTCTGATGGCTCCTCCTGTGGGAGCCTTCATTGATTTCCTGCAGACATGCATGGTTCCTCCAGCACTAGTTTCTACCTCGGTGACAAGCCAGGCACACATTTTACTGTGGTTTATTTCACACCCAGTGTCTTCCTGATTAGAAGCCACTTGAGGTCAGGGGCAGACTTTCACTTATTTCTGAGTTTCCAGCACCAGCACAGTATACTCTATTTATTTGACTACATGCTATTATTAGTAAATTATACTATACTAGAGGCCCAGTGCACAAAATTCGTACACAGGTAGGGTCCCTAGCAGCTGCCTGCTGCCAGCTGGGGCCTTCCTTTGTTCTGTGCCTCCCCCTGGTGGTCAGCGCACATCATAGCAAGCAATTGAATTGCTGGTGGGTCAAACTCCCAAGGGGACACTTTACATATTAGGCTTTTATATATATAGATGTATTAAACTCTATTAAGTACACTATATGTTTTAAACTCTATTAAGTACCAATTAATTGATCAATTGGTAAAGGCTTCCTTTCAGCACTGACCTCCCCCCCTCCCCCATGCCAGAGGCCCTCCTGCTGTGACCACAGCTTGCACCATTTCTCTGTGGCTTTCTTCTCCCCACATGTCCCTCCAGGTCAGGTTAGAGTTGGAAGAGACCTTAGAGTTTTGCTACGTTTTTGTTATAGCAATGACTATTAAGTGAAATTAAGGATTTTGTTAACACTGAGTTTGTTTAAATTTAAACAGTCCTACAGTGTAGAACATCTCAGAGCCATAGTATGCTAATATGGAATACGGTGACATTTCTCAATGGCCCACCCTCCCTGTGGACCCTTTTCTCTCAAAGTATTCCCTTTGACTCAGTTCTATGGAAGGCACCCCAAGGCACTTGATTGACAGCACCCTCTCATTTTACAGGTGAGGGTTGACTTCCTTGGGTCCCAGAGCTAACCAACCTGCCTCCCATTTTAGAGTCTCTCCCCCCACTCAGTGGCTCCATCCTGACTTGCTGCACCACTTTCTGGTCACACCACTAATTTAGCACTGCACATAGTTGGTCATGTATGCACTTATGTCTAGAACTAAATTATAACTTTCTGAAGGGGGCATGTCAACACTCTTCTTTTTAAAAAATATATTTTTATTGAACAAAAAAGAGAGAAAAATATATTTTTCATTGATTTCAGAGAGGAAGGGAGCGGAAGAGAGAGAGAAACATCAATGTTGAGAGAGAATCATTGATCGATTGGCTGCCTCCTGCATGCCCCCATTGGGGATTAAGTCTACAACCTGGGCATTTGCCTGACTTGGAATCAAACCATGATCTCCTGGTTCATAAGTAGATGCTCAACCACTGAGCCATGCCAGCTGGGCTCAACACTCTTCTGCTGTCCTCCTCACTGTGCATAGAGCCAAGCATGTGGTCAATACATTCTCATTGAAGAATGAACGGTGAAGGAATGAGCAAGAAAGGTCAACGTTTATTACAGTGCTTCGAAAAGTCATCAAAAATCTCTCTGGGGCATAAAATAAATGCAGTATTATTTTATGTACTACTAGGAAGGGGAAAGCTTTCCACAACCTCACCACAGTTCTTTCTCATCATTGATTGTAAGGAATATCCTAATTTCAGGGGTATTGAAACAAAAGCAAATGTGTATCTTATCATTAATGAACACAGTACAAACATTTACTCAAAGCAAAATGCAGTTCTATAGATCATCTCATTCCACTGGAAACTTATCTGAAAATTGCCCAAAGCCTCAGAGTGGGAAGGGGGTGGGGAGGAGGAAAGGCCTGGAGTCGCAGGGTAAGAGGAACAGCTAAGGGCATCCCACCAGGGGCCAAGCTGTGAGCGCCCTGAGGTTTTCCAGGGCGGTGGCTGCTGCTGCCGGGCCGGCTCCAACTGAAACCCAACAGGCAGGGCACACAAATGGCATCAATTAATCTGAGATTGGTAATGACATGTTTGTTTTGGATCGAAGGAATGTCATTGTGGCTTCAATGCAGCCGTTGGTTGCTGTGGATGAAGGGTGGGGAAATATGTGTCCTGGACTCACAGTCATGCCATGGCCCTTGGAAGCTATCCAGGAGGGTTTCGGGTGTTTTGGGAGGTGAGGTTCTTTCTCAAAGAACCTCAAAGAAGCAGCCTGGACCCGTGAACCAGAGGATAATGTTCACGTGCCAATGGCCATGGGGTAATGCTCTAGAGTTATCTGTACCTCCCTCCTCTCTCTCTCTCTTTCTCATTCCTTCCCTCTCCTCCTCCTCCTCTTCCTCCTCATCCTCCTCCTCCTCCTCCTCCTTTTTCTTTCTCTTTATTTTTAAAAATAATTCTTCATTGTTGAAAGTATTACATATGTCCCCCCTTCTCCCCCATTGACCTCCTGAAGCCCCCCCCCCCACCACCACCAGACCATCCCTCCCCATCCAAGGCCTTCAGCTTCTTTCTCTGACATGTAAACACTGGGCCAGGGACAGTCATTTCCCCGTTGCCAGAACGTGGTCAAAATTCATGAGTTTGACATTTCAAACCAGACCCATGCCCTCGGTGGTCAGGTTGGTTTTCCTTTGGCCAAACTCAACCTTCTGCACTTGGAGAGGGTGGCCTGGGTGGAAGGGCACTTACAGGGCTTATTAAAAAGGGCACCAGAGTCTTCTGGGAGAGAAAATAGCTCTTTGCAGAGAGATTTTCATGATTAAGTGCAAATGAATCTAAAACACATGGATCAGATTTCTCTGAAATTACACACAGTTTTCAAAATTAAGGGGGAAAAGGCATGGTTTTTCTGGCAACCCCAAAACATCTGAAGAAGAAACACACACACACACACACACACACACACACACACACTCGTGTACACAAAAATAAACCACCGGTGGTGTCTGAGGCCTCCTATAAATGCAGGAGCCAGTGAGCCTGCCTGCTGGTAAGGAAGGTTGAGGCTGTCCGCTCATCAGCTCAGCTAAGAGGAGAATCTGTGGCCAGGAGGCCTTCGCCAGCTGAGATGCCCTGCAATTTTGAAGAGGGAGGCAGGGCAGCCAGGGAGAAAGCCCATTTTCTGTCGGTTAAACTCTCCATTCGTTACCTTTACCTTTATGAATGCTGTTAAGATTTGGGCTTTCACATACATAACTTTAAATCAGTAATATCCTTCATGGTCCCGTGATTTGTTGGCTCCATATGTAACCTCTTGGCCCATTAAATTGGCTCCAACTCAAATCCCGTGGCTCCTTACTTTCCGTGTTCTTTTTGTTGGGAAGGGCCATGGAGTGGAGGAGGGCACGGGCAGAAGAAATGAGAAGAAGCTAGAGAAAGAAGGAAAAAAAAATAAAAGGAATTCCTTCTACTGAAATTTCTAAATGTGGAGCTCATTGTCTGTGCCGGCTTTGAGGCAGACAAACAAAAAAAGAAAGAAAACAACCCCAGAGTTTAAATACTTGTTGAAGTCTGAGCTTCTCCCTGCACCCGTCCCCCTCTTATAAAATTCAAGCTGAAGCCAGCAGTTCACGTCGAGCTCTTGAAATGTCACCGGCAACATGGCTGTGATTCTGATTTTCTGGGCAACGCCCGTCGGGTCCCTGTTGCAGCTCAATTAAGTGAACTCGGCCCCTCTCGGATCTGGCTTGCCAGCTGCATTGAATTTGGGTTCATTGGGTGATTTATCGGGCCTGCTGATGTACAGCTGCGTGATTTAGGAGTGCAAAAAACCCTGGAATGCACCATAAAGCAATATATGCATTATTATTAATAATAATAATAAAGATAAATGTCAGCCCCCAGTGACTCTGGTGGCCCCTGCCACTCCATTTAACATTTTAACGGTGGCATGTGGCCCCTGCGTGGCACTTGGTTCTGTCTGGTGCCTTCAAGGAGGCTAAGAAAAGGTTATTTGTCAAATGGTGGGTGGGAGCTGGGGGGTATTTTTAAAGCTCCAGGTCAGGCTGGCCCAGCTGCATTCCTGTCCCTGTCATTGAACGAGCTGAACTTTGTCACATTATTAAGCTGTCAGCAACGTCAGGGCGTTGTTTAGATTTCTGGTGGGAACTCCTCACACATGCTCCAGGGCTCCATGGGGATTTTATCAACACCATTGTAAAACATGCACAAATGAGCTGTGCTGGGATTGCCCTGGGAACACTGGGCCGCTTGGCCTCATCAGACGGGATGGAAATGCCACAGCCCGGCTTCGGTGCCACCCACGGGCGACCTCCCCAGAGCTCACTGCGAACACCCACTGCCCGCGGGTCCCCTGGCTCTGCTGTGCCCCTGCTCCCTGAGGGTCTTGCCTTGGCCTCAGGCAGGGGGGATGTGGGAAGCGCTGAGTTCAGATTCAGACGCAGCGGATGTGGCCCAATGGGCCCTTCAGCTCCCGGTTCACTCCTCTTTCCTCCCTCCGTCCAGTTTCTCCCTCGTTCCTGAGAGCTGCATGTTCTCATATTGTTAGTTTTCCAGGCTGCAAGCTGGAAAAACTCCAGGTACAAATGAGAGAAGTTAAACTATCAAGAATTATGGGGCACACGGTCTGCACAAGGAAGGTCTGCATTCAAATAGGACTGGAATCAAGAGCTGGGCTTTAAATTTTAGCTCTCAGCAACGAGACACCAGCGAGGGGATTCAGGCTGGGGGCCTCGGCAGCCCTCAAATCACAGCGCTGCATGTAGCCCACGCTACACATCCTCGTGGAACTGCCTGCCGACAGTGGACACACATGTGGAAAGAGGGCATGGGAAAAATAGGTGGCAACGGGACAGTGTAGATTCAGGATCCTCAGGTTCTGAAATTAAACTAGGGAAGCCGCGTTCCCACCATCGAAGGGAAGAGGTGAGCCGGGGTCAGCCCGGGGCACCCTGGATCCTGCTAGCCGTGAGCAGTGTGGAAAGAACTCTGTCCCCTCCTGGCTCTGTGCCCTCAGGCCATGCCCATCTGTGCAATGGCTAGAACAGTAGCCCGTGACTTGTAGGATGACCTGGGGACATATGTGAATGACACTGCTGAGTCTACTCCTGATCGTCACAGGCAACTCTGATGACCTGTTTTCTGAAAAAGCTGCATCCAGGCCGGGGGACTCCTCAGCACCCCCAGCTCTTTCTGCTCTGATCTGTAGCAGCTCCAGTTTCCTGGGCTTGGCTGTGCCTCGAACCAGCTGTGTGAACTTGGAACACGCACTCGACCCTCTGGCTAGTGAGGAAGGTGTGCAAACGACTCAGTCCTCCTCTAACTGCTTGATTCTCTCTCAACTTGCACGATCAAAAACAGGAGTCAGAGCCACTGTTCAGCATCCAGGGGCCTCGCGAGGCTGAAACAATGTAGGCAGTGACACTTACACACATGAGCGACCCGCACCTAAGTAAAAACACATGGCCTCCTACCCTCCCCACTCCAGCGCACAGCGCACGTGGGTGGTCCCCGCAAGGAAGTGGAAAAGATTGTGTACCTGCTCCGAGGAGTTTTTCCACATAAGAGGAGCCCGGATCTTTCTCCAGACCTCCCACTATCGACAATGTGGTCCATCACCCTGCAAAGAACTCCTCAGGGATGGGAAACTTCTCCTAACAAGGCCCCTTGTTACCACCACGGGAGCTGCCTAACAACCTCATTAAATCCGGTCGGTCCAGGCCTCCCGACGGATGTTCTGGACACATCAGGTGGAAGCCACAGGCCTCTTCTGAGACACGCAAGGCACTGCAGTTTCTCCTCCGTCAGAGTGTGTGCTGGTGGACACTGTGAATACCCACCACGGATGCTGCCGCATTTGTTGGCAGGCAAGGCCGGCAAACGCAAGTCGTCACCCTCGGGCACGAGACACGCAGAGAGTGGGATAGGTCACTGACATGCCATGATGCAGATGTGGGATTTTGAATGAAGAAACCTGAGCTATGTCCGCTTCTGCCATCGTGTAACCCGCAGCAAGCCACTTCCACTCACCGCACCTCCTCCTCAGATGACTGCACCTGCCCTGCCTCCTCTTCCTCAGAGGACTCTGGTGGCTCAGAAGAATAAGGGGAAATGGGGCTTCCAACAATACCGAGCTCCAAGATGACTGATGGAAATAACACCCTGAAGTTCTCGACACGGAAGCAAGCACGCAGTAGGAGCGCAATAATTATTTGCTGTTATTATCTTTGTCAATCTATCTCCCTTCTAGGATAGATTAGTGCTGGACACTGAGCTGGATGCCATACCATATGATTTCATTTAATCTCCACACGTTACAGACAAGGAAACCGAGGCTCAGGAGGAGGACTTCTCACAGATCCTTCAGTCAGGGCTGGGACTCACACCCAGGCACTAACTCCAAAGCGGGAGCTCCTTCACTTTTAACGGAGTGAGGTACTACGTGTGGAAGCACAATAGTGCTGATAACTCATATTAGTATTATTTCACTAATGACCCTGATTTCTTGGGATAATCCCTATCAGTTGGGATGCGTTTGGCCGCATGCGGCAGGTTGCTCACCTGGCAGTGGTCCAGGTGATAAAGGCACTGCGTTATCTTACATAAACACAAGAGGGAGGTGGTTCTAGATTCAGCAGCTCTGCGAAGTCAGAATACCAAGGAGTTGGGTTGGCATTTCCATGATTCTCTGATCTTCCCCCTAAGTGCTGCAGGAAGGCTGCCAAAGGCCCAAGCATCACACCTTCACACCATAGCATCAATGAGGAAGGTGGGGAGGGGTCAGAAAGGCTTTTACTCACACATATTTATTAATATTAATATTAATTATTTTTTACAGACCCCCTAGCAGAGTTTTACTTACATCTTATTGGCTGAATTGAGTCACTGGCGATGGGGAAGAGAGTAGCTGTAAGTGCACTGGAACAGTCATATTTATCCCCTGGGATTGCAAGAAGAAAATTTGGAGTTATGCTTAGCAAGAGTGAAGAGGGAAGGTCAATAGGGTAGTCAACAGTTCCTCTACATAGTATTCAAGCCCCCACTTCTATCCCATCTCAACCCACTGCCCTTCTGCACCCCTACTTTCCCTGCTCTCTGTTGGACCTGGCTCCATCCAGCTGGTCTCCTCATTACCTGACACTTATAATTTGAAAGAGAGGTGGTCTAGCACCGTGTTTAAAAGCATGGACTACAAATCCCCCCAAAGGTATTTGGTTCCTGACTATAATATCTGCTAGCTGTGTGACCATGGATAAGTCGGTGTTTCTGGGCCTCAGCTTCCCATCTGGAAAATGAGATTAATAATGGCCCCTACTGCATAAGATTGTTGTAAGAGCTACAGGGCTTAAAGCAGAGTGTCTGTTAAGGAGTAAGTGCCATTTGTTTACTCTCATTTTGTTATTAAACTATCCCCTTCATTACTTAAATCCTAGGTTATAAGACAAGGACAATATCTAGATCAGTCCATTTATATGGCAGTCATGAAAACGGAGATCTAGAGAGTTTAATTAGCTAATGTTCTCAAGTTCACAAGGCCAATTACAAACTGTGTTGGCAGGTCATTGAAATATAGACATTTTGATGTCAAGGGTGCTCTTTGGGAAACCTTCTGAAATGTTTTGGGGCCTCTGGGTCAGGGTTTCTCAAGCCTGGAAATTCACCATAACCATCAGAACCCCTGGGAACATGTTAAAAATTATGATTCCTGGACCCCGCTTCTGATTCCTTGAATCAGGCTTTCTATGGCTAAGGCTCAAAGCTGTTATTTGAACAAACTTCTGAGATGATTTATGAACCAAAGGTTTATAGCCACTGCTGGAGGGACTGCATTTCCTTCAGACAGAGGCTCACATGGACAGGGAGAAGGGCATCTCTAAGGACCAAGGTGGACCTCCATAGGGACATCACTGTGGACTCAGATAAGGAGACACAGGGTAAGGATTTCTTGGCTCCAGTTTAGTCATTCAGTCAGAACTGTAAGGCTTTAGAGACTGAGAAACTTGGCAAATGCTATGAAGTTTCATGTTGAGGAAGAAGACAAGATGGGGAGAAGCAACTCCCCAAGACCTGGCCTATCACTCAGTTCTCAATTTTGGGCATTTTTCCCGAGGCTAATTGCATTTAAAATGTCACTGGGGAAGGCTGACAACTTGGAGGACAAATGGGATAAAAGACCAGTGTATTCGTTTTCTATTGCTGCAGAACAGATGAGCACGATGAGGCAGCTTAAAACAACACACATATATTATCTCACAGCTGCTGTGGGGCAGGAGTCTGGGCACCGTCCAGCAGGATCCTCTGCTTCAGGATGTCTCACAAGGCTGCAGTCACGGTGTCATCTGGGGCTGAGGTCTAATCTCGAGTTTCGACTGGGGAAGAACCTGCTTCCGAGCTTGCACGATTGTTGGCAGGATTCAGTTCCTTAGGAGTTGTTGAGTGGAGGAGCTCGGCTCCTTGTTGGCTATTAACCAAGGGCTGCTCTCAGCTCCTGGCCTTAAGGGCCTCTCCAACTTGACAACTCACTTCATTAAAACCAGAAGGAAGTGACAATCTTTTGTAACCGATCAGAGAAGTGTAACCCGATCGCATAACCTAATCAACGCTGCAGTGTTCTATTGGGTAGAAGCAAAGCATTCAAGGGAAGGGGATTACACAAGGCTGTGAGTCCCAGGGCTTGGGTACTTTGGAACCTCCGTATTGGAACTTTCTGTCTCAATCAAAGTGGTTGAAGCCATTGAAGAGAAGTGTGGAAGATGCAAATATGTTACATGAGCAGGATTACATTCATCCGTGTATATTACCTCTCAAATTATTACATTAGCTGGTTGCCTCATACTTATTCATCAAATATTACTGATGATCAACTAGAGGTATACTATATTATACTATATTATCTTTATATTACATATGAAGCAACAGACTTCCTTCATAAGCATATTAATCCCAAAGGAGAAATATATTATTATAATACTTGCTGTTAAAATCCTATTGCTAAATCGCTTTATGCAAAGCCACCTCTGGGAGTGAGAGCACAGGATCTTCTAAAAATCTTCTATTCAATGCAAATATATTTTTCCAGGAAAAGGAACTTATATTTATTTTATATTTCAGCAAGTTTGGACTGATAGTCACAGACCAGGTGTAAGTAGAAATACATACTCAGATGTGGGGGGCAACAGTATCAAGAACTTAGAGGGCTATAGAAGGGTCTCTTCTTGACCAAGGAGGGGCTGTGGCAGAAGGGGATAGGCAGGCAGTTCCAGAGGGACATTCTTCAGCAACAATTCTGCCTAGGGTGGACTCAAGTTTCAGCCAACAAGAAGTTGGCACAGAAAGGTGCTTGGTAAAATGCAGACTCCTTTAGCCACCATCTCCCACCAAACATTATTAATGCAAAAGGAAGTATAAAAGTAGCGTCGTTATTAATTGTAGGAATCCAACAAGTATTCATTAGATGCTTTCTCTCTACAAAGCATGTGGGCTCTGTCTTTGCTCCTGTGCAACTTGTGAGGCCACAGCATGACAACGCCATGCCCCGCGTGCAATACACGGAGAGAATTCTCTACAGCTCGCATGGGAACCCTGCCAAGCAGAAGAAAATATGGCCCAAATCCCCCTTTCACAGGGCTCTTTGTGAGAGAACAATGAGAGAAGCCAGCCTGACATTTATAAAGTGGGAGCCTCAAGTGGAAACGACTTCTTGGAAAGAGAGCTGGACGAGAGGGGCATGGAGGTTTGGAGGGAGCATTGGATCGCAATGCTGAAGGGACTGCTCCTTTGGAGACTTTAACACATTCCCTGAGCTTACATTGGCACGGGGGGAACTGGGACAGAGAGATTAACAAGCCAACCAACCACTGATTTCACAGGACGCATGATGCTTGGCTCCCAGTGCAAGGCCAGGACGGGACATCAGGCTCACCCAGGGCCGGGGAGGTGGGAGGGCCAGGTCTCTAGCTGAGGCTTCTGAGCACAGTCAACTGCTTTATGAGCTTCAAAAGTCACCGCTGGCGCAAGAGAGCAGAGAACGTTTGCACTGAGCTACGTAATTCTGGTTCTATTTTAAGTACCATTTCTTTTAAACACTACAAGATATCCACATCCAATCATTTTCTTACTGTGCCTATACTGGTCGCTCAAATTTATGACAGCTCATGGAGATCCCTTCTGCAAATGACAAGTGGCCAAACCGGTCTCTCTGACCCAGACCAGCCTCCCAAGCTGCGGGCCATTCTCCTTGGTGGTCAAGGACTCTCGCAATTCAGTCCGTGTTATGGGGCGTACATGGTGGGAACGCCTAAGGATGGGCAGCTGTACCTCTCGCCTTGGGAGCTTCATGAGAACTGGGTCTCGAATGGACATCTAACCCCAAGGGATTGGGAGGAAAGAATTTGAAAATTCAGCAGAACTTAGAAACCTTGAAACGCTAATTACAATGCAAGACTCAGGGCCTAATGCAGTGAGAAGGTGTTTCTCTGTTAGTGGCAGAACAAGGTGTCTCTTGGGATGAACACTAATATTGCTGAGTAACAAAATGGGGGTCTGGGGAGGGAGAGACACAATCTAACTTGGCTGTGAGTCTTTTCTTGAGAGGGTGCTCCTGATTTTCCTTTCTTTTTAGCTTCCTGATTTTAATATGTGTGACCTTTACACTGTCAGGAAACAAAGATATGTAAAACACATGTCACAATTTACTATGTTGAGTTCAAATAATATTATGATTTGTTTTCTTTCACATTTCTAACATTAATACCACCCCCTCACCCACCCACCACCCAAAATAGTTTTTCTTCTGGAACAGGAGGACCTCAGATTAAGAAACGTTAGGGTAGCATGTTATGATACATGAGTCTTGGGAAGGAGAGGAATGGAGAGAGGATACTCACCTACTTCAACCCCCCCCCCCCCCCCCTGCCGCCGCCACACACACACATACACCAAACACCTGGAAGCTATACTTATGACCTGGAGCAAATCCATAACATTTGCAGAAAAGTTACTAGAAAATGAGGAATCTCTGAAATTTAGAATAAGAAGGGACTTGGAAATTCTCTGCTACAATCCATTCATTTCAGAAACCAAGAAAGGGTAGCTATCAACCAACAAGGTCACAACAAATGAGGAGCAAAAACTAAGATACAATGCCAGCCAGGTGTGTCTGGCTCCCGAGCCTGTACTCTCCCTCCATGCTGGGCCACGCCTGAGACATTGGCAATGCAGAGGGATTCAAGCATGGCACCTATTCCTTCTCAGGCCTCTTGCAGTCACCACTTTCTACGTGAGCCGGTAAATTTATCTCCTGTCCTCCAGGGGGCAGTGTGTCCTGACTCCTGTTGTGCCTCTCTGGCCCCCTCGCCCTGTGCCCAGCCATCTCCTGGGTCCCAATAGACACGAAGATGCTTGTCCAGTTGGCTTGAACCCCTTGGTTTGGTGTCAGAGTCCCCTCCCATCTCTTTGGTGACTTTCCCTATGGTGATCTTGTAACAACTTCTTACACACACAGAAACTGACGATAGTTAACAGTAAGAATCTCAATTGAAGGAGATGTGACTATTTAAAAAGCAAAGGGTATGTTTTAGTTCACAGAGCAGAGCTGATCTGGAAATAATCTGGTTTCGATATGCTGCTAGCGCAGCCCTTTGAATATAAGGCCCTTGCAGAACTCACTATCTCTAATTTCTTTTGTTGCAATTTTCCAATAAAATCTGGCAGTGGCCCAACTTCTCAGAGGACTAATAAGGATAAGAATGTCCCTGATTTTCCTTCAAAATGAGAAATCATTTCAACGTGAGGCGTCCAGCCACAACTGGCACAGTCCCCACGGGTCTCTGGGTTTTCAGAGAGACCCAGGCCTCTCTCTGACCATCCCGACAACCTCCCAGACTTATAATTATTCAGTCAGCAGCCCAGAATTGTGGCCTATTTAGTTTTCTCTAAAAGCACTTAAGGACAGTTTAATGAAAGGAAAGAGGAGCAAAGAAAGGGGAAAAATGCTTTTTTTAGGAACAGAACAAAATATCATGTTTTCTTCTCTCTCTCTCTCTCTTTTTCCCTTTTTGCAATATTTCTCCTCAGAGAAAATTATAGTCTTTAAAGCCAGCAATGTGCTCTGTATGTTTTGCTTATTACAGTGGTTAAAATGAGAACCATGGGTGATGGAGTATCATTATAACATTCTTGATACCCCTGATATATTTGTGCAAACATAGCTGTGGGCAACGCATGCACCATGATGAACCCATGTTGTCCGGGGAACTTTCTCCTCTTCTTTGTTTATTTGCACAGCTTCTCGCCTTTCTCTGGAATCTGTAGTTTGTATTCCTTCTTACAGTTTCTGCCTCTTCAAACTCCATTTTTCTTTACCTTACCTTCTTTCCCACCTCCCTCCAGCAGCATTAAAATGTTTTCCTGCCAAACAGTTCGGGAAGGAAATGGTTCAAGTTAGAACTGGAGTAAAATGGAGGCTGTATTCTCAACATAGGAGTCCTGGTCATTACTCCATCCCCTTCGGTTCTCATCTGTGTCTTTCTCTATTTTCTCTTCCTGTCCAGAGGACCTGAGGAAGAATCCGCCCTCTCCTCCACAGGGGACCTAGAAGACAAAAAAATAAAAACTTAATCCCATTCACTGGCTGTATTTGGATGGCACTGAGCCCAATGCTGTTGGGACGCAAAGCAGTAACACCCTCTGCATTCCAGTCCCTGCTCTAAAAATGCTTTCAATGCACAGAAAAGAAATACATGAGTCATTAATAAGACCAGACAGGCCAAGGGACACAGAAGTTCAGAGGAATAAGGGCCCTCTGAGGGCTTAAAAATTCTAGAAAGACTCCATGGATGTGGCCCCAGGAAAGCAGAGAGAATGAGGTGGACTTTTCAGATAGAAGCAGCGGTAACCTTAAGGGCAGCTCAGGTAAGTCGCTATTGTCCTAGGTCAGGGGTGGGCAACCTTTTTGTGAGTGCGTGCCAAAACCAGCAAAATCTCTGACTCAAAATTCTTCTGCGTGCCAACCCTAATTCTTTGAGAACATTTTACGCCTACTTGATATCTCTTAAGGTGTACGTATGTGAAGAACCTTGAAAAAATAATGAAATTCATTCGAGCAACAAAAACACAGTATATGATGATGAAAAATACATTTACTTTTTAATGTATACATGTACACTGATAGTCCGACAGAAGACTTTATGACTCCGTGTGATATTATCAGTGGGACTTTTTGCTGCTGCATCACTGATGACAGAGATTTTACATCAGGTTTATGTTTCGTGACCTTCGGAGATATGCACGGGCTACTACTTTCATCTGCCAGGCTACTCCTATTACAAGACTTAACAAAATTCATCACTGAGAACAAAGATTCACAAGCATATGTGAATGAAACTAAAACACTGGTCGGATCTAGGAAGGCAGGGAGAGTTAAGGCAGAGGCATAGAAATTGCTCTTCCCCTCTCTTGTCAATCCATGTCTATGGTCTTTAAGATAACTTGCTATGTAAAATTATTTATTTATCTAAGACGTACCTACACTGAATTTATCTGAAAAATAAAAAAGTTGATATTAAGAAAAAAATTGTAAATGAAAGATAATAAGAGAGGGTTTCGCATGCCAGCAAAAGTTACTGGCGTGCCATGTTTGGCACGCGTGCCAGGGGTTGCCCACCCCTGTCCTAGGTCAGCTCAACACTGGAGGTTTGTGGAGTTTCCCTAAGAAAACTTTCTAAACAGGCATTACTTATATTCTGCATGACAATTTGCTCACGTTGTTGGTCTCTGGTGCTAATGATACAAATGTTGTGAGTCTGAGCCCTCTGCTTAATATTTCATGTCTACTTACTCTTTGGGTTCTATCTGAGGACACAAACAGTTTGGGATTCTGGCTAAAGTCATGGATTCTCTTCCCAGAAAAATGAACATAAACACAATATTATGCTTGTAATTTCAGGTGCTCCCTGAAGCCTCTTCTACAAGCCCAGGGTAAAAATGCCTTGACTATACCAGCCCTGAAAGAGAGAGGTTGAGTTTATTCATCTTGCTAGTTCAATGCCCAGAACATAGTAGTTGGTGAATAAACACTGAATGAATAAAAGTAAATTCTGTGTCTCCCTCACTTGTCGGCTCCACGTTCCATCAGTCCTTTCTCGTTGGGCCACACACCCACACTTCCTGCTGGTCCTGGTGCCCATATGGAAGATTCTCATTGGACCTGCTCACTGTGTCTCAGCTCCTATCCTGGTATCTGATAACTTGTTCTTCTCTTTTTTCCTTTTTAAATTAAAAAAAAATGTACTTGAAAGATAACACACAAATCTAGTTCTTATATTCCCATTGAACATTTACAAATTGCTCGCTTGTTAGAACAAAAACCAATACTATGGAACATAAAACTCATAACTCAGTGGTTTCTCTACATATGCACCCTATGTTCACTGAAGCATTATCCACGGTGGCCAAGACATGGAAACAACTGAAGTATTAATAGATGATTGGTCAAAGGTGATGTGGTACATATATGCAATGGAATACTATTCAGCCATCAGAAAAAATGAAATATTGCCATTTGCAACAACATACACGACTTTTGAGAGTATCATGCAAAGAGAAATAAGTCAGACAGAAAAAGTCAAGAATCATATGATTTCACTCGTATATGGGATGTACATGTGAAAGCAACAAGTGAATGAACACGAAAAATAAATAAAAACTCACAGACAGAGACAAAATTATGGTGGTCACCAGAGGAAATGGGGAGTGGAGGGAGGTAGAAGAGGGTAAATGTGCTCAAATATATGGTGACAGAGACTAGACTTTGGGTGGTGAGCACACAATACAATATACAGATGATGTATTGCGAAATGTACACTTGAAACCTACATAATTTTATTAACCAATGTTAATAAATTTAGTAAAATTAAAATAATAAATTAGTAAAAATTTAAAAAATTACAAATGATAAAATCTGGGATAACTTTGGCCATTGCAAAAGTAATTTAATACGTAGAGTATTGGATTTTTTGAATTCACCTTCTCGTTGTGAATGCTCAGTTTGTTTCTTATCTCCTGAGGGCTGGACGGTAATATCTAGCAGTTAAAGAAATCCAATGCCAACCCATTAAAGGAAGAAAAATAGACAAGACTCCCATTCTTCTGGTTCCTGTCCCAGGTAAGCCCCAGGCATCTTCATGGGTGCTTTCCAGAGGCAGTGCCTCAGTCTTGTATTCTAATCATGAAGTAACTCCCATGAGGAGAGTTGAAGCCTAGTGGAGTGGGACATGTGTCCTGGGAAGGTCGGAGGACAAGATTGCCGGGAGCCGGTCCATGCTTGCTGTTTCAAGGGACCTGGCATATATAGCATACTGTTCTTAATATGTTTGCTCACCTTCTTGGCACTATGTGTTTTAACCAAGGTCTCTGAGAAAGGTTGTTTCCCCAGGTAGGGATTTTCCCCTGAAGTTAGGGAGGGAATAAAACCTCTTAACTAGTGCCAGGTGGCTAATTAATCACTTTAACTACGAACAATCATGCTTAAGCTACATAATCTTTACTCCCTGGAATGGAGATAGGAAACGCCCTAACCTTTGTAATAGAGATTGATAGGATTGAATCAACTGGTATAAATACAGATGTAATAAGACAGCAAGACACAGAACTTAGAACACAGAACTTAGAATACAGAACCAAGAGAGACAGAACCTAGGCACAGAACCTACACAGAACGTTCTCTAGAGACAGAAGAACTTCGCTGGAGAGAACATGGCAAAAGTTCCTGGACAGAAACTGGCCTCAGAACCTAGAGACAGAACCTAGCGAGAGAACATGGCAAAAGATCCTGGACTGAACCTGACTACAGAAATTGGCAAGAGAACTTGACTAGAACCTGGTAACTGAACCTGGCTGGAGAACCTAGACAGAACCTGGCTGGAGAACCTAGCGAGGGAACATGGCTACAGAACCTGGCTGGAGAACCTGGAGAACCTAGCAAGACAACATGGACACAGAACCTGGCTGGAGATCCTAGGCAGAACCTCTCTGGAGATCCAGACCAGAACTTGGCTGGAGATCCTGGCTGGAGATCCTGGCTAGGCTGCTGATCAACTGAACACTGTCTTCATGTCTTTCCTTCTTCGCCGACTCCGTCCACACCTTTGGGGACCCCTGGACCTGCTGGGGCTGGACCCCGGCACAAGATGTCTTGTGGCAGGGGGAAGCTGACAGCACCCCTCTGGTCATGCTCTATGTTAAGAAATATTTAAAATTTTGAAATAACACAAAGAATTACTAAGTCCTCTTTTAGAGTCATATTAGAGCATCAGTTCATAAGCCTTCCTAAGAGTACTCTGATTCTATTATGAGGATGTAGCCTTTTTGACTTATTATTTAATACTAGTGCCCCAGTGCATGGATTTGTGCACATTGGAAGGAAATTAATTAGAAGGTGGCCTGCTGGGAGGGACTGGGCAAGAAGGGGCCGGACATGCCCTGGAGCCAACCTCCTGCGGGCTCTTTCCGGCCTGCCTCACCTGGGGCGGCACTGTGGCTCGAAGGGCATCTGTGGAGTGAGTGTCTTTTCTCTGGCAGGTGGGGTCCCTCAGCCTGGCCTGCGGGGATTGGGCTGAAACCCGCTGTCCAACATCCCCCGAGGGGTCCAGATTGCGAGAGGGCGGTTCTCAGGTGATGCACCCCGGAATTGGGTTCCCTCCTCTCTGGTTCCAGTTATGTCACCCAAGAACCGCAGCTGCCAAGTCACTGCAGCTCAGTAGCTCCTGCATTGTGCGTCTGCCCCCTGGTGGTCAGTCTGCGTCATAGCTACCGGTCGGAGCATCTGCTCCCTGGTGGTCATTGCGTATCATAGCTACCGGTCGGACAGTTGGATGGTTGCTTAGGCTTATTATTTAATATTAGAGGCCCAGTGCATGAAAATTGTGCACTGGTAGGGTCCCTAGTGGCTGCCAGCTGCCGGCCGGGGCCTCCCTCCCTTCCTCCAGCTGGCCCCGTCCCCTGGTCGAACTCCCAGACAACTCCGGTCAAGGGGACAATTTTCATACTACGTTTTTATTATATAGGATTGATTAAGAGCCCAGACTTTGTAAAGTTAGATGTTAACTTGTAGGAGGTAAATTTTTATGTGACACTGATGCAAGTAATGTCTGTGTACTAGAACACATAACTCCTCCCACCCAATATCCTTTTAGCATATTGCAGGATTCTTTTTTTTAACTTCCACAACCTTTTATTACCAAACTCTAGCAGGTTTAACTTTGAGCCCAGCTAACAGCATCTCTAACAGGACCTAGGATGGAGGTTCAGACCTAATAAAGATGGTCTCTTCAACAAGGGATTAAAAAGATACAAAACATCCACATAGAAATTGAACTGTGACCTCCTGGTTCATAGGTTGACCCTCAACCACTGAACCACATCGACCATGCAAATAAGTATTTTCTAAAAGAGCTAAATTCTTCAGTGTTTCAGAAAATGGTATCCCAAAGTGATTTCAATCCAGAAAAAACAGCATTTGGCACTATGCGGCCTTTTCTCCCAGTTCAAGATACACATGGGAGAAAACCATTTCCCCTCTTAAAAAAAAAAAAATCCCCCTTTCTCCTCCTTCCTGTTCAACTTCCACTGCTTGTTCCTAGAAACACCCAGAGAACAATATAAACAAGGCCCCGCCCCCTTCTCTTGGCCTCTGCCAGTCGGAAGGCTCACAGCAGGGACTGTTTCTTAGGAATTTTCTTTTCTGCTACAATCAGGAAACTGACCCCTAATTTCTGGGAACTGGCAAAAAATAAATAAATAAATTTTAAAAATCCCATTTCCTTCCAGGAGGGGCCTGAGGGCTCTGTAAAGGATCAAAGGGCCGCGGACCTGGCCCATGTTCGAAGGGGGCCTTTCTATATAAAAACGCCCAACGCCTTATAACCTAACGTTTAACCTACAGGTAAAAGCGAGTAGAGTAGCGGCTGACTTAGATACTAAAAAGGTGTTTATCTCCCCATCTTCAACCACTAAGGAAACAGAGGGGAGGAGAGTCTAGAGAATTTGACGTCCTCTCCTTCCCAAAGCTTTGACATGTCTTCTAAGCCAAAGCCAAGTTCCTGAGACAGACACGTGGTCACAGGGTACAGTCTCTGCTGCCCACTCCTGGGCAGCCTGGCACATGGCCCCTTTACTGAAACTTTTTTCCCTGGTTTGCACAGTGCTTAAGGATCACTAGGGAAATTATTTTCTCAATTCCACTTTGTCACTGACAAATACTTCAATAGCAGCTTCTAGAACAGCCGTGGGCAAACTACGGCCCACGGGCTGGATCCGGCCCGTTTGGAATGAATAAAACTAAAAAAAAAAAGACCGTACCCTTTTATGTAATGATGTTTACTTTGAATTTATATTAGTTCACACAAACACTCCATCCATGCTTTTGTTCCGGCCCTCCGGTCCAGTTTAAGAACCCATTGTGGCCCTCGAGTCAAAAAGTTTGCCCACCCCTGTGCTAGAAACTGCCCGGAGGACCCCCTCCCTTCCAGTTCAGGGTCACAGATCCTTCCAGCCTGGGCTCCTTGCCAGACTTTTGCAGCAGCTCCTTGGTTTTCGAGGAATGTCTGCACCCAAAGAAGCCCCTGTACATGACAATGGGGAGGGATGGGTGGTCTGCAGCACGTGGTGGCGCTTCCTATCGATGGCACTGCCCTTCTTCCGAGCACAGGAGCCCCAGAGCAAGAAGATGAGGCCACTCAAGTTCTGATTTAGCCAGGACACAACCGCATCAGTAAATTGCTCCCAACCTTTCTCCTTATGAGAACTGGCCTGATGCGCCCCACGGTGAGCACAGCGTTGAGTAGAACACCTTGCTTGGCCACCCAGATACATCTCCATGGTCAGGATGCACAAAACCATCTGTTTCTGTAGACAGCTCCTCATAAATGTTTTCCAAACTGGGCAGAGATGGAACAGGTCTTTGAACACTAAAGCAGAGCCATGAGTTTGGTTGGGTCCATGATATGGATCCTGCCCCAGAATGACAACCTTCACGTCTCTTATGTTGCACATTTGGGTCCATGTGAAGACTTGGTGTGGGGGTGGATAAACAGTGTAATATCTTCTTTCTTCTGCAACAAATCCCATTTATATATATAAAAGCCTAAATGACCATCACAACCGAAGGACCGGAACAGCCAGAATGATCAGTCAACCAGTTGCTATGAGGCACACTGACCACCAGGGGGCAGATGCTCAAGGCAGGAGCTGCCCCCTGGTGGTCAGTGTGCTCCCGAAGCCCCTCCCCCTGGCTGGTCAGCCCCCTGATAGGCCTCAATCACCTGTCAGGCTAAGGGACCCCACTTGTGCACTAATTCATGCACTGAGCCTCTAATTCGCTTTAAAAAACACAGTTTTCTGAACTTTCTGCTGAGGTGCTTCTTCCAATTCTCACAGAAACCCACTGGCACATTTTGAGCCAAGAGTCTAAGCAGGGCCGCAGCCTTGTTCTTCTGGAGGCAGACCAACTGCTTGGGGCTCAGTGGCAACAAGGGTGGTGTGCTGGGCTTCTCCTGCTCCACTCGGGCCTTCTTGGCAGGACTGACCACTGCATCCCTGCTCTCCTCAGCTACGGCCACCCCGCTGGTTACTGGTAGGGCTCAGGGAGAAGAAGGAGTAGAGTATTTTCTGGCCAATCATCCCAAAGCAACACAGGGACCCTCGAGTCTGGGGGAAGTGAAGGCGCGTGAGGCTGGCGCAGGCCGTGGGCCCGCAATTGGCCTCTTTTTTTCTTTTTTAAGAGAGAGAGAGAGAAACATCGATTTGTTGTTCCACTTATTTTTGCATTCATTGGTTGAATCATGCATGGCTCTGACCTGAGATTGAACCTTGGAGTATTGGGATGGTGCTTTAACCAACTGAGCTACCCGCCCAGGGCCATCTTGCAGCATTCTTGATTGATGAGTTCAATAAATCTTTGACCCGTGCTCACTCTCTAGCTGTATGGGAATTATGATTTTTAATGTTTTGAAAACTATCAGCTGCATGTCAGCTGTGGGCAGAGGCCAACATTGGGGGCATTTTAGCTTCCAGAGTGCTGTAGAGCAGCACTACTCAGCCTCTCGTGCATGCACAAAACATCTGGGGACCTTGTTAAATGCAGGTTCTGTTTTGTAGCTCTAGAGTGGGCACATCTCACAAGCATCCTGGAAGGGAATGCCAAATCTGCTGGTCCATGGACAGTACTCGGTAGTCTGCAGAATTCAAAGGGTCTTCACAAAAGACTGAATGAATCTGCATCTCCTCTCTGTTCCTTGCTTCCATATAGGCATGGCAGAACCAACCCAAAAGATGGTCCTGACTACCATAGAACTGGGCTTGGAGGGGAGTTTCTGGGAACTATTCAGGGAGGTTGGAGTGTATGTAGAGGGGTGCGGGTTAGAAGGGTGGGACAACATAAAGGAAATGAAGTGATTCATGCTGAACTGTGATTGCAGGGGCATTAAATACAATCAGAGAGAAACCCGATCTGCCCATTGCAAAGGGAACCATCCAACTCTGAGCGCTGCTCTCCAAGCAACACAGCTCCCCCCTCTTCTGATGGGACCCACCCAGCTCTTCCCCAAGGAGCCCTCCGGGGCTGTCAAGTGCATGGGCAGCTCTCAGACTACAAGTTTCCCATGGCAGCTGAGCTGTTCGTATTTTTTTTGAGAAGAGGAGAGGTGGGTCCCTGTTGTTTTCAGTGGGCACATTTCAACACTTTGGTGGCCCGATTCTGCTCTGCTGCAGGCCTTCCTACAGCGCGGTGCACTCGTGTTTTTATCTTTCACATTTCTTGGAAACACACAGATTTCAGAGACTCCAAGAGACACACAAAGCTTTAATTCACTCCCACCCAGGGATCTTTACCAAAGTGAAGAGGCATGCGTTCCCAGGGTGAACGGAGAGCTTCGATTCTGGTTCTGAAGGCCTGCTCATGGGCTGGACTTCACTGAGATGAGAAGGAAAGGGGGAGTGGGGAGGAGGAAGGGAGGGAACAAAGAGGAAAGAAGACAGGGAGGGAAGGATTATTCCTAGAGCTGGATTTATTTCATGAAAGGGCTGTTCCTTCTTCTGAAAGTATGTCCTGCCTTTTGGGAGGTGGAATGAAATGTTTTCATTGAGATGATATTGATAGTAGGTGACCAGTTTTTTTGTTTAGGTTTTTTCAAGCCTCATTCAGTACAGAAAAACATTGGCAAGCCCATCTCAGTCCTCTAATTTGGGGGGAAATTGTTCTCCTCTGCAAAGCCACACACCCAAGGACCACTTGCCCTTGACTCGCAGATAAGAATACAGACAAGACGCCCCTGAGTATAAGAGAGTCCACCAGCTGTCTGGAAAACCAGCTCTTTACTCCAGGGCTGGGGGAGCAGGTAAGTTGGTGTCAAACACTGGAGAGCCCCTACCCCGCCCCCCCCCCCCCCCACAAGTTTGCTTAGAGGGAAGTGACACTTGACACAGCAGGTAACAGAGCATCTTCTGCAGTGGCTTAATATGCTGTTTGGAGACTGAGAATGAGTTGGAGTTTGAAGACCAGGGAATGAGTCTTGGTTCTGCCATTTAAAAACTGTGTGAACTTTTGCAAATGGTGTAATCCTTTGGAAGCGGAAAAGACTATCAAAGTTGCCAAGAATCAGTAATGTATATAAAGAGCTCTGTAAAAAGTAATATAAAAGAGCTGTGAAAATATAATCTATTGTTACAAGTCCCTCCCTCCCTCCCACGACATTTCCTCATACAAATGAAACGCTGTTGGGTTGAGAGCTAACATTTCCAGCCCAGTGTGCTCACTATTGGTGTGGGGGCAGCTACATGATCTCAGAGACAAGCAGTCAGATTTTCAATGATTTATTCAATTTTATTAATCTAGCGCCTATCAGGGAATTAATAGTTACCCAGGTAATTCAAATGTGTATTCAAAGTCAATAAACACTACAGAAATGAGGTAAAGATATAACCTATATAGTGAACAACACAAACTGATGAACAAAAATAGATCCAGAGACAGAGAAGCAGCAAACTGACTATCAAACCTCAGAGGGAAGGCAGGAGAGTAGGGAGAGGGTGTAAAAGATCAACCAAAGGACTAGTATGCATGCAGATTACCAATGAGCACGGACACTAGGGGGGTGGGGACATGTGCTGGGGGTTGGGAGTGGCCTGGGAGAGGTCAAGGGGGGAAAAGGAGACATACTTAAAACTTTAATCAATAAAGAACTCAAAACAAAACACAAAAAAAAACCCCGATAAGACCTAACTAGGTAAGCTACAGCTTATCAAATCCTCTTACATAATACTGTAAGCTCACTTAACTCTTAAAAAAAATTGAGTATTATTTCCAATCATGCATGAAAATCAGAGATTCTAGAGACTAATTTACCATCCAAATTCACACCATCAGAGTGGTAAGGACAGGATGCTAGAGCCTAGCTCATGCTGACTCAGAAGCTCTGCTCCTTACCCTTCACCACACTGGACTATCACTACACTGAGCCTTAACTCACTGGTCATGAGGGAAAGTTTCAGGTAGGATTCCAAGGGTCAGACTGTCCCAAATTCACTGCTTATCAAAAGCGCAGCTTTGGACCTATCACATCTGATAGATCCTGTACAATTCATAGGATAAATATAAAATCTCAAATAATTTCCAGGGAATTAAAAACAAAATACTTTGCAATTGTAAGAATTAGAATCACTAACTTTCTATAATGAGCTAAACTCATTTTTAGCCACGACTTGCTCTTTTTACATAACCAGAATACAATGCAATGTCGTTTATTTTTCTTGGTAAGGTTGGTAAATGGAATTGCTCAGACCTGAAGGGTTAAATAAAATATTTTTATGCTATTTATGTTGAACATTAGCTAGCTCCCTGGACTAATATTGGACATTATCCCATCAGTGTATATTAGATGAAACATATGCATCTGTTACTGATGTTAAACATCTAATTGGGGGAGTGGAAATATAATATAATAAAGAGAATGTATATATGAGAAAAACTGAACTCCAAAATACTTTAAATTACAACATGATGCCTTCCACTTTATTTAATCAAGTCCTTTCTTATAACTCAGTTAAAATGAGAGGGAAGAGAAAAGAGCGAAAGTAATACTAAAATTTATTCCTAATTTTAACTCTGAAGTATACAATAATCATAGTGATTTGGTGAAATAGTTTGAAGTTTCCAAAAAAAAAAAATAGTTCTGTGTTTTTCCTGTAAGTTCTCTTTCAAGAAGATAAATACAGAAACTTTACCTTAATCATTCTAATATTTCAACCCAGGAAAATTAAGATGTTGGTAATGTTAATGCATATGCTGTAGAAATAGACATGGACCAACGGTAGTGGGTCTGACTGGCAAGGGTCAGAGCCAGAAGGTTTACTGGAGTTCTTAAACATGTCTGGATAAAACAAATTCATCTGACCAAGTAAGCGACCCAAGTTAGACTAAAAGAGCTTCATGTCTGATTCTATATATCAAAATGTGTTTGTCTTAAAAATGTGAGGAGAAAGTAGAAAAGAAAATCTGTGTACCTAAAAAAACATTGATCTTGTCCAAAAGATTCCACCTCTCTTTCTTCCTTCAAATCTCTCCTGCCCCAAAAGATGGTGGCATCTGGCAATGACCCTACCTCCCATGGCAGCTGTGGAAGCCACACTTTCCCAATACAGGAACCATCCAGCTCCAGGGAGACCTACAAGCACAGGGGTCAGTGCACCACCCCTGTTTTTCTAACATTATATTGGAGTGCAGCTGGGCTCTTTGCTCACATCATGCCCAGGGCTGCTTCTGCCCTACAGTGGGAGAGTTGAGTAGTTGACTCACAAAAGGTAGGATAATGACCATCTGGTTCTTTATAGAAAACATTTGCTGGCCCTTGTACTAGACAGGCGCCCGCTACGGAGCACCAAGATTGGCATTCCATACACTCCAACGCTCTGGTTCCCAGCCCTTCTGTAACCCCAGCACGCCTGAGAGGAATAACATACTCCCATCAGTAGTACCATCTTAACTGCTGTATTGGAGATGCTCCCGTACATACATACATACGTGAGAAAAGGATTTTCCATGGAGCCAGTGAGATTTAAGCTTTAGGATCACTCACTTGCACAAGGTCTGGGGAGGGGCCCTCCGGATGTGTTCACGTGGTTATTTTTTGTTGTGATATTTGAAAAAAATAACGATGTAGACACCATTGTCTCTTTCTATTCCAGCTTCCCCTCTGCCAATCCTCTCCAAGTGTTGGGTGGTGCTAGAGGCATGTGGGAATTTGTGGATCTAATTAAGCAGAGGTTGAGTTGAGGATACAGCTAATCTGGGTTCAGTGCGACACGGAGATAGACAGAAAGAAGCTATCTATAGCCACTTGGCTTTATGGCTAAGTTATTGCCAGTCCTCCCAAGATAGGAATGACTTGCAGGAATACTTCTACTGCCCACTGCAATGACCCCTCTAACACAAAAGCACAGACATAGCTGTCCTAGCACTACCAGTATATGGATGTGTCCTACAGCGCCCATCATTGAAGGTGTGAAAAAGAAAATGTTTTGAACTGTGTGAAGCCAGAAGCTAGCCTGTAGGAAATTCTACCCAGCCTTACAGTTGACATATGAAAGAAACTTAATAGTTTTTCCAAATTTGACAGCATTCTTAAAGTGTTCAATGGCACTATTAATTTCAAGTTGTGATGCTGAAAAAAACAACAACAAAAACAAAAGACAAAAAAAACCAAACAACTAACAAACTTTTCCATCAATAATAAAAATTATTTTTTCTATCAACCGCCCTAAAGAAAAGGTCAAGTTGTCTTACTATTTCTTTCTGTAGCAAGTGATATTACAACATTTGCAATCATATAAAGAGGTGATCTAAGACTATGCTGCCAGGAAATGTGGGAGACTAGTATTATAGTGTCTAGTGTCAAACCATCAATAAAAGTATCATGTTATATCTGACCTGGATTTTGTGATGCTTGTGGTTCGCTTTTTAAAATTAGTAATTTCTTGTTTTGTTTTGTTTTTATCCTAAACAATCATTAATACTTTTTCATAAATAAGGCCCTTCAAATCATGTAAGCTTTAGGCCCATAACACCTCACCTACTTACATACGTGCACATACTCATATGTTATTAAAACACAAAATTTCTGCTTTCATGTCGGTCATTATCAGCCACTGTGTGGATGTCGTGCCAGTAATGAAGGAGGATTCACAGTTGCAAAACGCTTTCTTAAAAATCTCTGCAAACCCATTATGATTTGGAGTGAATCCATTACTAAATGGAGCGTGGCTCATTCCAAGCTGCCTTGGTCCAGTCACCTGGGTGGGATGCAGAGAGCATACACTTCAGAGCTCAGTTGACTTGGATCTGGATCCTGACTTCACCTTTTGGGTCCTGCGTGCTCCCGGACATAATATTGAACATTCCTGAGCTTTATCTGTCACACAGGGGAGATGGTGCCAGCTTCACAGGGCGGTCGTGAGGGTGAAGTGAAGAAAGCTGTGCTAAAGGCGGAGTTCAGAGCCTGGCCCAGCAGGCCTTCCTGCCCGCGGCTCCTCCACTCCACCAGCGGCATCTCTCTGGGGCCCGAGCGGCTCCCGCGCACAGAGCACAGCTGGCAAAGACACTCGGAGGAAAGCCGCCGTAATTAATGTCACATTCACTCAATTTCAGGTCTAGACAATATTTTTCTAAAACAATTGCTTCCAAGAGCCAGAAATAAAAACAGAACAATGTCAGTCATCGGAACTCAGAAAGAGGAGGGTAAATAGTGCCTGACGGGTCCATTCTAACTTTGATCCGAAATTCCATATTCCGCGGGGAGACGTGTAGTAAATGATTTCCACACTTCCCCACGGCTGCTGGTGCTGGCTGTGCAGGGCCCTGTGTCTCAGGAACAGAGATCGGAATGCAGGGAGAAGATGGCTTTAAGATTCTCCTTTAAAGGATCCAGAAGGCTCGCTCCTGGGGGAGCAGATATGAATGGCCCTCCAGGCACCAGTGTCTCAGCTGTAGTGTGAGATGGGGCCCCTGAAAGCTATGGGCAGCCCCAAACCTCTGACCTGGGGTGTTTTCCCACCTGGCGTGCCAGGGGCTGACACCCCCCATCGCCTGCTTGCAGGGCAGCTGCCTGCTTCCTGGGGCAGCAGAGGACAAGGTGAAAGGGAATTGCAATTTACCTGGTACTGGGCCTGTGGAAGGGGCTCTCTGCTCTTCCGCATCCCCCTCTGCTCTCACCCCATCTTCCTTCTTCCTAACTAGTTAGGAACAGGGCCTACAAAGGGTGCTGCCACCGTCACCGAAGTGTCATGATCTGAGAGGCTGCCATTTTGGTGGAATTCTATGCAAAGGGCGCCTCCCGGAAATGGGCAGAGCTATAGCCTAGTTACAGACACTATAAATCTCTAGAGAAGTTTCTTTGCATCTCATGGAGAGAGAGCCTGAGACCAAGAACAGAGAGTCATGGGGAGGCTGCCAAGAGGAAAAGGAGGGAAAGGGATCCAGTTGGAGACAGAGGCCGCGTGGTCCTTGTTACAGTCCCAGGAATACACCCAAGGCTCTCTAGTAAATAGAATTCAGTGCAGCCGGCAGCTGTTCCCACAAACACGGGGCACAGACCACCCGGCACTCAGATTCCTGTGCCAGATCCTGGCCTTCGTCACCAGAAGGAGCTTTCTCAGTCAGCAGGGCCCTGGGAGACGCTCTTGTCTGCACCACCACCTTAGGTTCCCATGTTTGCAAGAGGAAGAGCCTTTGTGATCCGAAAGGTAAGTCCCCTCTCCCCCCACCTTCCCTCACCCCACCCTACTCAGTAGTAGGATGATACGTCCAACGAGAAGGAGCAGCTCAGCCCAAAGTAGCATACCACCTTCCGGGCACCTCCCTCACCAGGCACCCAGCAACCCATTTCAAAGTTCCCCTTTATCCTCCAAATATAGGTCTTCATCCCACAAGTTCTCCAACCTAAACCAATCAAAAATCCCCTTCTCTCATGAGAATGTTCTCAGCTAAGTACAAAGGGGAATCTAATTTAACGTAATCTTACTCATGAGTGAGTGACAATCTTCCTCAACTCTTCCAGGAGCATTTGCATTGTAAAAGAGCAACTTACAGCAAAAACAAACAAAAATCCACGATAAATCTCTCATTGGTGGGGTTCCAGATAGCGTGAAAAAGGGGAGGGAAGGCTGAGGAAAGGTGGGAGCCTTCATGGAAGGCCACGCCTGTCTCCAGTGGTCCTTCAGTCACATCATGAGGGCAGCTCTACTTACTCCATCTAGGGCTAGGGCGGCTACAGCATCCAGGTGGTCACACTTCTCCTTGGATCAGAAACTTGATGCATGGCACATAACGAGAGATTCCGGTGATATAAGGCAACAGTTTTCTAAGCAAGAACTAGACCATGCCAGCAGCTTGGGCATCGCATACAAATTATCTGGTGCAAATTCTCCCTAGACCTACTGAGTCAGATACCCAGGGTGTGGGACTCAGAAACCTCTGTATCAACAAGCCTTCCAGGGAACACTGCTGTCAATCACCTGTATAGAGCATGACGACCAGGGGAGCTCCCTCCTCCTCTGGCTAGCTTGCAACCTTGAGCAACTCAGCTTACTTCTGTGAACTTCAGTTTCATATAATATAATATAATATAATATAATATAATATGATATGATATGATATGATATGATATGATATGATATAATATAATGTAATGTAATGTAATGTAATGTAATGTAATGTAATGTAATATAATATAATATAATATCATCTATAATAATAAAAGGGTAATATGCTAATTAGACCGGACATCATTCCTGACGAAGTTGGGGCCTGAGGGAAGCCCGGGTCCCGGGTGCCAGAGGGAAGCCGGTGCTGGCAGTCAGGGGAAGGAAGGCCTACTCTTGCACAAATTTTGTGCGTTGGGCCTCTAGTATAATATAATATAATATATAATAGGATTTAATCAGCCTCCTATGGAAAAAAATCATTTTTCCCTGGCCGGTGTGGCTCGGTTGGTTAGGTTTAGTTCTGTGCATCAAGAGATTGCAGGTTGGATTCCTGGTCAGGACACATCCCAGGGCTGTAGACTTGATCCCCAGAAGGGGTCATGCAGGAAGCAGCCAATCAATGCTTTGCTCTCACATCAATGTTTCTCTTCTCTCCTTTCCTCTCTTTCTAAAAAAGAATCAATGAACTGTTCTTTAAAAAAAATCATCTATAGCCAAATCATTCTGGGGAATCCTTTCTTAGAGATCCTGTCAAAGACTCCAACAATCCAGCCATGAACAAAGGAGCTCCTTTACCTGTGGAATCCCTGCTTGGAAAGCATGTTTGAGCATGGATCCGTTTTCTTGGCCATGTTCATCGACATCTAGAACTTAAGAAGGGTTTCAGTGGCCGCCAGGGCCTCTCCCAACTCTAATGTCCTGCAGCTCCTGCTCCAGGGAGGCCCACTCCCTCCACTCTGGCTTGGGTTGGCTGCAGTAAACATAAATCAGTTTGAATGAGCAAACACTCAGATCAGGCAGGGCCTAGGCCCTATGCCAGAGTTTATCTGCACTATAACTTATGTGTATTCCCTGGATTCGTTAGCACTGAGGAGAATCTTCCCTTCTCTGCCACCTAGAGAAAAACCAGAAGATGAAGAGGGACATTATAGAGAGAGGGCAAGAGGTGAGGTGTGGCGAACAGCAGGAGAGGTGAGGAAGACATCCTGGAGGTGGGGGCTGGAGAGTGAAGCTCCAACAGAGAATAGCAGAACACCCTGATCTGTGAAAGCAGGTGATGCCAATAATAATAATAATAATAATAATAATAATAATAACAACAACAACTAATAATCATTAGAATATTTTGCAATATACAGAGTATTTCTGCAGAGATTATTCTTTAATCTTGGCAACACAAAAGTTGTAAAATAGGTATTACTTTTATCCCCATTTTGCAGATAAGAAAACAGGCTCAGTTGGGAATTTTGCTTCCTAAGTCTAAGAGCCTATAACTGGGGATAACTAGATTAGATGTTAGGGCTCTTTCGCCATCCCAAGTGACAGTGGTATCCAAAGACACATAATCTACTCTTTGAAATCAGTTTCCATCCAAAAGTTCACATTGATTTGTGCAACATTGAATTAACTTCACTCTAGCCCCTTGCATGCCTGACAACAGATACTCTCTCTCTGGGAGTATAATGGTTAAGAACATGGTTCTAGAACTGATTGCTTTGGATTGACCCCCAACTCCTCACACTAGTTGTGTGAGGTGTGGGGGCTAATTGTATGAAGATTTTAGCAGAGCACCCCGCATAGTAAATGTTCTCTGAGGTTGTCTGCACACCCATCTTTGTGAGAAGACAAATCTTCGCTGAGTTCAGGGACCAGAAAAGATAGCAAGCAGTAAGCACTAAGAACAATGAAAAGTCACTAATTATGCCAAGACCAAGGAGACAAGTAATCCAGAGAATAATGGACTTGGGACTGAAGACTTCAGCTGGAATCTTCACTTTGTCATTCATTCCATGTGGCTTTGAGCAAAGAACAAAAATGTTGTTTTCTCTTCTGCTTGTATGTCTGACTTGCTGTCTACACAGAGTTGTTTGAAGATGAGACAGGCCAGGCATGACCACTTGCAGCAGACACTTTTGGTTGCCTACCCAATAGCCAACTTCTTGACAATGAACTCTGACTTTGTTCAGGTATCTACTTCTTCCACACAATCATGTACTTTAGGGCAGGGGTGGGCAACCCCTGGCACGTGTGCCAAACATGGCACGCCAGTAACTTTTGCTGGCACGCGAAACCCTCTCTTATAATCTTCCATTTACAATTTTTTTTCTTAATATCGACTTTTTTATTTTTCAGATAAATTCAGTGTAGGTGCATCTTAGATAAATAATTTTACATAACAAGTTATCTTAAAGACCATAGACATGGATTGACAAGAAAGGGGAAGAGCAATTTCAATAGTGTCAAAACGAACTATTGAGGACTTGGAATGCCATTCCAGAAAATTTTTTCTGTTTAAAAAACTTTGCAACAGCGTTACTCTCCATGTTTTCATCCACATAGGCTTGTGAATCTTTGTTCTCAGTGATGAATTTTGTTAAGTCTCATAATAGGAGTAACCTGACGGATGAAAGTAGTAGCCCGTGCATATCTCTGAAGGTCACGAAATATAAACCTGATGTAAAATCTCTGTCATCAGTGATGCAGCAGCAAAAGTCCCACTGATAATATCAAACGGAGTCATAAAGTTTTCTGTCGGACTACCAGTGTACATGTATACATTAAAAATAAATGCATTTTTCATCATCATATACTGTGTTTTTGTCGCTTGAATGAATTTTATTATTTCTTCAAGGTTCTTCACATACTTACACCTTAAGAGGTACCAAGTAGGCATAACATGGTCTCAAAAAATTAGGGTTGGCACACAGAAGAATTTTGAGTCAGAGATTTTGCTGATTTTGGCATGCACTCACAAAAAGGTTGCCCACCCCTGCTTTAGGGGATGTGCTTAATGGGTCTAAGCTCATAAAGGTGGCTTCCTTCCCTGGCCAGTGACTGAGGGAAGTCAGGGCATGTCACACAATTCTGAACACTGAGAAGTGAGGCTGGGTGCTCTGGGGGGTTGAGGGTAAGGTTTCCTTGATTTTAAAAAGAGGCATAAGGAAGAACTGGTATCTTCTTCCTCTGGACATGACCCTGTATGGATACAGTACTGGTCCCACTGCTGCAGATGTCTTGCTACCATAAGCTGACACGAGCATTACGCCAACTCCCTGAAGATGGCAGAACAGAGGGATGGAAAGCACCTGGGTCTTGGACAATGTCATCGAGCCCCTTAATTAATCAATCCTAAGATACCCTATCTCTGGAATTGTCATGTGAAATAATAACGTATTATTTGCTTAAGTCGGGTATTATGCTACTCGTCAGAGAGCACCCTCATCTATCCCAGGTGAGAGATCACTGTAAAGTCTGTTCTAGGTGTAGATGGATATGCATATTTGTAGTGAATGCTCCTAACTCTCTGCATAAAGGGGAGGCCAATAACAAATTACCCAGAAAAGCCCAACTGGGTTGCAGCACTCGGGTGACAATGTACAGACCAGTGAGGCAGAATAGAAACTTGGTGCAAAACTGAGCCTCACTGAGCTTCATGGTTTATTTTCCTTTAATGATATTCAGACTATGCCTCTCCTACTTTTCATGTGTTCAACAAATGCTGAGCATCCTAAAGAAATAACGTACAGTAAAGGAGCAGATTCCTCCCCTTTACTGGATCTCTGTGTACTCTCCATTGCCTGCAGCCTTCCAAAGCTCACATCACTGTGTACCAGGAACACAGGCAAACCAACCACGTGAAAGAATCTGAAAGTCACAAGTCCATTGCTTCTATTTTTTGTAAGTGAAATGGAGAGATGCTGGCAGCACCAAGTGTTCCATTTTCTCAATAGAATGCTTTATTTGGCCAGGCCAGATACGACCTAATGATAGAGATTCAATTGCATTTGAGAGGGAGATAAATTAAAACATAAGTAGTAAAATTGCATATTCTTACGAAATTGAACATATGACAGGAATTTTTTTTTCTTCTAATAGCTGTTCACTCTTATTATTCTTTCTGGTTTGACTGCAAATGGTAAATGTCTTCAAAATTATTTAAAAATAGTGTAGGATTGTGTTTGTTCAAAATTTCGTATTGGGAAGGCAGGCAACTGTTCTTGGTAAAGAACTGAGATAATGTCACAGGGACCAGGTCTTGCTCGGATTTGTGACTCTGAGTAACGACAAAGCCCACATTCATTCAGGGCACGTAGTACGTGCTCAACAAATATATTTTAACGCACCGGAGCAAAATATTCTGTTTATTCTAAGCAGAAGACCAGGAGCATCATCTAAAGGTGGCAGTTTAATATTATATGAATAGGTGTGAGATGTGAATTGTAATAAATTGTTAGAATAACTGTATTCTTTGGAAAGTCTATGCTTTTTAAAAAATATATGACAATGATAATCGATGTTCACGATGAGCCACAACCTCTAAGTACCTTAAGTGGAGGCATTATTATAAAGAGCCCGGAACTGGGATTCTGTCCATGGCCTCTCCACTTAATAGCTGCGTGGTCACAGGCAGGAAATTCAACCCCCGCACCACAGCTTTTTATTGGCCAAATGGATGACCATTGTGCCTACCTTATCATGCGGTTGTGAGTATTGACTGAGATAATGCATGAAAGGTAACTTGCCGAGGTGTCTGGCTATATTAGTCCTGTCAGAATCACCCAAAATGTAGTGAACGGATAAATGAATGAATGAGTTATGTAGGAAATAGCTTTCAAATCCAATACTATCGCCTAGTTCTGTATGATCAATTTATGGATAATACACACGGGAACTCAACTAACCATATTCTTTAATTAACCAGGGAATGCTTCTGAATGCTACTTACCTTAATGATCATAATTATTTATTTGCAAATTTCTTTATTGCTAGAAAGTGAAGGTCAAGCGGGCGTGAATAATATTCGTCTTTTTATTTCCAATATACAGCTCAGTGTTTGCCATCTAGCAAGCACTTCATACACAGTTGTAGTAAAATGAGTGAGTGAGTGAACGAATAAAGAATTTTGCCTTGGGCCAGACCTGCTTTCTGTAAAATATTAAGTGATTGGCAGGAAATCCATTGGTAGTTACTAAGACGAGTCAAGATGAAGCCACTACAGAGAGCCCTCTCTGAAGGCTGAAAACTATAGGCTCGCATTGCTGGCCCTGCTGCCAGATGAAAACCACATCGTGTGGCAATTTACATTGTGTTCTTTTAACGTCAAGAGATTCAAGACAGCCTGGCTCCTGCCATCTTAGGAACAATTCTGCCCCAACACACTGGCTACTGTTCTCTCTATTGAATTGCAACGTTTTTTTCCCTGGGTATCGATAAACAGCTGCGGAGTCAAATTAGTACTGTTTACTGTCAAATTAAGATGGAAACTGATCCTTTCTGTTCCTTGTTTACAGCGCCTGTACTGCTTGTCCCAAACCTCCAGAGTAACTAAATGCTAACGGACGGCTTCTGACGGTGGATGCTGTCCCAGATCAAACAGAAGGCAGATTTTGTTTGTCTTCTAAAATAAACTATCTTTTCAGGTTCATGGGCTCAGAATAACAGCTATCATATTTCGCCAGCTGTTTTTTATTCCTTTGCTAATTTTACAGCTTAGTCTTTTAGAAGGAGGGCTTGGTCCTTGTTCCATTCCTATGGTGCTGGTTCCGTGCCAGGGGAACAGAATATTCATAGACGTGTAGGAAGCCAAGAGAGAGAGAGAGAGAGAGAGAGAGAGAGAGAGAGAGAGAGAGAGAGAGAGAGAGAGAGAGAGAGAGAGATGTGTTTGTGATTTGGATGCATGGATAACAGTGTTCTGAAAACTCATTGTGAAATAAACAGTGTTTATTGTAAAAACCTAAATACTGTAGCAATCTCTAAATATTCAAGTTTTAAAAATCCTTGTCCTATTTCTTAACATTTATTTTCCTTCCAGGCTCATCACCATTTCAACATTCAGTAGGCAGACCTTCTGCATATCCTTTTAAGTTAAGTTCTTTTCTTAAAATGTTGGGCCGGGTCGGTAGTGCGCCACTCAGAAATCATCTGCAGGTTGACATCACTTTGGTTGATTCCAGCCCCTGGGGGTCATGCCGTAAAGACAGCCAAATGCATTGTCCTGCTTCCACACTTCTGTCTGGTTCATCAGCCCATTAGGAAGAAGAACCTTTCACGTTGATGCATTGCAATCCAGATGTGCTACTTTGGTCCCATTTTATGGAAGAGCCAGGCAACCCTCACAACACAGTGGATCCTGTTGTGCTCACATGAAGAGTTCCCAGGGAACCCATGCCCCTTCTGGAGATTACAGCTTCTTTATTTCATGCTCACAAACCAAGTTCCCAATAGCTTACTCTGGAATCTCAGCCAAGAATCCCATGGTGTGGATTGTTCTGCAGTTAGTAGAACCTATTTTCTTAGCTTTCTTATCAGTGACTAGAAAAAAACGCCTTGCTGGGATGGACTTTGCAGTCTTTAAAGCCGTGAGCTGAAGACTCCAGCTGAGGAAACTCCTTAGAGGGCCCCAGGGTCCGGAGCACACCATCTAGGAATCCCAGGCTGAGCAGACCCAGGGCTTCAATAGCTTGCATCGCCTTCCTTCCCTCACTGGTGATACACCTGGGGACACGGATCCTACCACCTTACTTAGTGCATCAGCTACAGGAGAAATCATCACATTCGCATAACTCCTAGCAGAGCGGCAGTCTTCTGCCAGAATCAAGTGTGGGAACAACAGCTGAACCTCTCGCTGATACAGCATACTGGGAGTCTCCTCCATCTGTGAGAACTGGAGCTTCTTGTCCAAGCCTCCATCCATTACATCATTCCTTCAATAAGAAAATATTAACCACCTACCATTGGAAAACACCAAAGAGAATAAGAGATGGATAAGAAATAGTCCCTAAGCTCAAGAGTTTATAATTTGGCAGGAAAACTTCAAAGATCACACAACAAGGCAGTAGTACTTCAGGTTCCTACCAAGCATACAGAGACAAACACAACACTCAGAGTTCAGAAGAAAGGGAGAGCTTCCCACTGGCTGCAGAGACAAGTTGTAAATTGAAGAATGGGAAGAATTTTAGGAGTAAAGACAAATGTGTGAAGGCGAAAGTTGCAAGGATTTCAGATAATAGCAAGTGGATCCAGGCTACAGCACATATTCCATGCAAACCATGAGAACCAGTCAAGGTAAGAATGAACACATCTATAAGCACCAGGCTACTGAATCTGAACTCTTTGTATTCGTGTGGACAGGTGATGGGAACCATTAGAGGTTTTTGAGCATGGGAGTGACATGATAAACACAATATTTAGGAAGGTTTAACACCTGGTTGGTCAGTCTATGTGGAATGAAAGAACTGCTCATGTCACATGTGCTAACCTCACAGCTGAAAAATATCCTGTGAATTTTTTTCACTTCTTTTTCACTCACCCTCATCACACATTATAAGGAAGACTGTGTGAAGTCTGAACATCTTTTTTTTCTTTCTTGATTTATTTTCTTCATATATTTCTTCAGTCGAGCTCCTAAAAATTGGAAGGAACTTCAAGTTGAGGACCTGGATCTGATATGGCACAGAGTTCATCTTCATTATCACCACCACTAACAACTATTGAGCCCTCACTCTCTACTAGGTGCTTGCTATGGACTTGTTTCATCCTTATAATACTACTAGGGGCCCAGTGCATGAATTCATGTACCTTGAAAGGAAATGTGGGCCACAAGGCTGTAGTGGGCACAGGGGCAGTTCTCAGCTCATCCTCCCCACCCCTCCCCTCCTGCCATGGCTCCGCTCCTGCTGCCACCGCTCCCAGGTGCTGATGGCCACAGAGCAATTGGGGCTGATGCCAGCAGTGGGTGCGAGTGGCAGCTGCCGCTCTGATAATCCCTTAGAAGCAGGGGAAGGTGGAGAAGCCCTCAGGGGCAATTGGGGCCAGCAGCTGCCACTCGCAACAGCTGACAGCACCGAGCAATCGGGGCTGGTGCTGGGCACTGGCAGCGGGGATGAGCAAGGATGGAACTGGCAGCAGGTGTGAGTGCTAGGCGGGATCGTGGCACGCAGGAGCAAAGAATTTTCAGTAACCATCAGAGACTAGCCCTGATGACAGTGGCCAGCGTCCCGCCTTGGTCTGGCGCCCCCTCTCACCTGCTCCACCATCCCATTGTGGCCAACGCCCACCATGTTCTGTGCTCTGCCACCTGCTGCCGACGCCTGCCATGTTCCATGCATACCCCCGGTGGTCAGCGCATGTCATTGCAACCGGTTGTTCTGTTGTTTGGTCTATTTGCATATGAGCTTTTTATTATATAGGAGAATAAGACAGAGAACAGTGGCTGACCTTTACACTTGGTCAACGCAACATTTTGATTTTAGATTCTCTTTGGTGTATGCATAGCCCAGGTCCAGAATAGAATTACCAACCTATATCCTGGGAACCACCTCAGGGCTCAAGCTGGGTATAATCTGGAGTTCTGGTTGGTGTCTACCTTTGAACCTGGATCAATATTCAGGTCTAGATTTCTTTCTTTCATTATTCAAATACTTATTGAGCTTCTGCCGTGTGCCCAGCATTTTGGTGAACAAGACAGATATGTTTCTTCCAATCATGATTGATTTTTGCTTGGAATGCTGAAAGGAAGAGACCTTTACCCCCAACTCGTGATAACTAGGAAACCTGGGTATAAGACTGGACTCAGATGCTAAATTACTCTGGGACTTTGGCCAAGCCTCTAAACCTCCCTTAGCTTCAGTTTCCTTGTGGTTAGAAAGGCAGAATTCACCTGAAGAGTCTCGGCTGTTCATCAGAGCCTATGCTTTCCAGTGTTTCAGAAAGTGAGTCATGCTGCAATCAGATGCCTTCCCCAGCTCCTCATCTCAGCCTTTCTGCTCTCCAGGTTCAGGCTTCAGTGGAGCAAACTTACCACATTGCAAGCCCTTCCCCACTGAAGCTAATTGGAATCATTCTCATCTAGGCACACCCACGTCCCACGAGGGCCTGATAGGTCCAGTCCGGCTGTTTGCTCAGTGTCACTCTGAATCGAAACTTGCTCTATTTTAACTTCACATTGTTTCTCTGTTTACTTTACCTAATAAGTGAATCTTTACCTCATAAAAAGCTCATTTTGGAGCTGGGGTAGAATTCAGGAAAGAATGATGCTGGCCATTCTTTCTGACCTCCTCCATTAGCTGAAGTACTCGATGAGAGGTGATGTCATTCCCCGAGACAGAGGCTAGCCATATGGGGATAAACACATTTGCTATTCTCCTTTAACTGGAAGAGACCATGCCAATGGAGTTATGCTGGGTTCTTCAGAAAGGGGAACCCAGGCACTCAAAACCAGTCGCATGATATAGACACTACAAAGTCTCTTTGAACGTAGGACTCTATTGGCCTAGAGCGAGCTATTAAATTGAAACAAGAGTAAGTAAGGCAGTTTCAAATCACAAATTCCTTGAGCTGTCATTCATTTTCACCCTCCTCTGCTTTGAGCTGAACATGCAACTTTTTTTTGTTCTATGATATTTAGCATCTGCCAACCAAAAGCCATTTTGATTTTTCCTATTCATCTGTGGTTTCAGCCATTCTCAGAGGCCCATATTTCCCCCTTATTCCCCCACATAAAAAAAAAAAATTAAAAAGAACCAAGAAGTTGATAGGAAGACTGGAACTGTTTCATCAGGAATGGGGGAGGGGAGTATAAAGTATGCAAAGGAGTTGTTTAGCACCTTGGGCTAGTCATTCTGTTCTTTGAGTCTCAGGCTCCTCCTTCAGAGAATAGCGATGCTAGATAGTTCCAGAGAGCTCGGGAGATTTCAATGAGATACTGCATATGAAACACATAGCACTGTTTCCTTCATCTATATTCATTCATTCAACAATACGCTGTTTTTCACAAGGACAGCTTTTAACTCCCTTTAAAATATGAGAACATAGACTTAGCTACCAACCCTATTAAAACATGGAAGAATTTGTTTCAGAAAATTAGTGTTTAATAATCACTGCATTTGAGTGATTTTTCTCTTTATCTTTCCTCCTCTTCCCCCAGCCCAAACTTCAGTGTGGAGGAAAACCTCTTCTCTCCATGGCCCCAACTCAGCTCCCATCTCCATAAACCTGCTTTTTGAATCCAGGAAATCAGACTGGAAAAAGAAGTCTAGAGCAAAGACATATGAGAAAGAATGGATGACTGATGATTGATTAGGTTCCCCATAAAAACTCAAAGGGTAAGAGTATTCAATCCCGTAAACATCTAGCAAGGGCCTAGTAGACACACTGCTATGCCATGTGGTAGTTTAGAAAGAGCTGAGTTCTAGATGCCGTTCCAATAATAATTGGCTCCCTGACACTGGCCAGCTCCATTGCTTCTGGGCCTCATCCTCCATAAAGGGGGACTGGAATAGAATGACCCCTCCAGCACTAACATTTTATAATAATGCTGATGAGCACTGGGAAAGAAACTGAAAACTAGCTCCTGTAAAAATGGAACAGCTTTGCCATTTCTGTTCTTCATTTGACCACAATTACTTAATTATTTAGAACATATTTCCATGTTGAGATGTAATTACAGAATTTTTTCTCTCTCTCCCTGTTTTTTTTCTTCTTCTTTTTTTGGTGCTGTTGTTGCCATTTGAATCCAACTTGTTTTGTTCATTTCCTCGGGTGGAAACTTTTAGTGATGACTGCATTTTTATGAGTGTCTTTAAAAGAGAGATTTAGATGCAGTCCCTCTGCCTCGGTATGGAGTTCCATGAAATTTACAGAGAAAAAAATAACTAGTCACTTCGAATCTAGGTCAAACAAAATTTTAATATCTAAAGAATTCAATCAGAACGCTGGAGCCTACGTTACTGTTTTAAGATACCAGATTTGGCAAGGATTCTATTTTGTTATGAGGGACCCTACCCATCTCAAGGCTAATGCGGTACATATTAGCATGCAGGAGCTCAGGAGATCTCATTTTGGTTTAAACTTAACCCTATGTATCCTAGAATTTGTTAGATACAGAATCCCCTCTTCAGCATAGTCTCCTAGATCAAATCAGATTTACTTCTCTAGTCTAGGGTGAGTCAAGAAGTATTAAATGGTTCAACACATTCCAAGAGTAAGCAGGACATTATCGCATTAATTCAGGCTTCACTGATTTGGAATTTATTCACCTTGAGCTTACAGAGGCAAATCTAAGTGAATCAGTAATATAAATGACATTCAAGAAACTTTCAATATTTTTAAAAAGACATTGTTTTAAGTGCATTTAAAAAATGATCTTTTGCCTTAAAAAGTTACTAAATATGAAGGATCCCAAGTTAATCTCCAAAGCTGACATTGGCAAAATATATGTTTAGCCATTATTTGTGACATCATTTATAATTGAAATGATTTAAAAAAAAAAACATTTTACAATTCCAGCTTTTTCCTTGCTGGGTGTGCTGGGGCCATGACTTAATAGAAATTAGTAATATTGCTGGTCCATAATAGAGCATGTCGGAAAATATGATGAGTTTGATTGCTGTGTGAATTGGCTTTATGTGACTCACCCGAGGGTAACGATGAAAGCATTTGTGGCGGCAAGAATATTTGAGGTGAGTTTGGGGAAACACAGAAGGAAAGCCTGTCATCAAAGAATTGATCCAATCATCTGATTACGAGGCCAGCAAAGCCCAAATTTGCCTGAGGTTCCTCAGATTAGCAAGATGTGGAGCAAGGCTTAGAAAGCACAGCTCTTGATTCTTGGTTCAGGCTACTTCCCTGCCCTGGTCTTTACCTTGTGAAAGGAGCCAACATCCATCACTCCAGGCCCATCTCACTCTTCCATACATGCTCTTAGGCTGATCCCGGGCCTTAATGTTAAGCAGCCACAAAATCATTTGTTTAAGGTGCCCTGAGAGCCAGCCTACAAGACTGTTCAATTTCCCTCAAAACCATGTACTAGTACTTAGCCTCTAGGGTTTGCTTTTATTCCAAGGCATCTGACTCAGTGTTAGACACATTTATTGGATGGTGGGGGGGGGGGGGGAAGTAGGGAATATACGCTTATATATATCCTGCCACATTATTCAGCCTGACCCTTCTGGACATTTCTACCTTCTGCTCACTGGTAAACCAAGGATAAGTGGGTATTTTAAGAAAAATGTTCAGAGAGAAATCACCAAAGCAACCTGAAATTTCTTCAAGTTGAGCTGAGAGCCGCAGGCCGCAGTAACCTGATTCCTGAAATGTTCACCACTGATCTTGGCAACTATTTTCTTTCTGGTTTGTGATTTTCAATAAGATCCCAAACAACCAAAGAAAGTACGAAAAAAAAGAAACAAGCAAAGAGAGAAAAGTCTCTAGCCTTCCAAAACCAGCCATTTGTCATAGTCATTCACACAACGACCTCAAGGGAGGTCACTGCTACTTAAGAATTGGCAACGGCGCTGTGGTGAGCACCAAAAGGCATTTTTGGCCAAACAAACCAATTAGCCAATGATCATATCCACTTCCTTGCTTCTTCCTGAATTTCTTAAACATGTGTTTCTTGGAATCCATCTCTTCTGCCACATAGACCCAAATGACAAATCAGCAACCCCAAAGAACCAGTGCTCCACAACAAACCACGAGCATGTGTTGCAACTGCCAGAGGCAGGAGGGAGTGATAAACCAGACTACCAAATTTGGTAAAAAAAAAAAAAAAAAAAAGAAGAAGAAGAAGAAGAAGTAGCCTGTTTGTACTGGCTAATTGCAGTGATGACACTTAACTTATTTGTAAAATGTTCTGAGGTCTGTTATGGTGAAAAGGAAGCTTGGTGAGAGGGAAGGTGTCATAAGGGCAGGCTGGCCAGCTCCAAGGGAAGCAGTAGCTTGATCAAGCTTTCACAGTCCTCACACTGGTCCTCTGCCTGGCAGGTCTAGCAGTTAGATTTAGCCTGCATGTGCCCAGAGATGAAAGGTCAATTTCTTCAGACCTGGTGTTTGATAACCAAACACATAGGGGGCTGATGTATAAAGCAGAGGCTCGTCTATTTAAGTAACAATGGGGCTGACCCTCTTCTGAAGCTGGCATGGTCTCTCTCCTTGGCCCCTGTCTGGGATGCTTTTCCCCACACACCAGCTCAAGAATCTGAAGGCAACTAGCCAGGAAACATTGACTCAACAAAGGCAGGAAGATGATCTTGAAGGATCTTTCCACACAACAAAAATGTCCCTCTGAACAGGCCTGGATGACACCTGCACATTTGTGTCTTTCTACAATCCCAAGCTGCTGGCTTCCCTTGTGTTTTCATTGTTTTCCTGAAGCTCCTGGAGCCTGTGAGAGGTGGAGCCACTGTCTGAAGCCATACATGTTTCCTCCAAAGCCTATGCACTCAGCCACTTCCACATGTCTTCGGTATCTTTCGATAATTTGGATTTCCTCCTTTCCTTCGGTCATTTATTTTGAGAACGCGAAGGGTGGGGCTATTGCTAACCATGACAGAGAAGGGAGGGAGAAGCGAGGAGGGAGGTGGGTCTGTGCACTTTTGGAGTGAACAACACACTGACTGACTGCAATGGTGGATGATGGAGAGGACAGACCATCCTGGGAGCCAGATTTTTTATTTTTTAGTTTAGTTTTTTTTTTAGTTAAAACAACCACAAAAATAACAGCAACTAACATCCATGTTTTAGGTGCTCATATTTCTAAAATGCTTTGATTTTCTACTTTAGTCACTAAAGTCTAATACACATAATTAAGCCTTTTTTAGATTACTGAATGTATCATGACCACAGAAAATTATAGATATAGCTACAATTGGTATAAAAGACCATAAGAAAACTTGGGATTTTTTTCCCTGTCTCTTTTCCCTAATGTAAAACTGTTTTCTTATGATTCCGTTTTAAAGCTGAGCTGAGGTAAGATAAGTTCTTGTTCTGTAAAGATTATGAATAGTTAAGCTCTGTTTAATTAGAATTTTGCAAGCATAGTGATTTATAGAGCATGATAATTTATAGCTTGGGGGACTGTGGCGATCAAACAATCCAACCACCTCATTTTATAAATGAGAAAATGAAGGCTATGAGAAAAGTGACTTGCTTAAGGATGTTCAATCCATGAGTAGCAGAACCAATATGTAAATCATACCTCCTAACTCCAAATGGAATGATCTTTTCACCCAGTGGGAGTGAAGTTGACCAATGACATAGAAAGTTGTCATCTTCTCATGCCTTTCTATCAAGACCTCAAGTGCAAATACCACCTGTTCAGAGGCATCAAAGACACCTTTCCATCACCGCTGTAAACCTCTCTTGTAGACTTAAGCGATGGATGACATTTCTGGGTCTCTCTTCAGAACTGAGTTCAATGACAGCATTGAACAAGACATATGTTTAGTCATGGATCCTCGTCTATCCTGAGCACATCTTGAGACCTTCTAGAGCAGTGGTTCTCAACCTTCTTAATGCCGCGACCCTTTAATACAGTTCCTCATGTTGTGGTGATCCCCAATTTCATTGTTACAAATTGAACATAATTAAAGCATAGTGATTAATCACAAGAACAATATGTAACTATATATGTATTTTCTGATGGTCTTAGGTGATCCCTGTGAAAGGGTCGTTCTACCCCCTGTGGGTCGTAACCCACAAGTTGAGAACCGGTGTTCTACAGAGAGAATGGAGAGTAAAGGAGGGAAAGATCCAACAACTCCCAGTAGGTGGACTGCAGGAGTCATGCTGGGTGCGGGAGGGGAGACTGCTCAGCCTAAGGCAAGTGGAAACTGGCTGCAGAGTCTCAGCTGAGAAGGTGCTGGGCTGTAAGGTCTGAGGCACCACATCCAAGAAAACTAGTGAGGGGTTAGAATATTAAAGGAGAAAAAGCCTAGAGAGACACCCAGAGACAATGGGGTGCAGGAAGTCGGAGCCCTCTACTGGCTGCCATGGCTGAATCTGACAGGAAGTAGAGGCTGGGAGGGCACTTGGAGCCGGGAGGGCACTTTAGACATTGCCGATAAGAAGGGGCAAAGGTCCAAATACTTTAAATTCCATGCCCAGGGCACAGCCAGGTTATATGGGGCCTGAAGCTGGAACAATTAGCTTTTAAGAAAGAAAAATACAGTTATGTTACAACAATGAATTTTGTTGCAAATTATGTTACAAGTGTAAATTTTTATTTAGAATGAGAAAAGATATTACAAAAGTTAAAAAAAGAAGCCATCAAATGCCATAAATATCATACAATTTAAAAAATACCTATATTTTTATCAATTAACTTTTGACACACCTTTATACTCTTGGGGTTTCCCTACATTTTTGTCTGCATATTCTTTTTGATGCATCACCTCTTTAGTTAATGATTTTTAAGTATTATTTTCTATGTAGAGGGGGAAAGGCAAGGCAGTCTTTCTTCTAGCACTGTAGGTCAAAATTTGTTTTTTGGTATTTTGGGATAACAGTTCTGACTAGGCATTGATTGATGCCTATATTTCCACTTGCAAGTTTAGATATCTGGTGAGAGGGAGAACTTTCCGTAGCATAGTTTCTGGCTCCACACATTTACATCTTGCATCTCCTCCACTACTTTCACACTATCAGTGCCTCAGGACACAGTCAAGATGAGCGATAATGTTGATGCTACAACTTATGCCATGGTGTGGGCGAGTCTACCCAGTGGGCGGTTGGGGTATCCCTGCCATTTCTCCACTAGGAGGATTTGCAGTCACCTAACCACACATGGGAATGAGGACAAACCACGCTAATACTCCCCAAGAAACCTGAATGCAATGGCCCTTTATGCACAGCCCCCAAATACCCAGCGCCCCTTCAGTGTCACCTGACAGGCAGGGGGCCGTTGGAAGGAAGGTGGGGAGAGAAGACATGTGTCCCAACTGACTGCATTAAAATAGCTTACTTTTGCAAAGTTTACAAAGACATATGAGCACTAGGGCTTCTCCCATGCACGTGGGGGAGATGGCGGAGGGAGATCCTGAACTTAAGCCTCATCAGCTTCATAGTAAATCCAGGCCTTAAATCTGGAAATGCCAGACGTGCTGCTAAAGCCCATTCTCCCCGTAGGCTGGCTCACCTGGTGTCTGGGCTGAGGCGCTGATCTTTTGAGGTCTGTAGCCAGGGGTGGGGGGAGGTCCCAGATCATCCGAATCCATATGTGGCTGGATTTGGCTGATGACTGAAGAGGAGTGTGAGGAACCAAGACTAGCAAATGTCTATATTCATGGGTTGGTTAGCACTGGGGAGGAAGGAGGAGCCAGCATGTAGTGTGGGAAGTGAGAAGGGGCAGGGGGAAGGTATGGAGTCTCTCTCTCACATACACACATGCACACACACACACACACACGCATACGCACACACACACACTCATGAGCCATACACCAGCCTGTTCCAAACGTGAGTCTGGGCACCGTGGAGGCAGGCGCTGCAGTGTGAAGGTGGAGGAGGGGATTTCTAAAAGACTTGGTAAGTCATGGGGTACTCATGACTCGTGTCAGGCCCCAGGTGACTGAAGTGTGTGACATGGAGCAGGGCAGTGGCCCTTTCACATGTGAACAGAGCACAGCATGGCTTGCCACCTGTGCTGACCACTCTTGGAGGAGACAGATCTAAACATGGACAGTGGCATTCCCGCAGGGGCGCCAGCAGCAGGGCCTGGGTGGGGGGCCTTCACTGGGAGCACCTAAGTGGGAGAAGGGAGCAGAGGATGCCACATGGGGACCACCTCTGACACGTGACACGTGACACATCCTCCCGAGACTCCCACAATGACCCGCTGGGTGGAGAGGAGTGTGAGGCACCCAGATGAGCTCTGCAGAGGACCGGCCCTTGGGAGCAGGTGGGGACAGAACCCAGTGAGGACTGTGTTGTTGCCATCAAATCCTGGGGAGATTTGAGTTCCATTTCATGGACATTAGCACCTCAGCCTGGTTTATAAAAAACAATATTATTATCTGATTTTGATAGTTGAGGAAAGCTATGGAGACCCTCCCTAGACCCTGTGAGAGGTGAGAGGGTCAGATTAGAATGAGATTCTCCTTATTTATGTATTTCTTGATTCATGAAATACTTGCTGAGCTTGTACTCTGTGCCAGGCACTGCTGTGGGGTAAAGGAGAGAGTTCTCGCTGATAGATGCCAAGGGAACTGGCAATGCTGAGTAAGTAATAACTCCATCTCATGGGAGCCGCTGTGCATACCAGGGCTGGGAGGCAGCACCATCTGAAGGTCAAGGCTCTGGACTCAGCCGGACTGACCAGGGTTTAATCTCACAGCCACCCTTTCCCAGCTGTGAGAGCCCAGGCACACCGCTTCACCTCCCTGAGCCCCTGGGGCTGTGGTCCCCACTTGTAGAATGGGAACGCTCCCCATCCTTGCCTCCAGGAGGAGTGTGAGGATAACATGTAGAATCCACAGAAGGGTTTAGTCCCATTCCTGGTGCACATGAAAGGCGTGGCGAGTGTGAGCTATTCATAGCCTGTTCTTATTATTATTCTCTCATTGTCCCCATGGAGAGTTGAACTGCAGCACAGAGCTGTGAGCCAGACCAGCGCACACAAGACTGCAGGACAGAGAGCATAGCCGTCTGCAGGCAACGGCTGGAGACGGCGCTGTGGCCTCAAAAACATCAGCGCACCCTGACAGCAGCTGTGGGGGCCTGGCAGCCTGCCCTCTACAGTAGACCAGGCAACTGACAAATGCCATGAGGGAGATAGCGAGCTGCACGCAGGAACACACAGATGCACAGATGACACCTTCTGGGTATTCGCAGGAAAATAGAGGAGGGGGCATTTGAAGGAAGGCTGAGATTCCCATCGTCACAGGTGGGGCCAGAGCTACAGAACTCAGCTGGGTTGCACTGTGTTTCTCCCCACCTCCCAGGCCGAAGGCTGGGGAACTGTGAGCTACAGCAGAAAGGCCTTCCTCTTATCAGGCCCAGGTGGAGAGGAGGCACTGACTGGGTTCTGAAGGATGAATAGGAGTTTTCTAGGTAGGACATCAATTTTGGAAACCACCACAGTCTTGTATGTGAAGAGGGGAGAAGTGAAAGGCAATAAAGTTGGAAAGTTAAATTGGAGCCACATTGTGAAAAGCTTCCCATGCCAAACTCTACTCAACCTTGTAGTTTGGGGGGCCCATGGGAGGTTTCTCAGCCAGCAGTTAAAAAGCCAAGAGAATAATCAGGTATGCATTTTATTAAAAGTTTCCTATGGCAGTGTGGAAAGTAGATTGCAGAGGTGGAGGATGGGGTGCGGGCAGGAACCAGAAAATGTCAAAGTTAACTACACCCAGGTGCCGAGTGCCTCCCAGTTGGCACGCGGGGACGGGCCTTGTCCTCTCTCTGCACGTTGTCTCATCTCCTTTCTTGTCCGTGGCTTAGGCTGCTAATAGCTTTGCACAGTGAGCCTCCTGCAAGGAGCTCCTGGTTCCGCCGACTCTTCATCCCAAGGACACATGAGACACCGGAGTGGTGTCCAGAGCAAGGCCCCTCCTGACACACCTGTGCTTTAGGGAATCGAGGAGCAGTGGAACGAAATAAGATAAAGGAACAGTTTATTTTGCGGCCATCTTTCTAATAGCTGAGATGTCAACGTAAATTAGACATGAGACCCAGGCTGTGTTTTTATGCGTAAAATGGTCTGCAACACGGAGAACGGCTCTGAGAACATGAAGAACTGTTCCTTTTGCCCAGGTTAATTCTCTTTACCAACATGACTGGCCTCTTCAAAAAGAAAGGGAAGAGCTCTGGCTGGTTTGGCTCAGTGAGTAGGGTGTCGGCCTGCGGGCTGAAGGGTCCCAAGTTTGATTTCTGTCAAGGGCTCATGCTCGGGTTGTAGGCTCCCCAGTAGGGGGCGTGCAGGAGGCAGCCAGGCAATGATTCTCTCTCATCACTGATGTTTCTATCCCTCTTCCTTCCTCTCTGAAATAAATTATATATATATATATATATATATATATATATATATATATATATGATACAGGAAGAAACTATGACCTGCGCTCTTTGCCTCTTGCTTTTTTATGTGGACAGGGTGTTTGAAGGATGTGAGGAGGAGCGGTGGGAAGGTGAATGAGTGGAAGCACAGACGCTGGGCTCCCCAGCCCCTTGGCAGTCTAACATCCCCTCTCCTCTCCTCACTTCCCCAGGCCACATTCCTTCTTGCTTCCCCACCTTCCTTTCGCTCTCAGCCACATCCAAAATGCCCTCCTTCCCGGTCCCCCTCATCCCTTCCAGCCCTCCAGGTCTGAAGCACTCTCTGCATCATCCACTGTTCTCCTCCCATCGGCCAGTCTCCTCTGCCTCCTACTGCACATCATACCCTCACAGGGACCCTGGCAGGAGGCTGTGCTGTCCGTTCTGGATGAGTGAGCTGGGGCTCAGCCAGCCAGAAGCATCTTCTCCAAGGCCCGGAGCACGCTCTGGACGCCGGGCAATGTGATGCATGCTATCCAGCTCTGTGACCCACAGGCCACCTCCTGCAGTGCCTGTAGTGCCTGTGATATTTTCTTATTGTTTGCTGTGTGTTGGGCTTTTTTTAAAAAAAATATTTTAATCACCTTTATTTATTTATTTTTTGTTTGTTTGTTTTTTGTTAATCCTCAACCGAGGATATTTTTCCATTGATTTTTAGGAAGAGTGGAAGAGAGAGGGTAAGACAGAGAGAAACATCGATGTGAGAAAAACACATCGATTGGTTGCCTCCTGCAGGAGCCCTGACCAGGGTCCGGGCCAGGGAGGAACCTGCAACCGAGGTACATGCTCTTGACCGGAATCGAACCTGGGACCCTTTGGTCCACAGGCTGATGCTCTACCCACTGAGCCAAACCGCTAGGGCGGGCTTTGCTCTTTAACTGAGATCGTTTCAGACAGGGGACCAACTAGTTGTGTCATTATTTCCCATAGCACCTGTTGCCATGCCGAGCCCAAAATACTTGGGGAGTGAGGCAAGGCAGGCCTTATCTGGCTCCTCAGCTCTCCTCTCATTTTGTTCCCATGAATTCAGCAGCAGAGGGAGGGCCAGTGGGGCTCCCGGATTCCAAAACCAGCCCTCCAGGTGGTCCTGAGTGCACTGAAGTTGAGAACCATTATCCTCGGGGCTTTTCATGTATAAACAAACTCATGCATTCCTAGTCCTACACTCTGAGGTTGGTAACTCCACTCTTAGCTGGGGAAACTGAGGACAGAGAGGTTAGGTGATGTGCTCAACGCCACACAGCCCGTGTGGGAGAGAGCGCTTGACTTCAGGGATGTGGGAAAACTCGTGGTGGCATCTGCCTCATCCCTGGAAAAAATGTCTGGAGACAAGAGGATGTGGGGCACAGAAAAGGGCCACCTGGGACTTCGATGGGCTAGGAATACACCAGTTTTCCTGGAGGTTGTGTGGGGCTGTGAACAGTTACTGGCCCCAAGGCAGGGAAGAACAATTTGACTTACGTGCGTCTGAAGGGGGTGCTGTAGGAAAAACAACGTGCCTTTAAAATCCTCCTCTGCCAAGTCCTGATTGTCCCATCCGAGCCTGAGCCTGACACGGTAATTTCCCAGCCTGCACTTACCGGAGCCCAGTGACGAGGAGCTCAGAAGAAAGATGCCGCAGCCCTTGGCCATGGACGGTTGGCATTGATCGTCGACAAGGGCCTCCTCTGTCCCATGGTTATGGAGTCACTTTGTGTGCAGGGAAATGGCTGAGGGTTAGCATCCAGGAAACACCCCCGCGAGGCTCCTCTGCCCAGCTGGGATTCTCCGTCTGGGGTCCCAGGAGGGAGCTGTGGATGGCCACCGGGAAAGGGTAGCGCATTCCTGTGGCTGATACCATGCAATTTTCTTTCAAAGGGTGCTTAAAGATTTCACTAGCTTTGGGGATTGGGGTAAGAGAAGACACAGGGAGATACGTAGACAAAAACAGACACAAAGACTGAATCAGGATGTGGAACTGACTGCGGTAAATTAAGCAGAGCTGGCATAAAGATCTTTGATCTTTCTTTTGTGCTGGTCCATCCCTGGCCTCTAGGTCTAGGGATGAGCAGTCCCCAAGCCACACTGTGTGGGGTGCTTTCCACGTATTATTTTGCTCAATCCTCGCCACCACCCACCAGGCAGATATTATTGTACCCACTTCGCAGAATGTTTAAGAGACAACACTAGGTTTCAAACTTCGATCTGTGTATCACCAACCCAACACTGTTATCTCAAAGCGTCTTGATTTTTTGTCTACAAAATGAGTATAACAATAATTGATACTTAAGAATTAATTTTTAAATGCATCTTTCATTCTTTCCACCATCCCAGTACCTCATTCTGCACACTCTTCTCAATTCTCATCTCATTGACCATGAATTTGTCAAGTTAGTTCAAGTGAGCATGTTCATTTATCTCTAAGGACAGAAATAGTGTTGCTTTTTAGGGTGCAGGTACAAGTTTGCTGACCCCATCAAAACCCCACCGGTAATGACCATCCTTGTCTAAAGCATAAGGTCTCATATTTGTTCATCGAAGGAATACTTGCTTGTTTCAAACTTTTCAAAGTAAATCCTTAGGTTCAAAATGGTAGATGGGGCCTTCTTTACCTCTGCTCCCGCCCAAATCCCATTGGAATAACAGCATATACATGCAAAAGAGTAGACCTAAACTAACAATAAACATGAAAGGGTCCCAGCAGCAATCCAGAACATTTCACAAAAGATGGGATTGTGCCCTGGCCAGTGTGGTTCTGTGGTTAGAGCTTTGGCTCCCACACCAAAGGGTCTCAGGTTTGATTCCCAGTCAAGGGCATGTACCTGGGTTACAGGTCAAAAGCCTAGTCAAAGAAACCTACAGGAAGAGGACTAGCCTGGAGGCAGAGGTGCCCCTCGCAGCAAAGCCCTGGAGAGAGTCTCAAATCAGAGCTTCAGCTCCAAAGAGCAGGGCGGGCTGTGGGGTCATTAATTAAAGGCTTTTCTGAACTTTACAGCCACCCACTCTCCTCCACAGACAGCAACTGGCTGCAGTGGCCTTTGCCTGTATGAACACATGAGAATCTTTTTGGCCTTGGCTTCTGGAACATTCCTCCAAGTGGAGGGTGTTCAGTGATGCCAGTTTGATGCTACTTGGTTCTGCAGCATATAAGATGTTCATAATCACAATATTTTACATTCTGCATATTACTTTTCAGTTTTTCAAAACAACTTTCAGAAAAACTTGGAAGAGCTAGAATGTAAATCTCATACACCTTGAAAAGGTAAAGTGAATGCTACAGCCCAGAGAAGGGAGGTAGAGAGGGTGTGCTCTCAGGTGTGTTAGTCTTCTGGTTGCCCAGCAACAAGGCAGAAGTAGGTGCCCACCCTGTGTCAGGACTGTCCTGGGCCCGGGAGGCATCAGAAGACAAAGGGACAGACAGTCTCACCTCTATTATGCTCCTAGTCTAGTCTCAAATAAACAGACACCGCCTAACAGTTGATGAATAATGAGATAAGGGTTTAAGTCCATTATTTAAAACAATGGAAGTAGCCACAAGATTATTGAAGATAATAATGTTATGTACAAAACTCTATAGAAGGGGAGAGACAGTATAAAGGTGCTAAAATCCCTGTCATAGCAGGAGGAGAATAGATAGAATTTAAATTGGAGAAATTCAAGAAACATATGTATGGGGAAGTAGTTTGTGGTGGGAACCACCAGAACTAAACACTGACACATGGCCAAGGAGTTAAATCCAGGATATGGCCCCAGGGCTGCCTGGAGACACTTGCTCTCCAAGAGCCCTTGATACCTCTCAAGGGAGGGGGATATTTTTGCTTATCTGCATATAAAGAAATATAAATAAATAAATAAGATAATAATAAAAAACAACAACAATATCCCAAACCCTGGGAGAAATGTAAGGTAGACATCCTCATTCCCATTTTATACATTCCTCAGTCACAGCCTTGGGAATAGAAGGCAGGTCCCCTGACAGTCTCCAAATCCCCCCACTTCCCCAGGTTTCTCCTTGTACCTGCAGATGGACTAGGGTTGGAATCCTGGACTCGCCGAAGTGGACTTCGGGCAGCTGACTGTTCACTTCTAAACATAGGGAGACTGACCATCACCCCATGGGCTGTGGGGAGGGCACATGCTAATCACCTGGCACAGCCTGGGACAAAAATGTCAGCTTCCCTGAGTTATATTTCTTTTATAACCCGCCCAACATTTGGAGCAATAACACTATTTGTCGATCATGTTTTCTCCTTCTTATTTTATGTGATTTATCACTAATTCTGACTAGTGAATCTGGCAATTGATTCTCATGTGTGGGCTTGACAATCTACTGGTATATCAAAGGGCTTGTCATGACTGAGAGAGGTAGAGAATGTCAAGATTAAAACATCTGGCAGGAAGATGTGATTCCATTGGCACATCTAACCAGGGTTCCAAGGAGGTGAGTTTGTGGGGGTGTGATGAGAGGGGGTACTGGGAACACTTTTACCCTATGCCCCCAAATATCCCTTTCTCATTGACCACCCTGAGATGTCACCTTCAGAGTCACTCTTTTGAACCTTGAAGAATTTTGGATTTCTCTGGTCCCCTTTGAAATTACAAGTGCCTGGTCATGGCCACCTGGAAGGGGTGGCTGTCCAGCTGAGAGTACAATCTCTTGGGACTAAGACCACTGGGGAGGGCCTGGGGGAGAAAGAGGGAAAGAAGCAGATGGAGAAGAAAGACGGAATGAAGCAGAGACGCACTGAAGGGCAAGGCAACGAGGACAATCCCACAAGCCTGCCAGGATTCTTCTGCCCATTGCAACCGGGGAGAAGCAGCACTTCCTCCCAAAGGAATCTGGATAAATAGCATATGGGAGCTCACAGGACCAAGTACCAGATATGTGCTAGGTAGGCCTTGTGCTAAAGCTTCAAGGTATCTGCTCATTTAATTCCCACAGCACCCCCATCAGGGTGTCGCTAAAGTATTATTTCCATTTTACAGATGGAGACATTGAGGCATGGAGAGGCGAACTGTCATACCCAAGTGACACGGCTATGTGACAGAGCCAGGAACCCAGGCAGCTTGACTTCAATGTCATATTCTGCACCATCACACAAGAAACAAATCCCCACCTGATAACGCCCCCACCCCCCATTCCCCACCACACAAACTTCTAGTTGTCAAGTTCTGCCTTTTAGTGCCAGTGAAAATAAGAACTTGTTTGCTGTGTGTAAGAGCGCTTATCTGATACCAACATAGTAGATTTGTTCGCTGTCACTCCAGAGCACAGAGCTAGAACCAAAGAATGCAATTTACAGAAGGCAGACAGTAACTCAAACCAAGCAGTACGATAAGAAAAAGAGGGTTGCTCTGGTAGGTAACGAGCTCCCTGTCAGTGCAGGTGTTACAGCCAGGGCAGTTAGGGCAGTTGAAGGCCAGGATGGTCTCTGCGCTAGAGACAAGGTTGGAAGAGCTGAGAATCAGAGCCCCTCCCAGCCCTGGCAGGCAAGTCAAGCACACCTCTCCAGATCGGCCATCGAAAGCAGGCACTAACCGACAGGAGGTGCATGCTGACTAAGACCCAGCCCAGCCTCTCAAGAGTTTCCTGTGTGATTCTCGGATTTTCTAATATCATCGTCACAGAGATTCTGGGAGGAATTTAATAAAAAACAGTGAGGGTTCATTTCTTTCATCTCCTAAAGGTAAATCCGTCTGACCTACCCAATCACTTTTTCTTTTCTCTGTCTGCTTCCGGAGAGCCCTATAGGGATTCAGGCTTATTTAAAAAAAAAAAAAAAAAAAAAAAAAAAAAAAGCAGAATATGTTCTGTGTCTTTGCCTCCGCAGAGGAAATGCTCTGTGTTACTGTAAATAATAATTTGCAGGTCAGTGAAGGTTGTTAAATGTCCTGATGCTTTTTCTCACTTCCCTCCAGACTCTCGTAATTACTACTGCTCTGAACCCAGCGGGCAGAGATGCATATTTCTCTGCCCAGGAAATGACAGCAGTGTATTGCCCTCTCCTCACTGTGGTGAAAGCCTGCATGTCTGTGTATTGGGCTTGTCCTGAACCCATATCAAAGCCACTCATGTCTCTGCCTGAAAATAGCCACGCGGGAGCTCAGCAAGTTGTCGCTCGACAGACCTAAGGCTGCGGGTCGTGGCACCTGGGTTCTAAAGCTGCCACTAGTTGCATGGCCTCAGAACAGTCACAGACCCTCCTGGGCATCTGCTTCTTCATCCATAAAGCTGAGAACACAATACTTACCTTGACTAATAAATATCATTGCCTTGAGAACTCATACTTTTTTAAAAAATACGTTTTTATTGATTTTTAGAGAAAAGGAAGGGAGAAGGAGAGAGATATAGAAACATGGATGAGAGAAACATCTACCAGCTACCTCCTGCATGCCCCCTATTGGGGATCAAGCCTGCAACACAGGCATATAAGCTGACCGGAAATGGAACAGGTAACCTATCAGTTCATGAGTCAACACCCAACCACTGAGCCACACTGGCCGGGTAAGAATTTTTGCTTTTATTTAAAATTTTCATTCTAAATATTTGTGGATCATTGCTAAGGGTCAGGTACTATTATAGTCCCCGGGAGTTAGGGCACTTATATACAAAACAGGCAAAAGTCTCTCTGTCCCTGGACCTTCACTGGGGGAAGCAGATAAATAAGTGAATACGCCAAACATACAGAATTTCTAGAGGTGGTAAGGACTTTGGTAGAAAGTAAAGCAGGAAAGTGGAATGGGGAGGGCTAAGGAGTGATCTGACAGGGTATCTCTAACAGGGTGCTGTTCGGACTTAGACCCAAAGGAGGTAAGGACTGAAGCCCAGAGAACATTTGGGAGAAGAGCATTTCAGCTGGTGAGAATAGCATGTGCAAAGGCTCTGAGCAAGGGTGAGCCTACATTGTCACAGGCCAGCAAGGCCAGGGCAGCTGGTGCAGAGCAGCTAGGAGAAGGTCCCAGGGAAGCAGGACTAGACAGGGCAGGGCCTTGCAAGGCCTTTGACTGACTCTGAGTGAGATGGTAGCCTCTAGGAGGGTTTCAGAAGAGTGACATAAGCTGCCTTGAGTTTCAAAAGGATCTCTAGCTATTGTGTTTAGAGAGGAGAATCAAATAAAATAATATTTCCCAAGGTGTTTTGAAAAGCACAAAATGAAAATGAATTACACTAAAAAGTCAGTTCTCCAGACCCCTCTGGGAACATGTTGTTCTGAACACCTCACGTGATGGATTGACTATGACCAAATTTTCATTGTCACGTTCCCCATTGAAAGGTGGAGCTTATCCCCCTCCCCTCCAGCCCCCTTGAATCTTGTTGGTCTTGCAAGGACTTATCCAATAAGACAATAATATGCGGTGGGTGGTGACCAACTATTTAAAGGACAGGAAGTGCAGGAGGAGAGCACAGGGCTCAGGGCTCCCCCTCTGGGGCCAGTATTCTCCCACTGGTTTCTCTGCTCACAATTCTCTATTGTGATCTCTGGGTCCCAGTGAGGCCAGGGAGCCCAAGAAACACCTGTGCAAGAGAAATGATGCAGCACTGGGGAAGCAAGTGTCTCAGATGCACCACTTACCAACCATATGATATTGGGCAAGTTGCTTAGGGTTTCTGAGCTTAATTTATTCAGGATAATAGGTTCCACTATCCAGGACTGCTTATGAAAAACTAGAGGCCAGATGCACAAAATTCATGCATGGGGGATTCCCCTCAGCCCAGCCTGTACCCTCTCCAATCCAGGACACCTCGGGGGATGTCCAACTGCCTGGGATTGGGCCTAAACCGGCAGTTAGACATCCCTCTCACAATCCAGGACTGCTGGCTCCTAACCGCTCACCTGCCTGCCTGCCTGCCTGATTGCCCCTAACTGCTTTCCTTGCCAGCCTGATCACCCTAAACTGCCTCTGTCTGCCAGCCTGATTGCCCCTCACTGCCCCCCCTGCTGGCCTGGTTGCCCCACACAGACTGCTGTTCAGTCGTTGCATAAGGGTGTCCCGACCAATTTGCATATTACCCTTTTATTAGTATAGATAAGTAAGAGAATACACATTGAGTACCTAGCACTGTATATGGCACTCAGTTATGACTCATTTAATGATCATTTCTTTTTTGCTCCATAGATTTAGCCCTAACAGAATGTGGGACTCCTCCTAGGGCTGCATTAAGGCCTTTCTCCCTATGAATTTATCTACTTGATTGGAATGTTCCACCTCTAGACCCTCCCCATTTGGAACAGGATCACAAAGGTAGGAGACTGTCCAGGGAAGAGGTCTATTAAGATGTGTTTAGTTGGTGGGAGGGGTTGTGTAGGGATCCCAGCCAGAACAAAAACCAAGTTTGCTGAGTCCTGTTTATAGGAACCTCTGTGGGCAAGGGCCTCCCTGGGGATGGGAAAGAATAATAGTTTGCCAGAAAGTGAATGTTTGAAGAAGGGACACAACCCTAGAAGCCAGCAGAGATGTAAATGCCTTGAATCTTATACCCTCCACTCCCATCAGTTCCCTGAGGACTGTGAGGCCCCCAATACTTGTTTTGGAAAATTTTTAGTCAGTGCTCAGAGGAAAGAGAAAAAAAAAAGAAGTCCAGTAAATCAATGACAGATTTTTCTTCCCATCAGTTGGTTTAAAGCATTGAGCCAATGTCAACTGATCTAGAATTTCTAAATGGTAAATAAGAAATTGAATGGTAAGATTTTTATCGGAGCCACTTCATGAAAGCCACTATTCAGAGTCCTGGTTTATCACACTCCTCACGTTGTCTGAGCTTCGGTATGGGGATTACACCTCATGCCAGACCAGGAAATTCAGTGGGAAAGTTTTCAACTCTACCTGGCTCAGGCCATGGTGCTTGAATATGGCATTTCTATGGGATCTTCTTGTCTCTCTCTCTAACAGATTTCTTGTACCTTGAACTAAGCATCCAGGACCAGCCAGACCAATGAAGGACACTACGAGACATTGAATAACCTCATTGTTGAGGATTAAACAGTCCGTCAACATGCCTAGCACTGTGCCAGGCACTGTGGAGGATAACAATACTAAAAACAATAGTCATGACAGTTATTAATACACGGAGCTACCACTTTTACTATCTTATATCTGATTCTTCTAAAAATAGACAAAATGATTATTACCTCTGTCTTATACACATACAAAGTCAGACTTAAAGAAGTTGAGTAAGTTGCTCAAAATTGCTCAACTAGTGAGAATAAAGAACTATATGACATGTTTCTTGTTCCCAAAGAGTTTTAAGAAATACCATCTCTCATCAAGGCATCCAGGAATGTTCTCTTGCTTCTAGCCATACATTGACACTCATTCAGCCAATGAACACATATAAAGCACTGCTCCTATATGTGAATCTGCAAATACAGCACTGGTAATAGAGAGAAAATCTATACAACAATTATTTATTCCACTTTGTGGAACATAATGCAAGATCAGAGAGAAAGACAGTGAGGACCAAAGAAGCCAGGGAACGTTTCACAGAGAGACTAACACTTGAATTAGGTCTTAGAAGATAAAAAAATATACATATGCAAAGGGATTTTCTAGTTGGGGGAACAGTGTAGGCAGAGGCATTGAGGCAGGAATAAGTGTGACAGGAGAAAGCTTGTTGGAAGGAAGTGGTCGCTCTTAGGTGGAAGAATGGATTGTGCAGGGGGACAGCATTAGTCTAGATATTCAATTGGACTATTACAAATGATAATGCCAATGCTTCAAATTTCCTCATTCGCAGAAGGTTTGAAAATGTTTTTAAAAGTCAAAGATGAGTGAAAAAGAAACCTCAACCGGCCAACACTACTTTGTGTAATACTTGAATACTGTGGCAGAAGCCATCTACCAAATGATGGGGTGATTAAGAAAGTGTTTCTGCTCCTCTTTGTGGGTGGAAACTGGAGTTTCTCTGAACTAATCTCTGTCCTCAGAAGATGTGTGTGTGTGTGTGTGTGTGTGTGTGTGTGTGTGTGTGTGTGTGTGTTCCAACAATTACTCCAGAAAACTGGAAAAGTAAGAAAGTGTTATGACCCCTTACCTTGATGTGGAAAGCTCTACAGAGACCAGAGCTATTGTGCCCACATTCCCAGTGGATTAGTGCGAAGGTCTTGGAATGTCAAAGACTACTGTAGAATGCTCCACTGTCCCATTTCCGATTGAATAACCTCCCCAAATTACAGATTATTCTAGATGTAATGACTCTGACTTAGGGGATGCTGGATAGATCCTATGGTGAGAGAAACTCCTGTAAGTGGAATGTCCCTTCTCAAAATATAGAACTTATACAATGAAAGTGGGGAAAAGGAGGTACTCTTTCAAAGAGACAGAGACCCAAGAACATAGGGAGGTGCAATTTAGAGCTGGTAACACTTTCAGGGGACCCATCCTAAGTTGGAGGAAGTGAAGATTTAGTTTTAAGTTGTTTTCTTTTGTGGCAGAGCCTATTAGCTGTCCTTGTGCCCCCTTCTATTGTACCAAATCGTTTCTGAGAAGTAACTACACAGTCAGAGGCTTCATTTCATAACTCGCCTTACATCTAAGCAGGGCCCCGTGGAATGTCATGTGGAGTCTTGGAGCCTGCTGACGCCCCAGGCATGGAAAGACATTCCTTCAAACCCCTTTTTGCTTCTTCATAGGGAATCTATTGCAGATAGTCTTTCAATCATCAGGATGATAATAATAAGACACTATAATTAATAACACAGTTTAGAATGTTTGTCCACATGTATGGTGTGTCTATGGCACTTACTATAGTCCCCATTTTAGAAATGAGAAAAGTGACAAAGCCAATGGACACAGGCAATAGTGTGGTGAAGGCCTGGGGTGGGGTAAGGGCTGGGAGAAGGGGAGCCAAGGGAGATAAAATTGGGGGACATCTGTAATACTGTCAATGAATTTTAAAAAAGAAATGAGGGAACTGAGATTCAGGTCTTATCAAAATCTGATACGCATTGGAGCCAGACTTGGGGCTCACACACAGCTGAACAGAAGCTGTGTAAGAGAGCTGGTGGGCTGTTCCCACTGACAGTGCTTTGCTCCTTGCCACTGCCGCTCCCATGGTGCTCATACTCAGCTTCACTACCTTCAGCTTATTCCCACTGATACCATTCTCCCATATTCACACCCCAAAAGGCAAAAGACCAAGGAGACATTCCTGGTGCCTCCGATTTAATTTTGAGTCTTAAATTGGAATGGTAATTGGAAATGTAGAGAACAGTTCAACCTGAAGTCAGAAGGTCCTGACAGTTGGCTAAATCCCTAACTACAGGAGGCTTTGCTCAGGTGAGTTGTCCAGTTCTAGAACATGAAGCCACAAACACCATTTCTTAGCCATTATCCAGGAATATTCCATTGCCTCTAGCCATACATCATAGTCAGTCAATAAAAATGTTTAGAGCAGTGTTTCTCAAGCTTTTTTTCATTATGACTCTCTTCAGGGAACTTTAAGGGCATTTTTCACCCAACATCCCCATGTAAATTTAATGCCACAGATGGACTGTATATCTATGTATGTAGTATGGCCCTTTGAAGGGCTATAAACCATTTATAAGATTCTTTCTCATGCCCCCTCTTCTAAGAATCACTTTTGCACCTTAAGGCATTGTCAGCTCTGTTGAGAAATGCATGGTTAGAGCACTGAAGTGTGAAAGATATAAAAATTCTGGTAAGGGGAAAAATACCTGATCCGTGCCCTCAAAAGCTTACAGTCCAATACGAGGTAGGCTTTGTCTTGCATCACCAACAATCCTAGAAAAGGAGAGGAACCAGAGGCACTAGGTGAACTTCTATCTAAACCGCCAAAGATGACTTTAAGAATCTTCTCAGCCCAGGAGTTTCGTAGCATTAGATCAGGTTGCAGTTCTGAGCCATCATCAGTGGGGGCTCTACATACAAGAAAACTGGCAGAGACCTGTGGTCTGTGTGGAAATATGGTTGGGAGGCATTCACCACACATTTATGGCACAAAGAATATTTTTTTTCTTAAAAAAAAAAAAGCCTGTTTATAATGAAACACAAGACAGAATGGAACAAATTCCTCCAAAAAAATTAAAAAATGGCTTTTTTCAATCACTTCTATTGAAAAACCATTCAGTGGGGTTTAAACAGCCAACCTTACTCAAGATAATGTTTCACTTTCTTTAACAAGGGAAAGAATTTGAAGCTGAAAAGCCAACTGCTACTTCATTACTTTAATGGAAATCCCCTTGAATTCTATGATCTACTCAATCATAGGCTCGTAGGTTGAGTCACACAAAGGTAACAAACGCTGGGCAAGGGTCTGAATGTCATAGTCATTCCATTTCACTTTAGCACCTTAGAACATGTTATTTTAATGTTTCTGCTGGGGTAGGGGAGAAAATTAAACACGTGTCATGCTCCTTCATTCAGCAAATATTTATTAAGTGCTGCTCTGTGCCAGGCGCCATGTTAGGAGTTTTAGAAAAAGAAGTCCTTTAGGGAATGAAGGGGTACTTCCCTAATATCCATAGCCTGGCTGGGCTGTACTTTATACATGGGAGGTTCGAAATGCATTATTGGAAAATTATTACACGGGGAGTGGGAGACCTTGCTAGATCCACCTCTGGGTCTGGCTGTGGGAACCTCTGTCAGGTGCCTGATGTCTCTGAGACTTGATTTCCCCATCTGTGAACATCAGGGGGTTATGCTAAATAGTGGTTCTCAACCACCGCTCTCGCGTGGGGAGCTTCAAGGATATAGTGACACTCGAGTCCTATCCAGGACCCACAGTCTCCGTTAAAAGAAAGGTAGTTATTCATTCCTATCACATTCACATAACTATCTTTTCATTTTTATTTTGAACAAATTATATACTGACAGGAAGCAGCTAAAATGTACAGAGGAGTCCCCTGCACCCTTTACCAAATTCCTCCATTTCACCAACCTAGAGTGCAGTAGGGCAGAATATCTTTCCTCCCATTTGTTTATGTGAGGAAGTGGGAAATAGGGTGACCAGTTGTCCTGTTTTTCTCAGAGCTGAGGCAGCTCCTGGAACATAAGACATGAAGTTTTAAAACCAGGACAGCCCCAGGCAAACCCAGATTTTTAGGTCACCCTAAAAATTTCCATATAAAACTATATTTTGGGAGGATGTATCCCCACTGCTCCTTTTCGCCTCTTCTAGAACTGGCTACCAATGCCCCACTATGCTCTCTGGCTACTTTGCACCTCCTCTGTTTGCGGGATCTCACTCCTACTAATTGCATCTGTCTTTCCTCCCAGGCTTCTGTTTGAAAATTATCCCCGCACATTTTCCTGAGTCTCCCTTTGGCTAGCAACATTTGTATTTTCTCAAGTCACGCCCCTGGTCTCAGCAAGATGTTGGGAGAAAAGCCTTTCATTCCAGTGGAGTGGAAAGAGCCCTGGACCAGAGGCTGGAGGCCAGGGTTCTCATCCCTCTCCTGCCACCAGCTGGCTGAGTGACTTTATGCAAATCATCTTCCACCTCTGGACCCCCTACTCTGAAAATAAGGGGATTGGTCTAGAATAGGCCTCCTCATCCTACTGACACTAGTAACATATGGGGCTGGTTATTCTTTGTTGTGGGGCAGTGGTAGTATCACATTGTAGGATGTCTGGCCTCTACCCTTTAGATTTCAGGAGCATCCCTAAGCTGTGACAACCAAACATGTCTCTGGACATTACCCAATGTCCCCTAGGCTGGGAGGTGGGGGGTGGGAAATCACCCCTGGTTGAGGACTAGTCTAAAATATTTACTCCACTTCCAGTTCTGAAAGCATTTAATAGAAATTAAACCCCAACAAATTGAGTGATTAATAGTTTCCCTTCAAACTCCCCAAAATATTTGCATTTTCAACATATTACCTATTTGGAAAAAAAAAAAAGTCTAGAAAACATCATCACCAAAATATTAAAAGAAGCTCTCTTTATATTGTAGTGGTAGAAGTTTGATTTTTTTTCTTCTTTTTTTCTTTTTCTCTCTTTCTTTACCTTCCTCCTCTCCCTCTTCCTCCTCCTCTTCCACCTCTTCTTTTTTCTGCTCTTTGATCTTTTGGTTTAATATCAATATGATTGATCATGTATTGCCTGAGTTATTAAGGAAAAGACTGGCTGTTCTTCAATCCAAATTAAATTCATCAGTAAATTTTCAAGCCAGTACTAGGGAACATGAATTTAAACAGGAGAGATTTCACTAGAAACTGCAATCTCACTAACTCATATTATTTTGAGCTATTAGGCCTTTTCATATGGTTGCATTTACTTTGAAATTTTTATGATGTACTTACCCGAATTAGATTGTTTTGGCAAATAAGCAGGAGTTTTCCAAATATTTTTTCACACCAAAAGCAGCCCTCCACTTCAGGGTATGTCAGCTGGAATTAACAAAACCTCATCAACTCTCACCTTCAGAGCTACAGTTACCAAAAGCCATCACCCTCTGGGCCTGTCTGGCTGAGGGAGAGTTGTAGAAAATGAACTTCTTTGAAAAATCTAAAACACTCTGAAAAGCTATGGATTACCTACTCTGTACAAATGTGCTAAAATTTGATTGAATCATGTGAAATTGTTCATAGCTGACTACTTCTGACCTACAAAAAGTGCCATTCCATATGGTTTTGCCCTAATGATATTCATTAACTGTCAATCAATGGAGAATCATACCCATCAACCCTGGTCCTCCCATCAGGTGCCTTGATAAAGGAAGTGGGTGCAGGTAAACATTTTTACTCAAGAGAGAAGGGGTTTGAGTTCAGGCTTGAAGGGAGAAAGCATAGGAACCCTGGCCTCTAAATGAGTAGTGTGGGGCCCATGGGGTGATGGTTACCCTACAGCTGACTTGATCCATGGTGTTATCACAGGAAAGGCTGATATATGGCTCTCTCCTATACAGTGTGTAAGCTCCTTGAGGGCAAAAACCATGCATCTGCTACTATACACCTCTGTCTGTTTCACTCTGTGCTTTTCACACTGCATTACACACAGCAAGGACCCAATCATCACTGTTGCATGGTTACATGTCTAGGAACATCAAAATCACTTTCCATGATTCATTTTGACCTTCATTCATTCATGGATTTCTTCATCCAAAGTGTTTTTATTATCTAGTATTTGGGGGCCGGGGGGAAGCTAGATAATGTGGTTGTTTCAATAACTTTGTCCAAGCTCTCAAGATATTTCTAGCCTATGCAAATCAGGCCTAAGCATGTGGTTTCAACACTAGAATCCAAGTGCAATGTGGTTCCATGCAAATGGCTTCATCACTGAAAAAAGTGAGCCAGGGGAACTCCCTTGAAGCTACATTCTGGTCCCTCGTCTCTCTGACAAAAGACAGTACTCAGCTAAAGTGAAGGAAAAAGTCTACTGGGAAGAAAAAAAATATGCTATTAATGACTAAATTTTCATTAATGAGTAAATCTTCTCATGCTCAGCAACTTACTTTTGGATTCTGGAAAAAACAACAACCACCATGTGTTTGTCCTCATTGTCAAAAATACACATTATTAGCAAATGCTGCAAAATAGTCCAATATGCCACAGTCAGGGTGAAGCAATGGGGGAGGGGGGTGTGCTAATTCTAAATTATTCTGATTATTTTGAGGGTTCTTTTCCCTTTTCTAGCCTTTATGATTTATGAGCAGAACATTTGGATCGGGGCTTCCCATTGGTGGAAAGCCAATTAGATTCATTCCAAACGATTAGAGCTACTAGCTCTGACTTGAGGTCAGTAGCAGAAATAAATCATTACTCACAGGGAGGCTGTTCTTCCATTTTCTATAAGAATTTCAACAAAATCCTCAAAGTCTGAAAACCTCAGATGTTTTGATCATTTCCCTGTTTTGCCCTGACATTTGCATCACTAATAGCTTTTTCCAACATGGCTTTGACAGGCGTTAAATGACTGCCAGAAATTGGGCAGGACCCTTCATAGCATGCACAACCACATATCAGTGTCCTGTGGTCCTGCTCCCTGGAACTTGCTGACTCTCTTGGTTACCATGATGGAAAAACCCGTAACTTCAGCGTAGGTCACTATCTCTTCCCTAGAGAACCCAGTCTGACATGTCTTGTTTTGCTAACTTTTCCTTTAGTCATCCAAGATCTCCAGAAGACAAAGAAGACTGCTGGAGGATGGAAGGAACTTCAGTACAGGGCAAAGGTCAACAGGGGTCAGAGGACTAGAGTTCACATCCCAGTTTTCTGCCTCCTGCTGAGCCAGGAGACAGTCACACTTTTTATTTACAAATCGCAGAGGCTAACTTAGCTAACCCTGAAGTTACTACTGTAAGTTTTGTTCTCTGCAATTCCATGGCCATTATGATAAAAACTAGTGGCTCGGTGCATGGAATTTGTACACAGGGGTGGGGGTTCCTTCAGCCCAGCCTGCACCCTCTCCAACTGGGGACCCCTTGGGAGATGTCCAACTGCCCGTTTAGGCCCTAACTGCCTCTGCCTGCCTGATCGCGCCCCTAACTGCCCTCTCTGCCTCTGCCCCCACCACCATGTCTTTGTCCAGAAAGAAGTTGGATGTCCGGAAGATGGCCAGTTGACCCAGTCTAATTAGCATATTACCCTTTTATCAGTATAGATGTGCCTCCTTTCTTCTATTCTTCCTTCTTCCCCTCTCCCCCTCCCTCTCCCTCTCCCTCTCCCCCTCCCCCTCCCTCTCCCTCTCCCTCTCCCCCTCCTTCTCCCTCTCCCTCTCCCCCTCCCTCTCCCTTTCCCTCTCCCTCTCCCTCTCCCTCTCCCTCTCCCTCTCCCTCTCCCTCTCCCTCTCCCTCCCTCTTCCATTGGGCTTGCTCAAGGCTGGCAAATGCTTCCCAGCAGCCAAAATAGAAGTCATTACCAGAAGCACCGCAGCTAAACAGAGGGAAATGTTTAGGTAAGCACCATAATGGGCATGGAAATAAAGAGACCACAATTCAAAGCATAAGTCATCGCAGATGAGCATGCACATGTTTGGGGCTAGGTTGATGAGAAATGAACGGACGATGCTGTGCTGGCGAATCCCAGGGCTCGTGTTTGCCTAGTGCCAGGAGTGATTGATTTCCTGGTAAACAGTTTTGCTCAAGTAGGGCATCCAATTACTACAAACCTTGTTTGGTATAAAAACGAGCTGCATAGAAATATATTGCCTTAGCAAGGTTTAACTGGTTGTTAATCCAAACATGTGGCAGGGTCCAAATTCCAGGGCTCAAAATATCCTCTGGATTCTCAGCAGCATCCAGCGTCCAGAGGAGGCCATAATCATCACTCTCAACGAGGCGTGACTCGGGGGTAGCATATGGAAAGAGGACATTTCCAGAAAAACCATGGTATGGAAACCAAGCCCACGGAGGGCGGGGGTGAGGGTGGGGGATGGGGAGACCAGGCCGCCCTGAGGGAGAAGTCATGTCCAGCTCCTTTGAAGTACGAGGTTGGGCTGCTTTGGGAAGATGAAAAAAAGGTTTTTAAATCCTCCTTTCCACACAAATCTCTTCACATCCAGCTCCGTTCCCTGGGATGTTTCATCACCTTAAGAAATATATTTAAAACAGACACAAGTAAGAGTATCTGTTTATAAGTAAAGCAAAGCTCCAGGCTTTTATTTTTGTAACAAAAAAACTTAATTGCCTCCTTCAATTTCTCTGGGTTTTGCCTCTCAGCATTCATAAGATGCAATTGTCATACTTCAACTATTTTGTTTTTAAGTTTAAAAAAAAGCTTAAAAGTATTCAAGAGAAAAAAAGATATATTGAGAGAGAGAGAGAGAGAGAGAGAGAGAGAGAGAGAGAGAGAGAGAGGAATCTGGTCATCAAGAAAATCTAACTTCTGTGTTAAAATATAATGTTTTGAAAAAATAAAGAGGAGATAACGTTTAATACCCAAATATTCCCATTTTCTGCATCTCTTTTCTTTTTTTAAAAATTTATTTTCCCCCCATTGACCTCCTCCACCCTGCTCCGTCCCCTCCCCAGCCCTTCCCCAGACTGTTGTCTGTCCATGGGCTATGCATATGTGCATAAAGTTCATTGGCTAATCCTTTACGGCTCCCTCCCCCTCCCCCTCCCTCTGAAATATGTCAGTCTGTTGCATGCTTCAATGTCTCTGGATCTTTTTTATTCATCAGTTTATTTTGTTCATTAGATTCCACATATGAGTGAGGTCATGTGATACTTGTCTTTCTCTGGCTGGCTTATTTCACTTAGCATAATACTCTCCAGGTCTCTCTATGCTGTCTTAAAGGGTAAGAGATCCCACTTCTCTTTTCCGTAGCCATTCCCACTGTGCTAATAGCTTTCAGTTGCATCTGTGAGGGGTCCAGTGACCATGTATTGTGAGCACTGCAAATGCACCCTGGTATCCTGAAGGATTTGTTTAAAATACTTTTCCTATTTCATGGTGGCAATTGGCAGTCCCAAAGATCCAGAACGATTTGGGAGCCATCTGAGTCGAAAGGATCGTGGGGTGTCAGCTTACCCCAGCACAGGGACGAGCAGTTTTGCCACAAGGCAGCAGGCTCCTGGCTCTGGGAGCTGGACTCCCGCCACAGCCAATACACTCCACACAGAGAGAGAGGCGTGGCGCACCAGGGGCGCGGGGCCCACCGAAAGCCCCCCGTCAGCATCCCTCTGCCGCCCGGCAGGCGGGTAACTAAGCCACCCACCACATCCATGCAGGCCGATCACATTATTTTAAGAATTCCGAAGATGGGGAGTTCATAGTCTTGTTTGGTGTTCATTCCAATATCTCACAGCCCTTCACCCAGGACCCGCTTCTCATCTCTAACCCTAATCTCCCCTGATGCAATTTCAGCCTCTCCGTTTTTTCCTGTCTTCACTAGAAATGAAAACCAGCTGGACACCATCTTCTGTATAATAACCCTCCATACACTGGGAGACCAGGATTAAATCCGCCGGGTTCTCGTCCTCTCCAGGTTAAACAATGCCGAGGCCTGCAGCTTTTTCTCATCCTCCTGACTTCTAAGCCTTATTATTTTCACGACTCTCCATGTCACTCAAATTGTTGAGGCCCAAATGAGACCTTTTATGAGGATGTGACAAAGACTAACTAAATGGGTGTGTGTGCCTGTGTGTGCATGCAGGCACATGTGTAGGAGGGAAGTTTCGCTCACAGTTCCAACAAGTTAATATTGTAAACCTTTTCATTGTAAAAGATATCAAGAAGAGTTTATATAACACACATGCGGAATTTAAAAAAACAAAATAAAACGAGAATGCACGCACCCAGTGTAAGCTATTTTTTCTATTAACACTGACCTTGTATTTGATTTTGCTTTATTTGAGAGGAGGCGGAGGGCCATTTCCCCGCTGATTGCATGTTAAATTGCATTTACATTTAAATCATACTGACTACATTCTAAAACAATGACGCTGTTTCAGCTTTTACACACATGTTTGTTATAGCTCCTTTCAAACCTGACAATATTTAGCGGAGGCATCAAAAGTTTCATAAGATGGTTCATTCTAAAAAAAAGCTGAACCCAAATCAAAAAATCTTTAAAAAAAGGAATGTTTGCGATGAGCCAAGTTTACTAACAGTCTAGTTCTCTGTTATTAAAACATCCATGACTGAGCATACAATTTTTCACCAGGAAATGTCAGGAAACAGGCCACTTAATCATGTTTCCATCAAATGATAGCCGATGGTCTCGTTTCCAACATCCAAACAAACTGCCGAGAATCAGATGTGCCCGGCATTCAAGGGACTGAAAGACTCAGCCCCCACAGGTCTATTATCATGCATTTTCCACTTCCCATCAGTCCAAAGAATGCTGCTTCATAAAATCACTGGTATTAAGAAACATTAACAAACATGAATATTTTAGGGGGAAAAGTGTTAATGAAGTATTATTTTGTCATCGATCCTGGACTCTTCATTTAGAGTCAACCTAAATCTTTGCTTGTCCAAAGTCCAAAAGCTTCCCAGATAGACATGAAGCCACAACTCTGAGGTCAGGTGACATGAAAGGATAGATAGGACTTATTCTCCAGGGGCAGGTAGGATTGCCTCTTTCATGCCTGTCCCTAACCCCAGAAGCAGCCTCAGTTCGCCCCCTTGGCCCTACTTCTTCCAGAGTTTTCTATGGCTAAGGTTTCATGCCACAGAGAAGAATCAGAAGTAGAAGCTGCGCTCTCACCACCCTCGTGTCTATTTTGCCCTAAGTGGTCTGAGAGATTTCCTGCTTGCTTTTTAATTGTTTTCTTTTGGGTGTTTATTATTATTATTATTATCATCATCATCATCATCACTTACTGCTAGGCCAGCCGATTCATGGCTGGGACACTAACTTGTCTGGTAGTTACAGGTCCCCTTCTCATGACTTCATCAAGGTTTGTGACTTGGTAACAAAGGTATTTTTTTTTTCTTTCAAGATTCAGGTCCAAAAATTGAAACCGTTTCTGAACACAGACCTCAACTGGCTTCATCACACATCCCCAAGAATCTGTGCAGAGCTTGCTGCCTGCATCCAGTCCCTTGATCCAATATCAACCCTTCCCCTTGGCTTCGGGTTCAATGTTTTTAAACCATCGCCATGCTTCCTGAGAATTCCTAAAGATTATTCACTTGCATTTGTTTCCCAGCTAATGCCCACATTTTATCCTGGTTCCCTTTGCTGATATTGAGAAACATGCAGGATTTTTTTTTTTCTTTTTTGGTAGCAAACTCATTGTGGACAGTACTCGCAAGTATCTCTCTCCACTTGTCAGAACCAAGGCCAGACAGACCATGTTCTGTGCCTACAGCTACTCTAGGCTTTGGAACAAGGCTGGACCCACCCAGCAGACTCGGTACAGGATCCAAGGTAGGGATGTGCTGGGCTGCCTGTCTTGGAACACAGAACCTGGGCTACTAGGGCCACCCACCTGATAACATTCTGGAGCTTCAGGCTGGCCTTTTAAGAGGAAGAGGGGGGAAGAGAGAAAAAATAACATAGCAACACTGATCTGAGTACTACCCGTGGAGTCATTAATGTGGTTTCCAGCAAACTGCTCATAAAATTCATGGCAGCGGCTAATTGCTACCATGTTCTTCCTCATGGAATCTCATATTAAATTTGAAAGAAAGGAAGCAAAGCCCTTTCAAAGCCATATTAATCCATGCACAGCAGTGGAATGCGTGATCTAAAGTGTGCCTCTCAAATCACCACAGCTATGTGGGCTGGCTGTCAAATGGTGGATTTCAAGTCACTCACAGTACAATGAACAATGTCTTTGCCAGCCGCTGGCTCTGCTGGGCCCAGCTCCCCTGAACCCCGGCAGCTCTAACCAGCACGGAGTGCCTTGCGAGTGCACACACGTGAGCTCAGCCCATGTGCGTGAGTGTGCATATCGGCCCCTAAGCCACCTCGAGGGAATTCAAGCTAAATGTTGGTGTGTGTCTTTCTGCCTCTACCCTCCACACACATTTGCCTGAAAGTGCTCAGGAGAAGAGTGGTGGCCCATGGCCAAATCCTGGCTGCCTCCTTCCCCTCATGAAGATGCTTCGTTGCATTATGCCCTGCGATGTACTAAGACCAGCTTGCCTCAAGGCAGCTCTTGCAAGGATTTAAAGAACCACAAACTCAACAAGCCAACCATACTTTCCAAAATTCTCACTAGTAGAAGGCTCCTATTGAAATAAATGATTCCAAGCATTCACTGGCCGGGGCTGCTCCTCAGCTGGTCTCACTGCTCTGGCGCTATCGATCGCTTATGGTCAGCTTCCATTTTGATTGGCCATTCTGATTGGGTGCAGCACCATCCAGTTGATCTTGGTAACCCTTCTAATAGTTTGAGCCAGTGACTACTACATGCTGGAAATACATTAAGTGCAATCAATCTAGCCAGGAAACCAATATGTTCAAATGGTATATCAGAACAATGGGGGGACACCTAGCCAAAGACATGGATGTGTCTACAATGAGTAGTTCACCTGAGAATTTCCTGCCACTGTGTGAGACTATGACCCTCTCCAAGGTGTATCAGAGACGTCATTGCTACAGATCAATGTTCTGTTCCCAATGCTGCCTGAGCAGGGAAGCTGAAGAGAACTGGTGTGTGTCTCCCTGGTGGACAAAGACTGGGCCTGCAGCATCTTACTGGTGACCACTTTTTCTCTCCCTCCTGACCCAGCCTCATGGCCTGCGGGACTTGAATACTTTCCATTATCACCCCAAACCCATTCTGGCCCCAAGTAAGCCTTAACGAAGCCAGGCAGCAGTTAGAAGTCCCATATCAATCAAAGGGCATGTTTAGAATTCGTTTGGAATTTGTCATACAAACTGATGACTCATAGGAGTGACGAGGGAAGCATTCTGTGTCCACCAAGCTTCTAGTATTCACCTCATCCTCTCAGTCATGGTCCTTCAATATCCCATTGCTTCCACATGTACGGTGCCCTCCTCTGAACCACAGCCCACTGGGTGGGCTCTCTACCCTAACACAGTACAGGGACACCTTCTCACTTCTAGAAGTAGCTTAAGGCTTCCCCTCTCCCCCAGCTGGCTTTTCCAATCCTGTCATCCCTCTGCCACTTGCAACGGGAAGAATGATGACACCAGGAGTCTCGAGTTAGGTCTCAGTTCCAGGCAGTGAAGCTTCAGATGGGAGGGGATGAAACGGACATGAATGTTCTCTTTCTCTTGGTTCTTTCTTGGTGTGCATCCTTACTATCAGAGTGGTGAGAGTAAAGCCATATATAGGACCAGGGAGGAAGAGGCCAAGGACCTGATTTTAGGTCTTTAATTGGAGGAGAAAAATGGGGTTCTTACAGTTCCCATATGACCTATCCCAATGCCTCGGGGATGACAGCAGATAAGAATATCAGCCAAAGTCTGAGTTCAAAATAAAGCATGTTCCCTTTGCCCCTCTCCCTCAGGAGCCTGTGGCAATAAGAGGAAGCTGGTTGAATGTTCAATTTAAACAATCTTGGACAAATCCTTTCAACAAACATATACTAGTAGTTCTAGCCAGACCTCTTTCCCTGGGTTCAGAAGCCGATTCACTGTCTTCTTGCCTGTTGGCTGGGGTTCTGCTTCTACCAGATGAAAGTTCCTGGATGCTCAAGGCCCCCACCCTGTAGACAAAAAATATCATCCCTGTCCAAATGCTCTTGCTGCTGAGCCCCATGCACCATATTGACATCCTAGGATGTGTTCATAAACACACATTCAACCCAGGTTCAGGCACTGACACTATGATACACTGAGATCCTCCTTGAGGGTCGCTCCTATAGTCAGCTTCACACATGCTGACGTGCTCTCCTCTGCTGCTGCCCTATCTTGGGAGTTTCAGATTGCCTTGCAGACACGATGACAGCAGTGTTTGATGTAGGTCCAAAAGTGAATTGTCTCTGAACACTGCTACATATCTGTGATGGGTTCAGAGGAAAGTAGCAAAACATGAGAAAATTATTATGCAAATTAAATTCTTCGAGGACTGGGGTTCAAACAATAGTGTTTAGGAAAGTCTGTTGAGAGCCTTGATATCCTCCTTGAAGAATTTAGATTGTCTGCTATTGAGAAGGAAGGGTTCTCATAAATAATACAACCCACGTGACTGAAGGTCAACAACTTTGGGTGTTGTCTTCTGTCTATTGTTCATATGAAAGAACTCAAGCCTTTATTCTCTGTCACTGTGGGAAACCAGTGACTCTCCACTATTTCTCGGGATTTCTATTAGCTCTTTACAGTCTTTTGGAGCTTGCCTATACCTAACAGCCCTAAACCCGTGTTCCTGGTCTTCCCCCGATCATCTCTGATTTCAATCTGTGCTCTTCTCACCCACACCACTGCCCCCAAATGCAGAGAAGCCTCCTTATAGTCCTCCAGGCAGATCCGACACTTGCCTTGTGTGGAACAGCCCTTGAAGGTTTGGGACAACATAGAGGGGTTATTACAACAGAGGACAGTAAAAAATTAAAATCCACTATCAGATACTAATGTTAATAATGTTGTTTATCAAAGCCCTTCATGGGGGCTTGGATGACTGCCACATGGCTCCAGACCCTTCACAATCGGAGTTCCTCTCCCATCACATTAGCTCTCCAAACTTCTGACTGCCACTACCTCCCTTTCCCCAATAGTGAGCCCTTGGGCTCACCCAAAAGATATCGAAACTTCCAAAAAAATTATGCAAAGCCATTTTAGGCACTTCTTGGACTCCAATGCATCCACATAAAACATGATATGTAATTAAGGGCTCATTAAAGTGTTTTCTTAAAAAAGAACAGCTCCCTACGTGGTAGGAGGTCTGCCCTGCTTCCTGGAGATGGCATGATTATAAGCTTGGAAAGCAGCCCCTCTTTCCTTTGTTTCCACCTTGATAGGTTAATCCCAGGACTTATTCCAATCACCATGGAGGCCTTTTAGTCTTTTTGTTTTCTTAAACATTTCCAGGTGGAGTTCAAAGGTGTCCTTGTATCTGGAGGAGAAAGTAAAGACCTCACTTCCAAACTAAGATCATTTTTTGTTTGATGAATAAATGAAGAGAAGTTAGTATGACATTATGGACCAGGGAAACCTAGGTTTCCCCTCATCCTATTGGGATGGATCTTCGAACTGGAATTCAAAAGAAAGGGAGAATGAATAACCAAAGTCGTGAAGATAGGCAGCTATGTTAAAGCCACAGACCTGCTCCTGAAAGGTTGCTGTCGGCTGGAGGGCAGGGCTGATGTCACCCAGAGGCAGGTGATGGGTGATGCCAAGAGCTGAGCACCTGGCAAATGCTAGAATCTGAAGGCATTATTCCATGGCTTGTGGCTCAGGAAGGAAACGACTCTCACAGGGGTTGGGAAGTTCTTAAAAAGAAGTGGGGAGGCAGTTATTTCTGCGATGGAAAATTATCTGTCAATCTCCAAGTGAAAGAAAAGATGAAAATGCCTCAAGAAGGCCTAAGGGTTTATTGGGATTTTAAATTTATTTGTATCCCATGGGAACCTCTTTTTTAAAAATTTATTGATTTCATAGAGAGGAAGGGAGAGGAAGAGAGAGAGAGAGCTAAAAACAGGGATGAAAGAGAAACATGGATTGGTTGCCTCCTGCACGCCCCCTACTGGGGATCGAGATCGAGCCCCAACCCAGCCATGTGCCTTGACTGGGAATCAAACTGGTGACCTCCTGATGCATGGGATGACACTCAACCAATAAGCCACACCGGTCAGGTTCCTGCACCTCTTTTTAATAGTAGGGGACCTGATGTAACTTTAAAGAAAATTAAAAGTTGGTCTGGCTCAAAGTAATTTTTGAGAATTTTATTATCCACTTGAAGCAAAGAATCACAGAGGAGACAGGCAGTATAATGTCCAAAGTCTTTGCAGATGCATGCATTCTAACTAAGACTAATACAGATCTCAAGTAATCCCCTCTCTTAACTCAGTACAACACAGTCTTCGTGTGGTTTCAACCCCTTCCCAAAATAACAGTAAAATCACCACATCAGAGTGTGGAGGCAATATTTACAAGGACATAGATATTAGCAGAAGGCCTGGGATCAAGTTGGAGATATCTGGGTATGCTTGTGAGTACTTGTGGCTTGTTAAGCTCCACTGTTAGTGTGAGTTGGATTGACACTTATACTTTCTTCCTACTGGCAAATGAATCCTAAACCATACACATCCTGCTTTTGACTTAGAGAAAGGCACAGAGTATTCCAGGACACTAAAAGGATGACCCTACATAATAGATCAGGACAGCAGGCCAGCGGAATGCTGCTCACTGCAGAAAGGCAGATGATAAAGCACGGTCAAGCCCTGGAGCACCTCTGATTCCACACTTGGGGTGTTTATGTGGGAAGTCAGAGTGTCCTTTCATTCAACAGAAGTCGAATGACATCTCTACCTGTTTTTTGTTTGTTTGTTTGTTTTTTTAAGGTAATACAATTAAGTAAACCAGTATTCTTGCACAGGGGCTCTCAGAAGAGTATTTAAGAGAAAGGGGGAAAAAGATGAGCACTACATCAAGTACGCATTTACAGTGTTTCTTAACTGGAAGAGGGGTGTCCAGGAGGCCAATGCCCTTATAGGGTGACCAGCCATTCCAGTTTGCCTGGGACTGAGGGGACTTCTAGGGCATAGCACTTTTAGGCCTAAAACTGAGGGAGTCCTCAATAAACCAGAGCAGTTGGCATCCCTGATCCACAGTGAGCGAGGCTAGCAATAATGCAAGAGTCAAAACAGGTTTGTGCTTTGTGTTTTGTTTTTTTATGGTAGGCATGGGGTAATTCTGCAGTTAGAGAAAGGTCTAGGGGTTGGTTTCACGGCTGTATATTTGAAAGATGAGATCATGAAATCAGAGCTCTCCAACTCCCGATTTTTCTTTTGTTCTGTCTGGAAAGAAGAATGATCTTCAGGCCAAGAAGAATAAAATCAAAATTGCTTAAGGGTTCTATCAAAACTCAAGATGGATGTAGAGCTAATAAGAGCTGATCCAGCTGCTCTAAATGAAATCAAGAGAGCTAGCCCAGAAACCTTCAGCCTGAGAGAAATGGCAGCAGAAACTACCAAACCCCTGTGGACAGGAGAGTTCTCAGAATTCTGAGTGTGCCTGATGGCCTTCTGGGAAATTACCGAGAAGTGCAGATTCCCAGGTCCTGCCTTCATTGAGTCTTATTTGATAGGTCTCCAAGGTGAGGGTTTGCATTCTCAATAAACACTCCAAGTCACTCTCGTAAAGGTGGACCGTTATGGCCCACGCTTTCAGAAACATTTCTTTAAAGAACGTTGATAAACAACCAATTCGTGAGCAAACTATTGGTCAATACCAACAATAGGTGGCCAACCACATAATTGAACAAAAAGATTAGAGATTCAAAGAAGGAAAATATATGTGTGTATGCCTGTGCACATATTTTACTTTTCAAATAAGAGATTTCTAAGATGATCTCAAAAAAACCTAAGAGCCTCATGAGCCACTTGCCAGTTCCTATCAGTGCAGGATGATACCACTCAGGGAGAACAATGCAGCTGCTTGTGGCAAAGGTCAACCTTGGTCCTCCGATGCCCAGACTCTCTCAAGACCGTTGTGCTGAGCACTGCTCTGAGCCAACTGTTTGGAGTCAATGCAGACACCCAAAAGAATGAACCTCTGGGTAAAAATTGAAGACACCCGGGGAAACCGAAACACTAAATATAGAGATATCACTTGTGTGTATTTTTGTCACCAGTGGGCTAGACAGTTACAAGTATGCAAATCAGAGTCCTGGAAACCACACCCAATATAGTCTAATAGTGGCATTTCCTTCCTATCTGGTTACTAATTCTTTGAGATGCAAACAAAGAAGAAATCAGAAAAAGAAATGACCTGCTCACTCACTCTGTAGAAAAATTCCTCCCATATTAAGATTTTTACTAGTATCTCTACTTAACTTTGGTTTCTGAAACAATAACTAACATGCGACCAGTGCTTTATTCATTAACAAAGTCCTTTCATATATCTTGTCTCATTTCATTTTCACTCCAGCCCTGTTATGGGCATAACTAGGCAGTACTCATGGGCATAGTTATATGCATAACTAGGCAGGACTCATGATTTAATAGCACCTGGATCCCCCCGGCTGAGAAGGGGCAGAGCTCACATAATCAGAGCTGGGACTCAGCCTGAGTCTCCTAATTGCAGACCAGGAACCACAGCCCTCTGAACTAGACCACTGTCTCCTTAAGTCCTTTGTGGAAAATGGGCAGCACAAATTACTTAACGAGCTAATTTGTCCATTGAAGAAATGGCTCAGGCAGATGTGTCTGCTCTCCTGATCACCATTACATTTGTGTTTGCTTTTTCTCACAAGTAGCTTCGTTATGCTCCTGAGTCAGCGGGTGCCAACACATATCTGTAGGGAATTTCAGTTCTGGGCTGAAAGGAAGCTCCCTCTTGGACATCTTGCAAGACCCATCAAGGAACCTGATGGAAATTGAGCTCGTCGTTAATGAGACAGGGTAATTCGGCGCAGAGAAAACCGTCTCCTAAAATGACTATGTCAGCAACCTCGGCATGCTTCCTGCTGAAACAGAGCAGGGGCCGGTCCCCAGAGGGCAGGGCCACATGGTGAAACACTTACATGCTCCCCGGTGTCTAGCCTAGTGTCACAGGCAGAGTGGGTGCCAGGAATGTTTGGCATGAATAGGTCGGGATGGCTGCAGGCTTTGCAAGATGGAACGAGGTACAGAGTACAGAACTGGAGGCAGTGAATTCAGGTCTGAGGGTTCTCATCCCAGCGCCAGCCTTGTCATCAGAACATTTTAGTCTTCTTTCTCATGGATAAAGTGCTCTAATGACCAAGAAAACAAACCAAACTTCTTATTCTTAATAATCTATACAACATCCACCAGAGGAGGATAAGTGAACAACAGAGGGGAAGCAGTCCAAGTTCATAACTAAGAATGTTAGCTGGGAGAAAAAGCAGCGTAGGTCACTTCCTTTATAAAATGATCCTCTGGCTAAAATGAGGTTGACTGCATACTCAAGGGTTAAATGCATTACCAGCTGGCAAATGACCTTCTCAAGAGAGAAAGGGGAAACAAGAGAGGCCAAGGCTTCAGAAGTAACTAGTTTAATAAAAATAATCCCCCACCCCCCTCATTTCTGACACCGCCGGGCAGTCACACCATCCTGCCTTGGGTCACCAGACATGGCTCCGTGAAGTCAGAGGAAATTATAGAAATCCATCACCGCTGAGTTTTCTGAACTGGTTATTACTCGCTGCTTTTTATCTTCCAAACAGTCCCTACATTTAATTGCTTGGTTGTAATGGATTAACCTCTGAGGTCCACAGTAGCATTTATATTGTGTTCAAAGGGAAAGTTGCAGGTCCTGAGCCCATTTTTGGAGGATGTTTTATCAGACATAAGCGTGTCTGCCCAGTTCTGGGTAACAGCGGCAGACCCTTGTCAGCAGAGGCCACTCAGCTGCCCAGACAGGGAGAAACACAGAGACTCTCATTCGACCAGAAGAAATCAATGCACACCCTCCAAGCTGATTCAAGATGAAAGAGGAGCAGGCCATGACCACGAGGACTGTCACTCTCACATAGATATTAAAAGCACTGGTTTTAGAGGCGGGTCAGACATGGGTCTTACTCTCCTGCCTCGTTTACCTCTATCTCTTCTAGACCATTCCCACCAGCAAGCAAACAGGCTCTACTGTCGCCCATTTAGAAAAAGTGTCTCTCTTGGCACCCATTTCTTTGTTATTTCATAAAAGTATGACCTATTCCCCCCTCCCACTCTACACAAACTTCTCATATCAGTTGCCAACAACCTTCTATGGAGCCAGATTCAATAGGCACTTTTTGGGGTTCATCTTCATCACCTTTGTAGTGGTATTTGATACAAGGGGCCTGTTCCCTCCTTCCCGAAGCACTGCTTTCTCCTGGATCCCTGGAAATCCCCTGGTATTCTCCTACCTCCCTGGCCATTCTTTCCCATGTTCCTTTGCTGGTTGTACTTCTACTTACCTACCAATGTCAGCGTTCTTCCTTGGGTCCTGTCCTCATTTTTCTCTTCCCCCTTCCCTAGAAATTCTCATCTACCTAGGTGGCTTTAAATGTCATCTACACACTGATGGCTCTAGCTGCTGACTTCTTTTCTGAAATTCAAGCTAGCATATTCATCGCTTATCTGTCCCAAATCTAAATTCTGGGGTACTCACCATCTCAGAAAATGAGGCCTACCCCTCTCTGACTGCCAATCCATGGGCCAGTCCTGTTGATTCTACCTCCAAAGTATATATCAAATAAATCCGCCTCTCAGTCTCTTCATTTCCATTGGCATGGCCTAGCTCAGCCACCAACTTAACACAAGAGGCTTCTAACACTTGTTGAGGCTCGAACTGGGCTTTCATTCCCAGTGTGACCCCCCAGACAGGATCACACTCTCTCCACCTACTCCAACCTTACTTGCCGGCTTCCTGTTTTCTAAATATGCCAAGCTCACCTCCATCCCAGGGTCTTTGCTCTTGCTATTCTCTCTGCCTGGACGTCACTTTCTTCTGATCGTCTATGTCTGGTTTCTTCATAGATGTCACCTCTGCAGAGAGACTTCCGTTCACACTGTTATCTCTCCCACTTCCTAGCAGTAAAAATAAAACAATATAGGGTGAGAGTAGGAGGCCAAAGTGTGAACATTGTGGAACACTAACACAGCCTTAGGTTTAAGTTCTGGCTCCTATACTACATGCTGAAACCAGTTAGGAGATAATTGTGGTAATACAGGAGAAATGATGGCCATTTGGTCCAGGGGTATGGACAGAAGGGAATGCATTTGAGAAAGAATTCTGAGGTATAATGGATAATATTTGATGACATTTGTATGTAGGAATGAGGAAAGGAATTTAAGCTAACTCTGGTGTTTCTGACTATCCACTTGAATGGATAGTAATGTCTTTTATTGAGATGGGAAAGAATAACATTTCGAGAAGGCTAAAAGCTCCTTTTTGGACATGATAGGTTTGGAATGCCTGAGAGATACCTAGATGAAGAGTCAAGAAGGCACTTAAATGTGGGGTTGGAGTGCAGAAGAGAGGTCTGGGCATATCCAGGTCTGTAGTAGGTGCCTTGACGTTAGGAGTTGTCAGCATAAATGATATTTTAAATCATGAATATGGAGGAAGTTATGTAGAGAAAGAATATACGGTGAGAAAAGGACCAGGATAAAAACCCGAGGCACTCCAGCATTTGGAGTTAATACGAAAAACTTGAGTCCAATCAAAGAGATTGAGCGGGATGGCCAGAGAGTATAGGGAATCCAGGCATCCTAGGAAAAGGCCACAAAAAGAGAGTTCTGAGAAGCAGGGAGTGGTCAATTATGTTGAATGCTGCAGTGGTGGTGGAGAAAGATGTGCCCTTTGAATCTTGCACCATGCAGGTCATTTGTAACTCTAGCAAGAGCCAATATTGTCCAGTGGTGGGAAAATAGACTTAGGATGGCGGATGAGGAAGTGCTGGCAGACAGTGTAGGCAATGCCTTCAAAAAGCTTGGCTATGATGAGAAATGGAACAGGGTGGGAGCTAGTAAGGATGATGGTATCAAAGGAGGATTTTAGTTTTGTTGTGGTGGTTATTTGGGGAGCCATTTGCACAAGTGGGAGGCTAGCAGAATTATCCAGACAAGAGAAAAAGGTTGAAGATACAGGAGAGAAATGAGAGTATTAGGAGACTAATGTCCTTGAGACCCTGAGGAATGTTTGGTCTAGCCAGCCGTGGGCAAACTACGGCCGGCGGGCCAGATCCGGCCCGTTCGGCTGTTCTATCCGGCCCACGGAGCCGAAAGAGTGGAGGGTTCTCTTGCTCTCCCCTCCGCTCCTTCACCAGCAGCAGTGTTAACATGTATTAGTTCACACAAACACTCCATCCATGCTTTTGTTCCGGCCCTCCGGTCCAGTTGAAGAACCCATTGTGGCCCTCGAGTCAAAAAGTTTGCCCACTCCTGGACCCATGGTCGGCAAACTGGGGCTCGTGAGCCACATGTGGCTCTTTGGCCCCTTGAGTGTGGCTCTTCCTAAGCTTTAGGAGTCCCCTAATTAAGTTAATAACAATGTACCTACCTATATAGTTTAAGTTTAAAAAAATTGGCTCTCAAAAGAAATTTCAATCATTGTACTGTTGATATTTGGCTCTGTTGACTAATGAGTTTGCCGACCACTGGTCTAGACCATAATGCAAGCTACGTACATAATTTTAAATTTCCTAGTAACCACATAAGAAAAGTTTTTAAAAAGAAGTAAAATTAATTTCAAGAATATACTTTAATTGACACAATATAAAAAAATATCATTTCAATGTGCAATCAATACAAGTAATTATTGAGATTATATTCCTTTTTATAGTCAGTATTTTACACTTACAGCACATTTAAATTCAGACCAGATGTATTTCAAGCACTCAACAGCCTCTTGTGGCTGGTGACAACCAGATAGGACACCCAGGTCTAGGGCACAAGCAGAGGGATTGGCCTTTGATGGAGGGAAGAACACTTTCTCCATTGAAAGATAGAAAGGAATAAAAGCACAGATGCAGGAAGGTTTGAAATTTGGTGGTAAATGGAGGAGAGAGAATGAGAGGAGGATAAAAAGCCATTTGGTATAACCACTAGTACATTACTTAAACTTTTCATCAATCTACCTCTTCTCCCTTGAAATTTCCCTGTGCTTTTATACTACTTCGGGATGCTATATAGCAGGTAGGTAGTTTTTACATTGCAAAGCCTCCCATAATATCCACAACAACTACCTTTTAAAGCAATTTAAGGACTTGTTCACATTCTCTTCTACGTTTGGAGAGACAAATCATCATTTAGTGATAAAGCAGTTATAAGTTCTGTCCTAAGCCTAGTCTTGCTACTGAACCTTTATCACACTGGGCAGTTCATTTCAAAGAGGTGGTATGAGCTATGAGCATAAGAAAGAAAAGGAACAGTTTAAAATATTGAAATGCCCATATATGCAATCAATAATAATAATGACAACACCAATGACAACAATGCGCATAGGACCTACCACATCCTTCTAGTGTTGGCAGCTGATGAGCCCTCAAACCTATTTTTCTCTCATGCAAGGATCAGCAAAATCCCAAGTGTGATTCTGCCTAAGCCTTTTCCTCCTTTCCCTTCAAACCCACATGGACTTTGAGGTAAATCGAATCCACATGTTTCTGATTCATTTACACTTAACTCATCAAAATATTGTTTTCTAACAGCTATTTTTGATGGCCACGAAGTCTTCCTTAAAGCTCCTTTCTTAGAAATAGGATGTTGTGGTTTGCCAAAGGAAAAAAAAAGAGTTGATCCCCAAAAGGTTTGAATTCGACTTGAAGCTAAGAAATCATGAAGTTTGGACCAAATTGGGCCAGATGCTTTCTCATTATTCCTAATAACCTTTCTCCCCCAGGTGATTTTTCAACTCTTGTTCCAGTGATGGACAGAATGAAAATGCTTGGGCGAGGCAGGGCTGCTGGTCCAGGATTGCTCTGGAGACACGTTGAGCTGGGAAATAGGATGCACTGGGAAAGGAGGTTTTTCTGTCAGTTCATTTCCCCTCCCTTCTTACCTCCGTGGTTTACAGTAAGCCTCTTGTCAGCTCAATGGCAGCTCCTTTACTCAACTGAGGTTCCTTAACTCACCCAGGGTCCTTTTTGTGCTCACAAACTGACCTGCCTACCCGCTAGGGTGGGGCTATTCATGGTACTTGGAACTGCCACTTCTTTCTCCATTTCCCCTTCTCAATGAAAGCTCTGTGTCAAAGGGTTCAGGAAAACAAAACTCCCAGAGCATGAAGAATTTCATGGCCCTGCAAAGAAACAGAAGATACATTAGATCAGATGTTAGGCTGATACATTCACCAACTTAAGACTTTAATTAAAATGACCCTTGTACAGGGAATTAAAAATAAACACTCATTCTTGGTTTTGCTCTGGAATCCCATAAAATCTACATGAACAGACTACTTCTATTTTACCGTAGCTTCCTAAGACACCCTGCCCAGATGGATTTTGTTCCTGCCATTTGGAATGAAGACAAATCTTGAGCAGCGCTCACAGGCACAGAGACTCTGATCATCCGCCATGTTTGTTTCTCTTTCTGCAGTGTCCAGATGAGGCCATTGGATGCATGGAACACTAGCTAGATGGTGTATGAGTTCTCTCTGGTGAAGGAGCAAATGTATAGTCTGGCATCCATAACTAGGACACAATAAATGTCCAAATATATATGTGTTGATATATCAACAAAACACAGTGGATTTAGGGGGAGAGAGAGAGAGGGAGAGAGAGAGAGAGAGAGAGAGAGAGAGAGAGAGAGAGAGAGAGAGAGAGAAGAAGCAGTTGAAAGAAGGGGACATAGAAGTAGATCTGGGGAGGGCCAGGAGATAGGGGACATCTATAGCTTAAGAGCAACTTTGGGGCAGATCAAAGAGGTTTAATGAGGATTTTATTAGTTTCCCCTCTAATTTCTAGTAAAATCACATCCTTAATGATGGTCTGTGGAGTGGATCACTTGTCAGGACTATCTAACAAAGTGCTATATCTGGTTCAAGGTTGGCAGAGAATGAAACCAGAGGCTTCCCCAGGGAGCAGGGGCATACGGACTGTGTGTGTTAACAGGCTGACTATCTCAGTTCTATGGCATTCAGAGATTGGGGTAGTCATAGAATTTAGAGAAGAACGGCAGCTGCCTCAGATGGAAAGAAGGAAGGCTGGGAAGCCAGGAGGCCTGGGTGCTAGTCTAGAGTGGCCTCTGCTGGTATACACTCACAGAAGCCACCTTGCCATCTAGGCCTTAGAACCACCTGAGAAATGGAAAAGCTATAAAACTTGTAAGATTCTGTCCACCTCTAACTTTTAAAGATCCCTACATTGATTTCTTATCCATAAGATATTAATAATCTTTGAGACCTTTATTGTTCAAATAAACTAGGCACTGTCTCTTCCATGTCCATCTCCACCCTGTTCTCTGTCTCCACAGACCCAACCAGCAGACTCCTGGGTCTTCTACTTCCCTCTGGCTCAGTGGGGAGCCCTGACAGGAGACCAGAGAGAAGGAGAATGGGTTCTGGATATTTGTTCTGCCTATTCACTCTAGGTGCCCTAGAAATGTATCCCACAGTTCCCGCCCTCTCAGACCTCTCTCCTTTCTGGATCTGATAAGTTCCCTCTCCAAACCCAGGGGTGGAAATGGCTCTGTTGCTTCTAGTCTTCATTCCTTCACTCTTCCTTGTGGCTCCTTTACATGCCCCCCTGAACTTCTGTAATTAGGCCTTGAAAGCAAACCCCCATGGAATGATCCTAATTGGAGTGCAACATCTGTCCCCATAGAGACCTACATAGTGAAAGAGTTAGAAGATATTTTCAGACTTCATCTTGCAAAGCTGGTGACAAAGAAAAAAAAAAAAATGATGAGCTTTTATTGATTTAGAAACCAGTGGTTAAGTACTTAAGTGTAAGACCTGAAATCCTAAAACTCCTAGAAAACACAGGGCAAAGTTTGAATGGAAACCTATCAATAAACTCTCATGAATTCTTACAAAGTTATATATTCCCTGTGATCTATAATTCACATAACCAGGGCACTATATTGAACCTCTTCTCAGACACGAACACACAAATCCAGCCCAAATAAAAAAAAAATATGGTAATTTATACTATATACCTGTTTGCATGTTATAACAAGTTTTATTTACACTAATGGTGTAAATGGCACATGTCATTGAACATTTAATTAATTAGACTCATGGATGCATTTCTGTTGATAATTAAAATCATATATTTTGGATAGTAATGATTTCATAGTTTAAAACAATTTACACACTATTTCTTAAGTGTGTGTGAATATCTTGAATATCTTATTAGGACAAAGAATCTTACTTAAGCTAAGACGTTCAGAATAGAAATATAAACAGAGCTCTGAATAACAAATGTGCAACTCATTATAAAAAGCATATGGCCCTGTCCGGTTGGAGCATTGTCCTGTGCACTGACGGGTTGCGGGTTCAATTCCCAATTGGGGTGTGTGCAGGAGGCAGATGATCAATGTTTCACTCTTGCATCAACGTTTCTCTCTATCTCTCTCTTCCCCCTCTCTAAAATTAGTAAAACCATGTCTTCAGGTGAGGATTTTTTTTAAAAAAGCATGTCTCAGGGCCTCCACTCACCTCTTCTATATCTTGGGAATTGCTCACAGCACTTAGCTCAGAGCTAAGCAGCAAACAGGTAATTGAAGAATAAGTTTGACTGTTGACCAAGTTAAGTTAAGCCAATTTAAGATTTTATCTGTATTTGTTTCCTATACACATGTACATCACACACACACACATACATCACACACACACACACACACACACACACACACACATCTGTCGTTAGATTAATGCTTCATTTATCTGACATTAGTGTTACTACATTTCCCAAATAAATAAAGCTCACCCATTCAAAGTTATATACTTTAATTGGGATCACAAAACTTTCTAAAAGAAAATACACACTACTCTCACTTCTTAAACAGAAAATTCTCAACATAATATGAACTGTAAACAGTGAGTCGTGATGGTTCTAATTAAGAGCATCAGTCATTTCCCTGGGCCCTCAGATCCTGGGGACAATCTTTTGGCAATCACCAGGCTATTTATTATTTTTAAACTGCAATCTAAACAGTCGAGTCAGTGAGACCCCTCTCCTTCCTACAGCACCTTACATCTGGTGGCAACTCTCACCCCCAGAATAAACCCTGAGAATTGATCTCTGAAGACAATGGTGTTCTTCCTGAGAAGGATCAGGTGTGGGGTTACTCAGACCATTAGAATAAATTGTTTTGGTAGCTCTAGCCATCATTCCCATTAAATTCTCAGGGAAACAAAAAGGCAGCTCCATCCAGGAGTAAAATGCACTGAAGGGCAATAGCCCCAAACCAAAGTCCTGTTTATTTTGCCCCTCCCTGGGCTCTCCAGTCTGCTCCCTGCACAAGGACCCTACATGGAAGCCAGCGCCATCCTCTGTAAACAGGAGGCAGTCTGTCCTTCTACTTATGGCAGATTCTAGTAGGCAGAGCCCCGTGCAAACACACGGGAACCCTGCTACCAAGGATCACTCAACATTGAAAAAAAGCTGATTCCACAAAAGGGAAGAATCAGATAAATAAAGAGATGAATTGTAATTCAAAGAACAAAAGTGGCATTTTTAAAAGGTAGGATTGGTGTTCAGAGAGGGTTTTAAGAAGATAAGGAATTTAGAAATCAAGGGAAGGCTGCTATTAAAAAAAGGAAGCTTTCAAAGAACAAGAAAGAGTATCTGGAAATGAAAAAGTAATAGTTTCCCAAATAAAGCAGTCATATCAATAATAGAATAGAGAAGGCTAAAGACAAAGGTGGTTGTCTGGGATCTATAATTGAGCCAACATCTCATAATGTAGAGCAATAAGAAAAAGAGATGAAGAGTGTGATAAGAAATATAAGAGACATGGAAGATAAATCTAACATCTAATGAGAGTTTTAGGAGGAGAGAACAGAGACAAGGGAGAGGAGAAAAGTCAAAGCAAGGAGGGATACAGATTTCGTGAGCTGAGGAATAAGAATCTTCAGATTGGAAGGGCCCAAGAAATCTCTCAGCATGCCTAAAAGATCCCACCTAAGTGTAGGATAGATTTCAGAAATTTTAAAATCTAAGGAAAAAAAGGGTAAAAGTTGTTTTTAAGTGACATCAGATGACTCCTGGAAAATGCTAGAAGCCCGTTAAGCAGTGCAAATATACACATTTGGAGACAAGCAGGGACCCAGGAAATGGGCCTGTGTGCCATGCAAGTAGCTGGGACAGACACTGCTAGTTACTTGCCCGATGTCACTATTATTTTTTTCTTTACAACAGAACCCCAGATTCTTGGGCGGGGATATCAATTCAGCTTAAAGTATTCCCATCAGCAGACTCCTGTGAAGTTCAGAGTGGCCATGACTCAATTCTAGCCAAGGAGTGGAAGCAGAAGTTGATCACTGGAACTTCCTGGAAAGCTGTTTCAAAGGAATAGACTCAACAGTTTGACTTTTTCATTCCTTTGTCCCTTCACTCTGGCTGCCTGCTTCTCAAAACGTGCACTTGATATCTGGGGGCTCACAACCATCTCGTGACCCAAAGGACCAAAGCCTACAAAGTAAGGATGCTAATAGAGAGGGCAGAAAGAGCCTGATTAAAAATAAAATCATGAAAGTATGCAAGGAAATGTGGGGCAATTTAAAAAAAAATAATTTTAGAGAAGAAGGGGCCATTCAGAGTATGCCACAAAATGCCAAAGCCATAAAAAGAAAAGTTAATAAATTTGACAAATTAAAATTTTAAATTTTCTGCATGGGGAAAAATAACCTCACAAAAAGTCAAATAATTAAAGACAAACTGTGGGAAAAAAAAAAAGTAATTGCAACTCATATCATAAAAAGCTAATTTCCTAAGTATACAATGAAATCCTTACAAATTGCTATGAAAAAAAATTTTAAAACTTGACTCAAATAGGAAAATAGTCTAAAGATAAAAACAGTTCACAGGAAAAAGAATAAATCACCCTTACATAAAAAAATATTTAATTCATAATAAAATTAGTGCAAACTATTGCCTTTCAATATAAATTGTACACTTAATCTTAGCCAAAAGACAGAGAAGCTACTCCATATAAATTTTAAAATAGCCCTAGATGATTTGGCTCTGTGGATAGAGCATTAGCCTTTGGACTGAAGGGTCCTGGATTCAATTCTGGTCAAGCTCACGTACCTCAGTTGCAAGCTCGGTCCCTGGCCCTGGTTGGGGCGCATATGGGAGAGGCAACCAATGGTGTGTCTCTCTCACATTGATCTTTCTCTCTCTCTGTCTCTCCCCCTCCCTTCCACTCTCTCTAAAAAAAAAATCAATGGAAAAATATCCTTGGGTGAGGATTAACAACAACAACAACAACAACAAAAACTTAGAATAACCTTGTCTGTATCTACAAAACACTTTCCTATAATTCTGATAGAGATTGAGTTAAACCTGCATATCAATTTGGAAAGAATTAACATATTTATTATGTAGTTGTATAATGCATGAGCATTTTTCATTTATTTTGATAATTTTTATTTCTTTAATTAGTATTTTTTAGTTTTCAACATACAAGTCCTGAACATGTTTTACATTTAAGTATTTCATTTAGTTAACATGATTATAAGTGATACTATATTTTTTATTTTGGTGTCCATGTGGTGATTGCTAGACAATCATATCAGAGAACAAGGAGAGCTTTATTACTTCCTTTCTAATCTGCATGCCTTTAATTTCATTTTCTTGTCTTATTGCACTAGCTAGCACTTCTAAAACCATGTAGAATGAATAGTAAGAATGGACATTCTTGCCTTGTTGTCAAACTTAGAGGGGAAGCATTCAGTCTTTCACCATTAAGTATAATGTCAACTATAGGGTTTTGAAGATGGCTTTTATTAATTTGAAGAAGTTTCCTCTATTCTTTTTTCCCTGAGCATTTTTATCATGAATGGATGTCAAATACTTTTTCTAAACCAGTTGATATGATCATATGATTTTTCTTTAGCCTATTGATACGGTGAAATACATTGATTAATATCTGAATATTGAAAGAGCTTTCCACCCCTGGAAGGTGCATATGACAAGAATTATTAATGTAAATTGGTTGTGGTATCTTTTGGCTTCACTCAAACCATCCTTTCTCTGAGCTCCACCACACTTCCTCACCTGCTAGTAGAGAGGGCAGAAAGAGCTGGAGAGGTTGCCAAGGCTGGTTGCAGTGGACACTGACCCCGGCAAAGATCACCAGGCTGTGGTTCTGGCAAGTATCACAGGGCAGCCAGCATGCCAAAGAGAGTGCTGTGAGTAATCAGGCTGAGCTTGCTGCCTGTAGGGCCCATTGAGGTACCAGCTTGAGTTGGCGAACAATTCCTATTTGAGAACAATGTGGTTGATTAATTCTGACTAACTTTGCCCATAAAAATGCAAAACATAGAGGGAGACTGCATCCAGCTCTTGTTGGAATGTAGTACTCATGCATAGAAACTTACAGCAGGGTACTTTGCTACACTCTAAGAATTCATTCTACATTTTTATTTGTGTGGAATAAATTGTCCTCAACACATTCCAGACTTTGTCACATTCATCTAGGACTAAGTCATAAAAATACCCATGGACCTCAAATATTGCTCATAGGCTAGGGTAATGCATCTCAGAGAGATGAAACCTGGAAATTATTTTTTCTAGCCCAAAGTCTGTATAACACTTAAGATGCCTGGAAATAAAAAATAAATAAAAAAAATAAAAAGGCAAGATCTGGTGTCTGGAGGAGTTCTCTCTGTGCCTAAGACCCTGAGGGAAGCCAGGAAAGAAGCAAAGATCATTTAGAAGCAAAGACCATCTATAAATCTAATTCTCTCCCATGAGTCATCTAGAGAGGAATTTATATATGTCTAGTTAAAGCAGAAAAACATTGTCTAGCATTTTAAATTGAAAGGACTCCATTTTCAGTCCTTTGTTTCCTCCCTAGATCATTGTATCTCCTCCAAGGAAACTTTTTAGACATTTGTTTCCAAATTATTTCCCTGCCCTTATAAAATTTGGATACCAAAGATATATACTGTTTATGTTGATGGATAATGTTGAGCTTTGGAGGATCACAAACCACTGCAATATCTAATCTTCCCCAACCAATTTTTGTCCCCTTGGGAGCAACCTTGCCCCTTATTAATAATGGAAGTCCTAGAAAAATCAGTGTCTAAATTCTTCACAAAAGCAGGAAAAAAAGAATATCTTAAACAACCTTTAAGGTTGCTTCCATGTTCTATCCTCAGAATTGCAATGACAATTATCTTCTTTTATCTGGGTGCAACTATTGGCATTCTTCAGTCTAGAATCAAGTAAAAAGTGGTTCATTACAATCAAGGGAATGTCAGAGAAGCCAATTTCAGAAAGTCTTGAAAGGCCTGGACAGTCATGACTAGGCAGCTACCACATTCTGCTCATCTCCAGTTTCTCCTGAGTGGGTTCTAGGTGAAGGCTCTCGCCTGCTTCTGCCCAGTGCTGTGTGTCTCCTGCACACATCCAAATACCTAACTCCCTCATCCACACAACCTTGCAATGTTCCTGCACTGTTATGATAAGGAAGGAGAGTCACAGGGGGTGACTAATATGGCACCATTTGTGGCAATATTAGGTGGCTGGACTCAGTTGTCATTTTTAAGTGGAACAGCTTAATTTAAGAATTTGTATAAAACCTGGTGTTATGTCTTGGGCTCAGAGTCCAACTGAGTTTTGGTACATGGACCGTGACGTAACTATCAAGGGTGGTAACTGCAGTGTATTAATCAAGTTGGGCATCTGATTTACTCACATAGAGGCTTTTTTGATTAATTCCCATTGAACTTCGACAGCCATAACCATGATGTCAGGTATCAGGGAAACTGAATCTGCAGGTATCAGGGAACTGATCATATTGTGGTACCTGATCATGCTGGGGTACTGATCATGCTGGGGTACTGTTCATGCTGGGCTACAAAGGTTTGCCAGGGAAGATAGCTACTGAATTTGAGGAAGCCACTAATATTTTATATCCATAAACTGGCTTAATGAGGAATCTCAACTCATTGGGAAATAAATGAAACGGTTTCCTTTATTGAGTATCTGCCACCAACCAGGCTCTGCTGAACTGCCCGTTCTCCCTGGGCGCAGCACTCTTAACCATAGCTGAGATGACGACATCCCTTTCCTGTTGCCTTTATTACCAAAGCAGTCTTGATTTAATTCTGTAAGAGCCAGCACTGTCAATTTTAAGTCTCCAATTCCATATTTAAGGGGGAGCTCTTCTCTTTCCACCCTCCCAGCCTCTGCATAGGCTACACTGGAAGCTGACATGGCTTGGCCAGCGGATAGAGAGTGAGATACAGTCAGTTTTCACATGCCTCCTTCCTCATCTCCACTCTCATGTCGGGGTGGAGAGCAGATGGACAGAAGTTACATATCTTCTTATGTGGCTGCTCACAGCAAGTTTCCACTTTTTCAGGCTTCTCCTTGGTTGGTCATAATTGCTGACTTGGCTGATTATCTAGGAACTCAAAACAGTCAAGTGTGGTCCCAACAGCCTTGCTGATAAAGGAATCAATTTAGAGACACTTCCTTAGGCATAGGCCACCTCTTTTACTTGTCTTCCAGCCAATAAATTCACCTACTTGTTCTGATGTCCCAAAATGGCTTTGGCCTCTGTCAAGACTATGGCCACAAATTCCAGTTACCCTTCCTAGTCCCAAATCTGGAGTCCATGGCATGTAGAGGATCTATCTTCCATGCTCTCAGGAACTATACAGGGAAGTCTTTATCTCTGCCTGGTGGCACCCTGTGCCATCTCCCAAGGATTCTTTCTGCCCCTCTAGTAGCACTTAGTATGAGTCTTCAAGCCTGCCGACTTGAGGTCACAACCAAGGAATAAAATGTTTAACTTCTATTTGCCTGACTTACTTTCAAGGGTCTACATGAAAAGTTATGAGTGATTCTCTTGAGGTCTCCATCCCCTGACTTCAGAGAGCAGAAGAGCCCTGGGAAAGGAAGAGAGAATGGTTTGAAGCACTCATGGCACTTACTCAAGTAGGCAGTCTCATTTCACTGCCAGTTGCCCTCTGGCATTTCGTGGGAGAAGGGTTGAAAAGTAGTAGAAGCCATACTTCTTTGCAAGCTCAGAGGTGGTGTTCGATCCATTAATGACTAAAAATAGGCTTTCTTTTTTTTTTTTAATTAAATCTTTATTGTTCAGATTATTACATTTGTTCCTCTTTTTTCCCCCCATAACTCCCCTCCTCCCAGTTCCCGCCCCACCCTCTGCCCTCACTCCCCACCCACTGTCCTCATCCATAGGTGCACGATTTTTGTCCAGTCTCTTCCCCCATCTCCCACACCCCTTTCCCTCCTAAGAATAGTCAGTCCATTCCCTTTCTATGTCCCTGATTCTATTATGATCACCAGATTATTTATTCACTTGATTCTTAGATTCACTTGTTAACAGATGCATGTTTGTTGTTCATAATTTGTATCTTTACCTTTTTCTTCCTCTTCCTCTTCTTAAAGGATACCTTTCAGCATTTCATATAATACTGGTTTGGTGGTGATGAACTCCTTTAGCTTTTCCTTATCTGTGAAGCTCTTTATCTGACCTTCAATTCTGAATGATAGTTTTGCTGGATAAAGTAATCTTGGTTGTAGGTTCTTGGCATTCATCACTTTGAATATTTCTTGCCACTCCCTTCTGGCCTGCAAAGTTTCTGTTGAGAAATCAGCTGACAGTCGTATGGGTATTCCCTTGTAGGTAACTGAGTTTCTTTCTCTTGCTGCTTTTAAGATTCTCTCTTTGTCTTTTGCTCTTGGCATTTTAATGATGATGTGTCTTGGTGTGGTCCTCTTTGGATTCCTTTTGTTTGGGGTTCTCTGCACTTCTTGGACCTGTAAGTCCATTTCTTTCACCAGGTGGGGGAAGTTTTCTGTCATTATTTCTTCAAATAGGTTTTCAATATCTTGCTCTCTGTCATCTTCTGGCACCCCTATAATTCTGATGTTGGTACGCTTGAAGCTGTCCCAGAGGCTCCTTACACTACTTCGTATTTTCGGATTCTTTTTTCATTTTGCTTTTCTGGTTGGGTGTTTTTTGCTTCTTCGCATTTCAAATCTTTGCCTTGATTCTTGCGCTCCTCTGGTCTGCTGTTGGGAGTCTGTATAGTATTCGTTATTTCAGTCTGTGTATGCTTAATTTCTATTTGGTTCTTTATCACAACATCGAGGGTCTCATTAGATTTCTTGAGGATCTCACTACATTTATTGACGGCTTCTAGACAGTTCTTAAGAGACCTTAAAAGTGTGGTTCTGAACTCAATATCCTCCATTGACAGTTTTGTCCTGCTTCTTTGTCTCCACATTTTCCATGCTTTCTTGGTGCACCCCCTAGTGGTCTTTGTGCGCAGTCTTGTTGTAGTTAAGCCTTGATTGTTGTTGGCAATACTGGGGGTGATTTGCCCTCCAGGCTAACTGGCTATGAGAGTCCGCTGTGTCTGCAGTGGGAGAGCTTCTGTGCTGGATCTCTAGGGCGATGCTAATCTAGCGTTTGCCTGAGGCTATCCGGCAAATGGCTCTGCGCAGGGCTTGGATGGGGCGGGTCCCCGGGGATCTACAGGGCGGACAGAGTGAGCAGTTATGGCTGCTCTCAGTTCCGTCCCTAGGGGCTCTGCCTCACAGAGTCCCAGCAACCGCTTCAAACCTCGGAGAGAAAGCTGCCTTCGAGTTCCGACCGAAGCCAGACAGTCCCGCTTCTCCTGTTTGAGTCTGGATCCCTAGAGACTCGCCCGGATCTGTAGCTCAGAGTCTGAAACTCCCTCCTGATTGAAAACAACAACCGCGCCCTCCGCCTCCAGCCCGCTCCGCGTGCACTCCGCACCTAAGTATTTCACTTCAGCACTGCGCCTCCTCTGAGTCTGGGTATGATATTCTCTTTCCTCCTAGTTGTAGAATTTCCACTCAGCCAGCCTTCCTGTGGTTATGGATGATGTCCGTTCCGTCTTTTATTTGTTTTTTGAAGTGGTTGTTCGAGGCAGCAATCTCCGGCGTTAACCTATGCCGCCATCTTGGTTTCTCCTAAAAACAGGCTTTCATACACACTCCCACACACCACCACCACTACATGGCTTCTTTCTAAGTTTCTTGGCTCCTTTTCCACCAAAATGGTAGCTTTCAAATATGGCTTTGGGTTGTTATAGTAACAGATCTGGCCATTACTCCATCTGACTTCAACTCCATGGGTCTCAGTGCAAATTCTCAAGACAGGGAATCTGATTGGCTTTCTTTGAACAGATGTTTACTACAGGGTCAACCAGAGGTGAACAACAGAGCAGGTCACTGGGTAAAAACATGTCTTCCTAGGCCCTCTCATATATCAGGGCCTATCATTAGGATTACTGCATCATTATATCATCCCAACTAAGGCATTTTGGAGAGTAAAAGGTGGAGTGACCAATACTCTCCCAAGACAATAGGCATAAATTGGGATTGTCCTAAACCAACCAGGATATACATTCATCCCAAGTGGAGGAACTTCCAAAAATGGAAGAGTGACTAGACAGGTGTACCAGGTACATTTGTGATGTAGTAGAACAAAAAGTAGTTGAGAATCTCCTCGAGGGTAGGAAATGTGTCTTGTACACCTTCCTATTTTTGAGTGTCACATAATATCTGTCAAAAAGGAGGGACTTAATAAATATGTGTTGAATTAATGGAAATTTAACAAGCTCCAATATTTTGTTGAAAATGTAGTTCATGTTTACATGTGAACCTGGAAACATTTTTCCTATTGAAGGGAAAATGCTCAAATCATTCTCTCTGAAAGATGCTTTTGTAGTCTTGTTAATCAAGTTGCCCATATTGTGCATTGGACTTGGAACAGTGCCCTTCATATAATCTAGCCTAAAACATACCTGCACCAAAGCAACACTGGTGATTCTCAAATTTCTATTCAGAACTTCAGCCATTATCCACAGGGTTAGGTTGGCAATTCTTTGTCAGGAATTTAAGTTGAAATTGCAGTCTCCCTCCCTGGGGGTGGACACCCTCAGCTGCAGGGTAACACAGAGCAGCAAATGGGATTATGTTGGAGCTGGTGGGAAGCAGGGGTATTGAAGACAGGAAGAAAGACAGGAAGAGGCAAGAAGTTCCCCAAAGGCGGCAGCAAGGCTACAGCCGCATAAGAGCTAAGAACAACCTCGGAGCATCATGGCAGAGGGGTACCAGGTATGCGGTACCTCGTAGCACCTGTGAAAGCCACCGACTCCCAGCTACCCTCCTTCTCAAGGACTCCCAGGTCAGCTCCAAATCAAGCCTTTCTCAGGCATCTGAAGCCATTTCCACACACCCGTCTGAAGCCAGCTGAGGCACACACATCAAGCAGGGCGGAGCACCTCTCCTCATTCCAATATCAGTGTGTCATTTTTCTTATAGCTCTGTTCATAGAGCCACCAGCCTCCAGCTCTGATCTAGAAGGCATCACTGACTCCAGCTACAATAACAAGAACGAAAACTGTTAAAGAAAATTCTCCTTCTTTATTTTAGAGGGTGAGACAATCTTTTATTATTTAATATTTATTATTTTGTTTTAAGTGCTTTATAGTTGATGCTTTTCTACAGAAACAAGATATTATTTCCATAACAAGAGAAAAAGAAAAGATATGTAAAGAAAAAATATACCACCTCCTCCCCATCCCTCCTTTTACATTTTGAAGCTACATTTTTTTTTAAGTTGTCATAGAAATTATATTTTGCGGTTGATTCCTGTAGTTATGAACGTTCAAGTGGCTTTATCTTTCTTTCTTCTTAAGACTATATGACTTTAATTAAAGTATCGACTGCAGTCTGTCAATTTCTCTGGGAGGAAAGCATTCCCCCTCTTGTTCTGTGGGAGCAACTCAAATGCCCCGCATTTCTCCTCTCTGCGTGGCAGCTGCCCGAATCACAGACATAAAGCCTCAGAGTATTTAACTTGGCTTCAGAGAGTCTCCTTGCAAATGTGAACTTAATGAAGACAGAAAAGTTATTACAGAGGTGTTCCTGATGGCATGCAGAATGAAGACACATTTGCCATTGGTCAGTGACAACAGGGTGCACCCCACTGTGTGTCACTGCCAAGCTCGGGCTCTTGGAATTTCCCTGAGGCCTAGTTGCCTCAAAAGCCCAGTAATCAGTCAGGTGGTGCATTGCAGAGGGGCTCCGCCTCTCACCCCGCGCACTAGTGTGCCAGGTGGCCTGACCACCCTTGTTCGTAGGTTGGGAAAATAGCAAACTCAGGGCCAACTTATGCAACTCACTGAATTGTCACCTGTAAGAATAAAGGAGAGAGAGAGAGAGAGAGAGAGAGAGAGAGAGAGAGAGAGAGAGAGAGAAAGAATATGAATGAGCCTCAAGAAATAAGTCCCCACTTGAAAATGTGAATGCTTTTATATTTAAAGAAAATTAAAGGGCTATAGGTTTTGATTTGTTGTTAAGGTTTCAGAACATTTTGTGATGGTTTAAGCGCATATAATACCATTAATGCCATTTGTTTAGACAACTGGTTGGCAAGCTATGGCCAGAGGGACAAATCTGACCAGCCACCTGATTTTGTAAATAAAGTTTTATTGGAACACAGTCACACTCACTTGTTTACATATTGTCTGTGGCTACTTTTGTGCTATAAGGCGGAGTTGAGTAGTGGTAACAGAGACCATATGTGGCCCACAAAACCTAAAATATTTACTGTCTGGCCCTTTATGAAAAAAATTTGCCAGCTTCTGCTTTAAACCAACATTGACACCCAGTCTCACTTTCCTTACTAATTTAACAGGAGGATGTTTATATATCAATACAAAAGTAGAACACATAGCCCTCCACATAGCTTATAAGGAGATTGATTTTCTCCATCCACAAGCATTTTCCAGAGTGGTGATAGAGAGCAGAGAGCTTGGGTCCTGCTGGCTGTGTAACTCTGGGCCAGTCCCTTCACTTCTCATGCCTCCTCATAAGTATGTATCTAGCTCACAAGGTGGTAATGAGGATTAAATGAATGAACACATGTAAAGAATCCAGCACATACCTGGCCATAGTGGGGCCTCAATGAACACTGGCTTCTAAGCAGTTCCTTTTCCTTACGTAGCCATTCCTCTACGCCAGGGGTCCCCAACCTGTTTCTGGCCATGCCCCACCTAAGCATCTCTAACATCCTGATGCCCTCCCTGTGACATATGATTCTTATTATTCAAAAATCGAGCTCCTGTTCACATGGAGAGAGCCTAAAAGGCCATTAACTTGGTCTAAACAAGCTTCTAAAGAACATGGCATCCAGGAAAGAGAAAACTAAAAGAACAAAAGGACAGTTGAAGCACTGAGGAAGAAATCACTAAGAAATTGTTAAAAAATAATAATCATATGAAGTGATATGAAAAAATGGCAAATAAAGTTTCAAAACATATAATAGAGAACTGAAATGCATAAATATGTCACAATATATATTTATATGCTGTATGTGAGGCCCCCTGAGCCATAAGAAATGCAAAAAAATTCACTGTTAATAACTCATTCTTGAATTGCCCCCCCCCCCCTTAAAACTAAAATTGCCTCCCTGTGGGGCATGTGCCCCATGTTGGGAACCACTGCTGTCCACCCAGCATTTCCTGAAACACACATTTACCAGAAAAGGGGCCAGAAGAAGGTGGAAAATAAGGCAGAAACCCATTTGCAATTTAGCAAGATCTAAGTATCTTCCCCTAGGTGGTTTTTCCTAAAAATCATTCCTGATAGCCCATCCACTGGACGCACTAGATTACAGTGATGGTGAACCTATGACATGCGAACTCATTTTTTTTGGTTGATTTTTCTTTGTTAAATGGCACTTAAATATATAAAATAAAAATCAAAAATATAAATCTTTGTTTTACTATGGTTGCAAACATCAAAAAATTTCTATATGTGACACGGCACCAGAGTTAAGTTAGGGTTTTTCAACATGCTGACACGCCGAGCTCAAAAGGTTCGCCATCACTGCACTAGAACATGGCCATGTCTGCAGCGCGGCTCCTGCAGAATGCAAACTAATGGTTGACGAGAACGAGAATACCTACTTGCACTGGAACCTGCTCAATTCATTAGGTGCCCCAGAACCAGTCGTTACAACTCACTTTCATGCTTCAGTGGCCTAATTGTGCCTTGGACAGACTCACCGCTGGATTCAACACCCAGCTCTCTTCAAAGCGCTCAATAAATTAGTGGCTCTCCGCGTGCCCTTTCCCACAGAGGCAGACACACAGGGTCGGGCCGACCTGGGTTTGAAAGCAGTAAAGTTAATCAGGTCTTTGCTCAAAGTGAGTCCAAAGAGCACAGAGTAATTTGCCCCAAGCACCCGGCCTGTGCTACTCCTTGATAAAACTGCTGAATCAATTAGTCTAATTAAATGAGGTGGAAAATTACTCCTGCAAATAAGTTGCCATGAAAGGCAAGTCTTAATTTGGCCTAAGGGAAAGCAAACAGCTCTCGCCTGTGTCTTGCCAGAGTCTATGAATGGGGAATAATTGGCAATTCATGTGTGTGTGTATTTTTAAGTCCATGGTACAAATATGTTTTCGTTGACAAGCAGCTGAGGCTTTCCTGTGTATAAAGAGAGGGTTCTAATTAAGGGATAGCATAATTGTGTGTGTTGGCTGCAATGCCACATGTGTGCGCTGGCTGCAGACATCGGGGCCTGGGACCCAGCCCACTGTGAGGAGTGGGGGCTTAGGCCAAGACGGACCCCCGCAGTGCCGCCTACCATCAGCCAGTCAGCCTCTGCTTCCCTCTGGGGAGATGTTTCCCCAGCTCACTAAGGACTCCCTTGCAAGTGACTTAGGACGACAAGCTATGAAGTTCAAAATAAAAATTTAAAAGGCACCTTCATCTCGGGGGATCTACAGCAAACCTTAAGAAGATGCTGGAGAACTATATTTCTGCATGTAGGGAGGTGATCAAAATTACTTGAGAAGAAAACTTACACGATGGTCTAAGTCAGTGTGAGTGTAGTTGCCCAGCTCTTCCACAGCCTAGCCCTCGGCCTGCCCCTGCCCAGCCCAATCGCAGGGGGAACTCTGAGACCCCCACATGGCTGAAGAGGCTATAGGTCCCTGGGACCCTCCGAAAGGGGTGTCTACAAACCCAGCAACACTCTGTTACTCATGCTAACCTCCTTCAGAGGTGTAACTTTGATAAGTGTTTTCACACACAAAAAAAAGCCCCTTTGGATGTCTTTATTAAAGACTAGAGGCCTGGTGCACGAAATTTGTGCACTGGGGTCAGGCTCAACTGAAAAGGTGCAGGCCAGGCCAAGGGACCCCACCAGTGCATGATTGGGGCCAGGGAGGGACACAGGAGGTTGGCCAGCCGGGGAAGGGAGGGCTCCAGGGCATGTTTGGCCCATCTCGCTTAGTCCTGATTGGCTGGACCCCAGCAGTAAGCTAACCTATTGGTCAGAGCATTGGCCCTGGTGGTCAGTGTACGTCATAGCAACTGGTCAACCGGTCGACTGTCTGCCCCCTGGTGGTCAGTGCACGTCATAGTGAGTGGTTGAGTGGCCTTAGCATATCATTACCATATTACGCTTTGATTGGTTGAATGGCCTACCAGACAACCGAACACTTAGCATATTAAGCTTTTATTATATAGAATTTCTTCCCCAATAGGATGGGGTCTCACAGGAAATTAGGCTGGGGAAGGGGGTGAGGAGGAATCCCTGCTACCCGTGGGAAATTTAAAATAATCGCAGGATGTGACCTCCTCCCAACACCCCATTCCTGTGTGTGGGGTCGGACTCAGAGCAGTATGGTTTTGAGCCCGAGGGACAGTTCCAATGATAAAGGCTGATCGATGTGGGATGCTCAGTCTACTCAACTCCCACCCCCAATTTCCTGGGCCCCCCTTTACAATGTGGCCCTCAAGCCCCTACAGTTTGCCAGCTTTTCTTTGTGAGCTCAGCTCATCTCCATGGTGGGATCCTGAAACCCTGGTCAGTGTCATGCCCTCCTTTCATCTAACTGGGGACAGTAAACGATTAGCTAATGACCCAGCCAGGGGGAGATCAATAGACCTAAAGGATTCTTGAAAAGAGGGTGCTTGATGCGATGAAGGGACGCGACAAACACAATCTTCAACTGACTGAGAACTGTGGCTTCATGACCTTTGACTACCAAGAGAATTAGTAGCAGTCCCTCTGTGCCAAGACAGGACTCAGTTTTTGAGTAATTAAGTTTATGAGGCAGCACACAGTAGACTCCCTTATATGAGGAATATGATCCAAGACCTTCAGTGGATGCCAGAAACCGAGATATTACCAAACCCTGTATATACTATATTTTCACCTGTACATATACACACACCTATGATACAGTTTATTATATAAATTAGGCACAGTAAGCAACAATAACCAATAATAAAATAGAACAACCACAATAATATACTGTAATAAAAGTTATGTGACATTATTAAGTAAAATAAGGGTCACTTGACCCAAGCACTGTGATACCTTGACGGTCAATCTGATGACTGAGCCAACTACTGGGAGTGTACTAGTATACAGTGTGGAGACGCTGGACGGAGGGATGATTCCCGTTCCAGGCTGGACAGAGCCGGATGGTGTGAGGTTTCATCACAGGACTCAGATGGTGCTCCATTTAAAACTTATGAATTGTTTGTTTCTGGAATTTTTCATGTAATATTTTTGGAGCATAGTTGACTGTGGGTAATGAAAACCTCTGAAAGCGAAAGAGCAGCTAGGAGAGACTCCTGTAGCTTGGAGTTGAGAGCATTGGTTCTGAAACTAGCCAGAGGGAAGGAGGGAGGGGAATGGAAGGGTGAATGAAGGGATCGGTGAATGGGGAAGGATTGCTAACCTGCCCTGTGCTCTTCTCTTTACAGACATTATCTCATTTAAGCCCCCTCCCAAGCCTGTGGAATTTATCATCCAAAGAAGGGCATTTTAAAGAAAGCCCTCTTGACAGCGCTCAGAAGTCATATGCTTATGTTCCATTTATCTGTAACTCCCACCCATCTCTGACCCCCACCCCCATTCTTGAGCCTAGTCCATCCTCAAACCCCCTTTCATCCCTAAGGTGAGGCTCAGGGATGTGTGTGAGGCAGAAATGTGTCTTCCTGTAAGTTATTTGCTCATTTTTCAAGGCTGACATTTTGGTTGTTTTCTTTTTAGCATCATAAAATTTCGTGTGAATGCCTACATCCTACCCTGACTACCAAAATGCCAAGTCAAATGGTCATATTACCATTATCATCCCTGTTTTACAGATGAGGGTGCGGAGGTTCAATAACTGGCCCACTGTGCAGAGCTAGACGGTAGTGGAGTTAAGTAAGGCTCCCACGCCATGCATGTTGGTTGGTTTGAGCGCTGAGTTTTCACTCCCCGACCCGGCCTCACATTTCTACAGGACTCGGCGTTGCTCGGCACAGCCCAGCGGTCACCCACGCACTCAGCTCCCTACCCCACACTTGGGACAGAACTCGGGTCTTCTCTGAGTGCCCAGGATCATGGATCAGCTTGAACCTGTCCTTAAACACCTCAGGCCTCCATTTCCCTATTAACGTCCCAGTAGCTTACGGTGTGGAATTAGTCTGAAAAATGTCTGGAGGGGGGATAAAATGGTTCTTGTGAAATTAAAAGAAAAAAAAAGATGCTATAAGAAAAAGCTTTCTTTTCTGATAGGTGCCATTTTTCTCAAACCCCCATGGACTTAAAGTGGGCCTCATGTTGCCTTTTTTAGCATACACAAGGATCGGGTAAATGGATCCATAATACTAGTTTCTATTTCCCATTTCCTTAAATGATGTCAGTAGCAGTCAGTTGTTCAGAGGGTGGGAGGAACACTTGCGCTCAGGGCAGCAAGGGGAGCCCCTGAGAAGGGTCGGAACTGGATGGTAGGGATATTCTCAGGCTACACGTTGCCCTCGGGCTTGTGAACCTCTGAGATTGCTGCTGAAGCCTGTTTATTTTCATTGCTTTTTATTGGCAAAATTTTCCTCTGAAACCTGAACACACAAAACAACAGATCGTCCCATCTAAATCCCAAAAGAGGTGCCACAATGAACCGGAAATAAACTTTCTCTGTTCAACTTTTTAGAAATGGGGGCAGGGGGTGGCAAAAATGTATTTTATTTTGTCAAAGGACAACAAGCTTCCAAAGTTAGTCACTGCCACATTTGGCTATTTCATCAACACGCGGGAGACGGAACAGAATGGGCAGGTGTCTCCTTTTCTAGCCCCCAGGTTACTGGTGGACCCAGGGATTCTGGTATCTTCTCTGCCCCTTCACGTCTGGCAAACATTGGTGGTCACTCATTTCTTAGTGTCTGTGAAGATGGTTTTTCAACTTGAAATACATCCCCTAATTTGGAAATGAATGGGTCTTCATTAAAGAAATCATATTTACCAGCATTTAAAGAGGTCTACAGTGTCCCAGGCTGAGAAACAGTGGCCAGAGGCTGGGATGGAGAGGGGTGCAAATAGACCGGCTGAGACCCCCTCTGAAATTCTTATCCAGCATGCTGAGCAGCAACACAGCCTGGGGGAAATAAAAACAAAAAACAAAGCACACAAAAATAGTCTTAAGCCATAAAATGGCTCCATTCCTAAATAAAGACAACACATATTCAACAGCCATATCTACATCATCCCCACATTGGGGAGTAAGTCAAGCACATCTCCGCCCCCCAACTGTGCCCCAAAGGAACAGTGCTGCTCTGGGGAGCGGGCTCCTCACAAGCCTCATTGCAGGAGTCTGTGGGACCCCCCCCCCAAATCAGAGCTCTTCCCAAGTAGCATTCTAAAGTGCTTTTTAACCTCTGCGTCTCTACTGGCGCGGCAAGGCTCCGAGGGGTTGGGTTGAAGCCAGGGTGGATTAAGTGGAATTGTAGAAGTGTTCCCAATAAGCAGTTTCCTACTATTAGCAACTTCTCGCCTACAACGGAGGCTCAATGTCTCCCCCTCCTTTTCTTTGCCAAGAAGAATGTATAACAATTTCTGTTGTGTGAGACAAAGAGTGTGCATGTGTGTGAAGTAAGCCATGTATGTATATATGCACCTACACACAAGAACTGCCTGGTCACATCCTTGCTTCACTGTTTTCAGTGTGAGTGCGTGTGTATGTAAACATATATAGATATATATCTTTTCTCTTTTTACTGATTCTCTTCCAAAGTTTCCCCCAAATCTGATAAGCCCTTCTTTTCCTTTTCTATCCAAACCAGGCTTTCTGTTGTGTCTGCTTCAAGCATCATAAAACAAAGGTTAATTCTTTTAACAACCCCAGGACGTCGTGGAGCTGCTGTTGCCAGCTTTCCGGGCTGGCCTTGACCCTCGGGGATATCTCCCGCCAGAATTCCCCAGACACACGCCATCAACCAGGACGCATGGCCAGGCATCTCATATGCTCCTTCTGGGTTATGTTATAAATTTTGGCTGAGACATCAACACATGTCAACATGTTACTTTCAGTGACATGTTTGTCTTTTCTTTGTTAGCTTTGGTTCAAGGCCGTGAATCCATTTCGAGAAACGACGTTTCCAATTGTAAGCAAAAGTCTGTCATGCTTCATGGACTTTGGGGTTTCTCTATGCCTGTCTCCTCCTTCCATCACTCTCCCTCTACTCGCCCCCCTTTATTTTTCTTAGAAGTCCAAGTGAAAGAGATATTTGGTGATCAAAGTGAATTTAACTGGCAGGGCAGGAGCGAACACAAACCGATGAGCTCCCAGGACCTCTGTCTTTGGTGGCTCTTGATGAGTTTGGGGGATCACAACCGTGTCTCCTTTTCACCTGAACGCTGCAATTCCTTCCTTCCTTCCTTCCTTCCTTCCTTCCTTCCTTCCTTCCTTCCTTCCTTCCTTCCTTCCTTCCATCTTTTCAATGACAACAGAGGTCAATGCTCAGGTTTTAACCCTGCTTGGTCAGGTCTCCTCTCTCCTTCTTCGTTGCTCAGAATACCTTTGTCAATTTGAGATAGGACTCGGGTCCCTACAGCATCCCTTCCAGGAGTTCTGGGAGCTCCGCAGCCATCTCCTCCTGCCCCAGAGGGCTGTTTCTCTGCTCACTTCCTTTGGCCTGGAGAGAGCAACTTCCCCTGGCTGCCCTCCCATTCCCTGTTGTGGGAAAGGAGGTGCCACAGCAGCGCGGCTGGAGGATGTGGCTTCTGAAAAGTGGCCGAGAAGTGACAGTGCGCTACCCATCCAGGACCGGCTGAAGGTGCCAGCAGGGAGCCAGTTCACAGGTAGCAAAAGAAACACAGTTATTGTCCCTTTCTTTAGAAAACAAACGCTTCTCAGGTTTTGAACAAATAACATTAATATACAGCTTGAACATACATCTTCATCATCAACTTTAGCTCTAAATTCATTTTGAGTGGTCCAGAAACCCATTCACAGAGGATAAAGATTGACTACCATTAGGATAGCCTAAGGCATTCGTTTCAGAGGCTGGAGAAATCTGTAGCTGGACACGGCATGCGGCCATGAAAGGGGCAATAATAAACCAGAAATTGGCTGATCAGGGTTCTGTCCCAAGAACTGCTTCTGTGGGACCCTGGGCAAGTGATTTCATTATGTTCGGTGTCAGTTTTCTCATCTGTAAAAGGGGCGGGGGGTGAACTTAAACCTCTAACTCTCCCCAGCTTCCAAATCCATTCTGAGCGAGCAAGCAATATTAGAATGCGCACGTCTTCTCCCAAGGCTACAACTTTGAAGGAAAAATACATTTATTTGGATATACAAGTCCTGGTGTTTGTTAAAAAAAATAGATTTTCATTGCTTTATAGTCACACCTCGTATATTCCAGCTTCTGTTAGAAGCCTTTTATGACTCTGTCATTCATAAATTTGTCCAAACTCTTTTTTAATCCATTTACATTTCCTGTCTGTACCGCCTCTCAGGGTAATGAGTTCCATAACTTTATTACGTGCTAGGAGAAGTATTATTTCCTTGTTTGCCCTAAACTTACCTCAAGCTTCCAAACGGCCTGCTTTGCCTTCATATTTCAGAATCTGATGACCAAGTTCCTCCATCGTCTTTGCTTTACAAACAGGAGTTTAAATCAACGTGAACTGCTCCATAAAGCAGCATCCCTCCGCCCCCCCCCCCCCCCCCCCCGTGATTCCCTTAATCATTACAGTTACTCAGACAATAAATGTGGGCACCGATGGTGTAAGGAAGTCCTGGCTCTAAATGACTTAGAGGCAGGGAAGCCTGGAGGTCTAAAGGCTTTCGAGTCAGACAAACCTGGGCTCAGATTCCAGCCCTGCCGCTCGCTGTGCGGTCTCTCGGAGCCTCATTTCCTCAACTGGAAAATGGAAAACCGTGCTGACCTCAAGAAGCTGTAAGAGTGGGCCGATATGGTTTTTGTAAAGTGCCCAGCATAGGGCCAGGTCATTGTCAGTATCCCCCTAAGTCCAGTGGCGGGAAGGTGATGGTTACTGAGTGCCGAGACGCTAGGTGGACTTTAATGTGCAAGGTGTTCAGGGCCAGTGGTCGGCAAACTGTGGCTCGGGAGCCACATGCGGCTCTTTGGCCCCTTGAGTGTGGCTCTTCCTAAGCCTTAGGAGTACCCTAATTAAGTTAATAACAATGTACCTACCTATATAGTTTAAGTTTTAAAAATTTGGCTCTCAAAAGAAATTTCAACCATTGTATTGTTGATATTGGCTCTGTTATCTAATGAGTTTGCTGACCACTGTTCTAGGCCATTGTTCACGTCGTGAGCGGGGCCCAGGCAAGTGGCTGGCAAAGAACAGTGTGAGCTTCATTGCATGAGATGATGGTGAAAAGCTGTGGGTGGCAGTGATGTTCTGAAGATTGGAAGTGGGTAGAGTTTAAGGGGAGATCTTTGGCAACAGATCAATGGGAAATGTGATCTCAGTTGGAACTAAAGTGGCACCAGATCATGGGCAATAAATATTTACAAGGTGGTATAGGAGATTTTAAATAAAAATGAAAAGGAGAGGGAAGCCCATTACCTCTTTCCAGAGAAACGGCCTGAGTCAAGGGAGGAAAAATTCAATTTCTATCTTTTACTTGCATGTGTGACCTTGAGCAAGTCAAATCTATTTGTATGTCTAGCTTTCTTTGCACATAGAATGGAATAAAGCCACTTCACTAACTTACAAACCATGCTTCTTGGGACCAATATATGGGGGAGAAGAGGAAAGAAATAGAGATGAGAAAGGATATGAGTCTCCATCCCTAATTAGGACCTATATTTCTAAGGTCCTAAGATTGGCACATCAAGGAGAACATCATAGAGCCAAGATTTCTCTTTAAAAACCCTTAAATCACCTGACTATATACTGGGAAAGTTCAAAGGAACTGAAACCTTGGGAAGCACGGCAGAGCCACCCTTCCCATCTCACACATGCTCCGGAGTGTGCCATCACGGAGCCAAGTGGCAAAAGTGGCAAGCTTAGTCTCTCTCTCTCTCTCTCTCTCTCTCTCTCTCTCTCTCTCTCTCTCTCTCTCACACACACACACACACACACACATACAGTTAAATAAATACATAAACTAATGCTACTGAAATGAGCTTCCATTTAAGATTTAAATTTTGGTTTATAAAAAGGCTTCTGAAGTTAAAAAGAACAATAATAGGTACCACTAGAGTAGATGCTGGGGCGCCTTCCACTCTAACAGGATGGGAGTCCCACAAGAAGAAGGTAAGCCTTGGATTCAGGAGTCTTATTAGAGAGATTTGGAGAGAATCCATTCACATAAGGGGAAATTGGGACAATTTATGTGCACACCTAATCAGACAAGCAACAGGTGTGGGAAGTGGATGGAAAATAAGCCAAAGTACATAAGCATTTCTGCATGCATGCTGGAAGTCTAGCAACAACAAAAAGAAACACTTGGCACCCAGGCGATTCATAACCCAACTGGCGTCCCACAAGCAACTGGTTACAAGAAAGGAATGTGGAAGACTCTATAGGATATTCCCTGAAGACATCTTCCCAATGTGTAGCCCGGGCCAAAAAGACCCATAAAAGTCCAGGCACATCATCAGCATGATTGCTTTATAGAAATATATAGATACCTTATCCAACTCCTGATATAAGGCATGGTGCAACACAACTAGGGTCATTTGCATTGTTCCCATTCTCCTGCCTCAGAAAGCTGTAATGAGCTGCACAAGGCAACTCATAAAACACACAGAGAAAATAGAGCAAAAGAAACAATAGGAAGAGATTGAGAAAGGGAGAAATGAAGGACAGACTGAAGTATTTTTAAGAAGATTGATAGAAGATTCTTCAGCAAGGAACAACTTGGAAGGGATGTTACCATTATCTACAATATATCTACGCAATTACAAAGGAGAAAACAAGGTCTTTCCCTGATGGCTTCCTCCCTCCCCCCCCCCCCACTCGGGAGCTTAGAGCAAGTAGCATGGGGACTAACAAAGAGCATACTCCATCCAACACAGCATCATGTGTTTAAAGGATATCTCACAGGTATAGTGTCCACATTTATCCATGAGAAATGCTTGGAACTTGTTATTGCATCAGGAGAATCCAACAAATGTTATACATAGTTAAAGAAATATTAAAAAACATTACAGACAAATGTGAGAACTTGATGTAAGGACAATGTAGCTTTTCATATATTTTTGACCAAAGAACAATCCGTTTCTTATAGGAAAGTTATCTTCTTCAACCAGGAGCATGACTCTGGAGGTTGTTCAAATGCTTTCACGTCTCCCTATTAGGTTGCTTGTAACCAGAGGCAAGGACCAGGTCTTATACTCCTCTATTTGCATCTAAAGCTCCCGGTCTAGTGCACTGCTTAGAACATATTCAGCAGTCAGTCATGCTTGATGAAACAAACCGAATTCTATTGATCAAGCATTGCATGAGCTGGGAAATGTGGTCTCTCTCTATAAGCTCTCTTGGTACTTGCAATGTTCCCCTTAGATCCTTAAGATCAATCCCCAATAATTAATACATTTCTTATCATCTAGAAAACACTCTTTTCGTGTGTTTTTAAGAACTTCTTGGAAAGATACAACCTATTTGGTTTCCCAAGCTTTTCATCTAATAAGCGTTTTAGAAAAGTATGCAATTTGAATAACAGCAGAATAAATTCAGCCTTAACCTATTGTGATAATGGGAAACAGTGCCAATCAATTTCAAAACAAAGGCTAGCATTAGTACCTCCAAATAAAACAGCAGTCAACCAACAATTTTCTTCAGAGCATGCCTGCTGGTGCTGAGCCCATGAAGGAAAGGAATATTCATACGCTCTTGGGATTTGTCATCATCTTCTTTGAGCAGCAACCAACCAGGAGGCAGGAGTTGGAAAGTCTAAGTCCTGTCTATCAGGGAAACACCATGTGGTCTCAGATGACTGATTTAGCCTCTCTGGGCCTCAGTTTCTTCATCTGTAAAATGCAGAGGTTACTGAGTAAGGTCATTAGCATGCAAATCCCAGAATTTGTTCTCTTAAATCTATTGGTTAAGAAAAATACTGTGTTTCCAGAAAATGAGGTTTTATTACTATATTTGAAAAGATAAATCTCTAACTTATGCTAACTTAACTACAGTTCCATAAGATATTTGGAAGCCCAAAAAAAGACTGTGTGTGTGTGTGTGTGTGTGTGTGTGTGTGTGTGTGTGTGTGTGTGTGTGGTGAGGAAAGTGAGCAGGGTGGTATAAGGCAAAGTTTAATGATAAACTCCCTTTAAACTTTCCTGATTCTAGGAGAATACTGATTTCCTCTAGGAGAAAACTGATGTGACCACACTTCACACCTCATTTTCATGCTTCTGTGAGTCAAAGAGACAACCCTCCAAGAAGAAATATTCCTTCTGAGAATCTTCTTATGGCCCATCCTCTGCTCCACTATTGGATGGAAACCTCCTGGAGCATAGAGATCTTATGCCATAGTCCTGAAATGGTTCAAGAAGCAGAAAAGTAGAGACCTGTGTGAAATGAATGGGATCAAAGAGCTGTAAAAAAGAAGTGGGCTGTGAAGAAATACTATAAGTCTTGCTAGAGAAGTCAGAGAGGTGTGGCTCATTTTAGATGACTGCAAACCTGCAAGAAGACAGAAGCCTGCCCCAAAAGATTCTATAAACTCTTCCAGATTCCAGTTTTTCTTTTTCTTTTTTTTTCACCAGCCATGTAGAATTGAAATCAGTGAGTGACATACCATGCAGAGCCATACCAATTGTCCAAGACAAAGAAAATGAGAACAAGAAAGGGCATGCTCTTCAAAGAAGGCTCATGGGCCAAAATGGCTAGTTCTTGGCCCACATGTAAATGCTACAAGATTTTTTGATAAATAAATAAAATAAAAATAAAAACCCTTGTTGTTCAAAATGCACATGAAATATGAACCTACTACAGACATCTTGAAGTGTTTTCAATTTTGTTATCTACAAGACTTTCTCCATTCATATGAACAATAGGCCTGAGCTGTGACTGTGTTGCAACAAGAATGGATAATGAAAGGTCTTGTTCACTTGCAGCCAATTCTACATGAATTGAAGGTATGCTTTGCCCTGTGGCAAAAGAGTATATAACAAAGTAGAATGTGTGGCCTCTGCCCACAGGGGGATCACAATCCAATTGGTGAGGTAAATTAGACATGTTCCCAACGTTAAACCCAAGAGATGCCAAAAGACTAATACAGACAGGATGTGCAATAACAAGAAGATAGAGTGAGACTAAGCAGGTCAAGGAAGGTTTCATAAAGAAGGCCTTTTAAAAAATATATGTTTTTATTGATTTTACAAGGAGGGAGGGAGGGAGAAAGAGGGGAGGAGAGAGAGAGAGAGAGAGAGAGAGAGAGAGAGAGAGAGAGAGAGAGAGAAACATCAATGTGAGAGAGAAACATAGATTGGTTGTCTCCCACATGCACCTTGACGGGGGATCAAACCCACAAGCTGGGTATGTGACCTGACCGGAAATCAAACCAGAGATCTTTTGGTGCAAGGGATGATACTCAACCAATTGAGCTACACTGCCCAGAGCAAGAAGGGCTTTGACTACTGGGCATGAGGAGCACAGTGGAGAGGAAAGGAGAGACATTCAGAAAGCTGGGAGAATGAGTATCATCACTAATATCAAAGGAAAATGAGTAGTTCAGACAGGCTGGCCTGGAGAATCACAATTTGGGGGCAGCAAGATAAGACATTGCAATGACTTGGTAGATCAGTTGGCCAGGCTAAACAACTCCAACTTTATCCTATGGGTAGCAGGGAACTTTTAAAGATAAACAATGTAAGATAGGCTCTTGGCCATCCCAAAGTCCCTAATCATTTCTGTTTGTGGTAGTCTTTGCTCCCAATAGCCATGATAACACTATTCAGAGGTGCCCTCATTGCATGGGCTTTAACAGCTCTTTTTCTTAACTTACAGGCACCTATGCAACCCTGAAAAAGATCCTAGAATTGGAAGAAATCTAAGTACCAAATTCTATTTCTCAATCAATGCAGAAATTTTTTCTAAAAGACCCTCAAGAGCAATCTGTTCCTGGCACTGGCACAGTACACTGCACTTAAGGGAACTCAGGAGAGCTTGGTGAGTGAGCAAATGAACCCAACCATTTCTTCACCTTGGTCATTGCGATCACTTGCTGAGATAGGCAGCATTTACTCTTTAGAAAGTTCCTTCTGACTATGAGTTGAAAAGTCTGTCTCCCTATTTCTACCACCCATCAATTCTAGTTCTGTCATCCAAAAATTAAAGATATACTAGTAAATAAGTAAATAAATAATCTACTCATTCTTCCACATCATCAAGTTTTTTTTACTATTTGGAGACATTTGTTGGGACTTAATCTTTTCCTCTCCAAATAAACATCTCCAGTTCCTCCCCAGAGCTCAGAGGAACCAACCCACTATTGTGAATAATTCTGAATTTTCTTTCTTTTAATCCACTGGGAAAGATGGGTTGTGTAAAAGGGTTGGATTATAGATTCGAAGGAGGCAGTCTCCCAGAAGCTAGAGTCATGAGTTCCTGAACTTTTGAGTATGTACTATGCTACCCAAGGGTGAGGGGGGACAAGAGGGAAGGGTTCTGTCCGGGCTGCTGCCGAGACCACATGGCCACTTTCCAATGAGTCTTGATCCCCAAACTTCCATGCTATAGGTTCTATGGGACCTGTTATCCTCCCACTGCTTCCATTCCTGTCATGACATTTTCCCAGAAAGAAGCCTTCTCAAGGTCCTGCTGGTAGCCTTTGCGGCTAGCCTCTGTCTATTCTAAATCGCAGCCATTACCATTTAAGTCCACTTCCTCCAGCTCAGTCCCCAGTGCCTCAAGCAAGCAAAAGCAGCTGGTTCCTCATCCTCTACACCATAATCCCCCAAATCCTCGAAAGCCTTCATTAAATCACAATTCCACTAATGTCACCACACCCCTAGGCTTCAGGGAATGCTCAGCTACAAAACGGCCCTTCACCTTCTCAAGGGGATCATAGTCAGATTTCTGAAAAACAAAACAGAAAATACTAGAGCTCATCATACATAATAAACATAAAGATGGTTCCTGGAAGTTTTCTATTTTATGTACAATAATAACTTTTTAGTTATACACATAAATATTCTTCATGCACTGAAATGAAATGTTAAGTGTCTTTGTTATTGTGGGTTTTGGTCCAAAGAGTCTACTAAACACAGTTCTCCGCCAGCCCGAAGCTGTGGCTGTCCATAGCTAAATCTGAGCCTACAGGCTATGTAAGAGAAAGAGAGGTTCTGAGGGTAGACACCTTATCTATCTTATTGACCTCTGCATCCTTGTACCACCCTCAGTATCTGCATAAAGTGGTGTCTAATTAACATTTGCTAAATGAATGAAAACCACTCACAAGCTGGGTGACTTCTGGGACTCGTCTCCTCATTTAGAAAATGAGTTTTCAGCACTTCTTGATGAACTTGGAATCCCCTCGAACTCCACCCTAAGAACCCCTGGCCATCTCTGGGTCCTGGAGGATGCTTCTGCCATGGCAGGGATTGGCTCTGGTAACTTTTCTCTTCCCCCAAATTCACACTCTACAAACCACCACGTCTGGGTAGGAAGTGTGAGGATAAGCTGGTACTGAAAATGGGTGAAGAAAAAAAAAATAAAGTAAGTCCTGCCCAGTGTATGTCAGGCTGTGGTTTGTACTAGATTAATGAAAGCCCCACATGGCATAATTGTGTTTACAGTGAGCTTATAGGAGTTTTCCCTCAAGGTAGGGAAAGGGGATCAGGTTAAACAAATTATTTAGGTTTTCTGACCTGAACTGGCAACAGTGATGGGGAGCAGCAGCTGAGGAACCGCCTTCCCAATTCCAACCCAGATTCTGCTCACCTGGAGCTCCTTTGCAGCCAGATGCTGGTCTTATCAGGGAGCTGGAAGGCAACTCCTGGGCGCTATCTGAGAAAATCTGAAGCCTGGAATTGCTTCCTGTGGGCATAATGCACTTTGCAAAACTGTGTAGAAGCAACTTCCAGCTACAAGGCAGCAAACGTTGGTATTACAGGAATTAAAGGTTCTGCTTCTTGGATGGAGAAACTGAAGCAAGTGAGCACATTTGATTGGTCGGAGCTAGAATCCTGCCATCTTTATTGCTACTGGTATCACCCACTTTTCTTCCTAAAACAGAAACACTCCATGGAGTGACATGCAGCCCACATCTACAGGAGGGTAGCATCCTGTTGTTCTGTTTCAGAGAAAACTAAGTCCTACCTGCTGAGCCTACACAACACCAGCAAACTAGTCTGAATGAACATTTTACTGAATGAATTCAACCAACGACCTGTTGCACTGGCATATGTGACTTTTTTTGGTCTAAAAGCAAATTAATTTTAACTACAGCTTGGGGAGTGTGGATATAATTTTGCTTAGTTTTTATGGATGATTTTTTTTTCAGTCAATCCATAGCCACTGCCAGTTTCTCTTTAGCCTCTGAAGATATTTTTAGGTATGAGACTGTACTAACAGGATGTATGTAATTTATTGGCCAAACTTTTCTGTCAACCCGTCAGTCATGTTTTATTCCAAATTATAGGGCCCAGCCCAGGTCTGCGATGCATCCACATTAAATGATTGTGGATCATTTATTTCAGAAATGATCGGTTGGAGAAAATGTGCTTTGCACAAGAGAAATAAAATCCCACAGCACATCAAGTTTCCTGTTTCCTTGAGATCCTCATTTTTCCATTTAGCCCCTATTTTAACTTTTCCTCCCTCTTACTTAAATGTCTTGGAAAGATCCAAAAACAGACCATGAAAGGCCCAACCATCCACTCCCTGGCCTCGGGTTAAATAAGACCACACTCCTAGAGGGAATGAAGGAAATAATCTCTATCACAATGGACAATTAGCATCACCCTCAGGAGGTCATCAAGGTCATGAAAGGAGGGGTGATGGCCCACATTTTGCAGACTCCCCTGGGTAGGTGACTTGGCCAAGGCCCCACAGGAAGGAAAAGGGGTGCCCAAACACAAGCAGGTACTCTCATGCTGTACTCTCTTCCTAGAAATGACTCCCACTGTTGGTGAGTCTCCTCATGGTTCATATTACCTAGCACTGCTCATGTACCAATATGCCAAGTTCAGTCAGAGAAGCACAACCTATGAGTGACATGGAAGGCAGGCCATGTCCTGTAGGTAGGCCTCACAGTCATGGACATCGGCTATGTGGCTTCTATGAATCTTTTGCCTGATGTCTGAGTGGGCAGTTGGGAGAGGAAGAAGTGAAGTGGGAGGTGCCAAAACAAACAGGACGGGCAGAGTGCAGCTCTCACCATTTCCAATGGTGATGTTGGGGGTGCCCTTCCCCTTGGAGCTGTGTTCATACCTGGCCCAGGAGTTGGAGAAGCTGAGGGCCAGGCCACCAGATAAGCTCCAAGAGTGCCTGCCCATACTTTTTTGTACCAAACTGGCAGCAAAATAATTACACATACTTGAGTTTGTGACAATTCTCAGGTAATTTTTATAAGTATTTAGATTTTTTTATTTATTTACTAGAGGTCCGGTGCATGAAATTCATGCACAGGTAGGATCATTGGGCCTGGCCAGTGATTAGGGCCATTCGGGTCTTCCAGCTGCCGGCCGGGGCCTTCCTTTGTTCCACACCACCCCCTGGTGGTCAGCACATGTCATAGCAAGCGATTGAACTCCCAGTCTCCCGGTTGAACTTCTGAGGGGCCAATTTGCATATTAAGCTTTTACATATAAATATAGATGCTTTTAAAGGAGATATAATTTACATATTGTGAATCATAGGTGTAACTATGATTAGATAAATACATAAGTCTATGCACACATGCCCTATCAAGATGCAGCATACTTCTAATATTCCAGAAAGTTTCCTCCCAGTCAACACCCCTCCCCATCACCACCACCAGAAGTAGCCACTGTTCTGATTTCTTTGGCAACAGATTTGCTTTGCCTATACAAGAACTCTGTGCAAATGGAATCATACAGTATTTACCCTTTTGTGATATGTATTCTTTTACTTAACATAATATTTGTAAGATTGCCCATGCTGTTACATGTGTCAGTAGATCATTGCTTTTCATGCTGAGTAGTATTCTAGTGAATATTTCTATACAAGGTATTTGGTGGAGGTGATGTGATTTCACTTGGGTAAATATTTAAGAGTAAAATGACTGAGTCATAAGATAGAGGTATGTTCAATTTCATTAGAAACTTCCAAACTATCTTTCAGAGTGAGATGTTATGGGCTGAGTTGTGTCCCTCCAAAATTTACATGTCTAAGTCTTGATCCCCAGTACCTCAGAATGTGACTGTGTTTGGAGATAGAATTTTTAAAGAGGTAATTAAGTTAAAATGAAGACATTAGAATGGGCTCTAATCCAATATGATTGCTGTCCTTATAAGAAAAGGAGCTAAGGATGCAGAAACACACGGAAGGAAGACCATGGGGAGGCACGGGGAGAAGACAGCCATTTATAAACCGAGGAGAGAGGCCTCAGGACAAGCCAACTCTGTCAGCACCTTGACATCTTAGACTTCAAGCCTCCAGAGTTCTGAAAAACACACACAAAAAAATCCATTGTTTCAGCGATTGCCAACCTTTTGGACCTCACGGACCACCAGTGGTCCGGGAACCACTGGATCGCAACCACTGGTTTAAGTCACCTACTTGCTGGTACTTTGTTATGGTAGCCCTAGCCAGCCAACTAAAACATGTTAATTCCATTTTTATACTCCCTTTTTTATATGTCTGCGAATTCTGTTTGCTCCACATCCTCGCCAACACTCAGTGCTGACGGCATTTTTATTTTTAGCCATTCCAGTGGGTGAATAGTACATATTATTGTAATTTTCATTTGCATTTCTGAGTGATAGTCAGCACAATTTTGTGCACTCATTGGCCATTCATTTATCTCCTTTTGAGAAGTGCTTGTTCAAGTTTTGTCTTTTTATTTATTGAGTTGTAGAAGTTCTCTACATATTCTGTACACAAGTACTGAAACAAGTAATAGATTGCAAACGGTTTCTCCCAATCTAAGACTTGTTTATTCATTGCCCTTGCAGTAAGCTTTTAAAGAGCAGAAATTTTTAATTTTAATAAGTTATGTATCATTTTAATAACTATTAATTTCTGTGTACGCTCTAAGAAATCTGTCCTTAGTCCAAAGGCATTTTAGAAACTGTATTTTCATGTTGTCTATGATCCATTTTAAATGAATTTATGTGTATGATGTGAGGTATAGAATATGGTTAATTTTTTCATATATATTCTATCACAATTTGTTGAAAAGGCAAATTTCATTGAAATTAATAAACATACTTGGGTGAGGATTAACAACAATAACAAAAATCCCTAGACATTAGTTAGATTTCTCACTTTAAGTTATGGTTTTCTTTGCCATTCTGTTTTATAGTTTTTAAACTGTCTTTTAATTGAAATCTATACCCTGAAAATTTTTTGCAAAACAAAAACTAAGTGGTAGGAAGTTTTGGAATGAACCTTTTAAAGTAACACCTGGGTGTTATTTATTCCCAGGGTCTAGGCTCTGCATGCCTACTCCCAGCATGACTTGCTATCCTACAGCTTCTGTTCCCAAATTTCCATATTTCTCTGTAGCTAAAATAATTAGCTTACTTAATTGAACTAAAATGATCTTATTTACTAGAACTCCTTCATTGGGTGTCTATCCCATTTGATCAATCATAAAAACCTGAAAAGGACAGGTCTTCTGTTTTGTCAACTTTTTTCACATAGCTGCATGGTGTGAAAAACTTTTCATGTCAACAGACATATATCTGAATACTTTTAAATGGCTACATACTCTTCTATTGAGAATTAAAGCATGAAATCTAACCAGTCTTCTATAATTTGACTTTTAAGTTTCAAGGCATTGCTGTTCTCCCACTTGACTGAACAGACTGTGTCTTGACCAGTGTAGGAGCAGCACTGGGTGGTACCCATCCACTCTGCTGACTTTGACAGAGGCCACGCTTCTAAGAGCCAGATCTTAAAACTTGCATACTAGTTATCCCGAACAAGGATGATTGGATTACTCTTTCTAAAACCATAGGCTTGAGACATTTCTTACTAAAGTGTGTTGTTCCCTAACATTAATTTTATTTTTAAACTTTTTTCAGAACTGGTATTCACACAGCCCTGGCTACTGAACTCAGGTGAGTGTGGTTTGGGGTGGTCTGCTGTGTTTCTCCCTTAGTTTGTTTTCCCCCAATTCTTACAAAGTCTTTGAACGGAATGGACTTTAAAGGCTCACAGTGTCTGATTAGCCACATTAATTATTCCAGATCAATTGACTTCCCATGACTTTAGGTCATTTAGGAGGCACAGTGACAGGCAAAGGACTGTACTCTACAAGAAAGACAGAATGCCCCTGGCGGGTGGCTCAGTTGGTTGGAGCGTTTGTCATTCCATACTCCAAAAGGCTGTGGGTTCAATTCCCCATCAGGGCACATATCTAGGTTGTGGGTTTGGTCCCGAGTTGGGGCTCAACCAATTGATGTTTCTCTCTCACCTCTCTCTCTCTCTCTCTCTCTCTCTCTCTCTCTCTCTCAAATCAATAGACATATCCTCAGGTAAGGATTTTTTTAAAAAGACAGAATGAAGAACTAAGAAATTTCTGGCAGTGTCAGTACAAGTCACTATACCGCTCTGAGCATAATGCAAGGGTCAGGCTAGCTATGCTCCTGTATTCCCCTAAATTCTAAGATTCTGTGGCCCAGTTAACTGTGGGAGAATTCAAACTTTTTCCCTATAAAACTTAATCACTTATTAAGTTAATTTGGAAATTCATACTTTTGTTGGACATAACACTTTGGGGAGAAAAAAGTAATTCCCTTATTTACGACTTTGAAGTTGCTATACAGTGAGAAATTAATTCTACTTATGCTTGGACTTGGGTGCTCATCAAAAAAAAAAAAACACACACATTCTCAGCATGGGGGCTCTGTGAATCAGCACAGCCTTGCTGTCCTTTTAAATCATTCAACTGAGTTTAACAGCAAGTGTTTAGTTCAAAACATTGACTGAAATTCACCAGTCCAAGCCACTGAAGATATTCTCGGAGATAAAGGAAATGACTTTTTTTGCCTTTTTTCATTCAGGTGACTGGCTGCATTTATCTCCTTTCCCTGAGTTTGAGGGCTCTCTAGCTCTCCTCTCTGCTCATTCCTGGTTGCCTAGGGCACATGTGTGCATTCGTGATGTGTACGAAAAGGCCTATAGAAAAGTCCAGTTGAATGAAGATCCTACAAGACATTAGACAAGGAAGTGGAGGTCAGACCTCAGAGAATTAAAGATCTTTTCAAAATGTTCCTTATTATGTCAATAGCAAATATCAATTTTAATACAGAGAATAAGATGATTTTTATTTGCATTTCCCTAATGATATCTATGTGTGGGTTTATTTCTGGGTTCTCTATTACATTGATCTATGTGTCTATTTTTATGCCAATACCATACTGTTTTATTTAGTAAAACAAAATATAGTTTGAATAGTCGAGTTGTTTGGTTATTTGGGGTCTTTTGTGGCTCCATGCAAGTTTTAAGATTTTTTTTTCTATTTCAATTAAAAAAATGTCATTGGACATTTGCTAGAGATTCCATCAAATCTATAGATGGCTTTGAGTAGAATGGACATTTCAAGACTATTCATTCCTCTCATTCATAAACATAAAATATCTTTCCATTTATCGGTCTTCTTCAATTTTTTTCATCAATGCCTTATAGCTTACAGTATACAGATGTTTCACCTCCTTGGTTAAATTAATTCCTAAGTACAGTGGGGCCTTGACTTACGAGTGTCCCGACTAACCAGTTTTTTGAGATACCAGCTGTCTCTGGGGTGATTTTTTGCATTGAGTTGATAGAGTAATTTGAGTTAACAAGCTCCTTAATGAGCTCTGTCTCGGAACAAATTAAACTCGTAAGTCAAGGCCCCGCTGTACTTTGTTATTTTGATGCTACTGTGAATGAGATTGTTACCTCATTGTTAGTGTACAGATTTTTTTATATTGATTCTGTATCCTGCAACTTTACTGAATTCATTAATTAGTTCCAACAGGTGTGGTTTTTTTGGTGGAGTCTTTAAAATTATTTATATATAATATCATGTCATCTGAAAATGAAACAATTTTACCTCTCCCATTCGGATTGGGACACCTTTATTTATTTTTCTTGCATAATTGCTCTGGCTATGACTTTTAGTACTATGCTGAATACAAATGGCAAGAGTGGACATCTTTGTTTTGTCCCTGCCCTTAGAGGACAAGCTTTCAGGTTTTCACCATTGAGTATGATGTTTTTTAAATGCTTTTTTCTGGGCCTATTAAGATGATTATAAGATTTTATCTTTCATTTTGCTAAATGCTAATGTGGATGTTGAACTATCCTTGTAGCCCAGGAATGAATCCCATTTGCTGAAGGTATGTGATCCCTTTAATGCATTGTGGAATTTAGTTGCTAATATTTTTTGAGAATTTTTGCATCTATGTCTATTAGGGTTATTGGCCTATAATTTTCTTTTCCTATAATGTTCTTGTCTGATTTTGTTATCAAGGTAATACTGATAAATTGTGTTTGAATATGATCCATTTCCTTTTATTTTTTGGAAGAATTTGGGAAGTATTCTTTAAATGTGAATCCCTCTGGTCCTGGACTTCTGTTTTATTTTGTTTTTTATTACTGATTCAATCTCCTTATTAGTGGTTGGTCTATTCAGATTTTCTATTTCTTCATGATTCAATCCTTTTTCCTAGGTTGTCCAATGTGTTGGTATACAATTATTCATAGACTATAATCTTTTGTGTATCTACTACAGGTTTTTCCTTTGTGGTTGCCATGAAGCTTACATAAAATATCTTATAATTATAATATCCTATTTTAAGTTGATAACTTTGAAAGCATATGGAATCATTATTTTTTATTGTCTTCCCCCCTACATTTTAGGTTTTTAATGGTACAACTTACATATTTTTATATTGTGTATCTAAACTATTATAGTTACAGTTATTTTTGTTTTTTTAACATTTAAACTAGAATTGTGACTTATGTACCACTAATACAGTAGTAGAGATTCTAACTTTGACTCTTCATTTACCTTTACTAATGAATTTTACACATTCATATACTTTTACGATGGGAGAGCGTTCTTTCATTTCCACTTGTGGAATGCTCTTTAGTATTTCTTATAAGGCAAGTCTATTGGTGATAACCCCTCCCAGTGTTTTGTTTGTTTGGGGAAGTTTTTATTTTGCCTTCATTTCTGAAGGCCAGCTTCGCCAGGTGTGATAACTTCCTGAGGACTCCAAAAGGGACAATAGCAGGGTCATCAGACTGGGGATATAGGACATGACTGACTTCAGTCCCCTTCACAGGAAAACCAACTATCAGCTATCTGTAGACAAGACACCATCGTGAAAATCTCACCTGAGAAGCGCCCTGACTTCATAGATCTCCCAGTCAGACCAACACCATTGTCTGCCTCCCCTGCCTCCACCAGGGCTCATGTACTGAGAAGGAATCAGTTGAGGCTTTTACACAGAGCGTTGGTGGTTAAAATGCATCCAGAATCAGGGCCAGGCTTTCTCCAGATACCTTGTTCCTCCCACCTTCAAGATTAAAGCAATTTAGCACACACACACACACACACATTTAACAAGTTATCGATTTTTCCTATTGTTTGAGGGAGAAAAAAATGTCTCTCTAGTTCACTAGTGTTTTAAACACGAGGAGTTTTCAAGTGCAAATGACACATTTTTTATTTACTTGCAGTCTAGAACATACAAGGGAAAGGTAAAAAGCATAAAACACCTAAGTAAATGAAAAAAAAATTAAACGCACATTCCATGTGCCTCTATAATCACATTGCTGCCGCCACCATCCTCAGCAAAAACTGCGCCCAATTAAAATCGAAACGCCACAAAACCTTGAAAACAAGTCTGCATACAGAGCTTCACAAACTTGGTTGAGAAGTATTGCTCTCCTGAGGAAGAGGAAGGTCAAAATGTTGTGCCAGAAACTATCTGTGATGGCTACACACTCCAAGTTCAGGACGACCCTCCTGGGACCTGCAACTTTTAGGTTGTAGAGCTGCATAAAGTTGTGTGTTGTGTCCTACTTTGGCATACTTTGTCTTACTGTTTCTCTACTAAGAACTCCTTTTAAATGTGGTTTGTTATTGTAGCAATTTTGCTGTGAAGCTATACTCGAACAGTTCCAAACTGTACAGACTAGATGAAGCTTCTCCTCGCAACAGGTTTCTTATTTCCATGTGGAATTTCGTATCTTGCAGTGTCTTGTAAATAAAGTTTAAGTTCCACCCTTTAAAAAACGTGACCAATTCAACTATCACGCTTTTAAAAAAATCATATCTGCCCTCCATGGTCTCCTCATCTTACTTGAAAGAATAAGTATAAAAATCCAGAGATAACCTAATCCTTGTAGGTAATTTTGAAGTTACCCAATTTTCTGTATTAAGCTTTAAAAAAAATAACACACACACACATTAAAATTCTAATTCTTTTTAAATGAATTTGGGGCATCTAAGGTTGTGTTTTGTGACGATCAACACAACCATCTTATTTTGGTCAATTTTTTTCAACCAGTGAAAAGGCAACGCAGCCAAACCACTGACGTAGGTACCTCCAAAATTAAAAGCAATCCGATTTAAAAAACTTTTTATACCTCTTCTTCATTGAACCAGAACACCGGTTACCAAGAATCTCAGATGAGTAGGGGAATAACTATTAATAAATTGAATTCCTGTCTACACAATGCCAAAACATCTAATCAGTCTGGTTTAAAAAATTCCAACCCAGATGTTTGGCACTGCATAGACCCAGCATCCCGATGACTGGCTGAACTTGTGGATAAACTGCTGAAATGGACCAGATGTTTCTGCTCCTGAGGGCCCCGGGGCCTGGGGGTCCTTGGGGACATCGGGAGAAAGCAAACGTCCCCATTGGACTGTCACCACCTGTGTGCCTTCCCTGGAAACTGAAGTGGGTGTGCGACAGCAGGGTTGAAATTAAAAATGTCCAGGACCGCCTTAGGAAAATTCAGGGACAAGTACGAGGAGGACGTAACGTGATAGTTATCTGAAATCCATGTTTTGGGAAGTCACTGAGTCACATCTATCTTGAGGCATTGTGGTTGCAGTTCTAAATATTCTCCCCCTTGAGACTTTCTCTTTCAACCCAAGTTCTTAGCCACCCTTCCCCAACCCAGGGTGCAGTGGGGTTTTTTTATGGGCAGCAGCTAAAACTGAAATCTAGAACTTTCTGTCTTGCCCACCGCGGCCACTTTGTCCCTTCCTTGCTCCCTTCTTCCTTTTTTATATTTTTCCTTCCCTATGTTGTGCAAAGTGGGGACGGGAGAATAGGATTGAGCCAGGGATTCTGCTAGTGCAGCCCAGGCCATGGGCAGCCCTGGCAGAAACACGCGAGGCCAGAAGGGACGGGGCAGGTGGGAGGGACGCAGGCGGGGAAGGGACAGGGACGCTGCTGCCAGGAGGAGGCCCGCGGGGCTGCCAGCAGGCGGAGGCTCAGAGCGGCCTCGGAGGATATTAACCAACAGGATGGGACAGAACCACAGAACCTGGAGTCCCCTCCAGCGAACTTGTCTAAAATGGGGCCCTGCAGTTAACTGAGGGCAGCAGGAAGGGATGAGTTTCCAAAAACACCATGTGATTACCAAGCTCCTGACTGTATTTAGAAAACAGCTTTTGGCTTCCGTCAGAAAAACTCAGATATGCATTTGATCCGTTGTGCAATTTTTGTTTTCCGAGAGGGGTTTGTTTGGTTTCTTTTGAAAAACGTCATTAACAGGTTTCCTTCGTGCCTGTGTGTTCTGGAGCCTCCCCTGGGACACCCTGCCGCTCCGTAAAGGAGGAGGGAGGCCGCGATTGCTGTCTTGTCTCCCTCCAGAGGGACAGTCCAACAACCTCCAGCCGCCCCTGGAGGGGGCTCGCTGCGTCTCTCATCAGGATGCAGTCAATAGAGCAAGTGAAGTGATGTGGGCGAGAAAGTAGAAGAAAGAACCTTCCCAGGTCCTGCCTGGAGCCAGCCCTACTCTGCTGGGCTGGAGAAATCACAGCAGCCAACTTGAAAGAACCCCAGTGACACTCCCACCCCCTCCCAAAACACGAGGCACGCCTCCCCTCCCCCCCCCCCCCCATCTCACTAAAAGATGGCAGAGGCAGACAGGGACTTTTAAATACAAAAATAAAAAGTATTATTTCCCTCTCTCTGCATTTTAAAAAAAATGCTTCTCCTATTTCTAACCACCTCCCAGCCCTGCCCGGCCTTCCTCTCCCCTCGCCCCCTTGCCCCCTCCTCTCTCAGGGATTGGCTTTATTTAAAAAACTATATTTCTGCCCAGGCATTCAAAAATGCTGAGTGCCTCAAGCAAAGTAGTAGAATAAGCATGTTTCTTACTGCTTCTTGGCAACTCTGTGGCCCGAGACCTGCTTCCAATTAGAGATCATGTGGCTTCAGTTTAGTATTATCATGAAAATGAAATTACCACTTTAGAAAAGTCAAGTTATTTTGGAAGTGAAAACTGCAGGTCAGAGCCCACCAAAATTCCAGAAAAAAAATGTTGCTCAAGGAACATCTTGTGGAAGGGTCACAGTGGCCCAGCTGATAAACGCCCAGGGGCTGTGACATGTGCCGCTGCTCCGGCGGGGATCCCAGGCCAGGGCCTTGCTGTGAAGGCCAAGCTCATTGTCCTTCAAGAAAAGGCATCTCTGGGATGGTACTCTGCTTGCAGAGAAAACTGCCGGCTTCTCTCATCCTCCCGGGCGCTCGAACCCTGCTGATCGCCACCACTCACCTGGCTGGAGCATACTCTACCTTTGCTGGCTTTTGCTCCTCTAAGGTCCCTAGGCCCCTCCCCAACAAGGCTATAAATTCCTGAGAACAAGGGCAGTGTCTTTACTTTGGTGTAGCTTCATAAATTCTTAGAACAGGAAGGGGCCTAGTCCAGTTGTTTCATGTTAAAGATAAGGCCTATTAGCTAGGTTCAGGCTGTGAGGACCGAGGCCTCTGGGCACAACAAGGCCGGCCTTGAAGCCACGGACTGCTGCAGATCAGACCTGGGAAACCTTGTTACCTGCCCCGGGGGTCAGACCCTTGCGCTTCAGAAGGACTGGGTTCAGATCCTGGGGCTGTCACTAGCTAGCTCTGCGAATCAAGGCAAATGGCTTTAGCGATGTAAGCCTTTGTGTATTCATCTGAAAAGCTGGGAAAATATAACTATGCATCTCATGGTTTTGTTGCGGGTTAAATAAGATAATGTATGTAAAGTATTTAGTCTGTAAAGTGAGTAAGCACTAAATAAATGGATATTGTTTCATCATCATTATTATTTGGCATGTGTTTGATGGAACACAAACAAAGGCTTTCTTTTATAGAAAGCTCCACAGCCTGTCATATGAAAACACGGGTTTATTGGGAGGAAATGGCCTGTATCAGCTTTCTGGAACCATCTCTGTTATTATGAAATTCCAGGAACTAGAATAAAATAACAAGAGGGCGAGTGGGTTCTTCACAAAGCCACTTGAACCAACCAGCCCGTAGATCAACAATGCACTGAGCACACTGGGTGCGTCAGGCGCTGGGCCTGGTGCTGTGGGAAAGCTGGGAAATGTTGAACGTGGGCTCTGTCTTCAATCTCCTAATCTCGGTGGAGATGTAGAATTCATGGGAAGGAGACTGACATATCAGCTGTGTGTAACGTGTCTCAAAGGGTCTATGGAACACAAGTGCTACCGAAGGTCGGAAGACACAGCTGTGGCTTCCAGGTGGTGTGGGCAGGGAAAACGCCACAGAAAAGGTAAAACTTAAAGTTGGTTTGGAAGGACTGGAAAGACTCACTAGGTGCAGACGAGGAAGCAGTGCTGCTCATGACAAGAGAAGGGTCTGTGCAAAGGCCCAGAGGTAGGGAGTTCAAGGTGTGCTTACGGGCAGCGAGTCCATATTGGCTAATGTTCATGGTACGCTTGTGGGCTTAGGGAACATCGGGTTAGAAAAGTTGCTTGAGAATGTACTGAGAAGGGTTTTGGATGCTTGGCTTGTGGTGCATCTTAGGATGGTCGCAGAGGATGGGGCACCTTTATGCGGCACAGTGTACCGCCTGAACAGCGGTGCTCAGCAGCTTGGCTCACTCTCCGGACTTCATCCTGCAGGTTGAGGACAATGCGCTCCACTTGGAAGAGTTTTTGGAAGCAGTCGCCAATTCAGTGCGATAACCGAGCACCAAGTTGGGTGTTTTAAAGCCCTGGCTCTTAGCACCTTCAGAGTTTAAGGAATGTTGGTTCAAGTTAACAGTTTTTCTAAGCTGACTGGGGGACGTGGGGGTGGTGGGATATCTCAGACTAAAATAGTTGCCTAAACTTTCCTGCAGGCTGTTCTAAATTTCTCTTTAATAACATGATGTCTGCAGAGTGTATGGAAGGAGGGCCAGGCTATGAGGCTGGGGAGAGGGCAGGAAAGGAAGGAGCAGGTAGAAGAGAGGATTCGGTCCCAGGCCCTCCGTGTTCCCTTTCCCTGCCTTTGAGAACAATTGTTCTGTGACTTAAGTCAAAAATAGAGACAAATCTATGATTGTGCCAAGAAAAACTCTCCTGGCTGTGGCACAACATTGAGTCTAAGAGGAGGTGGGGCAGGAGGGAGTGGATTACAAGAGAAAACAGTGCTGTGTGGTCCCCTCACAGACGCTGGCAATTGTTGGGTGAGTTTGGGTATCACAGGCTACTTCCTATGCCACTCAGCCCTGAGCCTTGAACCTCTGTCTCGGGCAGACGAACCCACAGCGCCCTGAGGCCCCCAGCCTCCCCTGCTCTGGGCTCCACGTGTCATAGCTCCTACCGTATGTCAGGGAAGTCAGAAACTCAAAGGAGACCAGACACGTTCCGCAGGCTGCAAAGGTGTGGAGCAGATGCTGGGGGTGGGGGGGCCAGAGAGATGGAAACAGATGCCTGGGAGTTTCTGCCATCAACACCTACTTGTAGATTCAAGTTTGAGCCGTCGTTTGCAAATGCCTGTGTAAAATAATCCATCTCCCATGACCTCAGCGGAACATGACTTGGCTGGCGGGATGGAGGGTCCTGAGGAGCAGAGCAGCTTGCCCAGATCGTCCCAGGGAACAGAAAGATCCAAGGTGGGCCCCCCTGCTCTGAGGCGGGAGGACACGGGGAGCTCAGGTGTCCCATGGCCCCACTGGAGGAGCCTCTTCAAACCCGCTGTTGACTAGAGGACACAGGAGCCATGGGAGGGAGAGCGGGGATGGAGGTGGCTCTTCCACACACTTTCCCTTAGAGGACACCAGGGAGGAGCCTCCCTGTCCCCCCTCCCACCTGCCACACTGAGACACCCTCAGAAGAGCCATCTGTTCCCCAGGAGGGCACAGCCCCCGGCAAAGCCCAGTGATCCCACAGCTCGCTCCCCACCCCTGAGCCATCAGGCCCAGGGCAGACTCCCATGGATGTGCCCAGTGTCTCGGGAGGCCCAGCCACGAAACCAGAACAGGAGAGAGATTGCTAACAGGCAGCCCAGGGTCCTTGGACTGCAGATGCGGGGAAACGTGCAAACACAAACCATGGCAGCTACCAGAGCGGGTTTCTGGGCCCCTGGGTGGCAGCCAAGATGAGCTGCATTTAACCATTTTCTCTCACCGTGTAAGTTCTGCTCGGACTGCTTCAGTCCGGGCCTCATGTGGGATGTGAGCACCGCACGGGCACCGGGATGCCGCAAATTCAGCCAGGACAGGAGTGCCTGGGCCCCTGGCCCACGGTCCACAGGCTCATGTGACATGCGGGACATGCCCACCTCCCTCTCTCCTTGCCTCTTCCCGTTCTCTCTCTCTCTCTCTCTCTCTCTCTCTCTCTCTCTCTCTCTCTCTTTCTCTCTCCCTCTCCCTCTCTCTCTCTCTCTCTCAGAAAATGCCTGTGTATGCACACATGTATACATATACGATCCTGTATGATCTACAAAATGGAACATAATATAATAGGATACAATATAATATGCCCTGTGAACCAGCACAGAGGGGGAGACCCCAAAACTGACTTTCTGGGTCAAGTTAAGTTTCTCTAAGCTGACTGAGCATACTTTTCAAAGGGCACTTTGAAAGCCAGCTCAGAGGGTCCCTGGAGGCCTCTGCCCCTGCAGTATAACACATCCTGGTTATATCCTACCCTATTGATGCCGGAAGGACCAGTGTCCCAAATACTCTTTGCAGGTGGATTCTTCTACTCAGAAATCCAGACGCTTCCGTGACTGTCACGTGTACAGGCCGTCAGGGACAGGCTTCCTAGGTCTGCAAACGGTTGGTCTCAGATCATGACGTGCATCTAGTGGAGGCGGCTCACACCAGAAGCTGGTGGAAAAGAGCTCTAAGCAGCCTAAGCCCATCTGCCTCCCTCCCTTGACCCCCTCCTCGCCATCTCACCTCTCCTGCGGGCTGAGTGTTTTAAGAGTGAGCCATTTCTCCCCACCTCCCAGCTCCACCTGCATCTCTAGGTGGATGCCAGCAGGAGCACACCTCACTCTGTGAGTTGCTAATGCCTAACCCTCCTGGACTTGTTCTATCACTGAAATTTAGAAATTCTGATAAAAGTACGCAAATATCTCTGGGTATTCAAACCAAATGGTCAGACTACAAAATTTAAGCTTATGGATCACCTGAGCTATTACTATCATCTCCTGCTACTACTGTCCATGTCAAATTCCCTCAAGTGGTCTAGTGTTCATGCATTCTTTAGCAAATGTTTATTGAGCACGTACTATGCCAGGCTCTGTGTGTTCTAGGGCCTGGGAATAAGGCAGTCAGCAAAACTGCCCAAGTCCCTGCCCTCATGGCCCTCACACTCAGATTGGGCAAAAGATAGTAAATGCTTCGAAATATGTCTGAGGAGATAAGTGCCATAGGGAAAAATGGAACTGGTCCAGAGGATGGAGGGGGAGCTGGCCAAGGGAGTTGGGTAGCACTGCAGATGGCAAGGGGATGGTCAGAAAAGCCCCCCTAAAGGGAGACACCTGCTAGAGACTGAGGTGTCATGAGAGGCATACATGAGGACATCTCATCTACAAAACAAAAACTGCCCTAGCTGGTTTTGCTCAGTGATTAGACTGTCGGCTTATGTGCTGAACAGTCTCAGGTTTGACTCTGGTCAAAGGCATGTACCCAGGTGGCAGGCTCCATCCCAGGCCCCTGTTAGGGTGCCTGTGGGAGGCAACCAATTGATGGGTCTCTCTCACATTGATGTTTCTCTCTGTCTCTCTCCCTCTCTTCCATTCTCTCTCTAAACAAACAAACAAAAATCAATTGAAAAAATCCTCAGGTGAGGATTAACAAAAAATACAAAAACAAAAACCTCTCCATTCTCCATGGCAATGAAAGGTAGTGATCAAATGGAAGGTAGTGATCAAAATTAAAGTCCTTGGCAGCATTACAGCACGTAACCTTTTATCGTGTGCTTTCCACTACGCTTTCCTTCATTTCTCACGATGCTATGAAGTACCATTTGTACTTAAGATGCTGACATGGAGTCTCCGAGTGGGAAAAGGACTTTACCAAGGTCAATCAGAGAAAACCCAGTGGCAGGGTTGGGTCAGAACCCACCTATTCTAATTCCCAGCCAAATGCTTACTAGAATAGATCATTTTGGATAATCCTGATGTGAGGCCTGTGGTCCTTCAGACGTCAATCAGAGATCCAAGCCTCGGAGCTTAAAGTCGGCTCAGATATACATCACTGTGTGCAGGCCCATTCCCTTCTAGCTTGACCTAAACCATAGCCACATGGCTACAAATAGGCAAATGAGTTACCAAAGGAATCCCACTCTTAGACAAATAGGAGCTGACTATATTAGGTTAAAAACCCAACAAAAAGGAGATAAAGAAGAGAGTGTGCCCACTATGTCTATTATATTTGCGCGAACTACTATATGGTATGCGTATATGTGCATTTGCTCCATTGTGTTAATGTTATTAAATACATTGCTTCTGGACTCTGAACACATGAGTCCTCACTTTCCCCATAGATAATGGACTATAAGGTGGAAAATCACCAGTCCTCTGATTTTGGACAAATCTTTTTTCCTCTCTGGCCTCAGTTTTCTCTTTTGTAAAATTTTGAATTAGATGGTCTCTAAGTTTCTTTTTCTTTCCCCTTCTGGCATCCTACAATTCTATATAAATATGCATTTTTTTTTAAAATAATAAACATAGATTTGGTTACAGATCCTAGGTAAGCCCTTCGGTGCTGGGCCATGTCGTACCTGGCTAGAAACGTTCAGCAACACCTTCTTACCTTCCTGATTCATTTTCCAACCAAGAGGCTCTTTCTAAGCTAAAACCTCCCCCAGCTTCCCTGGGATGTGGCCCAGAGCATGTTCATTTTTTTCTAAGTCTGTGTCAGTTGCTGACTGAACAACTGAGGCAGGGGAAAGGCTTTGGAAATGAGTATGGGAATCAAAGGGAAGCATGGGAGAGGGCCAGAAAACAAGGAAAGGAGGAGAAAGAAGAAAAGAAGGTGAAGAAAGGAAGGCAAAGAAGCGGTGGGTGGTGGGTGGTGGGAGATGGAGCGGTGGGGGCAGGGACAGGAAATGTCCTCGGAAAGTATTTCCAGAGCTTTGTGATGTGTTTCTGGTGGAAGGCATACGGGCTTCATTAATGAGAAAATGCGCGTGCGCGCACGTGTGTGTGTGTGTGTGTGTGTGTGTGTGTGTGTGTGTGTGTCCTAAAACACGTATTAATCATGCTGATGACGAGCAGATGAAATCAATGATTCCTGAAACTTCCTCTGGAATCAACTGGAGAGACCACGTACGTGATGTTTCCTCAAACTGGCACCGACGTGTTCATCCTTCACAGGCCGCCTTCCTCTGTGCTTACCCCTCACTCCGGGATGCACTCCCCAGTTCTCTTTCCTCAGCCAGCCCAGCGCTGGTTTCCCCTCCTCTCCTGCACAGGGAGATTTGTGTCATCTCCCCAGCCTGCTTCAGCCAGGGAGAGCTTTTACTCCTCAGCTTTCACACTTTTACTCTGTGCTTTGAGCTCTTCATGTCCACTTTTTTCTCTCCAGCTCTTCATGTCACTGAGGTCTTTCTTTGTATTTTCACCTTTACCTTCACCCCATATCTTCCAGAAATAATCTTCCAACTGGGTGTATGTATCCCTATGGGGCCCAAAGACTTTCCAGGGGGTACACAGGGGAGAATAATTTAAGAGCATATTTTAGACCTTCTTCATCCATAGATGCTTCATAAACCAGCACCCCCACCTGCGTGTCTGTTCCTTACGTCCCTCTTACAGTCACCATTTTCTTACTTGACAAAATATGGTGTGTTTCTTGTCCCTCCACATCATGCTTTGGGGCATGACCTTGATGATTAAAAGCTCCTAAGAAATCAAACAACGGGAAAGTTCAGTAATGCATTGCTCCAAGAGTAGCTCCTTGACAGCAAAGCAAGGCTTTAATAGGAATCATTAGAGGGGTAGAACCTTATTTCTTCCAGAAAATCAGTTAATGATGGGTATGCAGACAAAGGCTTGTTTGTTTTGCTTTATTTTGTCTCATTAACTTAGAATAATCAATAAGTGGATGTGACTGGAGAGAAGGAATCGATCAACGTCATCCCTCGGCAGTGATCAGCAAGGTTTTCTCTTAGGAGTGATTCTGAGGTGCATCTTGAAGGATGAGTAGGAGTTGGATGAGCAAAAAAGGTATTTAATGACCGGCAGAAAATTTCATGGTGAGAAAAAAAATATAAGCTGGTTTGGAGAGAAAGCCTAGAGCTGTAACTATTGGAAGGGACCTTAGAGGAAAAGATGGAAGTGAGACATTGGAAGGACTTTGACTTTCCCCTTGTTCCCCCGCTCCCCCTTTTTCTTTTTTTTTTTTCTTTTTTTGCCTGTGGGGCCAGCTACATCTTGTAATTTTATAAAGGGCTACCAAAGAAGGTTTCATGGAAGAGGTGAGACATGGCCTGATTCTGAAGGAGGACCGGACTTAGATAAGTACCAAGGAGCAGAGAGAACCTGCTATGGGGAGCAGCAGATTGCCAGAGGTATGGCAATGGAGGAGTGGCAATGTTCAAGGGACATCGAGAAGACCTGTCTGTTAGAGACAAGGGTTGGAGAATATTAAGAACTACAGGGAGAAAAGAATAAGAAATTTGGTTTGGGCCAATATTTTACACCAAAAGATTTCAGATCCATCAATATTCTTGTGAGCTCCTGTGTTCTTCTTAGCCCATCCATGATCATGTTACTCTCTATTTATCCCCACTAATAGTTTCCTCTTATATTTTAGATAAAATCAATACTCCTTCCCATCATCCACAAAGCACCACCCGATCTGGCCTCTGCCTATCTCCCTGGCCTCAGCTCCTACCCCCACGACGCATAGCACTCTGAGCTTATTTCCTCAGAACATCCACCTCCTTCTGTCCTCGGATCCCCTACACAGCCAGGCTTGGTGGGTGGAGGAGGGTGAAGACACATTCTAGGCAGGATTTCCTCTACTCGCCTCGCTTCCATTTGAGGTCCTTCTTTGTCATCACTCTCGGGGCACCTGCTTGCTTCACATCATTTATCACATCGTGTCATTACAAGCCTGGGTAAGGAGTTGGTGTGTGTCTGTGCATCTAACTAGAACACAGAAGACTGCGTCTGTGTTGCTCCCCAGGTCCAGGGTCATGTCTGTCGCAGAGCCGTCATGCAGTAACTATTGGCCCAGTGAGGAGGTGGATCCCCGGTCCACCCTGTCCTGGAGTGGCACCCATCACAAACGATAAGGACTGAAGCTTGAACGTGGTGCTTCTACAGCTCAGCCTGGACTGAGTTCTGCAGCAGAGTATGTGATTAAAGCCACGTCTCTGTGGCTTTCCACTCGCCCACCTGGGACACAGGGGCCCACAGAGATAAGCACACCCGCTAACTGACTATGAGTTAATACTTTCACAGCCATCCCTCAAAACAAGGAAGTAACAAAGGAAAGGGAATCAGGCCTGGCCTGGCATTCCTGTGCTCCAGAGCTCAATGGCTGCATAATGCTTTTATTGGCAAGTCCCCACCACAAACATAAGTTTTGTTTTTAATCATCATTAATGGGTAAGAAACCTAGAGATTTCAACGTGCCTAGGGTCACATGACACATTAACAATGGAACTAAGGGTTCAAACTCAAAACCACGCGATAGTCAACATATTTATGGAAGGGGCATTGTTCAAATGTGAGCTCTTTGGTTTCATCTGGTGATTTCATTCCGATTGAATGTGGACTTAGAGAAACCCCAGTCTGGCAGAGGGCTTAAAACTCAGCATGTAAGAGGATTTAGGACTTGCTGGGTTGATGCCCAACTCAGTGCTGAGGGCAGACAGTGCATTCAGAGATAATGAATGCCTAAGAAGGGTAACCTTTTTAAGAGAGGGGAAGGGGGAGAAGAGAGAGCTGGTAGGACTCAGGCTGGGACACTGGGAGCTCCAGGAGGCCCCTGTGTGGGGAGAAGTGGGTCAGTCTCTAGTAATTTTAGAAACTCAGAAGGGTGGTTTTTAAAATGGGGTCAGTTGGTTAGAGTGTTGTCCTGTACACCAAAAGGAGGTTGTGGGTTCAATTCCTAGTCAGGACACATATCTAGGTTGTGAGTCCAATCCCCAGTCATGGAGCCTATGAGAGGCAGCCGATTGATGTTTCTCTCTCTCTCCTTTTCTCTCTCCCTTCCTCTCTCTCTAAAATCAATAAAAACATATTCTTGGGCGAGGATTAAAAAGAAAAAAATGGGTCATTTGAGCTTTGGCTCTTCCTATGTTGGTGACCTCAGAAAAGTGATGTAGCTAAATTAGAGCCCTAGTTGGTGTGTTCAGTGGCTAGAGCATTTGGCCCACTCACTGTAGGTTCTCGGGTTTGATTCTCAATCAAAGGCATGTACCTGGGTTGCAGATTCAATCCCTGTGAGGGAGGCAACCAGTCTCTCTCTCTCTCTCTCTCTCTCTCTCTCTCTCTCTCTCTCTCTCCCGCTCTGTCCCTTCGACTCTCTGAAAAATCAATGGAAAAAAATATCTGGGTGAGGATAGACCCAAAAAAAATCAGTACCTACTTCATGGGATTGTTACACAAATTAAGTTGGGCAAAACTGACTCCACTGACAGTTTTCATAAATAAATCCTATTGAAACACAGCCACAGCCATTTGGTCACATATCTGTGGCCGTTTTCACGCTACAGTGGCAGCACTGAGTGACTGCAACACAGAGCGTGTGGCCTGCAAAGCTGAAATATTTCCTATATGCTTCCTTTATAGTGTTTACGGATCCTTGGTGTCAAGCATTTATTAAAATGTGTGCACATTTAATAAAATACATTCAGGACACAATGCAAGTGCTCAATAAATATTAGTTCTTACTATGTAATTCCCTCCTGTCAGATGAAGGCCCAGAGAGGGTAAGTGATTTGCCCAGGGCTGCTCAGCTAGGTAATAGCAAAGAAATAGGGTTCAAGAAAGAGAATTAGGTGCCAAACAGGGCTATCAAGAAACATGACCCCAGAGAAATGCCTGCCCAGGACACAGGAAGTTCAAGTCAAGGAACTCTGCATGTCAAGTCCAGTGTCTTGTGAGTTGAGCTGGATATAGAACCAGAAGTGACTGTAAATCAAGAATAAAGAGCTAAGAACAGTGACTTGCCTCATGTGTGTCCCCTAATTAAGAAAAGCCAGGAAGAAAGCTCCAAAGCAAAAGTTTTTCAGAAAGAAAGCCTTTCTTTGACTGCCAGGTGATGGTTGTGACAAGTTACCGAAAAGTAATAAAAAACCAGGTGGCAAATCTTCATCTTAATTAAGGCTAGGGACTGTCTAGTCCTTGCAATCTATGATTTACATTTCAGGAAAGTGGACTGGAAAAACTTTTCATTCAATTTGGATTTTTTAACCCAATGTAAGCAATGAAGAAAGGCCTGATCAATGACAGCATTTGAGTGTGACTGAGGGGTGGCAGTATATTGTACATCTGAAACTCTTAAGCAGCAAAGCTGGAGACAAAAATAACCTTGTTACGAGGGCTTATTTTATTTTATTTTGTTGCTCACTCAGTGGCATCTAACACAGGGATGGCAAATACTGGTCCTGTAAATACTGATGATATGTGCTCAACTCCTCTGTTGATTTTGACACACTTTCCCCAGGATCTCAGACGGCTTCAGATTCTCTGCAATGCCAGGCTCTAGGAATCCACCAGGTGGCATGTAAGATGAAATATAATTGCCGTCCCTAGATGCATGGCACACAGTAGGTGCTTATTAAATTTCTATTGAACGATGCATAAAGGAATTAATGAGTGGATGAACAGGTAGGTGATTCAATAATAGACCTTTCAAAATACAGCAAACTGCTTTGTTTGTTCTTATCATTGATCATAAGAGAAACCAAGTAAGGGTAGGGTTGGGGCAGACTGTGGGTTTTTACTAAAGAAAACTCCAGCACATCCTTAAACTAATGGTGATAGCTACATCTCTAAAAAACTGAATTTAGGGCCAACTTGTTGCAATTATCCAAGAGCATGGTTCATTAAGGTGAAGCCTCATTCATTTGTTCATTCAGTAAGTCATAATTTCATCAGTCAGGTCTCTAGCAGGATCTAGAGCAGTGGTTCTCAACCTGTGGGTCGCTACCCCTTTGGGAGTCGAATGACCCTTTCACAGGGGTCGCCTAAGACCATCGGAAAACACATATATAATTGCATATTGTTTTTGTGGTTAATCACTAGGCTTTAATTATGTTCAATTTGTAACAATGAAAATACATCCTGCATATCAGATATTTACATTACGATTCATAACAGTAGCAAAATTACAGTTATGAAGTAGCAACGAAAATAATTTTATGGTTGGGGGTCACCACAACATGAGGAACTGTATTAAAGGGTCGTGGCATTAGGAAGGTTGAGAACCACTTATATAGAGAATGGAGGAAACAGAGAACCTCAAATGGAGTCATTTTATTACAACTGTATGAAGAGACTATTACAAGGGTTAGTGCAGGGCCCTGGCAGTCATTACCATCCATGGGCCTCACGGGGGCTGTGGTTATAGTTCAGGGACTCAACCAGGCTGTAGCTGATGTTCCCTGCTGCCTCCACTGGCTGTACCCAAAGGGAAGCCGGAGGGCCAGGGCACCCCAGAAAAACCATGTGTGTGTGTGTGTGTGTGTGAGAGAGAGAGAGAGAGAGAGAGAGAGAGAGAGAGAGAGAGAGAGAGAAGTCACTCTTTCTTGGCCTTTCTGTTCCACATGGGCCCCTAATAGATTGAATGATGCCCTCCCACATTGCTCAGTTTATTGACTCGAATGCTAATCTCGTCCAGAGACACCCTTGGAGATACCTTCAGAAATAATGTTTGACCAGCTCTCCGGACATCCCTTGGCCCAGTCAAGTAGGCATGTAAACTTAGCCACCACAGAGCCCATTGGTAGGATTCAAATAAATCAGCTCAGTGTGCAGAGCCGGGTGGGGAGGGGCAAGCAGACACCCAGCTGGACACTAGACAGCAGCACCCATGAGACCTTGTTCTAGACAATGCGGACTCAAGAGTGAGGGGGACAGACAGGTCCTTGCCCCCAGGAAGCTGACCGTCTCCTGGTGGGAAGAGAAGCACTGAATTCATATGCTAAAATAAGGTAATGTCACATCGTTTAGAAAACCCAAAGCTAGTGGTATTTTACCAATAGCCTTTCAATTACTTTTTCCTGAACTAAAAGATGAACCATTGTCAGCAGATAATAAGATGGAGAGAGAGAGAGAGAGAGAGAGAGAGAGAGAGAGAGAGAGAGAGAGAGAGAGAGAGAACTCTGCCTACTTGGCTATTTGTTCTTAAAAAAGAAACGAGGAACAACTTTCCTGTCACATGCTCGCTTCCAAGGTCGTTCTCTCTTTGATAGTTTTTTCAAACAGATTTGGGGTTTTGGAAACGGGCGCCTTGTTTAATCCTGGTTTCTGCAATCTTGGTAAATCGGGGAGAAAGATATGTCCAGTGGGCAACACAAAAATGTTTTATTTGCGTAAGAAAAAGAAAATAGATAAATATTTTTTTCTGAGTGGCAGGAATAGAGTCTTGGCCATACTTTGGTGTTTAACATCTGTTCATCTCAAGAAGATTTTTATTTCCAATTTGTTTTGGATTCTATCCAAAGAGAAAGGTGACATTTCTCCTCATCAATAGTATTTTAAAGATACTAGCCTACAGAATCTTTCTTAAAGATTGTAAAAGGAGACAGGTTTTGCCCTGACTGGTTTGGCTCAGTGAATGGAACGTTGACCTGTGGACTGAAAGGTCCCAGGTTCAATTCTGGTCAAGGGCATGTACCTTGGTTGCGGGCACATCCCCAGTAGCGGATGTGCTGATCAATGTTTCTCTCTCATCCATGTTTCTAACTCTTTATCCTTCTCCCTTCCTCTCTGTAAAATATCAATAAAAAATATTTTTTTTAAAAAAAGGAGACAGGTTTTGACCAGAGGTTTAGAACGTTGGCAAGTGGACAAGGAAAGAGATGTTTGTTTGTTTTTCTTTCTTTCTTTTCTCTCTCTCTCTCTCTCTCTCTCTCTCTCTCTCTCTCTCTCTTTCTCTCTCTCTCAATTCTACAATGTTGTGAGTGTTTTTTTACCAAGATACCAAGTCCTGATCCCAAAATCGACAAGCCATGCCCAAAGTTATGAAAATGGAGAAGGGCTGGCTGAACCTCAGCAAAACTTGCAAACAAATTCACAAGATGATGGGTTTGCAATATTAAATTAAGTCTTCAGCAATCACAAATCTTCCAACACATTCCAGATCCATGAAAAAGAGAGAGAGAGAGAGAGACAGAAATACAGAGCCCGAACCCGCTGAGCCAGTATTTAAAGCCTTTTTAATTTAACAGAACCATTTTTTACGGCATCCAGGATAAGTTTCTGGCTTTTTCAAGCTGTCACATGATCTCTTGTCCAGATGTGTGGGTGCAGATCTGGGACCAGACCAGCCAAGCACTGTGGCTTTTTCCTTCTGCTTGTAGCTTGTCACTGTAACTCAGCTGTGCTCCTCTGGGCTACAGAAGCAGCACATTGATATGCGGTACAACAACAATAACACGGGAGGACATGAAGTTAACCAAAACACGAGCATGAACTGGAAGAGATGAGAGGCCCGGGGCAGGGCTGGAGGGGAAGGGGGGGCAAGTCGGATAGGTTTATTTGTCAGCTCCACACAACACTGAAAACGAAACCTCCAAGCCTGTGGTGGTCTGAAAACGTCCCTCTTTCTCACCTACTGTGAACAGCCTTTACAGAGGACAAGACTTCCTGGAGCTTTCTTCAGGAAATTAGCAAATGCCTGTGTTTGGAAGGGCAGGTTGTAGGAACCCACAGCAAGGCTAGAAAGTGCCTCAAGAACTGCAGCCTGCAAGGCTTCTCCTTCACAGAAATTTCTGGAAGCCCAGGCCTTCACCACAGATGGGGCAGGCATGGGAGCGAGGGGACCACCGCCTGCCTGGTGCGTCTTTGCCTTGACCTTTGGGGGATTAACCCAGCAAGCTGCTCAGACAGCTTCTGGGCGGTCAATAAAATTTGTTAAGCCTTTTCTTTTTTCTTTTTGGCTTCCTCCTGTGTGAAGTGGGGATTAACAGGACCTGCTTTGCAAGGGTGTTTTCAGGGTTTCATGGATTCACCAGGAAAGCATTTAGCACAGTGCCTGTCACACAGTGAGGACTTTGATTCATTCTGGCCCCGAAATATTAACTGAGCACCTACTACACACCCTCTGAACCAGAGGCTCAGGGACATCTGCGAACAAAACAAAGAATCCTGGTTGCAGGATGCACCTTCCCTGGTGAGCGGCCTCGGGGGCGGGAGGGGGGAGTCAGAGACTCACATTTAAGATCCTGCTCTTGGTTCTGTGTGTGTGAAGGTGACACATGCTGGGGCGAAAGGGGCTGGAAAGCCTGGAAAGGGGACTGGGCACATTTTAATAAGGTGATAAGGGCAGTCTCCATGGAGAAGGTGACTTTAAAATTAATTCAATAAAACCAGTGTTACTTCCAGCCTTGTCTTAATTCACAAAGGGCATCTAGCAACCCAGCTAGCTCTTCTGTCTGATTTCTAGTCCTCACAAGTTGAGAGCAAGCGGCTTCACCAGAATGAATATGAGCAGCCAGATGGTGTGAGGTATCACAGGACCCCCATTAAGATCCTGCTCCCATGGCAGCTCACCAGGCCTGAAGCTCCCCTGTGACCGTTCAAGGGGCTGGAGCCGTAGGCTATGCTGGCTCCAGCTGGCCTGTGGGTTTTCTCGAACCCAAACAGCAGGGGGTTAAGACTGTGGTGCCCCTGCCCGGCGGCGTGGCTCAGTGGTTGAGCATCGACCTATGAACCAGAAGGTCATGATTTTATTCCAGTCAGGGTACATGCCCAGGTTGCGGGCTTGATCCCTAGTGTGGGGTAAGTAGGAGGCAGCCAATCAATTTTCTCTCTCATCATTGATGTTTCTGTCTCTCTCTCCCTTTTCCTTCCTCTCTGAAATCAATAAAAATGTATTTTAAAAAAAAGACACATGGAGCCCCATGACCCCTTTCACACTGTTATAATCCCCACTAAAGGGGCATGAAAGGGGAGAATCAAGGATTTATTAAGGGCAGGCTCTATATGCTTTTTTGCTTTAACTCGCACCTTCCTGGTGCCACAGAACAGTTGCCAAAAAGGAATTCTAGGCCAGGTTCTCCCCCAACCAATTTCGTTGTCGAGACCCTCTTCCCTCTTCCTCTGAGCATCAGCCCTTCCACAGCCTCTGTGTCTGCTTGGGGTGACCTCGGCTCCAGTGGTGAGAGGGGAGATTTATTCCCACAGCCTTCTGGGGAGAGTGCTCACAGAAGACGTATTGTTCAGAGCAGATTTTCACCTGGGCAGGGCAAGAGGCAAGGAAGCTCCCCCCAGAAATAATGTCACATTTCTTCAAAATCATGGACTCTGAAAAAATAAAAAAGTTAAAACTTATAATCATTTCATTGGGTAGTATGCAGATACCTCCATTTTATGTAGAAGTATGTGTGGGTGTGTGACAGGGTACACATACACACATTAAATCTTAGAATCCCAGGGTCAGAAGGGCAAGTATAGTAGAATTCCTTCTCACTGCAATGCACTCTGAATTACTCCTGAATTAAATATAACATAGATTCAAGCCAGGGAGCAATTTCTAACCCTCTGCCATTGAACCAGTCTACTGAAATTCTACAGACAGCACCTGACAAAGCCAGGATCTTCATTCATAGCCTACATTATGATACGGTTCATTTAAACACACTTTTATTTTGTTTAAAGTGAAGTTAAAGGCACATAATTTAATAAAAGGGCTCTGAGTTTTCTTTTAGTTAGTTAGTTTGTTTTAATCCTCATAAGATGAAGATTGAACCTGCAACCCAGGTACATGCCTTTGACCAGAATCAAGCCCAAGACCCTTTGGTGTGATTCTAATGTATAGCCAGAGATGAGAACCACCGTTAAAACGCAGAGTCGTTCCCTATTCTATTCCTATACAGAATCTATTCAAAAAGTATGGCCGCATTCATATGTTAGGTTCACTCTGCCACGGTAAGAAATAGTCTGTTCATAAGAATGAAAACTTGTGGCAAGAAGGCTTATATATAGTGATCCCCTGATATTGTCTGAAATGTAAATCATTCTCCTGTCCACAGGGGGGCTTCCAGGCCTGGTGAGCTGCCATGGGAGCAGGATCTTAATGGGAGTCTCTGAGATACCTCACACTATCTGGCTGCTCATATTCATTCCGGTGAAGCCCTTTGGTCTCAACTGTTAGGATTAGAAATCGAACAGAAGAGCTAGCTGGGTTGCTAGATGCCCTTTGTGAATTAATTGCTGACCTACACTGGCCAGGGCAGAACTCTGAGTTTTAACGGTGGTTCTCATCTCTGGCTACACATTAGAACCACCTGGACCATGTTATTTTTTAAAAAATATATATTTTATTGATTTTTTACAGAGAGGAAGGGAGAAGGATAGAGAGTTAGAAACATCGATGGGAGAGAAACATCGATCGGCTGCCTCCTGCACACCTCCCACTGGGGATGTGCCCGCAACCAAGGTACATGCCCTTGACCGGAATCGAACCTGGGACCTTTCAGTCCGCAGGCTGACACTCTGTCCACTGAGCCAAACCAGTTAGGGCTGGACCATGTTATTTTTAATCTATTTCCATATAGAATCTATTCACAAAGTATGGCTGCATTCATATGCTAGGTTCACTCAGCCACAGTAAGGAACAGTCTGCTCATAAGAATGAAAACTTGTGGCAAGAAGGCTTATATATACTGATCCCCTGATATTGTCTGAAATGTAAATTATTCTCCTGTCCACCCCATACTCATAGTCTGATATTTTTAATTGGCCTTTACAAAGGGGCTTATGTTCTCCTTGATGCGGTTGTGTGGTATAGTGAAAGAATCCTGGTCTAGGAGTTAAGAAACATGGTCTCCACCGCTCTGATACCAACTAGCTGTCTGATTTTAGGTAAGTTGTTTACCTTTCTGGCCTCAGCTTGCTCTTCAGTGAAATGGGCAATATTCCTAAGTGATCTTGAAAATCTCTTCCTTTAGAAAGCAAGCATTGACATTATGGAAGGAGTCAGAGAGATGGGAGTTGGAATTCCAGCTCAACCATTTCCTAGATAGTTGGCCTTAGGCCTGTTTTGGAGTTTCAGAACAGCCATTGGCAAACAGGCACCAGGCAGATGAGTTGAGATGACATCCACGAAAGCATCTTTACAAAACAGACACAAGTACATGTTCATTTTTATTCCATTTGGTTCCCTTCCTCACTCAGGCCCCTTCTTGAGTTGACAGAGGACTCAGGTAAAGCACAAAGTGTTAAGAAACCCACCCAAAGGACAAAGGAATTACTACTTGGCACACTTTTCCATGCTGTAAAGTTTATTGTTTTCTATCCCAGTAGCCCAATGGAGACAGAGAGTGCTCATGTGGTCAGCAGGCCTTCTACATTCAGTGCTGCCTGGAGTCCATGACCACCACTGTGCCCCCAGGGGTAGTCATCGGGGGCCATGGGAGAGACCTTCCAGAGGCAATTCCTGAAGTGGAACCTCCAAGTCATATTCCACAGTCACCCACTGGTTTTCCCAGTGTTAGGTGAGCCCTACTTGTCTCAGCCACTTCCTTTAGTTGCATAAGACTCAGGCCTTCTGAGTAGCCATCTTTGGGTAAATCTGACATTTCAGTCTTTCACGGGAGGGAAGAGAATATCGAGAGAGAGCAGGAAGAAAAGCAGGCATTTTCTTGCCTTCCTTGAAAGCCTTTCCCATAGCCCAGGTATCTCTGTGTGGAGCGCCTTCTACCCTCAATGGAATAATCCTTTTGATTAGCCCACCATGTCAGACCAGGTGGTAGATAAACCAAACATTTATTGTTGCCTCCAGCCACCCTCACTGCAGAATATATGGTTGGATGTGTAGATGATTTTCTGAGCCAGGCAATTGGAAAAACATCTAAATCTGACTTGTTCCCTGAATGAATATAATGTGGGGCGTGGGGTTGGATGGGAGAGGAGAAAAGCGACCTGGAGCTGTGTGAAATCGGGCAGTTTCTGTTCCCAGGGCCTTGGGTCCACGTACTTCAGTTTCAGTTCTTGCAGGTTTCCCTCCTTGGGAGAGAAATTTTGACTTTCAGGTTGAAAGAAGCTAAATGGAGCTGAAACCACATCATTTGACGTACTTTCAGGTTGAGTGGAGGAGAAGAAAGAGGTGGAAAGGTTGCCTCAGCCTCATTCCAATTTCTCCTACAAAAGCTTGCCCCTGACTCACTTCTGGAGTCCTGATTCCTGGTTAACTTCCCTCCCAGCTATATTCAAGTTAAACTGTGAACCCAAATTTCTATGTATTTCACTTCTCCTAGAAGCCCACTCCCTGTCTGTAAGGGAGGGGCAAGGCTTCCCCAAAAGACCCATCTGCCCCCCAAACGTCTTCTTGCTGACCTTTCTGAAATTCCCCTTAGGGCCAGGAACAGCAATCGATAGAGAATCTGGGTTTGAACCCACCTCCATCATTTACTATCTATATGATATTGGTGGGTTAACCACCAAACTCTTGATGCAAACATTAATGTTTTTTTTAAATTGCTAACATTTGTCTTACTACCCCAAAATCACATTGTTGCTCCAACTTTGATGAGTCAGTCAACATGTTTAGTACTTATTTATTTATCAATAGTTCACTCCCCTAAAAGTGTCAGGTGGCTTTGGAGTATTGAGTAATGGAATAGTTAAGAAATGTTTAGGAGAATGGGAGACTGGTAGAGACTTGAGAGGGATGAGGATGGGCAGAGTAAGAAGTAACCAGAGCCCTGAGTTTGGGGAGCTGAGGAGGGCGAGCAGGAGGTTTATGACGTGGAGCTGGAGGAAGTGAAAGCCAGCCCCACCTAGCCCACAATTTGGCCACAGGTAGATACCCTCACACAAAGGTGCTCAGCTCCCCGGAAAAGCAAAAGGCCCCTCCCCCGAGGCTGTGATGGCAGTAGCCCCTCTCTGTCCTGCCCTGTGCATGACGTGTGCCATCTCTCGTTCCAGATTGCACCCTGTCCCCTATGAGGTCTCTGCCTGCGAAAATGGGTCACAGGGCAGCCAGTACCCCTGCCCATGTTACATGACATTTCCAAAAAGAAGGAACGAGGGAAAGAGAGAGAAAGAGAGAGAGAGAGAGAGAGAGAGAGAGAGAGAGAGAGAGAGAGAGAAAAAATAGAGAGATAATGTCCATAGAGGGAGAAAAACTGCTTTCAAGATTGCTTTGATTTCCAGAAATGAATTAGTGAGCATCCTGATGAATTCCTGCCACAGGTGGGACTACTTTAGATAGTGATCACTTCCTGGAATGAGAAGGAGATCAGGCCCAGAATAAGAGGAGGAATTCTAATGAATGCAGAATCACAATCAATTCGAATGGGCTTTACTAGGTGTTTCAAGTAACCAGAAGGTCTGCATCGCATGGTTAAAAAGAAGAGACTTAGAGAAACCCTATCAGGAATGGAATAAAATTCCATGTGTGTAGCTCAAACTTCCAAGGTCTGACTCAGTATTGGGCTCAGTATTGAGTCAAGCAGATCTCTGACAATGTAAGTCAGGTGAGCTGATTCCATAAGCCACGCATGATATACAGCTCTTCATAGGTATGTCTCAGGCTACTGCAAAGTCATTCAAGGGCTAAGCAACGGAAGCATACACCCCCACTGTGGGGACAGAGAGTCTCTACCCTGTAGCACTAGCCTGCTAGACATGATTCAGAGAAGCAACATTTTGAAGAGAAGGAGGTCATTTTGATGAAAATCCTTGAGTCACGAATCAAAAAACTTTTAGCTTGAACCAAAAGACACCCTGTTACCAAAACAAAGGCTGCAGGATTGACTTTCCCCAAGTTCCACAAACTCCCTGAAGCAATGATTACTGATTGTCCCCCAATACCTATTCTCTTCTTCTTCTACAGTACTTAGATCCATGATTGTTATGGGACACCTGGCTGTCAGATTAAAAACTACATTTCCCAGCCTTCCTTGCAGTTGTGAGACCATGTGAACTCAGTCGGGCCAACGGGGTTAACATGGTGTGTGTTACTTGCTGGGGATGGTTTTAAAAGCAAAATTGTACCCTTTGTTCCTGCCCTCTTCCTTGCCTTTTCCCTTCCTATCGGAATGTGGCTTAATGGTTGGAGTTCCAGCAGCAAATTGGGACCATGAGATAACCTGTGATGGAGGATGCAGATTAAAGATGCCTGAATCCCCAATATCATGAGTGCCACTGTAGCCCTGGACCGCCTGCTCCAAACTTGTTGACTGTAAGGTGTAAATAACCTCCTACCCTGCTCATAGCTAAACTGATTCACACCTGATAAGTTTTCTTCATAAGCTGCATGTCTTCTTACTTTATTTCCTCTTCCAGTTATTCCAATATTTCATCTTCCAATAATTCCAATTACTTAGTTACCAAAATGAAAATAGTAATAGCTAGCATTTATAGATTGCTTTTTATGTGCCAGGCAATATTTTAAGTGTTTTATATGAGTTAATTTATTTGTCACAACAACCTATAAAGTAGGTGCTATTTTTTCCTGTTCAAGTAGATTTATCATGGGAATGTTTGCAATAGCAAAAAATAGTACATAAACTATACTGGTGGGAACTGATTAAATAATTAAGAATATGTGTGTGTGTGTGTGTGTGTGTGTGTGTGTTAAACAATTATGCAGTTTTCTATATGTTGATATGGAACAGACTCTCAGGTATGTAGTTAAGTAAAAAAAGCAAGGTGTCAAAGTTTGTTTTTACAAGTCAGAAAATTAAGGCATAAAGCAGTTAAAGAACTTGCTCATGGTTGTTTTCTTATAAATAGTTTGATAGTTGAGTCCAAATTATCTGATTTCAACTCTGAATAGTGATGGAGAGGAAAGAGTTGGCCTGTGTCTTCAGCTACCAACTGGGGTTCAATCCATTGAGCAAAAAGTTGGAACAGGTGATTTCTGAGATGCATTCTAATTTTAATAGTTCCATAATTGCATGGCTAGAAGATGTAAGATCCTTAGTCAATCTATGAAGATTCACTTATGTGTGTAACATTTCCCTTTCTGCGACAAACAGAGTGAACTGGAACCTTTTAGATATGTTATCAGTGCTTTTGTTTAAGAATGATTCTAGATTCATCTGAAACCCAGTGAGAACTTGCATTTCCCCAAGTTTCTGGTTAATCAAACTTCTTCTCTATTTAGTCATGATTCATTGAGTCAAGAACAAACTAATTAAATCATTTCCATGTTCAAGTCACCATGCTACATGATCAGGGAGACTTAAAGGTGAAATAAAATAAAACAAAATAAGGACCATGACATTGTTCATGCCCTATCCCACCCAACCTGTGAACTCTTAGCATAAAAAGCTCACACAGAAGAGTCTTCCATTTGTTCAGAAGACCTTGGTAAAGTCATTCTTTGAGTATCAATTTTCTCATATTTGAGTTGGGATCGATAAAACTTGGATCATAGAGTTGGAATGAAGATTAAGCAGCATGAGTAAACACATTATAAATTTTAAAAAAAACACTACAAGTATGCATAATTTCTAACTCATAATCTCCACTTCTTTTATACGTATTCTATATAATTTCTTCCTCATGACAACCCACCAGGATGCCACACAGATAGTGTGCAGAGGAGGAAACTGAGACCCGGACACATGAAGTAACGTGGCCAAGTTCACACCTACTATATGAAGAGTCATTCTTAGAGCAGACACCTCAAAAGCTGCAATCCTGACTGTGCCCCCTCAGACAGTGACGCAATGGAGAGCTATTTTGAACATGGGACCTGGAGTCAGGGTCCCTAAGTGTGAATCCCAGAGCTGCCGCTGCCACTTGAGCAACGGTAGGAAAGTGTTTTAACCTCTCTGTGCCTCAGCTTTCTCATCTGTAAAAGGGAGATGCAATAAGAGAAGAAGGGGATGAAAGTGTAATGATTCTCTACAACAATTCGCTCACGTACTGGAAGTTTCACTTTCCACTTAAAGATGGCACTTTCTAAAGCCTAGTCCTGTGCTCTGTTCAAAGGAGCATTTAGGCCTGTTCTTCCTCCAGTTCATGGGGGTCTGGCGTCCACACCTGTTGCTGTGGCCCAAAATATCAAAGGAAAAGGACATCACAAAAGGTACATTGTTTCCTGGGCTGGGGGCCAGGGCCAGGCTGCGAGCTCACCTCGTGCAGAGAATCTCCACCCTGGACAGGGAAGAATCTTGGAGCACCAGAGGCAAAGTGGGAAGAAGGGATCAAATCCTAGCTGCCCAGGCTCGATTCTCACCATGTAAACACGCTGGCTGCACAGACACCCATGGCCACACTAGTGTACACATTTACATTGGGACGCAGCAGATGAATTGGCTCAATTCACTAACACTCTTGTTTAATTTGGAGCCTTGAGCGCCCAACTGCCAAGCGAAATGGCTGTCTTAGAAAGTGGCTGTGTATTTTAAAGGCACATTGCATGCATTTTAACGAGAGATTTCCTCTGTGTGTTTATTTCCAATAGTACAAGTGCCAAAGGGTGGTTAAGTTTGCTGCATCTCATCTCTGCTTGTTGGGACAAGATGACTGGCCTGCCTGAGGGCATTGAATGATGGGCTACAAGGAGTGAATTGGAAATCAGTGGGGTTCCTTTGTTCTTTATTGTTCAGCAAGGGGGGAGAAGGAAGGGGCTGCGCTGACCTTACGCAGAAGATGTTGGAAAATCTTCTGAAGTCCAGGGTTCTTGTCCATGGTATATTTCATCCAAGCCATTATTGTTATGCCTCCTGTTTGAATATTGCTTGGTGGGTTAGAATTCTTTCACATACTAGTACATTCTGTCAGTCACTGAGCAGCCGAAAAGCTACTGGTCTTGTCCTCTGGTTACATCCTGGGGTATGTGTAGGATGGGCCTATACTCAGGTTGCATGCACAGCCTGATGCTGGCAGGAGCCATCGCCTTCCTTACCTGATGCCATGGGCCAGGTGTGTGATCTTGGACAGATTACTTAATCTCTTTCCTCAGATCCCTACTTGTGAGGATTAAATGAATTAATGCATGTAAAAAATTTAGAGTAGCACCCAAACTATATGAGAACTCACTAAATAACGTTAGTGATCATGAAAATGATGATGATGATGGTGATGATGATAAAGGTGCTGGTGATGAAGATGGTGTTAATAATGATGGTGATGATGATGATGGTGATGATGATAAAAGGTGCTGGTGATGAAGGTGGTGGTAACAATGAAGGTGGTGGTGATGATAAGGGTGGTGATGGTGAGGATGCTTCTCTCTCCTCCTTTTCGGTAAAATAACAATAACAATAGATTTCAGCCTCTTGAGGTCTATTGTGTGCCAGGAAGCCATCATGATGGGCACTTTCTATACACTGTGTCTGATATTTGACATCCCCTATATTATAGTTAGGAAAACTGAGGCTTAGGCTGGCTAAGTAAATGGCCTAAGGTTACCACACTAGTAAAAGACAGAGAATTTGAGTCTGCTTATCTTCAATCCATACCTTTTTCTCCACTACAGCTCCCGGGCATTTCATGTATCTTAAATACTTTTGGAAAGGTGGTGTATAGAATAAATACATAAACATACAAACAGATCTTTTGAAAATTTAGTTCTTGACTGTTTTGCCTTCCTTTTGTTTCATGCCTGTCTCTTCTTTTATATCACCTGCTACTAGTTTATGTTCCCTAGTTTTCTGTTCACAATACCCTCATGAAGAAACTTTTGTGAAACTTACAAGAGTTTTTTTCTAAGGCCACTTTAATATCAGCTTGAAAGTGGGTTAAATGGACAATGTATGAATAGGAAATGACAAAGGTTGTGACTCTTTTCAGGGGGCCTCTGAAACGAGCACCTTCCATGTGCCAGGAATAGTTCTACATGTAGGAACAAATACCCATTCTCGTGACCTGCATTCTGGAATATGATGCATACAGCGCCCACGCACATAATGGAAATAATTATATTTTCCCTAATTCACTAACGCTGTGTTCCTTACAAGGAAAGCCATACATTTTAAAGCATTCATATTTTTCAACCCAGTCTGGAGTCAAGAATTTTAGAATCCAGCCCCAGCTGAGAACGTCAAGGAGTCAGGAGACCAAGACTCAAGTCTTGGTTCTACTTACCTCATCTGTGACCTTGAGCAAGAATTAGCACCTCTGATCTTCAGGTCATTCATTTTCAACAGAGATGATGTCCAATCCCCCAGTAACAATGCCTTGGCTTTGCCTGACTCATAACCATCAAATAAGTTTTACATTGGCATTTCATTTCATCGTACCCAGCCTGGCCTCCCAGGATGTGGAGCATCAGCTCCCTGGATCTCTCCGGAGCACAGTGGTCTAGCAGCCGACGACCACACACTGACCATTCAATGACCCAACCCTTGTGTAGGTTAGGACAGAGAATTCTGAGAGAGGAACTCAGCAGCCAGCAACCATGCTGGCTGAAAATGAGTGACGGTGGAGGCTGTGAGGAAACCGCTGGTCCCAGACAAAACACCAGGCCCCCCCCCCCCCCCATCCCTCTTGCTTGCCCATAGTTGCTGCTTAGCTTGTTGATGGAACAAAGTAAAGCTATTTAAGCTAAATGGTGTTTGTGTGCAGTTTTGTTTGATGTATATCCTGAACCTAGATCCTAGTTTTGACCTTTTGGCTAAGTTCCTCAAAATTAAACATTGGTCCTCCAAATACCGCTGAAGGGTCTGTGTGTGGTGGGTCTGCTTCCTCAGTCCGTCCTGCTCCTCAGTGGAGCAGTTTGACTCAATCTTTGAATGTAAGAATCCTGATTCAAATCCCACCTCTTCACTCATGAGCTCTGTCACTTTGGGAAAGTTGCTTGATTGTCTGTGCCATGGTTTCTTCATCTCCAAAATGGCGATAATGATATTTGGGGTTATTTTGAAGATTCAATCGAATACTGAAGACCAAGCACTTAAAAAGTGATAAAAGGCAGAACAATCCAAAATAGCTGGTTGATATCAGGTAAAGTCAGGAGGAAGAAGGGAGGGGCTCCGGAGAGATAGCTGTGTCCAATGTACCTTGAGCAATGGCCCTATACCTTGAGCAAAGGGGATGGTAGTCAACTTTGTTCTATGCCCACCAAGAGCTAAACAGCTTCCAAATCTCTTGGCATAGATACACATTTCCTTATTTTATAGGAAAACAAACTATGGCTCAGAAACCCTAAGATACTGACACCACACAGGTAGCTCAGGAGCTTCCTGAGGAAGAGGAGCACTTGGGTCTTAGCCACCACTGCGTCCCTAGCCCCTTTACCCGGAAGCTTGTCCCTCTCAGATGACCCATGTCTGGTGAGCAAGAAGTGAGATGACACAGCAAGTGGGCATAGCAACTGATGGGGAGGGAAGTTATTAAAACCGTACTTGCCAGACTACTTCTATGTCCCTGTGGCCTGCTCTCAGACATGAAACACCTCAGGCTTTTAAAAAGGCAGGCCAGTTGCCAGCGGTTTTATGGGGCTCTCTCTGAGGTCCAGGCCCACCTTCCATCCCACTAAGAAGAAAGTGTGGCCATCATGCAACTGTCCAAACAGCTGCCCTCTTGTGCATATGGCCTCCTTCCTCACCCACCAGCAGGAATGATGCCTAATCCAGTCTTTTGCTGCTGATTCACCTTTTACCATCATCTCAACTTCCATCCAGTGACCTTTTTTTGCACCTGGGATTTCCTTCTCTTTAATCTCAGAGATAAAGACTCTGTTGCTTCTCTCACCCAAATGCCTGAAACCACTCCTTGGCCAAATCTGGACTCACTCCAGGGGGTAGGGGTATTGCTCTCCTCCCCACATGCCTCCCCTTTCCTTATCTTGTCTTCCAAGTCCCACCCTTGGCCACTTCCCAAGGGGAGGAGAGGCCTAGAGGATGGGCTTCTAAGGTGCCCAAACCAAGTCCACATAGTTACAGGGGCCTTAGACACAGCCACAGTGGACAGCAGTAGAAGACAATGAGAATGGAGCCAGCATTTTCAGAAAGGACAGAGGTGGTTTGGAGAGGGTCCCAGGTAAAGGGGCCACGTGAGCTCAGTCAAATAGATAGGTAGGATTTTGACAGGCCCAATCTGATGTAGAAGGAGATGCCCTACTGACAACCCTCCTTCAGGGTTAGTGGGGGCAGCCACTATGAAAACAGTAGGGAGTTCCTCCAAAAATTAAAAATAGAACTACCATATGATGAATTCCACTTGTGGGTATTCATCTGAAGAAACAAAAACACTAACTTGAAAAGAGATGTGCACCCCACGTTTATGACAACAATATTTATAATAACCAATATATGGAAGCCACCTATGTGTCCATCAATGAATAAATGTATAATGGAATATTATTTAGTCTTTAAAAAGGAATAAAATCTTGCCATTTGTGACAACATGGATGGGTCTTAGGGCATTATGCTAAGCAAAACAACAGAGAAAGACAAATGCCATATGATCTCAGTATATGTGGAATCTGAAAACAAACAACAACAACAAAACAAGCTCATATATACAGAGAACAGATTGACGGTTGCCAGAGGTGGGGGAATGATGGGTGAAGGGAATCCAAAGGTGCACACTTCCAGTTACAAGGTAAGTAAGTCCTGGGGATGTAATGCACAGCATGGTGACTAATAATACTGTGCTGCATATTGGAAAGTAGCTAAGAAAGTAGATCTTAAAAGTCCTCATCACAAGAAAAACATTGTAACTATGTATGGTGTGAAAGTTAACTCTACACTTATTGTGGTGATATATATAGAGATATATATATATATTTATTTATTCTAATCCTGCCTCTGCTCTTCTGAATGATAGCACTTAGAGCAGTCACTCAACCTCCCCAAGCCTCAATTCTCTTATCTGTAAAATGGGACTGTCAACATCTACCTCAATAGGATGAATGAGAGGACTACCATGTGTAAATCACGGAGCCCTGAACTTGGCCTTTGTTCTGAGCTACATAAATGATTCTCCACTGCCTTCAGGATCGAGAGCAAACCCTTCCCTCTATGCCTGTGAATCTTAATACAAACATATGTATTACTGTAACTTCATTTTCAACTCAGAAATTGATTTTTTAAATTATTTTCATAATACACACTACAAGATATAAAGCTCAACTAAACCTTGGCCCGTAGGAAGGGAAAAAGAAGGCCCAGGCCTCTCCATAGCAGAGGTCAGGATTTGATCAGCATGAACTTGTCACACTTACCAATAGAGGTCAAGGATACTTAAGGTTGAAAACTTTGGACTCAGGGGTTTTCTCAGGGTCCTTCTGGCTAAAAGACTATAAGTCTCATTTGAGCAGGACCAGGGGGAGAATCTTACCCTGAATGGGTTTGGGGTGCCAGTAGTGCCACAGGCTCTGGTTTCCTCACATATTTTACCTAAGCCTGCCTGTTGTCCCAGGCCATCATGGGACAGGAGGAGGCATTTAAAGTGAGTGGGGATGTGGGAGTGTGTGTGTGGGGCGGCGGGGCGGAGGGGGGGTGGAGGGGGGGAGATGGGGGATAGCACATTTTAGAAAGTTGAATGTTTTTTGTGAGACCCTTTATAATAGAAGCTAAATTCTGGAGTCCAAATGACTATCAGTGTTCCAGAACACTCCAGAATCTTCATGGAAGTTCTCAAGCCATCAGCCCAACTAAAACACTCAAACATTTAAGGAGGGAAATGTTGCCACCTTTTGCTTCCAGAGTACATGCTATAAATTTCAGGACCCATCTTCCGCCTACCATCTCCTCTCCCACTTGAGCAAGCACGCAGAGGATTCTGGGTGGCTTCCACATCCCTCACACCAAGTTCTCGTCATCTGGAGAACCAGGTCCAGCCACCACCGTTTCCACTGGCTGGACTGCTGAGGGGCATCCTGATCTCGGTTACGATGTCATACAAGCTACAGAGACGGAGAAGCAGCCAGGCCCAGCCCTCCCTTCTCCTATGCAGGGCATCCATCTCCTGTCACAGCTACTTATCTAATTGACTGCAGGCCCATTTTTGCAAAGGTAGGTTAAGGCCAAAGCCAAGACTGCTGCAGGAAGAAGATAAATTGCTTGCGGATCACCACCTGGGCTAGCAGTTCACTGGGGTCCTGGCAGTGACTAGACTTTGGTGGGGCATCCATGAGGCTGACACCAGAGCTCAGCTGGCCTCCGATGAAATTAGGCCCCAGGGAACTCTGAACTTCCTTCTCCTTGGAGCTGTGTTGACTCTGGGAGTACCTGTCCTCTTCACGTGTGTGTCTTCAGACAAGCCTGTGAGAATGAGGAAAAGAGGCCCCAGGCCAGTCTGGGGAGGAAGCTGGAAACACTGTGCCAAGTAGGTGTCAGACATTCTTCTCCAAGGCCCAGTGTGGGAACATTGCGTGGCCCAGGTAGCTCATAGCCTTGAGCCATAGACATACCCGCCCTCTACCTGCAGCCTGAGCCAGCTGTCTTAATAATGCCTATGTGTAGACAACAAGGAAGACAGGTGAGTGTGCCGATGGCTCAGGGAAACTCCTTCCTGCGACCACAGAAAGAACCCAACCCAACCCAGGGGGTGGAGATGGACTAGCCCAGTGGTCTGCAAACTGCGGCTGGCGAGCCACATGTGGCTCTTTGGCTCCTTGAGTGTGGCTCTTCCACAAAATACCGACTTCTGCGCATGGGCCACGAAGTTTCAATTGCACTGTACGTGTGCGCCCGCATGTGGTATGTTGTGGTATTTTGTGGAAGAGCCACAATCAAGGGGCCAAAGAGCCGCATGTGGCTCACGAGCCGCAGTTTGCCGACCACAGTACTAGCCTCATCTTTAAATGTGAAAAGAGCCCCTTTTGCAGCAGCTCCATCACTGCGGGTACCAAAATCCTTCCCTGTCCACTCCAGTGGTGGCCGGGATGGAACCGTTGTTCAGGGTTAGAGAAACCACTTCAGCCAGAGTTCTGGTCCTGACCTGAGGACAACATAGGGTTTTTCCCAAGGTCCAGGCACCCGCTGCCCACCCAGAGCTCCCACTCCGGCCTCCCCCTTCTGGTCCTGTGGCTCCTGAGATGGCAGCCCTACAGCAGTTTCAGTGACAGGACTGATTTGGCAGAAGAACCTCCTGCCTCTGGCTGGTCCTGGCCCAGGTTTCCACCCATCATGCCACTGCACTGACCAGCTGCGGGAAGTGAATGCTCTCAGGACCCTGGGCTTGAGTTTAGTCTGGGCCTTGGATGCGGGTGGAGAAAGCTTTCCCTTTCAAATCAGGTAGAATTACACCTTCTTATACAGTTTCAGCTGTAACTATTTTCGTCACACCTGCAATGCAACATGAACGAAGATTCATGTTGCCCACAAACAAGAACCTCATAGAAAACCATGTAGTGACCCCCCGACATGGGACCTAATTAAAGGACCCCAAAGGATCCTGTTAGACGCCCCCCCCCCCCCCCCCACACACACACACACACACTCCGGCTGGCTTGTCACAACCCAAGGAATTGCCATCCTTAAAGTTTCATTCCTTTGGGTTAAGATAGTGTCCCCTGTCAAAATACTAAAATTCCTGGAAAGGATAGCACACTGAGTATCATTCTCCAGCATCTTAGAATCCATTTATCATGTTTTCATCACCCTCACCCTGACCATCGCAGCAGCCCCCTCGCTGGCTGCCCTGCCGCTGTTCTCTCCTCCCTCCCGTTCATCTTCTTCTCTTCTGCCAGCAATTGCTTTTTATTAAAAAAAAAAAATCATCCTTGTCACTTCCCTGACTCAAAACCTTTGTTAATTCCCCTTCGCTTACAGAATACGACTCAAAGCCCTTAGAATTCAAGGCCTCGAATGTTTTAGCGTTAGCTCCTGCAAGGGGATGGCAGCCCGTCACCTCCCTCCCCCGCACCCTGAGCATTTCCCAGAGGAACCAGGCTCTTTCCCCCTCTCTTTCCTACACTGCTCCGCCCTTCCTCCGTCCCTCCCTCTCCCCACGATTTGAGATCCACCTGGAATTTTGTCTTGATTGTGCTGTGTTTCCACATCCCACCCCACTCCCTCTGCACTCTCCGTCCTGCCTTTCTCTTCATCCCAAAGATGCTTTATGGAGATGTCTACAAAGACACTCATCACACGGGCCAGTGATTATGGATGAATGTAAAGGAATATTATATTCTTTCATATATATATATGTGTGTGAATACAATGGATATAATAATATTCCTTTCCCCCTTTCCACTGTGAGCTCTGTGGGCAAGGACTGAGTTTAATTCATCCGTATGCCCCAAATCCCAGCACCTGGTACACAGCCAGCCTTCAACACATGTGTGTTCTCTTCCACCCCTGACCGTCAGCTGGGAGATTTTTACTTGGGAGAAGGAGTGATGGGGAGGAGCAGGGTCAAGCAGGAAACACATTTTCATTGGTCTGAAGACAATAGGCTGTCCCTTGAAGACTGGATGAAGGAGAACAATCATTGGAGGCAAGAACTCAGGACGGGCACCCCTTCCTGGTCATGTTCTCCAGACAAGCCCAATCCTAGCAGAGAGCTAGCCACTGACGGCTTTTAACACCTTTCTGACCACGTTGCTGTACAACTGAAACCGATACAGAATATGATTGAATGCAAACTGTCACTTAAAAATAAACAATTAAAAAAGAATAAGTGCACTAAAAATAGAACTTCTCTGCCCGAGTTCACGTAATTTTATTTTGATCCCCAACTTATTTAAAAGTATGTTCAAGTTTTCAAATGTGTATTATATTTTTGTTGTTAATTTCTAACTTGTGCTTTAGTCAGAAAACATGATCTATGTGTTCCTGATATTTTTCTTTTTTAATTTGGGAACCTTTCCTTGTTGCCTAAGGTATGGTCAATTTCTATGAACATTTACACAGGAAAAAACACATAAGCCCCAATTGTGTGGTGCAGGGCTCCCTATATGTCCACCAACACAGCTTGTTCAGTAAGCCGTTCAAGTCCTCTCAGTTGTATTAACTCCTGGTCTACTCGGCATTGCATTCAACATCTCCCACCTCGATGGTGGGATTCAGTCGATCCTTCTAGTCCGCTGAGCCTCCACAATCGTATCTGCTCTGGCTTGCTTCAGAGCTATCCGCTGCAAGGAAGAGAGGGCTTGCAAACTATGAAGCATCACGTGAAGGTTCATTGCTACTGTTGAAAATGTTCACAACACCTCACATCATCTTGAGAAGGGTTCTTAAGAGCTTTTATGTGCCTTCTTGTCACCTTCATCATCATCATTCCCACTGCTGAACACCTAGTGGGTGCAAGCTCTTCTCATTTCCCCCGGGTTTTCCCTCAGATGCCCATGAGGAGGTGCCACTTGTCACAAAGGGAAGAGCCTTACTTGGACCCCAAGCTAACAAAGCGGCAGAGCCTGGAGCGGAGCCCAGGTTGGCCTGTCTCCAAAACCCATGTTTTTATTATGTTTTGTTTCATTGCTTAAATTGTTTTTCTAATGATGAAATATTTCATACATATACATAATAATAAACATAACACTATATAGAATGTGTAAAGAAAAACAAACAAAACCCATGTCCCCACCACAAGGCCTCAAACATTGTACATGTTGAATGCTTTTCCAGCCACCCACGTGCCCACTCTGTTCTCACGTCCTTCACCCCCTTCTCCAGGGTAACTACTCACCTGAATTTTATCATTTTTTTCACCTTGTTCTTTTTTTCAAGTTTTATTATGTATGTATATACTACATAAGTATGCACAATGATATATTGTGCATAATTCTGAACTTCGTTTAAGGTTCATATGACAGTATTCTTCTGCAACTTGGGAGATCTACCTGTATAGACAAGACTGGAGGAATAGATTCATTTTCACTGCTGTATAGCATTCCACTATATGATTATATCACCATTTTTTAAGTTTCTTCTACTATAGTGGATATATAATTTGTTCCTACTTTTTCTTATAACAGCGGTGCTATAAATACTCTTGGTGTACATAGGCAAAAGTTTCTCTAGAGCATAAATACTAGAAATGTGTCTTAGTTAGCTTAGGCTGTCATAGAAAATACTCTAGACTTGGCAGGCGAAACAACAGAAATTTGTTTCTCACAGTTCTGGAGACTAAAAATCCAAAATCAAAGTGCCAACATGGTTGGTACCCGGTGAGAGCTCTCTTCCAGGCTTGTAAAAGCCACCTTCTCACTGTATCCTCACATGCCAGCAAGTCAGCAAGCTCTCTTATATGGCACTAAACCTATTATGAGGGCTTCACTTGCACGGCCTCATCTAAACCTAATTAGCTCTCCAAGGCCTCATCTCTGAATTTCATCACACTGGGGTTAGGGCTTCAACATATGAACTGGGGAGGGGGTCACATTCTGTCCATAGAAGAGTGGAATTGCTGGGTAATAGTTTACTCATATCTTCAACTTTACTAAACACAGTTAGTCCTCTGTGTCCGCAGATTCTGCATTTGCAGATTCAACCTCATCAAAAATATTTGAACAAAAACATCCCAGAAAGTTTACACCCAAACATGACAGTGCAACAACTATTTACATAGTGTTTTCATTGTGTTAGGTATTATAAGGAGTCTGGAGATGACTTAAAGTATATGGGATAATGAGCGTAGGTTATAAGCAAATACTATGCCATCTACACTAATAAAAGACAAAGATGCTAATTGATCACACCTTTGCTATGCTCATCAGCCAATCAGAAGAGTATGCAAATTAACCCAACAAAGATGGCCATTAAATTTGCATACTGCAGGCATTTCCCACTGTGCCACCACCCCACCACCACCCCCCAGGTGGGCGGGCGGCAGGCCCACCCCAGCGTGGAATCCAGGCCTGCTGTGTGCGTCCCGGAGAGGGAGGGCAGGGGGCAGCGTGATCTCGAGCTGCCGCCCACCCCAGCTCAGGATCTGGGCCTGCCGTGTGCAACCAGGGGCAGGCGGGGCAGTCGGGGCAGGCGGCAGCACGATCCCGAGCTGCCGCCCACCCCAGAGCAGGATCTGGGCCTGCCATCTGCGACCAGAGGAGATGGGGCGGGCTTCGCAGGATCTGGCGTGCCATCTGCCACCAGGGGGCCCTGAATAATGTGGGGTACTTTCCCCATATCAAGGCCCATATCCTTAATCACATCTACAAAGTCCTCTTAGCCACATGACATGACACATTCATGGGCTTTAGGCATGAAGCCATGGGCATCTTGGGCCCAGTAGTTTGCCAACCACCAAAGTCAGTGGAGAGCACTGAGCAGAAGAGTGGCCTGCTTTCTGAGTGGCTGTTGAGAAGAACCAAGCCTCTGCTGGTATCAAGGGGTAACTCGATTGCTGAACTGTTGTCTGAAGAAGTCAATTAAAAAACCCATGCTCCTGACTGGCTTCCCAACTCACCCACCCACCTCCTTCAATATGCATGCCATTAGCATCCTTCAGTCAGATTCACAATGTTTTCTCTCCAAAACTTGAAGGATCTTTTATGTGTCCTGACCTGTTTGTCTTTCTTGCCCCCTCCCTGGGCCACCTGCCTTGTTTGTTTCCTCCCCACCCACCCCCTTCTCCCCATCTTCCCGGTGATGACACTGGCTGACACATACCCACACCCCACCTGTGCTCCGGGAATCTGGAGTGCGTCCAAGGTCAGAGTACAAAGGAGCATTTGTCTCTCAAAGGCACCCAGAGAAATGGTGCCCAACCTCCCCACAGCCCACCATCACGAACCTGCCCAACAGACACAAAACCAGCGGGCACTGGAGACCTTAGTGGTGGAAGAGGTCCAGAGAATCGCATCTGGCCGCCCTTTACACAGGAGCAGATGAAGGCCCTGAGGGGAAAGTGCTTTTGCCCAAGGCCACCAAGCCAGTGGGGGCAGCTGTGTTGCAGGCAGAAGTTACCATCCAGGCAATTTGTAGGGAAAGGGGTGATACTGTCCATGCCTAGGTTTTGGATGCAAACAGGTAGTCTCATCATAGTCTAAAAACTAAAATAAAATGAAAGTGTCCAAAATTAATTAGCTGCTTGGGGAATTTGTTGTTGAGAGCTAATTTTATGTCAATCTGAAACTAGCAACTACCAGTATATTATAGCAAGAGGCTTGTTGATAGTACATGATGATTAATACCTTGTTATCTGCGTGGCGAGGGAGGGGGCTGAGTGGTTTTGGGAGGAGCGCTTCAGGCTGAGGAAGCAGCAAGTGTGACCGTCTGAGGTAAGATCCCCCTTGATGTTCAGAGAAAGAGCAAGGAGGCCTGTGTGACGAGCAGGGTGAGCAGCTGAGGGGAAGTGAAGGAGATAAAGTCAGAGATCACTCACAGCCTTTAGGGTTTTACCTAAGTGGGCTGAGAAACTCCAGTAGGTCCCGTTGCGGCTAGAACACAAGCTGTGAACAAACAAACACGGTGGTTTAATATGACACCAATTCATCATCTTGCAGTCCTGGAGGTCACACGTCCACATGGATCTTGCTGGGCTGAGCTCAAGGTGTCAGTGGGGTTGGGTTACTTTCTGGAGCTTCCAGGGAGAATCCCTTTCCTCATGTGTTTTAGCTTCCAGAGTCTGACTTCCCTCTCTGGCTTGTGGCCTTCTTTCTCCAGCTTCAAAGCCAGCAACAGGGGGTCAGGCCCTTCTCACATCCGTCCATTCCCACAGCTGACCATCCGTCCATTCCCACAGCTCTCCGGCCCTGACCACAGTGTGGCCAGGTTCTCTATTCTTAGAGACTCACGGGAATAGGTTGGGCCCGCCTGGGTGATCCAGGGTACTTTTCCCAGGTCAAGACCCATACCCTTAATCACATCTACAAAGTCCCTTTAGCCACCTAAGATGACACATTCACGGGAGGTGGGCATTAGGCTACGGACATCTTGGGGATCATTAGTCTGCCAACCACCAAACTCAGTGGAAGCTCTGAGTAGAAAAGTGACCTGCTTTCTAAGTGGCTGCTGGGTAAGAGACCAGACTATGGCAGGCAAAGGTGAGGCAGAGAGTCCAGTGAGAGGGTTACTGTAACTTCCCAGGTGTGAGGGGACGGGGAAGTGGGTAGAAATCATGGAGGCTGTGAGAGGCAGTCCTATTGCAGGCATATTTTAAAGGGCGAGCTATTAGGACCTCCTGATAGAGTGGACGTGGAGGGCAACAGGAAGAGAAGAGAGGGGAATCCAAGGATTTTGGTCAGAGCATCAGAGAATGGAGTTGCTTGCTGGAGGGGAGGACTGAGAGGAACGGGGGTGGGGAGGGATGACATCAGGTAATACTTCCACCGCACAGTTCAGCCATGTCTCTACTCTGGCCCCCAGCTTTCAGGATCTTATATTTCACTTATGAAATCAAGACACACAAGATAACACAACTGATTAATTACGGATACATCAGAGCTTATTTCGGCAAATGAACACTATCCCCAAAGCTGTCATCTCGGGAAGCCATATACATTTATCCTGAGGCTGCTGCCAAAATATCTTTGGAATTCTTTTCTAGGAGTTGGACTGATTTATGGATCCTGCCAGAAAACCGACCTTGTCATTACTCCTTCAGAAGGTCACTTTAAACGCTTTATTCACTGGACCTGACTCTGCTTGCAAAAAACTGGAACCATTTGTCCCCATGATGACAATCTGCCACCACTGAGGATAGTCACATCTCCAGCTGTGGCTCTGTCACTGGAAAAGTCAACTGCCATCTCCAGGGAGGACAGATTTTCTTCCACTCACCAGTGCTCCCTTCTGTGGGCGTGAGGGCCACCTCCTTCCTAGAGCCCCAGGGATTGCCAGTAACATGGGGGAGGGGGATCTTGACAACCCAGCACTCATCTGTATTGCATAGATTCAGGTACAATATGGTTTAAAAATAGTGTTACTTTATGACAGTAGATCATCCATGTGTTTCACAAGATACATTTTTCTCTGGTTTCAATAGCAGACATATTTATGTAGCTCCTAAGCTACTGGGTTGTTCAGATCATATGGTCCATGTGAACACATAACTGGTCATATTTCTTGCTTCACTCTCAGAGCTAGATTAAAATCCTCGGCACCCGGTTTGCTCGGTTGTAAAATGTAGGTGCTCATCACACCTTCGTGAGGCAGTTTTGAAGAGGAAATCAGGCATTTCATATGAAACACTTCACACAATGCCCAAGAAATTCTTGAGAAATCTTGGCCGAGACGGTTAACCTCAACCCGTGTGCGTGATCACATTTATCAGATTACTGCTCACCTTTTGCCTTTCCCTGCAAGAACCGCCAACGTGCAGGTTCCAACCGAGGTGGTTACTTTCTTGATTCTTGTCTGCTTTTAAAATTCCCTTTGAGGAACTTGGCTGCCTAGTTGGTTATGGGAATTAGGTAAGTGAGCAATGCCCTTCTTCCTTCCCCTCCCATCCCCTCTCCTCCGACTGCCAGGCCATCCCAGACACAGGCAACAGCTCTAGCCAGACCAGCATTCTACCAAGTATCAGTCTCCTCGAGCCCTTCATTGCTGGCATACAATGTCAGCTGCTGCCTGGACTTCACCTGTGAGAACCACACACCCATCTTAGGCTCCACGGGGGAAACAGCCTGTGCTGACACCTGGATGCTGAGGGAGGGAGGTGAAACGATGTAAAACTTTGGGTCTCCATCCCTTGCAATGAAACCAACACCCAAGTTTTCATTAACTTGACAAATCACCATGTGTCAGTGCCAGGAGGACTTTTCTCTTTCCTTACAGGGAATTTTAGGGACATTTTAACTGGAGGCTCCTGGAGCCCATGCCTCACGCTTCAAATCTGACTCACAAGTAAATCAGTGGTTTGGAATTTTAATCCAATCGGGGAGATAGTGTTGACCAGAATATCTTTTAGAATCACTCTCCTCCCCTGCCAAAATGACAGTGATAATGGTCCATTTGCTGTCTTTGGCCCTGGGTTAGAGTGGGCCCAAAGGGCAGTAAAACATCATGAGCCAGCGTTGGTGAGGCTATTGGCCACATTAGCTGAGAAAATAGATTTAAAAGTGCCTCGCTCTGTGCCAGGCACATAATTGGCACTTTATTCATGTCAGGTTGTTTTCCCCATCCCTCACGGTTTCCCACCAAAACCAGACCATATGCCAACACCGTGACCTGGCTGTGAAGGCCCTCCTCCCAGAGCCCATTGCCCACATCGCCGGCTCAGGTCAGCACTGATGGACCGGCCATGCCTATCTTGCTTCCTAAGGCTCCAGGACTTTAGAGAAACATCTAACCACTTGATTTGACAAATGACTTTCTGAGTGGAAAAGGGTTTTACATTTAATACATATCATAGGAGACATCAGAGCTATGCTCAGGAGATCAAATAGTTTCTTCAGCTAAAAATGTAAGCATGATCCCTATTAATATCTTTCCAACAAAGGCCTTGGGCTCCCCACCCCCGTGATTCTATGATCTCAGTTTATTAATGTTGCAGTCCCCTCCCCCTGGTTAAGCTGCCCTCACCGCAGACTCTCATTCCAGTCTGATGTATGCCCTCAGTAGAACACACCTCCTTGGCAAGCATTTAATGTAAAAAAAAAAATCCTCCATCATCATAAATCGTAAAATCAAACAACTGCACACCATCTCCTGGGAAATAAAATCTGAAAAGTTAAGAAGGGAAAAGAGAGGGCTATGATTATTTTAATCCTATTCCAGATGCTCAAGCACTCTCCCCAACAAAACCCAGATCAAACATGAGCCTATTAAAACAGATGATGACTGCAAAAGTGCATAACACGTTTAGCAAATAGTAGATGCTCAGTTAATATTTATTTTTTAAAAAAATAAGTACATACATACAAGCAGCCCTGTGGGCCATGCCTGCACAGGCCCAGCCTGAACAGACAAGATGGGTTCTTGTTACCAAAGTCAGGATGCCGTGATTTTCAAAACACCTTCATGCTTATTAGCTGGTTTGACAAATCAGCATATGGAAGCTTGCACCTGGCCTTCCTGAGGTCCCTCAAAGAATAGGTTAACACAGACACTCACACAGACACACTTACACACAGAGAGAATCCTGTTCTTGGAAGACCTTGGAACCATGTGAATATTTTGGAACTTCTGTCAGCTCTACAAAAGTTGCTGAGATAGGGAGCACTGATGCTTTATCAAAACCAGAGTGAATAACAGCACTGATTCATCACCACCACCAACAAAAAAGTGTCAAAAGGATACTGATATTGAGGAATGGATAACGGAGAAGGTCAAAAAGGCAGACATACCAACCCCAAAAGTTCCATTTCATTTAGCCAATCCAACCCTGAAATCAATGGCAAAGCCATGTAATTCCCTGGGCCTCCGTTTATGCAGATGGAAAATGGGAACAAAGAGGTTGCTTTCCATCTACCTGCCAGGATTCTTGGGAGAGCAAAGTTACCCAGCCTGAGAAAGGTGTTTGGAGAATGGAAACATAAACTGGCAGCAGCGGGTGAAGGACAAATGCGTGAGAACCCAGGAGAGAGGTTCTTGGTACTGAGCTACAGAGGGATTCCTTGCCGAAGTGGCCCAAGGTAACAGGAGTAAGAACGTTCAGACTAACAGGTTGTGTTTGCTGATTGGAGGCCTCTGTCCTGCTGCCTAGGCTCACAACCTTACTGTCCTGGGAGTGGATGCTGAGCTGCCATCTACCAGCTCCACAACCTGGAGCTTCCTGGGCCCATTGCCTTCTCTGTAGAGGTAGACTCATGTCTTCTCCCTCACAGAGGACCACTGCCAGGACCCAGGGAGGTAGGTGAGACCAGAGTGCACACAGAGGTGCCACACACGTTAACTCAACCTGAAAGTACATCCTTCAAAGAAACTGGTCCACTCTCAGAACACTCGGAGGGGAGAGGCGCTTCCTCACAGCTTCCTGTGTGTGTCTTGGGTTCTGCCTCATTGCTCTGGGTTTCCTCCCACCACCCTCCCTGCGGCACTTCCAGAGCCTTGGAGAGTCGCACTGTGGGAAGCAAATGGCCTTTTGCCTCATCCTCTGCTCCTGCTGGTGGAGGCAGTGCCTGAGGGGAGGCAAGAAGGCCTGATGTGGTAGCTGGGGGCAGGTCTGCACAAACAGGGTCCTACAGAAAAGAGGGAAGCAGGCGAAACCCAGCTGCATTCCAGCATTTTCCCCAACAAAGCTCAGGTCCCCCCAAAAAGCACTGCACCAGCTTGTCCCCCTCCCTATAATCTGGTCCCCCTTGTCAAAGCCTCCTTAGACTCAGGACTGTGAGAGCCAGTGGGACAGGGCATCATTTCATCTGGATTGTCATCCTAAGCCCCCTGAAAACATCCTAGCAAGCAATAATGGGGGCACTAGAGAAAGTCTCAATATTTTGGAGAGCCATTCATAGAGTGCACATGCCTCATGTGAGAGTAGACAGGCTGACCATGCCTCAGGGCTCTGTTGGATGGAACTGTATTGATTCAATGTGGTCACTCTGGTTAGCTGGTGCTGACAACAGTTCTGACTAGGCCCAGCCCCAGTGGCTCAGTGGTTGAGCATCAACCTATGAACCATGGTTTGATTCCCCCTCAGGGCACGTGCCTGGGTTTCAGGCTCCATCCCCAATGGGAGGAGGCAGGAGGCAGCTGATTGATGGTTCTCTCTCATCATTGATGTTTCTGTCTCTCTCTCCTTTCTTGTCTGAATTCAAAAAAAAAATATTTTTTTTTAAACTTCTGACTAGGAGTTTGTAACTTAAAATGGCTGCCATGATTACTTGATGAGTGCTATTGTAGCACAAACTTTTTCTAAGCAAGGAGTCCATTGGAGGAAAATAATAAAAGACTTAGTGGCCACACGGATAAAACCCACCAACCTCGCCCATTTTGCAGGCTAAGAAACAGAGTCCCAGAAGTTAGGTCTCTCCCAAACCCAAATGGGGCAGAAGCGAGATTACAGGTGACTACCCGGGATTTCCCTCCCAGTGCTGTTTGGTCAAGTTGCTCTGCTACATCCTGGGTCCCGCCCTCTCCACACAGCCCTGCTAATTTCCCGGTGACACCTAGTAAGGTTGGCCAAGTGATGGACACATGCCAACAGATCCTTCCAGAATTGTGCTGTGCATCAGGCAGGATAGATGTGGATACTTAATTTAAAATTAATTAAAATCAAATAAAATTTATAATTCAGGTTCAGACTAGCCATGTTCCAAGTGCTCAGTAGACCCACGTGGCTAGCGGTGCCCACAATGGGCAGTACGGACATAGACATTTTCATCACTGAAGAGAGTCCTACTGGGCAGCACTGCTCCGGAAGTAGTGACTCTAACAGGGAGGTGTCTGGACCCTGCATTTGGCCTGGACTTAGGGTCTATGGGACCCCAAACCCTAAGGACCTGGGGATCCCAGAGAGAAACAGCCTAAAGGACCACTTCCTTCTGAGACTGGCCTTATGGTTTCCATGACCAGAAGCCTCACTCAAGACTCAGCCACCCTGAATGCAGTATTCACAAGTCACTCTGTCATCGAAGGAAGAGCATCAAAGTGGGAGTCAGGAGAAGGGGGTTTTAGCGCTCCCCCCCCCCCCCCCGTCGCCTGTTACAAGCTGTGTGTCTTCAGCAAGTAGCTCCCCCTCTCTGGTCCTCAATCCCCCACTAGAGAAACAACTCTGTCTTCTCAAGTCTTAAAATTCATGCCACCCGTCATCCTTTCACTCATCTCTCTCGGGGACCTGTCTTATCTTTCTTTGGTGCGCGTGCATTTGGAGGGATTTTCATCTTAATCAAGGGAGCCGTGGAGAAGGCAGAGGCAGTCGCCTTGGCCAACACCGACATATGCTCGAATGCAGAGAAAAACCTCTGAAGAGATTCTAAGGCAGCAGAGGGCCTGTAGGGTACTGTTTTCCACGCAGGAATCCAGTAGAGGGGGACATTGCATAGAGGCCGTTCCTCACAGGCCAGTTCCTGACTTGATCCTGTGGCTGTGAGTGCCCAGATGCAGAGGGCAGGAAATGTGTCTCCTTCATCCTCGCAGGACCCCAAATCTCTCCACACACCAAGCTTAGTGAGTCACAGCCAGAAGCTCCGGGGCAGGCCCAGGAAAGCCCCGTGCTCTTTCTGTGCCGTTAGCCCTGATGAGTTTTCCCTTCCCATGTCCAAATTATAAAATCGAAGCTCATTTTCCCAGGTGTCTTACTTAGCAGCTGTCAAGAGTTGGAACTTGGCAAGACGAACAATGGGGTTTTAAAGCTTAAAATGCACTGATGTCCCGGACGGGTTTTCCCCTCTCTGCCCTCCACTCCTTCCTCAGAGAATTGTTCCTTGTCTGCCGAGGTTGCTTAAGCCCCTGGCAGTGTGCCTCTTTCGATAAAGAATGCTCTTAAGGAAATAAAATGGCATTCACCATTCACTTTTTCCTAAAGGCCTCATTTAACTTCCCACGTTGACAAGGGGACGTCAACCTCCTCCTCAGATAAAGGTTGATTGGCAGGCCGTCCACAATCTCTCACCATCTTCTCAGAACAAGACTCACCCGGCCTGGGCACAACTGAAAGCAAAAGGCTGGTTGGAATTTCCAGCTCCTGTGATTTCTCCCTTTAGGTCTTCAGAGGTAAAGATGAGAGTAAAGACTCTCAAGAAAGCCCCTGACTCTGTGTGAGCACCCACTGCAGGGTGGCAGGGCGGTGGGGGTGGAGGGGCAGCAGGGCACACGTTATTTGCAAGTTCCCAGTGAGATTTTCACAGAAAGGCTCTTTTCCTTGTAAAGGTCCCACTTAAGGGTTAAAGCTCAGAAGGTGCTGCCTGGATCCAGCCACACCAGCATCTCCAAAGCCCCAGGCTTTCCAGCAGGGAGGAGAGGGGGAGGGGTGCTGAAGCCTTGACCTGGGTAGTGACACCTTCTCTTTGAACCAGAGGCACCCGTCCTGGTACCTGAAGCTGTGCAGGGCAGCTGGGCGGGTGTCTGCAAGCAATCTAAGAGAACATGCGTTGTGGGCAGAGGGAGATTTCATCCCTGGCGGTTGGTCTCCAAGCTGAATAGACAAAGGAGCAAGAAATGGGGAGATTCCTGAGCAAATAAGGTGGATCTGCTGGTCTACCTGAGTAAGGACTCCCACAGTATTTTCTAAGGCACCGGACTGCCTGGAGAATGCAGGCAGAGTATAGACAGACGTAAGGGTTCACCAGAAGAGCCTGGGGTGAGAGGAAGGGGCCTCCAGGCTTTGGGGCCAGATATGGCTTCAGGTCCCAGCCCCATGACCTCTACTCAGATAACCTGAAACAAGTCACCTGGAAGTGCTTCACTTTTCTCATCTTTTGTGGATTTACTAGAGGCCCAATGCATGAAATTTGTGCAAGGGGCTCGGCCCTCGCAGCTACAGTGGCTTGCCCCGGGCTGAGCCCCAGCTTCATCCGGAAGGTCTTTAGATTGTCCAGTCTAATTAGCATATTACACTTTTATTATTATAGATTACTGCGAGGAATCGATGAAATGATCTGTGTGAAGGTGCTCAGCACTCTGCCTTGCATGTAGTGAGTGTTCACTAGATGTGAGCCGCTACCTTTATTCTCTGAATGAAATGACACGTCAGTGTTCCGCATGTAGAGACACGGACACACGAGAAAGCTCTCTTTCACAGGCTGCGGGGATTTCTTTAGGATTGACATTCTGAGGCCTGTGTGACTTCAGACCGACCCACACAGAAATGTCACGGGGGAGTTGGATGGGTGCTTCCTAATATGTGCTTCCCGGTCTACCCAACAGCCCTCTTGTGTTTGGAATTCTACAGAGGAAGCCACATGGGCAGTATAAATGGCACAGTGCCAATTAACCAAAAAACAAATATTTCTCAGATCCCAGGGCAATAAACTCTGAAAACACCACACCTCCACCTCATTCTAGCCCTCACTGTAAAACTATAACCCTTCATTTCGGACCCCACTGGAGTAGCATAGTGGAATTTGGGGTGTTATCATTGTGCCAACAGCCGTGCGCTGGGCAGGGTGTGACCCTGATGGTGTTAAGTGGCGTGTGCTTCAGTCCCCATCCTTGTCCCTTGGCCATGGTCCATGAGGTGCTTCCTGTGCAACCCAGGGACAGCACACTTCTGGAGGGTTCTAATCCCAGGCCAGCTGCTTCTGCAAGTGAGAGTGACATTATCATGTGATAAGAACCTGAGTCCACACAAATTAAAAAAATTTTAAAAGAATGAAAAAAAAAAAGCATTGTTTTCCAGTTTGGTAAGAAATTATCTTATGACACATTGTCTCAAGTGATCATTAACAAGTGGCCACCCCTAACTGAACAGTGGGCTGGTTTATTCATTCATTTCACACACTTGTATTAAGCACCTACTATATGCTAGGCTCTGTGCCAGACCTTGGAGAATGAAGAATACACTGGACTTTAAAGCCTTTAAAGACCTCACAAAGATGCAGGGGAGATGGACAACACAGGGTGACCAGTGCAGTGCAGGGCACAACCAGGGCGCTGTGGAGCCCACGGGGGGAAGACAGTCAAGGATGAACAATTCTGTCTACAACCTGGAGGCCAAGGTCCTGAGATAGGAGAGTCAACCTGCCTGGGTCACAGGAGGGCTCCTGGGGACATGGAGGAGGAGGCAGGTGCCGGTAAGAGCATCTGAGGCCAGCAAAGGTCACAGAGATCAGGTACAAAGACACAGAGGTGGCAGCCGCTGAGTGGGCGTGGCAGCCAGTGGGTGGGGAGCCTAATTCCAAAGCCAACATTCTTCCCCCACACCCACGATTTCTCCGAGTTTCACAACGCACACAGCCGTAGCATAATTTGTGCTGAACTTGAAAGAACAGAGTTCAGATGCCAGAGGTGGAAAAGACCTGCAGGCGTCCTACAAAGGTTATGTCCTTGACCTTCAAACACAGAAGCCACATGTCAGGTTCCAAAGCTCTCTAATGACGTACACACCATGGCAAACTCTGATAATAGTGTCTGACCTTTCTCCTAGAAAATCAGGCAACACGTCTTCCCATGGACCCTGTCACACTGTGAGCCAATGGTCTCCTGCTTGGCACGTATCATAAAGAGCCTGATAGTATTATTACCTTAATAATAGCAACTTAAAAAAAAAAAAAAAAAATCTCATAGAATAATGGAATGAATAAATGCCCCAGACATGGCACTTAAGCCCTCTCCCCAAGTCAGCAACCGAGAATGGAAATACTCCCCGTGAGCTGGTTGACGGAGTCCAAGGGCAGACCTGAAGCCAGCTCAGCCCATCACTTAGGTAGGATTTGAGAGGCACCAAAAACCTCGGTGGCAGAATTCCAATTAGTTATCCATATGTGAGTGAAGGTAGTGGGAGTGTGGGGCTATGTCTGTCTGTTTTACCTTTTTCTTAAACAGTGGAAAACGTCTCTCAAGTGGCATCTTGCAGACTGCCCCACATAAACCATAATAGCAGATTCTCACCTAGTGTTTCCTATGTGCCAGATGTTGTAACTCACTTAGTCCAACAACAACCCTGTCAGATACAGGTACTGTTATTGCTAATGTTTTACAGGTGACACAGCTGAGGCACAGAGAGCTTAAATGGCCTGCCCGCCATCACACAGCTGGTAGATGGTAGAGCTGGGGGGGGCTGGGGGGGAGGAGTCAAACCTGGGTGGTCTGACTTGGGAGCCCATCCTCTTACTGACCCCTCTAGGTGGCCCCAAGGTTGAAGGCATATAAACACAGTGTGCCCTGGTCTTAGCCCCGGGAGAAGGCAATGGATTCCAGGCTCCAGAGGAAGACCCTCAGGCACATCCCTGGAAGCATAAGATTCTAAAGTCACAGGGTTAAGACACTGTCTATTAAGGGTCACTTTAAGATAACATTTCCTTCCTCCTGGGAGTAATGAATTTGTGCAGTTGTAGGAATCGGTTTTCAAATACCAGGTACTTGAGAAAAATAAGACTTAGAACAGGTAAAATCCCAGCTGCAGGGCAGGGATGCTGGCCAGGGCGGACCCGGGGAGAGGAAGGGCTGGTCTCCAGAGTCTGAAGAGTAGGAGGGGAGGGTGATGGGAGAAACAACACCCCAGGACAACAAGCTGCCTGCCTGCATGTCTGCATGTGAGCTGGAGATCAGGCCGCAGCAAGGTGCCTGTGAGGCCATTTGAAAGGGCCTCCGGGCAGGCAGCTGTCTGGGTGCTGAGCGCTGAACAGCCGGGTCACTCCCTGGGAGGCATAGCGTGACTAGAGCTGTGGGGGTGGGTGAGAACAAGTCTGACGTGAGAGTGTCAGGGCTCCCCAGGAGGTGACACTCAGAGTTTTCAGTTTCTATCTTGATAAAAATTTTGCTATTTTCAAAATTGCAAAAGAAATGGAACCGTGACTCATATTTCACAATTTGCCTGGTGTATTTACTGTATTTCCAGAATTCTGACAATGGCATGGTTTTCTAGGGTGATGGGACATCCAGGTGGACTATTTGGCACAGGGGCATGTTACCAGGGGCGTGGTGGGCCATGCGTTGCCCCCGCCTCATGTCGTATGTTCAACAGCAGAAGCCAAGGATTTAGGTGGGCTCCAGGTCCCCGTGGATCGGGGAGGACATTACAAGTTTGGACATATCCACGTGTATATATGTTCTGTCTCTTTTTTAGTCCTCTCTGAGCCACGTTTCCATCCTCTGTAACTTTATGAGGTCAATTACTTGCGCCTCATCATTTTTTAAAACAGGTTTTAAAATTTTAATGTTTAAGTGGTAGGGGTGTGAGTAGAAGCTTTCAAGATAATGGGATTTAGGAGCTGATGATACACAATTAAATCTTGACGCTTTGGAGGAACAATGAAAACACCCAGAGAAACTGAAAAACCAGAGTTTTCCCCTTTGGTTTCTAAATGAGGGCTCAAGTCAGGACGTCTGTGGAAGAAATAGACACGGGGCCGCTCCTGTCACCGGGAGATAGCACCCAGCTTCGGGTCAGCAACATGTTGACGGTGTTTGTTTCTTTTTAAATGTGCTCATTAATCTTGGAAATGAGTTTATACAGGAAGAGAAACTACTTTAATCTTCCAATGGTTAGATCTCACATTGTTCAGCACCTTTCGTTCAGACCCCTTGATATTGTCCATATTTCCAGTTCTCAGAGCCCCAGGGGGCTGTTGAGGCCCAAGGTGAAGGTCATGGTCTCCTCTATCTCTCACCATCATGTTTTTCACTCTCTCTCTCTCTCTCTCTCTCTCTCTCTCTCTCTCTCTCTCTCTCTCTCGTGCTCTTTGTGGAACAGAAAGAAACCTGATTTCAAGAAACTAGTTCTCATTAGAAAATGATTCATTTAGATAGCCTGAAACTGGCACTTGTGGAGGTAACTACCTATACAGGCATCAGGACAGAGCCTTAAAATTGTTATTATTTCATTTCATTCTCCCAAGTGCAATTTTGCCCATTTTCAGAGTAAGGCATTATGGTCAGAGACTTGTCCCAGCCACAAACAGAAAGGGGCAGAATTGGGATCCCAAGCCAGGCTGAGTCCAACAGCGTTAGTGCTCATAGGGATGAATAGAAATGGAGGCCTTAGCAAAGCTAAAAGCCAAATGAGGGGTGCGAACCCAGAGGGCTTTTAGGCCAGTGAGTGGGAGTGATTCTTGGGGGGACCCTCCTGTTGCACCTCAATTGTCCCTGTGCAGCAGTTTGACCAGCTGGATGCTGCAGGGGCTTCCCAACAGGCTATGAGTCCACTCTGGTCCCCCAACAGGCCACCCTCCACACTCAGCCAGCGTGATTGATGCAAGCCTGGTGAGTTCTCTCTCTTGTTAAACACCCATTAGCACTGCCCATTGAACTCAGAAGAAACACCCCGATCCTCACGTGCCAGAAGGTCCCACCTGACCAGACTTTCATACTTCTTTTTTTAAAAAAAATATTTTTATTAATTTCATAGAGGAAGTGGGGAGATAGAGATAGAAACATGAATGATGAGAGAGAATCATTGATGGGCTGCGTCCCGCATGTCCCCTACTGGGGATGAGCCCGCAACCTGGGGATATGCCCTTGACTGGAATTAAATCTGGGACCCTCCAGTCCATAGGCCAACGCTCTATTCACTGAACCAAACCAGCTAGGGCCTTGCACACTTCTTTAGGTTCATCTCACCCTTCACCCCTGCTGTCTGCTCTCCAGGCACCAGGCATGCACTTCCTCCTTCTGCCCCAGGGCCTTGCATGTGTTGCCCCCTTTCCCCTGAGCTCGCTGGCCCACCTTGCTTTCCACCAGGCCACCTTCTTTCCCATCTTTGTGCCTCAACGTAAATGTCCCTCCCTCAGAGAAGCTTCTTGTGGTCACCAAGCCACGCTCCGCAGCACATTCAAGAGCCCCTCGCACACATCTTCAGCTTCACTCATCACCGTTAACATGGGGTAGTTATTTGCACACTTGTGTTTAATGTCATCTTACCTTCCGCCCAAAGGAGGAGGTTTGGATCGATAGACATCTGCGAAGCAGGAACCCGTCATTGTTCACGACGGTACCCCAGAGTCTGCTTCAGCACCTGACATACCAGCATAGGAAAATGAGATGCTCAAGACATGCTGTTCCCCTCACCAGGCAATTAATTACAATGCAGACACTCGCTGATCTGTTTCAGACCTAAGGCCCCAGGCACGTGTCCTAGCTGACTCCGGAATTCCATCAGAGCCAATGTATGAGCAGCTGGTGGAGCAAACGTGAGCACACAGGTTACAGGAAAGCCGGGGCCACTCTGCAGTCCTCTCCCCCCATCGTGTCGTCATAAGCTGACAAGGGGCACCAGCTCACTGTTCTCACCTTACAACCTAAGTCCAGGGTGATTCCACTTCCCTTAATTCCAATCCCATCCCGCTCTGTTTGCCTCCAGAGGATCCTCCTCAATTATCATAAAAGCCCACATTCTAGGCGCGGCCTAGCGGCCCGGAGGATTGGCTCCTCACTGACTTGTCCTCCTACCGGCCTCTGCCCCTCTCACTCAGCCAGACACATGGGCTCCTTACAGCTTCTAGAACACACCAGGCATGAACCTCCGGGCCTGTCAGCCCGCTGTTCCCTCTGCATGGACCCCTCTTCCCCCAGACAGCCACAGCGCTCGCTCCAGCATCTGCTTTAGATGTTACCTTCCCTAAAAAAAAAAAAAAAAAAAAAAAATACAATAAATAAAATAAAATAAATAATAAATAAATATCGCCTTCCCTAAAAAGATAAAATAAATAATACATAAATATCGCCTTCCCTGACGGCAGTCCCACGCTCCTTCAGCCCCTTCCTTGCAGCATTGTTCTCCATCATGGACCACTGTCGAACACGCTACCTATCGCTGTTACTCATCATCTGCCTCACACCATTGAAACAGGAAGCCCCGTGAAGGCAGGGGTTTCTATTTGTTCACGGCTGGGCCCCACTGCCTGACACTTACAAGGATCTCAACAATCAGGCGCTCTGCGAGTCGATGCTCTCATTTCATCCTTAGGTTAATCCCCAGGGATACACGCATTACCCACCACCTTCCTCGCCACCTGCTTCTGTCAGGGCTGCCCCTGCACCACTCTGGTCGGGTGGGAGAGAAGAGACCAAAGAAATGCAGGCCTCTGGACCTCCTGGGTTCACAGCACGGCCCCCAAAGCCTGATCTAAAACAGGTGGCCTGTTTCCATTTCGTAATTCTTTCGTCGGCCGAAAAGTGGCTTTCCTTAGGTATCAGTCATTCATTCCAGGTAAAGATGACGTGAGTATGGAAGGCCCTTCAGAGTCAGAAAGCCACTCCCATTGGCCATGTTAGCTTCTTTCTGTCGAACTGTTTCCCTGCTCATTTATTTTTCTAATCTCAAATACAGATTTTGTTACCTTTCAAAATATAGGGCGTTTAAGAAAAGCAGTGCTCCTGGTTAGAACTGAGAGAGGTTCTTTCATACCTACTGGTCACAACCTCCAGGGGCGAAAGGGGTGCAGCTTGATCCCAAAGAAAAAATCACAGCAGTTTTTTAAACCAGGCAGGGGCTGTTTCCATGAGTTGGAAAGGTCCTGGGCCCTGGGGGGGCAGTGAGCTTGGTCATGTTTGCATTTCCGACACCATCTCTGAATTCTTCCCCTAACCCATGGCTGCTATGCTTTGCTATTAGTTACTCCAAACATGTTGCTCATGCTTAAGGCCTGGTAGTTATCTTACAGTAAATACCCAAAGCGTGCTTCCTCCCCGATGCCCATGCCCTGCCCTGAGCCTGCTTCTCCATCCCCTCACTAGCTTCACAGCTCTGTCGTTTTCAAAGCAGCCCCTTGTACTCGGGACAGCCAATTCCTTCGGCTCCACCCAACCAGTCTGCTTTCAAATCTACTTCCCTCTTAAATCCCTCTTCACTCAGCAGTGAAACCTTCTGCTTCAGTCTCACAAGGAGGCCTCCTCCCTCCCACCACCCCGCCCCAAGAGGAAGGAGTAATATTAGAACTGAAATCAAATGTCAGTTTCAGCTAAACTGAGCAAGGCACACTTTCACCAGGTGTTTCAGATGTTGCCTCCAGAGACAGAGGAAGGTCACAAAAGCAAAGGGCGAGGACCTTTTATCCCCTACCCCTGGCTTCACACCTGCTTCTGAATAAACAGACAAGGCGTGGACTTGCCTGCCCCCTCTGATTAGAGGAACTGTCAGGGCTCCATGCACCCATTAATTCATTAATGCAGTCTTTTGTTTATGTAGCAAATAGTATTTGAGAAGTTTATTCCTTTGACTACTGACGGTTTTACAGTCTAATCTTCAAGAATGCCCTATTACATTGCACGTAGTCTTACAAGAGATTGTATCTTATTGAATGGACGTCAATTTGGTAAAATTCAGTTCCTTTATTTGGACCCCATGGTATTTTCTGATGTGGCAAAAGAGCCCTGGGCTAGGGCAAAAGAAAACTGGAGAGGAATTCCATCTATTCCACTTACTGTATGATTAACCATAGGAAAGGTGATGACTTCTCCAAGCCTCAATCTGCCTGATCCATAAAATGGGTATGATACCAACGGCCCTACCTACATCACAGGAGTTTCTGTATCTTACTTATCTCAGTGTCCTTGGCAATCAACACAATGCCCGACAGACAGCAGCCCTTCCAAAACCATAGATGGAACTGAAAACATTGTAGTTAAATTGAGAAAGTAGTCTTGAGTCAAGCATTATGGAGATGAAAGCCTCATCTCTACTTAACAAAATTCTATGCATTCTTTTGTTGTTCTTGTTGTTGTTGTTAATCCTCATCCGAGGATATTTTTTCGTTGATTTTTAGAGAGAGTGGAAGAGAGGGGGAGAGACAGAAAGAGAGAGAAACATCAATGTGAGAGTAACACATTGATTGGTTGCCTCTTGCACTCACCTAGACCAAGGCCGAGATCGAGCCTGCGACCGAGGTTCGTGCCCTCGACTGGAATCGAACCTGGGACCCTTCAGTCTGCAGGCTGATGCTCTATCCACTGTGCCAAATTGGCTAGGGCAAATTGTGTTCATTCTACAAGGCCTGTTTCAAATGCAATTTTACCCCCCTAATGTAAAGATAGGAAAGAGCTGAGGCGGTTGAGTGGTATCTGGGACACCAGGCCTCACCTGGGAGATACAGCCCACTGGAGCAGAGCTCTCAAGAACTGCCATGAGAAGAGACCCAGTGCAGGCACTGGGGTCTGGAGACCCAGGCTCTGTCAGGGAGGAGAGACAAGTCAAGGATCCAAAGCAGAATAGGACTCTGACCTGTGGAGAGCAGGAAAGAAGCAGATAGGATATCAGAGAGAAAAACTGGGAGCGCTTGTGGAGCAAGTAGAGGTGGTATCAAGGGGCAAGTGGACAAGGACAGACATACTCTGAGTGTCTGGTGTGTTCTCATGCTGCTGAGTCATGCAGGATGGAAACCATCCCACCCCTTCTCAAATCCCATAGCACCCTGTACTTCTCAGGGCACTGCCCACACTGTCGCTATGGTTCTTCGAGGCTGTGCAAATCTTCCCTCCCCTACCAGGATCTAAACTCTTTGAAGGCAAGTCCAAGTCTTACTCATCTTTGTACCCTCTTCCCAGGCCACACCCAATGCTGAGCCCAGTGTCTTGTATATAATCAGTATAACAAATATTTGCTTGCTGGATTAATAAAAACATTATACTGTTTGGTTTCCAATATGAGCAAATAAAACATAGTCCAAAATACTATTGAATCTTTACTTTACTTGTATAGTTTTATTATCTGGGTTTTCAATGTTCTGCCTTATCCTTCAGCATTTTACAGCATACTTAAGTTTCCTTATACAACAAAAATCACTTGTCCTTTGACTGTGTGTTATACCAAATAACGTAGGAAGGGCTACCATTGATTGAGCATTGTGTCAAAATGGCTAGCTGTTGGTCAAAACCTGTGGCACCCCTTCCACAGTGTGGAGCTATTGCTAAGAGGTGGCAGCTAAGCTGGGACTACATTTCCCAAACGTCCTTGCACCACGGTGAGACCATGTGACTGGTTCTCATCAAAGTAATGTGAGTGGACGTGGATGAGTCTCACCTCTAAGGCCAGGGCTTTTCTTCACTCTCTCATTTCCCTTTGCCGCCTGGAAGCAGAGGTCTTTGAGGAAGTCAGGGGATGAAAGTCTGAATCCCTGAATGACCACATGGAGGAAAGCCTTCTCCTTTCTCCATTGACTCTATTCCATGGGCAAGAAATAAACTATCAAATCCCTGGAAATTGGCATTTAACTGTTAAACACCTAGTGTTACCTTAATGTAAGTACCTACTGTATGCAGGTGCTTCACACAACTGAACACTTGTAACAGCCCTGAATGGTTGGGGCCGGGGGGGGGGGGGGGGTGAGGGGGCGAGGGGTGTCACAGCTAACAAATGTTGGAGCTGGAGTTTGGCCGAGGTTTGTCTGGCTCCAAACGATGGAGAGTTTTCTGCTCTAATACATCACCCGGTCTCCCATCCGTCAGTGATCCTGGACTCTGTCTTTGACATCATTTTTAACTTAGGAGTTTCTGCCCTGATTCTGACCTATACTTTTTAAAAGCGGTTCAGATATATGTTTCCCTTTCCTTCACAGAACCCCCTCTACCACCTGGAAGAATTACGCATTCCAAGCCCTGGAGTGCGCTTCAGAAACCTTAATTTCTTCCTCACCTGTTTAGACACAATTTTTTTATTACCAGAATTGAATTCTTTCTCTGAGGAAATATTTAAGCTTATTATGGCTTGGCTTCTGCTTTTCACCAGTCATGAGGGGTAAGAAGAGAATTCATTGTGGGTATTGAGTGGAGGACAGGAAAGAAAGAGAGAGAGAGAGAGAGAGAGAGAGAGAGAGAGAGAGAGAGAGAGAGAATAGGGATGTATAAATGTTGCGTGGTCCTGGCTTTCATCAGAAAGTGCTCTCAGAACCTTTGTACTAATTCTCAGGCACTTTGTTGATAAAATTTATGCCACCCACGGTTATGTCTGTGTTAGTTCTGTTTCTTTTTCTCCTTCTGACTGAGACATAGAAAAGTTCAAATGACTAATCCAGAGTCACATCGTATCAAGGGACAGAACTGGAAAGCAAATTATATCAGCATGAAGAGGCATAGAAAGAAAGGTCAGTATAAACTCCTCTGCAAAAAAAGAGCTCATGAAATCACAGGTGTGGGGCTTTTTGACCCTTAACACATAAAATGACAGTTATCCAAACTTAGGGAAATAAAAGAGTAAACAATCCCAGATTTTTTCAAATAATTGAAACTAGCTCCTTTAGCTACTTAAACAATAACCTGTCTAAAATGTATATACTTGTTGCCTTTTTGAAGTATATTAATTATCCTTGATGATTCAAGATAAACATCTGTTAACGAATTGGATTGTTAACTGATGGACCAATTCGCAAAATAGTGAAGGAAATAAGGCTGCTGCATTAAATATCCCCAAAGTGGTGTGTAGCACAGTTCAGTGCGGAGATTTTGTCTCTTTTGTTTAATAATGTAGCTTAAGCACCTTGACCAGTGCCCACCACATGTGGTCACTCAATAACCGTTTGTCTGGTGATTGAATAAATGAATGACTGTCTCCTTTTATATCAGGTCATTTCTTTTTTTAAAAATATATTTTATTGACTTTTTTACAGAGAGGAAGGGAGAGAGAGAGTTAGAAACATTGATGAGAGAGAAACATCAATCAGCTGCCTCCTGCACATCTCCTACTAAGGATGTGCCCGCAACCAAGGTACATGCCCTTGACTGGAATCGAACCTGGAACCTTTCAGTCCGCAGGCCGATGCTCTATCCACTGAGCCAGACTGGTTTTGGCTAGATCAGGTCACTTCTTATCATCACTCGGTTTGCCCTTAATAGGTTGGGAAACTAGTGATAGATAGATAGATAAATAGATAGATAGATAGATAGATAGATAGATAGATAGATAGATAGATAGACAGATAAATGGATAGCTAGATAGATGATAGATAGAGGAAATTGTAACAACAAAACTTTTAGAACTTTCTGCAATGATGGGAATTTCCCTGTGCAATGTCTACTTGCCATTTTTAAGTACTTGACATATGACTAGTTCAACTAAGGAACTAAATTTTACATTATACCTAATTGTAATTAACTTAAATAGCCATGTGTGGTAAGTGGCCCCTGTACTGGACAGCACTGGTTTTGAATAAGTAGCTAAATAAGTCAATAAGGTAGTCTGAAGGCTCAGCAGCATTATTTTTTTAAAAGATTTTATTCTGCCGTGTTCTGTATTCTGAAGGAATAATGGAAGCTGGTCAAAAGGCTCTCCTGCAGTCTGAGGCGTAGGAGTGGGGTTGACGGTGATTTGGCTCAAGGAGGACAGTGCAGCCTTAGTGGTCGTATTAAGAAGGGCAGGGGCACAGACTGGGAAAGCAGGAAGCTCTGCCTGGGACGCCACTGAGGCCAGATAAGCCTGAGAGGAAAGCTGGGCTTTTCAGGGAGGCCCTCCATCTCGTCCCTCAGGGCAGGCAGAGCCCCCTGAGACCCAGGCCCAGCTCAGCGAGGAGTGCCGTCAGGCACAGAGCCCACAGTGGGCACCAACTTGGGCAATGACAGTGCGTTGATGTGGGGGGTTTGGTTGTTGGTTTGGTTTGTTCTTTAATCCCCAGACTTACTCACAATTTTTTCCAACACAGGACTCCGAGCAACCAGAATTGGCCTACAAGCTCTTCTCTGTCCCTATCCTAAGAGGCAAGGGTCACTCGTTTAGCTGGGAAGCTCCAGGGTCTGTTATCCGACTAGGTGTGGGGCTCTTCGGGGACGTCAGTGTCCTACGGTGACGGGGTGGCTTTCTGAGCGGGACAGGGGCAGTTCTGCTTGGTAGAAGGAGCCCACCCACTGCATCTCTGTCCAAGGCATTCCTTGGAGCTAGAACCACCTCAGCGACATAGACATCAAGGGTCCCACACCAACGTCCGCTGTGCTCAGAAATGCCCTCTGCCTATCTCTGCAGGGGGAGAGCCTCATCACAGGACAGTGACATGAACATACCTCTTTCCTGGTCAAGGACATCATTGCTTCTATGTGACCGGCAGACACACACCACTGAGTCATGCACCCACTTACTCCTAGTGAAAGGGGCAGGTTGGCCTCGACCACCACCCTGTGGCACCGGCTCCTGTTTCATAACCAAATCTGCATAATTCTTTGTTTTTAAGATGAAGATATACCTATATCGCTACATAGATATAGATTCATGTGTATATGTAATATAACATAAAAGTGATAATGAATAATAAAGAAAATATTTTAAGAATTATGTAAACAAAAGCATCCAAAGACCCCCATCCAAAGACAACCTCAGCTAACATTTGTTGTATGTCTTAACCTTCCATTTCTCTAGGCACAGAGATTTTCCTCCTTCACCTAGTTATAAGCATGTTATCATTGGTATCTTGCTTTCTGTCATATCATGAGCATTTCCCTTATAATAACACAGTTCAGCAAACACCATCTGTAATATCTGCAGAGTATTCTGTGGGAGCAGTTACCATGTTCACCTAATCATCCTCCTTTGGAAAGACATTTGGCTTCTAGTGTCAGCCATTTTCCTAAATTATGACAGCAAATAACTGTGTGTGCAAAGGCTTGACCCCCGCCCCCCACACACACACACACCCCAATTCTGGGACACTCTCCTTAGATTAGAAGAGGAATTTCTGAGTCCAGTGCCATGAAGACGAGGAGCCGAGGTTCAGGGTGGACCAGCAGAGCCAAGTTCAGGAGCAGATAATCTTGACCTTCTTGGTGTTCCAGCTTCCAAGCACAAGATCCATGACAACAGGATTGCCGGGGCATTTATTTAAAACCCCGATTTCTATGAAGCACCCAGATTTATTGAATCAGAAGACCCTGGACTGCACTTGGGCGTGTGAGCCTATGACAGTCACAGGTGACTCCCTTATGTCCACTTCTGAACCACAGGGCCTCCGGGGGACATTGTGGAGAATGCCTTATAAGCCTTCTGTTTATCTGTTGCTATTAAAACTGCAGGAAACAGGCTTCTTGCTAACCCTGCCACTTGGCAAGGGGGAATCACAACAGCAATGTGTTCGTTACCTAGATTCTTGGTGAAGTATTCAATTAAAATGCTTAATTTCTTGCCTGGCTGGCATAGCTCAGTGATTGAGTGTTGACCTATGAACCAGGAGGTCACAGTTTGATTCCTGGTCAGGACACATGCTTGGGTTTCGGGCTCGATCCCCAGTGTGTGGTGTTCAGGAGGCAGCCGATCAGTGGTTCTCTCTCATCATTGATGTTTCTATCTCTCTGCCCCTCTTTTTCCCTCTCTGAAATCAATAAAAATATATTAAAAAAAATAAATAGAAGCCCTTCTCCACCTTCCGTGATCTTTGAAGGTTAGCCCTTCCCGTGTGGATTTGTATTTTTTTCCTCAGAGCTTCCTTGCTCAGCCCCGTCTGCAATGTCCTCTGTCCAGACTCCAGAGTTTTGTGTTCTCTTCACTCAAGGGCTGGGAGAGTTCCCTCCTCGGTTCTAATTATAAACCTGGAGGACTTTGCTGGAACTTTAGTAACATAATATTACACTTCCGCCAAAGGACAAGTGTCTGGGCGTCACTGACGGGGTCCTGGGGGAGGAGGGCGAGCCTGGCTCAAACCCAGGATGTGCAAACACTCAGGACTCGGACCGTCTCCCCACCCCCGACCGTGTTCCCATGGTGTTCCTCCTCTGAGGGAACAATGAAGTCACACAAACCCAAACCGAGAAAGACAGAGACAGAAACGGAGTCAAAGCAGGGAGGGATTTTGGAGCGCACAGGCCTGGAGGCCGAGCTGGGTGTGATCCCAGAGGCTGCCGCCCAATGGAGTTGGAGGGAAACACCTTGCCTCCCACACCTTGGCCCCAAGTCAAAACCTCGTTCTCAAAGGAGGCGCTGAAAAGGCGTCTGAGTATTAATTTGTCTGTTGTGAGAGGTTTTAGTGCGGCTATAAATCACACCAGGTCGCAAACAGGGCCTCCGTGGAGGTGTTCCTGAGCTGCTGGAACCTGGTGAGACCTGCACAGAAGGAACTCCCTCCCACTCCCGCCCAGGAGGAGGGGGAGACGGGCTCGGGCCGCTTCTAATCACCTGAAGTGGTTAAGAGGCCATGGCTCTGGTCCCACAAAATCACCCAACGAAAGTGAACCTGGCAGGTGTGGGGTCCCGGCAGTGGAGGGATTTTTAAAGAAGCATTTCTCAAAAGTAGGGTGTGTTGAAACCCAGGGGCTACAGTTTAAGGTTAAAGGGCCCGAGTCAGGGAAGGGAAACATTCAGTTACCTGTGAGGGGCTTCCTTTTCACATGAGACAAGCAGGCAGCTGAATCCAGATGAGGAAGGGATAAAGGTGAAAGGGTGGCCAGTGTGACAGGTGACCTGACCAGCTAATGGATGTAACTTCAAAGTAAGAAAGTTCCCTAGAGTTTGGTGAGTGGTCTGGTACCGGGACCTCACCCCAAAGTCCAAGCTATACGTCCTCCTAGATCAGTGGTTCTCAACCTTCTGGTCCTTTAAATATAGTTCCTCATGTTGTGACCCAACCATAAAATTATTTTCTTTGCTACTTCATAACTGTAATGTTGCTACTGTTACGAATTATAATGTAAATATCTGATATGCAGGATGATCTTAGGCGACCCCTGTGAGAACCGCTGTCCTAGATCAGTGGTTGGCAAACTGCAGCTCGCAAGCCACATGCGGCTCTTTGGCCCCTTGAGTGTGGCTCTTCCACAAAATACCACGTGCAGTTGCGCATGTACAGTGTAATTGAAACTTCGTGGCCCATGTGCAGAAGTCGGTATTTTGTGGAAGAGCCACACTCAAGGGGCCAAAGAGCCGCATGTGGCTTGCGAGCTGCAGTTTGCCGACCACTGGCTAGATAAAGAGAACAAAACAATGGCAGAGCAGCCAGGAGCGGGTTCTTGTGATATCGCTCATTTTCCAATTTCATATCATTAAGATGCCCCTACTCTTTTTTTTTTAAATCCTCACCTGAGGATATTTCTCCATTGATTTCTTTTTAGAGAGAGTGGGAGAGAGAGGGAAAGACAGAGAGAAACATCGATGTGAGAGAAACACGTCGGTTGGTTGCTGGGGAGGAACCTGCAACCTAGATGCATACCCTTGACTGGAATCGAACCCAAGACCCTTCGGTCTGGAGGCCAACGTTCTATCCACTGAGCCAAATTGGCTAGGGTGCCCCTACTTTTCAGAGTACAAGAGAAAAGCCTGGAGACAGTCCCAGGTCCAATCGCCAAAGCTTCCTAAGGTCCAAGAATCTTTCCCACCAGGTGATCCCAGTGCTTTGGTTGAAGGCTCTGAGGTGACCGAGACCCTCTCCCAGGGCACCATGCCTGGCCCCAATCAGAACACGTGTAGTCGGGGTTGAGCAACCCTACGGTAGCTCTGTGCCCCGTGGGTGAAAAGGCCATGGTTTTTTGGTCCTTCTCTTGGAATGAATCACAGAAGGAGGACTATGCATTGGTTCTTTGTGTACACGAGCCAGTGACTCAATTCTGGCAGCAGCATTCTTGTAAGATGGCCTTTGCCGGGCCCCATAAGCAAAAGAGGTAGTCAAAAGCATCATTAGTTTATCTAGTTGACGATGACCACATTTCACCCTCAGAGGGGCCTTTCTAGATTTTATCATGGCTCCCAAATACTCATTCTCCCCTCCCCACTCCACCAATTATATGTCATATAAGCAAGAAATGTAAGTAATATAAGCAAGAAATAAATGTTTGGTGTTTTTTTCAACCATTGGTTTATTGAGGTTGTTGATTATGAGAGCAAAAGCTGGCCAGCACAGCCCTGCTCCTTGATAGACACAGCGATGTAGGACAGTCTTTCATCCAACATACTTCTTTGAAACATCTACTATGTGCTGATAAAAGTACAAATCTTACAACTATAGAATCTGACCACAACCTACCTATTAGCTTTCACCCCTCCTGCTACAGAAGCAACTCTCCTACTCAGAACCCTTCAATAGTTCTCCAGCTGACTCCAAATTAAAGCCCAAGTCCCCTATAATGGCCTGGAGGGCCCCTCAGAGTCTGGCTCTTGTCTCCTCTGTGACCTCGTTTTCCTATTACTTACAGCTCCCCCTGGCCGCCTTGCTGTTCCCTGAACGTGCCACGTGTGCTCCTGCCTTAGAGCCCTCGCACTTGCCATTCTTTCTCGCTTGACTGCTGTTCCCCAGGATATCACAGGGCTCCCTCCCTCCCCTCCTTTAAGCCTTTGCTTGAGTGTCACCTCCTCATTGAAGCCTGCCTGGACCACCAGTTTGAATTGCAACCTCCCCCTTGCTTCCCAAAACCTCTTCTCTGCTAGAATTACCTGTTGCCCTCCCCGCCCGTGTATATAATAGTCTGTATCAGTGTTTCTCAGAGTGTGGTGCACAAACCCTGAAGGCCCACGAGACACATTCCCACTATTTCATCATCATGCTAAGATGCTATTTGCCCTTTTCACTGTGTTAGCATTGGCACTGGTGATCCAAAGGCAATGGTGGGTAAGCAGGTGGCACCTTTGTGTGAATAGAGTCAGTGGCACCAAACTGTACTAGTGGCCATTGTGACCCTCCCTGCCACACACCCCCATTCCAAAAGGTGCTGGTTTCACTTAAGAATGTCCCTGAGGAAACTATGTAAATCATTAATTTTCTGAAATATTGACCATTGTGTGCATGTCTTCTTAATATTCTGAGGCATATGCCTAAAGCCCTCCAGTCACCTACCGAAGTATGATGATTGTCTCAAGAAAACACTTGTGAGATTGTTTGAGTTACAGGCTGAACAAGCTGATTTTTTCAGAAATCCGTTTTCACTTAAAAGAATGACCAAGTGACCAATTATTGTCACTCAGACTTGGATATTTGACTGAAATTTTCTGGAAAATAACTGGTGGTATTTACTGCCAAAGGGAAGACACAGGCTTTCCAGTAAAAATCAAAAATTTTGAAAACTTATTTCTACCACTTCCCAATACTGAAAAGACTTTTCTAATGAAATTGGTGTTGATAACAGTAACAGTGGCTTCTGTTATTAGAGCATGAAATGGATTAACATTTGGAAGATCTACAAAACTGGGTGAACCCATCCTCTCCAAATGATCCATTCATGGTGCATGGATAAAAGACATTCAAAATGTGGGATGGACCAACATATTTGAATGATATAAAGCACTGTTACAGCTTCAAATTCAACATTACAACTAACCTTTAAGAAACTGCTGCTTGGGTTATGGTGTAGTATCAAAAAAGAACATCCACAATTTAAAAAAAAAAAAGGCTGTTAAAAGACTCCTTCCTTTTCAACTACATATCTGTGTGAGGCCAGATTTCCTCCATATACTTCAGCCAGAACAACGTCAACACCGATTGAAAGCAGAAGCAGATATGGAAACCCAGCTGTCGCTTACGTTAGTCAGAAATTAAAGAGATCTGCAAAAAACTGCAAAAAAAAAAAAAAAAAAAAAAAGCCTTCCCTGGTCTAAATTGTTCTTTTTTCTGGAAAAAAAATAGTAATTTTTTACTAAATATATGTTATTTGTACTAAAATGTTAGGAGTATATTGTTGTTTTTATATTTCATATCGTTTTAATTTCTAAGCCTCATTTCTAGTATTATAATATCAATAGCTTTGACTTACATAAACAAAAGCTCTTTGAGGTTCTCAATAATGTTTAAGAACATAGGGGATTTGAAACAAAAACATTCGGGAACTGCTGCCTATACATAACGTATTAGTTATTTTTTGTCTTCCTCTTTTAGAATGCAAACTACAGTAAGGCAGGGTGGTTTTCTGTCTTGCTTACCGCTGAGTTCCCAGAGCTTAGAAGAGTGCTGGGCAGTAGGCACTCTGAAAAGATCTGTTGAGTGAATGCATTAGTGAATGAATGAATGTCCCTATGGCACCCTCCACTCACCAGGGCCTGTCTGCTCACTCTCCCACAAGCACCCCTGAGACTCAGAGTCTAGCTAAGGCCCCTTATCCATTCATCTGTGCTAAGATATTTTCCAACTTCCTGCCTCTCCAACCCCAACCATTCCCACCCATGCTGAACTCCCACCGCACTGACCTGTGTCACTCCGCTGGCCCTTTGGGCTACCACCGGCCTTGTTTATGCACATTTCTTTTTCTTCCCACTGGACTGCAAGATCCTGGAGTGCCGCGTCCGGGATTCCTTAGCCTCTTCTTCAGCTCTAAGCACAGTGCCTAGAACTGAACAAAGGCTTTGTAACTAAATGGATGATTTTAAAATAAGTGAATGATATACAAAATGAACATCCAGTCACATGAATAGCATATATTCAGAAGAATTGTTTCCAACAGCCAATTAAAACCTGTTTCCAATGGCAGCCTGGATCCCACACATTTCTTTACGTCTAGCTAAACCTTTACTGGCTTCTGCAGGTCCCTTAGCTCTGGTCAGTGCACCAGAGCTAGTATCCAGGCTTCTGCCTTGTGGCCAGTGACTTGGCCCTGGCATTACTCCCTGCAGGGAGCTTGCCTCAGTGACAACAGTAGTATTTCTTGGGCATCTATCATGTGTCAGTCACCATGGTCATAGGTATAAGTAACCTCCCCACCTCTCAGCAACTAACAGGAAAGAACCATAAGGAACTAGAAGCCATGTCTAATTAATTTGCTGTGTTTTCACCCCTGGCAAATAGTAGTTGCTCAATCAGTGTTTAGGCAGTGGTTCTCAACCTTCTGGCCCTTTAAATACACTTCCTCATGTTGTGACCCAACCATAAAATTATTTTCGTTGCTACTCCATAACTGTTATGAATCATAATGTAAATATCTGATATGGAGGATGGTCTTAGGCGACCCCTGTGAAAGGGTTGTTCAACCACCAAAAGGGTCGCGACCCACAGGTTGAGAACCGCTGGTTTAGAGAGTGAATGAATGGATGAATGAATGAATGAATGAATGGATGAATGAATTCTACAAGATGGGCATTCACATCCCATTTTTTAGATGAGCAAACTGAGCCTCACAGAGATGAGGCAGCCCACCCATCATGTTATTATCCCTCCACATATTCAAGGCCACCCACGGTATACCCTTGGGTTTGTGCCCCAGGCCTCCTCTCCCACTGAAACAAACCTAGTTTTCAGGCCACAGATGCTTCTGGTCTTGATTCCTCCATTGTTCATTCAGCAATAACCTCTCAGTTGCAGCTGCCTGAGTCACAGCCCCTCAGCCCTTCCAGCCCTGCTATCCATGGAGCACAAGCAGCTATGTTTGCGAAGTGCATCAGACCTTTTGCATGAAACTTCTTGACTTCAGTTGTCAGTTCAGATCAGGGCCAGCTCACAACCCAGAGAGCAGCACACCAGACCCATGAAGCCAGCCGGCTCCGGGTGGAAAGCTAAAAGCACCTCTCGCAGTCCTCCTCAGCTTCCGCTGCTGGGGAAGAAAATGAAGGAGGTCAGGAAAGGCGGCTGACCTACACACCCAAACTGCACTCAGCCTCCCCACCCTGCGGCTACAGTATTTGCTGGAAGGTAATCGACCTCTGGCCTGGGCAGTGGTGACCGCTCTGCTGCCTGAGTGCCTCTAAAAGCTGTACTTACTCGGAGGAAATGGAGCTGGGAAGGAGCTGGAAAGACCAAGTTCTGCCGCCTTCCCCGACACTTAAGCTCTGCCATGACCTGGCCGCAACCATTCTTCGCTCAGCGATTGCCATTTATAGTGCAGAGAGCAAGTAGCCTCGTGTGCGGGCTAGCCAGGTGGGGGATGAGTGCCAGGGCCCCAGAAGGATTGGGGGTCCCAAGCCGCGGGTGTCCCCAAGCTCCCTGGAGCTCACGGCGGTCAAGGACAGCACCGATTTGGCAATGGGAGAAGGGAGAACAGAGGAGTAGGCCCCTTCCCCTGCAGCCTCCGCAGAGAACAGAGCGGCTGTGGCACCTACACACACACACACACACACACACACACACACACACACACACACACCTTTTATTGCTGTAGGTTGTTCTCTACCTTAAAAAGCGATACATTTCAAAGTAAGAAAATTTGAATAATACGTTAAAAGCACTAAAAAGAAAATTTAAATTACCTGTGACCCCACCATTACCCAGAAATGATTATTTGGGGTATTTTGTACAAACCCTCTAGTCTTTCTTCTAACATATCTCTACTTTGTGACATCTTCCTCTCATAAAGTTTGTACTGTTTTGTAAATGAGTTTTTCACCCAACACTACACGACAAACATTTTTGTCATCACGGTAAATAAGAGTGTGTTAAAAGCATACACACTATATTCCATCATCATCTGGAATTTATTTAAGCATTAACTTTTTTTAACTATGCCCTCTTATTGAACTTTTTCACTATTCTAAACAATGTGCTAAAGATCTTGAACAGAAATTGAGCACCTCAATTATTCCCTTAGGAGGGTGACCAGAATGGAATTATTGGGTAAAAATATACACACATTAAAAAAAAATTCAAACAGCCCCATTAAGGTATAATTGACATGCAACAAATTGCACATATTTAAGGTGCCCGATTTCATCATTTCTGACATACGTACACGCGCGTGGCACCAATGCCACAATCAAGATCATGAACGGCCATTACCCTCAGAAGTTCCTGCACTCCTCCCTCCTCTCCCCGTCTCTGCTCTCTGCCTCCCAACCAGCCATGGGTCTGCTTTCTGTCACTATAGATTAGTTCGCATTGTCTAGAGTTTTGCATGAATGGGATCCTGCAGTATACACTCTTTCCCCTCTGACTTCTTTGACTTAGTATAATTATTGTGAGATTTGCTCACATTATTGTATGCATCGATAGTCCATTCCTTTTTGTTGCTGAGTAGCATTCCACTGTATGGCTAGAAATGCGCACACACTGTAAGCCTTCCTGAGGCACACTGCTGAATTGTCTGTGGAGGCTTCTTGAGGTGCTTTGCCATTAGAGTATAATGATTTGGGGTTGACCAGCCCCGAAAAGCTGGGATTAAAATTTCACTGTTCAGAGAGCACCATTTTGCCTCCTGAGCTGCACAGCCTCCAGCACGGATGACCTGGGGGACAAAATGAAAGCAACCAAAAGGAACACAGGAGAAGAGGGGCCAGGCAGGGTGGCAGTGGGGTCATGGCAGCCCTGGTGGTCCACGTCTCAGGCTTCTGAGCCCAGAAGGGCCCTATCTTCCTGGAGGCTGCCCAGCTGGCAAAGGAGCCTTTGCTTAACCAGCTACGGTCACTGGCAGTCATGGGCATTGATGAGCAGAGCACTCAGACCACAATGCTAGTGTGTGTGAAGTGCGTCTGCCTTCACTATGCCTATGCATGAACATTGTACTGATACAGACAAACATAACTGCAAAATAGCAAACAGAAAAAAAGCACAAAAAACAAAACAACACCTATATTTGCTTTGCTACTAGACTGTAAAACCACTTGAGGGTCAAGTCTGTCACTGACTCACCATTCTACACAGCCTCTTACTCTGGTAAATTCTCAGTACACTTTTCTCCAAGGCCGTTGCCGACAATTTCTTTGAAATCACTAAGCTCCTGCCCACACAGGGAGACAGAAATCAGATGACCTCAAGGAGGATTGCTGGGGGCCCGGGCCTGCTATGATCAGATAGGATATGTTCTTCTGAGGAAGACGAACATGAGAGGAGTGGTGACAGTTAATTTTACGTGTAACACACACACGTTCATAACAAAATGAGGAGGAAGTCTCATGACAATTACAGTCTTTGTTCCTGTAACTGGTCTCAGGGTGGTAGCTGGAATTACTAACTACCTTCTTCCGCTCCCCATTCTGTATTCCCTGTGCCTTCAGCAAGCACCTCCGCTGGCTGTGGTTATGTACCTGGTGGAGCAACTCAAACCTTCACTCCTGAAGGATCTGGGCCACCAGGAGTCCCGCCTGGACTGGGCGGATGCTGTTTCCCATTGGTCTTAATCACAGAATGTAGTGATACCAAGAGATATCCCAAGAGATCTCCTGTGTTCCAGACATTGTCTTCCTTCCCTCCGCTATGGGGTCCCAATCCAATTTCCCCTTGGTCGTCAGGATCACTCGCCCTGGCCGGCACAGTCACTCCCTTCTTTGCATGATGGTTCAGAGGTTGAGGAGCCGAAAGTGGCTGAGTGGCAGCCTAGACTTTCAGTTCAATGGAACCATTATTGCATCCTGGTGAAAGGAACTAAGACTACTAGGCCAGCAGAGCATAAAGTCACAGGAACAGGAAGCAAAACTTTTGCTAGTGGGTCATTAAGGGTGTATCCTCCCTACTCCCTTCCCACAAGCTCCTATGCTTCCTTCCACACGCAGCCCCATATCCTTTGTTTAAAGCCACTTCCAGATTCCCCAGTGGGAGTCAGTCAGTCCCTGAGGACGCCTTGTTTTCCATTGCATTGAAATTGTTTGTTTATTCATTCAGCTAGTTTCTTGGGAGCCTACTGTGTGTACCCTGGGAATCCAGCATCTAGTGAAGCAAAAAGAAAACCATCAGTTAAGAGCAATGATGGAGATGTGCAAGAGACAGCCTGGGTCTGCTGAGCAGAGGCGCTTGTCAAGGAGAGACTGGGGATTAACAAGAGCTTTTGGGGAGAGTTGGGCCCAAAGATGAGCCTTAAAGAATGAATAGGAGTTATCCAGGTACAGGAGTTACAAAGGAGGCAGGGAGCAGGGACCAAAGGCAGAGAGGCAGTGGGTTTGGGGGAGAGTCAAAACACCTGCCCACCAGGAGGACTGGAGGCCAGTCCATACCAAAGGGCTGGGTAATCAGTCTGGTGGTCAGGGGCATCCACAAAGGACAGAGCTGGAACCGCAGGCACCAGCCAGGGCACCCAGGACTTTGTACTCGAAGTTAAGTGGACAGAAGGGAACCACTTGAAACTCTGAGTGAGTGACTCATTTAGATGTGTATTTTAGGCAAATCATTTGTGCTATGGTGCAGGAGAGTGGTTAAGGAGGATAAGAACAGGTGAGACAGAGTAGTTACAAGGGAATTGCAACACTCAACAAAGGAGGTTTGAAAGACCTAAACTAAGAGAGCAGTGGCCGGGATGCTGAAGATGATTATGATGAGTATTTTAAAGGAAAAATTGGTGAGACTTGATGTTTGACTACAATGTGGAGGTTAAGGGAGAGGAAGAGTCAATAGTGATTCTTGAGTTTCCATAGTGGCTTGTGTCCGGATGGTATGTCCCCTTAAACTGGAACAGACCTGACTTATTCACTTCTCCATCCTCAGAGACCAATTGAGATTCTAAAATACAGCTAGTGCTTAATAGAATTCATGAATGAATGTATGCATGCATGATGAATGGGTGAATGAATGAGTTAAGAACAGGGTCAAGGTCTTGTCTCAGTGTCCAACTCTAAAGAGACATTTACACAGAAAGCAGAGCTGATTGCTGAATGGTGCCCTGGAGTTGGGCAGTTGGATGCCCTACAGGGAAACTCTCAGTTTGAGGATGGACCTCTGTCAGTAGCCTGAGCTTCACAGGCAGGAGTGTTGAATGAAGACTCAACCACAGCAAGGAACAGAGGATGCCAATAACCACAGTGGAGATGACTTGGATCTTTGTCACTTTCAAGCTATTGACAGCTCATCAAGTCTCTGGGATAAAAATCCCAGGAGCTTGACCTAGACAAAGAGAAAAAGGTTTGAAGACTTTAGGCAGCAAAAGAGACTGAACATGGACAAGATCAGTGTTTACAAAGTCATTAAGAGGTCACCTGAACAAGGAGATCCCAGCCCTCTTCTTAGTACACAGGTCAACTAAATGGAAGCTATACTTCCTATGAAAGGGACAACATAGATTGCGGATCCTCTTCCATTTTGAAGAAGTAAGATCGAAGACTCCAATAGATTTTAAAGAGTGTTAAATTGACTATGGCTAATAACCTAAGAGTTACTTGGGTATTTGTATAGGATGGGGAAATTGAGTGCTTTTTCCCTTCATCCCTTCCCTTTTTTGTATTTGTTGAGAACTACATGGGCTTTATAGAGCTTCCCTGGGAGCCTTCCTAGCTGAGTATCCTAGAACGAGTTTTTAAACTCTGATTCTTCAGATCCCTCACTGTAGATTAGGCACAGTAACACCAACTTTAGAGGGGCATTGTAGGATTGAGTCAGATAATACAAATAGTATATGTTCAATAAATATCAGATTTTATCCTCAGAGGTAGAACCCTGATATTATCTTAGAACAAATTAACCTTTATGAGTTTCCTCTCTCTCTCTCAATCTCTCTCTCTCTCTCTCTCTCTCTCTCTCTCTCACACACACACACACACACACACACACACACACACGTGCATGATCAAGTTTTCCTGGAGATACTGAGGATTTTCACCTAGAGCATACAACTTTTTCTCTTTATTCAAGCCTGCAATTCAGATTGGAGATCTGCTTAAGAGCTAGGTTCTGGACTCCCCTCCAGGACCACCCAAGAGTCTGAGCAGCCACAGGACGCCTGCAGCTTGTTGACTTAAGAATATGAGCCATTGGAATGTACTACACCTGTCTGTACTGGCTACCTAGCCTTTTAGTCCTTCAAGGTGTTTAATTTAATCTGCAGAACTCTATACAGTGGGACCCTCATTCCCTCTGAGGTTATTGCTTGCTTTTATAACATCAAGCTAGGAAGTTATAAAATTGCAAAGTGTGGGAAAAATACCAAGGGCCTAACCTTGGTTTGACCACCTACCAACTGTGTGGTCTTGAGCAAATCATTTCACTTCTCTAAGCCTCAGTTTCCTAGCCTATAAAATGGGGCTCATGATCCCTGCTGATCTCTCAATGTTATTATGAGGATCAAGAAAATATTTTGTGCAGTATAAACAATTATATGAAATAAATGTGTAAAATAATTTCTATTTCTGCTATATTCATTAGCTTCAGCTACACTGTGCTCCAAGAACGCAACAAAAAGTCATTTCCAGTTTATACAAGGTCAGATGTGGATTGAGTGGCTCTTGAGGGCAATTCTCTCCATACAGTGATTCTGGGGCCCAGGCTCCCTCCACCTTGAGATGCTAATATCTCAACACGTGGCTTCCAGGGTCACTGTGATAGAGGAAGAGAGGGATGGTGGTTCCCCCAGGAAATTATTAGAGGTCATGCCTGTAGCTGGTTGTACATCACTTCTGCCTCCCTCAGATGGGTAGAACCCAATCATATGGCCCAACCTACTGTAAGCAAAGGTGAGTAATTTAGGGGAGCCCATGGACTAATTATGAATACCACTATCTTTGCTACACCTGCACTAATGACAAAGAATTCACATGGTTATGGAAATGCAGGACAAAGTACAAAGATCTTGAAATCAGACAAGCCTGGATTCAAATCTAAGCTTTGTTGCTTACTAGCTGTTTGAGTAGTTTGCTTAACTTTTCAGAAGCCCAGTTTCCTCATCTTTGAAATGGGGGTGTTAATAGAACCTACCTTTGTATCTGACACATATTATATGTTTAAGAAAGATGGCTGTTTATTTTGTTTTTACTCTACTCTCTGAACCTTGAAACTGCTGCTCTACTTCTGTGAGTATTTATAGCAACTTGAGAAGGAAAAATCTAAAGCATCTGTTGCACTCACCAACTCCTACCCTTGAAATACTTTATCGCTGGTAATACTGATCAAAATGACCTTCAGAAAGAAGCAATCAACTGGGGAACATTCATTTATCAAATAAGCACCTTATACTATGTTCCAGGTGCCAAGACGAGGGCTCCTACTATTCCATAGAGCACCTGTGTGCAAATTTTAAAAAAATACTTTCTCTCAGTGTGTGACAATCCCATAGGGCCCACCGCCTGCTGAGTGTGTGTTTTAGTCACTCCTCAGCCAGGCACCCTTGTGCTATGACCAGCCTGCACAACTCTACCCAGCAGCCCTGCCAGAGATGCATGAAGAAAAAACACCTAGTCCTACTCTTGAGGGACTCACCAGGGAGCTCTGGGAAAAAAGATCCACAACCAATTAACACTACTCCACTGTAGAGCAGAGAAGAAAGAAAATAATGTATGGACACAAAAGGCAACAAGTTGCCCTTTCTTCCTTCTCTCTTCCTGTAAATGAGCCTGTCTTGGACTTTAGTGACTTTTATTCTGGGGCGGTTCATGCTGTTAAAAGAATTCCGTGCCTTTGCTCTCCCTAAATGGAGTCCAGTTGAAGCTCAAGATACATAAATTAAATCACTCGAGTTTGGTCTACTATCCTTCCTCAGAAAGCCTGGGACCCTGTTTTCAAGTCTCTTTCCAGTTCTTTTACTAACAGGTGTTTTACTTAGGAGAACTCAAATTCCCCATGCCTCAGTTTCCCCTAGCATAAAATGGCCATGGGATACTAATCACAAGTATATTAAGAAGGATTAAGTGAAAGCATCATGAACTTTGAAAATTATTAACAAATATAAATGCAAAGAGGTTGTTGTTGCTTTATGTGTATAATTTATGAACCTCTACAGTAATTAGCAGTCATATTTTTTGTGAGATAGCTTTAGAATGTGCCTTAATTTGTTTGTTCTAAGCACTTTCTTCAAATGATGATAAAGTGGGAGGTAGAGTTTGCTATTAAGAATTACACTAAGTTACAAGTAGCATAAATAATTTAGAAGTCTTATTTTTTTCTCTTGTAACTGGAAGTCCATAAAGAAGGCTTTCTGGGATTGGCACAGTACTAGTATTGTGGCCATACTATCAGAGGCCCAAGCTCTTTCTGTCTTCTCTCTCAGTCATTCTTAGCGCCTGCTGTCACCTCAGAGTAACACCCTCCAGCATTGCAGTCTCATCCCAGGCAGGAAGAAGGAGAGGTGGGGCAGGGAGTCCCCACTCCTCTTCAGGAAACTCCACTCAGTGTATTGGCTTCTCATTGGCCAAAGGAGTGTCACATGACAACTCCTTTCTGCAAGGGAAGCTGGGAAATGTAGGTTTTTAGCTGGGCACATGGTTCTGTTAGTAGCAAAAAGGGAAGAATGGTGCCCTGGCTGGGTGGCTTAGTTGGTTGGAGCATCGTCTCATACACCAAAAGGTTGTGGGTTCAATTCCAGGTCAGGGCATATACTTAAGTTGTGGGTTGGATCCCCAGTCAGGGTGTATATGGGAGGCAATTGATCAATGTTTCTCTCTTTCCCTCCCTCTCTCTAAAATCAATAAAAACATATCCTCAGGTAAGAATTAAAAAAAAAAGAAAGAAGGGAAGAAGAATGAATATTAGGTAGGCACCTAAGAATGTAGACCAGATAGTGTATCTGATCAGTTGATTGAGACAAGGAATAAAGGCATGATAAAAAGTATATGGTATAATTTCCCATATCAATCATCTACTCACATTATAATGCTGTCTTGCCATCAGGAAACCTCAGTGACACGCAACAATAAACACCTGAGGTCAGCTCGGGGTCAGCTACGTGGCTCTGCTAAGCTTAGCCGGGCTTACTCACATGTCTGGGGATGGCTGGCTGGCTTTTGGCTGATCTAGACTGGCTTTGGCTGGGACAACTGGGGTGATCAGCTCTGGGGACAGTGTCTATTCCTCAGGCTAGCTCAAACATGTTGTCATGGCAATGAGAGATGCACAAGAGAGCAAGAGGAAACAGGCAAGGCCTCTTGAGGTCTAGCTTTAGAACAGATACACATCATTTCCACTTTATCCTGTTGGCCAAAACAAGTTCATGACTAAGCCCAGAGACAGCATGGAAGGGACAATACAGAGTTATGGCAAAGGGCATGGATACAGGAGGGATGAAGTGTTAGGATCATTTTTACTATCTTGCCATCCCCTCTCCATGGGCCCTCAGATCTATGGGCTCAAATAAACATTAAGTGGCTAAAAACGATTCTCTAGGGAGTGGGATTCATTACATTGACACTCACTCACAGGTCTGCTGCAAAAAAAAGAGTTATGTCCAAGCACCATGATCACAGTATTTCTTATTTGGGGTTTTGAATGTTTTCCCAGAAAGTAGAGTGACAGTGTCAGAATTTTTAAGAGGTAGAAGAGCCAGGGTGGCAAAGGCTGCATCAGGGTGAGGAGGAGGAATACGAGTCTTTCAGCTGCAGAAATGACCCCTCACTTGAACTTGGCTCTTCACCTAAACTTGGAACTAACATAAAACTAAACCCGTTTCAAAGCCGCCTTTTCTGCACAGTGCTGCTATTGTGCGGAGGGTTGTACGGTTAGCTAGCCTCACAGAATCCATTTCCCTGGGCACATCCTGCAGGATTTCTCTGACCGCTGGTGCGAACACACCAACATAGAGCTCATTTGTCAAGTCGCACTGTCACTCAGCCTCCTTCCTCCTAGAGACACACACTGGAGAGAGGATGTTTCCTCTGGGGTCTTGGGCTTGTCTGTTCATGGTCATATAAGTCACAGCAAGGAGAGAAGAACATATGAGAGAAAAGGAAAGTGTCCGAAGGAAACAGCCAAGTGCACAGACACGGGGCTTGAAGAACAGCTTCAGGGGACGAAGGCCTTCCTTCTCCACGGGAGACGAACAAGAATGCAGTCAGCACAAGGCTCGCACTGGGAGGAAGAAAAACGGCTTTCAAGAGGCCAGAGTTCTACTTTAGATAAGTGAGTACTCCTCTCAGGGCCTCAGTTTCCCCGAAAAATCAGGTGGAACTGGGTGAGAATGAAGTTCCTTCCAACCCTTGGAGTCTGTGTTTAGAGAAAACCCGGAGGTCACCAGCTCAAGGAATTTGTATGGGAGCATGCGTACATCCCCAACCTAAATGGGAGATGACAGGCCAGCTGGGCGTTGAGACGACTGGCGTTGAGAGTTCCCAGCCCAGGAGAGTAGGACAATAAGCCCTTGGAGGGTGGGAGAAAGGAGGTACGTGGAGTGTCCCCAAAATGGGGCTGACAAAGAGAGGGGGAAAGAGTACTGAGAGAGTATATTTTGGGAAAGGGGATTCAGAAAACAAGCTTTGCTTCAGGACCCAGAGGCCCTGGGGCACAGAATGCTCTCTGAGCACATGTGAGCATTCACAGCAGACAACCTCGGTTCCCGGATCCACAAAGGGTGGCTACGTCCGACGGGTGGCATTTTTGAACTGGATGTGCCGTTCTAAGAGAAGGGATGATTGCATTTAGTAATCCAGAGCCCTTAAATAAATTGGGTCTAAGCATCCATTCATTGACTAAATATGACCTGATCACCCACTAGACACCAGTCACACGTGGGGCATCTTGTTGCCTTCCTGTCTTCAGGACACTGATGACAAATGCCATCACTTCTCAGCCACAGGTGGAGACCCAGGCCAGGGAGACACGATGGAGGCACAGATCAGCCCTGACCGGAAATGCAACAGGCAGGCCTCTTGTCTCCCCAGCTTTGCTTCTATAACAAATTTCCTGCTCTGAAATGCTGTCCACAGGCAGGCCCAGGAGCAAGAAAAAGAAAAAAAAAAAAAAAAAAAAAAAAAAAGGCCTTTTAAAATTAGCGCACTAGGATATGGAGCTGGCGGGAGGCGGGGATGAAAAGAAGGATCTTGGAAGAACTCCAGCTACTTAATTCCAGCTTTTTCATTCCGATTTGGTGATCTGGGACAGACACATTGATTCACAACTTTATAGTTCTTGTTCAGCAATGATTTATGGGTTGACCAATCTGGGCCTAATCAGTTGGAGAAGGATGGTTGTGTTTTTTTTGGTCCAATAATGTTATATTTATGAGCCCATGAAGTGCACCGTGGCTGCAGCCCAGCCTGCAGACAATAGAACAGAACTTCTAAGATCTCTGAGAGGGAGTTCACAGACCATTTTCTCCTCCCAGATCATGCTTAAAGCTCGGCTGTACATTAAAGGCTTCTGGTGTCATCTCGTGTTTAAACTCCAAGCTGCCTGCCCGTAAATCTTTAACAACTGTGAACGGCTCCGACAGTTTTGAACGTTCCTGGTTCCATCTGCCCGTCATTTTTTCCCCCTCTTCTCTCGGACTGTGGAAGTCACCAGCCGCGGCTGGAGCTTCAGACACTGCTGGGCGCTCGCTGGCTACTTCGCAGCTGCCCCGCCAGGGCAGCCTCTGAACGTGCGTCCGGAGAAGCCGGGCCAAGGCCGTGCAGAGTTCAGAGGGTTATCATGTGCTTCCGGCTCTACTTGTGGTTATTCTGGTTCAGTAACTATAAAGAAATGAGCAGCCTGGACAGACAGGAACTAGTTGAGAAGCCTGCGTGCTGGGGAGGAAATAGAGGCACTCAGATCAGAAGCGTCTTTGACGGGAAAGAAAGTTCCCTTGTCACTCTTTTGGCAGGTGGCTCGCAGTCCCCACCTCCAGTCAGCCCCGACCGAGTCATTTGCAGGATGCCTCTGGGCAGGGGTGCCCGACTCCCCGAATTCAGCTTTGGAAGTCTCCTGACAAAGGGTTCACCCCTTGTTTTATCCAGAGAAGAGACAGCACTCAGAAATGTCATGAGCATCTGCAGGATGAAGGACACAAAAGCTGGGAAGTCTGAATTCCTGGGCCAGATCCCTAGAAAGAGGCCCAGGCCTCTCCAGAAAGAGGCCTTTTCAGGATCCTGGGAAGATTGGTTACTGTCACTACGGGGTGAACAATAAAGGATCATGGAGACCAGGGATTGGCAAACTTTTTCTGCAAAGGTCAGACAGTAAATATTTTTGGCTTTGCAGGTTACCTGCAGTCTCTGTCACGTATTCTGTTTCACAGTGATTTAAAAATGTAAAAGGCCTTCTTAGTTCACACGCTGAATAAGACCAGATTGTGGGCCATCGTCTGCAGACTCAGTTTAGAAAACGATTAAAAAAAATTGTTTTCATTAAAAAGTTTTGAACCGAAACCGGTTTGGCTCAGTGGATAGAGCGTCGGCCTGTGGACTGAAAGGTCCCAGGTTTGATTCCGGTCAAGGGCATGTACCTGGGTTGCGGGCACATCCCCAGTAGGAGATGTGCAGGAGGCGGCTGATCGATGTTTCTCTCTCATCGATGTTTCTAACTCTCTATCTCTCTCCCTTCCTCTCTGTAAAAAATCAATAAAATATAAAAAAAAAAAAAAGTTTTGAGACATCCTCCATGTGTGTCCACTGTCAGGGGCACGGGCTGTGTCCACGGAGGTGGACTGGCAGCTCTGGGCAGTCCTGTCCTCAGAGAAATATTCACACAAAGGGAGCCAGCACGTGCTGCGGTTGGAAGAACACAGGACTCAGGACACGTGAGCTCCCAAACCAGCTCAGCTCCACATCTATCCGGTGCCCCTCAGCAGGTCCCTGGACCTGGTAAGCCTCCTGTAGGCTGGCACAGTGTAGGGCAGTGATGGCGAACCTACGACACACGTGTCAGAGGTGACACGCGAACTCATTTTTTTGGTTGATTTTTCTTTGTGAAATGGCATTTAAATACATAAAATAAATATCAAAAATATAAATCTTTGTTTTACTGTGGTTGCAAATATCAAAAAACTTCTAAATGTGACACGGCACCAGAGTTAAGTTAGGGTTTTTCAAAATGCTGACGCGCCGAGCTCAAAAGGTTCGCCATCACTGGGTAGGGGGTCAGGCCTGATGAGGCCAGCGCCCTCCTACATGTGAAACTCCATGTAGCCACCTCAAGTGCTTTTTGGAACAAAGTGGGATATAAAAGGGAGGAGTGGATCAAGTCTGTTAGATCTGTTCATTCCAGCTCAAAGCACAGCCAAGTCTGAGGCGACCACCCATCAGAAAACCCCAGAGCCACTGGGTGCAAACCCTGCCTGGGGAGACATGGGAGGTATGCTCGGCCTGGGGGCGCCTGCATCCCTGGCCTGCTCACCATGGAAACAAGGGATGCAGCCCGTGCATCGCCGAGAATCCGGGCAGCTGAGCGAGCCATGCCATTGTGGGCAGACACCGAGGCTCCCAGAAAACAAGCACAGGCGAGGCCTGGAAGTGGTGGCGGAGGCAGGTCATCATGACCTTCCCTCCCGGCCGGCACCAGACTGGTTGACGGGCGGGTCTTCATCTCCATGCAGGCAGCCAGGCTGCCCTCGGGAAGCGAGAGGTGGAGCCCACCACGGCCGGGCGGACCCCGGGGCTACTCCCTCCATCAACATTTACTCTGCACCAGCTCCGGGCAGGAATGGTGTTGGCATAGCAGGGACGGGGACCGGGTAAACAGGATCCATGCCTGCTCCTCCGGAAGGGGTGGCTGGGCCAGAGAGCACGCGGGCAATAGAACAGCACTTGGTGCGTTTTGAAGATAAAAGCTGGAGCCGAGAGCCTTGGAAGATGCTCCTGGTGGCCCCTCATCAGAGGCTTTGCAGTCTGGCTCACCCCTGAAAGCCACGGCTGGAGTCAGCATGCTTGCTGCTTGCTGGGCCCTTGCTTTACAGGAGGCTCAGCAAATACCCCTGGGACTCGGGATCCTAATGCGGGCGCCACAGAAACAGCAGAAATTCTGGCATTTTCTGGTTCTCTAAGCAGAGCTGGTTGTTTAAGTCAGGTAGCCAAGGGACTAAGGAGCAAGAGGCGGGCGGGGAAGTACAATTATGGCCAAGTCACTTGTACAAGCAATGTGGTTAATGACGTTGACCTTAAAGGACCCGGAGGTTATTGGTACTTTGGAGGCACCAGGTTGGCACAACCCTCCTGGCCTCTTTTCTCATCCACTCTTCCCTATACCTTGCCTTTTCCTCCATGGTCTCCTCTCCACCCCCCCCCCCCCACCCCATATGCACAGCCTCATCAGTGCTGCGGGCCGGTGCGGGAGAGGCAGGGAGGGGGTGGGCAAGGTCCCCTGTTTTCCAGTTTACCGTTCCAGTTTGCTGGCATTTTCTCGTTTTTCAGAGACCTGTTACTTCCAGAGAGCAACGCTGCTGCCACCCCAGGGAGAACCACCTGCCCAAGGCAGCTGGGCTGCCCCAGGTCTCTGACCTGCTTCTGAGAGGGAGAAGTCCTCCATGAGAGGCAGCCCCAGGTGGCGGCACAGCCAGAGCCTTGGAGACAGACCATTCCAGGCTGTCGGTTACCAGCTGTGCGGCCATGGGCAAATCACAGGATCCTTTTGTGCCTCAATTTCCTGGTCAAGGAAATGGGCTTATAAGCCCTTGTTCCCAACCTCTCCTACAGGGTTACTGTGAGAAGTAAAGGAGAACCTGTATATGGAGCACACAGCACAGGGCCAGGCACCTCCCAGGAGTCTGAGAGGTGTTAGTGCAGATGTCCTTTAGTTAATGGGCGTGGCTGAGGGCAGGTCCCAGGGCTGGCTTCCTGTCTCCCAGCGTGACCACACACACCGTTAACCTGTTCTTATCCAGGGCCTAACAGCCCACCAGGAAGGCTCAGAAACCCAACCCGTGGGCACTCTGCAGTGGAGACATCCCCCAGGGACAGTCTCCCATTGCCACGCACTCGTTTGTTGAGCCGCAGCAGATGAGAGAGCCAGGTGCCCAAGCCCACCTGCGGCGGGGCCCAGAGGGCGAGCCCTCCTCTGCAGCTGTGAGGACTGCCCACGCGTCTGCTGCTCCGTGCGCTCATGGCTGGCCAAGCCTGCTCCCAGCAGACAGCTGCTATCTTTAGCTGGACCACTGCTTTGACTCCAGTCGCTGCTGCCGCTTGTCATTTGCCTATTCGCCGTCAGCTGCGTTCCCACCCTTCTTCGCTCTGTTCTGTGTCGCAGGGGCCAGGGTCCCACAAACTGCATTCCCCAGACTCTCTCCAACAGGCTTGCAGCTAGATCTCTGGTGGGTGTCCCAGGAGGCAGCAACAGAGCTGGCGAAGTGTGAGGGTGACGGGGCAGTGTCTGCAGTGGCAGGGGCTGTGGCCTGGCGGAGTCGCTCCTGGGTTCCCGCTGAAGCAACGCATCTCTGAGCAGGACCTTTGGAGTCACACGTCCATGCCCTCTTGGCTCCTGCAGCCCACGGCTGGGAGCACTTCCCCGCAGTTTCTCGTTTTGGGGTTCCATACCTCTCTCCATGCTCCCCCAGCTTCCAACAGCCTGGCTTCCAATTGCTCAGTGACATCCCCTCTATGTGACAAACCTGGGGAGCTCTGTGTCCTGGCCAATCCAGACTAATGGACCATTTGAATGACCATCCAGGATTCACTGTTCGCGGTGGCTTTGCGCCTCTCTGATCTGCCCCACGGTGTGCTGGTTTAAAGTTTAGCCTTCAGACGGCAAGCTTGTTCTTATTTCCCCTTTTTCCAGGTGCTTCTCCTACCGTTCATTCACTTCCCCTTTCTGAACCTAATGCAGTCACAGCAGCATCCTAAAACAAGAAGCACGCCCTCCAACCCAGCAATCACACCTCTAGGAATTCACCTTAAAACATAACTACAGAAGAGAAAGACATGCATGCCCCAGATACAGTCATCACGGCCCTGCTTATCATCGTGAAAAATTGGAAGCACAAATAAGAAATTGGTTATGAAAATTTCACTTCCTATCTAACATGGGCAAATCTATGATCAAGGTAAAAAGCAAAACAGGCTACAGAACAGCAGACATAGTATGAGCACAGTTAAGCAGAGCCGCACACACGGATGCATTTGTGCAGAGACAGATGTTTCAAATAGCAATTGCCCAATATCTCTTGGGTGTGGAATTTTGGGTGGGCTATATAGTCTTCTTTGTTCTCCTCTGTGTTGTCTTAATTGTTACAATTGATGTGTCCCTTTTACAAAATACTGTTTTATTGGGAAAGGCGGTATGCTGGGATAGCAGCAGTGAACAAAACAGACAAAACTTCCTCCCCTCGTGGAGCTGATAGTCCAGTTAAAAAAATGAAGGAAGACACATAGTGTGTGGGAGGTGGTCAGTGGGAGGCAAAAAAGTAAGAAAGGAGGGTAAGAAATGCAGCTGAGAAATGAACGGTTCGGATTAGGGAAGGGGTTACCACTGTTGAAAGAATGGTGCTGTTTGAGCGAAGGACTGAAGGAGGTAAGGGAGCAAGCCATGTGATATACCTGGGGGAAGAGTAGTCTAGCCAGTGGTCGGCAAACTGTGGCTCTCGAGCCACATGCGGCTCTTTGGCCCCTTGAGTGTGGCTCTTCCACAAAGTACCGACTTCTGCGCATGGGCCACAAAGTTTCAATCACACTGTACGTGCGCGCCCACACGTGGTATTTTGTGGAAGAGCCACACTCAAGGGGCCAAAGAGCCGCATGTGGCTCGCGAGCCGCAGTTTGCCAACCACTGGTAGGCTACAGAAATAGCCAGTGCAGAGGCCCTGAGGTAGGAATATGCCCGGCGCACGAGAGAAGCAGCAGGAGGCTTGTGTGACTGGAGTGGAGGAAAGTGTTAAGAAATGAGGTCAGGCAGATAATAGGAGACCAGATTATGTAAAATGCTGGCTCTTACTGTGAATGAGATAGAAGCTACTAGAGCAGCGGTTCTCAACCTATGGGTCTCGACCCCTTTGGGGGTCGAACGACCCTGTCACAGGGGTCGCCTAAGACCATCGGAAAACACATATATAATTACATATTGTTTTTGTGATTAATCACTGTGCTTTAATTATGTTCAATTTGTAACAATGACATCGGGGGTCGTCACAACATGAGGAACTGTATTAAAGGGCCTCGGCTTTAGGAAGGTTGAGAACCACTGGACTAGAGAGTCTTATGCAGAGGACTAAGCTAATCATAAATATTTTAAAAGACCACGCTGGCTGGTCTGTGAGAATATGGCAGGAGCAGGGAGGCCAGCGGGGAGGCTATTGCAGTAACTCAGGTAAGAGAGGATAGTGGCTTAGGCTAGATGGTAGCAAAGGATATTGTGAGAAGTGGTGGATAATGGACCTCTTTAGAAGGTAGAACCCATGTGATTTGCTGTTGGATCGATGTGGGTATGAGAGATAGGGGAGAGCCAAGGATTACCTCAAAGTGAGAGGGAAAGTGTTCTTAAATCACTGCTCCATCCAGTATGGAATCCCTTCTGCTGCAGCATCAGTAGCTCCCCGCCTGGTCTCTGCTTGCATGCCTTCAGAAACAGGCCCTTCACTACCTCACAAAGATGAGCTGCTGTAACTGCTGGTAAATTCTCCCTTGGTTCAGGTGTGCCACTCTCTGCCATTGGACTTATGCAGACGTTCAGCTTGCCACTTTGAACCATTGTGTGCGTGTCTTATGCTGTGCCAACCCTAACAACTCCCTAAGCCTTGGGAGAAACACAGATCAGGGCAGTTTAGCATCATTCAGAGGGAAGTTTCCATCTGAAATCTACAAAACTAATGTTCCTTTTTTTCTGCCGAGCCCCTTCAAATTTTTATTTTATTTTTTTAAACTCAACTCCATTCCCCTCCAAGCTCCTGGGCACTGGCAGGTTTTCCCTGGCTGTACCTTCTGCAAGGTGAAGGCCAGCCCTGCTCCTACCATCCCGTTCAGCCCCACCTCCAAACGCCCAGCCCAGGCCCAGTGTCTATGGCCCTACTCACCCAGGACAGGAGCTCGGACCTCGCTCTGCTCTCCTGGATGGAACGAGCGTGATATCAGCTCCCTCCTCTGATCGCCTCAGTCCGAATCTCACATATATACACACAGTGGCATTCTGACCATAGGAGGATTCAGTCACGGGTTCTGAACGTGGGATTTATATGTCAGCCCCTCTTTGTTCCTGAAAGATTTCATCTCAGCATTTTTATTTTCAACCTCATACCAAAGGAGTCCATTGAAATGAGGACAAAAGGCTGTGTGAAGGCGCCAGGAGTGGAAACCCGCCGCTGAAGCTCCCTGTTGCCAATGTAGCTGTTTCTTCAGCTAAAGGGCAGAACGAAGGCCAGTGACTATGGCCATGGATCCTCTTCCTGAAAAAAAGAAGAGGGGATGCCTTGTCCCTCAGAGACCGAAGGGCAGCTCAGACCTGGTGTGTGACTCTCACTCCCCCGGGGCCTCCTGACCCAGCACAGGAGAGGGGAAGTAGCAATACCCACGAGCCATAGAAGGGCATTGGGCAGACATCACCTCCATGTCTGGTCCTGATAGACCCTGGCAGCGCAGAGGCTGCCATGCCCACTGCACACAGATGAAGAGACTGAGGCCAGATGAAGAGAGGGGTGAAGTGGCTGTCCCAAAGCCTAGCCCAGGAAGCCTGGCCTCAATGGGACTGCCATTTCCGCCGCCCTCTGCTACTTCTCCCCAACCCCTTCAAATTGTTGCCACACTGGAACCTGATCACCTCCCCCCCCCACTGTGTGAGCCTGGAGCTCCGGGCAGAAAGAAGCTTATTCTATTCATCCATGTGTCCCCAGGGTCAGCAGCAGCGTAGACACTCAGTTAAGGTTTGTTGAAGCTTCTGTTGGAAGTGGGTGGCTAGACCTAATATGCCCTGGCTAAAAAAACAAACAAAATAGCACCTCCCCCAAGGAGCTGCAGTAAGAGCTGCAGGGAAAGTTTTGGTGAGAGGTTGAGCCATCTAGGCCACTGTGGGGTGCAGAGACAAGTGGCATTCCTGGGGAACAGGGGCAACTGGAAGCAGCAAGAATTCCACAGCAGACAGCCCCTCCCTACCCTCCCTACTGGCTCGCTACTCAGCATGTCTTGGGCCAGTAGCCTCAGCATCCCCCTGGAGCTGAGTGGAAATGCTGAGTCTCAGGCCTCGCCGCAGAGCCGCTGAGGCCCAAACCGCACCTCCACAAGCTCTCCAGGTGGTTCCTACGCGCAGAAACCAAACAGCCCGCCTCGGCGCACCAGCTGGGAGCCTGCAAATGCTCAGGGGTGGGATTGTACTCTGTGCCATGTGGTTTCTGAGCCCAGATTTGCTTCTGGAAGAAGAGCAGTATGTTTACTTTGGGCAAACGATTAGACTTTATTAAAATTCTAATTCCAATAGGAAGGTGAGAGGGCCCTGGCTCGGTGTGGGAAGTCAGATCCTGGAAGCAACCGGTTATTCCAGATTTCTGAAATTCCATCCAGGTCTCAGCCTGGCGACACTGGCAGGATCTGGAGACATTTTTTAGTTGTCACCACTGGGAAGGGTGGTATCCAGTGAACAAAGGCGGGGGATGCCGGCTTCCTCCATATGCCAGTCGCTCCTGGCTGGGTTTCGGCTTCCATCCAGAGAAAAGGGGTGGGTTTACCAAACCGGGGATATCAGGGGGTTTTAGGAAAGAATCATGAGAACCTTTCGAAGCTTCTTCTTCACAAGCATGGGAAAAGCTGGCCGAGACTGAAGGAGAAAGGAGGCTGGACAAGCAGCTAGGAACAGGAAGAGCGGGCCCTGGGGAGGAAGAAGTGCGGCAGAGAGGGCCGCTGCCAGGCAGTACATATAAAAACTTTATTACACAAAATATTTTCTTGTTCATAAGAACGACTTAAATACCCCGCCCTTCTCCAGATACATCAGTTTTTTCACTTCTCTATTTTCCAAACGTCTTGAAATGCGGTTATAATGAGAAAAAAAATAAATTTTCCCCAAACTTTTTTTTCTTTAAAGAAACATGTAAACGTTACCAGAGGTCGGATACACCATCAGCAACTCGAGAGAGGAAGGCTGGGGCTGCCATGAGCGGCTGCTTCTGTAACCGGCTGTGCACCTGCCCTCCCTCCACACTTCCCAGAAGTCACAGGCGCGGCCTGAGAAAGGCTGGTTCTCTAAGCATCTTTCCCACGCTCCCACTGCCGACTGGGGGCGCCCTTCCTGCCAGGAGTTCAAGGCCTTTTCCAGAACAAGAGAAGGGCCTGTGAGGGGCCTGGAGAGTCCAGAGGCGAGGGGCAGGCAGCCTGAGAGCTGAGAAAGCCTCGCATGGGAGAGGTGTGGGCAGTGACATCATTTCAGATGGAAAGGCGCGTGGAGGTCCGTTCCCCTAAGTAGGTTGATAGAGTGATTCCCTCTTCTGCCGGGTTTGCTGGGCTGGTGGGTGACGGACAGGATGCCGGGTGCCCTCCAGGACTCCCTTCCTGAGGTGGTTCAGATGCCCAGCTGAGTGCCCGCTGCATTGTCATCCGCCCCATCAGGCAGGGGCTGGGGCTGGGGCCCCAGGGACGAGGCCAGTTTGGTGAGGGCCTTCGCTATGACGTCCAGGTGGCCGTTCATGGCCCGCAACTCCACCAGGATGTCCCCAACATTGGCTTCCAAGCTCGCAGGGGCGGCGGTGACGGGCGGGGCGGCGGGAGGCAGGGAGGTCCCCGGATCCTCTGTGCCCTCCTCCCTGGCTGATGCTCCGGGGCGCTGGGCGCGGCCCCTCTCAGGGCCCTGGACGGGCACCGGCCACTCCCGCTCCTCCCCGCGGCCGCCAGGAGGGGTGGCCGAGGGGCAGCCCGGCAGCCAGTCAAGGAGGCGCGGGGCAGCCTCTGGAGAGGAGGCCACCACAGAGTAGAGGCCGGTGCGCCTGGGGGCACCAGGGCCAGGGGGTGCAGGGGCTGTGGGGAACTGAGGGGGCAGCAGCGGGGGCAGCACAGAGGGGCCTGGAGAAAACGCCTGGGGCTCGCAGGAGGAGGAGGGGGAAGGCAGGGCGGTGGCGGAGGGCCCGGGCTCCTCAGAGGAAAGGAACAAGGTCGAAGACTGGGAGTCCAAGGTACTGGGCTCGGAATCTGCCAAGGAAGAAACGAGAAAGGGTCACTCAGGCATTATGGTCTGCTGCAAGCCCAGCTCCACGCTGGGGACTGAGGAAGAAGGTGAGAGAGCAATGTGGACAGGTGTGGCCCAGCACTGGAATGCAGAGGCCAGAATGCAGAGGCCAGGAAAACCTCGGGGTCCCCATGGCACCTCAGCGAGTGAGGAGCTCCCCTGGGGTCAGGAGAGGCGGCACTCCTGTGCAGACAGCAGAGAGTTCCAGGCAGGGGCGGGAGCTGCAACCTCTTTGGAGGCAATCTTGCCCAGGACAGTGCGTGCAGACAGTGGAAGGAAGGCCCTTCCACTCTTCTCAGAAGCAGAAGTGGGTTAACCAGACAGCCCCTCACTGCCCCAGCAAAGCCAGGCTCGCAGAGGGGAGTTGAAAGGGTTTGGGGTCGGGAGCCAGAAGACCTTAGCGCCAATTCTCGCTCTAAAAGACTTGATTTCATTTCCCCATCTGTACAGGAAGGCGGGACCCAGTGGCCCCTGGGGACCCTCCCAGGACCTGCCATCGGAGGTCTTCAACTTGAAGCCTTGATCTAAGTTCACAGTGGGCAGCGCTTGAGACCTGGAAGCACTTGGCAAACCTACCTTTGCTGCTTCTCTCCCAATCCCCTGCCTCCAGGTAAAAAGTGGGCGACAGCTCTTTGTGACTGGGCTTACCCGCCTCAGATCAAAGGACCCACATCAATGCCGATGACCTAACCCAGCCGTCTCAGCCGCCTTGCTTGCTGCTGTGGGCACACGGTCCGTGCTCACCCTAGAAGCTGTTCTGCATTTTACCAGAGCCATGTCTCGGAGGCCTCTGCCTTCCGTTCTGCATTGTCTGTTTGGGTGCCCACCTATACTCCCTGCCCTTCAGGGATTCCACGCCCTTCAAGGGCAGAACCTGCTTGGCTGCCTGGGTGTATGATGCCGGGGAGAGTGCCATGATGAGAGTCAATGAGTCGACACATCCCCCATTGCATGGGAACACGTGCGCTCTTAACACTCGTCATGGGTGAGCTGTTCTTTCGGCTGCGTCTGGCAGAGCCTCAGAGGAGCCCTAATCAGTTGGTGAGAGCTTGTTTCCTCACCCGTCCTGACTTCAGCTCCCAACAACGTCCTCGCAGGCCCCAGATGTCTGGTGCCCAGTTTGTGTGGTGGGGAGTGAGGTCTGATGGGACCAGGGAGGCAATTGTTCTCAGAGGGACAACCTTTGAGGAGAAGCCACCCACGTGCCTGCAAACCTCTCTGGTAGAAATGGCCCGGGTACTGTCTACTGTTGGCTTTCATAGAGCTGCCTCTCCTCCACCAAAACATAACCCCTCAGGGTATCTGTGATGATCTTATGTTGCAAACCAAGAATCACACACACCTCTAAGCACATAACTCCTGTGAGCTGGAAAGGATAAAGGAGAAACCCTCCAAACTGTTGGATCTGCTTTTGCTTGAGAAAGATGTTAATGAGCTTCACACATCCAGCTCTTGCAGCAGACAAGAGCCCTTTATATGAAACCAAATCGAAGTCTCGTGTGTAAAATGGAATAGAGGCCGGCACGCAGAATGTTCTAGGGCAGCATTTCTCAAACTTGACTGTGCATGCCATTCCCCGGAGACATTGTTAAAGGGCAGGTGGTGATTCAGCAGGACGGGGGTGGAGCCTGAGACCCTGCATTTCCAGCCAGCCCCCAGGTGATGAGGATGCTGCCGGTGGGGACCATAGCTGGGGTAGCAAAGGTGTAAGCCAAAGGGACAAGCTTGGCAAATAAAGGCTAGGATTCATGATTGTAGACATCAGAGTAACCAGGTGTAGAGGAGCAACCTGGAAACCTAATATGATCATGAAAATAGTAATAGTGTTGATGCTGATGACCACTCAGCTGCCAGGGGAACAGGGAGGTGACCTCACCTGCCATTACCTTAATAGCCTCCAGCAAAGCCTTGAACCATGAACACTGGCTTGAGGGGTGTGTGTGTGTGTGTGCGTGTGAAGATTCTTAAAGAGAAAAGCCCTTCACTGTTGTTTCAGCTAAAACTTCAAAAAAAACAAACAAACCTCAAGTTGTCAGGACTCACCCCCAACCTGAATGGCAAATAGAATTTAAAAACTAAAGCAACTTTTGAGCAAGTACATCACCTTCCAGAACTTTCACCTGGCTGTCAGGAAATCCGGTGGCAGCAAAAATCTGGGCTAAATGATTTATAGGTCTCTTCCATCCACAACTGATCATTTTATCCCTGTTTTGGGACATAAACTTTTGAATCAGTGACATCATTTTTATGCAGCTTCAGTGATTGCTACAAAATAATGTCAGGATCTTGCTGTTACAGACACTGCTCTTTGTGGAGGATGGGGGCTCTCAGGTGCAGAGGGTCGATTAATCAGACTCTTTAGTTCCTTCCTTCACCCCCTCACTTGGTCTCTGACCCTTATCCTGCTTTATTCGTCTCCTGAGAATGATGAGCACCTGACATTTTATGATTTTTTTGTTAACTAGAATGCAAGCCCTATGAAATGAGAGACTCTGCTTATTTCATTCTCTGCTGCGTCACCAGGGCCGAAATTGTGTCTGGCATGGAGTAGATGCTCAATAAATACTTGTTGAATGAATGCCATATAATCATCATCGGGCCAGAAATACAACTCCAAATGCAATAAACTGATCCAGCTGCATGTCGTTTACTCATTCGGTGCTTCGATTATTTATGGAGTCTATACAATATTTGGGACACACTTATACTAAAAAAAAACTTATTCTTTGTTTATCTGACATTCTAATTTAACTGGGTGTCCCATATTTTATCTGGCAACCTTATGGGAAGTTGATTTTTTTCATCCTGTCTCATAGAAGAGGAAATGAAAGCAAAGATGGGTTTGGTGTTTTCACAGAACTTCAGAGTTAGGAGAAATCTTTGTCATGACTGGATTAATTACCTAAGAGGTGTTTTCACGGAATTTCATAGTTAGAAGGAATCTTTGACGTGACTGGATGAATTACTTAAGACGTGGAGATGAAGGCCAGTGAGAGAAAGGAACTCGCTGTTTCATGACACAGCTGAGAACAGTTTCTTCTCTCCTTGTCATCTATCATTCAGTTACAGAACCAATAGGTGCTGAGGGCCTACTATGTGCTAGATGCTATACCAGGCCTGGTAAACACAGCCGGACCAGACAGCGTCCCTGCCCTGAAGGAGTGTTCAGGTTGCCATCTGGGGGATCGGAGTGGGGTAGAAATCCAAAAAAGCTGCCCAGCAGATGGCCACCAGCTAGTAGTTAGCAGTGGCTTGCTCGGAAAGCTTGGAGCCTTGGCCTTTCTTGGGTGTATTCGAGGCTGGTGAATGAAAAGCTCAGACCAAGCTTCCCAGGTCTGGCACTCTTTCTTCTCCCCACTGCCATCCCATCTCACTCACACACAATCAACCACTTGGGGGGGATGCTGCTTCTTGAGATGGGGAAGATTAAGTTCAACTAAATGTCAGTGATTCTGGCTCCTGTTACTATCTTGCAAATATCTTCACAAAGGTCAGTTTTAAAAAGTGAATAATACATATGTAAATATATACCATATACATATTAAATATATATTTATATATCCTAGATGTTAAATATATGGTAAATATATATTTAATTGCAAATCAAAATTATGAATTGAAAGACATATTTAAAATATATATAAGAAAATATATGTAAATATATGTTGAAAATATATAACTAAAATGCATTTAAGAAGTGTTCATTCTAGAAATGAAAGAATTGCAAATTAAAATAATACTGATTATGAATTGAAATAATTATGAATAATGAGTTGCTATTTTTCACTTGTAAAATTTTCAAAGTATCCTCACGCTGATGCTCACTGCTGGCCAGCTAGGCAGGGAAGACGCGTTCTAAGATATTGTTTGTGGTCGAGTAGGTCAGTACATCCTCTCCGGAAAGCAATTTACAAATACATGCTCCACTCTTAGTGAGACAAGGAAATTGCCAAATCATTATGTGGATGCCTTCAACTGCCTGTAAAAAACTGTGCAAAGTAACGATTCAGAGAAAACACATCTAGATGTTAGGCACGTGATGAGATTATACTTTTCCGAATTTTCAAAGATTTCTGCAGCCACCAGGCACAGATATGCCTTCCCTTGTCACTGATCTTTAGCAGTATGTGACCACTTCCTACCAAGCCTGCAGGGCACGGCCTTCAATGTGATTGCTGAATAAGGCAGAATCGTTTCTGGGCTGGCAACTGTTTTACCTTTTATACACCCACTTGGCACCAACCTGGGGCTTTGGCTTTCTCTTGGGGGCGGGGGGGGCTGTGGAAGAGTTGAAGTGTAAGGCCAGAGGGCTATGGGAACCTGCCATTCATTTGCAAATGTGCCCTTATGATCATCTCCCTAAATCCTGTTCCTCTCCTTTTCTTCACCTTCTTAGTAAATAACCTTCCATTTGTTCATCCAAGCCTCCAGGACTAATCCTTGACCCCTCTCTTTCCCTAACCCCACCCCCATCTGCCAGCAATGATTATAGGATAGGCTCTGCCTTCAAATATATCCAGCATCTGACCATTTCTCACTGTCTTCTCACTGTCTCCAGGCAGTGGCCCAACGACTGGGGGTTGAGCTGAGACAAGAAAACAGGTCTCCTGAGTTCCTGTTCAATGTTTCCTCTCCACACCCACGAGCCCACATGATCTGAATGAATCCTTTAGAATGCTCCCCTACTCACTGCATGTCCCAGCCCTCCTGGCCACCCTCCACCACTTGTTCGGGAAAATCATCTGCTGAGGGCTAGCTATTAGATAACAGCTAAATTTATTCATTAATTCATGCAACAAATATTCATTGAGCACCTACAGTATGTCCAGCAGAATGCTCCATCATGTGCAAAACCAGACTTAAATCTCATGGTGGGGGGACATGAAATCATCAAATAATTGCACAAATATGTAATTACAACAGTGACACAATCTACATGCTATAAACATCTGAAATAGAGGGTTGACCTAATGAAGTAAGATTCCATGAGGAAATGCTGATTGAGCAGAATCCTGAAGGATGAGTAGTTAAGCAAGAAGAGGGGGGAAATACTGAAGTGTAAGCAAGGGGCAGTGACAAGAGGGAATATTGCAAATATGTGGGCCTTGTAGAGAAAGCCAGAGTGACAGGAGTGTAGAGAGCAAGGTAAAGGAAGCATGAGGTAAGATGTTCAACAGGTGAACAGGGGACTGGAGATGCAGCAGATAACATACACTGCCAGTTGTTATCCATTCTCCTCCTATACCTCCTTTTTAGCTGGACCATAGCACTTAGAATAAAGATTACATTTCCCAGCCTCTCTTCCAGCTAGCTCTAGCCGTGTCGTTAAATTTGGCGCAGAAGGATGCAAGTAGAAGTGCTGTGTGCAATTCCCCCTTCCTGTGCCTGGAATTTGGTTGCAGTGACTGGTGCTCAAGCAGCCCTCTTGGGCCATGAGGTGAAAACCATATGCTAAGCATGATAGAGCAGAGAACTGAATCCCTGATAACCTTGAGGAATTGCTCCATCAATCCTTGCTCATTCAACTGCAGGTTCTTCATATCTATTATATAAAAAGCTTATGGTCATCACGCCATCATGCCATAACGACCAATCAGCAGGAGGCTGTGTGCACGGGATGGGTGGGGACTTGACTCTGGAGGACTTGACCGGAGGTGGGGGTGGGTTTCTGGGTCCCACCTCCCATGGCAGCAGCGGCCGCAGGACTCTTTCTGGATCCCACTGATCCGCGGGACTCTGGATCCTGGGTCTTGCACAATTTCTCGTTCTGGGCCCATAGTGAGAAAATAAAATCTTATCTGTCCAAATCCCTGTTAAATTGGGTTTTCTGTGGTAGCCAAACCAAATCCTGATACACGTGGCCTTGTTGAACTTGTTAAGGAGTTTTGTCATTATCCTAAGCAATGGAAAGCTTTGGAAAAGTTTTAAGCATAAGGGTGTGTGTGTGACATGATTAGTTCTGTTTTTTGAAAAGTTCACCTGGCAGCACTGAGCAGTGGGTAGACAGAACAGGAGCAGGGAGACCAGTAAGGAGGCTCCAGGTGCAGGTGGGAAATTACAGAATGACAGTGGCTTTTGTTAGAGTTGTAGCTCTGGGGATGCCGAACAGTAGATTCTACAGAAAGTTGGGACATGGAAACATTAAGACTTACTATCGGCAGGGCAAGGAAAAGGAGGCAAAGAAAAATGGGTACCCTAGCTAGCTGCTGTTTCAGTGCAAGATCCCAGAAATTCTGACTGCAGAAGGGGAACTTTCCCTTTCTGGTTCTCTGGAGTCTGGGTGGCCCCTTCCCAGCCCACACCCAGCCCTCCAGCATAGCTCAGCTCTGACACACCTCACCAGAGGCGGCCCTCGAGAACAGTTTCCCAGGAGCCTGGAGGGAGGAGAAACTGGGTAGCCTTAGGGAACCAGCGAGGCAGAGGTCTGTGGGAAGAGGACCAGACCTGTCTGCGGGAGAAGCGACGTCTCTCAGCACGACGGCCGGGCCCCTGCCTTTGATGGTTCAGACTTGGCTGGGTTGCTGCCTGCTCCTTTCAGGATGCCCGGCACACAAAAGGGAGGGTTGAGTGTCTGATGAACTCAGCCCAATAATATTCGCTTCTTTTATTTTCCAGGAACGTCATGAGAACCACAGGGCAATCTTCTGGTTTTAAGACCTGATGAGTCAAGTCTACAAATACCTCTGACTCAATCTGATCCCAAGTTCTCACCAAGCATCTCTCAGGAACGTGGCTCAGCAGGAGGGCAGCCCCAGCAGGGGAGAGGAGGGCTGAGGAGGGCTGGCTGTCCTGGAGACAAGGGGATTCCCGACTTGACACTGACCATTCCCACAATAGGAGCCAACATTTACTGAGTGCTCACTGTCTCCATGCTACGTGTTCAATGATCTCTTCTCATCTGCGTGGCAAACTATGAAGTAGGTTCTGTTCTCAGTCCCATTTTACTGTTGGGAAAACTGAGACTCTGCTGTGTTAAGAACCCTGCTCACCGTCACAGAGCTGGGGTGTGAGTCAAGGCAGCTGATGCCAGAGGCCAGTCCCTGTGAAGGAGGGAAAGTGCTTTCTGGGGTTTTTGCAGGCACGGAAGGAGGGCTGAGAAGGAGGCTAACATCTGTAGAGGGTCTGCTACACTTAAGGCCTGTGATCTGCATTTAAAATCACCTGGAGAGCTTTGTAAATATTATTGATGCCCCCAAACAATTACATTAGGATCTCCAGGCATCCTGCGTTTTAAAAGCACTCAGGTGATTATACTGATACCCAGCTAGGGTTACTCAACAATGACCCTCAACTCATTTGCAAATGGAGAAATTGAGGGTCTCAGAGTTTGGAGAGTTTGGACAAAGCCCATGGCTGACAAGACCCATGTCCCAAAGTTGGTGGCTGACTCCCCCTCAGTGCTCATCATGTTGACCCATTCTCTCTCATATCTGGGCCTCCTCTATTTTGAAAGTGTGTGAATTTTTTAAATGTAAACCTCTTCTGCAGTTTGCATTCTTTTTTTTTTTTTTGGTTCAAGTTCAAGTGCTATTTAGCCAGTTGCCTGAGAGTAGCAGTGTAGTCTATAGCCACTGAGTAGGATGGGCTGGCCCAGGGGTCACTGAAACCATGGCCTTGGCTTCATCCAGACTCTGCTACAGCCAATGGACCAGATCCTCCAAAGTGATGCCCAGGACGTGCCCTCTGACTTTCCCAGGAGGAATGCTGCCAATCCACTGTAGTGCCAGCCTCTGAGGGGCCACCCTCTGGGTTCAGAAGGCCCCGCCCTGGGGAAGTCCTCAGTCTCTATTTCTTGCAGCATTAGTGACTTCCCATGGAGCGACACAGGAAAAGTCATTGCCCCTTTATTTCAATGTGAAGTATCCAGCCTCTAATTTCCTAGTGGCTGGGGGTGGAGCTAATGAGGAGTATTCATCATCAAGCGAGTTACTAGAGCAAAGTAGCTGGGAAGGGAGAAGGGCAGCCACAGGGACTGACTCAAACAGCCCAGAGGTGCTCCTGCCCGTAGAGCACCTTTGAAGAAGGGGAGAAAAGGAAGGGGAAGCAGGTACCATACGTCCATGTTCATAGCAGCATCCTTCACAAAGCCAAAAGGTGGGCGCTGCCCCAGTGTCCATGGATGAATGAATGAATGAATGAATGAACAAAATGTGACATGTACAATGGACTATCATTCAGTCTTAAAAAGAAAGGACATTTTCATAAAGGCTACATGGACGAACCTTGAAGACATTATGCTAAATAAAATAAGCCCGTCACAAAAGCCAACACACAAAATATTGTATGATCCCTCTTGTGTGAGATCCCTGGGTAGTCAATTCATAGAGGGAGAAAGGAGCACAGTGGTTGTCAGGGACTGGGCTGGGGGGTGGGGCGGGGGTAGATGGGGAGTTACTGTTTAATGGGTGCAGAGTTCCGGTTGGGAGACTGAGGACTTCTAGAGATGATGAGGGTGATAATTGCCCGACAGTGTGAAGATACTTAATGCCACAGAACTGTACACTTCAAAATGGTTAAGATGATAAATGTTAAGCTGTGTATAATTTACCACAGTAATAAATAATAAAATGGGTGGGGCGAGGTATGACAACTGAATTCACAATTTTATCCAAACACTTGAAAGAAGGTCTATATATGACATTTCTGGGACTTTTGTAAAATAGGAAGAGAAAAGAACTAATAAAATAAATTGTTGCTGAGAACATTATAGGTCGGATGAGGGTTGAGCACCTCAAGGAGCCCTAAGAATGAGGGTCACTTACTCAGTCCTGGACCTAAACATTCTAAGATGTCTCCTTTTCTGGCTACCAGGGTGAAAGCCTCTAAAATAGCTTTGTTGATACTGTGTGGACAAAGGTTGGAAGAAAGTACAGTCCAGAGCCTGACACTCTTAGATCCACTTTTAGACCTATTCTGCTTTCGCAAGCAAGGTGACTTTTTAAAAATATATTTTTATTGATTTCAGAGAGGAAGGGAGAGGGGAGAGATAGAAACATCAATGATGAAAGGGAATCATTTATCGGCTGCCTTCTGCATGCCCCTTACTGGGGATCGAGCTGGCAACCGCGGGCATGTGCCCTTGACTAGAATTGAATCTGGGACCTTACAATCCACAGGCTAATGCACTATCCACTGAGCCAAACCAGCTAGGGCGAGCAAGCAAGGTGATTTTAACCCTTCAAGCATTCCACAGCAAGCCTCTGGCTCCTCAGGATCACATATTCTGATTAGCACCACTGGCCACAGAAAAAAGGAGAGAGTTGTTCCAGTTCAAGAGCCGATGGTCCTGAGCCAGAGTTATAGTTGCTCCATTGCTTCCTCTTCACTCTGCTCAATCATTCCTTGAAGGTACTGGGCACATTCCCACCTCAGGGCCTTTGCACGTCCTTTTCTTTCTACCTGGAATGCTGCTCCCTTGGATGTCTGCATGGCTCACCCCTCACATCCTTCAACCTTTGCTCAAAGTCACCTTCTCAAGGGACTGTTTCTGGACACCTAGTTGAAAGTGCCACCCCGACCCCACCACATCAGCTTTTGGTCCCCCTTGCACTGCTCAGCCGATGCTTGGGACCCTCTCCCACTTGTATCCCCAGGGCACTCCAGGTGGAGGGAATTACATGTGAAAATAAATGCATGAGGCTTGGCAGACTGTGGCCTGCAAGGCAGTTTGAAATGGCTGGAGGGTGGGGTGCACAGGCCTGGGAGACTCGCATGAAATGGCTTAAAAGATAACAAGGGCAGACAGCTGAGGAGCTTGTCTGCGAAACTAAGGAATTTGAACTCTGGCAGGCCATGGGGAGTCCAGGAGGGGATTTAAATCCGAGAGTGAGAGATTTGATTTGCAATTTTAAAAGATCACCCTGGCAGCCAGCAGTGTGGAGGCTGAACAGGAGGGGGTGAGGTTGGAGGTGAGAAGGCCAAATGTAAAAGTAACGTCTTGCACATTCAAGGAGCTAACATGATATTACAGCAGAAGAAAGCACAAGAGTGAAGTCCAGCCAACCGCTATAGGAAGCAATTGGCTTTTTTTTTTTTTCTAGCAACAGATTGCATTTCAGCAAAAAGAAACTTTCCTGCCACCCTTTACGACCCTGCCGGTGAAGGCTGGCTCCTGCCCTCGCTCGAGCTGGCCACCCTGGGTCTTGCATGCATCAGCGTTCAATAAAAGCAAGTGTGGGCTTTATGGGATTGTTTGCTAAGCCCCGAGCCAGGCTTTTCCACTCCCTTCAGCAGGGCTGCTCTGCCAATTTCTAAGTTGGCTGTTTCTCACATATAGGGTGTGAGGGATATCTCTATGCGTCTCTCTGAACACATCCATTTGGAAGGAGACATGGGTGACTACATATAATATCTTTCTGTGATTTTTTTTTTGAAGAGATGTTTATACAGCCTGTATCTTCCATGGCACAAGCCTTTCCGTAGTAGAGTATGGAGACAGGAAGAGAAAGAATGAAAAAGCTATTCCCACACCATAACCGACTTGGGCTCATGAAGGAAAATTCAAAATAGATTATGTTCCTCAGCTATGCCTCCAGGGTTGAACCGTTTCCAAATCAACCCATTTAATTCTTCCTCCTGGACGGTCACTCACCTTTGAACTTCACTTTTTAAAGACGATCGTTAAAAAATATAAATAACACGGCACAGACCAGACCTGCCCAAGCCCATGCGCCCTGCCCCTCCCCCTCCAGAGAGAGAGTGCACCAAAGGGGCCATCTCACTTGTAAAAACAGGGCTGCCTGATGCCCTGGATGGAAAGAGCGGGTTGTAAAGTCGGCATTTTGGCTTTAACAAGGCCGGGAAGCCCAGAGCAGAGCCAGCTGGGTAGTCTGAGCAAACCCAAGGATATTAGAACCTGGGGTCACAGGGAGCCGGCCGCCACCAGGAATGCGGGGAGGGGAGACAGTCTGGCGGGGCTGGGGGAACAACTGGAGCCCATGCTGCCAGCTCCTCGAGGTCAGTCCACAGGCAGCAGGACGCAAGGCGGGAATATGCTGTGCCCGGCCACCCAGGGCTCACTCGGCCCTCTTCACACCCAGAGGCTCCAGGACCCCAGGGGTGTGGCAGGCGGGCACACAGGTGCGCACTCACCAGCGCGGCTGGGACAGCATCTTAAGGAAAAAGCCCCCTTGCCAAGCTGTCACCCCAGCCCCAGTGAGAAAGGAGTGGGATACCACCTGGAGAGGAGGGAGGGATGATGGCCCATTACCCAAGGCAACACCCAGCCGGTTCTGGACCTGGGTGTTCCCTATGGCAGTGGCAGGGCAGAGGAACGGGATCCTCCAGGACCCTCCACTGTCACGTCGACCAAGTGACAGTGCCCAGCCCTGGATGCCTGGTGCACATCCAGTGAGTGGACTGGATCCATCAGTCATCCCTGCGGCCTGGGCAGCAGACCCTGCTCTTCACAGCGGATGCCTCTGGCGTTGTTGCCACCTGTTGCCACCACCCGCTCCCGCCCTGACCCCTGCAGAGCCCTAGCAGGTTCCCTAATTGCCCATCCAGGCACTTTTAATACCCAGTCCTTCCTTTCTCCTGAGAATTCCTCGGAGGTTAGCCCCCCCGGCCACGCCGATGTGTCTCTCCTCAGGGTATCTTTCCTACTTTGGGTCCACGCTTTCCCTTTTCTTCATTTCATGCCATTCCTCCTAAGGATGACCCTTCGTGCCAGGCTCAGTGATCCACAAAGCTTCAGCGAGCAACCCCAACCCTAAACATGGCCCTGTCCGTGGGAGGCAGAGGTCGGGGCATCTTGCTTTGCCCAGGAGGAAAGATGTTGCTCCCCAAGGGGAAACAAAGCGGGGAGGGGGGGACAACTTTACAAAATAAAAGTCTAGAGTGAAGCAGCAGACCAGCGCCGCTGCCCCCGGCACCGGGCTTGAGGCCCACTCTGCAGCCCTGGCCAGGCCTGCGCGGGCCCCGCCTGCCACCGGCCTGCAGACGCAGCTGAAGTGCTTCAATTTTTCCTTTTCAAGAATGTGCTCAGCCTGACCCCACCTGTGCTCTCGCTGCGCGGTTCTCAGAGGGGGGAATGAGAGCGCGTGCCCGGAATTTCCTGATCTCTGTGAAGTTCTCTCAAGATGTGGCCCTGAGGCAGTGCGATGCGCAGTGAGGCAGGTGCAGCTTACAGTGCCCCCCACCCCCTCCTCTCCCGCCCCCGCCTCCGGGCCGGCCGGAAAAGCACCTCCCTGCGGAGTGACTGAGGATGAAAACGCCTAAGAACCCCCACTCTCCCTCCATACTGTCCTCAAATTGGAGGAGCTAAGGAAACTATAGTTACACCACTTACTCTATATTTATATAATTATAGATTTATATTACATATTTATGAATTTATTAAAACATATATAATATATAAACATATATTAATGTTATAATGTATTTATATTATATAGTGATATATATTGAGCTTTATTTAAGCAGGACATTAATATTGTCTAAAAGTACAGAAAAAATCTCTATGCAGTTTCAAAATTAAGCTCTCTTGCCTGATTTTGTTGCTCTTTGTGTGGGGGGTATTCAGGGAACGGGAGGGAGAGGGAGAAGAGGAACAGAGAGGAGAGGAGCCCCACTGCTCAGATCTGCAATGTCCTGACAAGCTCTGGGGACCTAGGACAGCCCCTGAGAGGTCCAGTGAAACAGACCAGGTGGGTAGGTAGAATTATCTGTTCATTTTTTATTGTGGGTGGCAACTAACCTGAAACAGTCAGACAAAGTGGAGTCACTATAATTTCACTTGGAAATTGTCCGAGGACCAGGACTGACCAGCACTTGCCAGGGAGGTGGCGGTTTACCATTAGCCCAAGGGTTTGGAGGGAAGGGCTTGGAGCGGTGACATCCTTCCAAAGATCCTGGAGTGGAAATGAAGGGAGTGTTGAAAGGGGAACACTGAACGTTTACGGAGCCTGGCCTCACACGGGGCTGTTGGGAGCTTAGGTGGAAGCATGTTACAAACCGTCAGTGCTCCCCAGCCAGCTAGGACTCTTGGTAGTCCCATCATTAGGGTGCATTCACACGCCAGCGCAGGACCAAGAAGATGCAGGCCTTGCAGAAACAGAGCCTAGAATGTGTACTGTCCTCGTGAGTTAGGGGCCAATACATTCATTCTTGTCTTTCAAATGCAGACAATGATGAGTGGACACCAAGTGAGGTGCACAGGCGCCGATGAAAATGAGGCACCCATGCCCTGAAGCCTTGGCCCCTCTGCCCACACCCCACCCCATCACCTCCCTCTATCCAAGCCCTGGGAAGAGCCGGGACCTCAGGGATTGTGAGCACAAGAAAGCCTAACTTGGGAAGGAAAATCCCAACTTGAAGCAAATGCTCACAGAGCTCTTAGCACCGCCTGCCCTCTGAGGTGAAGGTAAGAGAGAGAAACGTTTTCTGGGGCCTTTCAGCCCAGCCGAAGAAGTGATTCTCCCCCTCTCCACTCCCTTCCTCCCCGGCCTCCCTGCCTCCCTTCCCTCAGCGCACACCGTCAGTTTTCTTTTCCTTCTGGGGAAAAATAAAATCAATTTTTCTGAATTGCTGCCTCTTACTGTGGAGATGGCAAAACAAGAGCATCAAACAAGGCCATTGGGCAAAAAGGAACCAAATCCTAGTGAACTGTGATTTTTAAATTAAAAAAATATATACTGTGTATTTTGTATTTTATTATATATTTCTTATTTGAACATTATTTTATTCTAGTTTTAAGGTAACCTATAGGTTTAATTTATTGTAACATTGACGGAACCTTTCCTTTCCCCAGCCGACCACGCACCACTTCGCCTGCTGGGAAGCGGGCGCTGGGCCGCCTGGGACTCCTCTCGCACCCACGGGCTCTGGGAACATCTCCCAGACTCTCGGTGTGGCCTTCACCTCTGTAAAATGAGCAGAATGACACTCCTCCTCCCACAGGTGCGCCATGAGGTTGTGATTGCAAACGTGGGAAGTGCTCTAAGGGCCTCGGATTAAAGGAGTTACATGAGAAGAAAAGATCATTCCAGAGTGGACTTCTGCTCAGTTGTGGCCACCTGTGCCTTTCCCCCGCGCCCCCCCACCCCACCCCCTCCCCCCCACCCCTGTCCACAGGACTTGGAAGGAGTCCCAGCTGATGAGGTCTTCAGAAAGCCTTTTCAGCGGTTCTTAACCTGTGGGTCACGACCATCAGAAAACACATATAGCCTATCAGATATTTACATGACGATTCATAACAGTAGCAAAATTACAGTTATGAAGTAGCAACGAAAATAACTTTATGGTTGGGGGTCACCACCACATGAAGAACGTATTAAAGGGTCGTGGCATGAGGAAGGCTGAGAACCAGGGATCGCTTGCCTTGCTTTTCTTTACCTTTTTAAAAAGCGAACCCGTGGGCTACTCTTCTTTTCTCCTGCTTTGTGCAGCCGAACCTCTCCCTCCTCATAGTCTCATCAGCAGAGGAGCCAGATGGTTGGAGATGGACCTTCCCCGTGTCATGTTTTCTCTCGTTCTCTCGCCCCTGCTTCCCCTTGGCCGCCGCTCCCCGCACCTCCCGTCTGCAACATGCCGCACATTTTCATCACTTAAGACAAAGTTGACTCTGAGCCCTTGGCCATAGAATTTGCTTCTGCTCTTGGACTGGCGGCCCAAACCGGGTACTGAATCCGCTCACTGGAACCCAGTCTGTGCGACCCGGGGTGCGGGTCACTGTCGTGGCGACAGCTCAGCGCCCCGCTGCCCGGGAGGCTCTCCGCACTCAGGGCTTCCCGGCAGCGGCTCACACGGGGAATGTGGGCAAACGCCCAGGCAGCTGCTGGGCCGGCGTGAGCCAGCGGCCAAGAATGCCCCTCGCCCTGGCACAGCTGCGCCCTCAACAGGTGCTGCCTGGCTGCTGGCTGCTCACACATGTGTCACATCCTCCTTGGGCACATCCCTGACCAGAGCCACACGCCCTGGCCAGTCCAGAGGCCGCAGGGATGTGAGCACAAGATGGTCCCCAGGTGACAAAAAGCACCCAGAGCCATGTTTCCTCCACCCTCCTGCCTCCGAGTGGGGCTAACTGACCTCCCTGCCTGGCCTCTCAGGAAACGAAGCGTCCCCAGAGAAGAGAACAGCTGGCCCTTCACTGGCTGGCTCTGCACAGGGCACCCAGCCCCATGCCAGCCTCACCGAGAGTTCTGCCAGGGCCCTACTGCGCTGCTCCCACAAACTGGAAGAGCCAGTGAGGGAAAACGAGTCTGAGCCTGGGGACAGGACCCAACCAGGGCCCCTGGCCCCTCCTTCCTGTCTTCCTGCCCTTCACCTGCTCCTCCCAGCCCACCATGTCCTCTTCCCCCTCTCCTACTGGTCTCCAATCCCATGCAGCCTGCCTTCCCCTCAGGGACAGTTAGTTACCTTGGTGTGTGTGTGTGTGTGTGTGTGTGTGTTTTGCCTCCTCAGCAAGATAAGAAAAGGGGTTCCCCTTAACAGTGGTATACTCATCCCTGCAGAAATGAAAACTAAATCAGAAAAACATCACATGTTAAATGTGTGTGTGTAAAAATCTCCTATCCCAATCCTATATAATAAAAGGCTAATATGCAAATTGTCCCCTCAACCGAGAGTTCAACTAGAGGTTCGACCAGGGGGGCTGGCCAACCACCCTTGCCCCCCCCCCCACCCCCCCGCTGGCTGGCCCTGTCCCAGATCGCTCCCCCCCACCCCGATTGGGGCCAGAGCCAGCCAGACCCCACCCATGCACGAATTCATGCACCGGACCTCTAGTATCTTATACTTTGGGAAGCAACTTATATTTGTGTCTTTCTTAGCTGTATTTACTTTATGTTATCACCTGTATTTTACTTTATTTTTTTTTTTTACTGTGTTTTATTTTATATTTCCCACTCACTGTAAATGGAGTTCTATGAAAATTTAGTTCCATGATCAAGGAATGCTAGCATATTCTGAGCTGAACAAAGTTAAATGGTTTCCTCACTGTAGACTTTTCAGGACCTTAACTTGATAAAGGGCATGGCGGGCATCCATGAGAGAGAGGGATTTCCGAGCTCACCTAACCTAGAAGTCCCCTTTGTGGAGGAATATTTTGAGGGACTGATATCCCTGTGGCCAATGGGGCAAGAGAACTCAGCTCCTCTCTTGAATTCTGTACAGCGACCAGCACAGGACCCTGGGCAGGCCGACACTTAATAAAAACCAGCACCTCCCCTTACTTCAAGCCAGAAGGACAGAGTCTCTTCTTCTAGAACCTATGACTGCCCCAATGGGAAGAGCTCAAGTCTTTGCTCAGGGGTGCTTCAGCTGGAATAATCAAGGGATACCCAAAGCCCACACGAAGCCCCCCATACAAAGCCACACCCCTCAGTTTGCCACCAGCAGTGCCAGCATAAGGGCAGCCAAAGCCCAAAATAGTACAGATCTGGCCCTGGGCTGTGAAGAATCTTTTCATTACAACTCTACCCTCCACTGCCCACTTTCTTTGATCTGCTCTAACTTCTTTTAAGTTCCTCATTCAACTCTCACCCCCTGGCTCCTGGAGGCCTCACTTTGGTGGTCCATGAGACAAGGACCTGGGATCTGGGCCCTGGTTCTGGAAGCCTCCAAACCCCCCTCCAGCCTGGACATATGTCCATGGGCCAATTTTTTTTCCCTTTAAACCAGAGGAAGAGAGGAGTGGTCTCCAGCCTCCTGGGATTAGGGGGCTGGGGTGTAGGAGCACTGTCAGGGCCAAGCTGAGGACAGGCCAGGGAGTCTGGAGATGCCAGGCAGGTCCCGCAGAGCCCTGCCAGCACGGGTGCTCTGAAGAACAGAGTGCCCTTGGCAGAGGCAGCGCTGTTGATGGGGCACTAACGCCCATGATTTCCTCCTCCTTTCCCTGGCGTGTCCCTGCAGAGGGGTAGGAATTAGGCAAGAACCAGGCAGACAGTATCCTCTGGACAACCTTCAGGGCTGCTAAGAATCACAGCAAGCATCTGCAAGCCAACGCATGTCCCTTCCTCTCCCTGGGCATGCGCGCCCGATGAGACAGCGAGGGAAGCACGGCTCCTCTGAGTGACCTCGGTGTAGTCACTTGGCGGCGGGAACCTCGGTGTGTTCCTCTGCGACGTGAGCATAGCGGTCCCCTCCTGGCTGGTCTCATGGGGGCCTTCTGAGATTCACGGCGGGAGAGGGGGCCTGAGAGATCTGAGCCGAGTCTCACTCCCATTGTCCCAAAGCTTTCCATCTTGCTGCTCAGCCTCTCTTCCCCACGCAGGTCAAATCCAGACTCCCTCTGTGCCCACACAGGAGGGGAAGGAGACCCCACGGTCCCCCCTCCTCGGATTCCAATTCCAAAGCTACATGGCGGGAGTCCCTGCGCTGCCTAACCTGGGACACACTGCACCTCCGAGCCCCTCCCTCACCACGCACCCCTCCCTCACCACGGGCCCTGCTATAATGGTGCTAGGTGTCCTGTCACTTCTGAAAAGCCCTCTCCTGGGAAGCTCTCCAAGGCTGTGGCGGAGAAAATGGTACCCTGACCCCATGGGGTACCCTGACCCCATGGAGGTTTAACTCAAGGTGACCGTTCCTCCCCCTTCCTAACTGGTGCATGTGGAGTGAGAGGGCAGGCCCAGCACAGGAGGGCAGGGTGGAGGAGAGGACAGGATGGGCTCCTTTCTGCCTCTTCCTCACTCCCTCAGGCCCATCTCCAGGACACGGCTTCCAGTTTCAGCCTTTCGCCCGGCATAACTCAAACGGAAGCTCAGGATTAGATGTCTTTCCCCGGACAGAAGAGCCCTCCGGAGCACCCAATGTGCTCAGCGCAAGGCTCCCTGGGCCTGGGCAGTGGCCCCTTTATCCTCCGGATCGTAACTTGCAAAGCCTTCACCACCCCAATCTCAGACTTCAGGGTGTGTAGACCAAGTCCCGGCCCTTCACACACCCTCTCTCTGCAGAGATCTGACTGTGGTCGTTGTTCCTTGGCCTGGGACTGCCTGCTCCCCTTCCCCAAAGTCCCAACACAGGGAGACGCCAGGAGAACCCCAACCAGTAAAGTCAGGCACATTGTCCAAGGACAAGAGAGAGGGGCTATAGAAAAGGGAAGAAGAGGAGAAGAGAGGAGAGGAGAGGAGAGGAGAGGAGAGGAGAGGGGAGAGGAGAGGAGAGGAGAGGAGAGGAGAGGAGGGAGAGGAGAGGGGAGGGGAGGGGAGGGGAGAGGGAGGGGAGGGGAGGAGGGGAGGGAGGGGAGGGGAGAAGAGGAGAGGGGAGGAAGAAAAAGAGAGAACAAACAAACAAAGAACAGGAAGATAGGAATTTTGAGCCAGGAGGCCTTTAAAAAAGAACTTTCTCTTCCCAAACAGAGGGATGTGCCTGGGGAAGGAATGCCACCAAAGGGAGCACGCACGAGTCAATACAAACAGAGTTATTTTAGGACTCTGTGGAGAATGGACGCTGGTGGTCTCCCCCTTCTTCCCGGTGGGTCGGCGTCCCTCCCAGGGAGGAAAACTGGGCCATCACAGGGCTGGCCCTGCGGCCCGCCGAGGCGGCCAGCGTGGAACCGCGGTGGGCGGCCACACGGGCGGCGGCTCGGAGCTGCACCTTGAGGCGGGCGATCGAATGTGTGAGCAGCACTTTGATATCTGGCCATGAAAGGGCGAGCTCTCAAAGCCCCCATTCATGGACCCTCCACACAGGAGCAGCAAACAGAAAAAAACTGTTTCCCCGTCCGTCTAGAAAGGTAGGTTCCTGTTTATTAATCGAAGACCACATAAAGAATGCATGGTTACAAATGTTCTTTCTGAGGCCCACAGAAGCTGGTGGCTGGATGTTAAATAAAAAATAAAAATAAAAATTCCATCCGGTGATTACCTGGGACAAACAGCTGCCTCTGTGGCCCCCGTGTTAGTTTTAGAAGGAAAATTCTACTAAAGTACGGGGGGCCCATTCAACAGGCCGTCCCTCATTTAGGGCGAGGCGGCTGTCCAGGGGGTCTGCTGAGAACAGGGCTGCTGCTGGGAGCTCTCAGGGGGTGGGGTCAGCAGCAGCCACAGCCGGCCACAACGTCCCCTTCTTCCTGCTAGCACCCCCCTTTCCTTCCTCCTGAGTTTGTAGCAGTGGGAACACCCAAGGGGATTTTTTTTTAAAGGTCATTGGCAATCAGCTCCCTGTGGAGATGGGGACCGACCGTGGAGAGGAGGTCCCGGGAAGGAGGTTCAGAGAAGTTGGGCAAGGCTGGCTCAGAGCAGGAGGGACCGGCCACCTGAGACCACGCTGCACCTCCCACCGACAGCAGGACCGTGCAAAAGGAATTAAGGAGCAAACTGGAGATAAGACCGAGGCTCTGGCTTCCCTTTGAAGCTTAATTAAAGCAAACTGCCCAGCCTTGCACTGTGCACGCTGCAGACGTTCGCTGCAGAAGACCCGAAAATCGCGGATAATCATCAGCAGAGAGCGATGTTATTCCGGAGCTGGGGTGGGAGGTGGAGAGGAAGCGGGTCCAGGTTTCCAGGGCAGTAGGGAAAATCTGAGCTGTGATAATGAAATACATATCGCGCCAAAGGCCAGCGAAATTCTTGCTCTCCCCAGATAAGGGGGGAAAGAGTCCAGCAGGAGAAATGGATTCGGGGCCATCGACATTCAACTTATTTATTTCTCCGGCAGATCCTAACTGATTTCTAGGTGAGGGGATCAAACAGGCCTGTCACCAAATCACAGAGTCGTCTCAAGTGTGTGCAGAGGGGACCCCATCCAGCCCCTGGACCACCGGCGCGTTTTATGATTTCTTTACACTACAAATATTTGGCAGTGCTGAAATCACCCAATAAAATCCACCTGGGGCTTCATCTGCAGGGTGGAGGCGCTCCCCCAGTGTGTGCTGGAGCTCGGCCCAAAGGAACCGCTGCTCATCTTATTCTCACATCCCAGGAAAATGCGTCCCCTCCGAGTCTGCCTACCACCTCCTGTGAGTGAAGCGGAGGTCTCCGCTTGGTGTGTGCGGTTGTTGCTTTTGCTGTTAACGAGGCGACTGTTGTTTTCTATTGCACACAGACACAGACGCGGTCAGGATGAGTTGCCTGTGGGTGACAGCCAGGTGCCGTGAGCAGACTACCAGGCCAGTCCTGACCCTCCCCAGACAGAGTGAGTCCAGGCCAGTCCTGACCCTCCCCAGGACAGAGGCCGGGCCTGCCACGTTGGGCAGCATGGGGTAGCCTCGTGGCCTGAGTCAGAGGACCACGACCCAGATCTCCCCCTCAAGCCCATTGGCACCTTCCTGCCTGGAGAAGAGGGTCGGGGGGAGGCGTGTCTAAGACAGGGAGGGAAGCCATGGCTCGAGGAGCTGCCTGAAGAGGGGCCACGCGGGGTGAGCAAGACAAGGGAAGAGAAGCAGGAGGCAGCCGCAGTCGTGACTCCCCAAGGTACCCAGGGACTTCGGGCAGCTGGGCACCATTGTCAGCGCGGCCACTGTTTGTTTTTGGCCGCGGACTAAGATTGCAACCTGTGTGAAGACATTGACACACATCTGCATGCTCTTCCCTTCAGGTTAAAAGTTCTCAGAGAATACATGTGGATTCCACTCACAGCCATGCAGCCTTCCTTGGAGAAGTTGGTACATCTGCCTTCTCCACAGATGAGAAAACAGAGGTGCAAAGAGAAGGAAGTGCTGTGGGAGGAATGGAGGCAGATTCCTCAGGCTGGGCCTGAGGCTCTGCCATCCAGCACTGTCCAGTGTCCCCAAGGGAGGGCCTTCCAGGAGGCCAGGGGGGATCTGGGTTGCTTGCTAAGCACCCGTCTCTAAAAGCCTCAATGTCAGAGGTTCTGGATTAAACCACGGGACTCGATGAGCAGTTTCCTCCACGAGCCCTCAAACTTCCAAAGCCTGGACCACATGACAAAGGAGGCAGTCCTGGCAGTGTCTACAGGACCATGAGTTCCATCCTCACCCGTCAGAGCCAGGCCTAAGGGCAGAACAGACTCCATGAACTCCAAGTCCCCCTTCCTAGGACCGGCAGCTCATCCTGGGCCCCAAGGAAACATGGAAACCAGCCCTGCTCACCATTAGAGAGAGACGTCCCGAAAAGACACACACAAGGTGACAAAGCCAATGAAAACTAATGTTTCTTCAAAGGCCACGCCATGCTGTAAAGCAATGAAGAACCTGCCTTCCTTTCAGGGATGGGCTTGCCGATGACGTCCCCAGCTCTGCTTCTTCCCTCCTGCCTCAGCGATTGCCAAGAGGCCCGGTTACAGTCTCCACAACGTGTTGGCATGAAATCCAGAGGAGACTGCCTTTTTCCTGGTCCTCTTCCCTCCCTCCTGAGATGCCCGTGGCTCTCTGGGGGGTGTTCTCCCTTGCTGCAGCGAGTTAATAAACCTGACTTTGTCTGATGATTCTTGGTGGTGTTCTTGTTGGAGTGAGGAATGTGGTTGCAATAGCTGAGGCTGAGCCTTGCTTCTGACCACAGGGGCCTCTGCACACCCAGCTCCCATCAGGGATGATACGGATGCTCTGCTGCCATCAGCAACTGGATTCCAAGAGAGATCACAGGCCCAACCCATGGGTGACTGACCCAAGTCCCAAAGCTTCTTCCCATTTCTCCTGGGGGCCACATGGCCTGTGGACAGTCGGGGTTCCACAAAGAGAGAAGAGGAGGACTCCCTGAGCTCTGAACTGCAGGACTCGCCTTTGTCATATTGTTGCTATTTTTTATTTTTACATTGAAAATAGCTTTGTTGTTTTCTGATTTAAGAATAATAAAATAGCGCAAAACATTCAAACTCTAAGAAAATAAGAAAACTAAAACTAATCTGAAATCCACTAACCTGCTGATCACCATGAACATTTTGGTGATTCATTTTTATATCTCTACTAGTGGCCCAGTGCATGAATTCGTGCACCCCCAGCCAAAGGCAGAATCGTGCGGCCCTGTGAGGAATCAGGCTCCCTCCTTTCTGGTTCCAGGTGCATCACCTGAGAACCACCGATGCTAAGTCACTGCAGTTCAGCAGCTCCTGCATTGAGCATCTGCCCCCTGGTGGTCAGTGCACATCATATGTACCAGCTGGTCAGATGGTCACTTAGCCTTTTATATATATAGATGTGAACATATATACATTTTCTATATACATGGGAGGCCATACATGCTGGTGTTCTATAGAGTGTACACTTTTTTCTTTTTTTGGCTTATGCTCCACTTCCCCATCTTCAACATGCCCCCTGTGGGAAACCCACACTCCCTATTGTGCCTCCTCCCATGGTTATCTCTGCCTGCTTTCTCCACCCAGTGATGGAGCTCGTTGAAAACCCTGGTCCTATGAAGGCCTAGATTTTGACAATGGACCCTGGGGACAGACAAAGACAAAGGTCCACATATGCAATGAAGGAGTCTCACATTGGAAGTCCAAAGACTCTAACCCATAGATGCTGGATGTGGTGCTATAATTTTAAAGATTGTCAAAGTCGGTTGCTGGGCCGTAACTGAGTTCTGCTCAAAACACGCTGCAGGACAGATGGGGCAGCCTCAGAGCATCCTCCTCCTCCCGCCAGAGCTATGCTGGATAAGGGGAAGGGTTCTGTGTGAATTTCTATACACTCATGGCTCCTTCAGGTGCTACTTCCAGTTGGTTCTCTGTGGGTGGCAGTAATTTGGGCAGAAAAGTACCCAACCAGGTCATTTCCAGCTTTCATGGCTCCACTCACCCCCCCATAAACATCTTCCCAGTTGCAAAGCACTCAACTCTACTAAAGGGAGTTTTTCTCTGCTTCCCACCCCTTCCTTCCTTGTCTAGTTATTTAAGATCTTGGTTCTCCTGCCCTTCACCCGAATGGATTCACCGTGTTCTGCACTGAACCCCTCACGCCTGTGCATACATGGCTCTCTTCACCATCTTGCATGACATCTTTAAGGCACCAAATAGGATAAATGGCCACTTCGTTTGTGCTGCTGCACACCCCAGCATGTGACAAAGATGGATGCCCTTTTAATCAACCTATCTCGCAATGAGATGAATGAGATGGTCATCACTTGTTTAAAAAACAATTCATTGCATAAAAAAAAATATCCTATTTTGTGCTGCAAAAATATAGGATTTGTACCCAACGTTTCAGGAGCATATTTATTGCATTAAACAGAGGGGGGCACATCTGAGTCCCTGTCTGTGTGTTTCTGCAGCCATGAGCCTGGGCCCCTGGTCTCTGGCCTTTTAAATCAGGACCAGGTTGCCTGCCACATACCTCTCTCCTGCCTGTCACTCCCCAGTAGTGGGCCCTGGCAGGCCAGAGCTCCGCTGTAAAAACAGGTGCTGCAGAGTTCACCCAAAAGATTTTTTAAAAACCCAAAAACAAAAACTTTCCACTCCGGGCAGGCAAGCCTTACTTTTTCAAAGTGTTACTTAACAGAAGGCCTTGTAAAGCTCATAAAAGCCGGGAACATCTGGTAACCGGTGTCAGTTTTACACGTTCTCCAGCACAGGGTACATGCCTCTTGTTTCCACTGGTGTAACTCAAGGATGCTGGTGTGCCTCCGGGCACCCTGCCCATCCCAACTTTCATGGGATGGGCTCAAGCCAAAAGGTCTGTCTCCACCTTCCACCAGCCCAGCAATAGACAACAGACAACCTCAGAGCCCAAATCCAAGAGGCCAAGGCTGGGGAGAGCGGACTGGGCTGTGACAGGCACACACCGAGGGCTGGGAGCCTGGGGGAGGGGCACAGGCTCGGGTGCTACATGTGACTGGCAGGCTGAATTTTGGGGGGGACCTTTAAAATACCATGAGAACCCATGGTTTTAATATTCATTCATTTATGCAAGAAGTTAAACATACCTCCTGTCGACTGGGTTGGGTGCCAGGGGTTGGGGAGCAGTACTCAAAAACATTTAAAATCAACATGTCCAAAGTCCTCTGGCAATGAGGCCTCTCAGTTGGCAAGTGAGGACCCCAAGGGGTTCACTGTGAGATTCTGACTTGGTTACCAGGAGGCCTCCTTCTTCCCAGCCTGCCTTCTTGCTGTGAGACGTACAACCCTAGGAACAGTCATCTAAAAAAAATCAGAGGGGCCATCTAAATGTTGGGTCTCTAAGCAAACACCCCAGAAAGCAAACACTCACACGTCCCTTTGGGATGCAGTGCATTCAGGGCCCAGGATTGTCCCACTCTCCGAATCTCAGAAGACGGGGCACAGTGCAAGCACCCAGGAGCAAGCTGCAGGCCCCAGGCCGGCCGCGGACTGACCATGTGTTCTAGGGCAGGTCTCTCCCTCGAGCCTCAGTGTCTTCATCTGAGAAATTGCTCTCTCTCTCTCACGGGATTGACGTGAGAAGCACAGAACTTCTGAATGCGGTCTGCCAGACATTCCACACACGTTCCTTACAGCGACTCACGTATGCTTGCTGCCTCCTTTGTCTTTCTGTAGTTTCACTAATAAACCCAGTCTGGCTAATGAAGTAACGGAAAGTCTGCTGAGAGTTTCTGGGAAAGAAATTTTGCTGCTGACGAAATACCCTTGTGTCAGAGAAAAGAGCTCCCTGGTCGCCCTCCTTCCCAGGGCGTCCTGTCTTTGGGATGGGAGCCACGGCAGCCATTCTGTAATCACTAGGCGATAAGCCCAAAAGTGAAAGGTTCATATGTGGAGGGCGGCAGGGAGGAGGCACAGAAAGGGCCTGGGTCCCTGACCATGTCACTGAACCAATGCCAACCTGCTTTTGGACTTGTTGGTATGTGAAAAGCATAAGTAAATCCTATTTATGTAAGCCGTTGTTCTCATAGAGCCTTGTATTTTTCTCTGATGAACTTATCACAGCTGTAATTACCTTTAAATGTTTAATTATTAGTGTAACTATCTGTTTCATGTGTCCATTCCCAACTAGATTTTAAGTTCTACGGGGGCAGAAGCCACATCTGTCTGGTTCACCATGGAATCCCCAGCTCCAAGGACAGTGCCCAGCATGTAGTAGAAGCTCAGTAAATAGTGGTTGGTTAAATGAACAGCTCTTGCTCTGAATGGACGACACTGGTTACCTCAATTCTTATTCACAGGAGCACTAATAGGGTGATCACTAAAATTAGCGTTTATGTTCTAGCAACATGGAGTGGCCTCTCTACCATTTTACTAACTGGAGTCAAATTTTCCAGGTCAGTAGAGCTGCCTCCCTCATGGAGAATAACGCCCAACACGGACCCATTAGAAGATCTCAGTCAGTCCCTGTTGAACAGAATGTGCAGCCTCCGAGAACTGAGAGCTGTTTCCAATAAGATACATGTATTCTGCATTTGAAAGGCAATTTGAATCCTTTCTCCTGACGGTGAGCCTCCAGCCCAGCTTTGAGAAAACACCTCCATAAGCAATATACCCCCTACAGTTTTCTGATTTTTGCTTCAAGAAGAAGGAAAGGCATTTTCTTAGTGAAAACCTTCTTCCTCCTTGCCTTTCCCGGGGCTGTGTTTGACCACTTGTAGTCTCAGCCGGAACTAGCAACCCAAAAGCAGTCCCAGGAAAGAGAAGGAAAAAGGATCGCACCACCCACCCTGGAGTTTACAAAGTAGTTTCCCGTGGTTGGCTGCGAACTCAGAGTGGAGGGTGGTCTCTCTGACCATCGCCTGTGCCTCGTCCTCCCTGTGCGAAGGGGTGTATATTACCTTCTCCCTCTGTTAAATGCCAACGCACAAACCCCTGGAAGAGGTCCATCGGCAGTCCGAAGACAGGCTCTCCCACAGAAGGCAGGAGGATCTGAGTTTCAGCTTCCTGTCTCCATTCACAATGTACTTCCAAACCGAGGGAGACAGGCTCCCGTGGGGCCAGCAAGCACAGCGGTCAAGAACCAGGCTTCCAGACCTGGGAACTCTGCCACCTCCTGGTTATATAATCCTGGCATGTCACCCGATCTCCATAAAACGCACTCTCTGCATTGCTGAAGTTTGGAAATCGGTGAGATAACCCATGTAAAGGGCAAGCTTGCCACAGAGTAAGCTTCAAAAAACCCAGATATTTTTTAAATATTTTTAATTGATTTTAGAGAGAGGAAGGGAGAGGGAGAGGGAGATAGAAACATCAATGAGGAGAGAATCATTGATCATCTGCCTCCCACATACCCCGCACTGGGGATCGAGCCTGCAGCCTGAGCACATGCCCTGCCGGGGAATCAAATCATGACCTCCTGGTTCATAAGTCAATGCTCAACCACTGAGCCATGCAGCTGGGCAAGCCAGGATTTTTACCCAGGCTCCACCAGATTCACGCTTACCCATCAGACCACACTCCAGGAGTTGCTAAATGACCTGAGAGGCTTTTCCCTCTGCATGGGCCGGCTCCCCCAGCCCTCGCTGGTCCTGCCTGTGTTGTTTCCAAGTCCACTGGACAATCCCAGCCTCGTTCTCTAAACTCAGCTCGTCTCACTTGAGAGACGCCTTCTACTGGGTTTAAGTTGTGGAGCCCAGCACCCGGCCACTTCAGCCACTGCCTCCGTTATCCTGAACTCTGCTCCCGTTCTCTGCCAGGCACGTACCTCCTCTCAGCTTGTTTGCAACCTCTGAAAATCAGGGATAATGATTTCTGCTTTGCAGAATTGTGATAACGGTAGAAATTTAAATATTTGTAAAGTGCCAGGCACATACTAGGCACTGAAATTGTACTTCATATTGCTCATAAGATGATGATGATGATGATGATGATGATGATGATTCAAAGTCCAGGTTGGCATATGCCTAAACCAACCAACCAACAAACCTGGAGAAAGGACAAAAATGTTTTTTCTTTTCTTAAAGCTGAGATGCACCTTGGCAGTTGGCTGGGTGCAGAAAGGGAGCCAGTCAGCCACCCAACGTGCTGCTGCTTCCGGGGAAGTTTCACCTGAAGGCGCCGCCCTGCTGGGCAGGGTCCAGGGCTGCCGGGCACATCACTGGCACCACCACACACACAGAGAAGAATGTGTGGGTGCAAATACAGATACCGATTGGAGCTAAGAATCAGATGTACCCACCAGGCTTTTATTTTAGAAGGATTTCTATCTGTCCTGCCATCTCTCTCTCTCTCTCTCTCTCTCTCTCTCTCTCTCTCTCTCTCTCTCTCCCTCTCTCTTTCTCTCTCTCTCAATATTCTGGACTCCTGAAAATAGAGGTTTATTATGGAAATGCTGACAGACCCTTAAATAGGGCACTGTATTTGCAACACTGTAATTATACCTCCATTGAAAAGCTCCAAAGAAAACATGATTTCCTTGTGCAAATAAATCATGCCTGGCTTTAAAGGCCCCAGATTTAAATCATCTGAACCATAAAGAGCCATCATCTTCCATATATAAGTGAATTATAAATAAGGATGACTTGAAAAAACAACAACTAGGCTTATACCAGAGAAACATACATGGACTTTGATGGTATTCATCACATTGGACCCGCATCTCACGGCCATCCTTTTGCACAAGTAGGGACGAGATTAGCCTTATTGCAGTGTTAATTTGATTGGCCTAGAAATTGCCCCTGAATAAGTAAGCAATCTATATCTCAGGATTCAGGTCTCTCTCCCTCTCTCCCTCCCCATTGTCCCACCCTTCTCCTCCTACTCCCACCACTCCAGCCCCACCTCTAAATTTGCTCTGTGGCATTCTCCAGAAAATGATCAAAAGTTAGACCCAGCAAATAACCATGTCAAGGCAGTACAGTAGCTCAGATGTGTGCAGTGAGGACAGACTGCCACACATCCATGTCACTCCATGCTCCGGACACACATCTCATTGCAGACCTGAGGCCACCAGCCCTCAGAGCGGCATGGTGACAAGCAGCGTGTGTCTGACACACAGTATGTGTCTGCAGCCTCGGCAAAGCTCAGCCCAGGTTTCACAGGGCTGCACGGAGCGCTGGATGAGGGGCCCTTATGCGAAGGGGGGCAGCTCCCAGCAGCAATCAGAGAAGCAGAACGCGGTATTGAAGGGCGGGCTTCTTTTTCCATCCAGATTGTGGTTTGCTTGTTTTCAAACAGTTATTGATACTTCCAAATGGCACTCACTAAATGACAGGTTTCCTCTGGATGATTATCGAAAATGAAACTAGCAGAGTCGAGGCTGTAAATCTTTTTCTTAATCGCCAAAGACTATCTGCATTACAACAATATGGACCTACGTGTGGTTACACATATTTATATCCACAAAAATGGAAAAGCTTATATGGCATTCGTTGTTTCAATGACACGACTGTATGTAGCTATTTCCCACAGATGTAATTTTCACATTTGGGGTAGGTTCACTCCTACGTGGCCTTCCAAATTACAAGTGAGAGATTAGGTTATGCTCCTTCTGATTTTCTTATCCAAATCTATTTTATTATATTCTCATTCTTTGAAAATTGGGTAACAGAAGTTACCTAAATCTGTATGTAACCCTAGTAAGCTGAGGGTCCCTGTAACCCAGGCTTGGTGCAGTGGTGCAGTAAAAGCAATGCAACAGAAAAAAAATAATGTAATTGAAAAGAATTTAAATCATTCTTTGGTTCTTTTTAGAAAACACCAAATTGGGGCAGAGGGCACATGTTTAATATGATAAAACAGCTTCTAACCCTCAGTACAAACTGAATCCTATCCCTCCCAAATGCGCATGCTGAAGGACTAACCCCAGGGTGGCTGCACAGGCAGGTCTTGTTTTATTGCACTTCTCTTTATTGTGCTTTGCAAATATTGTGTTATTATTATTATTATTATTATTATTATTTTGCAAATTGAAGGTAAGACACTCTACCAGCAAAAAAAGATTATGACTTGCTGAAGGCTCAGATGATGGTAAACATGTTTTAGCAATGAAGTATTTTTTAATTAAGGTATATATTTTTTCAGACATAAAGCTATTGCACACGTAATAGACTACAATATAGTGTAAACATAACTTTTATGTGCACTGGGAAACCAAGCAAAATGTGTGTGATTCGCTTTACTGCCATATTCACTTTATTGTGGTGGTTTGGAACCAAACCCACCATATCTCTGAGGTATGCCTGTATTTGGAGATGGGGCCTTTAAAAAGCAATTAAGTTTAAATAAGGTCATAGGTTGGGCCCTAACCAAATATGACTGGTGTCCTTATAAGAAGAGATGAGACACTAGGGATGCAGGCACACAGAGGCCGTGTGAGGACACGACAAGAAGATGGCCACTGAGCCAAGGAGAGAGGCCTCGGGAGATACCAAACCTTCCAACACTTTGGTCGTGGCCTTCCAGCCTCCAGAAGTGTGATAAACTAAATTGTGTGTGTTTAAAAGCCACCCAGTCTGTGGCATTTTGTTATGACAGCCCTAGCAAACTAATACACCCCTCTTTAGATATCTTTTGTCCTTATTCTCCCCACTTATCAGTGGCTCCACCCCCCCCACCCCCCACCCCCCCAAAAAATCTATGTACTCCTTCTCCCTCTATGGCCCTCAAACTCTCCTGAATGCCCTGTTTGCATTTCTCTCCTCCCGCTCCCCTCTGTGGCTCTTTATGATGGGTGTCTATTGGGCCTGCCTGGCTGCTCTAGCCATTTGTCTTTTCTTTTTCTCATCTTATCCTGCCCAATATCAGATATTCCAGAAATTTAAAAGCCTTCCTCCAAGAGATAGATGGAGAGAGAGGCCGCAAGATTGTTGCAATCTGCTGTCCTTGTTTCATATTCAAGATTATAACGTAGAAGCAACTGGGACAAAACCAAAAGGAATGAAGGTCAAATAGACCGAATGCAAACAGCAGCCCTGCTTACGTGATGTCAAAAGTTTAGTAGGAAAGTATTCTTTCTCATCATTAAAAAATAAGAGAATCCAAATGTTTGACTAATATGTTTGTCATACCAAGAAGATTGACTGCAAGCTTCGACACCCTGTCCACCAGGCCAGCAATGGGTGTGAAGGCACCCTGGTGGGAATGAGTGCACTCAAGTCTCCTCACCAGCTCCTCCCAGGGGAAAGCAGAAGCCCGTCGGGCTCTTTCAGTCTCCCTAACGAGAGAGAAATGAGAGAGGAAGAAGGGAACTGGAAATGCTCGGTGGAACTAGGACAATTTTAAAAGCTCCAATGGCGTCTGATTTTTGTTTGGGAATGGGCTTGTTTACAACTGACAACCAAAATATTTAGAAATGTAATGGGGAGAAAAGGTCATCACCAACTCCAGCAAATTCTACTATTAGTCAGCAAAGTGCCTGGAAGTCTGGATTCAGGCATCTGTGTGCAATTATGACAGCATTCCCAATGTACTCTTCACCTTCAAAGCCCTTTCCCCAGCATTAACTAATGAATCCTCACAGCACACTGCCGGGAAGGTGTGACTAGGTCTGTCTTGGAGAGAGGGGCCGGGGTGGCCCAAGGAGGACTTCACTTTCCCAGGCCTGAGAGAGAGGCCTGGAGATATACATCCTTGGCCAACTGCAGTCAGCTAAGGCTCGCCAAGCTCTGCAAAGACTTCAGACTAACTGGCTCCCCTGGACGAAGGAGCCATCCAGAGAGGAGGCCACCAGCTATGGCTGCCGCTCCCTAAGAACTGAGAGACACAGCTCCTTTCCCATGGATGATGCAAGCTCAGTTCAGCAACGTGCACTGACTTTATCCAGTGTCGACTGTGATTCCCAGAATGTCCTTCCCTCTATGGTTCCAGCGTAGGGCTGACCTCAAGGGAACTTGGAGTGGGATTTGGGAAGTGAAAGCCAAGCAGCCTCCATTACACTGGGGAGATGGTGGAGGGCTCCGAGCACCTCCGTGCCTTGCACCTGACCTAGTCCTCTAGCCCACCTGCTGGAGGGGAGCAGAGCTGGGCCTGAAACTCTTGCAGATCCTGCGGGATCTCCTCCTTCAGCTCCTCTGAGCCCTGGGCCAGGCACACATGCAGTTCCATGAGGAAGGGCACCTGTTTCTGCAGGTCACCCATATCATTAGGTGAAAGGTGATGAGTGGCACACACAGTTCCCATGTGTTCTCATGGGCTTCTTAAAGGTGTGCTCTAATTTATCCTGGCTCCCCACCACTTCACACCTACACTCTTCTGCCCAATTAGCAACACTGACCTGCAGTGACTTCAGGCCCACCACCAGACACAGAGGCAAGAGCCTTCCATAAGCTTCTTCACCGGCTCCCACAAATGTCTAAGGTATAATATCTATGGAAAATCTCTTATTTACCTCATCACTCATAGTGGTTTGGCTTCCTTGATCAAACCCTACCTGACACAGAGCACTTGACTACTTATGTGATCACAGGACCTCCAAACAAAATGGGCCCCAACCAGTACTCTCATCCCCTGGAAGCCTACCAGGCAAGTAAGACAGCTTCCACAATCTGGATGGGCTGCCAGTTGTCCCCATTTCTCTCCTGTAGGTTTAATTGACCACATTCCCAGTGAACCAGGACTCAGAAGACCTGTCAGTCTGGAGTCTAACCCAAGAGCACATTTCAGTCCTATCTTCTCCCTGGTACTTGCTCCCATCCCCCTGGTGGGAGCAGATGAAGATACAAAGACTGCGCAACACAGGGCACCAGCCTGTGCATATAGGACAAGTGTTTGTTTAGAGGCGCTATCTAAAAGGGGCTCCACCCACGTAAATTTCAGCCTCAAGTGTGAGCCAGGTTTAGGGATAGAGCGGCTTCACTAAACAGTTTAGATACTAGTATTTTCCAAGTAAGGCTCAATATGGAAGAAAGAGAGAAATGATTCAGCACAACCCTCCCAAGGGACCACCATTCATCTAAGGGGAGCGCAGCCATACTCCCTCCAACTCACACCATAAGGACTGTTGGGGGAGTCTATGGCTGACTGGCTGGATGCTGCACTGATCATTTGCCCATTTGCCCTTAGATCCAGTTCCCACCATTTCCTGTATTCAAAAGGGATGACCCCAGAAAACTACCAAGACTTCCTTGCCCACTGCTTCCTGCTTGGTTTGGCCAATGAGAAACACAGGCAGAAAATTGGAGAATGGGCGGGAAAGAGAAGCCAGTGTTCACCGCTGCCCCATCCTGTACATGGGGCTAAGTCTTCTCCAGCCAACACAACACCAACTGGACTTTCCCTAGAACCAGATTCCAACAGGTAGCTCAGGCTGTTGGGCTCGGGTAACGCCTCTGTTCCTCCAGTCCTAGTAGGAGTGATGGCTTTCTGCAACTGTTAATCTTGGGGTTGCCTTCTAAAAACCTTTGTAACTCATGCCCCATATTAAATTTCTTCTAATAAATCACTCCACATGGGTTTTGTTTTTTTCTTGCAAGACTCTGGCTGATACAGACACTTTCAACCCTGGAGATTAGAATTTGCCAAAACCAACTTCCTTCCAAGATTTCTAAGCTCCCTGGGCTAGCATCATTTTTTAAAATTACTTGTAGACAACAATACACAAAGTGTTGCAGAAGAGGAAAGTTGAATGATAACTCTGCACCTAGCCTTTGGAGGTTGGGGGTAGTGGAGTTCAAATTAATTCAAGTCTTCCTACTAACCCAGCAAGAGCAGACATGTTCTAGAGAAGTTTCTCAAGTGGTAGCAATCAGTTTACACTCATAGTGATGGGTTTACTGTCTTACCCCAACTTCACATCTTCTATATATTCACCAGCACATGATCTGCTAGATCCTGGAAATATATGATGAACAAAAATGCTCCTGACATCAAGGAACTTCCAGTCTAGCAGTCAAGTGTGATCATGTGATCCTATTCTAGAATCAGCCCTTGCCATTTGAACACAGGGAAGTTAAGTGGCCTCACTGGCATGAATCTGTGGTACTGGCTTAGAATGGCCTGCTGCAATCAAACCAGCCAGATAAATTAATCATAGACTACAACCTTTGAAGTCACTTGGGTAGAGACGTTTATAAACATAAAGGCAGGCTCTCCAGGTTCATCCTGACAGCATTACCCATCACTAAGATCATTCAGATAGGGAGGGCAGTGACATGTACCCCCAGGAAGGAGATGGTATTCCCCCTCTCAAAGTTCAGAGCCCAGTCTCTTCCAGGGTTGGACATTCTGGGTCGTTCATTTCACTGCACTCTGTGCTCTGAATCTAGTAAACCTTTAAGGGTTGCCTTATCCTACATGTTCAAAACACCTTATCTTCTGTCTTCCTCTGTCTCCAAGCCAGACACTGACCCTGTTGTTCTTCGGTTTCCTTCAGACCATGATCTTTCCACCTCTTCCTTCTTAATCAGCTGTGCACTTTTGCTCATCACCTGATAGGTTCTGATGAATTGAAGGCCCTCAATAAGTGTCTTCTTGTTGAATGAATGATCCTATGGATGCACAACTGATCAGCAACCACTGATGTGTTAGCAAGCTGTCTACAAAGCACTGGTATAGAAATCTTCCTTTAAATGTAGTAACACATCCACTTTTGATCATCATTGGGGCTGTACGCCAGAAATAAGCCCTACAAGGAGTAATGCTGAAACCCCCTCTCTGGGCACAGACCAGGACCAGGGTAGGCAGCGGCAGGCTGGCTGCTGTGACCAGACCTGCAAAACTGGTTCTGTCCTAAAATTCAATAATTCTAGAAAATCAAGATTTCTTAGGAAATATTTAAAGCATTCATTTCCCAGAGTGCCCCCATGAAGTTGGCTCAGTATGGATCCAATATTTTAACATCTTCCACTGGCATTTCCAGTTGCATAAAATGTGGATCACAACAGACTACAGGCAGACATCTCCTTCATTTTCCTTTGCCAAAGTGGCCTGCAAACCCAACACCCACGGACAAAGCCCTCAGCAGAGTATAAGTTAGAGACCACAAGAAAGTGTCTGTTCATAGCTACAAGACTCTCCCTTTTCTCAGACCTCAAACCTTGCTCTCTAGCTCATTAAAAATAGACAGTAGACTCCCCTGAGGCCCAGGTTTGTGCCAGCCTAATAGAACAATCAGGAAGCCAGAAGTGACTCAGCTCCTACTTTAGAATCAGGGTGACTTTTCTACCAACCCGTGCTGTTGTTCTGAGGTGCCCAACCATTAGTGTTCCTGACCCTGCTGGTCCTGACCTCCAAGTCATGTTTGTCCTGTTCTGCCATGACTAATCCCCTGGCTGGGCTTCAGTCTTGCCTTTGACCTCTGAGAGCATAAAGCTCATCACTCGTGGCCTGCAGACCCCTAGTCTCAGCTCCTGTTCCACCTCTGCATGTCCAGTCCTGACAAAAGCCACCCACACCACCTAGCTGCGAGTAACTCTCCCCATGGGGGTGGGGGGTGGAAAAAGAACAAAACATAAACCAATAAAAACCCTGGCTGAAGATGATATGGCAGATTTGCAGTGACTTGGATGCCATGCGGGATTAATACGGAATGCCTTGTTCCATAAGATGAAATCACAGCGCCCCAAACAAGCCAAAGGATGGCCTCCAACTGTCCCCCCGCCTTACTGAGACAGGGTGGCAAAGGTTTGCCCTCTCTTTGCCTCCTAGGCAGGAAGTCTTCGATGGCTCTTGCATTCCATCCAAAAGACAAAAGAGGGGGTGGATTTCTCTGAACCCTCGCCAGGTCACATTGAGGTGGGTGTTGGGTCTTTTGAAACCGTCAGAATGAGTATGCTTCTGATTATGGGGTTCCCAAGACTCTGAGCCAGCCTTCTTTTTTAAAGCACATACATTTTCTTTCTGGACCAGAGCCATGTTGCTTTGGCTATGTTAATCCCCCCCAGTAGTCACAGTGCTTCCTAGGGCATCCAGGGAGTTGCTTGTTTTAGGGAAATCCTGTTAGTTTGAACTCTGTTCAAGAATGTGCCCAGTGTGCTTCAGCCCAAGAGCAAAGTGAATTTTGCCTGGAAAGTTAAAAGCACTTGGGTAGTTGGGTGTGGGGCCAGAGATCATACATGTGAATCTGAGGGGTCAGTTAGTTCAGCCCTGCAGCGCTGGAACCTATGATCTTGGAGATGAGCTAGCCCCTGGGAGATTCTCAGGATGACCATAATGGAAGGGTCAGTTAATATTGATGTGGTGTGGGCGACGTGAAGTGGGCTGTCCTCCACTCTTGTTCTAAGACCTTCCTCTCCCACTAGCTACTATTGTCCCTCTCTGTGAATGAGAGGCCCGGGAATTCTCAAGGCAATGTCTTTGCCGATAGGGAGGTATGTTGCCCTTCCCAGATTTTTACCTCTTACTTTTCTGACCCATCAAAACTTGTCTGTCTTGTGTCTCTCTGCTGATAATAGGAGAGGACGATAATCCTCTTAATGTGTTTTCCAGGGCAACCCTTAAAAAAGTAACTAGAGAAGGTCATTTCCTATGTGATTGGAATGTAACAGTGCCAGTTGTTTGCTTCCCTCGGCCCAAGAATTCTTCACCTCTGAGTCAAGGCCACTTAGAGGTTCCCTATGATGTACGGTAAAAAGCAACCCGAAGAGGCAGCAGTAATACAATGGGCAGAACATGCCACTGAGAATCAGGGACTTCTATCTCCCTCCTGACTCTACCATTCACTGGTGATGTGATCCTAGGCAGTCATTTCACCAGTAGTTCACAAAGGTCCCAGGCAATAATGGCAATTTACTGATTCAATAACACTACACCGACTGAGGATTATCTGTAGGGGGTACTCTCTAAATATTTGGTGAACAGATGTGTTCCTGCCATAAATTGTCCTGCAGAACAGTTAAGATCTTATTATCACTTATACTTGTACATTCATCGGATTCTTTCCCAATATTGGGTTTTATTTAGGGGAGGGGGGAGGAAATAGAGAAAAGGAGAGAGATGCTCAACCACTGAGCCTGGCTGACATGGCTCAGTGGTTGAGCATCTACCTATGAACCAGTAGGTCACAGTTCAATTCCCGGTCAAGGCACATGCCTGAGGTGCGGGCTCGATCCCCAGTGTGGGACATGCAACAGGCAGCCAATGGATGATTCTCTCTGATCATTGATATTTCTCTCCCTTTCCCTTCCTCTCTCTCTCAAATCAATAAAAAATATATATATTTTAAAAATGAGGCAGAACATGAAACATGCCATCAAGGAAAGAGAAAAAAGACAGAAAGAAAAAGCAAAGGCAGTGGTGCTGAGGTGAAAATGAGCCTCCTTCACAATTGCTCAATTGTTCTTCCCTTTCTCATAACCTGGTAAAAAATATACCACAGGGCATGTGGCCCAGCAGGGAAGCAAGCTGATGGGACTATTCTGAATTTGAATCCAGTCTCTACCTCTCATTTTACAGAAGTAAGCCTTTCAATGCCTTGACTTCCTCCCTATACAGGAAGGTTAACATTAGTACCTTTCTCAATGGGGTGCTTTGGGGACTAAAAGAACTAAAGCAAGTTAAGCTCTTCCCTGGTACTGCATGCTAAGCCTTCCCCACTAGAGACTCACTATGTGCAGCCTGTTGCTCGTGTAGGAGAGGAACACAGGTGATCTGCACTCCAGGGCAGGCATCTAGAGGGGAAAATATTTTTTTAAGTGGGAGGACAAGAGTACTGAGGCTTGCCAAGGCCTCTTGAGTGGCACCATGTAAGATGGGAAAATGAACTCAGCTCGATGAACTACATTAAAGACATGCATGAGACCTATTTATAAACCCCCAAGTAATCCACAGGCGCCAGGTTACCAATGCTCTGCACGCATCCCCTGCTAAAGGTCAGACTCATAGCTGGGACTCACCCCTGCCCGTGAGATGCCATCTCTATGCTGCTGCATTCTGAAGTTGGATGGTTCTTGACCAATGAGTTGTTCTTTTAGTTGAGAATGGATAGAGCAAAGCTCTTCACAAGTTAAATTGTCATCTAGAGATAAGGTCAGTTGAGGCCTGGGGATACCACCCTGCTCAGAGGGAATCGGGATGGGATGGGTGAGGGTGCTTTCTTCCCAAACTACCATTTGGGATTCCCATCACCAAAGACAAGGATGTGAACTCACAGCTAGAGCCACTTCGTGAGCTACTAGGGCATAAAGAAGTTTCAGTGTCTTTGACACTCAACAAAAGTTTTTTGTTTGTTTTTTAATATGCCATCGAATTCTTTTCTGAAGAACTAATCAAATAAAATCCAAAGTCCTGACCATGGCTTCAATGCTCCACATGATCGAGCCCCTTGTTTGCCCTTCCCTCCCATCACTCTTGTCCTGGCTCGTCCCCAATCATGACCAAGCTCACTCCTTTAACTTGCTGCATCCTGCTTTTGGAAAAGTCTTCATAGAGGCTCCATCACTTCATTTAGGTCTCAATCCAAATGTTACCTTAGCCGCAAACTCTCCCTGACCATGCAATTAACAAAGACACTACTAACCATTCTTTCCCCGTTTCTCTACACTATTTTTATTGATAGTACTTAGCACCACCTTACATACTGATTCGAGAGTGGGCATTTACAAAATGTTCTTCTGCTAACCATAGTATCCATAGGCAGTGCCTGGCAGGCACTCCATAACTATTTCGCCTACACACAGACAACAATGCGTGAATTTGCTGGGTGGATGAATGAATGGATGAATGAATGTGCAGTAAGGTGGCAGAACCTTTAAGGGATTCTTAGAGAATGCTGCATGATAGCCATCGTTTGAGTTTTGTTTCATGAAAAAGAGCATAAAATAGAAGATTTTGCCATCATTGCAATCCATTGATATTTTTAGTTAGTCCTGAAAGCCTGAATTCCTCTTCCAACTCATTTTAGAAGAGCCCTGGCTCAGGCTGAGGAGGGTGAAATTTAATCCTGATTCGGTCTCTTCCAAGTACATGATCTTGGACAAGACTCATGACATCCCTGAACCTGAATTTCCTCCTTAAAGTAGAGCTAGAGATAACATCTTCAAGGGTGTGGATGGTGGGCATTAAATGAGATGCTATATGCAAAAGCTCTGGCAACTGTAAAGTGAGATGTACATGGAGTGTAGGTGCTATATTATAAAACATGGAATGTGGCCTTTTAAAAATTTGACATTCAATAAATTGGTGGGATGAAGTGGCTATACTCAGGACTCTCTCTAGAAGAGTGTTTTTTGTAACTATGGACCTTTACTCATTAGTGGGTCATGAAATCAATTTGATAGATTGAAACAAAAATGTTATGCAATAAAAGAAAAAAGAATCGAAAATAGGATATTTTTGTAATATTCATATTTTCATTTTGTGGATGTATTTGTAATGTCACAATATAAAACAAAATTTTCACCGTGGTCACTGTTAAAAGCATTGAAAATTGCTGAATTGGAAGAATCTAATATGGCCCTGATTTTCATGATCAAGTCCTGCACAGAAGTGGAAGCTATGAGAAAAAGAACAACAATAATTATTATTATTGTTACTATCTCGTGTGATCCTCAAAATAACCTTGCAAGGTACTTATTGTGCTATCCTGACTTTTCAAAGGCTGAATGTAAGTCACACTGCAAACAGGTGGGAGAGCCTGGTTCCATCCCGGTTGGTGTTCCTGACTTCTCTGTGTGCTCCAGATCCTACGGGCCTAGACCCAGGCTCTCGCCTCACCTCCTAGGGGCTGAAGGAGGTGGCAGCTAAGGAAATGAGGAGTCAGTGCTGACGCTGAGGCTTCAGTCCTGAGTGGCTGAGAGAACGCTGGTACAGATGTGTAGCATGGGTACCTACGCAGAGGGAAGTAGTTTGTGCAGTAGGGAAGTGGAAAAAAAAACAGCATTTAAAGTGATGGGGGGACACCCAAGTGACTAATTTTCTAATCAAAAGAGAACTACAAACCCCTGGTAGAGATCGCTGGGCTTTGGGCTGGCACATCTTGGGATCAGAACCAGCACCTGCCCTCTTGTGCAAAGGACACTCCCTAGTCCCTAGAAGGTAAGTGAAGCTTGTGAACAAGGCACCTGCTCTCTCATGGGACCAGTGTCCTCGTGACACATTTGGGTTGTGAGGGGCCTTCAGCCCTTCCCGGGGTGCGCCTCGGTACCCCTCCTCCATGCAGAGGCCAAGGAACGTGCTAAAGAGTCGCTTCCTGTTCTGCAGCTTCAGGGCCTCAGGGCCCTCAAAGCTCTCTAACTCCGTCCCCCTCCAGGTGAGAAGCGTTCAGGGGTCCCGGAAGCTCTCACTTGCCTCTGTGATCAGCTCTTCCACGTATCTCACCCACATTTCTCTTGCTATGGCATGAGCTGAGGTGCTTTCAGAAGATGAGCCAGTCAGAGAAAGATAAATACCATATGATCTCACTTAAATGTGGAATCTAATGAACAAAATAAACTGACAAGACAAACTAGGTCCAGGGCATGCATGCATGGAATAGAATGACAGATCTCATAGGGAAGGCGGGTGGGGGGCTAGAAGAGATTAGCTGAAGAACATATAGGCAGATATGCACAGCCCATGGGCACAGACAACAACATGGTGAAGAGAGTGGGGGATGGGGTTGGGAGGGGGGCAAAGGGAGAAAATGAGGGACATCTGTAATAGTGTCAACAATAAAAAATAAAGATGCGGCCTTCTGAAAAAAATGCCGACCAAGAGCAATCATAACTGCTAAGCATCCAAACTGCAAGTCAGCCTCATGCCAGAAGCAAAAATTCAGGCTCAGGTATCAAGAAAGAGTCAACAACATGCCACAGACACATTTTTTAAAAAATTACTGCAACAACGCATGTGTGAAGTGACTTAAGCAGCTGGATGATTCCGACTTCTCCTCAGCACAGGTAACCCCCAGAGGTGAGGAAGATAGCCAATGATTGAGACTGTGGGATCTGGGGTCAGAAAAAGGAGCAACAACAAAACAATAACAAAATATATAAAGGGCTGAGCTGTTAGCCTAGGCCAGTGGTCGGCAAACTCATTAGTCAACAGAGCCAAATATCAACAGTACAAAGATTGAAATTTCTTTCGAGAGCCAAATTTTTTAAACTTAAACTATATAGGTAGGTACATTGTTATTAACTTAATTAGGGTACTCCTAAGGCTTAGGAAGAGCCACACTCAAGGGGCCAAAGAGCCGCATGTGGCTCGAGAGCCACAGTTTGCTGACCATGGGCCTAAGCCATTCCATAACATTTAGGATTAGTCTGCATGGTAGGCTGAATAACAGCGCCTCTAAAAATCAGCATGTATGTCCTGGTTTCCAAAACCTGGGAATATTAACTTTTATGGGGGAATGACTTTGCAGATGTTAAATAGTTTTGAGATGGGGAGATGATCCAGGATTATCTGAATGGCTCCTAACTATAATAACCAGTGTCATTATAAAGAGAGAGGCGGAAGGGGATTTGCCACACAGGGTAGAGAGGCAGCGAATGGAGAGATGCGGTTAAAGCAAGGAGTGTGGGCAGCCACCAGAAGCTACAAGAGGCAAGGAGCAGGTCCTCCTGAGAGCTTCCATGGAAGGCCTGGTCCTGCCTACACCTGGACTTCTGCCCAGTGACACTGATTTCAGACTTCTGGTCTCCACAACTATGGCTTGTAAGTGTCTGTTTAAGCCACTAAACTGGTGGTAATTTATTACAGCACTTTGGATGCTCAGTACAAGTACCACCATTAGCTGAGAAAACTTAGGCTAGTCATGTAACCTCCCTCAGTTTTCACATCTGCAAAATGGGGATAATGCCACCCACTATGTAGGGTTCGTGTGAAAAGCAAAGGAGAGAAGACACATCAATCTTAATGCAGTTTGGTTTGCATCATGTACCTATTTACCTTGCAAACTGAACTTTCCATATTTGGGTAGGAAAGAAAATGAAAGAAAGATAGTAATAACAACAACAACAAAAAATCCTATTTAAATAGCACTGGTAATGAACTGTTTAAATAGTGCTGGTAAATATAGGCATTTGCCACAGAGAGCATATGGGATGAAGGATATGAATCTGCTGTTCCTTCTGCAGCGTGAGCCTCAGCTGCTTCTGCTGAGTGCATGTTCTGGACGCAAGTCCAACATTTAAAGACAAAGGTTTTCATAGAGCACAGTCCCTAAACACATGCCCACTTCTTTATCTGGTACCCAACCAAGAAACACCCAGCGATATGATCCAACACTGAAGAAAGACCACCTGAATGCTTGCCAGACCGCAGAAGGGGCCTTCCTATGGGATGGTCACCACTCATTTTAAGCATGCATGATGTACACCTATAAGCAGGTGGGATGTGACTGCACTACTAACTAGTCACTAGCCTCCCACACAGGCACGCACTTGGCTATCCAGCCCTTTCCTTTCATTCCCCCAGTGAAACGACCCTCCCTGCGCTCCCAAATGCTACTGGCTTTCTTATCTCCCGGCATTGCTGCAGTTCTGGGACAATTATCCTCCCCGAATCTTATCTTCATTACGTCATTTCAATGCAAAGCTGCAAACAAGCCATCAGGGGCATAACGACTCCCCAAAGTTGGGGAATGCACACCGCACTAAAAATCCGTGAGACTTATCCATTACCCTGTTTTTGCTGCTTGCTCACAGTCATTGCCTCAAAAAATTCATCCATATTTATAGAACACTGCTCTTCCTTCAGCATCTCCCACTTCAAACATGCTCTTTAAAATTGCGGCAGAACTTATTGCTAAGCAGCCACGTCTGCATCCAATAGCCCTTTGGGAGGTTATATGAAACAGATAAGCAGCTCTAGCGGAGTCATAACATAGCAAAAACCTAGTCATACCACTGAAAAATGAAAACCTGAAATTTACCCTTAAAAATGGGAGTCTCTCTGGAAGAGGAAAAAAACGTCTCTGGCTTCTTTAAATATCCCCCTGTATTTAATTTCACTGAAAACCACGCTGCTGGCCCCACTGTGCCTGCAGCCTTCTCATTACCTCCAGCAATTTACATTGCATCTTTTTTGAACTCTGAATTCCCGGACAGAGCTGTGTGTGGTGCGGCAAATTAGTGAATCATAAAAATTAGAGCTGGAAAGGCCTCTGGGGTCATAGGGTTATCCTCTGCCAATTCTAGATGGTTCTCCGTGGTTTTGTTCCTGAGTGCTTTGTTCAAACTGGTTTTAAGTCAACAGTACATCCCACAGGGAGGGGAGAAAAGAGCAACAACAACAACAAAAATGTCCCTTGCCCATCCATTTCCCTGGCCAGCCCAACCCAGGAGAGGGAAGCCGGGGGCCACCGGGAAAGGAGCAATGAATCATGGGATATGAGGGCTGGAAGGGACTTCAGAGGGCAACTAGTGCAACATCAAATTTCACAAATAAGGAAAATGAGGGTCAGAGAGTTTACTGCACAATGCCACAAGGCTTATATGAGACCTGACATTGGAAGCGGGGCCTGGCACATCAAAGTTATGCGACAAATATCGGTTCCACTTGCTTTATTGGATCATCCTCCGCCTTGTGTTAGAGATGGTTGTAGGCACACATTAGACTGTGGCTCGTAAACGCCTTGAAAGTAGAGCCTCTGTTTTATTTATTTTTATGCCCCCACAGTGCCCAGATCAGGGCCTTACACATAGAGGATGGCTCAGTGTTGGTCACATTGAATTAAGTTATCACAAAAAGTGGTCTTTCTTCCTTACACAAATCTCACTAGCTTGTATCCCCGGGTGCCCCTGCCCCCATCTTCCAGGCCTACCAACAGTGGGTGTGCATTACAGGAAGGTGGGTTTAGGGTCAACGTGGGCCGAGCTTTCATATGGGCTCCACCTGAAATGGGCAGGGCTGCGGTGGAGGTGAGTCAGGCAAAGCTGGACACTGGGACGTAAAGGCAGGGATCCGGGCTTTCCATTTAGGTTTCGAATGTTGACCTCTGAGGTCCCATCCCACCTCCAAGCTTTTAGAGTCTGTGATATAAAAGAGCTTTATTTGCAAACGCACATAAGGTTTCAACTAGTTGAATCCCTTAAAAGTCAAAGCCCTCTCAAGACAGATCCCCATGGCCTCTCACCCTTATAAATCAAAGACATCAGAACATGGCTCCAACCGTGGGCACGGGGAAAGAGTTGTCCCCAAACTTTCCTCCCAAATGCACCTCTTGATCTTGCTTAGAGACTTCAAAAGTTATCCTCTAAGACACTCTTTAAAACCTCATTTAACATAGTCTAGCGTGGAATTGGTTCTGTGAGTTAGTTTGGCGGAGAGATGAAATCACATCAAATCCATATTCATTATAGACATCCCATATGTCATCTGCCAGGATGAATGGGGGCTCTCACGTGGGAGGAAGGGAACTTCAGCAGAAAAACTCCAGGCTTTCCAGAGACCTGTCTGCTGCCTTCCTGTTTCGCCTCCTTTTAATTGATTCATCCCCAAATGCCAGGCAGCCAGGGGCACTCAGCCTTCCCAGCCGAAACCCTTTCATGCTTAACGCCTCTTCCCAGCCAGTTATGCCTAATGTGGCCTTTGAAGATATGGTTTAACTCTTACGTGTTGTTTTTAAAATTAACTTATTTAAAACTGGGAGTGTCGTTGTAGAAAAATTAGAAAATGAAGGTAACGCAAAAGAAAACCTCCCACCTCCTGGAGAGAAGTGCTGTGGGTATCTAGTCTGTAATATTTCAAGCCTTCTTTCTCCCTCTTGGTTCTCAAGGGGAAAGAGGGTAGTTAGGGAATGACTTTTTACCACGGCTCCACCAAGAGTCAGCTGTAACTTCTAAGTCTTAACCTCACACTTGAACACTCGCCATAGAAAAGCCAAGAGTTGGGGGAATGGGAAAAGCTTACAGAAATGATACAAACAAAAACATAATCCCCCTCCTAGAAGAGTCGGGGTGGGGGAGAAAGGACAGAAATGGCCTTTTGACCTAAATATTCAGACTTGCAGTCGTTATTATCATAGCTACTGTCTATTGAACACTGAACCATGTGCCAGGCATCTTTCATCTCATTGAGTTGACATCTTCCAGGGCCTTCTGAGGGTGCGCTGATAAAGTTTTAACAACTTATAAATGTGGGGGTTAACCCATGACTTGCAGCATTTTTCCTTTTGCCCTGGTGTAAATACTCCTACCAACTTCAAGCTAAGACCCAGCGCTGGAGAGAGACGCTCTGGAGACAACATCCTAGTGTCTTTCTACCATTGAAATGTAATATGTGAGAGTCACAGGGCCAGGAGGGAGGGATAACAAGGAATCCTTTTGGGGTTATGGATACACTCATTAGCTTGATTGTGGTGATGGTTTCAGGGGTGTATACATGTGTCAAAACTTACCAAATTGTACGTACTAAAAATGTGCATTTATACCTTTAAAAGGGAGAAAAGGAGGAGAAGGAGAGGTGGGAGAAAGAGGAAAGGAGGTGGTGAAGTGGCAGCGGCAGCAGCAGTGCCATTGTATAAGGCACTCTCTCTGCCCATGAGGAACTTGCAATAGAAGCTGCACCATTAACATTCACCCTGGATTTCCCTATAAACCAATGAATGATGGTGGCCCCAGAGTTTCTATAGAACAAGGGGCTCAGGGATGACATTAGTGAATGAAAATGGTGCAGGTGCTTTTAGTAACTCATCTTGGAGGTGAGTTTGTATAGAAAATGTCTATTTTTGATTGTTTATTTGGGTGCTTTGTGGAGATTGGCGGGGGCGGTGGGGGGCGGGGAGCGGCTAATGCCCCTGTGCCTGCCACTCTGCTGCTGCAGGTCACTCTGCTGAGAATACCAACGAGTAAACAAGATTGATTCCCTGGTCCCATCTGGCCTGCACCCTGGCCAGCCCCCAGCTCCCACCTCTCTAGCACCTTCTCCTACCCTCTCCCCACCCCCCACCCCCCACCCCCACCCCCAGCTCCCTCCCTGTGCCCTCTGCACTCCCTCCTGCTGCCTGTCTGAGCACCTGGGGAACTAACTGCTGTCCTCACCCGGGCCTGCATTTTTGTAGATCCGTAGAATAAAAAGACTCAGAAGGATTCATTTCTAGAGGGGACATTAAAGACTCCACTGAAGTCTGTGGGACCACAAGAACAATCACCTACAATCACCTATCACCTTGGCAACTACAAGTCACAGACCTTTGCTCCCTGATTGTTGGCCTCTCGATAGAGAGAAGCTGAGCTCCACTCGTACCTCCCTTCAAATTGAACCTCAGGAAAGAGCCAGTGGTGGGCAATCCTTGGAGTCTCTGCTGCCTGCTGGAAACCCAGTCGTGCCGGCCCCCACTGAGGATGGTAAGTTCCAGGCTGAGGAATCGGGAGCAAACCCAATGTCTTATCAAGAACGTGTTCCAGTGAGACTACGCCTGCCAAAGGGTGCTTGAATCTCCCTGGAACGGAATCCTTCTTTCCTCCAGGTGGTAATGACGGGACCAGGTGAGCTCTAGACGGAGCCGGAGGGTGAGCCGGGACCTGGACTGAGAGCGCCTGCGATTTGAGATGGCACAGGTGAGGCCTGCAAGCCAGCCTCCCGGAGGCCCGACTCCCACGGCGCTGGCTGAGCCCCAAGTCAGAGCTTGTCCGAGACAAACAACAATGCTATTTCTAGAGTCGTTCTGACTGTGTTTAATTTTTTGGAAAACTTAACATAGGATCAGGAAGTCTCAGTTGGAGGAACAGTAGAAGTATTCTAGCCTGACTATCTTGCTGACCCAAATCTCTGCTCCATCATCCCTGAGAAATAGCCGTCTCCTCTGCGCCTGAATGCTTCCAGTGACAGTTTTATTTCCAAACAAGGTCTAATTGTTAGAAAGTTCTTCCTTATATGTGCAGCTGTGAAAAAGAATGAGGAAGTTCTCTTTGTACTGATGAGGAAAAATCTCCAAGATATACTATTAAGTAAAAAATAATAATAGTGCTGAACAATGTGTACAATATACTAACTACTTGGGGATTTTTTTTATCCTCACGCAAGGATATGTTTATTGATTTTAGAGAGGAAGGAAGAAACAGAAAGAGAGAGAGAGAGAGAGAGAGAGAGAGAGAGAGAGAGAGAGAGAGATGAAGAGACAGAGAGAAACATTGATCAGTTGCCTCCTGTACGCTCCCCTGACCGGGGATGGAACCTGCAGCCTAGGTATGTACCCTGACCAGGAATCAAACCCACAACTTTTCAGTGCATGGATGACACGAAAACCAGCTAAGTCACCTGGCCAGGGGTACTTTGGGATGTTTTTTAAATGATAAAAATAAGAATTGACATTCATATCTGCTTAAATACACATTAAGGAACTCTGAAAGAATACACAAGACACTTTTAAAAATACAGGGTGGGATTTATAGTTCTGAGTATGCAAAAGTTTATTCTTGTATTATTTATTAATTTTTTGTATGGCTTTCCACATGAACAACTATAGACCTACTTTTGCCCCACCCTGTGTTAGCTGTTCACAGAAGAAAGGGAAGAATGAAGCAGAGAGAAGAGAGAGCTAACCTGTATGTGAAATTTACTGCATGCCAAGAAATAGTCTAAGTCCATGTATGAACTCATTTACTGCTCACAGGAACTCTGTATCATTATCCTCATTTTTCAGAGGAGACCACTAAGGTTCAGAGAGGTGAAGTAACTTGCCTAAGGTCACACAGCTAGTAATCAGCAGGACTGGGACACAACATCCGTCGGCATGGCGTCAGAGACTATGCTCGTAAGGGCCATGCCAGACCTCCCCTACCGGACTACCAGGATGCAAGGGAGGCTTTTCCCTGTATTTGTATTTGTTAGTATGATTTTTGTTAGTTTGGTTGGTTGGTTATTCATTTACTTACTTGGTTAGTTAGTTTTTGAACGGTGTAGGTGTATTATATACTAACTAAAAATTTCTCTAGCTGCTGTGAGGAGGTGTATTAGATGAGGGGGGGGGGGGGGGGCGCGGGGAGGCGCAGTTTGAAAAAACAAGAGAAAAGAAAAAGGAGAATGAAAGGTCTTCCTTAAGCTGAGCAAAAACCTGCTTTCCTCAAGTTTTTTTGCTTTTTGTCGGGATTGATTCTTTGGGTAACTATGAGGTCCTGCTAAATGGAAAAGGGCATTCCTGATTCTCTCTGCTGATCCCTAGATGTCCTGGGTTTCCATATCCTTCATGCTGGTCAGTCTCCCCCAAATGCAACCCAGATCCCACTGTCCTCTCCGGGGGGAGGCCCCAAACAGAGCTCAGGTCTCCGGCGCTGGTCTGGCCAATATGATGGTCACCTCCCTTGCTTTGAGAACTATATTTCTGCTAATACTGCCCATGTTCACGCTTGCTCTTTTGGAACCCTCATTTTCTATGGCTGTTAACTGAAACGGCCAACGTTAATCCCCAGGTGCTTCTGCTTATTCAGCTCTTCCCCATCCCTCGCTGGTGCAGCTATTTCCTGAGCCCATATCTGGGATGTTAAATCTCTTCCCATTAAATTTTATCTTTTTAGTTTGTTTGATCCATTGTGTCAGCTTGCCTCAGTGGGATCCTGGCTCTGTGCCCCAAAATAGTCAAGATCCCTCCCAACCTCATGTCAGACAGGTTTCCATTTAGCAGATAAGGAGACTGACTCCCAGAGAGGCCACTTGGCTGAGATCTCATAGATTATTGGTTCAGGGGAAGGAACGAACCAAGGGCTCTTGACCTCCACTAGGAAGATCCTGGTGTCCAGCTCCATCACCTTCTGCAGGAACCGGGGAGAGAGCGCACCAGGTTATCCCACGGTTGAGGGTTGCAGTTGAGAAAAGGAGGCCCTCATGTGCATGGCACATGTTCAAAGTTGGCTGGCGATGATAGTGGCTTAAAACATCATGTTCTAGATTAGCTGCTTGGGGTTTTCTGCAGCTTGTGCTGCAATCAGAGATGCCGTGGGGATGACATCTTCCTTATCTGTGAAGTGATGTGATGTGGAGTTATTCACCGAGCAATCCCGAGACCACAGCCAAGGCACAGACCCAGGAATTCCACTCTAGTCCGCCTGCCCGCCCACCCGCCCGCCAGCCAGATGTGCAGGTTGCAGGGGGTTTCAATGCTCTGCCTGTCTCCTCTCCGAGAGACGAGATCAGACAGCCACTTGAAAGATGAGTCAAAAAAGGAGGGGGAGCCTATCTAATCCTTATGCTGGTAGCGTGTCTGATTTGGCAAAGTGGGTGGAAAAAGCGAAAATGGGGAAATTCCCCAGGGGAACTTAGTCTGTGGGCATGAAGACCCCGGAAAACACGGCAGGGGAGACAGAAACCACGAATGGGCCGATCCAGGTGCTCCGGGACCCTCGTCCCTAGGAAAAGTCAGGGGAGCACAAGTACAAGAGTGAGTCCTCAGGAATGAAAGGGCCTTTGAGATGAGGTGACGCCCGTGGGACTCGAAGGCCAGCCCTCTGTAAAGGTCACGGGGGTTTCTTAGAGGTGTGAGACACACCTCAACAACTCCAGTGAAGTCTCGGGTGCCATCAAGGATCTGGGCAGGACGTGTAATAAAAGCTCGCTAACCTAGGCCCCCAGATTGTGGTCCCCAAGTCTGACCCTGCCTCCTGGGGAGGGGGGGGGGGTTGAACGTTATACAACCACCTAGACCTCCATTTCCCCATTCTGCTGGTGACTGCGGGGGGGGGGGGGGGGGAGGGAAGGGAAGGGTAGGAGGTAGAATAAGGGAGGTGATTAATAATCTCCACCGCGCCCGCCTAACTGATGTCTTATGAATACAGAGACGATAACATCAGGAAATTCTTCTCAATTACCTCGAGAATGACAGGGAATGAATAGGAAACTTTGTTATTGCTATTATGATGAAATTCAGAAACCTGCCTATGGGGGTATGTTTTCTGAAATCCTGCAACAATTTTTTTCTCAACTAGGTCACAGTCTTCACCTTGTCGAAACACTTAACAGAAGTCTCCGGGCTCCATCATGGGAAATGAAATCCTTGGACGCGTAGAAAGGCCCCTGCAACATGCCCTTCTGACCCCACGCCGGGAGCAGGTTAGTGCGGGAAGACATCTCAAGTATGTTCGGTTGTGAACTGGGTGCAGCCGGCATCCCTAACGGATAAAACTGGTTCCAAGAATGAATCATCCTGATTATACCCTCGGGACATCGTTCATAAATATCATCTGTCCCCAAAGACTTCCAAAACACGGGAGTCATGGCAAAACACACACACATATATACATGTAAGCAAGGTTCCTAACAATTGGGCCATTGTTCACAGCAGCGAAGCCAGGCACACCCTTTATCTAAGATAAAAAGAAAATGCAAAAAGCAATCAAATGAAATCTACCCTGCAGAACCTGAAAAACGACAGCTGGATGAGAACATTGTCTGCGCCCCACGTCCAGCCAGCCACCTTCTGGGAGCGTTTCAGTGAGCAGAGAGCCCTGCCCTCAATGAGGAAGTGCGCCTGCCACCTGCAACCCACGTCCCCTTTTGTGGCTGTCCTCCCAGTCACTGCCACCCTCACTCCCGGAGCCTGACCCCTGGTTAATTAAATTTCTTTCTCCCCTGTAATATGTTCTCAGAACAAAAAAATCGCTCTTTTTTTTTAAGTATGGGATACACCTTTAGCTGTATTAATTTCAGCATTTCAGGCACCTGGAGAAGGGGTGAGGAGAGGTGAAGGAGGAGGCGAAGGGGATTTGTTTCAGATGCTCTCTAACTCCTCCAGAAAGAGTCTGCATTTCAGCACATCAAGGGATTCCCTCCCACCTCCCCGCTTCATTCCTGCACAGAACAGAAAGTCTCCAAAAGACTAGCCCTACTCCATGGCCTCTTGGTCACACTGTGACATCCTGCCCCAAACAGACTTCTCCTAAGAATGAATGGCTCTCTCAGAAAGACCGGGGAGGAGGCCACGACCACATAGTGTAAGGCCAGGTGCAGGGTACATATCCACCCTTGCTGAGCCTGCAGCACAGGGTAGAGGTTGAGGAGCCTCTGTGTGCACATCATGGAGAGATGCACACACAACCTGTGCACACAGCACCTCCCCATGCTCCTCTCTTCCCGCATCTCAGGACTTAGAAACTAACTGGACCCCGAACCCTCATGTGAAAACCAATTGTGGCCAGACCCCTACACACACACACATCCAGCTAGAGCACCAAACTTAAAAGAGAATCAATGCTCCCACACCAACCTTTTATTTTTTTATTTTTTTAAATATATTTTATTGATTTTTTTACAGAGAGGAAGGGAGAGGGACTGAGAGTTAGAAACATCGATGAGAGAGAAACATCAATCAGCTGCCTCCTGCACACCTCCTACTGGGGATGTGCCCGCAACCCAGGTACATGCCCTTGACCAGAATTGAACCTGGGACCTTTCAGTTCGCAGGCCGATGCTCTATCCACTGAGCCAAACCAGTCATGGCCCATGCCAGCCTTTTAGAGGGCATTGGATCAACAGCTTCCCATTGGACACACATCTTCTCATTTGCCCACCCAGAAGTTGTAACACCAAGTGGAAAGAGTTCTAGCTTTGATTCTGCACATTCAAAACACTCATGCAAAGAGAGAGGGAGAAAAAAAGGGAGAGGGAGACAAAGAAAGGGAGAAAGACACATGGAAGGAGGGACCACCAGGGTTGGCAGTCACCTCCTCAGATTAAGCCAGGCCAAGCCACTAATTTTTTAAAAATGTCTTTGATGGTTATAGACCTATTCATTTTTTAATTTAGTCTGAGTCAATTTGGTAATATACTTTAATAGAAAAGTGGCCATTTAAATTTTCAAATTTATAGCATAAAAATTTCAAGATAGTCTTTTATTTATAACTAGAGGCCTGGTGCACGAATTCGTGATGGATGGGGTCTGGCCAGCCCAGCCCGATTGGGTCCTATCAGGATGGGCGGCCAGGGGGTGGGGCTGAGGGCAGTTGGCCAGTTGGCCCCACCCCTGATTGGGATGAGGGGGGCAAACGGGGGCCTCCTGGTCAAACTCCTGGTTGAACTCCCAGTTGAGGGGACAATTTGCATGTTAGGCTTTTATTATATAGGATTGCATCCCTTTTTTCCTGGTTTGTTCATGCTTTCTGTTCTTTCTTACTGAGCTTTGCCACAGATTTGTCTTTTCAAGAGAAAAGAAATATAGTTGTTTTTTGCATATTGATATTATACCCTCCCACCTTACTAGACAAGTTTATTACCCCTGAAAGGTTTTCAGTGGATTCTCTATCCAGGAGCAGGTCATCTCTAGCTACAACTAGAGACCATTTTATTTCTTTCTTTCCAACAAAGTTGCCTTTTTTGTTTTGTTTTGGTGTGGTTTGGTTGTTTGGTTTTTCTTTTCTTTTGTCTTTGTTTGTATTTTTGCATATTTCTCCTGGCTAGGCCTTCCGGTCCAATACTGAGTGGAAGTGGTGAGATGGTACATCCTTGCCTTGTTCCTGACTTTCAGGGTAAAGCTTTCAATCTTTCACCCCTGAGCTTTCTTAGCTCCAGGTTTTCCATTGATGCCCTTTATCACTGGTGTGAAAGTACAATGGTGAAGCTGGTCTGGGCAGCTGTTTGGCAGTTCTTCAGAAAGTTAAACACGGAGTTACTATATAGCCCCAGCAATTCCACTCTTAGGTACATGCCCCAAATAATTGAAAACCTGTGTCCACACAAAAACCTGTACAATAATGTTCATAGCAGCATTATTCATAAAAGCCAACATGTGGAAACATCCCACATGTCCACCAACTGATAAATGGGTGAAGAAAATGTGGGCTATCCCCACAATGCATTCTTCAGCCATAAGAAGGATTGAAATACTAATATATGCCACAACATGGGTGAATCTTGAAAATATGCATAATGAAAGAAGGCAAGCACAAAAGGCCACGTATCCACAGAAATTATACTAGTGTCGGCAAGGGAATGAGGAAAGAGAGCAATACAGAGTAACTGGTAATGGATGTGAAGTTTCCTTCTAGAATGAAGAAATGTTCTGCACTTAGCAGTGAGGGTTGCAAAGAGCTGTAAATATACTAAAAACCACTGAATTGTACACATTAAAGGGGTAAATTTTATGGTACATGAAGTATATCTCAATCTCTCCACTTAATTTTTCTTCTAAGCACTTTGGCTGCATCATATAAATTTTGATGATGTGTTTTTGTTTTTATTCAGTTAAAAATATTTTCTATTTCCCTTGTGATTTCTCGTTTGACCCATGGGTTATTTACACATGTGTTGTTTAATTTCCAAATATTTGGAGGTTACTCATATTTATTTCTGTTGTTATTTGCTAATGTAATGCCCCTGTGTTCAGAGAAATACTTTGTGTTATTTAAATGCTTTTAAATTTATCAACACTTTGCTTTACAACCCAGCATGCAGTCTGCCCTGGAGAATGTCCCATGTATGCTTGAAAAGAATGGGCATTCTGCTGATGTTGAGTGGTGCATTTTATAGAGGTCAATTAGGCCATGTTGGTTGGTAGTGTTATTCAAGCCTTCTTAGATCCTTGCCAATATTCTGTCTAGTTATCTATCAATGGCCTCCAACTATTTTTGTTAAATTACCTATTCAATTCTGTCATTTTTCTTCATATATTTGAGACTCTGTTCCCAGGTGTGCATAAATTTACAACTTTGATCTTTTATATCTTCCTGGTTAACTGGCCTAGTTATCATAATAAAATGTCTCTCTGTGTCTCTAATAACATTTTTGTCTTAAAATCTATTTTGTCTGACATTAATATAGCTCTCTTATGATTACTGTTTCTATATTATATCTTATTCCATCCTTTTATAGTCAACTCATTTGTGTCTTTGAAACTAAAGTGCATCTCTTGTGGACAGCACATAGTTAAATCTTGTTTTTTAATGCAGTCCAACAAACTGTGCCTTTTGACTAGAGTGTTTAATCCATTTACCTTTAATGCAGTTACTGAGATACTTGGGTTTATGTCTGCCCTATTATTTTGTTTTCTATAAGTCTCATGCTCTTTTTAATTTATCTGTTTCTTCTTCACAACCTTCTATATCAAATAGATATTTTCTAGTGTGCCCTTTTAATGTCTTTGTTGGGTTTTTAAATTAATTTAGTTGTTACTCTAGGGATTATAGTTTATATCTAAATTTACCAAAATCCTCTTAGATTAATAAAGTTAATAGATTAACTTTATTCCAGTACAGTACTGAAAGTTTACTCCAACATAGCTCTGTAACATCTCCCTCCTTTTTGCTATTCTTAATATATATTTCTTAATATATATTTTGCTATTCTTAATTTTTATATTTATATGTTATAGACCCCAAAATACAGTTTTGTAAATGTTCTTTTATGCAATTATGTTTTTAAGTCTGATATGAGAAGAAAAGAGGAAAATATATAATATGGTCTTTTATAATTACCTACACAATTACCTTTTCCAACGTTCTTTATATCTTCATGTGGATGCTGGTGTTATTTTCTTTCAGTCCAAAGGACTTCCTTTAATATTTCTTGTAAGGCAGGTCTGCTAGCAATGAACTCTCTCAATATTTGTTTACCTGGGAAGATATTTAATTCATCTTCACTTTTGAAGGACAGTTTTGTTGGATCTAGTATTCTTGGCTGACTTCTTTTCCTTTCGGTGCTTTGAATATGTCATCCATTGCCTTCTGACTTTCAGTGTTTCTGATGGAAATTCAACTTTAATCATTTATCGTTCCTGTGTTCATGATGTATTGTTTTCTCATATTGCTTTCAAGTTTTTCTCTTTGTCTTTATCTTTCAATAGTTAGACTATGATGTGTCTAGGTAACTATTTTTTTCTAATAAGGCTTGAGTTTGTTGAGCTTCTTGGACTTTTAAATTAAGCTTTTAAATCAAATTTTTGGACTTTAAACTATTATTTCTTTAAGTGCTTTGTCTGCATTTTCTCTCTTGCTTCTTCTGGGACTCGCATTACACCTATGTTGGTATGCTGAATGATTTTCCATAGACCTCTGAGGCTCTTCATGCTCTTTGCTTTCCATTCTACAGATTAGATTATTTCTGTTGATCTAGCTTCAAGTTTGCTGGATCTTTCTACTGCTATCTCTAATCTGCTTCGGAGGGGCTGTAATTTTTTGTACTTCCCACCGCCAGAATTTTAATTTGGTTCTTTTATAGACTTTAGTTCTTCATTAAAATTTTCAATTTGATGTGTCATCATCATACTTTTCTTTTAATTATTTAAACATGGTTTCCTTTAGTTCTGTGAACATATTTATAATATCTGCTTTGAAGTCTTTGTTGGCTAAATCAAAAACCTGTGTTTCCTCAAAGACAGCTTGTTTTGGCTGCTTTAATTTTTTTCTGTGTAGGAGTCATGTTTTCCTGTTTCTTTGCATGTCTTGTAATTTTGTTATTGAAAACTGAAGATTTCAATTCCTATATTATAACAACTCTGAATTCTAATTTTCTCTCCCCAAGGGTGGTTGCTGCTGCTTTCTTTCTTTTTTTTAAGTATAATTTCCATCTTATTTTTTTCCAAAGGACTTTTCTTTAATCCATAAGGACTTTGCTCCCTCCATGGGCTTTGGCAGTGGCTGTGGGGCAGCACCTGCAGGTCTAACTCATTGTGGGGGGTATTTGGTCCTTCCAGGCTTCATGAGAATGATTCCTAACTACCTACTACTAACTACTAACTACTAACTACTAATTCCTAACTACTCCTGTGCTGTGAATGGCACAATTCACAGTAATGTAGTTTCACATACAGCTCAGAAAGAACATAGGCATCAAAGATATTCGCTAATGGCTAGGCCTCTACTATGTTTTGAATGGCAAACTTCCTCCTCTTCCTCCTCCTCCTCCTCTACTTCCTCCTCCTCCTCTACTTCCCCCTCCTCCTCCTCCTCCTCCTCCTCCTCCTCCTCCTCCTCCTCCTCCTCCTCTTCCTCCTCCTCCTCCTTCTTTTCTCATTCAAGGATATTTTTCCCATTGACTTTTTTTTTTTAAATATATTTTATTGATTTTTTACAGAGAGGAAGGGAGAGAGATAGAGAATTAGAAACATCGATGAGAGAGAAACATCAATCAGCTGCCTCCTGCACATCTCCTACTGGGGATGTGCCCGAAACCCATGTACATGCCCTTGACCGGAATCAAACCTGGGACCCTTCAGTCCACAAGCTGACACTCTATCCACTGAGCCAAACCGGTTTCGGCTTTCCCATTGACTTTTAGAGAGAGTGGAAGGGAGAGGGAGAGACTGAGAGAAACACCGATGTGAGAGAGACACGATTGGTTGCCTCCTGCATACCCCAGACTAGGGCCAGGCACCTGCAACTGAGGTACGTGCCCTTGATTGGAATGGAACCCGGGACCCTTCTGTCTACAGATTAACCCTCTACCCACTGAGCCAAACTGGCTAGAACTTGAATGACAAACTTCTTAATGGTCTTGTCCTTGGGCACGCCTCGGTGCCTTGGTGCATCAATGGGCTGCATGTGGCTGCAGCCTTTTTTGATGCAACCGTGTTCCTTCTTCTCTTGACCAGCTTAGGAGAGAGAAACCAAGAGAGGGCTGCTTTCTTTGTTTGTTTGCTCACTTCATTAGTGACTTCCTTGGACTGATTATAAAGTATGCCTTCCTGAAGTGTGTAGCCACTGATGTGTCTGCCCAGGTGTTTGTTCTCTCTCTCTCTCTCTCTCTCTCTCTCTCTCTCTCTCTCTCTCTCTCTCTCTCTCTCTCTCTCTTTCTCTCGTAAAGTCTGGCTTCCTACACTCCATGTGCAGCCAGAGATGTAAGAATAGTCACTCCTGGGTATATGCACAGCCTTGCATATGTGTGTAGGCTTCCAGACCTCCAAGAATGTTATCAATCTCCACTATGAATCTCTCACTCCTTGAATCTCCCTGTTAATTTCTGGCAAGTCTACCTGTCAGTTGCTTGCCCCTACCAGGATTGCAGCCTCAGGATAACTACAGTGTTGGTCTTCCTTATTCATTTACCACCAAGATGATACATTTTTATATGGTTTTTCTGCACTCCACTCCAAAATAATTCGGCCTCCTCCAGCAGCAAACCTGCTGGTCTTCGTGGCTTGCCCTCCTTGTGGAACTACTGTGCTGATGGAACTGGAGCGGAGGATGGGAGCAGCCCCCATTTAAACTGCCAACGATTCCCTTTATTCTTAATCAGCTCAGTACTTTGTATTGAATAAATACTTCTCAATTTGTTGTTTGTCTTTGATTTTTCAGAGTCCTAAAATGGTTGTCTTTTTCTTTCCTTTTTCCCCAATTTTATCATTGCATTTGGGGAAAGTGTTTGACAAGCTTCCTTATTCCACCCTTCCAAATGTTCCATAAACCTTCATACTATATCTCATTTAATCTCCATAATACAATGAAGTAATGCTATTATTTATTATTATTTCTAGTTTCTTGAGGATGGAACTGGGTTTCAGAGAGGCTAAATAACTCACTGAAAGTCATGGCTCATATTGCTCCAGGGTGGTGCTGTGTTTAGAGGGCTTTACATCTGAATCTTTCCTAACTCTTTAAAGACACTCTTTATGGAGATGTTATCTTGAAAAGCCCTATACATCCTGACAAAAAAAGATTAGGAATAAACACTATTGTCTTGGTAGTTCAGGTAATGCTGTCTATTTTGGTCATGCTACAGATACAAATTGTTTTCATTACATATTACCCATATTCCAGGTGCTAAACTATGTGCTACCATCGTTCAAATTTAATCCTCATAGAGTGTTAGGAGGGAGGGAGGCCCAGCCACGTTCATTCTGAGGTTGTGAAAGCTGCAACTCAGAAACATCTCCTTTGTAAGTGGTGGAGGTAGGTTTCGAACTCAAGCTTCAGACTCTAAGGCCTAGGGTCAGACATAATTCAATGTTCTCCCTCAATTGGGATATCATCTAGCAAAAATAAAGTGGGGAACATAGAAAGAACCCCAAGAAAACAGATAAGAATAATGAAAGATTTAGAGATCTAAATCAAGACAGAAAACTTTAATGCTTGTTAGTACTTAGTCTAGAAAGGAGCTAAAATAATAATACTTAGTATACACAGTGATATCAATGATTGCTCATAAGCACTAGATTATTATTTTTGCTGGAGGAAAAAAGCAAAACAAAACAATAGGAAGTATATTTCTATTCAATCAGGAAAATCTTGCTTCTTTCAAGGATTCATGAGATATTAAAGTTTGTTGCCCCAAAGGTTATGTGATCTCATTCTGCAAAAACTAATTGTTTTTCATGATATATATATATATATATATATATATATATATATATATATTTCAAGTCATCACACACACAATCATACACACACACACACACACACACACACACACACACAAACACTGAGTGGCCAGATTATTATGACCACCTGACGTTTGTAGGCAAATTAGCTATAATTTTGCGCTGAAGTTGCTAGAGGGCCAGACCATTATAAATAGGGAAGCAGTTTTTTTACCGCGACAGTAGAAGTGAATTTTTTTCTGAAGATATGGGTAAACAACGCAATTTAACAGCCTTTGAACATGGGATATAGATATACACTGAGTGGCCAGCAAAGGTGTTCGAACAGACCTTTGGCTTCCATATCCCATACAATGCAGTGTACATCTAATTTGGCTGCAAACGTCAGGTGGTCATAATAATCTGGCCACTCAGTGTGTGTGTGTGTGTGTGTGTGTGTGTGTGTGTGTGTGTGTGTGTATTTTAAGTGAAGGCAAGGGCCCAAATTAGAATGACAGGCTCCCCATCGATCCCACCAGTGCCTGAACTCCATATACTGCTCATCTCTGGTGTTTCCAAATCCCTCTCTGGTTCACATGACTAATTAAAGCAAGACTCTTGCATGACACACCCTTCCAGGCAGGGCCAAATCCCTATTTAGAAGAACCAGGCCACTACAGTGTGAGTTCTAACGCAGAGGTATGTAAACGCCCCACTTCCACCAGCGCATCTCCCTGGCCAACTGCCATGAAATTCCCCCACTTGATGTGATACTGTAAGGTAAGGCAGAGTCTTCTGGAACATTACTGATAGAGCATATGCATCAGCTTGGCCACATCTCTTTAAAAAGATGTGCACATCAGGTTGGCATTCTGAGGTTGGAAAAAGGAGTGGTTCTGAGAGAATAGCAGCTGAGATCGGGGGCGTTCGATTTGTGGACAAAAAGGCAGAGAGGTTGAGACTTTTGCATTGATGGACAAGTGAGTCAAGGGTACAGAGAGAGGAAAAGCCTATGAGAGGGGAGGGCTAGTTCACATTCAGAGAACACTGGTGTAGGCCAAGCATCACACTTTTGTCCTTCACAATTGTCCTTCCACCCGGCATTGACCTGGATCATCCAAAATGTATTCCTTGGGGCCAAGGGTCTGAGTGCAACCTTGACTGCACCCCCACCAGCCAGCTGGAAGCAGAAGCATATGTTTTTGCATTCACTTTTATATTAACTTCGTTTTGCTTGAGATTTCATTAAAACCCACTTCCAGTGTTGATATGTGCAACATGAAATCCTCCAGATGAATTGGGTCTGTAGATGGTGACAACACTCTCGCCACACTCCATGGATCAAGTTGCTCTTTATCCACTTGACTTGGCCGGAATGTAAAGGCGAACGCGAAGCAAATGCTATGAAATCAATCGCCACAGAGTGTTGGTTTTTTGTTTCTTTTTTTCCTATGTAGAACCCAAAGGAGACTGACACGCAGATTAGACAAATCACTTTTCATAATCCTAAGGACTGCTGCTTGATGTATCCAGAGTATTAATCAAAGGCTGAGACCGAGTAAAATGTGAATTAAATTTCTTAATGGAGAGAGACATGAACTTTCTATCCTTAGATCTTGGGCTGTGGACATCTCTAAGGCAATGAAAAATTCAGCTACCCGGTTTATAATATTCTGGGAGATATATCACCAAAGTGACACAACTTAGCGTGGTTACATTTTCTGTTTAGAGAGCTGGGTTTCCGATGTGGTCAAAAGGAGCTCAGGGGCTGCTGGCAAAGAATTCGAGGGTAGCCCATGAAACCCAAGGTCCGGTATGTTTGGGGTCACTTAAAAATTCCTTTCCATCAGTGGTTGGGGGCCTGTCCTGGATCTCAACCAGACTCTGGGGTCTTAAATTTTTTTAATTTAGTCCACGGAATTGCAATGAAGTAATTCATTTTGCTTCTCTTTTGCTTTCTAGGCCAGTGCAGCCAAGATGAGCCTAAAAGAAATTAGACTGAAAGCAAATGAGATTTAATATGAAAATTGAAAATAAGCCTGCATGTGGCCTTTTCTGAAAGTCAGACTCACACATCTGTAGTCCCTGCCATGACACTGGTTAAAACAGAGATCAACAGCAAGAAAGAAATGTGAAAATTGGGTCAAAGTGTTTGGGAAACAGATTTTTTTCTTGCTCCCCACCAAGGCATTTGGGGTGACGTGGCTGTGCAACGTCAATCTGCCACGACCGTCTACCTGAGCAGGAGCGGACACAGCAGCAGCCCAGGCATTCTGCATCTGGGACTGTCTCTGGCTCCTTGAGGATGGATGCGGCTAGGAACACACAGGGAGCTTTTCTAGTGCCCAGTGTTTGCGTGTGGACAGCTTTCTCCCAGGGGGTTAATGCCTTTCGTGAGTATGATCTGACTTATCCCCACAGCCTTCTGGTGGATGGGAGGGAGAGGCGAGGAGAGGAAGCCAGCAGTGTGGATTGAAACACCCATCGGAAATCCACAAAGCCCATTTTAGGAAGAGCAAGTGTAAGTGACTTGCTCAAGCAAAAGCAAGCTGGTGGGAAAAGGAATCAGAGGCGCTCAGCTTTCCCAACGAGTTGCCTCCCCCTACACACACACACACACACACACACACACACACACACACACAGTCCGAGCCTCCCTGGGACTCTGTTTTCTCCACTTCTAAAATAGGGATTATGGTGCCTATCTCAAAGGATTTTGATGAGGACTCAGGGACATGACCTAGGTAATAAAAACTGATTCAGGCCTGGCTGGTGTGGCTCAGTGGTTGAGCATCGGCCCATGAACCACCGGGAAGTCATGGTTCAACCTTGGTCAGGGCACATGCCCAGGTTGCCGGCCCAATCCCCAGTAGGAGACTGCCGATGGATGTTTCCCTCTCATCCATGTTTCTATCTCCCTATCCTTCTCCCTTTCTCTCTCTAAAAAATATCAATAAAAATCTATTATTAAAAAAACGGACCCATAATAAAAGCCAATCCCTTCTTAACCCCTTCCCTTTCTCCCCTGCACTGCCATATCCATCTGGAAAATGGGCAGCCACAGAAGGAGGCAGCCAGATTGGCAGTGGAAGGAGCGAGCTTCTGACAACCACCCCTCAAACAAACTGGTCACCTAGACGATACATTTTAGGCTATGCATTGCCCACATACATTCAAGCACCACGCTAAAATGTGTTCTGCATTTTGTCAGGCAGAGAGTACAGTGACTCTCAGCCGAACGTCAGCTTCTTCCTCCATGCCTCCCGCTTCTCTTTGCCCCTCATGGCGTCCTCAGTAATTGGGAAAGGCCAGGCCTCCCCACCACCCCGGAGTCGGCGATCATCAGCACACGTGCAGTAAATCTTGAAGATCTATCCCCACTCGAACAGAATGTGCCGCCGCACACCACCTTACAAGAGGCATAATTAGAGCTCATTCGGCTGACAGATTAATGGGAGGGTAGCAGAGGCCGGCAGCAGTAAATTAGGCAGCTAAACACAGCTATCTCTGGCGTCGCATCGGCACTGAAGTGCACACCTTTTGCAGAGCATTGGCCACTTCTCACAGTTTCTTAAAGGTGTATGTGTTTTCTCTTGAAGGTACCTCAGGAGTGATACTTTTGTGGGGAATTTGGTCTACTGGTATTCACCACTCCATTGCCCCAACTGCTTCAGAATCCCCTACTTAATATGTGATATATATATTCATGGCTTATTATTGGATGAACAGCCAAATCTATATGTAACAACAATGACTTCTTAATAGGACTTAGAAATATTCTCACTAACTAGCTTGGGGGTGTGGGGGAAGGTGGTAGGGGACACCCTAATAAGCTCATGATTTTTGTACCTATGTTCTGATTACCGGATTCCCTTGAAGTAAAATGTGGTATGAAGGAAGCTACATTCCAGATTATTCTGAGAGATAAAACAAATAAACCTGATGGTACAGGTGTTCTCATTCTAGGTAAGACAGCTCGTCAAGAGCACACAAGGTCAAATTCATTCCCAAGTGCAGGCTGGGGTCCTGAATTCTTCACATCCTTTTCCACCTCTTTTCAGATTTCTGCAACTTTGAGAGCATTTTTCTAATCCCAAGGCTCCTTCCTGACTATTCATAAGTTTTCTCCTTTCCTATGTCCCCAAACTTTTTGTAAACTAGGGGTCTTCAAGTGACATTTTTTTTGTACCCGTCAAGAGAATTTTTAAGCTACATTTTTAAGATGACATCTAAATTTCATCATCACACATTTAGATAGTTATAAAGAATGTACCACCTGGCAATTTATGTACTCTACTTGTGCTTTCGCTTTATTTCATCAAAACCTTATCGCAATAGATTCTGGCTTATTCCATTTGTGGGCAAAGTCTCCCATATATGACCTAAATGACAAAGCAGTTCTCACTGCTGCTCCAATTAACCAAATCAGACTCACAGAGAAATTCTAACTTCATTTTTCAGTTCAAATAAGTGTGCTAATGTGTTCCCATGGCAACTAAGTCATTTCTGAATTGGCATTCTAATAGATAAGTAGATGAGTGGGGTAGATAGACAGCTATGGCAGATACATACATACATCCATGGAGACTTGCTCATTCCCCTTTCTATAGTTCTCTCCAAAGCTCTTTGTTTTGTTCTCCTAGGATTCTCCTTTGGGAGAAATGCCTCTTCAAATTATCTCATTATTTACAGACCCAGAGGATATTTAGACCCTGGGGCGATGCTCTATCGTGAGTTTGGGACGGATGAGAAGATGCCTTTACTTTAAAAGTGTGACAAGGGCAATTGTAAAGGGATGAAAGGAAAACCAGAGGTGTATCCTCAGCCCTGTGAGTTTTAGAAAAGGGTACAGTGGGTGTTGATCCAAAAATCAATGTCGTTAAAGCCATCGGCACCAGCAGAATCCCTACAACAGCGGTTCTCAACCTGTGGGTCGCGACCCCTTTGGGGGTCGAACGACCCTTTCACAGGGGTCGCCTAAGGCCATCGGAAAGCACATATATAATTACATATTGTTTTTGTGATTAATCACTATGCTTTAATTATGTTCAATTTGTAACAATGAAATTGGGGGTCACCACAGCATGAGGAACTGTATTAAAGGGTCGCGGCATTAGGAAGGTTGAGAACCACTGCCTAGAACAGTAATGGCGAACCTCTGACAGAGTGTCAGAGGTGACACGCGAACTCATTTTTTTGGTTGATTTTTCTTTGTTAAATGGCATTTAAATATATAAAATAATTATCAAAAATATAAGTCTTTGTTTTACTATGGTTGCAAATATCAAAAAATTTCTATACGTGACACGGCACCAGAGTTAAGTTAGGGTTTTTCAAAATGCTGGCACGCCGAGCTCAAAAGGTTCGCCATCACTGGCCTAGAGCATCATCAGGCGCCCCCAGAAGGACGCACGCCACAGTGTGAGGAAGGCTGCTGTTGATCGAGCACACGGGACGGGGTCATCCAGGGTCAAGCTGCATCTGCTGCACCACCATCTGCCTCTGTTCCTCCAGCCGCCACAGCCAGAGGCGTCACCCCTTCACTGCTCTTCTATTTATTCAACAAACATCTTGTGTGAGCCCTAGTGCTCTGATGCTCCCTTGGCATTGTGTCCCAGGAGTCACCTTGAATGATCATGATCACCAAGATATGGAGATTCCTATCAGCCCTCATTTGTGACAACTTCGTATCCTAACAGGCAGTGCATGTGGAGAGAGCAACTGGTTACTTGGTTCCAAAAAAAAAAAAATCTGCCTACAGTATTTTCAGACACTTGAGCCAACCAGATTCCAGATCCCAAATAAAATGAAAGAGGTGGGAGGAGTGCTGAGGGAAGAGGTCATATCCTAAACTCATTGTTAAATTGCTGGGAAGTGTGAGTGATGAAAATGGCCAGAAAATATGATCCTTTGGTGAATTGGGATCTCACTAATGTTTAATTGGGTCTCCTGTGAGACATTTAAATCTATGGGCAGCTATCAAGGGTGAGAATTCTACTCTAGTGGCCCCCAAATGATTTCACCTTCACTTTCATTTTAGTGGTGGAGAAAAGCCAGGGCATTCGCTGAAGTATGTGAGCTATGGGCTTGTGCTTTAAGGCCTGCATGTGTGTGGTAGCCACCACTGAGCAAAGTCAGCATTCTGTGATCTCTTTCAGCATCACTACCAACACCAGAGCAGCCACCCTGGAGGTCTGGTCACCCCGTACATGCCCTGGATTTCTCAGTTTCCCAAAAGAGAGTGTTTTCAAAAAAAAGGGGGGAGGGTAGCAATGACCATATTCAAATTTTCTTCAAGTATTTACAAACCTCCTTAGGCTGAAATCTAGGTGCTTTCAAATAAGCAATAATAGTTTGCAAAGCCCTCCACAAACTCTTTATCCACAGCCCCTTACCAATAAACAAAAGGGTAAGGTGTTGTATGACGTTCTTTGAAATTCCACCTCATCATCGCGGGTTTGGGGGCTTGAGACAGGTAGGAAGAGCAGTGGACCAGGAGGCAGGGGACCAAAGTTTTCATTTCAGCTCTGCGGAGGGGCTCAGGGGGCTCTGGGAAAGCTGTCATTTCTGTCGCACCGTCTGCCTCTGTTCCTCCAGTCGTCTGTGCTATGTGATCTTGGATAAGCTACTTAGCCACCCTCTGTCTTGGTCTCCTCATCTGTTGAATGAGGAGGCGGTCTGCAGGTTGGCAAAGATTCAAGGAGCTAAAGCGTGGGGAGTGCTAGGCTAATGGCCAGCGCGCACCTCAGGCTCAATAGTTTGTGCCGTCACTGTTGGTGGCACTGGGCGAGCAGGCCACTCCGTTCCTCTAGGTCTCCACTTTCTCCTCTTCCGCCCACGTGAGGGGGCAGGGGACACAGTTTTTTAAGTGTAAATTTTAACAAAAGGCAACTAGATCAAAGACTAGTTTCTCCCTCCATTAACCTGCAAATGTCTTGAGGTCTAAGACCAGAATCTTGTTTTCTAGTCTAGCCCAGGCTCCCTTGCTCCCCTCTGTTGCCCAACAGCACCGTATACATGGTAGACATCAATAGATGCTGATTGAGTTGAATTATCTCTAAGTTTAGCTTTATGATAAGGGAGTAAATGAGCGAGGCCGTTTTTGTGGGGGTGTTAACGTGAGCCTGGGAAAGTCTGTTTCAATGAGAGTAGGTGTGTTTATTAGTGATTTAGAGAGGAACACAGGGATGGGTGTAAACATTTCTGTAATGACTGAGCCGCTTTAACTGACCCGAAGACATCCAGTGACATAAATCTCCTTCTGGCAGGTAGAGATGCTGTTATTACATTTAATAATAATAATGATAAAAAGGCACATTTTAATTTTTAAATTAAATTGGATTTTGACATTGATCTCCCAGAGATAAGTGTGCATGGGGAGAAAATGAGATGCCCATTTTCTCTCTTTGCCTTTGTTTGCCTTTGTTCATTGAAAATGTCACCTGGGAGAAGGCTCTCTTGGTTCAGAAAACAGCTCCCCGGGGGGGCTCCACCCCTCTCCCCTGTGAGTAATGCCAAGTGCTGAAGGAGACCTCTGAGGCTAGCCTGGGTGTCCAATGCGCCACTTCAGTAACCTAAAATGGAAAGCAAATCTAAACAGTGGCTGTTAATCTATTTTTACTTTTCAATAAAGGAGAGGGGGGAAAAACCTGTAAGTGCTTCACCTGGTGTGTGTTTGTGATGACTCACTTCGAGAAAATTCTGGGGGGGGAAAACCCACCCCACCGCTACCTCTAGGAAATTCCCTTTTCATGGGAATGAAGCTCCGGCTCCCACGCTCTCAGACGGAGACAGTGGTGCGGGGAGTGGGTCTGCCTTCTGGCCCGGGAGCAGCAGCCCTGGGGCAGGCCAGTGCTTCTCTCTAACCAGATCCTATTTTTCGACCTGAATGACTTTATGGTGGGGGCTTAAGCAACTTCCTACATTCCCGTCGCTGCTCTCCATTTCTTCTGCTTGGAGTGAAAACCCGACAGGGAAGCAGTAAAGTAAAGAAAAGAAGGAAGACAACGTCTCTCTTCTCTTTCCTCCCTAAATCCCCCTCGCAAACATCCCACCCCACGTCACAAAATGTATGGCGAGCGCTAAGCCCGGGCAGTATTTTGACACGGTGCACAGTCCCTTTCTCCTCCCCGAGTCCTTTGAGGTTCATCTTGCAGCCCGGGGCTCTGTTCCCCTGCCAACTTGGTGGGAGTGTTTAGTGACTGGAAGGCTGTGGCCTGCTCTCCCCAGAACTTCACACTTCATTTTTCCATATCCCTGGGAGCAGCAGCAAATATTTCACCAGCCTGGTTTGCCGGCTACTGCCATAAATCAGACTTAGGCCTCAAAAAAATAGCCCGGCCTGTCAAGGCATTAAGCTTTTATTTTCTGACTCCATCCAGTGGTAAATGAGAGCTTGTATTTTCCTTTAAAACTGTAAAGGGATTTTTAAGGATTGTCGCTGGATGGCGGCCAGCTCCGAAAGATACAATACAGAGTATAACTGGTTAGGAGAGATTTGAAAAAGTCTTAAGTATGAAAAATGGCTTTTCTTAAAGGTTTTTCAATGAAATGAGAAACGGGGCTTAAATTACATAAAGGTTTTTTGGTGTGTGTGTGTGTGTGTGTGTGTGTGTGCTTTAAGACCTGGACTATTCATGAGGAAGGCATTAGGAAATGGAAGAGCCGCGCTCTTGGAGAAATATGAGTTATATTTGCGAAGCGTGCTCGCTCCTGCTTGCCCCCCTTCCTTCCTCTCTCGTTCTCTGTGTACACAGATACTTGGGCCGGTTCATTAGTCAGTTCCTGCCATCATTACCAACGATATGACAGAAAGAACAAACAGACCGGACAGTTTTATGTGCTGTATATTAATTGCTTCATAATTTAGGCCTGCAAACCAGGACAGTGAGGCGAGTCCACTTGGAAAATCCCCTGCTTAAAATTCTAAGCGCGTCTGCAAGGTGCAAATCATGCGTCTGAGATCACTTCGGGCGCGTCTCCCCCGCTGAGCCATCAGAGCTCAGACTCCAAGTGCTGTGAGCCTCGGGCCGCTGGAAAGGCGATCGCGCCAAGACCCACGCCCAGGAAACCTGGGCAAAGGTGTGAGGAACTGAGATCAGGCCCTCGGTGTAGAAAAACAACCTGCTTAGGTTTTGTGATGTGTCATGTTTCATTGAGGCGCGCAGTTAATTTCAGTGAAATGTAATGAAATGGAAATAAACATAAGCTTTCCTCTGCCTGGTCTGGGTCACTGTGTGTGCAGCCTGGGGTGGTCCGGAGGTGGGGGAAGGCAGGGAAGAAATGATCTGTGTTTATGACGGCTTCCCAGCGGCATTGGTATCAGGATGAGCTGGGTTTGAGAAGGCAGCAGGCCATGAGACAACGTGATCTGATTTTACAATCAGGAGGAGAGTTGGGCACAAGGTGGGTGGCGCTGATGGGGAAACAGCAGCAAAGGACCCGGGAAGTGGAAATGACAGGCGTGTACCAAGGAGTGTCATAACAAGAGTGAGGCAAGACATACCCCGGGCTGACTCCGCAAGGATCCCACAGACCGTCCACCCTGCTTGCGTAGCGATTTCTGCCCACCATCCCCACGTTGGTTAGTTGCATTGAATGTTGGGCGTTCCCATGTGGGGCACTGTTTTCCTGGGTGTTGCTTTTTCTGCTCTAGGGAGTGCAGAAGAATCTGCAAGTGGACTTTCTGGCCTGAAGCACTCTGAGCAATGGTTCTAATCTCAGTGTGATCCCGGAATGCATGGACTTCTAACGCTCCCTCCAGCTGATTTGGCTCCGCAATGTTAAACCCTCCCCTGGCACATGGAGCCAAGCTGTCAGGGGCTGAGGCCTCTGCAGCCACATCCCTGACCTCCTGGCCACTCGGTGATTGATCACAACCTCCTGTTAGTTCTTTGGGTTGGCTCGCTTTTTCTCTTGCCTCTGTTCTTCTCCCTCTGAAAACTGTGAAAATGATATGAAATTCAGACTTGAATGTCTGTGAGTGAAGTTTTATTGGGACATGGCCATGCTTACTAGCTCACAACAGCTGAGCAGTTGTGACAGAGATGGTGTGGCCCGCGGGTACGTGCCAGCTGGCTCTGTACGGAAGTTTGCTGACCTCTGCACGAATTCCCTTCATCAACCTCAGACACCCACACGGGGTGCCGTCTCTGCCTCCTCCACATGTCCTGTGGCCTCGCCCTCCAGCCAGTGGTCTTATACACCCTGGACTTGGTTGCGTAGCGAATATTTTGTATACTGAACTCATTGCTAAATGCTTTTCATTCAAACTACAAAATGGCAAAAGTATTAAATGAAAAAATCAGAAAGCCATCAAACAATAAAAAAAAGGTTGCAATAGAAAACCCGGAATGTACATATTGGTCATCCATAAGTAGTGATATTATGGATGAGTTCAATCTATTTTGATTATCCACACTCTCTAAATTTTCATGATATACATCTTCTAAATTTTCTCTGGAATGTACATATTCTAGATTTTCTCTACTGAGCATTCCATAATGTATAAATGTTATTTTTAATGGGAATTTTACAAAAATGTGTATTGAGTGCCTTTCATATGCAAGGCACTGAGTTAAGCACCATGGAGAATATAAGATATATCAAAAATAATTCTTGACCTCAAGGAAATCTAAAATCTGGTAGTTGTGTTTTTTTTAAAGACACATGTAATGATGTTAAGTATAGGCAGGTTTGGCCTGTTTGGGTGGAGTATCCCAGACAACAGCTATTCGTTGCTGAGGAAATGTGTTCGAGTGTTATTGATGGTGTGCATGTGTCTGTGTCTGTGATCCCTCTTTCATTCCTCCCCACAGGAGATCCTGGCAATCCTTGAGTATGTCTACTATATCCTTTTAAAATATGGAGTGTGTGTTTTAGTTTGCGTTACAGATATTCTGACATGATATCATTCTTTAAATTTTATACTAAAAAATCCCCCAAAGCTTTTGGGCAATCTTCTGTTGGGTTAATTCCCAGGTTTGTTGTGGATTTAGTGGCTCCTGTGAATGGGATCTCATTTTCTATCATCTTTTCCGGTTGGTTATTGCTGATGGATAATGAATCTTGAATATGGCAACCTGGCTGGGGAAGGAAAAAGTAAGTAAAACAACAGAGGAGCCTCTGACAGAACCCCGAGCCACAAACCATGGCGTCAGAGTCTGCACCTGAGGTCAAAAGCCTGGAGTCGGGGGAGGGCCATCTGGGTCTGTGTCACCACCATGTGCTTCATGCTCTTCGTCACTGAGGCCCCTGTGGGTCTGCTACGCCTGCACCTGGCATTCCCTGACCCCACACCCTTGCCACACTGACTGTCCAACCTCACCACACAAGCGTACCCACCAAGTAACCCATTCTTCCCTTTAAGACCCCCGGCAGTGTCCCCCTGGGGCTCTGAGCCTGTGATGTCCACTATAAACCCGTTGGTAAGAGGCAGCCCAGCTGCGTCCTCTTTCCTTCAAGTTACATTTGCACCCTCCAGGCTGGCTCCCAGGATCCAGCAGACCGTACTGAGTGGCGCGCATTATCCTAGGGCGCGTCTACCAGTTCAATAACATCTGGAGAAATCTGGAATGATCTGATCACCAGAGGTTTCAGGTCTTGGCTGGCTCCTCTTACCACCACCAGCACCTGAGCTAACCCATTCCACTGGTGACATAACTTCCTAATTCTCCCAGAGGTTTGCTGAGTGTGCCATTTGGAGTGAAATGAGCTGGTACCCTTTGTCCACATCCATGAAATGTTGGGGATAAGCTATTGAGAAGCTTGTCCAAAGACCCGGGCTAATCAAACCATCTTTATCCAGTGTTTACACAGGAGTAAGCGGTGCTAACTCTTACTATGGCTGAGGCCCAATTTTCCCCAGTGACTTGTCTTCGAAACACAGTTAGTCATGCTGGTTCTTTCAAGAACTAGACCACTGGTTCTCCACCACCTGGGAGCCCTTAACAAATACCCGTACCTAGGCCCCACCCCACAGAAACCAAACCAGAATGTCCCCATCTGCATATCAAGAGTATCATGTTTGGTCTCTAAGACCAAGCAGGATAGCTGTCTGGCAGGGAGAGGTGGAGGGGTGGGGTGGGGAGCCTGTCCTCCGACCCCACCTCTCTAACCACATCTAAGCTGAAACCACAAAACCAAGTAAACAGGCAAGTGAGGGCTGATGCAGTGATTGGAAAGAAAGGGGAGGAAGGGAGAGGGAGCGGGGGAGGCTGGAGGAGGAAGAGAGGCCATATTTTATGGACGGAGTCTTTCTCAAGTTCAGAGCCCACACTCCACTGTGGATGTGAGCTTCGAATGCCATGGAGAAGGTTGGTGCCCGCCAGTGCCCGGCCGGAGAGGGCAGAGCCTGGGCTGCTCCAGGCAACACTTCCTTTTCTTCCCTGTGCCCGGCTCACACTCACTTCATCATCGCTGCTGCCACTGCCGGGCTTCTTGGGTGTTCTGAGCCTCTGGCTGCCCGTGAGGGAAAGAACTTCCTCACATGCCCCAGCCTCAGCAGGCCATTCTGGGAACCCGCAGCGGGAGGGGCACATGGCTCCGGAGGATGGGTATCCACCAACTAGAGGTGCCAGACACTCCTTCTGGGGGCGCGTGGGGTGGGACCTTCGCTCATCGGGGTGTTTCTAAGGAATGAAGTAATCGGCACTCCGAGGCCTCCTCTGAGACTTTCGCCAAAGTTATGAACAAAGAGAAACAACTTTGCTTCCATTCCCATAGTCCCCTTCAAATGACCTACCTTTCCAGCCCGGGTCCTCTTTGCTTCCTCTGCAACATACTAAGTGCCCTTCAGTGATGCTAGCGGGTACCTAGCCATGTGTGAGTGCTTCTCATGTGCTCGCCTCTGTAATACTCTGTTCGTAGATGAAGAAACTGGGGCCCAGAGACGCCAGGCAGCCTGCCTCGGTCACACGGCCGGGGGTTGGCAGAGAACAGTTTAGACTTGGGCCTGTCTGAGACCAAAGCCAGAGCTTGCAGCCACCACTCCATGGGGAGAGCTGTGCAGGCAAGAGACCTGGTTGTCTGTGAGGTTAGACTTGGTGTTCAAAGTGCCTGGTGATCATCCACCAGATTCACCCGAACTCAGAGCCACGTGAGCAACTCTGGTGGGAGCAGCACAAGCAGGGCTAGGAGCCCCACGGGCTCGGCGGCGTCAGTTACTTGACTATCCAAACTTCCACTTCCTCCTCATCTGCACAATAGGACAATGGTGCCTACTTCATAGGGCTGTTGAGGCAATAAGATAATACAGGGGGAACGTTTACTACAGAGTCAGAACTAATGTAAGAGCTCCATAATGTGGGCATTTTCTTATTATTAGAAATGTAACCACCACATATGAACTCACTCATCCTGTGAACATACACAGGGGGCCCTATACCAGTCACAGAGGTACATGGGGGAAGCAAGATAGCACACTGTTAGCTCATGCTCTCCCCAAAGTCAACTCTGCAAAGCAAGCTGCTATTGGAAGTCTGCCTGGGAGTTTCAGAGTCATCAGAGAATGATGACAAGAGTCCTCAAGTTGTGACAACTTCATGTGGTCACTTCCTCCCCCCCTTTTTTTTAATCCTCACCCAAGGATATGTTTTATTGATTTTGAGAGGGAGGGATGGAGAAAGAGAGAGGAGAGAGAGAGAGAGAGAGAGAGAGAGAGAGAGAGAGAGAGAGAGAGAGAAACATGGCTCAGTTACCTCTCTGACCCACCCTGGCCAGGAAATGAACCTGAAACCTTTTGGTGTACAACAATGCTCCAACCAACTGAGCCACCCTGCCTGGGCCCCTTCACACGTCTTTGAATACTAGGACCAGGATTCAGGAGAGTTGGAGCGCAATGGACCAAGCCTTATTGAGGGAGCACTTTCTAGGGATCAGCCACAGTGTTCCTCGTTTCCATGCAGGGCGATGCCTCTCGTGTGGAGGATCCCCGGGACTCATGATGCAGGAGGTGCTTTCGGGCAGCACCTGAGATGCTTTGGTGTCAGGAAGTTATAACAGGAGATAGCACTGACTCGGCGGGTGAGAGAAGAAATCACTGTGGTGACGAACTCCAGCTCGGTGGACAACCGGCCTTGGTCGCCAGTGTGTCCGTGTTTCTAACTAGCTGTGTGCTCTGAGCAAGTGCAGGATTTCCTCTCGGCCTGGGGCCTTCAGCTGGAAAAGGGGTGGGAGTCATAGGAGCCCCTGTCTCATGACGGTGGAGGTGTGGGTGGAAATACATGCAAGTGAGGGACTCGACAAATTTTCCCCGTGACTCTTATCCTCTGTCAATCTTCTTTATTGCAACAAGGAAGTCTCTGTTCAGTGTGCTGGTAAGCCTAGTATTGCTAACCAGCCCTTTAACAAAAAGAGAGCAAGCCTCAGGCCCAGGTGATAGCACCTAGCTAGGACCTAACACGTTGCTTTCATGGTGGTGGTGGTGATGGTGATGGTGGCGGTGGCGTGTGTGTGTGTGTGTGTGTGTGTGTGTGTGTGTGTGTGCGAGAGATTAACTTCTAACTGTGGCAAGTGATGGTAACAGAGGCTTCCTTTTAACATAAACAAATCTCATAAAAATCAACTTAAATGCAAATATTGAGGAAGTAATGGGACAGGGAGCAGGGGGACAGCAAATCCCTGGACGGCAGCCATCGGATGACTGAAGTTCAGGAAACGACTGCAGGGCAGACCCCACATCACAGCTTCGAGCCTCAGAGAGAGATGCGGCTTCAACACCTTCCCAGCAACACAGCCCAGCTTTGCACCTGGTTTTTCCTCCCTCTAACACCTCTGCCCTTTCCCAGTATGTGAATCAACAGGAAGAGGCCTCCACTTTCCAGCCACCCAGTTTTCAGACTCCAAAGAGACCACTGCACTTCAGCCGCCCCCTTCGTCGAGGCACCATGGCTGTCCTTTCACTCCCTGGAGCTGCCCTCAGGCTGAGGGTAGAGCCCAGCACCTTGGAGGGACCCAGCTGCTTTTGGAGTCTCCTTAGAAACACAATGTCTCTAGGTGTGGCCCACTTCTGCACCCGGCTAACCTCACTCACGGGGTATTAGTTCCAACTACTTCCTTCCTTAGGTGGCAATTGTGGCACCTTGCTGTGGCTCCTCTTGTGCCAACCACACATCTGAGACAGGTGAGCACCTCATAAACCAGAAGAAGCCAAAGCCACACCCACACGGAGGATTCTATGTCTCCTGTTTCTCAAGCTAGAGAATGGGGGTGGGGGTGGGGGTGGGGACTCGGGGCAGACATCGTTGGATAAACAGTATTCTTTAGCACAGCTGTGGTGCTGGGTCTTACAAGTCAGTGAACGAGGGAGCCCAGGGGATGTGGGTTGGGAAGAGATGAGAATCACAGAAGCTGAGATGTAGACGTTTCCTAAAACTACACAGCCGCACTCTGCTGCTTCACACACGAGGGGAATGAGGCTGAGAAGTAACTTGACCTGCCCAAGGTCACGGGCATCTCGGTCAGAACACGACCATGTTTCCCTTTGGGCTTCTGAACCCCATTTGACCCTGGGCCTCCTTTAAAATTCTTGCCCTGTCGTCTTTCTTCAATGGATAATTTAAAATAGAAATAATAATAAATATAACACCTCGTTGTATATGTGTAGCACCTTTCTTCCAATAAATGGTGTTCTTTCAGCTTGCCCACCCATGCTGCACAGAGCGGAAGCGTTTCCACAGTGGACTCTGACATTGGTTGCTGCCTGGAGCCTAGCTTCCAGCCCACACACAGACCCTATCAAAGGTGCAGCTCAGGGACAGGGCTCAAGTCCTACAGGGAGAGCTGTTATTAGCTACTTCAGGGTGGTGTTAAAAAAAAAAAAAAAAAAAAAAAGGAAAAAAGGCCCTCACACATAATACACATGATGAATATGTTTAGAAAGCTAGAATTTAACTGCTTTTAAAATTAGCTATCTTTCTTTTAACTGTACTAGTAGCAAAACAGTAGCAGTAGTAATAGTAATTACCATCATTTATTCAACTTCTACATAGGAGACATTTATATCCAGTATCTTATTTAATCCCCACAGAAATCATAATTGGTATTTGTCCACCTTGGTGATGAGACAAACTAAAGCTCAGAGAATTTGCCCAAATGCAAGAAAAGTAAAGCCTTCCCTTTCTGCGAATAGGTGAACTAGATTTGTAAAGAATTCCTAAAAGCACTTGGTAAAAGATAAAAACATTTTTTTAACCTATGACAGATTTGGCTAGAAAGTGAAGTGATTCCTTGGGGCCCAGAAATGATGAGACAGCCCCAATCCACGCAGGAGCCATCAGATCAGCATTTCCCACGCAGAAGGGACAAAACCTAAAGCCCAGATGAGTAAAAGGTCAGAACAGAGACCCACAAACACAGCCAAGAAGACAGAAGGGCAGCACCTCAGTGAGGGAGCAGAAAAACGCCTGCCCCGCAGAGCAAGTACACGCAGTCACGTGGCCAGTTTGGCCTCCGCTCTACGTGGAGCAGGAAGAGAAAAAGAAAAATCCCCTCTCCCCATGTCTAATAACAGATATAACCTTTATTGAGTTTGGGGCCTGAATATACACAACTATTGTGGCTGAAAGAAAACCCTGACTTTTTAGTTTAACTTGGTTCCAACTTGGTGAAACCCTTGGGCACCTGACAGAAGCAAGTTCCAAACTTCTCTGGAAGAAAATACTTCAAAATGGGCCTCAATGAACCCCTGCAAATTAAGTTACAAGGAAAATAAACTCTTTTTTTTTTTTAAGTCATTAAACACAGGGAAATAAACCACCCTGAGTGAGAGTCAGCTGAAATAAGAAACTCTAGAATCAGATCTTCAGAGACCACAAATACTAGGACTTATCAAACATATATTACAAAATTAGTATAATTAATATGTTCAAAAATGTGAGAGGAGGTTGAAAGTGTATTAAATTAAAACTATTATAACTGGTCAGATTTGAAAAATGACCAAGCCGTAACCGGTTTGGCTCAGTGGATAGAGCGTCGGCCTGCGGACTGAAGGGTCCCAGGTTTGTTTCTGGTCAAGGGCATGTACCTTGGTTGCAGGCACATCCCCAGTAGGGGGTGTGCAGGAGGCAGCTGATCGATGTTTCTCTCTCATCAATGTTTCTAACTCTCTATCCCTCTCCCTTCCTCTCTGTAAAAAATCAATAAAATATATTTTTTTAAAAAAGAAAAATGACCAAATAAAAATTCTAGAAATAAAAAAAAGATAAATAAAATTTCAATTTCAGTGACTAGACAGACTATCAGAGAAAATATATGAACTGGAATATTGAAGAGATTACACAGACTCATGAGGAGGGGGGAAAGCAGTGGGAAAAAGGAAAATTTTTAAGAAACCTGGAGATTAGGATGAGAATATTCAAAATAAAAACAATAAAGAAAATGGTAAGAACCAATATTAAAAGAGATAATGGCTGACATTCCCCAGAATTAGTGAAAGACATCAGTGCAGAGATTAAGAAAGCCCAGAGAATCCCAAGCAGGATATATCAAAAGAGGTCCATTCCTAGACATATTAAATGTTTGAAAAACAAACACAGAGAGGAGACCTTAATAGCAATCAGAGAGAACAAGCAGATTATCTAGAAAAAAGTGACAAGCATTAATGTAAATCAACTAGCATCAAATAACTAATAATTTTGAATTCTAAACAAGAAAAGCTATCTTTCAAAGGGCGAGGGCCAAAAAAACTACTTCAGATTATGCCAAACTAAGAGAAATTACTACCAAAACACTCTCATTGTGGGAACTTCTAAACAACATGCATTTTAGAAACAAGTAAAGGATCCCAGAAGGCAGGTTTGAAATGCAAAGGGTCAATGAGCAATGATGAAGTTAAACATGTGGTTAAATCAAAATTTAAAAAATGATGGTAGAAAACATCAACAATGTTTAATTTATGGGTTTTTAAAAATTAAGAGAATTGAAATTCTAGAAAATGGCACATAAAATTTGGAGGTGAGTAATTAGAATTCAAGTGTGCTTTGCTTCTTTTATTGTTTAAAAAAGCTTAAATACAGTGATTAAATTTCAATTCTATTATGTTAATTATGCATATTAAAGTTTCTAGGATGTCCATTAAAAGAACTAGAATACAGGAGGGAAATTGGAATTAGAGGTTCAGGAAATAGAACCAATAAATTCAAAACAAGGAGGCAAAAGAAGAAAAAAAATGAAACAGGAAAAAAAAAAAAACCACAGGATAAATATCATTAGAAAGTACAAAACCAAGATGGCAGAAATGAATCCAAATAGTAGAGTTATTACAAATAATGTAAATGGACTAAACTCTCCAGTTAAAAGACAAAGACTATCAGAATAGATCATGACCTGGATGGAGTAATTGGTCGAAGTGGAGGAGGAGTAGAACTGAGGCTCAGAAGGTAACCCCAGCAGCACCATGTCACATAGGTTTTAACAGCTTAGCTGAGGCATTTGACTTTGATTGGGCTCTCCAACAAGAAGCATGGGACAGGAGACTATTTTTTTAATATTTCTACTATTATTTTTAATGCAATGTTATCTAGCATATTCATAGCTTATACTGATAAGCATTTTAAAAATTAAAACAAGAAAAGAATCTCAAAATAAAGAATAATCCTTTGGTTTTAAGATGGATAGATAGGTAGATAGATAGATAGATAGATAGATAATAGATAGATCTAAGATTTTCCTCTATACACTTCTGTATTGTTGGGACATTATTTAAGTGCTATTTTTGTGATTTAAAAAGCTCAAAACTTGGCAGTGGGGTACTGTGGATTCTTGAGTAAAGAAGGACTTGGGAATGGAATATTTAGGGGGAGGCGGTTAGCCTGCAGGATGAATTTCGAGGTCAGGACACAAAGACTAGAGTTAAAGAAATAAGTTTGAACAATAGAAGAGACTGCCTGACTGAACCAGTGTGATAAATGTAGGATGGAAGGAAAGGATAAATCTAAAAGGAAAGAAGTGACAGAATTTGTTGACTGTTCCTGTTCCTGCAGGTCAGGGTTGGTTTGAGCAATTGAGTTCTTAAATATGAAGCAAGAGGCAAAAATTATCTAATAAATGGTGATGACAACAATGACGCCCGCTCTAGTCTGCTTCTGCAGAAGGATTCATTACTAATCTGAGCCAACTCCCGGGAGTCTCTATTTGGAGAGCAAAAGACTCACTTATTAGACATCCAAGAGGATTGTACAGAACAGTGGTCCCCTCCTTTATATCTTTCTTGGGAGGGATTTGGCATAGCAGAGGATGCAGCACCACTACAGCCTTTAGCATCTCCATAGCACAAGCCAATTTGATTAGAATGAAAAATTAAAAAAAAAAAACCACATCATTTGTACACTCTACAAGGGCCTTCCCTAAACCTAGTCCACCATATTAGAGGAAATGGAATTACCTTGGAATTTCAGATAAATTGAAGGGAGAAGGCAGTATCCTAATTAGGTCACAGGTTGTGACATGGGGTTGGTAGGTGCAACCTCTGGGCCCCAGACAGGTTCTTTCTGGAGCTACGCTATCTAGTGGTTGGATAGGAGACCCTGAGCTCCAAAAGACAAGGAACCATTTACCTGAAAATGGAAGTACCTTCATCATCGTTTTGGGCACCACCAGAATGGTAGCCACACTGACCCTTCAGAGGCCTCCTAGAACTCCATGTACAGAACCTGAGCAAGCAAGTTCTCAGTTTCTCTGAGCCCTGGTTTCCTTATCTGTAAAATGGGTTGGTAATAACAGACTTCTAAAGGTTTGTCATGAGGGTCGAATGGGATGACGCTATAGAAATTGCACAGTGCTTGGCCAATGTACTAACTTAATACGTACTTTTTAAATCTATTTTTTAAGGAGAGGAGATAAAGAGAGCTCTTGTGTGCCACCCCAGCATCCCTTCCCCACCGTTGGACCTATTCCAAAACAAGACGGCATTCTGTACCTTGAGGCCATTTGTGCATTATTAACCAGATCCTCTCCAAGGAGCTCCTCTCCATTACCCCTGCTCCCTGATAGCACTGCCTGAGGTCCGAGCCCTGAGAACTGACCCAGGCTCACTGGCACGCTCAAAGAAACGAAGAAACGTGACCTCCATTGGCTTCCCAGGTACAGGTGCAGAGGCACATCCTCACCCAGAAGCTTTGGTGCCTGCCCTGCTCCAGACCCAGCTCCCATCATGTTGCCCATCTGTCCCACCTGCTCTCATCACTGGTAGCGAAGTGGTTTCAGAGAACCTTGTACATGGAGGCAAGACTTGGAAGGAGTTCTTTTCCCTGAAGACAGTTTGTTCTTACAATAAACTACAGTTTTATCCACTCTGAATGCCAACAGGGATGGTATTTTCTCATGATTAAGCTTCTTCACTCCCCCCTTCCCTTCTTCAGACTTTGGCTATAAATAGGAGCATCTTTGTTCTGTCTCCTCTGGACAGTAATTGGAAACACGAACTGGGGAGACACCCTCCTGTCTGTCCACATCTCTTGGTTGCTCCTCCACAAGTCGGCAGTCGCACAAACAAGCCGGCGGCTTTGGTTGTGTTTTCTCTGAAGTCAGTTTCTGCCACTAAATGGTTATGGATTCCAGCATCTCGAGAACCTCAGGACCAAGACGGATGGTATTTTCGTGTTCGTTTGAACATGTGCACTTAATGCGCTTGGTTAATTAGAGTAATTAGTAGTCTTTTCATCCCAAGGCCGTTGCTGAGATTAAAACAGGGCTGTTATTTCTTTTAATGGACTAACTGAAGAATTTTTGTTTTGGAAGTGAGTCAGATGAAGTTCTGCTCTGCAACAGAAGACGAAGGGACACGGATTCTGAGGACCTGGGGTCTTTGGGCAGAGTTCCCAGCCTCGGTTAGTCCCTCCAGATTTTCATCCGTCAATAACGACAGTGCCCAGGGTGATATCATTTAATGCCCAAACCAGGACACTTTTGAGGATTAAATGGGGCTCTAATTATACATGCAAAGACTGTTGTGACAGAATTTTCCAGGAGATAATTTTTGACAAACTCCTGGCCTGGGAGAGCTGGCCATAGCGCAGCTGTGGTCCGCGTGGGCTGTGGTCTGTGTGGGCTGTGACGGCTACTCTCCACCCCCTCATCTGTGACTCCTCTGCCAGGTAGCACTGATTCTCTCATTGCTCTCTGCTGCTTCTCTCCACCTCCCACCACCCCTGCTCCTCGTCTTTCCTGCTTGGTGAAGGCCAAAGTGCTCCACTCTGCTTAACTAATTCCCTCTGATGCCGACATTTCTATCTTTGCAATTGGCGTCCCTGTGAAGTTTCCCTTTGTACATTTCCCTGTGCCTGTATCCCCATTATTCAGGTATCATCACTCAATAACCGTTCGACAGCTGTAATGCTTTTCATATGGAAAGAATTGGCTTTTATTGATGGCAAATGTTGTGATGAACTTGCATGCCCACTTGGAGCCAGAGGAGCTTTTTATTGGGTGAACCGCACTAAGATGTGGTTGCAAGAAATGTCTTTGGAGTGTGGACTGAGATGTACTTTTGGGAACAGGTCTTGTGGTGGAGGGAGGGGAGCAGCCTTTCCTGTATCAAAGTCTCATCAATCAAAATGCATAATAGCGACGTTATTAATAACTTTATAGTCGCATGGCACTTAGTATTTTTCCAAGCACTTCCCTGGAATCCTAATATGCAGGTAGGACAGATATTATTACTTCCATGGTATGAGTTAAGCAACATTGTAACAGGACTCACCGGCCCCATGAGCACGGAGTTAGTTGATAAGCAGGTAAGTGTCTCATGAGAAGGATACGGTTAGCAGGTTAGCGGGCAGGAGTAGCCGTCCTGGGGGGTCCTAGATGCCTTCTGAACACCAGGAGTCCTTCCCAAGCTAAATTCTTCTCGTGTCCCCTTTGTCTGGTCCAAATATGAGAGCATGGCCACCATGTCCAGGCACAGTGCTCATCTCAATGCCGCCTGCAGTGCAATTAAGCATCCTGACACCTAACCCAGATGCAATGGAAAACAAGGCTCATTTAGCAACATAACGCCATTGGCTTGTGGTGTGGTGGACAGAATGTGAATGCCACCTGTTAACTGTCCCAGACTAGAGCCATTCTCCACTGGATCTAACAAGAGAATGGCAAACACTAGATGATGGGGGAGGTGACGCTAGTGTATCCCATCCACGTGAGCAATTGGCTACTTTGGACCCCAGGGCCCCCCGCCCCCCACCCTGCACCAGCCTTGGCACCAGCCACGATAAAATAAGAGAGCTAGGGGGCTAGACAGGAACTGGGAACCCCTTGGGGACACCGCCATCACCATTCTGCTGATATGGAAGCTAAAGCCCCAGGACTGTGAAGGGACTTGTCCTAGTCAGCAAGGTGAGCCAGGGCAGAGCAGTGCTAAGAACCAGGACCTCGAGAGAATGTTCCCAGCCTGAACCAGCGGGTTTTCTAATGCACCCACCTGACTTCTCTTCCTTCTTAATCCACTGGCTCTCCCGTATTACTTGTCTGCAGCTGGTTCTCAGGGGCTCACCACTCTACCTGAATTAAGAAGAGGATATTTGGCCCGGCCGGTGTTGCTCAGTGGTTGTGTTGACCCATGAACCAGGAGGTCACCCGTTGAATTCCTAGTAGATCAATGTTTCTCTCTCATCGATGTTTCTATCCCTCTCCCTTTCTCTCTCTCTAAAAAAATCAATTAAAATTTTTTTTGTAAATAAAAAGAAGAAGAGGATATTTTTCTACACACTTGGTTTCTCCATGCCCTTCCCACCTTCAGATCCAGAGCCTTCATGATGAGGGAACAAAGCTCCGTGAGCAGCACGTTGTACCGGGGCCACGTGGAGGTGGGTGAACCAGCAAGATGTTGTCACTCAAAGAGGCGGTGCCTGCTCAGTGTCCCGCTGGCGCACCCCAAGAGGTGCACTGTGAGACACGTCCTGATACCTTCAAGTTCATCCTCATCCCAGACACACTCGATCTCCCAGGAATACACTGGGAGGAAAGTGGTTTTGTTTCTAGGCCACCTGCTTCCATTATTCATGAATGTCCCTCAGCAGGACCACAGCCTCATTGCTTGTGTTAACTGGCTCCTAACATAACACTTGGACTCTCTGGAGCTCAGATTTTTTGTCATTTCAGACCTAACCCTCCATGGCTCACGGTTCAAGGGTGCTTTCCTTACCCTTTTTGGCTTCCTCTAGTTCTTTATCTGCTCTTTGTTTTGCTTGGCTTATGAAATGTCATATCTCATTCTAAGCCAACATGCTGCTCCTGTATCAGTTCAGTTTCAGTCATAGAATATTGACGAGAGGGCCTGGACCACGATTCGCTTCTATAGACTCTAAGATTGTAGGAAATTCCTTCCAATGGATCTACAGCTCGTTGCCCATGCTATATGCGGGTTCTTAATTTGTATTTTGCTTGGAAAACTTATGGGGATTTTCCTCCTCAACTTTCCATCAGAAATCAACCACCTGGTGCTGCTACCACCACCATTTGGTTAAGAAGGAAGCCAAAGGCACCAGCTGGAGCAGTGGTGACTAATAAGGCCCTGATTTCATGGCTGTTGGGGTCTCTCAGCTGCTGGACTTACTCACTGTTCTGTCTCATACTCTGTCCTTCCTTCCAGCATTTGTCATGCTGCATCTTCCTCCATCACCCTTCCCAGTCTGGCTCCTCTTGGGTTCTCTTTTTTTAAAATATTTTTATTTATTTCAGATAGGAAGGGAGAAGGAGAGAGAGATAGAAACATCAATGATAAGAGAGAATCATTGATCAGCTGCCTCCTGCATGCCCCCCACTGGGGATCAAGCCTACAACCCAGGCATGTGCCCTTGACCTGAATCGAACCAGGGACACTTCAGTCCGCAGGCCAACGCTCTGTACACTGAGCCAAACCAGCTAGGGCAGTGGTCAGCAAACTCATTAGTCAACAGAGCCAAATATCAACAGTATCAACAGTACAACGATTGAAATTTCTTTTGAGAGCCAAATTTTTTAAACTTAAACTATACAGGTAGGTACATTGTTATTAACTTAATTAGGGTACTCCTAAGCTGGCCTTTGCTAAAAACGTCCTCAATCTGATTGAGGTACGTTCGCTGAGGTCGACCCCTTCCAACTCTCCCATCCACACTCATCTTGTATACTTGTTTCATCTATCTCCTTTTGTTCATCCTCTCTATATGTCCAAACCATCTCAACACACCTTTCTCAATCCTCGACACTATATCTTCTTTCACTCCACAACGTTCCCTAAAATTAACTTAATGAACTTTACTTAAAGTTTTAAGTCTTAGTTAAACTATCGGCACATTGAATAAAACTTAATATCATACTTAATAACGATATTATTTATTGATACAATTAAATTCCTTACAATTTACCTTACAATATCCATAAAGTTAAATCAGGACAATGACTGACAAACACTAATGTGAACAATGGCCTTGCATCTCCTTGGAAAGTTTGGATAAGTCAGGTTTGTATGTTGTTGTTTTTAATTTTAGGCATGATTCCAGGTTCTCATCAATAAGACGACCTCTCAATTTACTCTTGATAAGATTCATGCTTGAAAATGATTGTTCGCATAAATATGTAGACCCGAATAAGGAAAGAACAGCAAACGCTAGTTTTTTCAGTTGATTATATGAGTCAGGAATACTATTCCAGGTGTTAAAAATCAACATATCTTCCTTCTCCAGGTCTTTCAAAGCAGACCACTTGTGCTGTGAACTAAGTTCACATTTGTTTTTCTCCAATATTTCTATATCAGCACAAAGACGTTCAAATTTCGAGCTCCACAGTTCTTTGTTTTTTAAATCCAGCAATTGCATTTCAAAGTTGCCAATGTCAATATTAAAGGGAGAAAAATTTAATTCTGTTACAGTAGCATTGAGAGGTTTTTTAACAAAGGCTAACATCGCTTTGCTGTTTCTGAATTCCTGAAACCTGTTGAGAAAAGCTTCCCTCATATTTAAAAGTGTTGTTTTGAAATAGCAAATGTCAATATCAGAATTATTTTCTTGGTGATATTTCAACAGGCTTGGAAAGTGAATCAAAGTTTCTCTTTCAAAATCTTGAGCAAAAAGAGATAATTTGTTTTCGAATGAAATAACTTCTTCTAACATCGAAAAAACTGTGTTTCCTTTCCCCTGTAGTTTACGATTAAGCTGATTTAGATGAGACGTAACGTCTACCATGAAATAAAATTTTTGGATCCACTGATCGTTCGTTAGTTCTGGATAGTGAACACCCTTCTCAAGAAGAAATGCTTTAATTTCTGTTAATAAGGAAGCGAAACGTTTCAAAACGTTTCCTCTTGCTAACCAACGTACCTTGTTATGCAGCAGCAGATCTGCGTACTCACTCTCCATTTCAACTAAAAATTCTTTAAATTGGCGATGATTAAGAGCTTTAGCTATAACGGAGTTGATAATCTTAATCACCAATTCCATAACTTCGCAAATTTCTTCTGGAAATGTTTGCGCACAAAGCGCTTCTTGATGAATGATGCAATGGTAAGTAAGTATCTCGTGATTAATTTTTTCTTTCAAAATAGCAACAAACCCGTTTCTTATGCCGGTCATACTTTTCGACCCATCTGTTGCAATTGAGACAATTTTATCGAGTGGAATATGATGTTTTTCAATGCACTCAATTACAGCATTTGCTATATCCTCTCCACGTGTTTGACCTTTGAGTGGCAATAATCCTAAAAGTTCTTCTTTAGGACCTGTAGATGAAATAAATCGTACAAACAGTGAAACTTGCGCTGTATCATTTACATCAAAAGACTCGTCAACTGCTATTGATAAAGCTGAAACCAATTTAAGATCTTCGACTTGCTGGTTGGTTATATTCAAAGACATTTTGACTGTTCTATCTTTCACTGTTTTAGCAGACAATGGTAACTCTTTAATTTTTTTTAGAATATCTGCTTTGTTCTTAAAATCCCGAAATAGCTCTTCGGATGCATTTATAAAACAACTTTTTATGTATTCGCCGTCTGTATTTGGTTTTCCTCTCTTAGCAATCTCTTGACTAACCACAAAACTTGCAATATTAACATTGTTGGAAGATTGCATCCAGTAATTAAATACAGAACTTGATTTTTCTTGACTCTTCTGAAGTTCCTCAACTGCTTTCTTCCTTGCATCACCAACAGGATATTTAGTACTAAATGACATGTGTTTAGTTGTAAAGTGTCTCTCCAAATTTGATTTCTTATTATGCGCCAATTTTTCCTGACAAATAAGACAGGTCGGAAGGCCATTTAAGTTTTGAATAAACGCGAAAGTCTCGGTCCATTCAACCTTAAATTCACGGTTTTCGTCTTCCGTTTTTCTTTGCTTCTTCTTTGGAGCCATGTCAAGCAGGGAACCTAAAAAAATGTTTCATTTTATAATAATAAAGCCACCAACACAAAATATTTACAATTCTTAAATTGATGACAAAAATACCTGTAGGATTTGCAGCTGGTTGGAAAAATATAGGTAACTTTTTGCTTCGAGTAGGTACTTTTGTCACCTGCGAGCGATTTGCGGACGCGACTAGCACTAACCACTGCACCATGAGACTGCTGACTGACTGGCTCACTCAACTCGTGCATGAATCGCACGCGCCTCCCCCACGCTGCGAATCCCGCGGCCTGGCTGCACTGCTTCTCCCGTCGCCCGACCGACCGACCGACACCCCCCACTTCTTCTAACGCCACTTCTTCAAAACCGACTTCTGCGCATGGGCCACAAAGTTTCAATCTCACTGTACGTGCGCGCCCGCACGTGGTATTTTGTGGAAGAGCCACACTCAAGGGGCCAAGGAGCCGCATGTGGCTCACGAGCCGCAGTTTGCCGACCACTGAGGTAATACATTTGAATAATCAGATTTCTTACCAAAAACAAACAAACAAACAAAAAGCCTAACCAATAAAGCCTACAGTAACTTATGTGCTCCCTGCACCACCACCGACAGCTTCCCCAGTCACCTCAGCATAAAATCCAAAGGCCTTCACAGCCTACAACTGGTGGCCCAGGAACTGGTCCTGGCTTCTACCTTTCGTAGCTCTGTCACTACATTCCAACCACAGGAGCCTCCCCATTGCTCCTAGAGCCAAACATAGGCATCATGCATAGGAAAACAGACAAGAAATATGCCATCAAGTAGAAAATATAAGATCAGTGGTGATTTAGTGCAAAAAGTAAGACAAAGCATGTGCCCGCCTCAGGGCCTTTGCACTTAGGATGCCTATTGCTGGAACAGTTTCCCTGGGGTTATAGCTTGTTTAGTCGCGTTCTTCAGGTTCCTCTTCAAGTAAACTTCAGAAAGATCTTTCCTAGCAACCCTGTCTAAAACAGTATCCCCTCCTACTCTACTATCTATTCCCTTTCTTTGCTTTTTAGATGTCAAGCACTATCACAGCTTGACATGATGTTGTTTATGTTATTATAGGTTTACTGTTTACCTGCCTTTGCTATTATCTCCTGTGTCTAGACCAGTGGATGGTAATATTTTATATTAACTAAATAAATGAGTGCATAAATGAATTGTTCTTTATATATCACTAGAGGCCTTGTGCACAAAATTCATACATGGGGAGGGGGGTTCACCTCAGCCCAGCCTGCACCCTCTCCAATCTGGGACCCCTTAGGGGATGTCTGATTGCCGGTTTAGGCCTGATCCCAGGGATTGGACCTAAACCAGCAGTCATCCCTCTCACAATCCAGGATCGCTGGCTCCTAACTGCTCACCTGCCTGCCTGCCTGATCTCCCGTAACTGCAACCCCCACCAGCCTGGTCGCCCCTAACTGCCCCCCACCAGACTAGTCACCCCTTACTGACCCCCTGCTGGCCTGGCCATCACCAACTGCCCCCCTCTGCTGGCCTGATCGCCCCCAACTGCCCCCCTGACGGCCTGGTTGCCTCCAACCATCCCCCCACTAGCCTGCTTGCCCCCAACTGCTTGCCCCCTCTGGCCTGGTCGCCCCTAACTGCCCCCCTGTCATCCTGGTCTCCCCTTACTGCCCCCCTCTGCCAACCTGGTCACCCCTAACTGCCTCCCCCGTCAGCCTGGTTGCCCCCAACTGCCCCCCCACCCCCGTTGTCCTGGTCACCTTCAACTGCCCTCCTCTGCTGGCCTGGTCACCTCTAACTGCCCCTCTGCTGGCCTGGTCTCCCCTTACTGCCCCCCTCTGCCAGCCTGGTCACCTCAAATTGCCCCTCTGCCATCCTGGTCACCCCTTACTGCCCCTCTGCTGGCCTGGTTGCCCCCAACTGCCTCCCCGCCCCCCCCCCCTCCCCGCAAGCCTGGTTACCCCACGTAGTCTGCTGTTCAGTCATTTGGTCGTCCCTCACTAACCCCCCTGCCGGCCTGGTCACTCCATGCAGCCTGCTGTTCAGTTGTTTGGTTGTCCCTCACTAACCCCCCTGCTGACCTGGTTACCCCACGCAGCCTGTTGTTTGGTTGTTACTGTTATTGTGATGGCATCCCAGACAATTTGCACATTCCTCTATTATTAGTATAGATGCCTGGCCAGGTATTGCTGGATACCTTTCCATGCACATGTATCTTACATCACTCCTAGTTTTGGAAAGTTACATTTTAAAAAACTGATTCTTTTTTATTTACCACTTGTCTAAGTGACAGTAAACATAATTATTCTCATTATAAACTAATTGGAAAGGGTAATTTCCCAATTAATAAATATGTGCCTATGTAAACTGTGTTCCTATGATAAAATAATTATAAAAGCTGCTGACAACTTTGGAAGGAAAACAAAGATATTTGTTAGTGGCAAGATCTAATGAAAAATCTGACAGTCTAAACAAGAAAACTGACGAGCACAGTTCTCCACACAAGAACCCTGGCAAGTTACTGTCGATTTAATAATTTTGCCTAAGGAGAATTCCAGGCTTTGTATGCACACATTCTCCCTGCAGAAAGTGCACAAAGAGAGAACCTGTGTTGAAATCCTGGCTCTACTCATTACTGTTTACAGAATCTTGGCCAAGTTGCTTAACCTCTCTGAACCTTTATTGCTTTACCTGTAACATCGTTCCCTACCATACTTTGCAAGGCTATTGCATTAAATAAGATCAAGTATGTGGATACAGTTTGTCAACTTTTCAGTACTGTAAAAATGTAGTCAATGATTTTACCTCTGAGAAAGATTTGGAGAAAATAAATACCTCAATCACCATTAAGGGTATTAGTAAAAATAACAATAGTACTAGTAATTTAGAAAAATGTGATTCTTCCTATACTTATTCTCTAAAGTCGCAATGTTCAATAGAACTTTCTACAACAATGCAAATATTCTACTAGTAGACCTGTCCATCTAATACAGGCGCTCCTGGCCGTGTGTGGCTGTCGAGCACTTGAAGTGTGGCTAGTGTGACTGGGGAACTGCACTTTAAATTTCTTTAATTTTATTCCGTTTTATTTTAACAGTCACAGATGGCTGCTGTATTGGATAACATGCTAGTCTAAGGCATCATTTCTTCAAATATGTTTTGCAGATAACTCCTGCATGGCCCTAACCATGAAGGGATTGCGTTTTGCAAGCATCCAAAAGCCTGGTGACAGAATCTTGTGGTTCGGAGTAAAGGGAAAAGTGTGGAATGGAATGAGGTCTAGAAGAAAAGGAAAGGAGAGGGGGACTTCCTTGCCCTGCAAAAGCCAACAGAACCTGCCCCAGTGTGACCTTAGAAAAGGCTTTTACTCTGAGCCTCAGTCTTTTAACTATCAACTAAGACTCAGGAATATTGTGAGGCTTTAATCCAGTGGTTCTCAACCTGTGGGTCGAGACCCCTTTGGGGGTCGAACGACCCTTTCACAGGGGTCGCCTAAGACCATCGGAAAACACATATATAATTACATATTGTTTTTGTGATTAATCACTATGCTTTAATTATGTTCAATTTGTAACAATGAAATTGGGGATCACCACAACATGAGGAACTGTATTAAAGGGTCGCGGCATTAGGAAGGTTGAGAACCACTGCATCAAACAGGTTAATGATACAAAGTACCTAACACAGTGCCTGCCAAGCACAGAGCGAGCCCAGAGCTCTCATTCTCCCTTCACTCCTGGAGCACAAAGAGATGGGGGACAGCACAATGATCCACTTTCCTGCCCCAACCACATGGCTGCTGGGCTGCAGACTCACAAGTGGGGCATCGCTTGTGCTACAGCCAGCCTCAGCACAGCTGGGGCTGGCGCACATGCCCCTCCCTCCCTCCATTCAGGCCTCCTGAATGCCCTGACCTCACCCTGCGCTTTGCTCTGGAGATCTCTGAGGGCTTCAAAGACTCCTCTTTGGATTCAACACAAACGATGCTCCTTCTGGGTATGTACACAGGTGGGGGGAGGCTGAAGGGTGTGTCGGGGGTGGAGCCCACCCCTTTTCAAAATGAGGCCACACCTCCCTCGGCCTGGCTCTCATGGAGCTGCCCCCTGCACTGCCACTTCCTCCTGTTGGTGGAAAAATGCAGTCTAGCTCATCCCCACAGCAGCTGCTGTCAAGGCCTTGGTGTTCACCCAGCAGTTCTCTCCAGCGATGAAGCAGGTAGGTGTGGTGGTCCCACTTCTCAACTGTGGCAAGTAAGCTGTGAGCAAAGTCTTCAAAGCCATACTTTCCCCAGGATTATCCAAGATAGTCCCATTGTTTACAATCTGTCTCCACAAACCTTCACAATGCCCCAGAGATCAAAGGCCTGAATCTCCCCTCTTCGATTGTCTCTTTCCCCTGAGGGGCCCCCAAATCCTTTGTTAGCCGGTGGGCTCAGCACTCACCAAGCCTGATCACCACAGGTGACAGGTGACGGCTCCACAGCACAGGTGCCAATTCTTTGACCCTCTTCCCGTGAGGGCTGGTGTGCCCTGTCCTTGCATCTGGGTGGGCTTGCGTGTGCTTCGACCAATAGAGGATGGCAAAAGTGGCAACGTGTGACATCTGAGGCTGTCATGTAACCGCCATGCAGCTGCCACCCGGTTGGCTGGGATACTTGTTCTCGGAGCACAAGCCACTGAGCAAGACGTCTAACCACCCTGCCGCCCTCCAGGAGGCAGTCCTGGCTAAGACCATCCTTCACCCAGCCCGAACCGGGTGCCGGCATATGAGTGAGGACCCCCCCACCCACCCACCCACCCAGCCAGTCCAGTCTCTCCAGCTGAGGCCACAGACATGTGCAGTGAGCCATTCCTCTGCACCTGCGTAAACTCCTGACCCACAGAATCTGTGAGCAGAATAGAACGCTGCCCTCTTGCACCACCACGTGAGGGGTGATTGGCTGCTCAGTCATCGATAATGGGGCCCAGTACAGTGTCTCATAGCACCCAGGCTTCCTGATGGGCAGCTCCTCTGGAGAACTGGATTCCATAAACTGAACCACCCTGAGTGTTGGCGGGACCACGTGGGTCCAGCTGCTACTCGTGGATAAGCAGGAGGCCTTGTTGGACAGCGATGGTGTGGTCTGGGGGAGGGCACACGGGCAGGAGGGAGACATTTTACTTTTTATTTTAGTATCATTCTAAACTCTGATCTTTAATTTTCTTTTTTAAATATGTAAGAAATGGATAAAGGAGCAAGGACTTACTAATGCGATTTCAATGAATGGCTTTATTAAGAAATGTTCATGTTGACATATGCTGGCATTTTAGATGTGGTTTTGTTGTGCGTTTTTTTCATGTTTTGTTTTCATGCTTTGCTAGCACTTTCTCGTCCAGGCCCCCATGTTCTTCAGGGACATGTTGAGTTGCGGTGTGGCTGCAATGAAAAATTCACGTCCGTAGAGGGGCGCACAGGCCTGCAGCACAGAAGGCAGAGCTCGGCCAAGAGGAGGAGGCAAGGATTCACCAACACAGGGCTAACCCTTAGGCAAGTCAGTTACTGCCTCCAGGCCTCAGCGTGCTCATCACACACGGGATTCAAGGATTTCTAAGGCCCCTTTTCTAACATTTTGGAGAGGAAGAAGTGAGTATTTATTTAGCACTTATTACCCTGTGGCAACACATCGTACTAGGCCAGGGGTGGGCAAACTTTTTGACTCGAGGGCCACGATGGGTTCTTAAACTGGACCGGAGGGCCGGAACAAAAGCATGGATGGAGTGTTTGTGTGAACTAATATAAATTCAAAGTAAACATCATTACATAAAAGGGTACGGTCTTTTATTTCAATAGTTTTATTCCTTTCAAACGGGCCGGATCCGGCCCGCGGGTCGTAGTTTGCCCACGGCTGTACTAGGCCCTCTATTTGGGATTATTTTATTTAATCCTCAAAAAAAAAAAAAAAATCCTAAGAACCAGCGTTCCCATTTTGCGCAGTGAGCCGGAGGTGTCAGTAGCTGGGAGCTGGAGGGTGGAATTCCAGAATCTCCACAGCGCCCCCAGGGAACGCTCACTCCCCTCTCTGCCACCCCAGCGGTTTCCACACCCTGTGCCCAATGGTTCTCCAGCCCGTAATCCTCCCTGGCGAGGAGGGAGGGTCCTGACTACATTCCTTTGCACTGTCATCAGCCACTTCAAGTGGGGAGAAACAATAGTCTCTTTCTCTGCTTTCCCGGCAGGGTGGCTCTGGGACCCTGCAGACTCTCTGAGTGACAACCAGGGCAGCCGGCAGCCTCACAGCCCAGGTGCCCCGGGGCGTGTGTCAGAGGAACCTGCCCCCCAGCTCTTCCCTACACATCTCAACTCTGTGAAGTGGGGTCCGCTTCTCCTTTCCCCTTCACAGAGTCCCTCAGCGCCTGGTTGATCCAGGACACACCTTCCCCGGCCCCCCTAGCACCTTCTTCACCGCCAGGCTGCTTCTGACCCCAGTGCTTTGATGAAGCGGGTTCTGCCTGTAGCGGGATCCTCCTGCCCAAAGCCCCTCCTCATACACCTGTCACTGACGCCTGAATCCTGAAATGATCTCCCAATGTTGACTAAGTCCCCCTGCCATCGGCACAGGGAGGGGGTCTGGGGAACTATGATATCTGAGAGGAAGGATGGAAAGAGTGGTTCTGATCAGAAGCTTCAAAGCCAAACTATTCCAGGGGGCGGTTTTAAAATAACTGCCGATCCTTTGCCTCTCCTCCTATGAAGAGTTGGGGGTCTCTGTCTCCTCCTGCCCTTGACTCTGGGCTGGTGGCCCCTGGGACCGGCTTTGACCACCAAACACCGTGAGGTGACCCGGCCCATCTCCTCTCCCGAGATGGACCTTAAACGAGGTGCAGCCGCCTCTCTCGTGCCTCTGAGAAGCCCGTGTGTGAAAGGGTCCTGGGACCAGCATGCTGTGGGGAGGCCCAGGGCCCTGCAGGACTCCCGGCTGAGCCCCACCTGCCTCCCTGGCCTCAGAGTCAGGAGCAAGCAAAGGGCTGCGGCTCTAAACCACGAAGCGGCGGCACAGTTTGTGAAGCAGAAATAGGTCACTGAAAGGGTGTCAGAGGACAGAGGGCAGGCCCAGTGCAGACGACCGGGGCTGTGTTGGGCCACGGGGTCCACTGGGAAGGAAGTCTTTGTGGGGAGGGGGACCTGGAGGTTTACAGGAGGGGGTGCATTTGGGTGAGTGAAAGGGTGCGCGGAGGGGACTTCTACAAGGTCCAAAGTTTCCACAGGCCTCCGGGGAAATGCCCTGACCACGGCCAGGACTTCCCAATTATTTCTACCACAGCCACCTGCCTGCAGAGAGCAGCCCCTTAACCCTGGGCCACCCGTCTCAGTGTGGCCCACAGTAAGGAAGACAGTTTACAGCTCCTGTGAACTTTGCATTGCATGCCACAGTTTATGCATCTGAAATTGCCTACCAGTTAAATTCTCAGCCTGACTCTCCCCCAACGCCTCCAAGGAAAACAGAACCTCCAGGGAGAGGAACCCCGTGAGCCCTGAGGCTCTGTGTGGCCTGGAACACACCCCGGGGCGGGATCAGCCTCACCTCCCTCCCAGCTCAGACACTTGGGATTTTTCCTTTGGAATCTAGTCACACATCTTCGGCAGCCAAATCTGAAGGCTGGGTTCTCCTCTCCTGTCTCATCCCCAGCTTTGAGCAATGCCTAGATTCACAAGGGACCCCATCAGGAGAGACCAGGCCAACTCCCTCCAGATTCAGATGCAAAGCCAAAGCCACCTGCCAATCTAGTTCTTCCCTCTGACCCTCTCAGGTCAGCCTCACGGAGAGTGTTTGGATAGGAACCTCAGGCCATTCCTGCCCATCCCAGAGTACTCGAGGGCTCCCCAAACGTCTTCTTCTTCTTAGACAATTCAAACACATACACACACCCATCGCCTGGGTAGGTACGCTGACACTTGGAAGCCAAGCCGAGGAAAGCTTTTATTATTGTTTGCCATTTGAAAGTGATTACCAGCGGGATGATGGGTATTGAAGGAGACAGCCAGCAGTTAGCATCCCGGGGAGGCTCCCCTTCCAGACCTGGGTGAGCCTCCACCACCCCCAGCTCCTCAAGGAGGGACTGCCTGGTGCCAGACTTGGATGCCGACCAACACAAATTAAAGGAATAAAATGCCTCCCAGACGGGAGGCAGGACATGGGAGAGTGAGAATGCTGAGAATTTTAAAGGGATCATCACCTCAGCAGGAGACCAAAAACCAGCCTCAGACAGAGCAGCTACCCCAACAGATGGTCCCCTCCAGTTCACAAGGTCTCCTGGTCTGGGTTCCTGTGTGATTCCAGGCGCTGCCTCTCCTGTGCCCCCCAACCCCAGCCCAGGGCCTCGAGCTCCCCACCAGAAAACTCTCCTCTCTGCCCTAGCTGCCAAGATGGCTGTGACTTACTGAAAATCGGGAAGCGACCCCGTGGAACCCAAGCTCGTCAACTGCATCACAAACGAATCTAGAGGTGGGACTAGGAAGCAACAGCTTAGTGGGTGCAGCTTTTGGCTTGGGCCCATGAAAATGTAGTGTTTGTACAACACCGAGAGTCTACTAAATGGCAATGAATCGTCCACTTTAAACTGGTTAATTTTATGTTATGTGACTTCACCTCAATTTTTAAAAAAGGCTCACACCAGAGAGAGTAACCCTCCTCAAATCCCATCAACTGGCACACATTGGCCTCCGGACCTCAGAGGCCTCCTTGCTAACAGGAGGTCGCTGGGGGAAGAAGCAGCTCCGACATTCAGAGGTTGTCCCAGTTCCTAGCAGGACAGCGACTTCAGATGACCACAGGACAGAGAGAAAATGAGATCAGCCAGCTGCCCGGGCGGCTAAAATTAACTGACCCTCCAGGAGCTGGACTTGGCCAGTGACTGCACTTCTCTGATGTTCCTCCTCTGTGAGCTCAGACGTGTCTCACGAAACTCCTGCGAAGAACCCGTAACAGTGATTATAAGACTTGGGCCAAATCTGGGAGCTATAGATTTGAATCCTGGAATTTCATTTCTTCCTCTGCCACCAGCCAGCAGTCTCCAGGAAGTCCCTACATCAGGCAATGCACATTTTTTCTTAATATATGATTTCAGTTTTCAACAGCCCTTGCCAATTTAAAGTAGAGAGAAGAGAGGATTCTGGGAGAATGTACCCTACACATTTAAAAAGAAAATGATAGCGGCCCCATCTTGTGCTGCAACACGTTGATTTGATACTTAGAAAATGATCCTTTTGGCCAAAGAATATTTTTACTTTGTGTGTCTATATACACACGCCTTCTTTTCCTTTTTAATAGAAAGCACATCACTGGTGTCTAAAACCAAACGTGGTTTTGATTGAACCAGACTTGCATTTATATCTGAAGTTCATTTGCTAACAATAGAACTGGCCTTCTCATTTGCCAACATCAATGTTGACCTGTTTTCACCTAAGTTTTATAGATGTCAGAAAAAGAAGCCGTGCCGTGCGCAGTGGCATACCCTGGCCTTTCTCAGCCACACTTGCTTGCACTTTTTTTGCAGCTCCTTTAAATTCCCCTTGTCACAAAAACTAACAATAAGGTCAAGTATTTCAGTAAGAAATATTGAATTATTATCCAACTTTTGTCAAACGGCCAAGAGCCTACGAAAGCTAACCACGAACTGCAGAGGAGAGTGGCTTAACCTCGGGCCTCCTGGCCCTGCCTCCGTTGCACGGGGAAGGATTTTTGGCACTGGGGGGCACCGGGAGGCCTGGGGAGGAAGGGGGAGGGCGGGTGGGAGGAATGGGAACTGGACGGCTCACAATCACGTCCAAGCCCCCGTCCCCTGGGAGTGTCTCGTTGCACTCGCTTGCTGCAGCAAAGACCCAGCTTTGATTTTTCTTGGAGAGGGCTCCCGGCACCCCAACATCTCAGCCATGCCAACACCACGAGCCTGCCGCGCTCTCCTGATCCCCTGGCCATATCCCTGTCCATCAAGGCTAATTTCTATGACAACATAAACTTCACCGTGTAGCCAATAAACTCAAACCCGATGGAACTTGATGTGGCCAGGAAGGAGAATGACAAACTGGCAAGGTGTCAGGGCTGGAAATAGGACTCGCTTCAGCGGCCGGTGGTTTGGGAGGAGGGGAGAGATGGATTTATGTCTGTGTGCATGTGTTTTATTTGTTCTAATAACTCTAATAAAGCTTCCATGAATCAATAAACGGTCTCTTGCAGAGACTGAAATGAATGCAAGGTCCCTAAAGTGAGTTTCAGGTTGGACCAGAGCTCGCCCTCATTTTCACTCTTACCCACAGTGGCTCAGGGCACGGACCCCCTGTTGCCTTAAGGGATCTGGGCGGGGTGCTCAGGCAAGAGAGAGGGAGGAGAATGAGGACTGGCTTTCCGCTGGGCAAGGAAGAGCAGCCTGCAAGGAGGCAGCAGCCCCGGGATGGGACGTGAGGGATGTCAGGCGAGTATGGCAAGGAAGGGCGTGCCCTTGCAGCAGGGTACGTGGCTTTGGAAGTGAGGTTTTAGTGGTTTCAGAAAAACCTTCCTGAAAATGCAAATACACAGCCTCCTCAAAGGTGAGGGTCAAGACAGGTTCGTTGGATAAAAGGAGAGGTTCACAGTGCGGGGTGGCTGCTGTGGGCTCGGGGAGAGAGGCAGGGTACATGTATGTATGGTCCTTTAGGGGCATGGTGGGCCTCCAAAGGAGAGGTCAGGGAGTGTGGGCAGAGAAGACCCAAGTGCCTGCTTTAAAGTTTTACTTAGGGTCAGCGACGGGCACAGCTCTCAGTAAGTTCTTTGAATATGTCAACATCTAGAGCATAAATGTCTCCCAACCACTTTTCCTTGTCACCCTTCCCTACTGAGTGCCTTGTGCACTCCGTGGACTCCAGTGCACTTGGTGCTAGGTGTTCAGCCAGCAATCGGGTAACATTTATCTACACTCTGTGCTGGAAATGTGGGATTTTGTGTTGCCATCTCTCAGCATTTTTATATTGATGTCCTCGTTTGTTAAACATTAAGATCTCACACTTTTCCTTTGTGCTATGTATTTTGATAACATGGGTATCTCTTTTTTTTCCCAATTATTCTAATATTGAGTATGATTTTCTGAAGCATGAGCCATATCCCATGGAGGTTCTGATACTGCTCACCCACCCTGCCGCTGCACCCCTGTGAGAATCCCTCTCGCTCATCTCCAAGGCAAAGTGTGGTTGGCATGCTACAGAATGCCATGGTCTGGGAGGAATCTTCCTCTCTTTTTCTGAGAGCTGTTCATGGCATCATCCTGGTGGGAGATTTGTCTACTCCCAGGTCATGCACTGCGGGATGGTGTGGAGCTGCCACTGGCTCCGTTGCAGACCCAGAATGACAGGGAATTACTCATCCTTCCAGATCCAGATCCATGTCATCTTCCTGCCTGAGCCAATAGGTGCTTCCTCCTGGAGCTCCTCTACCCTGGGCTCACTTTTCTCTTATGGCACCTGCTGCACTGTGTTGTCACCTACAAGTTTGTTTTTCTGTCTCTCAGAGCAGATGGTAAGCTTCTTGAGGGTAAGGGTGAGTCTCATTCATTTTCATTTCCATAGTTTCTAATGAGTATTCAATCAGTATTTATTGAATGAGTCAAAGTACCGTCCCTCCGTTAAGGTCAGATGAGAGCTGGGGGTCGTGAAGCAAAGCAATAACAACTATTCTCTCACCAAGGGATAGGATGAAGCCATAGTTCCTTCCTCCTCTCAAGGATAGCTAAGCCTTGACCTCCTTAGGCCCTACCAATGGCTTAGTGCTGTGTCTGGTAATCACCTGGCCCAATAAGATCAGGCCTATCATTAAACAGGGGTAAGTTAAGTTTTGTCTACTTACACTATGACCAATTCCTGTGTGTTCCATCATTGTCCCATTAGCACGGATTTCCTCTTGCATTTTTTAACTTAAAGAGATGTTGGCTATAAGAAACTCAGATAAGAAGCATACAAAAGGTAAAATTAAGATGAAAAGTCTATCTTTTTTTCAAGATTAGCTGTCATGTTTTCATTTGTTTAGGTGGCTGGGATATCATGTTGATGAAGTCAGGAGTGTGCCCTCATCTCTACAGCCAAAGAATGAAATAGCAAATAGAAAGACCTTTGACCCTTAGCATTGAGGGCAAGGGAGTCTCTTGTTCACTGAAGGACAATCTGCTTGAAGCATGATGCCTGCAGATAGGTCACTCTTAGAGTGAATTGCTACTCATTAAGTCAGGCCTGCTATACAACTTGGTGTGTGTTTTTTTAATGAAGTAATGTATAATGGGATTTTTTCATGAAGTTAGCTGGAGCATGGTATGGAATCAGCATGTTGGAAATTAATTTTCTTGAATATACACAAGTGCTTAGGATCAGTTTGCCTAGATCTGTAACAAATGCTAACAGGTTCATGCAAAGTAGAAAAGGAAATAGGTCTAGGTGCTTCATAGAAAGATAATGCAGAGATGCTACTATCATAAAGGAAGGAAATGTGTCTTCCAGATGAGTGAGGATGGGAGCTGCTTGGAAATAGATGTCTAACCCTTGACCTCCCTTCATCTACCTACATGCAATCCTACATAAGAGATCGGACTGCTCTGGGATTGCATTTTCTCATCCTCCACAAAATGGCATTTTTGCCAATTCTGTGAAAAGCAATGGACCTCATTCTCTCTCTTAATGGTAGGCAGATTCTAGCTGCACCTCTTAAAACTCCCTGTAATTTCTCAATTCTTAAAGGTATTCCAAAGCTATTGGTAAGAATCACTGCATAGACCCTTAACACACCATCCGGAAGGTAATACTAGTATATTATTGTCCACATTTAAGGAGGTCAAGAGAGGGCAAGTGGCTTGTTCAAGGTCACACATATAGTTAGTAGGAGTTAAGGGTCTGGAACCCAGATCTTTCTGCCACTTTCTGCTTCCCCCTTTCAATATACCACTTGACCCCGAATGCAGAGTTGGCTGCAAGGTTGTGACAACATGGAAAAGAAAATGGAAGAGCAGCCCCCTCCCCCCGCTTTGACTATATGGCAGTTGCCCACTTTTTAAACACCAGGCCTCCTAAATATTGTGGTGAAATGAAAGGATTATATGACTAATTAATAGGCTGTCAACTACCTTAAAAATACTTGAGTATTTTAGGAAATGAGAAGTGGGAATGAAATTGGCTATAGACAGAAATCTAAAGTATCTGAATCCTCTCTAGAAGCTAATTAGCCTCTGTTGTTGGTGATATGAAGCATTCGCCTCTTTGTTTAAATGAAGAATGGCATGGCAAACGTGTTGTATTGGTATGGATTAAGTTGAGCAGAGATGCTTTCTAAAATGCTTTTTAATGGTGGCCGGCCTTCCAGCATATTGTTCTGCCTATAGTAAGTGTTCAATAAATATTTCAGAAAGAAGAAAGTAAAGAAGGCAGACAGGATAAGAAAGAGAAAGAGAGAGATGGAGGAGAGAGAGTCATTTCTGTTCTCTGGGATTTCAGTAAAATGGGATATTAATTCCACAGATGATAGTATATTTAAGAAAATATCTTAAAGTGCTTTAGATACTTGAGGAGGAGCCTGCCTGTTTGGTTAGATAGGTGTGGATGATTGAGGACAGGGAACACAGGGAACACAGACGCCCGTTCCTGGGTTTCTCCAGACCCATGCACACGTGTAAAAGCCTGGCACCCAGCAGGTTTCCTCAGGCCTTGGGGCTCTCAGATCACCTCCTTACACAGCTTAGTGCTGCCTCTTAGAGATGTCGGTTCAGTAATGGGGGATCTGGGTGCTGCCCTCTATCAAGGGGCAAGAAGGACCCCAGAGCCACTTCTGGGAAGGTAAGAATTGATATTGACAACAATGTATTGGTTTGGGTCTTCTCTTGTTAGAGGAGCGCAATGCTGCCATTTTAAGTTCAATACCACGTTTCCTAGTAGCAACACTGACACCAAACTCATCCCACCTAAGATGGCAAACGCTGGAAGACACCATAAATTGGGGGTTGAGGTCAGGGCAGGGCCAACATTTCTGTTCTGAATGTGTCCATGTGTTTTGTATTTACGGTTTATGTGATGTGATGTCTCCGAGTTCCTTCAGGGAAGGAGCCCATGGGAAGCCACATGCCAAAGTTAGCCTTGATGTTCAGTCGAAAATGGTTTATAAAATATATAGAAAAAATATTTCTTTCAAAGAGCAACACTTTGTAAAATGTTTAGTATTTTTTTGAAAAACCATTCTATTTGGGGCTGCAGCTCTATTGTGACTCAAACTAATTGAAAATTTTATTTGTGCTTTTTAAAAATAATCATCTTAATTATTATGGGTAAAAATAAGTACAATGTCTTTTATGCCCATCAGGTGCTGGCCGCTTGCTAGGCACGTTCACCGCTCATTAACTCATTTACTTCTCATCACCTCCATTCCGTAGATGATAAAGGAGATTGTCTCAAGGTTTAGCTTAGGAACATAATGTTTGGAATCAGGCAGATCTAGGCTTGAGTCTTAATAGCTGAGTAACCTTGGGCAAGCCTGACCTCAGGGTCCTCATCAGTAAAACGGAGATAAAACCAGTCCTAACTTCTCCAGCGGTTGCTGGGAAGATTGAGATAAGCCACGTGAAATATTAAGCAAAGTGCCAGGCCCAAAGTCAAGTGTGCCATACAAATTAAATATTATTAAATATGATTATTTGATCATGCCAGCTGTACCCAACAGGACTTGTCCCCCACAAGGGCATTAAAACGGCCTTCAGAGCCATCCTATGGGGAAAGCAGGACAATCACCTTTGATCCCCATTTCTTTCTCCCCAGAATGCTCCTACCTGTGAGATTAAGACCAAGCGAACTTCAAGGACAGCTATGGAGGAAGAAAAGAGGGAGGCAAGGTAGCTAGCATGCCCTGTGCCCTGCAGGGAAGGGAGTGATGACTGGGGAGAGAATGAGGAAGGTTTAGCAGGATGGTGTGAAGAGGAAAGGAAACAAGGGACCCTATTGGAACTGACTACTGACCTGAACCTCTCCCCCTGCTCTCATCATCCCTCCCCTCTCTCACTCACTCTCCTGCAGGCCTGAGGAGCAAGCGCCGCCCAAGGGACACTGTGTCAGAGAGCCAGCCTGTGTGGCCCTTCCCACCGGGCCCCCTGCTTTCTGGGAGGCGACTCTGGCAGCATTATGGGGTGGCAGGAACCCGGACCATGGCCGCTGCTCTGGTCATCTGGCCCCACAGAGCCCATGGCGCTCTGGCAGCTGCCTGGGACAGAAGCTAGGGGTCTTGCCCATGTGGCATATTCTACAACAAAATAATAACTGAGAGATTTGATGGACTCTGACAGGGGGAAGAAGGGAGTGAAAAAGATGGAACAAAGATGCCATTTTTAAAGTATTGGCTCGGGTTCAAGATTTCACTATTTTTGATGGCGAGCAGCGAGCAAAAAAATCCCTCCTGTTGATGCGTATTTTTCTGCAGTCATCGAAAGCCGAAGGGCGCGGGGCTTCCGACCTGCCCTTGGGGAGCCTGTGAGCCAGGCCTCTCTCTGGAGAAGGGAGCAAAGGGCTGGATGGGGAAGGCAGGAGGCTCGCAGGCCCCCAGCGAGCAGCTCCGATGAGGACCGGGTGCTGGAGCACACACTGTGTTTTCAGCTCGGATTCTGTGATCCTCCTGCCAAACAGGGGTTTACAAAGCAAAAAACCTCCAGAGAATTCTCATACTTTCTGGCTTATTCTCCTGGTGTTCGTCTTAACAGGAATCAGCTGTTTGCCTTCTCACTTATACAGCATGTTGCCGGGGAGAATTTAGCATCTGGTCTGGCTATTATTAAAAACAAGAACATCCTGCTCTGTTGGGAGAACAGCACCACTGGCAATAAAAGGCCCGAGATCATTTGCATGCAGGAGTCCAGAGATGCGTTTCCTTCAATATCTGCTCGATCCCTGCCCCCTTCCCCCTCCCCCCCCCCCCCCCCCCACGGCATTCATTTCAAAATTTCCTGGTGCATCCATCATTTGCATCGCCGGCTCCCTTTTCTGAAATAAGAGAGACAGGGCGTCCTTTTGCCTTTCCCCGGGAGGCTGGGATCACCAGGCTTTCAAACGCTGGCCCGCTCTGGCAGTGTGATAAAGTTGAACTACCAGAGGATTTTTTTTTTTTTAATTTTACAACTGCGGAAATGAAAAAGTAAACAAGACCGGGACTGCATCGGTATTTAGGCTCCAGCTTTTTGTTGTTGTTTGTGTCTTTTTCTGTTTTAAGAAGGGGCCTGAAGGAACCATATAATATGAAAAATCCTGAGAAGTTTTATTAGCCAATAAAAAAAAACAAAAAACCTCAGTTCCTATTAACCACTTAACTCCTTGCTAGAGTCTCACACTTGCTTCCTTCTCACCTCCTTCTCTCCCTCTCAGGCCCAGGACGCAGGAAGGTGGTCCACCAGCCTTTCCCTACACAACCGGAGCTCACAGTGTGTGTTCCAGAAGCTGCGGTTGGGAATCACAGTCAATAATGTTCTCTGCATTTCTCATCTGTGAAGCCACTAGGAAGATGATCGCAATAAGGAGTCTGATTTTTTTTTTATGCCTCCAAATCCACACACAAAAAAGATTTCTCTCTCTCTCTCTCTCTCTCTCTCTCTCTCTCTCTCTCTCTCTCTCTCTTTGGGGGAGTGGGAGGGGGTAATCCTCACCCAAGGACATTTTTTCCCAGTGATTTTAGAGAGAAGGGGAGAGACAGAGAAAGAGAATCATCCGATGTGACATCAATTGGTTGCCTCCCACACTGACCTGGACCCTGCCCTTGACTGGAATCGAACCTGGGATCCTTCGATCCGAAGGCCAACACTCTATCCACTGAGCCAGCCGGCCAGGGCCAAGAAGACGGTTTAAACACACTGCCTAAAAGGAGGAAGGGCGCCGTGGCTTTCAAGATTGAAATATAAAGTGGCTGTTAGAGAAGACAGAATCAGGCTGAGGCATCGCTGGAATATGTAAAGATGGCTCCTCTCATTCAGGGGCAGGAGAATAGAGAGAGACTCACAGAGAAACTGAAAGTGAAACTGGTCCGATTGGCTGAGCGGTCCAGGATGGATGGAGTTGTAAAAAAATAAATGACCTAATTTAAAAAGGAAAGGATGTCAAAGGAGATTTAGGTCATTGCTATTCGTTCCCACACCATTAGGCATGTCACACGAGTATGTTGTTTGCTCTTTGCTGTTTTTAAATAATAAATTTGCACAGTGATATCAATCCATCACCCCATTGTGTGTTAGGAGTTGCTGGTACCTTCCTCTCTCAAAAACCCCCTAGCGCTCTGCCGCCGGCTCCTGTGTCTCCCAGCTCCCCGGAGCCTGTGCTGTGATCCCACTTCCGTTCTCCACACCCGCTGATCCAGCACCGCGGGCTCCCGGGGGAAATGTCCCAAGGCCTGAAGTGTACAGGCCACATGAGGCCTGGCTGCAATTCTGTGTCCTGTCTCTTGTTATGGAGACAAGAGTACGTCTTGAGGGGCTTTTGTGGAAGAATTTTAGCATTTTGCTATATGGCCTTGATTTCTTTAGGAGAATGACGGGGGGTTGGGGGGGGGGGGGGGTGCGGATTCTTTCTGTTGGTTCTGGGGTGGGACAGAAGGACCTGGGATGAAGATAGCAATCCAGGAGTTATATAAGCAATCCTCAAACAGAAAGCACGTTTTCCAGAAAACCCCACAGAGTGGCCAGACATTACTGCACCAAGATAATAAGACCAAGAATTAAAATAAGTTTTAGTAAAGGTTCAGTGGGTTCCCAGAAACTTGGTCCTTGGCTTTTCCAACTGCTTGAGCATGTCTGAACAGCAGGGCTGGTTGAATCAAAGAAAGCTTTTGAATAAAAGTTTTATAAAAATTAGTAATAACCCTTCTTAAATGTCAGCTTCACCGTGCTCCTGGAATTTGGGGGGCACCCAGTGCCCCTGGTCCCCTCTAAATAAACTATTTGAAGAAGGGTAATTGCTGCTTCACCACGTGTGCAGTGAAGGTGGTGCTCTTCATTTGCAGGAATAACAGACACCGGAGGCAAGTGAATGCTGTATCAAGAGGCATGTGTGTGTGCACGCCGTGAGCTTCATCTTCCCCTGAGTGTCTGCTAGGGTGCCTCCTTCCATCCTCCACCCTCCTGCCTCCTTTAGGGCATGTAGGCGCGCGCGCGCGCACACGCACACACACACACACACACACACACCTTGTAATATTACCCTTAGCACTGCAGTGGAGCCTTTTCTTTGCTGAATTTTCATTCATAACATTTCTAAAAACTTCAATTCCAAGGTCTCCTGACTGAGCAGCTACCGATGGAAAAGCCCTGGGAAGTCACAAAGTGCACAGAAAGAGTAGCCAGGAGGAGGGGATGCCTAGGCCTTTGCTCAGGGCTCCTAATTTAAACAGAGCATCAGCTGTCCCTGCACTGGCCCTACATGGCCACCCTTAAGCACCTCCAGGCCCAAGGAGAGAGCCAAGGAAGGAGGAGCAGAGATGGGTGGGAAACAAACTAGAGTAGCCAGTGTACGTAGACCTGGTGTGCAGGCCAGCTGTCTCCACACCTTCACAGTCTCTGCACCAGCCCCGGGCAGCTCTCCCCACAGGCATCCTTCCTGGCCCTCCGTGCTGACTGTAGGGGCAAATGTATGAGTTGGCCTGTGATCTCACAGATCTTGGCAGTCAGTTGAGTTGTCCCCAGACAGACATAGTAACTATGATAGTCTTATCATAAGCCTCCAACCTTTTTTGATGCTTCCAAACCATTGTTTCCTAGGATTATTCTCTAAAATGATTTTCAAATATTTGGGACACAGAGACCAGCTGACTGGCTGCCTGTTTACCTAACAATCTAGGAGGAATTGTTTGCTTAAATCGGACACCCGTGCCTATTTCTGTTGCGGCTCTTCAATGTGTCGTGATTGTGAGTCACCCGTTCCCACAGGGAATGAGAAGTGAGCCCACGGAGATCCCCAGGCCCTGCTCTCAGACTGTGAATGAGGGCTCCACCACCTCCTCCCTTGCCTTTTCAGGCTGTTTTCAAATCCCATAAATATAAACACGTGGCTCTTCAGCCGCATCTGTAGATAATAACTTCAGGGGGCTTCCTGTTTACATGGCGATACCCATTTCCCAGCCAAATAAACTCTGGGACAGAGAGCTGAGGTGTTTATGGGGCCATCTCGGCTGGGATTGAGTTAACAGGAAACACCCACTCTGGGAGAAATGTCTGATGATTAAATATTTGGGGGGCAGGGGGCACAAGGGGTCAAAAACACTGCAGGAATTGCTTTCTTCTCCTGCCTGTAGTTTCCCATAAGAAACAGAAGCAGCCATGATAAACATGGCCAAGCGTCCAGGCTTAACAAAGCCCACAGCTGTGCTGATCATGGCTGTACCGTGCAATGCAGAGAGGAGGAGGGATGGGGTTGGCAAGGCCGGGAGCCTCCCGCACAGCACACCCAAACCTTAGGGTGCCAGCAGGAGATGGGCTGGAACAGGCTGATGTACCCCCACCACTGGGAAGCCCCTCCGTCTTCTCCCTGGCCCTGACTGTAATGTTTCAATGAGCAATGTTTCCGCAAACCAGACCGGTCAGTAAGCCTAGCCTGAGAATTTAGAGAGAGCCTCTAGCCCAGCGGGTCTCAATTGGGGGAGGGGGCAGAGAGTTGTTCCTCCCAGGGGACATCTGGCGATTTCTGGAGACATTTTTCTTGGTCAGGACTGGGGCCGTGCCACTGGCATCTAGCGGGTGAAAGCCAGGGCTGCTGCTGAACCCCCAGTGCGCAGGGCCCCACTCCCTCCATACACACCGAAGCCCCACCCAGATGGAAACGTCCTAGTGCCATGGTCTAGCCCAGCGCCTTTCCATAAACCAAGAACCTGAGCCCCAGAGGAGACCCAGCTGGAGCGGGAGAGAACGCCACTGTGCCCACCTCCCATGCGACGCCTTTTAAGGTCACACAGATGTTTAATTTAAAAGGATAAATAAGTATACATCCTCAGAGAGTTGCAAACAAGTTCCCTGGCCTAAGTCCACTCAAGTGCTTTTAGGATGTCTCTTAGTCTTAGAAATGAGCTGTTTCCACGGTTTCTCAGAAAACAGTGCCCGAGGGCTAAGAGTAAGCAGATCTTAAGGAGGCCTCTAACTAGAGCGTGACGTGTGCCACTGGCCAGCTCTTGAGCTCCTCTACACTAGTTTCCTGGTCCCCGTTTTAGAACTGTGGTCAGCCAAGGCCTACAGACAGCACAGACGTAGAAAAAGCCACCACTCTACCCCAGCCCTCAGCCTCGTCACAGGGGAGGGACTTACCAAAAACAAACAATGGCCAGAAAAAAAAAAATCTGAAAACTACAGTTATGCTCACTAGTAGAATTTTTCTGAGGCTAGAGCTCTCCAGGCCAAAATCCTTTCTTACTGATCCTTGGGCTTCGGTTGACTGTCTTTTTAAGAACTCAAATGAGAGGTGGGAAGGCAAGTAGACGACCCACTGTGGCTGGGCAGCCTATGATCTGACTACAGGCAGGGGTGTACTTGCTGGCCCGTTCACGTGCTCAGAGATTAGAATCATGGAACCATCGAGGCTGCTGTCTTTACACGCTGACCCATCCATAGTTGGCCAAAGGGGTGAGCATTCTTTCCTTCAGACACAGGCTGATAAGGAAGTGAATTCGCTGCGAGATTCTTCGCCCACCCCTCTTCAAGAGGACAGGAACCCAGCGCTTACCAAGGTTTTTTCCCCCTCTCATCAGTAACACAGGCTCTCTGCTCTCATGCAGCCCGGGCAAGGCCTATGGCCAGTAAGTGCCCAGGTGTAGGCAGGAGCAGGCGTGAGACTAGAGAAGAAACCGCAGATGAGAAAAGACCCAATGTACACACATAACAAAACCAAAAAAAGCCATTTTATTGAAAATTAAATTCAAACTTCAAATTAATATTACAATCATGAGAAAAATGCCAAATAATTCAATTTACAGTTGCAACATACAATACAAATAGTCCCTTTGAAGTTCAGAGTAAACTCGTCCACAATCGTGACCTGTGGCACAAAGCAGAATTTGTACAATATGTGCATGGGAAGCAAATCTTGGGCAATAGCGATTGGAAAAAAAATAAAAATGAAAAGCTTGTATTTACACAAAATGCTACACATATTTTTGTTCCACAGAAATCTAAGAATGGTAAAGCATATCCAAAAAAAAATGGAATTTTATTCAGAATACCTAAGAAATTACTGTAAGTTATGGTTTTTGCTGATATAGTTCAAAGTACTGCAGTAATAAGCAAACAGTTATTTGTAAACATGAAGTAAACAAACATCTAAAAAATCCTCACATAGAAAATATTTTTTAAAGGCATTATCTTTTTTTTAAGAATAACAAATCAAGGTTTGGAAGAGCCGTCCTTTATTTTATTTGTCCTCGTTCTTTCGGATATCATCGATATTTTTGCTAAAGCTTTGTGTTCCCATGTATTACCCTGGACTCTGAGTCAGTCCCTTTCCTGGGAATGGAGGGAGCTCTCTAAGCCAGCAAGCAAAACCCTTCTCCCCTCTGAATTTGCAGTGGCTGGTCCCTGATCGTGGGATTTCTCTGCTCATTTTTGAAAGGCTCCGGCGGGGGTAAGACAGTCTGAAGAGCAAACAATAGCTAATCTGCCGCGTCTCCCAGTTCCAGGCTGGATGTGATTTCACAATCTAAAGCCAAGGCTGTGGTGCCCGCTCTGGAGCTCTGACAGGTTACACTGGGGGAAACCCTGGGACAGAGGAGCGGCTGTGGGCCACGCTGCGAACGCCAGCAACCTGTGTGCTCTTTCAACCCGAAGGAAACAGAGTGTTGGCTCGTGCGTGGTGCCAGAGCAGCGGTAAGGCTGTGCTTTGGTTTTGAATCACAAATCATACTTGTGACCCAGTGCAAATGAAGGGTTCATTAAAAAAAAAAAAAAAAAAAAAAAAGTAAAATAAAAATTTAACCCCCAGGCCAAAAAAAAGGGCAGAATTTGATCTAAAAATGTGAATTACCCTATTGGAGTGGTTGGAGTGAGGGTGGAAGGATGACGTGCTTGAATGTTTCCCATGGAAGAAAAAAAAAAGTTTAAGTGTTCCTGGGTTGCTGCCTGCAGCCACTATAACAGCATTTCAACACAAAAGCATCCCTAAGGTCACTTGGTATGTGTACTGTAAACTTAAAAAAGCCCTTTTTACATTAGAAACTGACGTACAAATATAGTACCTTTTTTTCTTATTAAATAGGGTACAGCTGGCACTGGCGGTAACATTTTTATGTCAATTAATTTAAGTTGAAATGTGTAACCAGACACTGGCTTCTTTAAGTGCTGCTGAAACAAACACACACATTTTACACTTACAAATAAATGGACAGTGGCGTGCTTCAAGCTACCACACACAAACAATAAATAGTATCAGTGACTACTTCCATCTTCCTTAAGTAATAGAGAAGTGGCTTCTTGATCTAAGCATACTTGGTATACAACCTTTAGAAGGCAACGTGTTTTGTTTTGGTTTGGTTTCCCTTCAATTCTTATTAGAAGGAATGGGGATGAATTCCAAGGGGGACTCCCAGGCGCGAGGCACAGGTCCCACAGCCCGGCAAGCTGTCCTGCAACACTGGGCGGCTTAGAAAGGTGGGCCTGAGAGTCACTAGAGACAGCCAGGGGCCGCTGGGGGCTGGAGGCAAACCTCTACCCAGTTCTGCCAACAGGGGCACAGAATTCAAACGAAGGGGCCCTGCCCTGTCGGGGAGGAGGGCGGGGATGGGCCTGGTGGTGTCATGACATGGTCCTGGCTTGGATTATTAAGGATTCACACTTGAGAATTCGCCACGTGGCCGCCAGGAGAGGTCAAAGTGCATCCTACAGGAGGGCTTTTGCTCAAGTTCACAGACAGTAGTAGACACCAGACGCCACATAGTTTTGCCTACCCTTTACCCTCCACTGTGAGACATCCGAATGTCGGAGATTGTATGTGGGCCCTGTGAAGGCTGGTATGTTCTCTCAGATCGGCCCTGTGCTGGAACTGGCCTACTGCTTCAGAGGACCCTGCTCCCATAAGGCAATGGCTTAGGTCTGCTCCTTTAAATGCAAATTCTGTGGAGAGGTGCCAGGGGCTCCCCTGACCTACTGCTTGGTAAGGCGGGTGCGCTGGGAAGCGCTGGCGCAGCTCTGCGTTCCCGTGCTGTGTGTATCATTACTGCTCCCTTAGCCGCAGGTATGGCTGTAGGCGCACTGTGTCTTCACTATGCAGACTGGCGAGTTAGATTCTGCTAGGAAACCACAGAACGTTTTCTGCAGTTCAAGGACTCTCTTGTGCTTGTCTTTTTTTTTTTTTTTAATATGACAAGAGTCATCGCTATTTGTAATAAATGAGAAAACCACATCACTCCAGCATTTCATGCTGATAAAGGGCAACCTAAGTGATAAAGGGCTAAGAGTTGTCATTTAAAATCCCTAATTATTGCTTTAAAAGGCAAAGCTGTGTTAGAGGCAATCAAAGATCTGAAAGAACTAAACAGAACATTTCCTTCATACATCACAAAAACAAGCTACATCTAAAATATTTGGAGATGGAAGTATTTTTAAAAATCACATTGTGCCCGGATGAACTGAAATTGCTTAGCAATATTTCAGGTATGGCTCTAGCCCCGAAGAAATTTGTTATTTAATAAAGAGCACTTTTAGAGACCGAAGTCAACACATCAATACACTAAGAAATGTTTCAAGGGTCCAAATGTCATTAAATAATTATAAATATATCTTTAAAGTTATATGACCATTCACTTAGCAAGTTACCTCAGATTTTACACATATTCATAATTTAAAAAAAAAAACAAACAATAACACACAGCCAACACAAACACTATCTATATCATTATGGCTATAATAAGGTATTGCCATTTTCAGTTTTGCATAAAAGGAGGAGAGGGGGTTTCAGGATGGTATTTCTTTTTGGTTAAATGGGAAAAGGGGAGGAAAAAGTACCAAAAAAGTAAAACAAAATAACCTTTCCTGATCAGTATTTTTGAAGTCACTTTCTTAAAGTAGGAAAAAAGAAAAGAAAAAAAAAAAAACCGAACCGACCAGTTCAAAGGGGTACTTGCAGCAAGTCTGAAGGCCAGGTTGGGAACAGTTACACTGCCACGGAAGCATCCACGCTGCCTCCTTCCCTTTGCGTGCACCACGACTGGCTCTGCCAGCGGGTCTGCAGGTGCACGGGCCTCACGCGGCTGCACCCGTGAGGACGTGTGGTTTGAGCAGAGAGGAAGCGCTTTGCTCTTCTTCCTCCTGAACCTGGAGTCCACCTCTCTGAATCGGCATATGAACAGGTTATTGATAACAGACCAAACAACAGTGACAAAAATACCTTTTTTCTTTTGTTTGTAAATGTGTGTGTGCGTGCGTGCGTGCATGTGTGTGTGTGTGTGTGTGTGTGTGTGTGTGTGTGGTGTGTTTCTATTTAAAGAAAAAATAGATCAAAAACAACCTGAAACCTGATTATGATTGTCTCTCTCGGGCCTTTTGCTTCTCAACAGCTACCCTCTTACGGTTGCAAGAGCATGACCGAGTGAGTGAAAAATCTTCTAAGAAATAGGCACTTTGTAGATAGCTGATCGATATACATATATACGCACTCTCTCTATATATATGTATATATTGAGACATTTGGGATGTGGCTCCCAGATACCGCTGGGCCACGGCTGAGGAATTTCAATACGGTCGCCAAACGGATTCATCCATTCTGCCACTAGAATTCAAGACAGTTGGGGAACTGCTGTGGCTTCCATCAGCGTCAACACCATCATTCTGGTTAGGCAAATTGGGGTTTAATAGCGTGCTGCCATTCGAGGTGGTGGTGCATGGCGGGAGCATTCTGGAGGGAGAGCGGTCTCCCCCCGGCACCATGGGGAACTGATAGGATCCTGACGAAGTGCCATAGTAGAGATATGGAGTGCTGCTGGCCTGGAAGGGTCCGCTCTGGCTTTGGGAAGAGCCGGGGTAGGGTGGTGGCAGGTAGGTGTGGTAGTGGGTGGTGGCGGACATACCGAGGGACATGCCTGAGGTGACTGGCGGGGTGTAAGTAAAGGTGGCTGGATAGTGCATTCGTGGGTTGGAGAAGCGGCTCTCAGTGAGGGATGAAATGCTTGGGAACTGCCTGGGGTCTGAAAAAGGGCCCAGTTCTGAAGCACCTAAAAATTACAACAGAAGATGGGGGGGAAAAAATCTGTAAATATCAATTAAAATAATGAAAGAATTTTTTACAAGAAAAAAGAAAACTTTAGCTTCCCCCACAGGAACAGCAAGCCACAAACAGACCTTCAAATGCACAGGTCGCTGCAGTCTTTTTTTTTCCCTCCCCCCCTCCTTAGCGGCATTTTGTCCTTAAGCTCCTCACCCCCAGAGAACATCAAAGGGCTTTAAAAACCCAAACGTGTGCTAGGTCCTAGGTGTAAACCAACCCAACACTCATCATATAGATTCACTCACCAGACTTTCACACTGAATCTTCATTGATTGTTTTCTCTCTTTTTGTTTCTCGTTGCACCTCACATATTTGAAAGTGACATTTTTTTACTAAGGCATACGAGCTTCATTTTCTCAACCAAATGGAAAGGAATTCCAAAACCATCAGTTTTGCTATTGGTACTCTTGGCCCCCCCTTCATCAATGAAGGAACTTTAAAAAGATACCCTAACATGTTCCTATCACTTCTTTTCAACTTGTGAAATAATTTAAAATCTTTATCTTAGAAACAGATTTCAAAAATCAAACCAGACTGCAATCAAAGAAGATTTCAATGTATGCTGAACTAAATTATCTGGGGATATATAAGGAGGGTCTAGCCCTTAGAAATTCTCCCGAGGGTCATAAACTAAATAAGTAGCTTTAAACAGGGGGCTTATGCCTGACCATAGGTTGAGCATCGACCTATGAACCAATTCCTGATCAGGGTACATGCCTGAGTTGCAGGCTCGATCCCCAGGAGGGGGCATTCAGGAAGGGGCCAATCAATGATTCTCATCACTGATGTTTCTCTTCTCTCACCCTCTCCCTTCCTCTCTGAAATTAATAAAAATATATTAACAATTAAGAAATGAAAATAAATAAAAGGAGGGCTTAGTACCCAGAAATCATTGCATTTCTAGCCTCGATAGTAGACATAGGACTGATTTAGGCCAGGTGCTGACAGTAGTTTTTGTGAAAGGCTCTCTGGGTAGGGGACCCGTGAGGAGGGCACGTCACCATCCATGTAGCAGGCCCCCGTACCACGTCCTACAGAATTCGCTTCGGGTCACTTTGAACAGGTAACAGGGAGACAAAGATGGTTTCCCCTGAAATGCGAAGTCCTTAGCTGCTAAAACCAACAGTGTGCTTCCTTAACTGATGTTTCTGGTGCTGAGCACATGAAACCACAGTTATAAACCACTTCATGTGGAAATCAGTTTTCAAAGATCGGGTTATGATTTTCTAAAATTGACAGAATTGTGACAAGCCCTTTCATGATACCAGTGTTCTTAAGGTTTTGACCGCATCTGAAATCTTCCAATTCTTTGAATCTCGTGTATTTGCTTTTCTGATAGCTGTTCTCTATCAGGGGAAGCACCTGGGAACCCGTGAAGCCTTGAGGAGTAGGTACTTCTTCAGCCCCATTTTTATTTAGCACTTGTTCTTAGATGCTCCAATACTTGTTGAGTGAATAACGCTAATACTTTTCTTTCAAGGTGCCGAGTGCGGGTTGTTCATTTTTGTTAAAGTGCACACTGCCTGTGACCTTCATAAAATGCCAGGACTTTGTGCCACGGTGTGCATTTGTAATAAAAACGTGACTGTTAAAAGCCATCTGTAGTTAACAAAAGTTTTTCTCACCAATCCGACAGTAGCCATCAGGCAGCCCACCCGGCCCAGCCCAGCAATGGTTAAAAGTCTCACCTGCCTGGCTCTTCTTACTGAGAGGGGAAGGCCAGAGGCAGAAGTCAGAGGTGGCAGTGTCATCATCTGTAAAACGAGGGGGATGAGCTCTAAGTTCCCTTCCATCTACGTTCTATGCCGCGAACTCCAAGACAGAAGGAGAAGCAACAGCCGTAAAGGAGCGGGAGGCAGGGAAGTTCCCACCCCCTCATTAGTACTTTCCCGGAATCCACAGGCCCCAGAAGCAGAGGGTAGAAAGCTAGTGAGCAGCTTCTAATACCAGAAGCAAACACTTTCAAGATGACAAACCAAAACTAACACCGTCTGGGCAGTTACCCTCTGCTTTTTATAAATTCTTCCATCCTCCACCGGCCTCTACCTAAGCCCTCCCAAATACGAAAGTCTGACAAGCTCAAGCTGAAACATGGAGAAGTAGCGATTATGACAGAATCGCAAATGGGAGCAGACGAGATGGAACGTCTCCCCGCCCCGTGCTCATGAATGCCGTACAGGAGACAGGCACACCGCGAGGCCGCAGATGTTCCTCGGCCCCCTTTCCCTGCAGAGCATCTAGGTGAACTTGAGTTGGCAGAGCTAATAGTTACAGGCGGGCCACTTCTGTACACATTAAGCTCAATGCTCGGATCATGTGAAAGAAACCAGAATAATGGGAGCCATTTCCAACAGAAGTCACACTTAAAACATCAACGTCTGCCCCCTACTCCCGGCCCAGAAGCAGAGAGCTCACACAGAGAGGCTTGCCAACGTAAAAAACTGCTTCTCGTGGGCATTTGTACTTAAAATGTACTGTAGTCATAATTAAAATTCCATGTGGTTTCCCTTGTTTTGATGCAGAAGCCTTATTAAAACCCTTTATGTGGGGCCCGCCAATAAATTCCAATATGGTTTTGAATTTATCCCTCCACCTTTTCTATTTTACCTGATACATTTTGCTGATTTTTTTTATTATCCGTAGCATGCCAGGATCCCTGCACTTTTTCAGTTTATGGATGCCAGCTAATGCAAATTGACATTCATTTTTCAATTAATGAGCTCTGGTTGTGGTTTATAGGAAACAATGCAACAAATTTCTGCTAAGTTTACAGAATTTTGACCAATCATTTTCGGTCCCTGGAGACTGTCAGGTTTTGAGCAGTAACTCCTTCTGGGCAGAGAGAGCTAATGCGAACATTAAATAAATGACACGGTAATTTTTATAACTTACAAAAAATAGAACTTTCTGGAAGTTGCTTAGTCATTTTGTGTTTACAAGAAATGTTTCTGAAACATACTGCAATGTGTTCTGTATGAAGAACACAGTATCATATGAGATCTCTTACATCAGCGATTTTCATCCAGTATGCCGCAAGAATTTTTAAAATATGCAATACCTGACTATGTAGTCAGGGGCACTGACCTTTTTTCTGTGATTCTGTAAAAAAAAAATGACAACAGCCAACATAGCAATAGCTGTCTGGTGTTTATGAATCAAAATCATACTTATTTTCTTTTGTCAGATCAGCAAAAAATATACTTTTGGTGTGCCACAGATGAAAAATACTTGAAATATACTTTTATGTGTGCCATGAGATGAAAAAAGTTGAAAATCGCTGCCTTATAATAATCTATGATGGGGCGATGTTAACAACATAAACCCTTTCCTCATCTTCAATTTATTTATAATAATCATTGCAGGAGTAAATGGTATAATTAGTTTTTCTTTCATCGAATAGTGTTCTATCTCTAATTCTAATTTCTGTTGTGTATATGGACTCAGGTGTTCTGTTAGACAGCCTTCTTGGGTTATTTTGACACTGTGTCCCGAATTATTCATTCCTGTGCCACTAGCCACATTACAACTATAAATTTTAAAAATAGCCCTAGGTATTATATCAATGAAAGTAAAGAAAAGATGAATCTATTTTTTAAAAGGGTCAGGATTAAAGCCTGGAGAGTTTGGGACGTACTGTTACCCAAGTCTAATTTTATAAATGTGAGGCCAAGGTTCAGTAACCGCTCAGAGCTGTGCCTTGTAGCCTCTGAGCTCCCCAGAGAAGTTTAAACTTCTGACTACAACCTACTGATTCAACTAAGCCGGTGCTGCCAGAAGTTACTTGGAGCCCATGATAAACGGGGAACATCTTCCCGATGGGCTGGTTTTACTCCACCTGGAATCAGGGTAGACCATACAACAAACATGGATATGATATGGGCTAAATGCAACACCTGGGTGAATTTTTAGACAAACAAAAAAAAAAAACAACCTTTGCACTTGTGAAGCTTTAGGCTATGTCTCCAGATCCCCTAAAGCACCCTCTTACCTTCCCCTGCTGGGGAAGAAAAACTCAAATCCCTCATCTACTGAGATAGAAAAACTCAAATCCCTCATCTACTGGGTAGATCATCCTAATCTAACCCGTTGATAAATAGGAAAGGGAAGGTCCAGAGAAGGGGAGCCATTTATTCTACAAAATCAAGCAGTTTAAGAGAGATTGAGCCACAAACTGGCCAGACCTCTTTGACTTCAAACCTCTTTGCAATCTCATTTGTCCTGAAGGAATCTGGTTGACACAATCACAGATACATATATATTTCCTGCCTTAAAAGTCTATTTGCATAAGTACATTCACCTGAAAATAGTTAAGTAGGCTCTTCTGGTGCCTACATATTGGCCCAATGAGAGTTACGGTCTTTGGAATACTATTAAGAACGCTTTTAAGTCCTGTTGTTGATCTAACCTACTCAATAGTGAGCAATTAGTTCGGTTGCTTATGACATAATGTGAATGAGACCAAGGTCGAGGGTTTGATTCCCTAAAGACCTGCTGGCTTCCTACAGATACATTTCATTCCAGACCTGCTATCTGCACCCCTAGCCAGTCAGACAGCTTGCAAATGAATGTAGCTATCACAAACACAGATGCAAAAACCTTGCTCATTCAAATAGCACCAGCAGCAGCAGCAAAAGCTTTTCACAACCTCATATACGTGGGGAAGAATAGTTTAATAAGATGCCCTTGACACACAAATAAAAATAAAATCAATGTTAAAAATAAAAAAATATATATTTCCCCTTCCTCCGCCCAAGATCTATGGGTCAAAAGGAAATCACCTCTCTTTACCCAACCAGGTTTCTTGGGTCTTCAAAGCAAGAAAGTGTGGTGGAAAAAAGGGAAACCAAGATAAGGGAAGATAAAAGAGAACCTCTGATCTTTAATACTGGTCGCCTGCAACTCCCCACTCAGCACCTTCCACACACTGCTTGTTAATGCCAGCGATCCTGCCCGGGTCACGCTTAACTCGTAACTACAGAGTGGGCTGTTGAGGGCAGAGATCTGTAGAACCCTTGTTTATCTCCCCTTCAGTGCTCAATAACAACAATACTTGATGTGTCCAAGCCTTTCCCTAGTACTTGAGCATACATTTTCTCATTTAGGCCCTCAATAAATAATGGTTGGTTGACAATGAGCAAGGAGATCTCTAGAATGAAAGGAAATAGTAGTGTTGTTTTTTTAAATAACAGACTGGGTACTCGCCATTTGAGGCTGTCAGCTAGGAAACACTGTGCTGTGTCTCGTGCGCCATAAACAGTGGAATTACACATCCCAGCTGAGGAGGAAGGTCGGGCCCAGGAAAAGAAAAAGGGGCCTAAATCCAGGCGGGACATCCGTCGGCATATTTAGAATTGTCTGCCCTGCTTCTTTAACGCAAGGGTATAAATGTGCATCATGAAAAGCCATCATACTTCTCAGCAGTGAGGTGTGAACTTCCAAGCTTCATTGGGGCTTTTTAAGTGATAGGAGTTATTGCTCCAACAAATCTCACATAAAGCCCAAGTACTTTTTCTGAACCCCCTTGCGGCGTTCTTCCTACTGGAACATATAATACACAAGCTCTCTAGGGCTGTTCTCCTCTAAGAATCGTCTTCCCCTCTACAGCCTTTTGGCGGCCCCCCCACAACTGCTCTATTATATGATTTCCTATTGCACTCCCGTTCCAATAGCATTTACTTTCCATATCATTCTGTTGGGCTCTTGGTCAATACTTTACTGCATTATTAGCTGTTTCGTAGCCTGTTCTCTCCAACTGTAGAGTAAGCTTTGGATGGTCAAGGTCATGATTTATTTTCCTCGGCTATCCCTCAGAACCTTCTATACTCGAAGAGCTTACACTTTTTTTTTTTTTAATTTGGTGTATGAGTGGAGGGATACAAGAATGAATAAGTGAATTAGGGATCAGGAACTCTGTATGATAACTGGTATATTTTTGACACATTAAAAAAAATTAATATAGTAAGAACTAAGCAATGCTGGCGTCCAACCTGAAACTTAATCTGAATACCATTCCATACCCATAAAATTCTCTCTAAAGAGTGTTCAAAGCTCTTCCCAGGCATCACTACGTCACCTGACCTCATGTTTCACACAGGCGCCCGCATATGGCAGTTGCCACTGGTGAACAGACAGATGCCTCTGTTTTGTCACCGGTGTTGTCCCCAGTCTCCTTAGAGACTGTATCTGTGTGTAAGTCTACACTGAGGAGCCATGGGGAGAAGACATGAAGGAGGAAGAGGGCCATGCCTGTCTGGCCCACAGGCAAGTTAGTGAGCACACTCGCCCTAGGGCCCCAGGGTAACCGCTGCCCCTGCAGTCCTGTTATTTAATGTTTGGAGTAGGTGATAAAGATAACCGTGGGTGAAGCTCACGTGCTGCATGAATTTCTAGACTAATATATAGAGCTGGTGTGTCAGAGTTGTCAGGATTATAGACGGCCTTTGTAGATGAAGAAACGGAGATACGGCGGGTCTGAGTGGCATCATAAGATTAAAACGTGATTCTACCCAGGTGGGAGCCTTCTACTCCACCTCTGCTGCCGCCCACAGCATGACGGGGGAAGGGTGGAGGAGCAGCTCCCTGGCTTTCCTTAGATCTGCATTTGTGAAAACACACCTGGAGGGGAGCATCTTCCACTTACGCTACCTTTCCAGGTGGCAGGGCCTTAAAACCAGAGGGTGTCACCCCCAACCAGCACAGGCCAGCCACTTCTCACAGGCATGACTCAGCAACTCTGTCAAAAATAAAGAGGAGGCTATTGGCGTCTTCAGAGTCCCCTGTCCTCCTTTACGAAGGTCAAGTCCCACTACTCCTCAGTGTGAACGCCCCCTTCATGGCAGGCCATGTACTCAGGACCCCCCTGGAGCTCCTGCCACCTCTCTTCTCTCTCTCAGACCAAGTAAGCCAGCCCGGTCTTTAGAGCTCACCGCTACACAGGGACTTCCCAGCCACACAAATTCTCACCATCTTTTCTTTAGCATATGCATGTGGAGTATTTAGGATGTAAAGTTTACCTCCCCGTGCATGTTAAGGAGTTGTCACTGGTGTTACATAAGTATTTTCATTTTCCACCTAAAGGAAAGCAAATGAAGAATAAGAACATCATGTCCTTTTGATCCTACCTAGTACATAGCCTGGTGCTGAGAAGAGATGGGTTCTTCAAAAAAAAGTGCTAAACGAATAAATTACCAGCATAGTCTCAAAGCAGGCGACACGACAGAGCAGAAATGTTATGTAACCATTACCCCAAATCAATCTTAGACTATATGCAGACCAATATTTTGCGTTTTCTACATTGAGGTTTTTAAGGGATTTTACATCGATTTCCTTCATTTCCCTGAATTTGTCTCCTTACACTAAAATGATCAGGTATCTATCACTAAATTAATTTTACTTTTAATTTCACTAGATAATAACTGGAAAATAGATCTTATATGGGAGAAATGTAATGGGTCATGCTGATGGAGAAGAAACCAGCAAAAATGAGAATTTGAAATTAATTTTTAAGATAATGAAAGATCAGACTAGCAAACTCCATCGTTTTGCCGTTTTGCAAAAGAGTGGAAAAGCGCCTCGACTATCCAGTATAAATATTTATTTTCCGTGTTGTAATGAATTGTACTTTTCCACTGCATGCTCACAAATTCTGAAAGACCAGCTGATCCCAAGGCTAAGAAAGTATGCTATGCTGAGGGAAAGGGGCGGGGGGAACCCAAAACCTGGCAATTTTCAGAAACTTCCACCATTCCTTAAAGTCACCCAAATTTTGAGGATATTGTTGGAATAATATATTTCCTCTTTGTGAAGGGAAAGGAGGCAGGCGGTAGAAGAGGTGTGAGTGTGTGTATGCGTTCAGAGGGAGAGTAAGAGAGAAGGAAGAAACCAAGGTTGGGGGGGGGGGAAACGGAGGAAAAATGAGAGAGATCTTCTTGCTAGGCCTTGATTAAGAACTTTTTAAAGGCTAGGAAGGGTGGATAGTCTTTGAAACCAGATCCGCTGCAGGAAGGAGGCCAGCACCCAGGACACCGTGTCTTTCAGAAGAGGCCACCCACGGTGCCGTGGCGGTCATATGACTGCTCTGTCACATCCTGAAGCCATTTCCAGCCCATGCACACGTCTGTGCTCCCATTTAGAGAGGATGGGATATATTGGGAACACACATATGGAAACACTTTCAGAGAATCAGTTTCCATGAAATTCATAATGAGCCAAGTGGCTTCAGATGTGGTTGCGTTCCTCCGATTAGCCAGGAAAAAAAAAAAAGAGGAAAAAAGGAAGAAAAAAGGGACAAATCCACCCTTTCAGACCTTATTTCAGTTTCAGAGAAATTAAAAACCACTAATGACTTATGGCTACCAAAACATGGAGCCACAATTAAGAAAGGAGGAACTAGGAAAAGGAGGGAAAGACGTTTAGAAGCAGCAGTCTACCTCTCCTAAAAATAACAGCTCTAACATCAATAATCTCATCTTCAATCGGGAGAAGGCTCTCCTGTGATGGTATCTGCCTGGAGTGGATGAATTTTCTGACAATCTGGCAGAATGTTGCACGCATGCGCACATGGGCGGGGGGGGGGGGGGAAAGGCGGAGGGAGGCGGAGGATAGAGGACCGGCTCTTATTTGATAACATATGTGGCCAATTAAGATTATTTTAAAAATTGCAACTAAATGATAAATTGTTCCTAAGTAAATCTTTCAAAAAGGCTCAAATGCAGAAGGGACAGCCTCGTATGTTCCTGTGGCCTGTGCTAGTGGTAACTCAGACTATATTAAAAGCATACATTTATGAACTGGTTGAGATGTATGTTACATATTAGACACTGCAGCCTAGGTGATAGGAAAGCATGAAATTCAGGAAGAGAACAAATGGGGGAGGGTTTTTTAAGAGGGACGTTGAACTGATATTAGTAAGTTAAAACATTGTTTTTATATTACATACAAAACACTGGCATATCATGGGGTAAAAATTCACATGGATTTTAAGATAAAACGTGAGGCTTGAAAATGCTCACCAGGCGGGAGCTGGGGTTGCCTGGGGTTATGTCAGCAGACTGGGAGAGCGGGAGCAGTGAAGGAGGCGTGGAGTCCGCTCTGCCTTTGGGGTTCTTCCGTGGAAAAATCTGAGGAGTGCTTCTTTCAAGCTTGGTAGCAAGCCTAAGCCCATTGTTTAGGAATGTTCTGACTCAGGGTTGCTTGATGATGGGCTGGGAACCAGTACTGGCTATTGCTTAACAGACCGGTTTTTGCTTTGCTCCAAGCATAGGGCTCCTGAAGTGCTTTCATATTCACAGTAACCCAGCACGTTGCAGGTTTGCTAAGAGGAAAGAGTGGCTAACCAAACAACTGAGATGCAGTGGCCCCCATCTACAGAGGATCTTTACCCAAACACTTTCGTTACAGCATTAAATCCTTATCACAGCCTTGTGAGGTAGACAGTGTCACTGGCCCACTGCGTAGGGCTCAACGGCCACAGTCTCCTCCACGATGTCAGACTCAGTGCCCTTTTCTGGCAGATTCTAACAGACCGGCCATGTCTACCTCGGCGGCAATGATGAAAGGGCTCTGGTCACTTCTCAGTGACAGCTCTGGAGATGGAGATAGGCTGTGGAATGGGGAGGCTGAGTGCCAGGTATCTGCCATGCCCTGGAGTTCTCAGCCTGTCTTTACCACGGATGTTCTGAGTGATCTTAAGCAAATCTTGTAAGGGGCTGGCAAAAGCACACAGAAAATAGCAAACACCTCCATCTCAAAAAGGCATTCCTTGTTACTGGTACCAGCAGAGCCTGAGAAGAAGGAAACTGAAAAGATTGGGTCCAAACGAGAAAAGACAGGAGAATCAGAATCCTGAGATTCCCAATTAGCCCCACACACCCAGTTCCAGGCCCAACCAAACTCTGCCTGCTGTGGCAGGAAAAGGAGCAAACCATCCCCATTGAGGCCACGTCCCACACAGCGTGAGCGCGCACGCTGTGTTTCCTGATGGAGCCTCAATTCTCCACGTCTAAAAGTAGGAACAGATCTGCTCCTTTCAATCTAGCACAGATCCAGTCTCAGACCATCCTTGTGATGGAGTCTAGCACTAATCCTGAGAAGTCCAGGAAAAGGAGGAGTGGATCCAGGCAGCAGCTGCCCCCCAAGGCACTATCACTCAAAACCTGGCAAGCTTGAGGGACAGTGTGCAAATAGAATCCTGCTCCAAAGGCTTAGCACCCTGGTGTGGAACAACAGCCCTGAGGCCATACTGGACCTTAAAGCACATGACTCAAACCACCCAATGCCCCAAGACCCAGAACTTGAACAAGATTACCGAAATGCTGTTCCGTCTCTCTAAGTCAGCTAGCTCCAAGAGATTTGGCTATCCCAGTCCTAACAATCCATATTAATCTAGGATCAAAGCCACAGACTTTAGCCTCTGTACTGTGTTCTGCCAGCTCCTATCCTTACCTTTGCCCTCTCTCCCTCTATGGTCAGATGTAGCCACTTACCTGCTCCCCAATGTAGGCCTGGGCTGCTCATGCCCTGGGATTGGTTCCTGGCCCGGGAGGAAAATATGAGAGGCTTCCTGGTTTTGACAGAAGGTTGCCTTAGAATCAAGATCCACTTTTGTTTGTGTGATGGCTTATCTGGGTTCCTGAATCCTCAGGATTTCCTTGTTCGTGACTGCCTACCTGTTCTGTGACTGTGTGTCATGCTATTTTTTAGGAATGTGCACATTTCTACATCTCTTATTAGGCACTCAACAAATGTTTGCTGGAACAATAATCTTGCCCCAACTTACCTTTCCATTCTCATTTCTCACTCTACTCCTTCATGAACCTAATAGTCCAGTCAAACTGGACCCTTTTCCGTTTTTTGTGCTCCCACCTTCATGCCTTGGTGGTTTGTAGTCTTCTCTCGGCCCTTGAAATTCTAAGCAGCCTTTAAAATAGACTTCACTCTGCTTGAGAGTTTTAGCCCTCAGTCACCTCTCCTTCCTCTGCATTAGTTCTTCATTTGTGTCTCACGTTACAATCACCTTATCACGTCTACTAGCCTACAACTTCCTTGACAACAGGAACTCTGTCCTACTCATCTTTAAATGCACTGCAGCCCCTTTCAGAGGGACATACAGGAAGTATTTAAGCGTGTATGTGAGGAAAAAGGATGGGAATCCCTAACTCTGTCTCACCTTCAGCCAACTGCTTTACCTGACTTACCATCCCTGTTCACCTGGACCGAAAAGGCTCACGTTAATTCCAGATGTGCAGCTCTGCTCTGATCACCAGTTCTTGGATGTCTCTCTCTCTCTTTTTTTAAAATATATTTTTATTGATTTCAGAGAGTAAAGGAGAGAGATAGAAACATCAACAACGAGAGAAAATCATTGATCGGCTGCCTTCTGAACACACCCCCACTGGCGATCGAGCCCACAACCCAGGCATGTGCCCCAACTGGGAATCGAACCCTGACCTCCTGGTTCTTAGGTCGACGCTCAATCACCGAGTCACGCCAGCCGGGATTGGATGTGTCTCTTATTCTACCCTCTTCCCTGGTTTATTCCTTTATCCTATAAACAAAAACTTTTTCTGGCTTTTTTTTTCAGTCTCAAGCAAACTATTCTGTCCCACACCAACACGGACCCTTGAGAATAATAATAGAATTTCAAGCCTCAAATTTACATATTGGTTTTTACTTTGTCACTGTTTTCCCTTCACAAAAAGCCTGTGAGGTAGGCACAACAGGTACCAGCTGATAATGTAGCCAGGTCAAGGAAAGAATGGCTGACTCAAGGGACACAGCCAATGAGGGACAGAGCTGAAATGAAACTTCTGGATTTCCTAATTTGTGTTCCTTTTCCCCACTAGACTTTTCTCCTTTGCATCTACTACTGTTCATCTTAAAAGAAGTTTAGATAGGGAAAAGGATGATATTTCTTTAACAACAGGGGACATTTCCATTGAATAGGACAGTGATAACTGGCCTGCCTTCTCACACTGGAGGTTAGATCCAGTAACATCAGAAACCAATCTACTACCTTTTAGTGAACTGAAAAAATGACTCACTTTATTTTTCTATCTGGTTAGGATTTAGCCTGAAACCATGTACAAGAGACTTCGTACTATCCTGACACAATTCTCCTTATGTAACTTCCGCGTCCCAGCGCATGTTGTAGTTACTCGTTCCTCTGACAGTTGCAAAGTTTTTCCACTCGAGCCTTGCACACGGAATTAACTCAAAACTTCTGCAAGGAAAATGTCCCTTTCTGAGTTTGATTTGGCATCGATTTCAAAGAACTGTTTGTATATTTTAGAATATGTAGAATTTTCCTTTGATTGAAACCTCTCTTCTAACAATGGACAAGAGATGATTTCTTTTCTGAGTGATTTAAACAAAAACAAACACATCTTAGTTACATAGAGCCTTGTTCTCAAAGTGAGTTTTTTTGAGCGAAATCAAACCCTACAGACTGTTAAGCATTTGGCAAAAGCCTTCAAACAGCCAAAGCCAAATAGCGAACTTTTCCTCATTGAAGGAGATAAATACTAGAGAAAACCTGAAGAAAAAAAAAAAAAATAGGACCTTCTTTCACTTTCTACTCTGCTCGGTAACATCCCCCTCTCAATACACACACTCACCCCTTCAGGGGGTTGCATCCTCAACGCTGTTCCCTGGTGCTAGAGTGAAAAACTGGCCACAGTGGACATTTTCAACATCTGTTTGTGGCTGCTCCCAGGCTCCTGGTATGTCTCTGGGACATGAAGCCCTGTCTCCCAGTGTAAACAGACACACCTAATTGTGTATAAGGTGTCCGAAAAGAACTACTTGTTTTGATGACCAAAAACACTAAACCGAAAAGGGAAGGACTGAGTGTGCTGTGGGACAAGAAGCCAGCAGGAGGTAAGTTCTCTGTGTGCCACAGAACAACCCAAGCCCCATTTTCCCAGCCTGAGAATACTGTCCACGGAGTCCACGCCAGGTGTGGACCGAACAGCTGGCGACTGGCCAGGAGAGACGGTGCTGTCACAGAGCCAGGGCACCATCTGTGCAGTCTCTTCCTAAGATCTGATTTTAGGATGAAGAGAGGAAAGGCACCAAGGAGGAGGAGGAGGTAATTTGGGGGTAGCTTTTTCTTCTTCAGGTGACAATGGCATGTACAGCAGTAACAGTAACAACAACAAAAATGCCAGCAGCCTGTCAGAACTGCGGCCGGAGAAAACGACCCGAGGGCACTGGACTGGCCGTCGGGCTGTGGGATCTGGCCTCCGTGCCGCCCCCAACAAGCAGGGGGTCTTGGTCGGGTCCCTTCCACGCCCTGTCTCACACTCTCCTCTGCAGTGTACAACGTCAGAATGTGACTAAATCATCTCCTCAGGTTTCCGGTTCCAAAGCTCTGATTCTGCTACATACATACAACCTTGAGGATTCCCAATACACCTTTGAAAATTCCACTGTTCCTCTTAAGGACGATGCCCATTCATTAAAATACAGTAATTATAGTTTTTGAAAAGGAGGTATGTCCACTTTGCAAAAGTGGAGAGAGAAAATACCAGTGAGAACATTTAGATTATCTTTTCCACAGAATAAAAAAATAGAATCATTAACAAGAGTTTGCAACAGAGGCCAAAAGAAAATAGAAACACTATTAGCTTTTTCAAAAGGTTTTCATCATTAAATTTAGCAGTAAAGGGGGCTCAAACTAGCTTTAGGCTCACATATTAAATATGAGATATGATGTGATCTATTTATTTGTTCTATATTCTCCTAAACAAAGTGTTCTGATCTGAACTATCTGAAGTTAATATTAATAACATTTTACATCAACCTTCCCAACTCTCGTAGGATAGGCTATAGTGTGATGCATAGTTTAAGAAGCTTAAGTCTCCATGCCCTATGTATAACAATATATACTCTGAGGTTTTAAGATTTCTTAAATATGTGCACTTTTAACTTCTAGAATAAAACTTTGTTTTGTAAAATTAGGAGATGGATTTGTTTCCACCGTTATTTCTGCTAGAAATTAAGTGAATGTTACCTTATTTGTGGAACTCTGACCTGCATCAAGCAAGAACACTGGCTACTTCGCAAGGACTGCTGGGGTTCTGTCCCCGAGTGCAGCCCGGGGAAGATGAATGTGACAAAAGTCCCTCAAAGGATGACACCCACAGGCTGCCCCAGGAGAGTCTGGCTGTGGTATGGAGACTTCCCTGAGAAATCAGAGTGGGGGTTGCAAGGCTTGGAGTTGATCCTTTACTCTCCCTCTCCCCCCAAGTGACCTAGAACAAGTCTCTGAGCCCTAATTTCCTAATAGGAAAACAGGGACTGTAATAATATCTATACTCCAGTGAGCTGTTGTGATGATTAAATGAGATAATGTCTGCGAAAGTGTCTTTAGTGGACTTAGAACACTACCTAAATATCATTATAAATATATAATATAATTATTTATACCAAGTTTTACTATGCTTTTATTTCCTATCTCCTTTGGACGTAGTTGTTATAATTCTTCCCATTTTCCTCATTTGTCGGCGGTCCTTACGTGAGTGCTTTATCTGGAAGCTTTCAGTGATTCTTGCCGTCAGAAAAGCCACTGTTACAGATGAGTGGAGTGTCCTGGGTCTTCTCCATCCCCACTCTCTGGAGCTCCTGACTTACAGCAGCACAAGAGTACAAGGTTCTCCCAAGGATGCCTTCTTCTTCCTGGTGTCTTCAGTTTTCCTTCTCATGTTCTGTGGCCCCTGCCGAGTCTCCACGTCCTGTGAGGATAGTCGTCTGACCTGCCGGCGCCCACTCTTCGTCTACCTGCCCTGGCCCCGCGCCTCCTCACATCCTGTGTGAGGCTTTGGGGACCAGAGTTCTCACTCACAGGCTGCTTGTCCACGTCTCTTTCCCCCCTCTGTTTCCCTCGGCGCTAACCTGCTTGTTATGTTTGCTAGAGCTGACTTCCTTGCCATATTTTTCTCTAACCTGACTCTGAATGGCTCCACTTGCCTTCTCCATAACCCCAACGTGGGGCTGGCTTATTCAACTTTTACAAACTTTCAGAAAGATTCTTTTCAAACTTTTATCTAGAAGTTCTATTATTTGCCATTTGGAATTTGACCTTTTTATGAAATTGTTGGCAGGGTGAGGTTCACACTTTGGTGAAATCCCTTTTCTCTTTTAGGCACCAGGGAGATGGCAAAGGAGAGCAGAGCACCAGCGCAGCTTGGCTATCGCAGGGTCCTGGCTCGAAGCTGCTCTGCGTCCAGGCTGGCACTTCAAACACTAGCCTGGAGGGCCTGTGCGTGCGCGGGCTGAAGCATAACCACATCCCCAGTTTTCTAGTTCTAAGGTCCCTAAATATAGGCCTCGTTATCTGTTTCCTTACCCACTTTTGCGGTGACTTTCAGTATCTTACTGCAGTGGTGTTGTGAAAAAGGACATACCAAAGCCTTCGGGTTGGAAAGGACCCTGAGTGTGAGGACCACCCTCACGTGAAGAGGAGGAAAATTAGTACACACACGTGGCCCATCCGGAGGCAGGCCTCTGGGATCCTGGCAAGAAAACACCCCTCTTTCCAGTACAGTACACTATCTTTATATTTTATTCCTGTCAGGGGACTATTATTTTTTTAATATATTTTATTGATTTTTTACAGAGAGGAAGGGAGAGAGATAGAGAGTTAGAAACATCGATGAGAGAGAAACATCGATCAGCTGCCTCCTGCACACTCCCTACTGGGGATGTGCCCGCAACCAAGGTACATGCCCTTGACTGGAATCGAACCTGGGACCCCTGAGTCCGTAGGCTGACGCTCTATCCACTGAGCCAAACTGGTTAAGGCAACTATTATTTTTTACAGTGGACTGTTATCTGTTGTTTCTCACTCTAGTTTGCATCCCACTCGCACGGAAGATGGTGACTGTATTCTCCATCCCTGTTCCATACTAAATGGCAAAGCCAGAGAGAAAGGTGGAAACTAGTTTGAAAGCCGACACAGCAACCCATTATCCAGAACTCCAGTCTACAGAGGTTGCAGAGCTGTTGGAACCATTCTAGATTTCCCATCCTAGGAGATGCTGACACCTGTGAAAGGTACTTCACTGTGACTTCTTTGCTTGAGCTTCCAAACTCAACATAAATCCATGAAATAAAGTAAGTAGATCACTGACTGAGAGGAGTGCACCCAGACTCTGAAAACAAACGAACAGATGTTCGTGACTGTTTGCAGTATGGATACCTCTGCATCTCGGGATACCAGGGAAAAGGGGAAGCTGTGTCCACGGGAAACAGGGCTGTAGTGACTTTCAAACAGGAAACATAAGAACTGCTCATAGCTTCAGGAGATCTTGAAGCTGGTTTCTAGAGCCACAAATGGAAGGTTTTGGGGAGGGGGGGAAATTTCTTTTTAAGGCACAGATAAAGGATCTGAGAAAGGGGTGATAGTCATACAACAGCTTCAGCTATTTAACGCTTCCTCCTTTAACCTCGGTTTGTATTTATGAGATCCTGCTTAGAACAAGCTCCTCATCCCTTAGCAACTCAAGTTCTTTCCAATTTAAGATATGCCCCAATTCTCAGTCCTCTGGGAAGAAGCTGTCCTGGGGGCGGACTCCATTCACGGGCGGTCCAGGCTGGTGTCTCTCCTGGCTTTACTTTTCTCAGATGCAGGATGGGGGCTTGTGAGCCCTTTGTAACTAACCGTCAGCCCCTGGCCCAGGAGTCTTCGCACTTCCAGGCTGTTGCCACACACTTGCAGGCCTGATCAGCTAACGAGCACCTGTGTAGCCAGCTTGGTCATACCAATCTAGTGATTTTCATTTCTCTCCGTCTTAAAAGCAGTAAAACGAATAGGTGTGTACACAGGGTGTGGAAGGTATAAAAACAAGCTACCTACATTTTGAGAGGATGAGAGGAGCATATAACACTGGTCAATCACCCAGATTAATCCCATCATTGCGCCTCACTGCACTGAAGCCTGGGTTTGCACAAAGCCAAGGAAGGGGCGCTACTGGAAATAATCAGAGTAATGTGTCAATGAAAACAACCAAGCCAAGCACTTCAGCTCTCAAAATGGATTTCTGGCCCAAATTTTCCAGATTAGTGGCTCTGTATTCACTTAATAAATCAAGCACTTCCTGAATTGCCACTTCATCATGGGGCATATAAATAATGTCTAAACATTAACTAAAAACTTATAAGATGCAATATTATTCCTTGTAAAGGAAACTAACCATTGGGGGAGAGCATTACTAAAACATTTTGATGATACTGGCAAAACACCCTCTCCAATCCAGAGCCTCCATCCCCCACTCGCAGGCAAGCACAAGGCACCATCCTCTCCCCAGGGTGACCGCCACAGACACCTAGCCACATTCTTGCTTCCTCCCTCACCCTCTTGCACAATTCTCCCCCAAACAGCCAGAGACATCCTTTGAAAATAGAAATCCATTTATATCGTGACCCTGCTTAAAATCTGCCAATGAATTATCACTGCATGCACCAGCAAATCCAAACTTCTAATCCTAACTGGTAGAGGCCCCAGGTGACCTAGAGCCGGCTACTTCTCTGCTTCCTCTCATCCTCTGTGCACTCCAGCCCCTAGGCATCCTTCTTCGCACCACAGGGCCCTTGCACTGGCCTTCCCCTCGGCCTAGAATGATCTCCACAGGGCCAACCCCCTGCTGTTCAGATCTCAGCTAAAATGTTTCTTCCTCATCACATCACACTGTTTTACTTTTCTTCACAGTACATATCCTTACTAAATCATATTTTCTTATTTTCAAATGCCTACCCTTCCTCAATAGTAGTTAACATGTACTGAGTACCAGGCATTAGTCTAAGGACTTTGAGTATATTAACCCTCCCTCAGTCCTCATAACAACCTTTTGAGGTTGGTGGTATTATTATTAGCCCATTTTACAGGTGAAGAAATTGTGGCACAAACAAGCTAAGTAAAATATGCAAGATCACAAAGCTAGTGAGTGAAGGAACCTAGATTGAAACCCAGGGAGTCTGGCTGCGAAGACTGTGTTCAACGGCTATGCCATATGCCAGTAGGAAAAGCCTCCTGAGCCTTTCTGTCTCCTTCACTGCTGTTTCTCCGGTGGCTGGAACAGCCTCAGTAAATGAGCTGACTTCATGTTTGTAATCATTTGTATTAACAAAGATTTTTTATCACGTGGTCATAAAATACTATGGCAACAATGTTTCACTAAAAGGAACTTTGTTATAATGCCACTCATATTTTCTCTAAATATATTGAATATAGAAAGTCTGGTCCTCTGATCCCATTTATTCTATTATTAACAAAAATCACCAGTTCTTTTGTTTTAGTAACCTTTAGCTTATAAGATTCTCATTTCTCCAGTTAGAGAAATTACACTCCATGATAAACATTTTCAGGTAAAAAGGGTGTAACAGATAAGTTACATAAAACCATGCAAGGGCATGTAAAATGTCAGTAAGTAAAGTTCCGTCATATTAAATAAAGCTGGGATTCTCCAATCTGTCTGCAGACTCTGACACACATGCACATACATAAGGCTTCACCCTGGACAGAAGTTCAGCTGTGGCCAAGGTCTAAGGGTGTGGTTCTTAGGCTTTAACTAATCTGAGCTTAGGTTGCTTCTCGTCAGAATCAATTGAAGCAAACAAGACAAAGCTTTTCTTGAAATCTATAGTAGTTGTTCCTATTAGTTCATAATAGCCTTTATTCTTATTATAAATAAGAATTTACTGAGAACAAGTATTTGGTTTTCTGATGTGGTGATTACAGGAGCTTTCTGTGAGAAAACTTACCCTTTCGGGCCTTATTTTAGATTCACGGATGTTCAACGCTTATGATGTACTTTGGAGAATATGTAGCCCAACTAACTCATTTCACACCTGATGAAACTAGATCCATAGGAATTATCAAGTGACCTGCTCAAGAACATCAAAATTAGGTGGCAGGTTCCTCAATTTGCAACCAAGCACTATTTCCAACACAATGCCAATGATTCAACGAGTGTTGAGTCGCCATGCCATATGCCTGGGTCTTAGAAGAAAGGTTTTCTGATAAACAAAACTAATTCAACACAAGTTTATTGAGCAACTGTTATTTTATCAGTGTTGGGTTCAATTCTCCGTTGAGATCCATGTCCCGATTTAAATGCTTCAATCATTTGCTGGATTAAAGAGGTTATTTGAGGTTTAATTAACCCTTCAAAGGGATATCAATCCAACTATATCACTAATCACTTCGAATATCAATGGTCTAAATGCACCAATTAAGTCACAGATTGTTACAACTCATCTTAAATACTTCTTCCTCACCATATCACTACATAAGGCCCAACTGTATGCTGTCTACAAGAAACCCACTGTAAATAGAAAGACACTATGTGGAGCAATGGGAAATCTCATTCACTGCCGGTGGGAATGCAGAATGGTGCAGCCACTTTGGGAGACAGTTTGGCCGTTTCTTACAAAACTAAATATCCTTTGACCATGTGATGCAGTGAGTGTACTCCTTGGCATTTATCCAAAGGAGTTGAAAACTTACGTCCACATAAACCCTACACACAGATGTTTATAAGGCACCCATACTACCCATGATGTGGTAGATGTAGTGTTACTGAGAGTAGACTTGAAATAGTTGTAAATGTGTATCTCAAACTCTAGGGCAACCACTAAAAAAGGATAAAAGAGAAGCATAACTCACATGCTAAGAAAGCATTAAAACCACAAAGGAAGCAAAAGTGTAGAAGGACAAATAGGGTGAATAACAAGGGCAACGAATAGAAATCAGTAACAAATGTGCGAGATATTAATCCAACCCTATTAATTCAATAGCACTTTGAATGTCAATGGTCTAAATGCACCAATCAAAAGACAGACTGTCAGAATGCAAGAAGAGCCAAGACTCAGCGAATGTTCCAAAGGTATCGTACCTGTGACACCCACCAACTTCTAAGAGCAGAAAACAACTTTAACTTTTTCTGTCAGCTGGCCAGGGGGTCAAACTCTCCTTTTCTGAGCCCTTTGGCCAACATTCCACAGCACTTTTAAGCAACACTGAGAATACACTGTTTTCCTAAGGTGTAGTTTGGGAGCTTACAGGTTTGTGTGTTTTTTAAGGATGAGCACCACAACATTATTATCAGATTTTTTTTTCTCTTTTTCAAGCCTGTTTTTATTTCCTTTGTAGTTTTTATTTAGAAAGGGTTCTTCTTAATTATGCGTGGCTTTATTGTGACCACATCAATGGGTTTCTTATTGATTTATCATGAATCACTCCTCTCCTTGGCACAGGGTGGAGTGTTTATAACCATCATTATATTTGTTGCTATTATTCCACTAACTACGGCATTATTACTAATTATAATAGGAAACGAGCTAGAATGGTGACTGTGTTGGTTGGGAAGAGAGCAGCGAACTTCGGATACAGAAACACTGGTCTTGTTCTCGTCTGCCATGCTTAGCTGCCCTATTTCTAGTTGGTCACACTGTCCTTTGAGATATTCAGGAAAAATGTTGCCTGAGCAGTAGTTTATTTTAATTTACATTACTTTCATGGACTTAGAGATATAGGAATTTCTTCAGCGTCACATTAAAAATAATAATTTAGACAATATGTCAAATGGGTTCCTCGATTTGCCTCAGAACAACTCACTTAAATTCTGACTCAATTTATAATATATGTCTTCCTACTGGCCAGAATAGTTATATGTACACTCATTCTAAATGCGGTGAAGAGGTGGACGCATGCATATGTGCGTGTGTGTCATAGCATAGAGCTAACAGTGTTGCTCCCCTTTAAAGAGAATGGGGAACTTTACAATATAATAACCTGCTAGGAATGTATTTGTGTAATGGAATGTGAAGTTAAGGTATATGGCCATTGTCATTAGCCTCCTACACAGTCCCACTTCTAGATCTATGAGCCAACTCCTCGCCCCGGTCATGGCCTAAGTAATCCTGAAGCAAGCAGCCCTGACTATCAGGCGACCTTTCTCTGCGTGCAAGCACTTCCCCTGAGCACCCACAGGCAGAGCCTGAAACTAGGAGTCACCCAGACACATAGCAAAGGATTAGAAGGCCAGGCCCTTAGCCTGGAGGGGCTTTCAATCTCGCTGGGAAAAGATAAGATCTTACATATTCTTGTCATATCTTAAGAAACATTATGAAACCACACATGTCAACAAGTGTAATTTTTTTTTCTCAGCTGAAAAATGTAATTGTTGGAGCAACTCAGACAGTATAATCTGAGCAGAATGGAACTGATTTCTTTTTTAATTTCTTAAAGGAGAAGGCTTTATAAAGTTGGTTATGCAGCAGAACAAAGAGACCTCCTTTCACTAAAATCGGAACATTGTTTGCATATGCTGGCATGTGACTGTGTCATGTTTGCAAAATGTCATTGCCTACGTGAGACTAAAAGCTTCCTGAAGGCAGAGACAAAGTCTTCTGTTCCCTTCTATTCACTGCCTCCCTGGGCACCCTTCAGGTATAGACCTAGTATTTGTTGAGCTGATCTGAAATGACTGAGGTGAATTAAAATTAACCTCTTCCAGGCAGGAAGGAATGAGAGAAGCCACTAATACATTGGGAGACATTATAAACATCCACAAAGTTCCGGAGAGCGAGCTACTATTACCTGAATTAAATAAGATAATGTTAACAGGATTAACTATCAATGATCCTACCTGGAACTAAAAAATCAGTAAAAGTGAAAAAATGGAAGACATGCAGCTTCACAGAAGTGGCTGATGTGAGAAATAGGCAACGTGGTAACCCAATGCTAAGGCTGCTTCAGGGGCCTTCTCAGAGGCCGGGAAGAAAGGCGCTTGGTCCCAGGTTCCGGCAGTTAGAGGGGCACTGACAAACTGCAGTACGCCAGAGACCACGGAGCAGGACAGTGAGGTGGCATAAAACCCTATCTTACAGCAAGGATCTAGAAAGGGGTGAGGATGGGGGAGTCTAGAAAAAAAAAAATCAGCCTGAAGATAAGACTTTTTGAGAAATGATCATTGTCAAAACAAGATCTTTTGCTTTGTTTTAGAGGAAGAGTTTTGCTTCGGTGTAACAGCCCCATTGATATCACTTCTATCGTTTCCTCAGAAAAGACTCTGACACTTTATTACATGATGGCTATAATTAATGTCAGACTCTAATTTAGAAATAAAAAATTCTATTTGATCACTTGGTTGCAAGCTGGACCTGGAGTATGCTTTGGCATCATTACTAACTGTTAGCAGCAAGTTCTGGAAACAGATGCAGGCTGGATATGTGCTCTAAATATGAAACACATTGCAGAGAGGCTTGGAGATAAAAATACATACTGCTTATGCACACTCTAACTGTGCTATTTCCTGTCCTTATCAGCAACCAAAGTTCCTCTGGTTTTGCTCTTTCTTTGTTGTTCCAGGTGAACAAACTGCTCTTTCTTCATTTTTCCCTTTTTTTCTCTCTCTCTCTTCTATGTGCTCATCTTCCTTTTGTTTTCTACCTTCTTTTCCACTATATTTGTTTCATTAACCATTAACTGAGCACCTCCTATGTGCTAGAAACTGCGTTAGGGTGTAAGGATTCAAGAACAGGTAAGGCACAGACACAGTCCCTGAGAAGCGTACCCCTAAAAGGGGAAAGGCATGTGGTCACACTATGAAACTGAAGGAAGATATGTACACATGAGAGGTGTCCAGTGTACAGAGGTGAGAAATGGCTCTACTGAGATGAGAGAGAGATTCGCTGTGAGGAAAGTGGTGGCTGAGAAAGAGATGTTTGAGAAGGCTCGACAGGGCCCGGCCCCCAGATGCAGCCACTGGACTGGCATGGAAGAGTGAACCAGCTCTGCACACTTGAGGCACGCCGGGCCTCCCTAAGAGAAAGGAGCGTCCACTGCCTAGGAGAGTTGACTACATTATTTGGAGGCAGCTAAGTAGCCACATCAATGGATTGTTCTTTTTAGCTGGGTCTGTTCTGTACTTGAATTGATATGAATGATCACCTAAAGGTAAAGGTTTAGTAATTTGTCTTATGGGCAAAACTAAAGAAATGATTTAATTAAAAAATGGACCAATGATATGGAAAACCATTATCTGGACCATGTGGTGACAACTGCTGGACGGAGAAAGTGTTTCCCAGGAAGGAATGCATGAAATACTTGCTAAAAAGAAACATCGCTGACAACGTCGGGGACAAAAGGAAATAGTGAGGCGGTATCCCCAGTGTGGGGAGAGCTGTCTTGATGTTTTCCACAATATTAGAACATCCCTACAATGGGATATTCAGTGGTATCAAGAAATGAGCTATCGAGCCATGAGAAGATAAGGAGGAAGCTTAAATGCACATTTCAAAGTGAAAAGATCTAGACTGACAAGTCTACATACTGTATGATTCTAATGACAGAACATTCTGGAAAAGGCAAAAATAGAGAGTCCGGAAAAAGACCAGTGTTTCCAGGGGCTAGGAGGCAGATAGGGACAGATAAGTAGGGGGAGCTCAGGGGATTTTTAGGGCAATGAAACTATCCTGTATGACTCTGTAATGGTGGGCGCATGACATTTAATGCATTTGGCAAAACCCATACAAGTGCACAGTGCTGAGTGAACCCTAATGCAAACTACAGCTAATAATAATGTACCAACAATGGGTTATCAGTTATAACAAATGCACCGCACAAATGCAAGAGGTTAATAATAAAAGAAAGTAGGAGGGAGGGCGAGTTTGGAATCTGTACACATATGCTGCTCAATTTTTCTGTAAATCGAAAATGGCTCTAACAATAAAATATTAATTTCAAAACAAATGTATATAATGGCATGCTTTTACTCTTTTGGAGTTAATGATACAACTTAGTTGCTCACGGGCACTTATTGGGTAGGAAAAGCTTTCTTTCCTAAAAGTCCTAAGATCAACAAATGCCTGGAAAGACATCATCTTAGTCCTTGCAGAACCTCTGAGGCGCGTGCACTGGCAATTCTGAGTAATCACTTACATGAGACCGTTGAGGCACAATAAACACCCTGACACATCAGAGAACAGTGCAAAGAATCGTCAGTGACAGTGAAACTAAAACTCGGGTTTCCTCGGTGACATTGCCTCCACCCTCTTCTCGGGTCCCAGTGAAGCACAGAAGCCACCGTGTCATTAGAGAAGTAACTTTAATACTTTCGGTGAAGTGAGGTTCGAGCTCCCAAGCTTCCTTTTAAGAAAACAGAGGGACTGCAGCAAATCTTCCCATCCAATTCCTAACCAGGTCTTCGCCCTCCCTGCATCAGCACGATTCCTCTCACTACTAAATCCATTCTCCACGTGTGGGTGCTCATGCACGTATCCAAGATAAATCCTCACCAAAAACATCTGACAAGAACCACGCAGAAAATCAGCGTCGAACCATGTACACACATTTCCTTCCAAGCTTTGGTCCCTCGGTCTAGCTACAAATGACAGGAACCGGTCACACAGCCAAGGTCAAGTCAGCTCTGTGAGCTGGGCCAACTATCCCCAACCGACCTAATCGGAATGGAAATCACTTCTTGGGTTCTCAGCACGAGCAACTCAAAAGTTATAATAACCTGAGGTCCAGGTACACCCTGAACCTAGGCCCGCGGCAATAAGATAAAGACATCCGCTGCTCATGCCAGAAGACAGCCCATTTTTAGAGAAAGCAAGATGAAGTCCAACTTACAGAATGCAAAAGTAACCCAACAAGGCACAGTCGATAGAACAGAGAATAGTGAACATTCAGTTGGTAACACAGGACTTGCCTTTGTTTAGGGCCCGTTACATTTAATATCTTCCCCTTCTGTGGCTTCAAACAGAGAACTTCTTCAAAATGAAAGGGGATCCTGTTAAATGTATTCACTCGCCCGTGGCTGCTGTGGCAGAGGTGTGTCTATCAAACAGGTGGCTCTTAATACAGGAAAGGCCCTATAGTAACAAGTAGATGTTCTACTGTTTTATTGTAGTGGCTTCAACTTTCTGGTGTATTGGTATTAGTTGCGGGAGTTTTCCTTTTAACCTCTCTTAGGGCACCACTCCCTCCCACGTCCTGGCTATGTCCACGTATACGCGGCACATTACTGAAGCGGCTGGTTTCAAACCTTGATTCAGGGGACTTGATAGGAACTCGGTTATAAGGGTCCTTTAAAATTGAACTGCATCAATCCCCACTGGTTTTTAAATTACATGAAACCATCACCCCAATATACCTTTAGTGATAAAAGGAGTTTTTTTCCACTAGCAATTTCCAGATTTTGTGGTAGCAATAAAATAGTTTTAGTCATTTTATTTATTACACTAATGCCCATTCTGCTGACCTTTGAAAATATTATAGTTTAGCGACTAAGAGTCATAAAAACAGAGACCTCTTTAATGTTCTGTGTAGTTAAGTGGAATTTTTTGATATTTAAATATCTTGAAAGAAATTCAAGACTATTGGCTTACACAAAACAAATAACCTTCAGGAAGATTATAGTTCTTAACTGTTTCGTGTAAAAAGGCCCTATAAATGCAGAGAAAAATCATCCATATATGTATTGGCCTCTGAGAGTAAGTAACACAGGCAGAGAACACGTAGGCCCTTCCCTTGAATCTAATTCCTGTATCCTAAGTCTCTAAGAGACCTCCAGAAAGCATCTGTGCAAAGCACAGTGACCAAGACCACAGAAAAAAATACCACTGTATATCCCTTCTACCTCGTGGCTGTCAAAAAGTGATGCCAACTTGGGTTCATCTGAGCTACTTCACTCAGGTGGGTGGGGCAGGGGGGAGTTATTTGCAATGAATAAACTTTCACAGGCTGACAACAGCTCATCATCTGACCCGCAAGTCAAAAAAGCAGACTCGATACACAGCTGTGCTTCTTTTCACTGTAGGATAATTACATAAAATACGTTTTGATAGTCAGTGAGTTTTTATTTCCACAGTGTTTGGTAATGACCTCCTGAAAAGTAATTACAATCTTTGTGTCAAGCCTTACAAGTGCTCTGAGCATCATAAATGCCATGGGTGCTAACATGATTACGATGATAAAGACAGGCTGTGGTTAGGGTGGCTGTCAGGTTCACTGGTCCTCGCCTTGCCACGCTTGCTCTTTAACTTCGCCTACCTCTGCATGGTAAATATTCTTTTAGGATCGTATAAGATAAAATGAGATAATGTATAAAATACTAGGCGGGATGCTACTGAAATACAGATTACTTTGTGATGAGGCTACAATTGTCACAGTAAGTGTGGTGGGAAAGGGGGGCTGCTTCTGGGCTGTAATGCCTCATTATGATAAGGTAGATGCTATTAGTCAATTACATGACAATAATTTATTGATCAGTCATAAACCTATACATGCTGCTATTGTTTTTGTTATAATACTATTCAAGGTTAAGAAAATGTTTCCTGAAGTTTGTATTGTAACTATGAGCTTCGAGACATCTGGTTGTGTATCATTCTTTGCAATAGAGATTGTGGATAACATACTATTATAATATTATTTTACTTACACCTTGCTTCCATAAAGGATATGTGGAAGACTAAAGGAACTATATAATATAATCTCATTGTCACTATTGTCACTCATTAAGTTCTAGAATTTGTATCCATACTTGAAAAATTACTCATAAGAAAGGATACCAAAAAAAGCAAGTTGTAAAATCAGATCTCTGAAGGTAATTAAATAGATTAAATTGTGCCTTTCTTTGGCAAAGTCTTTTAGGATGAAATAGCATTTCTTTAGGAACACGTCTTTCTGAAAGAGCCTTCTGGTTGCTTTTATTTCTATGTTCTCTCAGAGAAAAACATTATCGAGCCCAGTGACCTGTAAGTATAACTTACTATTTTCTATTTTCTGAGATATAATTGAATAGTTATTTTCTTTAGTCTTTACTGACTTTATGTGAATGGCTCCCAATTGTTTTAGCTCTATAAATATTCCTGGTAAATCTACAGGATAATAATGGTAATAATGACAAATATTTACTGAGTATTCCTATGTGCCAAGCACAGTATTGTGCTTAATGAATGCATTTGAGTATTAACTCATTTCCAAGGTTTTTATTTTAACTATGCTTTGTGGTGACCCATTTCATAAAGCAAATGATGCCCTCTGAAAGTTTAGATTGTTATCTACTTGATATATTTAAGCCAGGGCTCGCCTGCAAATTATATATAGACATACAATTCTTGCAAAACAGTTTTAGCTCCAGAATATCAGCTACAATCTGTTTAGCACATAATGTGTGTCCTAAGCACTTTACATAAAACACCTCATTTAATCCACACAGGAACCCGAAGAGAAATCTTATATCCCTATTTTACAAATAGTAAAACTGGGTTTCAGAGACATAAGAAGCGTGTCCTATATGTGTATGAGCGATGATTCAAGCCTGAGTCTGAACCTCCAATCCTGTTCTTTCTCACCCGTGATGGTGCGAGAATATTTTATGTATCCCTTCCTATTTGGGCATGAGAACTGATTACTCCCCACGAAAATATGAACCTGGAAAGCACTGGAAGAGGTGAACACAGGACTGCTTAGCGATGGAGATGAAGGTTAGTATTGTAGCCGTCCGTGTCACAGAGAATGCATGCAGGCCTGGATCTTAGGGATCGCTGCAGACATTGAGGGGGAAGATAATGCAACAGAAACCATGCACCTTAGCACCTGGGAACCTCTGAGAGAGGCAGTGAAAATGGTGCTCATCCCAGGCAACTGGGTCCCTGAGCCCCGCAGGGAGCACGGTGAGCAAGGGCAGGTGGAGCAGGGTCCCTCCGGTTCCGTGACAGTCCGCACCTAGTTCTTTCTTCCTGCTTCCCCGTACTGCTGACCAAAGGGATTTTCTGTTCTCCTCACGTCAGTGTTTATACAGACCCTCCCACCCTGGCACTGTGCAACTTTGCCAGTAACAACTCATAGAAATGTTTGGGGTGGGAGGGAAAAGCTGGACTGAACTCATTTGAAACCAGTTTAAAGCAGAGGCTCGTTCCTACCTTTGGCCTCCTCTGTTTATGGACGTGTTTTACCTAATGATCAGGAGATAGACTCAGAATAACCTGGCTGTCCTATGCGACACGTGTAAATGAGAAACACTCCTCAGGGTCATTTTCGATGGCTTCCCCCACTGAATTCATCTACAAGCAGACTCAGTAAGAAAGAGTTTGGGGCGAGGGGGGTCCCTCAGGCTGCCACCACTCCCCGAGGCTTTTCCACTCAGAGCTGCCAGAGGACAAATAGCAAACCTGCCTCAGCCACACATGTTGGAACCCAGAGGACCCTAAACAGACGCAAGCTGGCGCAAATCCGTCCTGACACAGTGTCACATTGGCCTGTGCAACACAAAACACCCAGAATAGCACACAAGAGGGGGGACCAGAAGGGACTCGACACCATCCAACACTGCCTCTGGCTCCACCCCAGCCTGCCTTACCATAACCCTGTGCCTTCCCTGTCCTTTCCTGTGTCTTTAATCGACACTTGCCTGGAGGAGCCCGTGATTCCAATCAAGGGAAATGATAGCTAAGATTCTGTTCGCGGCACCACTCCCCAACCAAGAGCATGTGACTCAGGAACCCGGCAGTCAGAATGCAAAGCGTGGCACGGTTCTCCCTCCATCCCTTCTTGGCCTACTCACCCCCACGGAGTCCATCTGTGGCAGGAAATGTGATGGCACTGGGACCCGAGAGCCCTGGCCTATTTGCTGGAGAAGCAAAGCCTTCCCTCCTCCCCCGTTAAAAGAAAGGAGACTGAACTAATCGAAACCTGCAAGCCTGCTGGTGGGGCTTCAGCGTGGCAGTGGTGCCAGTCAGCGGAGTGAGTAACGGCGTCGAGCTTTGCAGAAAAGGAGAGCGGGAGAGAGACAGAGACAGAAACACAAAGAGAGAGAGAGAGAGAAAGGCATTAACCTGGCCAGGAGTCACACAGGTGCCTGGAGCCCGACCGCTGGGCAGTGTCTAAGAATACAGGATCTGACTATGTGCCCCTGGAGGCCACTGTATTTCTGGGGCGGGTGATGCCGTGGTATGTGCAGAGGGTGTGCTGAGAGATGTATTTCTTATTCACAGGACTCGTGTAGTTGGCCAAGAGCCTTTAGGTGGACGATGGGGAGGCTGTTTACCCCACGCACTCCCACCGCGAGCCACAGGCGGTGGCTTTGGCAGAGTGGACGTATGAGCACTGGGCTGCCACATGGAGAGCGATAGCAGTGCGCTCTGTGGTTCACAGAAAGGCTGCCCTGGGCTGAGCTGGCCGCTCGGAAGCCACGCATAGCCTTTTAAGGCTCTTCCAGGCCTCACTGCACCTCAGGTTTGTGATAAGCATCTTAAATGTGCAGGTGCTCTCTCCTGAAGCTGGTTAGCTTGGACTCCTGGGACTTAAAAGCCTTTAGAAATGGGGGGCTGTGCCATGACTGTCATCTGGCTCACAGGCAGGTGTGAGGAAAAGAGAGGAACAAGCAGAGGAAGGCCTGGCAGGAGACCCTCAGGAGAAGGCCCTGGTGATAGGGGCTGTGCCCACCGGGGGGTACAATGCAGCAGGACGCAAACTGGTGGCATGCACTATCGCCTTAGGAAATATGCCATCTCTGGAGCGTTTCTGACTTAAACTGGGAGGATATTTATAACCCCTAATTCAGAAGACCCGGTCTGCCAGTTGTCAAATCCTGGCCCACATGCGTCTGAGAGAGAGTTACTGTGAGCACAGGTAAGATAGACGTGGCCCATCCTGCAAGCCCAAGCCCACCTCTGCACGGGAGTGAGTTTTGAGTTGAAGTGTGGTCTTTACCTGAAATACGCCTGGGCACGTCGGTGATGGCAGGGAGCCCGGTGCCCCGTGTGGAAGACAGCGGGGTGGTGGAGTGAATGGACGGGGAAGTCATCTGGCTCAGGTAGGAGGGGTAAGACTGGTCATAGGACCACGGTGGGGAAGACTGTGCCTGCCTGGGGTCTGGAAAAAGAAAAAAATCTTTAGTATACCAGCTGCTGGGACCTTAAAACACACAACCCAAACAGTATAAAACACACACACACACACACACACACACACACGGTCTATTTATTCCCTACAACCCCATCCCCTCAGGCCCTATATAGCACAAAGCTAGACAGACTTTAGGTGTCAAAAAAAGCAACAAAATGAATCACAGGGAAGGACTATTTGTCTCTCACATAAACATGTCTACTTCGAAAGCCTAATAGTCATTAGAAAACAATCTGCTTCAGTTATCTTTGCAAAGCTGAATTCCATTTTACTTGCTTTCTGTACTTTACTCCAGTGAACATGTACTACTTATTTCTTTTAACGTTTAAAAATTCTTTGAACAATGAACTTAGTGAAGGAACAGGCAGACTGCTGCCTTATATGCGCTGTACCCAGCTACTCTTTCAGGCATGCTTTTGGCTTTCATCGTGTGTGATGCCACCATGTTAGCACGGCTCACTTTCTTCCCAGGCCGGTCGGTGGGATGTCACTTGCTAGCACGGAGTTGGGGGCAGAGATGAGAACAGGGTGGGCAGCATGTGAGAAGAACAGAATGGAGGGGAGCTCATGGTAAAATTACTCCAGAAAATAACCTTTACAAAAAGGCAAAACTTAACTTCAAAGTCAACTACTATGAAGAACTGAAAAGCTTCATCACCATCCAGACAATAAGAAAAATGATCCAAAACAGGAGAACAGGGACATGTCTTTAAACCTATTAGAATCTGTTTTAAAAAGGTGTCACGTGTTTGGAATGTGACCTAGTGTTACCTACAGTCACTGTGATAATAAAAATAACGGGCAGCCAACTTGTTAGGGTTCACTGCTGACCATCAATGCTATTTTGGGGGGTATCTTTATGGAGTTTCTTGGAGGAACAAACTCAAACCAAGGCCAAGCAGATTTATCAAGAGCTTCAGTCTACATATGAAAAAAATGTCAATTTTCTCTATGTTTCCAGGGCGGAAAAGTGTATATTTCAAACTGTTTTGTTCTTACTTGAGGGCTAATCAAACATAATCACAAGCACATTTCTCTTAACATTTTTTTTTCTAGTTTCAAACATTTTTGTTAATTTTTAAAATGTTTGTTAATTTCTAAAATTCTAATATAGCAGGCCATTCGCAAGACAGCGTTATATATTAGAATATCTATGGATTTTGGAATGTTCAGAATTAGGTTCAGGCTCTGAAACTTCTACTTTCTAACTGTAATCTTGGGTTAATAACTCAGTGACTCTGAGCCTCAGTTTCCTCATCTGTAAAAGGGGTAGAGGAACAATAATATCTAAATCACAGGGATGTGATGATTACAGGAGAAAACTATGAGTAGAGGACTAGCATAGGAGGCACTCCGTAAGTATTAATTTTTCTCTTTAAAAAAAAAAACTCTTTGTAACACTAGGGTAGTTCCATGGTTAAAACACATCTTCATTGGAGTTAATAAATTTGCAATAGGTTTTAAATTATGCCTACATCACCTGTCAGCCTCTGGATATGAAAGGCTTATTTTTCAAAAACTATTAAAATATTTGGATAGTCAATTAAAGTTTATTTCTTAAAAAATGAGAATAACAAGACATAGGTTTTTCTGAGATGATTCCTCTTTTTAAATACTTCAAGTTTTTCTCTACAAAGTCATCTAGTTTCAGCTATTTCTTGTTTATTTGTTCAATTCAGAAACAATTTATTTAAAGACTGTCTAAATAGGACATACTTTTCTTGACTCAAAATAATTAAACACATCTGGATATTTATCTGATATTTACTCTACCAACAAATATATAGAAAAATTCATCCTTATTCCATTTTCAGAAACATTTTTACCTGAGTTTGCAATTTGAATAAAAGTATATTAGTGTAAATGGTGACCATAAACTTTTCCTTCAGAAATCTAAAGGATACTTGGTCGTTAAAGTAATGAACCTTTGTACTTTAAAATGTTCAAGGCTGAGATTGTATAGATTGGCAGCATTTCAAATCTGAGTGAGTGGTCCTTGTTATATATCTGATACTGACTTCCTTGCTTTAACCGTTAATGTAATTCACTATTCAGAGAAATGGGAAATGATCTTCAGATGGGAAAAGACACATTCCTTACAGCACCAGAAGCAACATTTTCAATAGACACAAGGGTCAGGAACCACAGAGCTGAGTTGGGCACAGAGGGACTCATATTTGGGTTTGAGTTCTACTCTAACGTCACCAGATGACTTCCTGAGCAAAGCAGTGTGGCCTGAGTGTCCATTCCTCACCTGTGACATGTAGTCACCAGTAGTATTGGGGTTCCATGCCCCCAAATAGGGAAAAAAATACAAAGAAATGTAAAGAGTGACTAAAATTATTAAAGTTAAACATATCACAAAGAAATTGGGGAACTTAACTTGGATGTAAGATACAGCCTTTCTCTTTAAAAAAAAACAAAACAAAAACAAAACTCTTGGTGACACAGGGATAGTTCCATGGTTAAAACAAGTCTGCAGTGGAGTTAATACATTTGCTATAGGTTTAAAGCTATTCCCACATCACCCAGGCCTCCTTGTGCAGAAAGGCAGCCCAGTGCCAGGAAAACAAGTGAAGAGAGGATCCAAGGCGGAGTCCAGCAGGTTTAATAATATCATCTCAGAGCGTTGTGTAAGCATTAAATAATACAGAGTGGGTGCAAACCCTCACTATAAGCTGTATGACCTCAGCTGTGTCATCATGCGCTCTGTACCTCAGTTTCCCCGTGTGGAAAACGAGGCAGCACAATATGGTAGAGCGAATACGGCAAGGGGAGTTATGTGTATGTGGCTAGGCAGAGCTCCCCACTGCACTAACCAAGGCACTTAAACTTTGGGTGCCTCAATGGCTCATCTGGAATAATGATACTTATTAGGGTTGCTGTGAGCAGTACATGAACTAGGCCTTACATGATAAGTCATCTGATACTCCTGGCAATATTAAGTGTATAGTATCTAGAAGTGATTATTGCCCTCTGAAAAATGAATATAATAATAACTACTATCATTCTGTTTACAAAATTAGATGAGATAATATAAGTAAAACATTTGAGTAACTGGAAAGTGGTATACTGAAACTTATTCTCTTTAGGAGGCACATCATCAAGGCCCTGCTGTGTGATTTGGGGTGTGTTTCTCAAAGTTGCTGAGCTTTAATCTCCTCATCTGTAAAACAGGTTTGACAATGTTATCTCAGAGAGTTGTGTAAGCATTAAATAATATAGAGTGGGTGCAAATCATCATTATTCTTCAAAAATTTAAAAATCTGACTCTAAACTATGCAGTGTGGCTGGGTTGCCTAGTGTTATTCGTGAAGATTTCCAAGGACACATTCAGCATAATCGGGTATAACGCCTGTCACACAGTAGGTACTCAATAAACCCCCAGGGAATGACTTTCCAAGGTGGCTTGAGAGTGAATAATGGAATTTTACAAGAAGTAGTAGTCATTTTCTAACTTCCCCTATAAAAGCAGTTGTGTCAGTGAGGTTTTAGCTTCTACATAAACTTCCTGCCAGAACAGTCTATTAAAGGATAGTTTTACTTAGTGGGGGTCCTTCCTGAAGATAGCCAAGATTAGCCAAAATAACTTCTCACTATCCCTAAACAACTGAGAAGATCTCGCTGCGTTTTGGGGTGCTTTGTCTCTCAGAGGGCAGGCTGCAGTCCAGCCAATCTCTTTCAAGGCCACCATCACCATCCTAAGATTCTATAATAATGACCTACTTAAGAAGAGAGCGTTACTAAAGAAAAATAGAACACAAGAGCTGCCACGTGGAGATCACTAGATTTGAGTATAAGTAATTTTAAAAGCGACAGCAATCTTTTAAAAAAAATGTTTTTCAATTACAGTTGACATAAAATATAACATTCATTTCAGATGTACAATATAGTGATTAGACATTATATAACTTACAAAGTGATCCCCCCAATAAGTCTAGTACCCAATTGACACCACATACAGTTATTACAATATTACTGACTATATTCCCTGTGTGGGATGGCAATCTTAACAAACACATAATGGTTTCTAAAGACCCTAGGCCTTCCCTAATATCCTGTGAAGGAACCATTAGTCATCAATCCTAGCTCCACCATTTCTGGCCTGGGTGATCTTGGACAAATTATATAACCTACCTGAGCTTCAAGCTTCCTAATCTGTGTCATGGAGATAGACCTCCCCACTAAGGTTGCTATGAATGAGATGATGTAATAACAAACTTAGCACATGGAAAGAACTCAATAAATGTTCCCCACTGTTAAAACTTACACCTTTACTGAACCTTCATTCTGTATTTAGGTTTCCAGCCCATGAACTCTAACTCTAGCAGAGGACAATTACTAGGAAGCTTGCTATAGTTTTGAAGTTCACTATTTGGAGAATATATCTGTGTTAGTCACGTCGTACCCACTGCAATCATTTAACCTTAATCACGTTCTTTCTTAGTCTTGGTTTCTCCAAGACCAAGAAATCTTCATCTCTTTTAGTGCATTTTCTAAGACTGTACACTTTAACTTTTTTCAAAATGTTAGGGGAGAAAAAATGGCTCTAAAATACCTTGACTTGCAAATGCCCGATCACCAAGAAAGTAGAATTCTGTTATAAATATATGATTATAGCGCATTTGCTTTGTTGTACCAATGATTCATGCTTACAGAGAGAAAATTCACCTCAACCTGATCTCATAAAGGATTTCTGATCTCAACTTCCTGAAGAAACCTGAGACTTCTGAGATTCACTCTTAACTTGGATGAGTCAGAGCAGGTGACAGATGTTTTTTAAGCATCACCAGTCAATCCCAAGGTCATTAATAGGAAGGAGTGCAGGGCCCAGCTCTGAGAAAAACCTACTGATTAACCACTAACAAACCAGAAACTGTCTTCATCTCAACCTCAGGCCCCACAGAGCCAGTATAATCCACTCTTTCACTCTGCCCATCCAGAGTTACATTGAGTAGTTTGTCTTCTCCAGCCGGCAGAAATATGGAGGGCACACCATGACTTACCACTCCAACCTAAAAGAATATTCTTGATTTTTGTGTCTCAGAGGATAGAGCAGCCAATCATAGTCTTGATGCTACTAGTACATCCTGGTGGCTTTCATTAACTATAAGCACCCATACATTTTGAAAGGATAACTGAAATTTTCAAAAGAGATGAAAACTGCTGTTAAACTTTAAGTATGTTTATGGTGTTTTATAAACTGTAATTCATTGTTTTTACATGGCAATCTTCAGAAACAGTATCAATGCTATTTTTATTACTATCCTATAGAGATTCAAATATGACATTTTAAAAACAAAACCCTTGGTGTTATGTGCACATATACTAGTCCTTGGGAAATCTGCAATATTAAATGCCACATGAGCATTTCAGTAGGACTCCACCCCTATTTCTCCCCAAACTTCTCTCCTAGCACCTAAAAAGGGGGATTTAGGGGAAGTTGAACTGTAACAAACAGAGAAAAAATCAGGTCTTTCCTATGTTATGGGCCTGCTGTCTCACAGGCAGGATGTGACTAATCAACATGACTAAATGGGAAAGAAGAGAAAGAAGCAGTAAGGAGCTTAGAGATAAAACAAATGAGAAAACAGTCCCCAGTTCTACCTGTGAACGCATGCTAAGAACTACCACTGGGCATGGAAGGGCAGGCACTTCATTTAACACCTCAAATCTGCAACAGCACACTTCCCAAAGAAACCGTGGCTTCCTCCGTAAGAACAGACCAAACCTAGCTACTAAGAGTTCAACTTAAAGAAAAAGCAAACAGTCATTTGATATAAGGAATCCCTTCAGCAATCATTCCAACTGAGGCAGAGTCTGTCAGAGATACTGCTACTCTTAAAACTGCATGGGACCACCCCACACGGCTGGTATTCTGAAAGGACACCGAAGTCCAGAGCCTGCGGGCACTTGGCAGTTTCCCTACTCACTAAGTGGCGGGCAAGGGTCTGATTAGCTATCCCTGTCTCATCTACAAAGTACAAATGGTCACCACTGCCACACGAACAGGACTTTTGAGGGGGAAATTTTTTGCATGTTGTTCTGGTGAATCAGCAAATCATCTGCTTTTGTTGAGATAAACAGCTCCTGGATGCCCACATGGCAGTGTGATGTGTAAGAGACAGATAAGAAACAGAAGATATTTCTTGCCTTGAAAAAAAATCTCACACAACCAGTTGGGGAAGTAAGACTAATAGATGTAAAACAATGAATTCAAAACGTTCAAAGCATCTACTTGTGTCTTTAAAAAAGCTGTGACGATAGAGATGAACAGAACATCAATGTCAGGGTGGACTTTGTATGTTCTCCCTCTAAGGTGGTGTTCCTTCGGCTTAGGCTGCCTGGAGATTGGTGGCATCTGCTTTCCATTCTCTAAACCTCCAAAGCATAACAGCACAGACGGCAACATGCCCAGGGGTTGCTCAAAGATGCTAACTGGGGGGGGGGGGGGGGTCCCACCTCTCAAGTTGTCTTTGCATAAATGGAGATGACAGTTTACTTCCTCCTGTGGGTATGAGGAGAGCAAGCTCTCTTCTCTGGGTTGGACTAGAGCTTCTGAAGGTTATAACTGGTCTGGGGAAAAGGAAGGAGTGGCTGGGCATTTTCTGAAGTGATATGCAAAGAGTCATGGGCTCTACGAGCAGCCATACTTGCAAATGACTGAAAAGCTACATTTCATGTCTGCATAATTGAACTCCAAACACCTGGGCTCATAATAAGAGAGGAATGGGAAGGGCAGATGGTTAGGGAAAAAAGGCATACTAGGAAATGAACTGACTCTGGGAAAACTTTCTTAATAAGTTTGAAGGGTAGGAGCGGGGGGTACAGTGGTCAGAGAGCTTTATAGAGGCCCAGTGAAAGGTATGTGTAGAAACTCGGTGGTGGATCCAAGCAGGCCCCCTTTTGAAAATACTTCGGTTAAACGTGTGAAGAAGGGCCTGCCTTCCTCAGGATCACTCACAACGAGGCACGGTGGACACGGTGCTGAACTCCATGCAGAGACGGGAGGAAACAAGTGAACACGGCAGAGCCCGCACCAGCACCCAGAGGCTGCTTCCTGTTTGTGCTGCCAGCAGGCTCTGAGTAGTGTGATTTCTGCCCAAGCTCAGTGTGCCTACAGTGAGCTCCTGCTGCACTTGGGGAGCAGGGCGCAACTGGAGAGATCCACATCGCCCCTTCTTATCCTCCACCCCTGTGTTTCTCTTAATCAGCACTCAGATCAGGCTCTGTAGACCTCAACTATTTCTTGAGAAAACTGGGGTATTTATAGTGAACAGAGTCTCATAGTTTAAGATCATGTCTCTCAATTGCTACCAGGGTCAAGTAAAGTCAATACTATTGACAGAGAGAGGCAGAGTTAGTTTCCCATCCTCAACTACTCCTGTCATATTACTGCCATTCATAATATATACTCACATTCACATGGACATGAATTCCCATTTCAACACAACTTAGACTAAATACTAAATGTTAAAGTCCACGTCTTCTCTAATAACCTTTTTAGCTAGACTGGATTTTTCAGTGAACTTTCTCAAACTGACCAAGGTGGCTCCCAGAATCATTTGGCAGAAAACCAACCCAACTGAGTCACAGAACGTTAAACTGAAATTTGAGGGGGGAAACAGCAAACTGGGTAAAACTGCATGCTATGTAGGGTATACCAGGCATGACAAGAGATTATGAGAAGAGAAACTTAGGAGACAATCGCAGGGAAGAGAATGAGAAGTGATAAGTATAGCCTAACACATCATAGCCTGTAACAAAATGCTCAAAGTAAAACCAGAAGGAAGTTGGACTATGAGGACAAGATAATGAGAAGCGCCTTTTAAGTTTCTCCAACCTTTGGCTGAATGGAACTCATAACTCTCTTACAGAAAATGAAGGGGTTTCTTTAAATTTAAAAGGAAAACCTAATAGAAGAAACAAGAGGTTATATCACATGTCACACTTAACCTGGTTTGAGCCTTGGCCTACCCTGGATCTCAGAAGTAAAGCCAGCAAGTGGGGACTAAGCTACACACAGGTAGAACCAGAACTTGAGATACAACTGGGACGTGAGACTGGCCAATGGAAGTGACTCTTAGTTCAAATCACAGTATTGAAATGGGCATAATAAATTCTGGTTCAAATCACTTTGATATCAACATCTAAGGTGTTAAAGAAGGTCCCAAGCTTGGTGAGTCCTGCTATTGGATAGATGATGGTGCCCACGGTTCTAAGAGTTATCTCCCAGTCATTCACCCATTCATTCAAACGAAATTTATTTTGCACCTACCTGGTACTGTGCTTGGCACTAGGGATATTAATGCCCTCATAGAGTTTTCAGTTTGGCAGGTGAGACTGACAATAACCAACTAATTATGCAACTGTGATAAATGGGGAAAATGAGATATCCTTGGCACCAGAAGAATGTACAGTGGGGGACTCCAACCACTTCTGGGAGTCAGGGGAGGTTTCTCTAAAGATGTAATGATTAAGCCAAGAGCTGAATGGCAAGCTGAAGTCTAGTAGACAAGTAGATGAGGGACAGGAGAACTTAAGGAAAAGCAAACAGCATGTATCAAGTTCCTGGGACTGAGGCAGCATAGTTTGAGAAAGCCAGTTTGGTTAGATTACTGACACTGGGTTCAAAATAGTGTGACATGAGACTGGGAGAGCAGGCAGAGAGGAGCCAGACTATGCAGAACCTGCTGGGCCACACTGAGGTGCAATGAAAGGTCGCTGAGGTGTTTTGAAGTATGGCGTGACATAATCAGACATGCAGGTTTAAAATCTCCCTCTGACAGCATCATAATAGAAACAGGGCAGAAGTCCAGTACAGGACTGGGCACACAGGGAAGGATGTGGAGGGAAAACAGCAGTAGAAATGGACACAAAGGTGGTGCCCTCGGGAAACCGAGAAGTAGCTGAGGGCACTTAGCTGCCCCCACACATCATCTGACCTTGAAAATGAGGCTCCTGAGACGCCCCTGGGTGGATCAGGATTGACTCTGGATGAGCAAGGTAAGCCTGGGGTAATTGGCCTTGGGCCTGCAGCACTGGTACATTCTGGTTCAGGGGTAACGCCTGGACACCTGGACATTTAACGAGCTCCCCAGGTGATACTAATGTGCAACAAAGTTTGAGAACAACCAACATCATTTTTACGGATGACAGTTATAGAGGAAAATTACCCAACACTGTTTTCGATGTAATCTTCCCTATCAAGAATGTTTTTCAAATAGAAAGAGCAGAACAAACATGCTAAAGAGGAAATTAAGGCCCAAGAGAGGTAAGGAGATAAGGGAGAGCAATTTGCTCCTTTTAAAGCATTCAAGTTTCTCCTCCAAGATGAATGATACCCCACAGTATTGCAAGAATTTGTGGCAACTAGTCGGCAAATGGCTTCTAGTTGACAGAGCACGGTCAACATCAGCCTAGCTGGTTTCTACTGGATGCATATTGCTTTCGAATGATCATAAAGTTTAAAAATTTTAGGTTGAACCAGCCTAAGCTGAGGACCATCTGCAGTTGTTTTGGAGCCATTTTTGTTATTGACTTGCTTGCAGTCCAATAACAATCCTCAAGTCCATTTCAGTAGTCTGTGTACCATGAACTTTTCACCTTCATCTCCTACCCTTTGTGACTATTGGGAAGCAGAAGGGGTTCACTAAAACTTGCTTCCTAGGATTAATAAGGCAACAGATTAAGAGCAAGCTCACCTGTCTATTGTGCATGTTATCCCAAGCAAGATAATGCCTTATCTCTAATGTGATTTAGAGCTAGTTAAAAGGCCACCCAGAAAATAGCCGTTAATGTGGATCAGGGTCCGCTTTGAGAGAGGTACACAGGCATTCCCTCATTAATGCCCTCATTAATATCTTATGCCAAGAATATTATAGTCCTAATTATGTCCAGCATCTTCATCACAGTCTTGAAGAACAAAAGCAGCCTGTCTTAGCTTCAAGGTGAGACAAAGTGGTAAGGACTAGCCAGCACTCTGGATGAAGCATCAGAGCCACAAAATAACCCTACCAGGTAGAAAGAGGAGGTGAAAGTGCCATAATGAAACTGAGTAAGAACAAAAGTACAGAGCTGCGTCTGGTCAGCTCCCAGACAGGACGGGGGAAGCCTGGGATGCTTTAACAGAGCACTGCCCTCAGCCTTTCCATCAGATGCTCCTACTTCCCACCTGAACAGTAACTTGGGTTTGCCCAGTTCTTTCCTCTAACCGTTTCATTTGGCTGCTGCTCATCCTCCAAAGCCACAGAATGAGCCAACTTCTCTTCAGAAGTTCTTCCATCTTTATCATAACCTACACATTTCCAGAACGTTCCCTCATGTTGGTACCTGGCTCAACATCTTCCTGGTTCCCCTGACTTGTACCAAGTCCTAGGAGAAACTGTCATTCCCACTGATGACCCACCACACCAGAGCCCACTCCTGTTCACAGGCTGTGACCACGACAGGAGAATATCACATAACTGAGCTGACTGGCTCCCCCAATTATCTCTCTCTTTAGCTGGGTCCTCAGTGCTGCTCAACCAAAGCCATTTTCCTTTCACACCGTTCACCTTGGTGACAGTTCCAAACGTGTTATTATTCTCAACCTTTTCCCCCACATCCTCCCAAGCTCCTCACCTGACCCACCCTGTCAGGTTTCACCTCCCTGGGACCCTGATTTCTAGTTTCAGAAATCTCCTGGTGCCTACATTTTCTTATTCCCTAACCAGGGCTCACAATACTGACCCTTCTGTAATGGCTGTCTTTTCCAGCTGTTTTTAAACAGTTAAAAAGCAAATCCTTAGCAAAATAAACAAAGCCCTAGAAAGAATCTTATAGCCTTAACTGGGGGTAGTGCTACACAATTATATTCCTGGAATATTTCTGTATAAACTGAAGTGTGAAAAAAAATGAATGAAAATACTTTTTAAACTGATGCTATTTGTAAAACATTGTTGTTGCTTTTAATGCTGCAGAGTACAATATACACCAGCTCTCTGTTTGAAGCCCTGGGTGCCCACCCATGTTTAAATATCAAAATATACCACCACAGTGTCTATTATACCAAATCGCATGCCTAACTTGCCCCTGGGCTAGCCCTGTAGATGGCATATTTCACTCAGAGTCAGCCCCCTATTGTGATCATTGTGCCCACAGTCCAAAGCAAAAGGTAAAAGGGGGTGAGAGAGGTCCTGAGGCAACTAATAGAAAGAAAAGATAGGCATACATGTGTGCACACACTTACATACACACACATGTTTGTAAAGCTGTAACTAAATATACAGCTAAAATGAGAAAGATGACGCTTTGGAAAAGAATGAGAGAAAGAAACTGTCCTCTGGGCAGAGACCTAAGGGCAGGCTAGAAATGGAGACATTAGTGAGACATTATGTAGGAAATGGAGCCTTATCCCAATTAGATATTAACGATGCATATCCTATTCCAGATAGGGGAAGATTATAAAGGCAAGTTTTTGGAACTCAAGAAATTAATTTTTCTTGGAACATGGCCCCTCTGTTTCTTCTGGAAGCACAATAAAACCAAAGCATCTCTGGTTAATAGGGAGATCCCGGCTGCCAGAAGACAGAGACCTATAAGAAACTGATCTACGATGCTGCTAACCGGTGAAGCAATAATATGACAAGTGACCACCAGGCCTTCAGGGTCTTACTGAGCTTTATTCCTCAAAGCCAGCACAGGCAGGACATGAACGCTGCTCTCCCTCCCAAGGTGGCTGCCACAGCTGCACAGATGTGAAACAGTGCTTACACACAGGATCTGCGCCATTTTTTCACAAAGATCGGAACCAGCATCTCCACGAAAGACACTGCCAGATCACACATGTGTATGGCAGCAGCAAATTTACTTGGCTATCCTGCCCAAGAGATCTGAAAGGAAGAAGACAGGACAAGACTTTCCAGTAACTTCAGAAATTAAAACACAGCACCACCAACGTAGAAGAAGAGTACTTCTAACAACCTGCCTTTGAGCGTGGCTATTTCAGTTCCTCAAGACACAGATGGCTACAGGTGAGTAGGACCACAGTGGTCATAAAGCATAAGACCTCACTTAATTCCCACTCTCCACCTCCTACAATCCTCCGCACTGTCGGCACCTGCGATCACTCTTCCTGCTCACAGCCACTGAGCCTCTCAGGGGTTCCTTCTCCTTCCCATTCAGAGCCACACCACCCAGCCCCCGCCCACTGCGCCTCCCAACTTGTTTCACATTAAAGAATCATGTGGCTACTCGGCACTTGAATAAAACGGTCATTTGAAACACATACTACTTAGCCGTGCCTTCCTACTTCTGAAAGGATTACACTAACAAATGTATCTGTGCAAGCAGAGTGGGCTCAGGCCTAGGACAGCGAGACACACATGCAGCCCCGGCCGAACTGAGATTAATAACCATTAATAACCATGTTATTAATGGCTGAGATCCTCTCAATGCTCAGAGGAGGAGCATTGTTTGCCAAGGGCAGACAGAATCAGACTGAAGCTGGTGGGAACCACTATTTGGCCAGGTGACTGCTAATAAGATTGTCATTCTACATGTTGTCTAGCAAGTTGTTTTTCAAGATATTCCTAAAAATGTTACCTTGAATATATATATATATATATATACTCAAAAATATATAATCATTAAAATGATTAGATTGCATTTTAAAGTATAATTCAGATACTCCTAATGCATCCTTTTAATAGAAATATTGTCTCTAAGGATCTTAAGTAATATTCAATGGAGAGAAGGAAAAGAAATTAGTCCCTTAAGATGCATGTCACTTAGACTGTTAGCAACATGCCTGGATGAGGGTGACTGCCTGCCAAGAACCTGGAACTCACAGTCAAGTGTAACAGCTGATGAGGCCTTCAGCAAGCCATTTCTCAGAAAAACAATTCCTCCCGCCTGCAAAATATGTGCTTTTCAGAATAAGGCTTTAATAAAAGCTCCAGGTAAAACCATGTTATTAATGGTAAAGAGCTGCATAAATGAAAGTTGTTAGGTACTGAAGTGGGAGGAAACAGAGTCTGGATAGAAATACGTGTCAGCTTCCCAAGGGCACATGGTGGTGAAGAACTATGTGGATCTGAAGTTAATTCCTGTATTACCACTTACTAGAGGTAAGTGGAACCTTGGGCAAGTGTTTTAGCTTCTCTGAGCCTCAGTTTTCATCACAAAGCCACCCATCTCATAGAGCTGCTATGAGGTATGTCAGTTAACCCCATTAGAACAACGTCTGGCACAAGGCACACATTCAGTAAATGCTAGCTAATGGTAATTCAACCAAATAGGTACTAGAAAAATATTAGGGCTACAATAATAATGAGTCACACTTCCTGAAGAAGTTAATGACCTGTTCATTCATTCAACACCAAACCAAAGTCACCAAGCAGAGGCACTATATGAGACACTGGAGATACAGAGATAAACAAAACATGGCGCTAGACTTTGAAAGTTCAAAGTCTGATGGAGGAGACAGACGTGTAAACAAATAACTGTCATCCACAGACAGTGGTATGGAAAACTGAGACTCAGCTCAGGTTGGAAGAGGCCTGGCAGAGGTGCCAGCATTTGATCTGAGTTTTGAAAAAAGAAAAGAAATGCTACCATCCTCAACAATCTCCTGGGCTACTGCAGTAGCTGTCTACATGATGGCCCTGCTTCTACCATTGTCCCCTAATGATCTGTCCTTCACATAGCATCCAAAGCGGTTTTTTTAAAAAAAAAACAAAAAACATATAATATTCTCTTGCTTCACATCCTTCAATAGGATGTGTAATCAGGACAACCCAAGCTCCCTATCAAGGCCTTAAAAGCTCTCTATAATCTGGCTCCTGCCTGCCTTTCTGTATCATTCCCTTTGTTTGCTACTTCCCCCCTACACTGACCTTCCTGTCCCATGAACGCCACATTCATTCCTTCCTGAGAGCCTTTGGACGAGCTTCTCACTGCCTGAAGCGTGTGCTCACAGGTCTTCAAAGCTCTTCAACGATCCCTTTCCCAACTTTCTAATCAAAATTAGCTTCTTCCCTTCCTAAACTGCTATCGCATTACCCTCGTTCATTTTCTCAAAGCATTCACCATCGTCTAAAATTGTCTTGTGTGTATGCTTATTTGCCCATTTACTGACTATCTGACTAAAATGTAAGCTCCTGGTGAGCAGAAACTCTCCATCTTGTTCACTTGAATAACAGAATAGCAGAACGCTCCGCCCAAAGGTTAGATGACTGTCCCAATCCCCCAAACCCAACGGCCTGAGGCACCTCTCCTTTAGGTGCAGTCCGCCCATGCAGACAGCACTGAGTCTGAAGCAGGGATTATCCTGAGCAATATCTCCTAGCACACTGTCCCTGCTCTACTGCCATAACCACATTCTGAACCCAAAGAGGGAGACATTTGTGACAGACTAGGTGTTACCTAGCACCCAGAGACAGGCACCAGATGTCTGAAAGATTAAAAAAAAAAAAAGGTACAGAGGAAGCAACTTCCTCAGGAAGCTGTGAGGAGGCCCTGGGCCCTCAGGCAGAACATCAGCCACTGAAGACCGCAGCAGAGTGACACCAGCAGACCAACACCGTGAGGATGCCCACCCCCCACACAGCTCGACCCGTGGCCCTAGAATTGCAAGAGGCACCGGAGAACACTAATATGAAACACTGAGTGCCTATGACTCACTTTATGGTTTCTAATTTCATTTTGCTCTTCTGGGAGTTTGACTTGCCCTTTATGTTGGCAAGTGCGAGAACTAGTGGTGACTATACAACCATGATTGTTATCTTCAGTTTTGAGGTAAGAGCTTGAGATATCAAGAGAGCCAAGACATTGAGAGCGAACTGGGCCCTTTCTATTACAAATGTCTTTATCCAAAGGATTACATGAAATAAAATGCAGGTGTGGCACATTACAAAGAAGTTATAAAATTCATTATAGGTAAGGCTCTTAGGTAGAACTTAAATTTAATCATGCAATTATGTAGATCCCAAAGTAGAACGCTTCCAAATGGTTTAACCCTGTAAGTGCTACATTGAAATGTGATTTTTCCCGTTATTGTTCATCACCAGGGAACAGTGACACCCTGGGACAGGAAATTAGAAAGAACAGTTAATGCTAACAAGGCATGATAGTCCAGCCCTTCTTGCACTGGTTGCTTCTCATCTAAACTTTTTTCCGTTCAATATTTAATGAGATGCTACCATTGCACTAGGAACAACATAAAATAAATCCCTCTAATAAACCCCTCAAAGAATTTATAATCTAGCAGGGCAGAAGAAAGCAAATTCACAGAAGCTATGAAATAAGGCAATCTCAGTTTAGAGGCTGGATAGGCAGCCTTCTAGAGGAAGTTCTGGGACTCTTTCCTGAGGAAAATGACAGTGACCTAGAAGATGGGTGGATGTTGCCAGCACAGAGACCACCGTAGATAGGACAGCCTCAGTAAGGGGATACAGAGAGAAGACTGTGGACTCAAGAAACAACAATCTTATAGTCTGGGGCACAGAAAGTTGAAGTCTAATCTCTAGCCCTAACTGGTTTGGCTCAGTGAATACAGTGTTGGCCCACAGACTGAAGGATCCCGGGTTCAATTCCTGGCAAGGGCATGTACCTTGGTTGCAAGCTCAATCTCCGGCCAGGGTCAAGGTGCCTGCAGGAGGCAACCAATCGATGTGTCTCTCTCACATCAATGTTTCTCTCTCTGTGTCTCCCTCCCTCCCTTACACTCTCTCTAAAAATCAATGGAAAAATATCTTTGGATGAGGATTAACAACAACAATAAAGTCTAGACTCTAATTTTCTTCTCTTCCTCATATTACCTCAGACCCAATTCTCAATATGTGTGTGGTAGGCTCTAAATCATATTTATTCAATAAATTAAAAAATTAATCCAGAGAGAAAATAATGAAATCTATTCAATTTACTTTAAAGTGGCCGCTGCAATGGGTATTCTTGGGCCATGGTACAACTCTTCATGGTAGAAATCTTTGGTTATGGGCAGATACTTGTATTGTCTCATTAACAATATGGGAGCATTTAAGGAGAGTGGGTAAGGGTGTGAATCTTCAAATTTGGAAAGTTTGAGAAAGTTGTTGGGCCCAATACTTTGTGGATGTTAAAAAAAAATGAGGAAGACTTGTCTATAAATCAATTCTACTATGCTGCAACCCCCCACACACAGAGTCTAAGGATTACTATAAACACAAAAGGCCAGGTATCATGAACCTTAATCAGTGATCCAAAATTCACTGCTTTAAATGCGGCAGCACCTGTAGCTATAAGCTTCAAATTCACATTGCTCTGGGGTGTGTCCTCTTGTTTCATAAAGTGTAAATTTCACCCCTGCATTTTTATCCAGGACACATGCTAGTGAACACATTAACTTTTTCATCCTGCATACTGACACTTAGAGGTTTATGAGGTTAAGACATGGCAGTTCTTCACAGCGTTCTAATGTTCTTCCCTGATGCGGATACCTGGTTCTCCCCAGTGTTCAGACATTTCATCCTTATAATTCTATATTTTTTTAAAAATAGATACTCAGGCATCCTCATATATTCAGACTAATATTCATATACCCACAGTAACGTACTCTAAGTAAATATCCCAGGGGACATATACCTTATAGATACCTAATATATACTTAATATGAGCAGAAGAGAAGGGAAGAGAGGTCATTTAATTTATAAACAATTATGTTTATAGACCACTAAGCCACTCAAACCTAACCACGATAGACAAAAACCTAATCATTAAAAAATATCCATTGAGAGTTTATTGTGTATTTTGTTTTGAGTTATTTTCCCCTCTATATTCTAGGCCACCTCTGCCAACAATAGCAATGAGATTACATGTAGACTTGCTTTCAGCTCTCAATACTTATGAGCTGCAAATGAAAGCTCTACGATGGTTGACATACTCTCTTGTCAGCATGACGTAAAAGCAAGCAGAATAGTCCTACCATTAAGTGGGGACGGGGCAAAAAAAGGTGGGTATCTTAATGCACTAACTGTGAATTAGTCTGTATGCAATGCTGATGCTAACTTTTAAGAATAAGGGTGAAGTAAGCAGCTTACTAGAATGTAAAAGAGAAATGTCGCTGGAAGAACCAGAGCTAAATGTGAATCAGAAGTAAATTCTGTGCCAATGAGCTGTTCGTTGACCTTGCCTTATAACCACCAATCAAGGCTTCCTGTTAGCCCTGGGCGATTTTCAAGAAAACTTAATGAAATACTTATACATCCAAGAAACTTAAGCCCAAACCTGAGACAGTAACTAATTTTCTAAGAGTGAGGGTGTGATGGTATCCCCTGCACCACGTGGACACAATACAGAAACTTGTAACAAACATTCTCCCAGAGATGACAGTCATTACCATTCCACCAGTGTGCAGACTGACACGGCTACAGCAGAAACTTCACCCACATTTCATCCCAAAGTTAGTAAAGACTGGAATCTGGTTGTTGTGTGTTTTTTTTAATTTAAAAAACAAGGTCAGCGCCTTCAAGTTTGATTCTTGAATAGTAAGCCATTTCATCGCGCCAGGAGTTTTGAAGTGAACACATCTCATCTGTAGCCCCTCACCCCCAGCCTACCAGAGTCTGCGCAAGTGAACCTATGAGTCTGTCTTACCTGTAATCTGACTCTGTCCTTGTGGATTAAAAGGACTTGGTGCAGAGTTCAGGGAGGGCCGTGGGTTCTGAGGCGGGACACCTACTCTCATACTGGGATGAGGAATGCGCCCTAAATCACTGAGGCGGTCAGAGAACAAACTAGGTTTAGAGTCATCAAGCTTCTGTCTGTGCCCTGGAAACAGCAAATCATAAAATAAAAGCATATTAATTAGCTGAACAATTGACCATGCTAAATAGATATGTGAACATACATACTGAGGGTTTAAGCCAAGGAATTATCAATACTGGTACTCATAATGTAGTGTCTATATAAAGCCTTCCGTTTCAAATAGCTTTATCAGCATCATCTAGTGGCAAGCATTGCTAGTTCTGTTCTGTAGTGGAGAGCTGAGGTCCCAGAGGGTGACTCAGAGTCAAGCATCAGAGTGAGGCCAGGACACTGGAGCTCACGAGGGACTCTCTGGGTACCTCCTCTGCGAGGATGGGGAAGGTGAACATGCTCTGGGGTGTGTCCTCTTCTTTCATGAAGGACAAGACCTCCCTGAAAGTTCAGAGAGGCTGTGCCCTGACAGCTACTACCCCAAAGTTGGGGCAGAAACAGAGACACACACATTTGTCAAAGGGAAATTTCCATGATGACTATAGTGACTTTTTCTTTTTTCTGTTACAATTAATGTCCTACTGAGACTCTTTTTCTGAAAAATCAAAACTCAATCCTAGAACCCCTTTAAGGGGAAAAAATAGAAATATAAATAAGGAAACTCAAACTCTCAAGAGGAACCTGGATACTTTGTGAGATGTCAAAGCCTGAAAGCATGTAACAACTTGTGTTAAATCACAGCTTTTTTTATTTTAAATCTAGAACGGTGGCTTTGTAAAAGATCGAAAAATATCCTTTGGGTTACCATGTAAATGTGATAATCCATTATTTAAAAAACAAAAAATTTTGTCTCTCTTCTAGTTTATTCAAGTCTAAAATCCAAGGAAATCCTAAAATATTGGAAATGTACAAATTAAAAGATAACTAAGGTTCTAAGACTTCTTTAAAAAGACATCAAATCATACTTAGTAGAGTACAGTACTGTCTCGCTGCCACATTAGTAAAGTGTAGACCTGAACAGTGACGCTGTTGTGAACAAGTACAATAATGCCTAATACATAAACAGAAATATACTGTGGATTCTTCTTTCCATATACCAGTGATGCCCTAGCATGTTGCCCCAACATTTTAGTAAAATGTTAAGTAATTGAAGCTGATTTAAAGAGCCGTTAAGAAGACTAGAATAAGTCTTTCCCCTTTGATTAAGGGGATGAAGTTTAATATCCATAAAAGAAAAGAAAAAAAACCTTGAAGGAGGATTATTAAGGACCTTCAAGAACAGGAAGGTATATTCTATGGGCAGCAAGAACAACTCATCTTCCACTTAGAACAGGACAAGAGGACTGTATCAGGATAGGGTTAAGTTGAACATTAGAATTTCCCAACTATAAGCTGTCTTCATAAGACAAATTCCTTATTTTATTTGCCCCAAAATGTATTTTCCTGTCTCCTTTTTCATTGCCTACCCAGCCCAAAGAAAACAGATAGGAAGCCAAGGCTTGGTAATATGAGTGTAGCTGTCTCCCCAGCCAAACATGTTCCAACGAGACCCATTAACTGAAATGCACCCACCACCCTATTTCCTGCCAGTGCAAGTTTGGGGCATCTGCTATAACAGAGGGACTAAGGCTAGGAGAAAAATGATCAGAAAAATACTAGGGAAACTACCCTTTGGGTTACCATGTGAATGTGAGATTTCACATTGTTTGTTGATGGCTGTTTTCCCCACCATTTATGACTTTTTATCCAGCTTACAAATAGATTTTAGAACTCTGACGAGCTTTTAGAGATTAAACAGCTCCTAGACCCCAGCAAGTAAGGTATTCATAGATGAAGTGACTGAGCCCTACAGAGGGAAAACAACTACCCTATGGTCCTCAGATACTGACTAGCGAGGCCTGAACCAGGGTATGGTTCTTGTCTTGGTTGACTAAGTTTTCCACTCATCACGTGGCTCTACCAATGTTGGCATTCTAGTTTTTTTTCTTCCCTTCCTCTTCCAGCAGCTGTGGAGGACTGAAAAATATCCAGATCTGCAGAGTGAGACACCTAAGAACTAAGCCCTGTGAAGTGTCAAGGCTGGTTTTCAAAGCAAGTAGAAGCAGCAGCAAGGATTCAATTACAAAGTTAATAGCGCACCCATTACCCTAAACAAACTTCCATCAATACATCTTGCTGTTTCTAACTAGCTTCACGATTAGGGAATTATATAGGACTTGTCACAGTTAAATCTGTGGATTCTGTTCCTTGCAAGCATACAAAAAAGTATTGGTGTGGTGTTGATACAGCTGTAAACATTAACAAGAAAGCTTATGGAATTGTCCCTGGAAGTTATTTTTTTTAATAGGCCATATTTTTGGAATGGCAGATTCCCTGAGGGCTAAGGGGAGGGCTACATGATCTTGCATGGCTCCTTTATACAGTGGGACTTTATGTGGGCCATGGGTCACAAGAAAATTTAATAAGCTTTACCTCTGCTTTCTACAGCCTTTTCATTGGGTTTTCATGGAGACTGCATGAGATTTGAGCTCAGTATATGGATGTGTGAGCACACTTTTATTTTCTCTTAGCCTGGTGCTTCAGGGGATTAATTGGAAGTCATAGACAAAAATAAAGGACTTGAGAAGCACTTACAAGCGTGAAAAATTTAAGAGCAGGTGAAATTTTAAAAGCCTCAATGACCTTTTGGAAATTATCTTTGAAGGTGAGCTACCAAGTATCTACAGACACCCTAGAGCCGCGGTTCTCAACCTGTGGGTCGCGACCCCTTTGGCGGTAGAAAGACCCTTTCACAGGGGTCGCCTAAGACCATCCTGCATATCAGATATTTACATTACGATTCATAACAGTAGCAACATTACAGTTATGAAGTAGCAACGAAAATACTTTTATGGTTGGGTCACAACATGAGGAACTGTATTTTAAGGGCCAGAAGGTTGAGAACCACTGCTCTAGAGTAACTCAGGGGCCATCTACCTGTGGCTGCAGATATACAGAAAACACACGTTTCCCCTTGTATACGTTTGCTCCTGCACAGCCACCACAACCACAACAAATTCTTATAGGACAATGAAGAACAAAAGCTGAACAGATCCTCTGTCTCTCAAGCGTGACAAATACCCACCAGCACTACACCACATCAGGGTAACACTGGAACGATTGGCTGAGAGAAGATGTACGTAAACCCTCAGCCCCCAAGCAATGCCCTCAGAAATGGAGGACACGGAAGACAGAGGGCACACTGGCTGTAATCAGGGACAGGTGCTCTGCCATGGTGTAAGGAGAATCTAATCTCAACCACACAGCCAAAGGCTGGATCTTCCAAGCAGGATAAAGGTATAAAGAATGGAAAACTCTTTAAGACTATTTAAAAGCTCAGTCCTAGGCCCTCTTCTATGGGATCCTCTCTACTTTCTTCCTTGAGCAGTGGCTCTTCCACCCTAACTGAATAAGAAAACCCTAGGGAGCTTTGAAAATATGACTGTCCAGGCCCCACATCAGCTCAATTAAATCAGAATCTCTGGGAGTGAGTCCAATGGCCAGCTGAGGTAGAGAACCATTGCCCACTGTGATCTCAGTCCCATGCACTCAATGTACCTATTCAGGCCAATGACTCCCCATTTCTGGGGTAAGCCCTGACCTCTGCCCCAAGTTCCAAGTTTATGTATCTCACTGCCTACTTGACTTTCTCCTGGGATGTCTCAAAGGTATCTTAAATACAGTATATTTAAGATAAAATTATTTATTCTTCTATCCCCAAAAAACCTCAGTTCCTCCCTAAAAGTGCCCCCATCTCAATAAAAGTGGCACCAGCCATTCATCAATTATCCCTCACTCCCACATTCAATCCATTACCGAATCTTGTCATTTCCATCTTGAGAGCATTTCTCAAACCTCTCATTTCCAATGGTACCACCCTAGTCCAGGAACCCATTATCTCTCTCTCTCTGGTCATCCGACACTGTCTCCTTTTCCTCTCTTATCCTTATGAGAACCTTCCCATATTCCTGAAATGTTCTCCCCGGATTCTTTGTACAGTCTTCTCCTTCTCATCCCTTAGGCCTTGGGGTGAACACCAGCTCCTCTGAGAGGTCTCGCCTGCCTACTACACCCAGAGTATGTTTCCTCCCTCTCAAATACACCCTCTCTTTATTTCCTTTATAATTAGCTTGTGTATTTATTTGTCTCCCCTGCATGACTGTAAGTCCATGAGAATGAGTGCTCTGTCTTGTTTACCGCTGTATCCTCCAACAGTTCAGTGCCTGCACATACAGCAGGTACTCAATATTTATGTAATAAATGGATGAATAAATATTTTCTTCTTTTAGATGAATGTCTTGGTTGAGAGGAAATATTTTGGCCCAGAATATCATATTACAACCTTATCTTTCCCCAAAAAACACTATTCTCATTTGGCAATCTAGTGGGTCCAGTGAGCAAAGCCATTCTTTAGAGAGCGGCCTTTATTAGTACTTCCTAAGAAAGTTCCCTGAAAGACATTCAAGTGAAAGCTTACTTGTGTTCTTTCTGAAAAAGTCTCATTTGCCCTCTCAATAATTCTTAAGCATTGTTGCAAGTTATTTTGAACCAGAGGAATAAAAAAGACAACAGAAATAATTTAGACTCTAAATCTTAGAGCAATGAACTTTTTTTATGGATGAGGACCCTGAGTCCCTGAGAGGGGAAGTGACTTACCCAAAGTCACATAGTTAAAGGCAGGGTGAGAACTCAGGTTTTTTGGTTGTTGGTCTAGCCCTCTTCCCTCCCATTGCCAACAAGCTTATTTTAGATTCTAACAGTGAAGTCTCAGTCATTCAGGGGAAAGCATGATCACAAGTGAATTTAAAATGAAAAAAAAGTTTTCAGAACAAATGTTCCTCAAAAAAGTTGAGTGTGTTTGACTGAATGTGACTTTTGTTGCAGTAAATTCAGGGGCACAAGAAGAAAGCATGATCAAAAAGGTCACAGCATTCACATATCCTTAGAGCAAAGACCTATGAGGGACTGCTAAGCCAGGAAGCAAAAGTCCATCTAATCGTCCCATTCCTCCCCACCCAGCTCTTTAGTCCAAGGGCAACTACCTGACAGTGAAAGTGAGTAATACTGCCATTAGAACGTCCACGTAAAAATATCACACACCTGAAACTGGTATGTGAAAACTGTGATATGTGAACTATGAAAATACACTTGCTGCTGAATGTGACCCATTTTGCCCATTTTTTGTAAAAATTGATTGAGAACAACTTCACAGCTTTGGAGACCTAGGTAGGTCTCCAGCCAGAACCTCACCATCTCACTCCCTATGCACTATATTCACATCAGGATGCACTACACCAGTCACGGCACTCCTCCTGACAGATGCCCAAAGGCACATACAAACCAGTGAACCTCTCTTTCTTTCTTTCTTTCTTCTTTCTTTCTTTCTTTCTTTCTTTCTTTCTTTCTTCCTTCCTTCCTTCCTTCCTTTCTTTTTTTTTTTTTTTTTTTTTGCCAGTGTCAGGTTTTCTTCTTTTGACTAAATATATTGGGGTGACACTGGTCAGTAGGGTCATATAAGTTTCAAGTGTACATTTCTATGATCCATGATCTGTATATTTCATTGCGTCCCCACCCCCCAAAGTCAAATCATCTTCTGTCACCATATATTTGGCCCCCTTTACCCTTTGCTAACTCTCTACCCCCTTCAACCACCATCTTGTCTGTGTCAATGAGTTTCAGTTTTACATCCACATATGACTGCACCTTTCAAAAATAAGGCACTTTTTATGCAGATTTGAAAAGACCCTCTACCACTAAACCTCATCAGGGTAACGTTCATGGCCAGTCCACCCGAATGTGGCACAGCAAGGCCACTCTGTTAATCACCAGGGCATGATGTTTAGCAGCTGATCTTCTTACAGTAGTATTTTAAATGAATTTAAACACGCACATGTTTTCACTAGGCCCCTACTTGTATCCTGGATATCATGAAGACACATTTTTTAAAATAAAGTGAAAAGGCAGATCTGCAATAGAGCATCAATCAGGAATCAGTACACGCCCATACGCAGGTCAGCTGATCCAGCTAGAGTACCGACCATCTCCCACATGCAGGGCTCACTAGGCATTGTAAGGAGGAGGGGAAAGAAAATATATGATAATGTCCTTATCCTCAAGCAGTTCACAATCTAGTAGGGAAGAAAGGCAAGCAATTAAATATAACTAAAAAAGACTATCGTGAGTACAAACACTAAACTGCTATGGTTTGGTGATCAACTGAGTAAATATGACTACTTCAAAATATTAAGGAAGTGGTGCTTTGGTGATTATGTAAAAAAATGTGCCCTTGCCGAAACCGGTTTGGCTCAGTGGATAGAGCGTCGGCCTGCGGACTGAAAGGTCCCAGGTTCGATTCCGGTCAAGGGCATGTACCTGGGTTTCGGGCATATCCCCGGTGGGAGATGTGCAGGAGGCAGCTGATCGATGTTTCTCTCTCATCGATGTTTCTAACTCTCTATCTCTCTCCCTTCCTCTCTGTAAAAAATCAATAAAATATATAAATATAAAAATGTGCCCTTTTTAAAAAATATATTTTATTGATTTTTTACAGAGAGGAAGGGAGAGGGATAGAGAGCTAGAAACATCAATGAGAGAGAAACATCAATCAGCTGCCTCCTGCACACTCCCCAATGGGGATGTGCCCGCAACCAAGGTACATGCCCTTGACTGGAATCGAACCTGGGACCCTTCAGTCCACAGAAATATGCCCTTATTTTTTAGAAGGGCATATATGCTTAGGGTTACGTGTCATGATGTCCAGCATTTGCTTTAAAATATTTCTGCATAATAACCCATACAGCAAATACGGCAAAATGTTATTAATTATAAAATAAGGTTAGCATATGGAGTTTTATTAAATATAATCTCTCTTAATGTATGTTTGAACTTTTTATCACAAAAAAATTAAAATTAATAAAGTGCTATCTATAGGGAGCAACTGATGCCAACAAAAAGAGGAGACCTTCACTAATGAGATCACCATGTCTTTGGAGATTGAGTAGCATTTTGATAAGCAGAGAAGGAAGGAGAAAAGCTAGCTAGAGGACAAGTGACAGAAAGATGATGATAAATATCTTGTGAGTCAAGATAGTGCTAAACATATATGTGGCATTAATCTAAACAGAGTTATGCTATTCTTTTTATTTGGTTTTGTTTATTCACTTACTTTGGGTTTTTTTAGATTCCACATATAAGTGAAGTCATATGGTATTTATCTTTCTCTGTCTGAATTAATTCATTTAGCACAATACTTTCCAGTCCACCCAGGTTGTTACAAATGGCAAGATTTTATTCTTTATTATTACTGAGCAATATTCCATTTTATGTATCTCACATCTTCTTTATCCGTTCATCCCCTGATGAATATCTAGGTTAATTCCATATCTTGGCTATTGTAAATAAGGCTGTAGTGAATACAGAAGTGCATATAACTTCTCCAATTAATCTTTTTGTTTTCTTCAGATAAATACCCAGAAGTGGAAATGCTGTATCATATGGCAGCTCTATTTTTAATTTTTTGAGGAATCTCCATACCATTTTTCATAGTGGCTGCATAAATTTACTACTTAATCTAAAGAGATTCTCAAATCAGTTGATACTTTTAGTTTTACAATTGAATTAATTCTTTTAAATTATGCAATATATATGGGAAAAGTGCTTTTAAGGCAGATCTTTTTATTCCCAGGCCAATAACACTCTGCTTTGGCAACCCATGCGCTCCTCTGCCATGAATTCGGGCTTCCCTGGAGGAGAGAGGTGACCAGGGAGACATTAGCTAATTTTGCTGTCAGCAAGTATGTGATAGAATGAAATCTGGTCCAATACTCCGGGGCTAAGCCACAGGATATAACCATTTAAGAATGTTGTGACAATAATCCTTGGAGTAAAAAGGAAGAGAGGAAAGGGCCTGCATCCGAATTACCATTTTTCAGAGTAAATTGGTAATACAGAAACAGAGCTGCTTATTCCATAGGACTTCAGGGGTGGGGGAGATGACGCCTTCAGTTCTAATCTCTCTACCCTGAAAGTGGTACATAAAGGAGAGTTTGCAGGAAGGGATGAGGGACTAGGTTGACTAATTTTAAAGCTGCAATTCCATTCCTAATGAAATGACTTGGATTCTACTACAAAGGAGGAACCTTAGTATATCTTAGAGAGTTCAGTTTCAATGGGTTGCAGCAAAAGCAATATGACAAAGAAGATTACAGGCTCGAGTTCTTAGGGAAGCCGTACAAACCTTGGACCCAAATAACTCATAACTACGGAGGCGCTAGATTAAAAACCTTGATTTTCTGCATTCCTACATATGTGTGAGGATGGAAATACTACTGACAAAAGTGAAACTCTTCTCTGGTTACATTTGGATGATACATTTTACTGGGGGTTTGTAAAAATCTAAAAACCCAAGACCTACTCTCTTGTAAAGCCTGTACTATTTAGTAAAGCCTTTTTGCCTCTCCCTGACACACCCATACTCTCCACTACAAACAGCCTCATCAGTTGCCCCTCTAATTTCCTTATTTCCATTAGTATCACCATTTTTTTAAAATATATATTTTTTATTGATTTTTTACAGAGAGGAAAGGAGAGGGATAGAGAGTTAGAAACATCAATGAGAGAGAAACATCGATCAGCTGCCTCCTGCACACCTCCTACTGGGGATGTGCCTGCAACCCAGGTACATGCCCTTGACCGAAATCAAACCTGGGACCTTTCAGTCAGCAGGCTGACGCTCTATCCACTGAGCCAAACCGGTTACGGCTCAATATCACCATTTTCTAGTCTCCCAGGCTCAAAACCCAGCTCAGGTGTACCTTTTCCACTTCCCTTTCCTAGAGCCCATCACCCAGCGAAGCCCATTCCTAAAGTTCCTACAAGGACAGGCCCCTGCTTTCCACTCCCACTAGAATCACTCCTAACCTCTCACTGTGGCTAATACACCGGAGTAGCAGCCTGGTATATTTGAACGGGCACAGAAAGGATTGAATGGGACCCTCTGAACCTAACAAAAATGAAGGGCTAGTTTCCATACTTTTTAAAATCCTTTCAGTTCCTAAATCCTAACATTAAAGTAACTTATCTTCTCAAAATCTATCAATTTTGTTGCGCTGTCTATTGAATGAAACAGCCCCCGGAGCCTAGCAAACAACGGCCTGGAAAATATGGTCTCAATTGAACCCTGTCACTCTCATTTCCAATGGCTACAACTACATATATTGCTCCCATGTTCTACTCACACTGGACTATCCAGAGTTCTTCAGAGCCCAAGCCATCTTCTCTACACAGACTGCCCTCTCCCCACCACCTCCATTTGGCCAAACCCCTTCCCAGACTCAACTGAGTCATCACATTGTTCTGGTCTTCCCTCTCCCTAGGGCCTCAGTGATCCCTCTGGTTTCTATCTCAGCAAGCTGAGAGCAGCTACAACTGTTTTTTGTCTACTACATGTGGTTCTACTTAAGTATAGTACACGTTCAGTAAGCATTAACTTACTATGAATTGAAATTTTCTATAAAATTTCAAACCCTAATATCTTAGATTCTCCTGGACTTGACTATGAACCTCTTGAGGATGGGTGTCATGTCTTAAGTCTAGCACATAACTTAGAGCCTAGGTAATGGGAAGGCAGACAACACATGCTTGTTGAATTGACAAATAAGAACATTGTTCAATTTAACATTATCTCTCCTTTTGTGCAGTAAAAGACAGAGAGGAAGGGGGGGGAGAGGCTGGTTATTGGGAAACATTTCCCACAGTAAAATTGATGAGTCTATAATCTTTGCTGGGAAAGGCTGCTGAGTCATCTTTTTTCCTAAGAGTATTCTGTCTGGTTCAGGTCAAAACTATTTCTGGACTAAAATACTGAGCTAGACTAAGAAACTATCTTCATGTTTGAGGCCTCTGGCTCCTCTGAGCCACTGGAAATTAGCAACCATGCAATATGACGTGTGCATGGGGCCCCAGAGCTCACACAGGACAGCCTGTGAGAGGAGACAGCCCTAGAGCAATGTTAGTGTGTGGCTCAGACAGAGGACCACAGATCATAAACAAACCTCCTTCCAGGAGATTCTTCTCCGATGGCATTTCAAAAATGAACTAACAGAGCTTCTCGCTAAAGGCCCTTCTTAATATATATAAACCAATTTCAAGGGGGAAAAATCATAATCACTCCCACATATCTTCAAGAGCCCCTTTCAGCCCTTGAACACAGTCGGGCATGTAGAATGCAAAGCTTAACAAGGAAGAAGAGAGGAAGAACAATTTCACCCAAGAGAGGTCTGAAGTCTTCCAGTCTCCCGGGTAAAAACATAATTATGGAAAGAAAAACATAATCTACTCAAGAGACATAATTACATAGTTAAGCCATAGACTCCATAGAAATATTCTAGGAACTCCAGTTCATAAAAAAGAAATGGTAAAAGCTGAATTTGCTTTCTTTTAATAAAAGGCGCCAGCTTAGATCAGTGAGTAAAAAGTTCACTCTCCCAAACTCATAGTCATTTTTAAGATACAATTAGATGCATGAGAGAGACCATTGAAAGGACAGCCTCTTTCACAATTTAGGCTTCTAAAGGTTAAAGAATTCAAGATCTTTCAATAAATATACAAATGAAAGAACTGGGAAATTTTAATTTGCATGTATATAAATGCAAGTTCCTTTATAACTTTTAGATGTTAGTCTGTGGCAAATCACCACAATCAAGCAAACCGAGTATCTGGAAGAAAGGACAGGCTATCAGGCTGTGCCTGAATCAGTCACACATCAGGGGAGAACTTCTACTAAACATATCTTAGAATATAATTCTTTTTTTCTTGAAATAATGGACTTAAAAAAAAAAAAAAAAACTTGAGACATCTGAAGAAAACACAACTCATGGGAGGTATGAAGAAAAACAGGATTAAAATTTTTAAAGAAAGACCAGATGAAAGCATAATGGAAATATACCAGAGGAGATGTAACACATTTTGCAGACAGGGGGAAAAAGCGCTACCAGGGCCTTGGCTGACTTCACTGTAAGGCCTCTCCCAGGTCCTAACACAGCACTAATCTACTCTGCCTCTTTACCTCCAAATTCTCTGGCACTTTCTTCCTAGTTCCAGTCGTTCTGCCCTTGACTTTTCCTGCCTGTTGTTTCCAAGGGACACTTCTTTCCCTTTTTCCTCCCATTCAAAGTAAAATTATATGAATTAGAATTTTTCAGTTGGAAGGGAAGATGGATTGCACCAGACCATGTTCCTCATTTTAGAAAAGTAACTGATGCCCAGAAAAACATCTGGTTTAAAATCATGGAAGTAGGCAGCGACACTGGAAGCCAGTCCCTTGACCTGCCTCAGCCCTCTTTCTCGTGTACCAGGCTACCAGATCAGCGAAGGAGAAAAAAATGTGGAGAAAAAGAGACCTAGCAAGGACAGAATAAGTAAAAGCAGAGAAAAAAAAAACAACTTGAGATATCAAGGCCTAATTCCGAGGTTTGATTACATTTTGGCTGACATTTCTGCCTCCATTTTTATCACAATGCATCTTGGTCTCCTTTATCTATAACCCAACATCCACAACCATCTTGGGCCATCTGAATCTCCATCTTCAGTTTCTGGGAAATGAACAAAGATCTCTTTCTCTGCATCTACATTTTACTCCCAAAACTTAGTAACACTTGAGTGTTTTAGTTTTGGAAACATTTCCTTTGCCTTCTTTATTCTGATATATTCACGCACACCACAGTGTTGTGTTACTAGCATTTATAGAGACCCCACTGAGAGATGTAAAGATTCTTTAATGGTCACATTTTGAGCAATGGAAATGGTAGTTTCCACGGTTGAACAAAAAGCATCACTGTTTATTTGCCAATAATTCAGCCAAACATGGATGGCATTATTCTTCAAAGAGTCCAGTGACAACGAGCCTACACGCTGTCACGCAATTCCTGGATCCTGGCTGCATCTCCTTCCCATGTGATCTTCTCTGTTTCTCGGTTATCGTGGCTTTATGCATATGTTATATGACTGTGTGTGTGTGTGTGTGTGTGTGTGTGTGTGTGTGTGTGTTAGGCAGAGAAAAAAACACTACACAACAGTGATTAAACTGTGCAAAGGACCCCTCTCTTGACATTTGCTACTACAGCAGCAGCACATCATTTTCAATTTTCCCATTTCTGTAACAGGAAGAAAATGCTAAAAAGTAATAACCAGAAAAAAGGCAGCCAGCTCCCGCAGCCTGGTCTCGCTGTGCTGAATGGCAGTGACGATCATACAGGAAGAAAAAAAAAGAAAAAGACAGAAGGAAAAAAAGGGGGGAAAATTTCTTGCTTAAACTGGACCTCGTCCAGCTGGCAAGAAGAGGTGGTTTTCTTAACGCTTGCGAAACCTGATTACTTTCTTAAAGGAATGAAGAAGAAGGAGATGTAAACACAGCCATTAAAACAGATTTAAGGTGCTTAGTTCTAATCTAGTCTAAGGCCTCTCCAATTGTCTGCCTCTCTGCAGTTCTCTGCTTGCTAGACAGTAACAGGGTGCATGTCAGTGTCTCTGTGCAGGGAACGCTGTCAGTTGAGCTGTGGTTACCCTTTCAGGTCAGGCATGGAGGGAACAGCAGCTTAAGCAATAATGGATGGATGTCTGTTCGGCGCTGTGTCTGTCAGAAGTCTGTTTTCCGACATTAAAGGGCTATTGTGTTTATATCTACACAACAGGTCTTAAACAGATTGTTTAAACATGATTAAACAGGAGATGTCTTTGAAATAACCCTCTTAATAAAATTCAGATGGGTAAGGAACTGAAAAATGCCGTCAACAGTATATTTTTTTAGAAAAGATCATTTCACTCCAAGCTGCAATGGTAACATGATATAAACTCCAAAATAAAACAGTTTACAAGTTAAACTCAAAGGATTCCTTCATATTTCAGCACCCTTTTCTGATGGAATAGCATTTATCCACCTATCCATCCACACTCCCTAATGCTGTTGCACAATTTACTATAGTCTTGATAGACAGATAATTGCTTTATTCAGCCATGTGTTATGAAGGGAGTCTATTGTGTTAATCCCGGGATTCTTATCTTCTGTGAACTCTGAATAAGGAATTGAAAACTCCACCTCTTCATTCCAAAATTACTGGAGTTGTCTCACTTTCAGATCTGCTAAAGTGTTCCTACATTCCACTCTGTCACTAAAGGTGCCAAGTATTTTGAGTAGGATCAAGTTATTGTTATGTAAAAGGGAGTCTAAAACAGTGTTAAATGGAGTTAGAAGATAGCAAGTTTTCCCCTTTTTTTCAAGGCACAGCAGGTTAGAAAAGTGCATTCTTTTCAAGCTGAAGGATGTGGGTTGGCGCTCACTTTGCAGAGTTCAACACCCGCTACCTCAGTTAAAGAACACTGTTGAAACTGCTCAATGCCTTTAAAATATATATATATTCCAAAGAAACCCTTCAGATGATTAAAACTAATTTGTTTTCAAAAGCAAGTGTAAAGGTTTAAATATTTTTATCTGCTGGCTTCCTGCTCACTTATTTCATCAGTAAGGATAGTTTGGTGAAATTTTTTTTCTTTCGTCCATGTGAAATGTATAAAGTATTGATTGGCTTTTCTACATATACACCAACCCTCTTAATAAAATTGGTTATAACCAAATATATATGGTTATAAATTTATAGGATCTCTATTGTATACATGCATATATTTGTACAGAGGAGGAAAGTCTAGTCAAAGGAACATGATACTACTAATGAGTTCCACATCTCTTTCCAGGTAATTCGGATGCTGTCCTCTCAAGGCCCAACAGACTTTATCCTCTACTTACACCATGACACCACAACCCTTCTCACTGCTTAACACACCTTTTCTTGCAATATGGAATTCTTCTCTGTCAGCCTAATTAAACACCTTTGTTTTATTTTGAAATGGCATATGCTCAAGAATCTACAAAACTCACTGGAAAAGAAGTAATACAATCTGGACGAGTGGGGTAACCAATGAAAGAACATCATCATTGATTCTCTTCTGGGTCCTATCTCTTTCACGGACCTTCACTGAGAATGTTCACAGAAATGATACTCTTTCTGCTACAGGGTGGTCTCTTCCCAAGAATTAACCAGCCTAAAAGCTCAACAAACCCTACTAACAACCCTTGAGATTCAACAGTAAAACTCTGTCCAATAGAACTGATGGTTGCCCAACATGCAGTAAGAGAGATAGTGTGTCACTGTAAGTCAGGAGATGTGGGTTTTGCCACTAATGATAAGTGGTGAATTTCTCAGGTACAGAATTGTCCTGTCTGCACAACAATAGACTACTTAACTTCCGATTCTAAAAATCAGCCTCACCTGTCTCTATGGGTTACACACATACACACACACACACACAAACACACACACACACACACACAGAACTTAATGGAATAGTTAAAAGACCAAGCCAGTGTATGACGGAGAAGGAGAATCCCCTATCTAAATCTGGGCCTGACTATACAAGGAGCAAAAATCCTGGAGTCTGTTCCTAGTTCTGCTGCTAACTTGGTTGTGGAGCTGCAGGCAAATAAACTATCATCTCTGTGACTCAACTTCCTCCTGTGACTCAGCTTCCTCATCTGTCAAGTGAGGATCAAAGTATTTGTATCACAGGGACGTCATCAGGATGAAATGTATTAGAAGTGAAAATGTCCTACACAGGTACAACCACTATGTGAATACAATAGTCATTTATCTATTAAAACTTCCTAAGAACTTATTGTGTACCATAAAATATGCTAAAATAAGAGGCTTGGAGCATACTTGGCGGAGGGGAAGGGGGGGAGGGGGCGGCGCAGCATAAACAAATAATTACAGCAAAGTGACAAGGTCTGATCAAGAAAAGCTGAACCAAAGAATTAAATGCTTACCTTCCAAGAGCAGTCAGGAAGGGCTACAGAGGAGAAGTAAACTTAAAAGACGAATATAATTCAGTCAAGCAAATTCAGAAGAAAAAAGGCAATCCAAGTAGAAGGAACAGCACATGCAAAGACAGAGATTTAACAAGTGCAGAGAGTGAAACATTTTGGCACAGCTGGGGTTCAGCTGTGGGGTGTGGGAAAGAGGCAGGGGCAGATCAGAGGCTGAAGGGCCTTCTCCATCCACAAAGTCTGACCTTCATCTAAACAGGGACCCCTGAGGTACTTTAAGCAAGTGAACGCCATGAGCTGACGTACAGTTTAGGAGGACCACTTTACTAACAGGGAAAAAGCGTTCTAGAACAGGGGTGGGGAATGTAAGGCCTGTGAAATCATTTTGTCTGGCCCTGCCAAGGCATTAGGAGTGAGTTATTTAAATGTTTGACCAAATACAGCAGGCTAATTTTTAAGTTGATAATTTTGTATGACCTGCAGATGATGTTATAAATATTCAAATGGCCCTTGGCAAAAAAAAAAAAAAAAAGGTTCCCCACCCCTGTTCTAGAAGGAAATGCAGAGGCATGGAACCAGTCAGGAAATTATTTTTATATTACAGGCCAGGAGATAAACACTGGGAGTGTGAACTAAGCTAAAGCAGTGCTAGTGGGCATAAGGGAATGCACTGGAGACACAGAGCAGAGGTTCGCACAACAGTGTATAACAGGATAATTAGAAGTAAGGCAGAGAGGTTTCTGGTTTGGTCAAATGGGTGAACTGTGGGGCCCTGTCAGGGGAAGCTGGGTGGAGAGAGTGGAGGAGTTGAGAAAAAAAAGAAAAAGCTCATGGACACAAGTGTGGGAATTGCTGAGGGAAGAGGGGAGGAGAAGAGGTGGACGAAGGTATGGGAGGATAAATGGCGATGGAAGGAGACTTGACTTGGGGTGGTGAACACACAATACAATGTACAGATGATATGGAATTGTGCATCTGAAACCTGTATAATTTTGTTGACCAGCGGCACCCCAATAAATTCAATAAAAAGGATAAAACTGGAGAAGGCTCTTATTTGGGTAGGGAAGTTTGGTTGAAGTGGAGATGGGAAAGCCAAATACTGTGCGTGACATCAGTGTGAAGTCCCCGTGGGGCATCCTCAGGTGGAGATGCCCAGAAAGCAAACTAGAGAAATCAGTCTGAGTCCCAGGAGGGGCTGGAGAACGTTCTCAGGAGGCAAGGGACCTGGCGGCCATTGGTGTGAATGACATGGTCACTCAGAGAATGGGTGTAGAATGAGTGAAGGAGCCTAAGACAGATAAGAGTGAGGAAGGAAGAGGAGCCAGGGATGTACGAAGGCGGAGAAGGAGGAGCCCCTGGTGTCAGGGAGCCCAGCATTCCTGGGTGACACAGCCCTGGCCCCTGAAGCAGTCAGTCCTGGTGCTGCTCCTCGGCTCCTGTAGGGCCTTGAGGTGTGTGTGTGTGTGGCGGGGGGGGGGCGGGGGGAGCAGCCTCTCCTTCTACTCTGGGGCCAAGGGCACAGAGTAAATTCAGCTGCAATGGAAAAAGGGATAGCTCTCCTCCCCTCGTTCTGTACCCATTCCCTGAGCAACCTCATCAACACCAATGGCTTCCAGTTCCTGTGACTATCCAAAAAGGCATCCGCAGCCTCTCCTGAACTGCCCGGGCGCCTCCTGGGCATCTTTTCAATAAGAACACCTTTAATGGTCCTTATAAGCATGCACAGTACCTGCTGAGTTCAAGCGTGGTCATGCTATTTCAAAGGAATGGGAGAGTACCAGGCCCAAAGCCTCCCACCTCGTGGCAACCAGCCCTTTCTGGGTCAAGTCACAAGGCAGACTGAGGCTCTGTACCTGTCACTTGCACAGGTCAGAGAACAAGCAACATTTTTTCTAGTCTAAATATTACACTGGGGATGCCAAGATTGGAGTTAGCATAAAGATGAGGGAGAGCAAAAGAAAACATAAAACAACAGTTGACAATCCCTAAAATCAACCAATCTTCTGAGAAAAGTTTCTTCCTGAATCCCATGGAGCAGTGTATTTGACTTCTTATCCTGCCAGTTGCAAGTCCAGTCCATCAGAAAGTAACAAACCCTTAAGAATGTATATGGAATGGAAGAAAAGAATCCATCTGTAAGAGTGATATCATTTATAGAACAGCAATTTGACTTATAAACACATATAAAAGGACTTTTGAAAACCAGCAACCTGGCCTGAAAATTGCTAGACCTTTTCCTTTTCCCTGTATGAAAACTCAACTCCAGAAGTTGCTACATTGTAGAGTAATTTAGGATTTCCCTTGAAAAAAATACGATTATCACCTCTACTGATTTTGTAACGGGAGCTTCTTTTCTATTAATTCAAAATTAGGCCCTAGGCTGGTCTATAATTTTATGTACCAGGTCACAGTATACATTTTTATTTCTTAATTCTAATTGAAAACAAACTTCAATATGTATTTGAAAAGTTAATTCAATTACCTGATCTACTTTGTTCAACTGAATTACATTCAACTGGGTACCTATAATGAACAAAACATTGTCACATTGGTCCTGGCACAGCTCTAATGGAGGAGATCAACAAATGCAGAACTAAAGAAAGATAGAATCATTAGAGTATTAGAGGAGGCAGCATTTGAGCTTAGCCGCAAATGTTGAGTAGGCCCCAGATTAACAGAGAGGAGAGCTTAGGTCGGAAGAACCACCTGAGCCAAAGCACTGAGCCATGCTGGAATTTCCATCAGCACCGCTGCCAAGGGAACCAGGGTTAAGATGGAGGGTTTGGGGGAGTTTATCATAAAAATAAAAGAGATTTAGTGTTTTCTGAAACCCCCCATCTCTCTACCTAGAATTTAACATTCAAGAATTTCTTCCAGTAAGTTTAATTACTGATATTCAAGATTCAGCTTAAATGGCTTCACTTCAATAAAACATCCCTCCCCCCAAACAGAAGTAAGACTGCTTCTAAACATCCATGGCACTTCACTTGCCACTTTTTTAGGCTCTTTCCCATTTTCCATCACTTCTATCACACAATCATGAACATCCATGCTTTATCTCTTCATTAGACTGAGATTCTAATGGGCCATATAGACAACTAAGTCATCTCTGAATTCTTACAGTCCCTTCTTAAGTACATATGGGAACTACCCAATAAGTGTTTGTTGAATAAATAAATGAATGAATCCAGAATGTATCAGTGACTAAAGAAATCTAAATGTTAGCAACCTTTCTTATCTAGTAAAAAAACAAAACAGTTCTCACCATGAAAACACGTAAGGCATTAGAAAAGCCTTCTAACTATTCAGTCATAGGGATCTTACCTTCTTCCTCTCTAGAAGATGAAATGAAAAGCTGGACATAATATCTAGTAAGTACTCATTGGAAGTCTGACAGTCAGGAGACATTTTACCTTCCTAGCTTTACCAACAACCAGACTAGGCTCTCTAGATTCTGATAATTTTCCAGGCTTATTAAATGAAATGAACAGACATTAACTTTTGCTGATATTCCTTCTATAGAAAAGACTAAACAGAAGACTGCATCCCCCACAAAAAAAAGGTTATCACAATATACATTATATTGTGTACATATATATATATTTAGCACATAATTAATATATATATTATATAAAAATATATCCCACACAATCTATATATATATCACATAAAAATATTGTGGGTGTTATCCTATATAATAAAAGGCTAATATGCTAATTGTCCCCTTCACCTGGAGTTCGACCAGGGGGCTGGGCCAGCTGGCCAACCGCCTGCATCCCCTCCCCCCATCTGGCCCAGCCAGATCAGCCCGATCAGGGTGGGCCGGCTGGACCCCACCCATGCACGAATTCGTGCACCAGGCCTCTGGTTTAATATATTTACCTAACTTGGTTTTACGCAAAATATTCCCCAGCCATTATTGCAAACTTCACTCTTCCTCACTTTAGCTTCTACTCTGGAGCACACTTACTAGTGACAGTAGTTCAGAGGAAAATTTTATAGCTGAGCAAGAGAAAAAAAATAGCAAAGCCAACTAAACCTGCATTAAGGGCTTGGGCAGACAGAGTGTAATTAAGCTGACCTTAAGATGTGTTTTCAGTGTTAACAAATCACATGGTTCACTGGATTAAGGGAAATTTTTATTTTCTTTTGAGAACAAAATCCCTTGGCCCAGTTAATAATTCAAACATGTCCACCTGAGGTGGCCGTGCTGGTGCAGGTCAGGTAGCCTCCCAGGACCTGATACCTGCGGGCTGTGGTGGCATTTGTGAAAAGGGCACGAAAACATCAGACTTTCACAACTACACTGGAGGAAGAAAACTTGACATTCATTCTCAGACATATGTGACTCCTTTCAAGAATTCCTGACTCAAAAATTCAGAGGGAAGTGGCCCTGTAATAACATCTCTTCTGAGAATAGTGCCATATGGTTTTAACAGAGGTTTATTTCCTGAACCCAAAGAGGGCTGCTGATTCTCAATCCAACGAAAATAATTATGCAGACAATTTCACTCTATTACTTGCAGTGAAACCCATTCTGTGTGGTCCACACATGCCTGCTGACACCTTCAAAGAGACATTAAGCCATTTTTATAGACCATACCCTTAATGGGTGGAATGCAAGGTAAATTTCCTTGAAGATTAACACCTGTCGTCACGCATATGGCACCCCCCACACTTTGACTATCACATGTTAATTCTCTGAGTGTGTCAGGAAAGAGGAGAGAGATGAACAGAACTTCTAAATTGCATAACAATCAATTACCAGTCAGATATTAGGGCAAACACACACACACACACACACACACACACACACACAAGCGAACCAAAAATACTGCATCACCCAAAGTCAACAACACTGCTGGGAAATTACTTCAGATACAATTGGCAGGTAGGAGGACTAGGGGAGGTTGGAGTTGGGGGGAAGAAGGGGGAACCATTCCTTTGTGTAAATTTCAGCAACATTAAACTGCTAACCTTAAAATAATCAAGAGAATGGGGAAATAAAACCCTTTCAGCGCAAAAATGGAGCAACACAAATGCTGTAAAAATAAAGATTTCAACCAAAGAATACAACTCTTAAACAGCGCTTTCTAGAAGACCACCCTTTAAGCCTAAGAATATTCCCTTAAGAACAGAATACGCTGATCTACACCAGTTTGCCCCTGAATCTGAATTCCATTATAGTATTGGCTATGAAATGAACTAGTTCTCCCTCTCAGACTATTAACTTAGTTTGAAAGTGAACCCATGAAAGCTACTTTTTAGTTTGCCAGGGTACTTGGCGCCCTGCAGAAAGACCTTCTTTTCTTCCCCTAAAATCTTTGCCTTCCAATACCGATCTCTGTTTGAATCAGTAGAGAAACAACCCAAAAAAAAGAATAAAGTTTCTCTAGATGTCCACAGGAATTTCACAAAATCACAAATATCCTTTGGGAGGAGGGAGAGGTGGAGAGGAGTGGAGGGGAGAAGAGAGAGAGAGAGAGAGAGAGAGAGAGAGAGAGAGAGAGAGAGAGAGAGAGAGAGAAGAGAGAAGTAAGAGGGAGAGAGAGAAGAGAGAGGGGGAGAGAGAAGAAAAGAGAGAAAGCAGAAAGAGGAGAGAGAGAAAACAGAGAGAGGGGAGAGACAGAGGGAGGGAGGGAGGGAGGGAGGGAAGGAGGGAGGGAGGAGAGAAAAAAGAGTAAGAGAGAAGAGAGAGACAGAGACAGAGAGACAGAGACAGAGAGAGAGAGATGGAGGAGAGAGGGAAAGCGTGCAGGCCTCAAGGTCAGGGCAGGAACCAGATACCCGCCGGCACAGCATAACCACAGGCAGGCCCAGAGGCTGCTCCGGGGCTGTTTTCGTTACACTGCCGAAAGGTCTTGCCAAGAAACAGACGGATGCTGCTGAAAGAATATCTTCCACAGCTGGGCATCTGGGTTCTATGACAGACAGCCCTGCTCCTGTGTGTGTGGCCTGTAGAACATACCGAAAGCTCGGGAAGGAAGACTTGGCAGAACAGGAGAAAACCTAAGGATGTTCTTTTTGGGGGGCGAGGGGAATATAATCCCAACATCCCACACAACTGATGGAAGTGCTGCCTTTGTTGCTGCCACTCCAGACTTAAATTTGGTTTCTCACTTTTGTAAATGTTTCTGATGCCCACACTGATGGGGCCGAGCGATCTCTCTGCTCACTTTCACTTCCATACTTTTCCACCTCCTTTTTGCACCAGTCAACACTAAGCCGTTTTTGCTTCTGACAATCCAGGAGAAAGTTTAAATTAAAAAAAAACCTGAAAATATTGAAATTTCTTAAAAACAGAAACGACTGACAGCGGCCTTGCCATGGCCATGCATGAGAACAATGTTGCTAAACAGGTTTCCATTGAATTTTCTCGAATTAAAAAAAAAAATCTACATACCATCATTTATCGGCCTTTTTTCTTTAAAAGACCAGCAGTACCAAAGTTTCACTTCGATGGTATGCTGGCTAAGACAACAAAACAAGGGCGTCTATTAAACATAGACACTAGCCTCTGTTGTGCGCTCTCCAAAGCAAGAAGTCAGAACTCAGCTGAGTGAAGGGCGGTGAGCCTGGCAGAGTGAGTGTTAACAGACAACATCTATCCTGGGGTGAGGGATGGAGGTACTGCTTGAGTTTCCAGAGGGAAAAAATCATGCACAAAGCAGACCTGCTTTTTAGCAATTTAAAAATAGAACAATTTTCTGATTTATATCCATAAACATCGCCCAAACACTAGCATTCTGTATGAAAGCCATACATACTCCTCCCAGTCAGGAAACCCTCTGGTCTGAACCTGCTCTTTGATGTAACACATCTGGTGAAGCCAATGCGTGAGAATCCATTTACCAAGTTGAGAAGTGGAGGTGCTTCTGCTAAAAAGAAGGGGGAGACGTGGTAATCCCCCACTCCCACTAGGAACCCTCCGTGTCCCAGCTTCATATGGATCCTGGGTTGGGTTTCTAGTATCCTTGGCTTTCATTGGCAAAACTAAATAGCTATAGCATTTTAATTATCACAATGCCATTATTATGTAAGTTTTGTTAAATCTCAAATTTTGGGACATGAATTCACAAAGCCTACAAAAATTTCCCTAGGACAGAGTTGTGAAAAGAGTGAGTTAAAATGAATCCACTAAATTTCTATGGAAACTTTTTGCCTTCCCCAAAGCCACAGTACCTGCCAGAGTCTTGAGCTAACAAATATAAGAACTACAGAGTGTGGCCCAGCCGGCGTGGCTCAGTGGTTAGGCGTCGACCTATGAATCAAGAGGTCACAGTTGATTCCCGGTCAGGGCACATGCCCGGGTTGAGGGCTCAGTCCCAGTGCGGGGCTTGCAGGAGGCAGCCAATCAACGATTCTCTCTCACCCGCCACTGATGTTTCTATCACTCTCTCCCACTCTGAAATCAATAAAAATATATGTTAAAAAGAAAAAGAACTACGGAGTTTGGGGCATTTCTTCAAAGATGTGAATTACAAAGGGAAACAGGAAATGTTTTAATGAAACAGAAACAAAGGGAAGTGAGAGATATTCTGGCACCAAAGAAGGACAATCTGATCAAAAGACAATCTTGGGATCAGAAGGGGCCAGCAGGCTTTTTCTGAGTATCAGGGTCCACAATGATCTTGTCCCAGAATTTTGCAGTACTCTTAACTGTTTCCTTATCTGACATTTACTAGGTTGTTTTTTGTGGTTTTTTTTAATTCTCACTGAAGGATATTCTTCCATTGATTTTTAGAGAGAGTGAAAGGGAGGGAGGATGAGAAAAGAGAGAGAGAGAGAGAGAGAGAGAGAGAGAGAGAGAGAGAATGACACATCGATTGGTTGCCTCCCAGACAAGGGCCAGGAATCAAACCTACAACTGAGATGCATGCCCTTGACCTGGAATGGAACCCAAGACCCTACGGTCCTCAGGCCGACACTTTAACCACTGAGCCAAAGTGGCCAGGGCTACCATATATTTCTTTGTAATCTTTTCTGGCAGGTACTAGTATTTCTAAACTTTCCATCTCTATGTAAAAAAAATCTCTGAAGGCAAAACACATCTTTATACTCCACTGTCTCCCAAACTACAAGAAGGGCTGATTTGTCCAAAGTCTGTGTGTTTTTTTTTTCTCGATCAAATCTGGGCAAGGCTCAAATGCATCTGAGACAAGAGATGGAAAGAAAGTAATGAAAATTAATCATGTCATTTGGCCATATCATTTTCTTGGATCACTTTACATGGTCTCTACATTCAAAGACAAATACTTCCTACTTCAAAAAATACAGATAAACAAAGCGCTGTGAGGTTTCTCACAGAAACAATACTTTTGTTGAGTAGCAACTACGGCGTGCCTGGTTATTTAATACATGAAAACACAACCATCAAAACTACACACTGCCAGAGTGCTGCGTTTAGATTGACAGAAAAAATAATGCCTACTTTTCCAGTGGCAATGGTGGTATGCAGTAGCTTCAATGTGTTTTTCATTGTTGAAGGGGTCTGATTTCTTTCATACGGATATTGTTAGGAGGCGGAGGACTGGTGATGGAGTTAAGATGACAGAAAATGAAGCCATGGCAGGAAAGACTGCACAAATGCTTCATGCTCCTCTAGTTAGAGATGAAAGGTGGGTGGAGTGAGCCCTGGGCTTTCCTCGCTCATGTCATTGGAGGGAGATGCTCGAGAATGGAGTATAAAGAGTAAAAGTTAAAAGCATTCAGTTCTTGGAAATCTTGCTTACTCTTTAGACTGCATGTGTTAGAAGTAGATCTTGAGGGAATTACCCACAGTGGTTTTGAGGTTTTTGAATAAAGGGGGAAAACAGGGAAATTGCACAGGCAATCCTGATTGACTTCAAACGTCTATTTTATCTGTACATTTCAGAACTGAGTGAAAAGAGGCACGTAGCCACATTTATCACACATTCTTTACTATGTTTGAATGCTGATTTAATTTTGTTCCAAACTTTTGCTATGGGTAGTGAATAAGGTCTTATCTTTAATAATAATTCCAACAAATACACATATAAAAATATATACAGACCAAACCCATAGACTTTTTATAAACTTTTCTGATATGAAGTGGTATCATTAGAAGCTTATTACATGAAGATAAAATGAAAATATCACTTTAAAAGTAAGGTTTAAATGCTAAAATCAAAGAAATCTTTCCTTTTGTTTTTCTCTACCAATATTCTTTTTAAACTATCCATTCATTTACCCAGTATACATTCATTGGGCATGCACTATGTGCAAGGCACTTTGTTGGAAATACTGGGGAATATAACCTCCCATAATGCATGATCTATATCATCAAGGCTCTTACAAGCTGAAAGGTAATATCTATACATAAATAACTAACATGGAGCAATATGTTTTAAGAATTGTAGTGTCAGAGGGGGAGTGCTGCAAGATTTTAGACGGGCAGACCGCGCTCCTGAAGGAAAGCTTCATGGAATATATACCATTTGAGCTACAGAGGTGAGCAAGGTTTCAAAAGATGGAAGAAGCATATTCGAAGCAAAAGCAGAGTGTGAGAAGAAACACGCAGCTGGGGAAGGGCAAGGCAGTGAGAACTGTTTGGCTAGAACGGTGGTTCTCAACACAGATAGGACCAACCGCTGGTCAAGTTTCAGGAATTTGTGCAGGTGGTTTTGATTGTCACATGATTGGAGGTGCAGGACTGTGATTGGGTTGTCAGAGGCTAACAATGCTAGCCCGCTGATGCATGGACAGTCCTACACAACGAAGTTTTTCCACATCCTTCACAACTGTTGGAAAACCCATCAGGCATTCAAGTAGGTAAAAAAAAAAAATCTGGTTGTAATTACCTGAGCCTAGAACCTAAACCCTACTTAAATATAAACAGAAAGTATTTTTTCCTACAGATTTAATACATTGGATTGTCTAGAAATAAAACTACCAAGAAACCAGGACAAGAGCATAGTTTGTTTTGTTAGGAATTTACCAAGAGCATTCACCTGCAGTAACATCACTTTTGGCATTTGAGCGGCTAATGCACACCTGCATCAATCTCAATTTGCAGCTGTCACATTCAAGATGAGTCTGCACATGGCCAAGCAACTGGAGAGTCCATTATGTTTTCTAGCACTCTCTTCTCCAAGTATTTAGACACTAAAATATGTCGCTATATGTTTTAAATGAAGTTCCTTTATTTGTCCGTTATGCTAGAATCATGGCATTATATTAATCTTTTAGAAATTATGTGGATAAACAGAGAGACATAGAAAAGCTATGATTCCTTTTCAGAGTAGTAAAGGGACACTATTATTTTTTATAAAAAAAATTTTAAAAAAAGGTGTCGGCTCCAATGCATTAGGAAAGCACTGGACTAGAGTTCATGTGAAAGTGATTGGAGATGTGAAGATAAGAAGGGGCCAAGTGATGGTGGGCCGAGAGGCTCCTGGGAAGCCTGTAATTGATTGGGTAGCTTCTAGGGTACCACTGTGGGTTCCACACGATGAAGCCCTCCTGTTAACATGATCAAAGATGAGCCTTGAGAAGGCCGAGCTGCAGTGCTGTGTAAAGAGAACTTTAAGGAGAAAGAGACAGGTGGCTAGAAGAACAGTCAGTAACCCTGGTTTGTCACTGCAGTTCCTTATTTTAAGGTAAGAAAGGGATAACTTTTACAAAGAAACATTATTTAAAGATCAAAGACCAAACGGGTTGCGTGGCACTAGTTCTAGGGCTAAGGGAGATGGGGAAATTGAAGATAGGAAGTAAGATAAAGATTTGGATGTTACTCATAAAATCGGGATGATTTCTCTTGTGATGGTGCCATAAATGAGCAAGCAAGGAAACAGAGAGAGGAGCGCTAAGAACAGAACTTCTGGTGGCGTCTACTTGTAGGAGGTAAGTGGGAGTTTAAAAGATAAAGCAAAAAGGAAAGAGGAGGAAATAAGAAGACAAGACGACAGCAGCCAAAGGCAGAGGCAGAGGAGGTAATCACCGGCGCTACATGCTGCAAGGGGTCAAGGCGGATGCTGAGAGAAAGGCTGCCCAGAGGAGGCGTGGGCTGTTGCTAGCAACCTTCAAGCCCCGAGCGGAAGCCAGACAGCAGGAGGCTGGGAGTGAGTGGGTGTGAGGAAGTGGAGGTGACAAGTCTAAGTGGCTCGAGAAGTTTGGTGGTTAGAAATAAGGTGTTTGTTCAAAGGAGGAGTAAAGAAGAGGGACATTTTTGGATGATAAACTGATCAAGTAAATAACAACATGTTGCCAAGGACCGTTTGTCCGTTTCCTTATGTCAAATAAATGAACTGAGTCCCAGTGGCCTTGGTTACAACTCTAAGAGTCTATGCTGAGCTGCTCGAATGTGCAAATTATAATGGTTAAGAAATGAAGTATTCCAACAAGAATATGCTTCCTGCAAACAGGACTTATCTCTCCGTGAGATTTAAGGAGGGAAAGAGATAAACTGCCCACTCCTCTGAGGCTCCTCCTATAAAACACCAGGCATTAGCCCACCTGAAGGGCCCACACAGCCCACCCATGGAGAGGTGCCAGAAGCCAGACTGGCCGCCCTGCTTGCAGACCTCAGAGACCACTGCACAACCACCTGAGAGACAGGGCGCAGACACCGGCCAGAACCCAGGCTCCGACGTCAGTTCCCACCCTGGCTTTGCAACCTGTGATAGTAGAGTGTGAGGACTTGAGCACATTACTTGACTTCTCCAAGCCTTTTCTTCTTCACATTTTAATTGAGATCATTGTCACTACAGTGTCCTAAGTTTGTCATGAACATTATATAATGTGAGCTGTTATTCATGGTAATCTCACTATCTCAAGATTAGAGTTACTGCTGCAGTAACTGAGGCGTGGAGAGATGAAGTGGCTTTCCTAAGTTGCTGCAGATACAGAATCAAAGGCAAATTTCCAAGCTAACAGCGTCGTGACCGTATCAACCAGACCCAGGCTGTTTCTTAAACTGAATATCTGCACCAGCTCCCATCAATTAAGTGTCAATATTCATTACACAAGGTATCAAAATTAGAGACCTTGAAGAATGAGATTCTTGTGACCCATCATATTTATCTGCTGCTAAATAAATCATACAAAACCCCCAAAGATCATGTAATGAACCACGAAACACTAACATTTCAGAGAAATGGATTAAAAGCCGTGATGTTTCCATTCCACTGCCCTCTTTTGGTTTCGGACGCCTTACCTGCCTTACCCACCAGGCAAACGCTGAGTGTGGGCAGGAAAGGCACCCAGGATCTGGTGCCAGGGAGGAGCCCAGCGGGCTGGCACCGGGTCCACTTGAAAATGTCACAGACGTTTGGCCAGTGTGTTTTTTCGGGGCTGAGAAACCTCACTGAGCAATGTTTCTGAAAGATCCCCTGCGATCATAATAGGAACTTGGGAGTTTTCCGAGTATCTGTGGAATGCCCACAAGAAATGGCTTGGCCAAGGCTTATAAACATGTCACAACACAGGTCACCTTATGTCAGAAACATGCTACTCCTCCCAGAGCCACCGGGTGAATTATAAGGAACTACAGTCGAGACAAAAGAGAGCCACCCATAAACCCTAAAGCATTTCCCCCAGTTTACAAACATTTATCTTACGCGGCACAAAAGATGGCAAATCTTGCAAACTCAAGTATCATTGTCACTCCCCTTAGAGCTCTCCTGTGGTTACAGCAGTGCTGCGGCCACGTGATAGATAAATGTTCCAGATAGTTAGGGAGCTGCCATGATCCCGTTGTGCAACAAGAGGTACTGTGATTCACACCCAGGGGCTTTGTCCAGAGAACTTAAAAACACTGTAAATCGGTCTAAGACACAGGTGCCTGCAGCTATCAAAACGACACCTTCTGATGGAACGAATGATCTGAGGACATGCATCAGGGTAAAATGAGAAAATGAATGGACAGGCTATCTCTCAGCTCAATCATTCACTGATTCTGAAGGAGGAAGTTCTTCCATTTCCTGCAAGAAAGTATTGGATAAATGCTGTGACACAGGTCCCAGCTGGTTTTTCCAGCTCCGTAGAGCACAAAGTAAAGACACAATAATCTGGTTTCAGGCAGCTCATGCCACCCAAGGGCCATGGCAGACACAGCTTTAGGATGCTGGCACTTCTCAAAACGAAGTCAAGGGTTTGTGTTTCCTTTTACATTATTCTCATGTCATCATCCTAGTCCAGTGAAGGAGGGAAAAACATGTTTGTGTTTATTTAGTGATTGCTTCTTGGGTTTAGCAATCACTTAACAGTTCACTTACTCATCCTGGAACTCTAGTCCCTGTGAACCCGACAGACACCACAAGCTGGGTGTTGGTTCTTAAGGGGAAAAGACAGAGCACCTCATAGAACCCTAATATTCATTTAGAAGCCCAACCACCTCCGCTGTGGAGAACATTTTTCTAATTTTGAACACAACCCATGCCTTCAACTCAGTGTCTAATTGGTCTTATCCTGCGAATTAATAAGATAAAAACATTCCCATTAATTTATTTCCAGGATAACGTGAAGAACAGGCCGCATATATTTCAGTGTATTGTCTCAAAGCAGCGTGATCCAGAGAAAGAAGAGGAACAAATAAACTGAGCTCCCTGTGCTTGCCAGGGAAACTAAACTAAAGGAAAAAGGGAACAAACATAAAAGGATAGAGAATTAATGTGTGGGTTGTTTTTTTTAAAGCATTTAAATAAATGTGAGCATCAAGATATACATTTCTTTGGTTTATTGCTATAGGACACTTATGCTGAGGGAATCCATCACTCAATTCTACTGGCCAGACACAAGGAAAAAACCCAACATATACCAAATGAAATAAAGATTAATGTGAGAAAGGGTTTTTTCCTCCCCAGCTAGAAAGGAAATATCTCCATCCTTTTGGAATAATAAGGAAACTTAAAATGCCTTAATGTTAGCCTATTTAGCAATACAGCCCACCTTATAGCATTACTTTACTATTATTACTTAGTCAACTCACTCACTCTGTAATATTGCCTGAGGATGATAAATGCTTCCTCATACAGGCTTTTCCTCATTTCTTTACGGAAAATTTTTATTTCTATTGGAAAGCAATGGTACGCATTTTATTTCCATTAGAAAGTATCAGCGTGTATTTTATTTCCTGTGTGCCTAAGAGCAGAAAGAAAGACAAAGAAGTGACCTAGAAACCAAAATATTTGGTAGACTCCTTCCCTTTAAAACTCACTGATCAGCATTTGGTGCAAAGAAACTGGCCGTGGCCTGCGCCTGTTTCACTTCACATATATAAGTGGCTGCGGCTCTGCGAAGCGGCCTGTGCCAGCGCCTGTATCCTTCACACAGGCCCAGATAGGGATGCCTCCTGCCTCAGGTCCGGGCCAGCCAGTACATGTCTGGGCTCAAACAATAACTTGTTTCTTTTCTGACATGAGCACAGAAAGACAATATTGCACTGTGGCTCATAAAAAAGTATGCTAATTGGTGATGCTTTCCAGACATCTATGTCAAAATTAACTTGTAGTGGATGCCCACTTGCTTACATTTCATTCGAGTTCAAATCACTTGCTCTGAAAGGGAAATGTTTACTTTTGTACACATTTTGGTTTCAACCTCCGAAACCATTGCTAGAAATTAATCGTAACCACGGAATATCTGCTTGAAAACCCAAACCCAAGTCCATCATTTTAATGCCATCAATGAAAACATACTGTTTTTAAACCGCTATTGTGAATAGTGGCATATTGTCGCCACACAAACCATTAAAACCAGAGCCTTAGTCCTGATGAATTAATTACTCAGAACTAGAGTTCATAAATTAGTGAGCACTCACTATCTCACGCTTAAAGTTAGGTTTTAGCCAACTCAAGAGCTCCCTCACTCATGGTCCGTCTATCCCCAGCTGCATTGCTAGGTGGACTTCTCATCCAAATATACCTCAGACCCAGGAGAACATCAGTACCAAGGAGAAACAGTGCAGTTATCACTGATATAAATAACTTCGCAGTGTAGATCATAATAATAAATCCTGCAGTGTATTTAAACCAATTTCCTCCAGACAGACGGTCAGAAATGGAACCCCCTTTCCCTTTATTTTTAATCCCCGTTTTGCTTATATCTTAATACCTTCTATTTTGATGATTCATTTTTATGAGTGTCACATGAATGGCTGGAGGTGGGGGAGAGCTCGAATTTGATAGTATTCTTTTGCAGTTGGGCAAGCCAAATCTGGTCATGCATTCTAACCACAGCTGTACTGGGAGAATATTTTTAAGGCTAGAAATGTGTGTAAACAAATCACATTTTTTATAGAAACTGCAGCAACAGATTAATATTGCTAATGTATTTACTAAATATTACAAATTCATTTAGCAAACTATGTGATAGCCACAGAAAAACATACAAAATCCAGTTAGCTGTAATCCCTCACAAAACAGAAAGAAAGAGAAACATAAACCTAGTTTTGTCACAGTCTGGCTTCCTCCCACACATTTCCTGCCATTAAGAGCACTGCAGTCCACGCTTAGAACAGAGTCTGGAAGGGTGCCCAGAAGAGTGCTATGGCACATAGTAGGTACTCAATAAAGACTTGTTAACTGACTGACAAGGACTCACTTCACGAATGTTTCCCCTTCTCGAGACACTCCATCCTTATGCACTTTCCTTCCCTGGGGTGTTAACACTTTAATGGCACATGAACTCCCTAACAGTAAGGTTCAATCCTGACTCTCATCACACGTGGATTGTGAAGGTACCTTTCCAGGTGGTTTCCTTGCCTCCATTGGCTCCTTACCTCCTGTTTCTTGTCTTTGGTTCCTCCAGCTTCCCCCACCAAACTAAAATATCCCAGTTGTATCACAACACTGGAGGTCTTCTGCAGACAGCGGTAGAATTTTCTCTAATCCCTGCAATTCTACCTCATATAGAAACCCAAAGCCCTCCACTTTCAACTATCCTGCAAGAGAACCAATCGGGCCACCCTCCAACCTGGCCCATGAACTCAGACCCTCTTGAATGACCATCACATCCCTGCATCATCAGCCCAATTTGACTTGATGTCCTCTTCTCCCCAGTAGTCACCCTCTGTTCCAATCTGGCCTTTCTCTCTACCGGTAGGTTTGATTACTCCCATGTTTCTGTTAAAGATGCCAAAGCCCTGAGAGACAAGATGGTTTTCCAAGGTCACTCATTCATGAGGGGTCAGCACCAGGGCTCCAGTTTTGCAACTGAGTACAAATGGTCTTTCCATTATGCCAATCCCCTTCCAATTCTCTGCCCCATTCACTAATCCCCTCATAGAAAACACACTGAATGGGTTCATTTTCTAAATACCTTTGCCCACCTTCTCACCTCCATTTTCTCTTAAACCTTCACCAAACAATCTTTTTTTGTAATTTTATTGAATTTATTGTGGTGACACTGGTTAATAAAATTATATAGGTTTCAGATGCACAATTCTATAACGCATCATCTGTATATCGTATTGTGTGTGCCAAACGATCTTTTGAACCTGTCCTTTCACTGACATTTCTTTTGCCAAGATTGCCAATGTCTTCCACATTGCCAGACTCAGGGGCAGCGCTTGGTCAGAAGAATTTGACTCAGCTGATGTCATTATTCTCGAACACTGAGTCCCTTGCTTCCTGGATAACATGTTCTTTTGGGCTCCTCCTACTCACGGACTATACCTGCTCAGTTTCCCTCACTGGTTCCTCCTTTCAATTATAATTTTCAAATGTTGGGAATTACCCCAGGACTTCGTCCTGGGTCCTCTTCTTTTCTCTATCCAAAAGGTGTTTCTTCCAGTCCCCCGGCTTAAATACCAGTCCAGCCTTGACCTGACTCACATTCTAGATCCTTCACGATCTGGGTCTTCCGGCACCACTCCCTGCCACCAACTGCCTCTGTGGCCTCATCACCTACCACTTGCCCAATCCCTCTCTCTGCTACAGTCTCACTGGCCACACCTGCTACTCCTTAAGCACACTGAGGAGCTTGGCCTCAATGCCTTTGCCCTTGACATTCCACTGCCTGGATTCTTTCCCAGACAGGTATAGGTGGCTCACTTCCTAACTTAATTCACGTCCCTGCTCAAATATCAGCCCCTCAGCAAGCCCGCCTAATTTACATAAAAGAGCATCTACTTCCCCTCCATGATCTCTATCCCCTTACCCTGCTTCATTTGTCTTTCAAGCACTTATCACTACCTGCATATTTGAATGTTATATATTTATGTTTCCTCATTAACTGCATCTCCAACAGAATGCAAGCTCCATGAGGAGGGAAAAGTGTGTTTTATTAAAGGTTATATCCCTAACACCTAGAAGAATGTCTAACATAGAGCAGGACTCAATAAATACTTGTTGAAGGAATGAATGTGTGATAGCATCAGACAATTGAATAAATAATACCATTTATTTAATTATTTGGTAATTATAGTGTTATTTTCTGAACCATATTTTAATTCCTTAAGGGCAGAACTTTGTGCCTTGTGTTCCAAATTTGTATGTAGTTGGCATAGTTATGGACACACAGTACTAGTAGATGCTCAAGAAAAAATGTAGATGCCTGATTGACTGATTTGAGCAATGCAAAGAAAAGCGGGATCCGGATTTCAAGGATATTCAAGTAGTTATTTTTAGGTTATTCTATGTATGCAGATTTCCCCAAAGAAAATTAACTTACATAGTCGCTGCCCTGAGGGGATATAGTTCTAGCTTATTGAAAATGGAAAATCATGTATGTAGACATAAAAAGGTATAAAAATAAATAAAAACATGTCAAGCCTATGCCAAGAACCCAAGCTGAAGTAAATTCACCTAAAAGACAGAAGAGTAAAGTTTGAGAGCAAAGAGGGGATATGGCATTTTAACTCAGGAAATGAAGATAGAAATAAGAACTGAAAAATATTCCATAGAAAAGGTGAAAGGATAATCAGGAAACAGGAAAGAAGAAGGAAGTGGTTCAAAGCTACAGGTTTCTGTCAGGTTTTAGAAACAAAGAACAGCGACCTGTCTCTATTGACAGTCTGTTCGGAGAGGATGGAATATGGACCTTGAGACTTTGCATCAGTAGCACCCACATCTCAAATCAAAACCATTACAAGTAACAGAGCTCTGGAATTTCAGGGTATTGGGAGGTTTTGTAATATGTCCAAATCATCCTACATAATAAAAAGCTAATATGCAAATCAACCAAACGCGGAACAACCAATCGCTATGACATGCACTGACCACCAGGGGACAGATGCTCAATGCAGGAGCTGCCCCCTGGTGGTCAGTGAGCTCCCATAGGGCTCAGGCAGGTGAGTGCAGCAGCAGTGGCAGGAGCACTAAGGATGTCCTACTGTGAGAGGGCACAGGCCAGGCTGAGGGAAACCGACCCCCCGCAAGGAATGCACAAAGTTTGTGCACTGGGCCTCTAGTTTTTAAAATAAATCTCTCTCTCCTGCAACAGATTACAACCTATAGGTTTTATTTATAAGATGAATATGTGAAACCTGACAGGTTCATTGAGCTAACTGGAATATTCTGTTAGCAGTCTGTTATTCATGTATTTTTAATGGAAATTTTATACCAGAGAGAAAAAAATCATGAAATTATTTTTGTTGACTTAATTTATTTACAGGGTAAGAAGGATTAGAAACCAAAGAAGGTCATGCTGTACTTGCCAGTTAACACCTTTTGGCACTGAATAAATGTATAATTTATTTAAGTAATCATAGTTGGCTCCTTAGTGACCCAGTATTTCTGATTTTTTTCATTGTTACCAAAGTGAAATATGAACTCTAGTTTCATCAAGACATTAAGATGCTTAATGAATACTCTGCATCTCCTATAAGTTGCTTTAATTTCCTGCCCCAGAACACAGCATTGCCTCTGTTGCGCTCCCATGTACTCAGGGCATCTCCATTTGTCCTAGTCTATGCCTGTAAGCCTCTTGTCTTATAACAGGGAAGAATGCACTTTAGAATCACCTCTGCAGACTATTCAGAGCTTTTGACCCCAATGGCTGACTGAGCCTCTAGTTTTTCCTCTCGGTCACAGACCCTCCTCAGCCAAGTCACCATTGCCCTGGTTTCTTTCTTCTGCCTTGTTCTGTTGGGCAGACTCCCCACAGAGTCCTTGCTTCTTTTTCTCTACTTCACTTAGTCCTCCCTCCTCCCCCTCCTCTCAGCATTAGAAGTCAGACAGGAAAGGGTGGTTTCCTTTTCACAAGTTTTGAATAAAAATAATAGTAATTCAGATTACATTTCCAAGTAGACTAAGTAGCTTAAAAAACAAGGTATCTGCTGAACAAGATGCTTCTTATTTTCCAGATCTTCTTAGGAACTGAGGATATATTGTAGATTTTGGGATTCTTTAAGAATCTTGAATCTACATTCTGTCATCTTTTATGTTTCTAGAACTCCAGAAACAGGCAAAACCATTGTCTGATTTTGGATCTTCCTTCTACTGACTCCAATGGAAATGGACCAGAAAGAACTACTCTGCCCACTGATTCAGCTATCGCTGGTCCACAGCCTTTTTCTGTTGGGATAAGTGAAAACTACCTTTTCCTTCCATTCCTGGTAATGACAAGCAGCTATATTAAAGAGACAATCTTTTTTCTTACATCTTTTTTTCCATGTTAATTAACCTAAAATTTTTTCTTCACTTGTACTTGATTCCTACTAATTTTGCCAAAAAACAAAAACAAGCACACACACACACACACACACACACACACAGTATATAAAAATTAGTTAGCTTTTCTAGTTAGAGTAACCTGAAATTATTTTGGGTCCAGGAATATTTTCCTCACTTTCCTTTAAATCCTCATCTGGAACCTTTTCTCTTGCATTAGTCTGAGTCATACTAAACCATTTGTAAATATGAAATATTCAACAGAGATGTGTGACACTGGGCAAGTCCCTTAACTTCTCAAGACTTCTTCCTCACTTGCAAAATGGCATCTTTTCTGCCCATTTCACAGGGTTATTGTGAAATCAAAAGAGTTAACAAATTTTATAAACTACACAAATATAGAATATGATAGTTTTCTCAAAGGCAAATCTGCAAATTCTAAGCTAAGGCACACAGAACCACTCCAAAAAGGACATGCAGAGATGGGGCCTCAAAGAGGTTGGAAGAAGAGACCCACAGGACCCTCAAAGCAAGATTAAGGCACCCAGCACAACGTATACTGGGTCATTTAGCACATCAGACATCACATGAGCAGCTACAAAACAGAATAAAGATGAAAGGGGAAAGAAACAAAAAGAAAAGCAAGGAGGAGAATGTACAATCAATCATATTATATTCTGATATCAAAAAAATAAGTCATCCTGTAGGCCATGATATTTTTTAAAAATGAAGATAGGAAATTTTATACTAATTTTTATAAACTGATTTTTAAAATGTTTGCCTTTACCAAATAGAAGATTTACCATTTTGAGATTAAGAATTAGGGTATAGCCCGATTCCTTCTAATAATTAACAAATAAAATCAGTTTAGAAGCTATGAACTGAAATTTATCAAATAAAAAGTATATATGAATATACATGCATACACACAAATATGCACTTACAACAAATACTAAAAGGAAATACATCAAAATATTACTTGGGGTTATCTTTGATATTGAGTTTCAAGTGACTTTTACTTTCTTCTTTATGCTATCTAAATTTTCTGAAACTTTTGCAACAAATGTGTTTCTTAGGTAGTAATTAAATTAAAACAAATGTTACTGTGAGTGGATAAATGAGCTGTGGTACACCCAGACAACAGAACATTATTCGGTGTTAAAAAGAAATGCACTGTCTGTTCAACAAACAAATTCAGTAAATTCAGTGTAAAATTTAGCCAAAGAAAGCATTTGCTGTCCAAATTGCATTGGTACTCGTAAGAAGCCAGTTAATATAAACATCAATATGAAAGAACAATAACATTTTGTTATAAACCCTCAAAAAAAAGAAAAGAAAATGCGCTATCAAGCCATGAAAAGACATGGAGACACCTTAAATGCACATTGCTAAGTGAAAGAAGCCAATCTGAAAAGGCTACAGACTGTATGGATCCAACTATATGACATTCTGGAAAAGGCAGAACTATGAACACAATAAAAATATCAGGGGTTTCCAGGGAGTAGGGGGTGAACAGGCAGAGCACAAAGGATTTTTAGGGAAGTAAAACTACTACCAAGTATACTACAATGGTAGCTACAAATCATCATACATTTGTCCAAACCCATAGAATGTACAACACCAGAAGTGAACCCTCATGTAAAATAAAGACTTTGGGCGATAAGCATGTGTTCATCAATGTAGGTTCATCAACTGTAACAAACGTACCACTGTGGTGGGGGACGTTGATGACAGAGAGGCTGTGCACATGGGGTGGGTGGAGGAGGACAAGGGAATCTCTGTGCCTTCTTAATTTTTCTATGAACCTAAAACTGCTCTTAATATATTATGTCTGAAAAACAAATGTTACTGAAAATGTAAGAACAATGGAGCGGTACTGAACATCACATATGCCTTTGTTACTAGTCCCACAAATGTATTTTCACCAGAACAGGGTATTTTCCACACAAACTACTGAAACTAAAAGTATTACTGCTTCTCTACAATGGCAGGGCATTTACCCATGGTGGCATTAAAGACTGACAGGAAAAAACAAATCCTGTATAGTAGGTAAGAATATTCATTTTTTTGTGACTAATAGTAACTCTAAATTCTCTAAGAGGAAAAGATGACTTAGGTAAAGATGAACAAGACCCAGGGGAGTCCAGAGTTACATGGCTGATTGTCTTAAGAGACCTCTTAACGCTGGCCCCTCACCTTAGCACACTGTGCTAAGGACAAACCAAAGGACCACAAATTATATTTGAGGCTCTAAGTTAGTTTAGATTTGACTCAACCTTGATATAAAGTTTTTGACTAAACCTCTGCTATAAAGTTTCCCCCTAAAAATTACTCACAGATATTCAAAGCCTTTGTCATCAAGCAGCAGAAAAAGAACTGACTCCTGGTGTGAAGTCAGAAAACAGAGTTGACTCCCTATTGTAATGCAACCTCTTGAGACCTCAGCTTGCTCATTTATAAAAGAGAAGTTAATGGATAGAAAACACCCAGCGCAGAGCCTCGGGAACTCAGAATGTAGTTTTATTCTCTGACACCTCCTACTACCCCACCACCACCACCACCACAACACACACACACACACACACACACACACACACACACACACCACACACACTTTAAATTGGATGAGGTTTGTTACACTCGATTTAGCTCTGGAACCCTTCGTGCAAATCAAAATGTACTCGGAAGCCCATTTTGTGCTGCAGCTGTGCTCACCTTGTCTGCTGGAAGGGAGAGGGTAGAGAGAAAGACAGCTTCATAAGGAGAATAGATCTAGTGGTTGACAAAAAAGTGAAGAGAAGGGAAATACAAGATAAACTGAGATAAATAGGAGATTGCAGGATGGATTCTCCATGGGGGCAGAGAGCAGGTGTGGGGCAGACAAGGGGACTGAGAACTGTAAGGAGACATGGTTTTGGGCCAAAAAGTTGACAACTGACACGTACAATTTATTAGTCATAAACTTTTGTAAGTTATTAAAATAAAAGTTGGAACCCTACACGTTTCCCTATAAAATAAGCCCTTTATCTCCTGATATGTTAAAAATAAAGCTGGGTACAACCCTTGGCTTTCTTCCAGTGTTGCTGTGGCTCTTTCAAGTTAGATTCTCAAGTTATTTCCTCAACACCTAGCGCTCCAAGGCTCTGACACAGAGCGGGCTTGCTGTAAGTGTTCACCCGGCTAATGCGGAAATCAATGTAGAAACGAGTATGCTTCATTTATTTATTTCATGCAAACTGACTTTTCTTCCTAAGGTTAGCTTATTTTAATTACCACAGTCACCGAGAATAAAAGGGCCTAAGTATCAACATCAGAATTTCACTCAGTTACTATAGGGACTTTGTAAATGTGCAGAGGTCTTAAAATGTAAGATCCTAAAATATAAATAAGAATATTTTTGAAGCAGTTATTTTAAATAATTTACAAACCGTGAGTCTTCCAGTAGCCTTGCTAAATGTGCAAGAGGCCAGTGTGACAACATTTTCCTGATGTAAAAACTATCAAAATCCATTCTAAGAACTGGCCAAATAGTGCCAGGGATAGAACTAGGGACAGAACTCAGATAGGGCTCGGCTTCAGGAGCTCTTTGCAGTATTAGAAAAAGAAGGGAGAGGAGAGGAGAGGAGAGGAGGGGAGGGGAGGGGAGGGGAGGGGAGGGGAGGGGAGGGGAGGGGAGGGGAGGGGAGGGGAGGGAGAGGAGGGGAGGGGAGAGGAGAGGAGAGGAGAGGAGAGGAGAGGAGAGGAGAGGAGAGGAGAGGAGAGGAGAGGAGAGGAGAGGAGAGGAGAGGAGAGGAGAGGAGAGGAGAGGAGAGGAGAGGAGAGAGGTGGTTTTCTTCCAATAGACATTTTATGCAATGTATTCCATTTTTAAAAGAATGAAAGGAGGCCTTTATTAGTTAGAAATGCTACCTACTGCTTCAGACACAAGGATCTCTCCCTTCCCCATAAAGGTTTTTATTTACAGCTATATTTGACTCATCCTGTTGAGTTCCTAGCACAGAGGCACACAGCGCAGCGGTAATAACCAGAGGCATCTATCTAGATCATCAGATTTCCTTCCTCTGGTCAGTGTGTGCCACAAATCTCGCGCTGCAAAAGCTACATTTCATCTTCCAGTGTCAGAGTCTTTCCAATTCAGTTGCAAATTTTTATTTACTCATAGTTGAGTTCTCCTAACGAAAGAGATTGACGTGGTGACTCCATAGTACATGAGGGCTTCTCCCAGCTGTCACTGATGATAGAAGGTTAACCCTCCACAAAAAAGGATGCTTGGTGCTGTTCCATCTCGTCAAGTCCCTTCCTATTAACCAACTTCTATTCATATGCCACCACTGGCCTAGTATGTGGTCAACGAACTACCATCAAACCTCAGCACAGATCCTAGACAACTTCGAGAAAAGTAAAGAGAAAGGCATCTCTCCATTTGGGGCTATTCCAGCTACTTGGCTCTACTAAGAAATCATATTAAAAAGGGGCAGAAATATGGTCTGTAAATAATAAAATGGGCGTATATTCTACATTTTGTCCATCTATGCTTTCCTAATTATAGAATCCAAAAACTTCTGCATCCCCGGCCCCAGCAAATTTCCTTGCTACGTCCGATCTGTGCCACCAACGTAGAGTTCTAAAAATACCCACGGAGAGTCCTTGCGGGAATCCCCTGAGAACTGATCAAAGCCCAGGGCCTTCCACTGACAGGCCACCCAAATCGCCCCCTCCTGCTCCCTTAAGTCTTGCAGTGGTTCTCAACCTGTGGGTCGCAACCATCGGAAAACACATATAGCATATCAGATATTTACATTACGATTCATAACAGTAGCAAAATTACAGTTATGAAGTAGCAACGAAAATAATTTTATGGTTGGGGGTCACCACCACATGAGGAACTGTATTAAAGGGCCGCGGCATGAGGAAGGTTGAGAACCACTGGTCTCTTAGGCCTTTATGAAACCTCTGTCCTTGGGGATCACATGTTAGACATGGTCAGACCATGTGTCCCACCTTCTCGAAAGCCCTGAGCACAGAAAGGTCCACTCTCTAGCACAGATTCTCTAAGGTAAGGGAACTTGGTTCCTAAGTCTTACGAAAAGACCTCAAGGAAGGAAAGAACTCAGGAAAGAACAGACAACCAGTTTTTGTGGCCACACCAATGGGTCTTCTGTTGCTTCGGATAAACCAGTATTTTCAGTGCCATAGCTTATTCCTCAGGGAAATATAGCCTCGGTTCACGGTATCTCAAAGGGATTGCAGACAATAAAGGACAAATGCCCTTCCACTGTGCCCATCTGGGTAATGAAGAGACTTTCCCAAAACTAGGTTTGCAGAGGAGGGCTCTTCTTCATGAGAGCAATAAGCCACATGTCTCTCTGTACGGACGGTTGTTTCTCTTCCCGGTAGCAATCTTTTGGCCTCAAGAGCAGAAAAGAAAGGACACACATCCCTTGAAGTTCCCCTTCCCTACGGAGAAGGTAGCTGTCATTTTTAAGACCCCTTAGTAGGGGCTTTGCAAATAAATTATCCGGGAGTAAGGGGTGGGAGACACCCAAATGTAGAAACCATGAAAGGAACTAAATGAGGTCCAAAAGTGCCAAGGCCACCAAGAAAAGCGCCCAGACAAGGAAGGAAGCAAGCCAGTAGAAGGGAGTGGGTTGTGACTTCTGACCCAGCCATGGCTGTGGGTGGTTCGCCAACGGAGCCGATGCTGTGGAAAGACCAAGTGCAGTGGCTCAAGGGTCTAAATGCGCTTAGTGAACCAAGGAGCCCAGGTTATTTTGGGAGGAAAGAAAAATATGTTTCCTGAGTATTTTTCCTTTCCCCTCGCTTAGCACCACACCCATGTCGCCTCCTTCCCAGTCGTGTCACCTGTTTCAAAGTCTGCCTCTTTAGTCTCTTTGATTATTTTTTTCCCTTTAGAGAAAATTACATCCACTCAGTTCAAAACAAAAAAAAAACCATCTGAGAACACGACATGTGTGTGTGTACTTTGTTTTTTCCTGGTTTCATCAGGAACCTGTAAGTGCTTAAAGCAAACCATCTGCAAAGTGTGCTAATTGATTATTACAAAAGTCACTCGGACAGGTATTTAATAAGCAAAAGAGAAGATTAAAGAATAAATTTAAACACAAAACCTCTGAGGCCTGGCTTCACTGAGAAAGGTTAACCCAGGAAGCAGGGCTGGAGTCGAAAGGAATGGATAGTCGTGCAGCCAGCCTTTCTCAGATCTGCTCTGCTCAACTTCTTCGCTGCTCTACCTGCTTTTAAATGCATGAAAGGTTTGTTTTCAAAAATAAATCCGGCCCATTTCCCCTCTCCTTCCTTCTCTGGGCCGATACATTCCTTGAAGGTGATTTTTGGATTGCACCTAGACAGCCCCAGGTTATGTGAACTCTGGTGTCACCTGGAAATGTTTTCAATTCCTCCTGGTAGAGAAAGAACAGAGAAAAAGAACCCAACTTCATAAAGCCCTACTTTTTCTATCTGGCATATTCAAGTCAAATAAACCTGAGCTTTTCTAACAACGAAACAGTCTCACCCTCACTCAGACCCAAATTCTTCCTAATGCATCTATTCTGATTATCAATAACAACGTTTTTTGATCATGTGGCAGATCTGTTCCTCTTTTTGGTCATATTTTTCTCAATTAAAGATTCTAATGGCCATTGAAGTAAGACAAATTACCCTCATCATTTATGTCTACAAACCTCTGCGACTCTGAGCTTCAGAATTATAATGGGAAACAGAAATCGTGCCTTTGATTTTAAAAAGCAGAAAGGTGGGGCTTTGCTGAACTTCATAAACACAGAATCGAGAACAAGGAAGGGATTTGAATGAAAAGCCCTCCCGTCACACCCTCAGCCTTCAGTAACCCCTTTTATTAACAATTCTTGTAGTCAAGAAGTCCTTCTTAAAATCTAACCTAAATCTATCATGCTTCAGTTAAAAACCTGTTCTCTCTCTCTGACGGTGCCACAGACAGAACAGCTGGTCACCATACACTCCTTAATAACTCCTCATAATTTTGAAGTCTGTTATTAAGTCATTTTTCAGTCTCCTCTTCTTGAAGCTAAATAATCTCTCAAGTCTTTCAACTTATCCTTATAGGTTCAATTTTACAATCCTTTAATCAACATCAATGCTCTTTGCTAAACATTCTTCAGTTTTCCAAGTTGCTCTTATGTTTCGAAACCCTGCTCACCTTTGGAATTGCTCCTCATCCATGAAAGCCCAGGACGACTTCGGTGCATTTCACACAGTCCACAGAATCTCCTCCAGCAGGTGACCTGCTGCTTTGTTTGGGTTATTTTTAATACAAACCTGCTTCTACGGCTCCCTTTCCAAGAAAAACACGTTCTTCGGGACCCAGGACTCTTACTGAGCAACAGAGGAGCCACTCCCCCTGCACCTATGCCCTGTGGTCTTCCTCACCAGAGCTCTTCAAGGTCTTTCCCGACCCACTTTCCCTGAACTGTCTGTTATAAAATGAGGATCTAGCTCAGCGGTTCTCAACCTCCTGGCCCTTTAAATACAGTTCCTCATGTTGTGACCCAACCATAAAAGTATTTTCGTTGCTACTTCAGAACTGTCATGTTGCTACTGTGATGAATCGTCATGTAAATATCTGATATGCAGGATGGTCTTAGGCGACCCCTGTGAAAGGGTCGTTCGACCGCCAAAGGGGTCGCGACCCACAGGCTGAGAACCGCTGACTAGCTAATCTGACCTGGCCCGCTTATTTAAACCAAGTGGTGAGCCATCAATGCCTTAAAACACTTTATCCTTTGCAGACCACGATGAAGGCCCTGTCCTCAAAGCCTTGACTCCAAGGAGGGCCTCAGGCACCTTGGTAAAAATCAAATGAGAGAGGTGTGGGGCCAGTGGGGATCGACATGAAAACCCCGTGATCCTCAATCATGCCACACCAGCCTTGGTTAGAATCATACAACAGTCAACTTCTGGGTGTGTTGATTCTACTCAACTCTCTCTGCAACCTTTTCTTAACCATTTGGGCATTTCTAATGCTCTCTCTTCTATCCAAATTATTATTATTTTTTTATTCTGACACTGATTGCGTTCAGGGCTCCGCCTAAGATGTGTGCCCTCTGCCTGAAACCTCTGCCCTGTTCTCCGTGGAGCTGGCTTTCCCTCCGCTCTAACATTCCCTCCCCAAACAGGCCTTTCCCTGCACGTTTGGAATCGGCTCCTATCTGTCCCCTAAAGCCCCATTATTCTTTATTAATACATCAGTGCGCTTTACAGCACTTACCACAATTCGCAATTAGATGCAATTATAGATAAATGTTCATTTACTCGTTTCTTGTCTGTCTTCTCCACAGAACGCAGGCTCCTCAACGGCGGGATCGTGTCTGCTCTGATCTGGAGCCTGGCACCTGGCTAACAGTACACACTCAAAAATAATTTTTGAGTGAATAAATGTCCCCACTACCAGAAATACTTGTGTTTTAAAGCGTATCTTGAATTGTCATTAAAAAGGCTCTGTCAACTATTATAAAGGAGGAGGGGGTTTTGGGGGGTGGGATGGGGTAGTAGGAGGAAGGGATCCTTCGGATCCATTTAGTCCTGGGCCTTCGGGCAAGACTAGCACTCCCATCACAAAATGCTGTGAATCCCACTCTCTTGCTCCTGCTCCTTAAAGCAATTAATCTCATTTCCAGTTATTCTCCCTGCTTTCAGATTCAACATAATCAGGCCACTTGTAGCTTTCCATCCTTTTCCTGATGCTATTTCCTCACTGCTGTTCCCTTCACAAAAATACTAGCATTGTCATAGAAAATATTCAGGAGATTATGCATCAAAATATTAGCAGTGGTCATCTTTGGAGGTGCTATTATGGACACTTTTTTATTCTCTTCTTTTGATTAATTTTTATTTTCTAATTTTTGTGCCATGTACTTGCCTCCATTTTCTACTTGTGTGATTTTTTTTTAAAGTACACTTGTGTTCAAGTACTAACTTTACTTCACTGATATTCAAAGTGAAATTCTATTGACGGTTACCTTACACAACTTATTTTCATCTCATAAAATGCAGTGTTTTCAGCTCTGTTAAACTTTCACCTTAATGAATTGAAGATGAAGCAGAAAAACACACATACACACACACACACAAACTACGTATATGCCTTCTCTGTCTGAGGTCTTATACTTTGGAACTTATATATAAAAGCCTAAGCAACCGAATGACCAAACGACCAGTTGACCAGTGGCTATGACACGCTCTAACCACCAGGGGACAGATGCTCAATGCACAGGATCTGCTCCCTCCTGTCTGGATCGGGCCTGCAGGGATCTGGCTGAAACTGGCTATCCAACATCCCCCAAAGGGTCCTGGATTGCAGAGGGCACAGGCCAGGCTGAGGGACCCCACCGGTGCATGAATCCGTGCACCAGGCGTCTAGTTTGCTATGTCGTAACACTACTATATCACCAATAGTAAAACTTGCTTCTTGGGTAACCCTACTTCATAACATCAACCAGGAATATCCTGGGCCCAATACCAGGAGCTTCCACACTTTACTGACAAAGCATCAGGGAGTTTGAGTAGTGAGTAACTGAATACAAAGAGACCTGGGCTCCTTGCCCGCTCCCATAATCATGTGCTGACTTGCAGAGTGACAAAGAGCATGAGTTTTCAAATGCCCGTGCCTCAGTTTACCCAGCTGTAAAATGCATAATGCATCCCTCAGAGGGATGTAAAGAGAATCAGTGAGGTAATGTCTAAGTGTTTGGAAGTCCTTGGCAGAAAGGCGCTACATAATTACTATTTGGTATTTAAGTTGCCCTTCATGTGTGCCAAGTACTTTATGATCATTCCTTAGGAGTTACTCTCAGCTACTCTGAAGTTGTCTTCATGTCTATTTCCATTTAAAAGATGAAGAAATTGTATTGGAGAGAAGTCTAGTGATTCGTTTAAGATCACTAAGATAGCACTGAGGTCTCAAGAGAGGAATTTCCAGTCCTCCAATTCCTTTAACCATAACTGAACCCCCATCTTAAAATACAAACTACCCATAGAGATGAATTCTCTGTTAAGCTACTGGGATGTTTCATGGTACAAAACACATTGTGAATTGTTTTTGTAGGATACAGTGAATGGTGAGAAGGTGAAACAGAAACCAAACCTCTAGAATTAGGAACCTGGTCTTCACAATCACCTCGCTTTCTTACATATCTACAATTCACCTCCCTTCCAGTACAGTAGCCTGCACTTTGGTACCTTCATAATGTCCTTGAAGGGCCCATATTTTTCTACTAATTTCCAGAGCCAATCCTAAGGAGGCATAGAGCCCAGGTTAAACCACCAAAACACACGGTAGCATTTTTACCCAAGTAGTAGCTCATGAAAATTCGTGCCGAGTAGGTGAAGAATGAGAAGAGGCATGTTGCGGAGGGTGCGTACGCAATGCGAGGGTCAAAGGAAAGGCAGAGAGTGCCAGCTGGATTTAGTGTCCGCTGACCTCCTCCCCGCCAGCACCTTCTGCAGAGCTCCAATGACAGCCAACTCAGGAGTCACCATCCACTGTGCCCAGACGCAGTCCTACCTTCACCATGGCCTCCGGCTCTCTTAAACCTTGCTCCTCCAGCCCACACCTCTATTTTCTTCCCTCTGCTTCATTCAGTGATTCACTTACCACATAAAAGAAGTACCTTTTGTTTCTGAGTCCTGTACTCCCACTATAATGTCAGAAAATGTGCAGATACCAACCTCTAAGAAATGCTGCTCTGGTTGTTCAATGAGCAACCAACAGCCGGGCGACCTCTGAGGATCAAGCATGGTGATGGAGTTCTTTAACACAGATTTGGATAGAAAGTTCCAAAGCAGCTTAGGGCTTGCCCAAGGCAAAGCGGTAAACTGGGGGATTTCATCTCCTCCGCATATGCCCTTTCTTTGCCTTCTCCCCTTCTGCGGGAACACTCCCTCCCACCTGTACACCAGCTGGCCCTGGACTCTTCAGAGCTCCCGAGGGTGAAAGGTGAGCAGACATTTCCTTCCATCCATCTCCCATGAAAATAGATCTGTCTTGTGTTCCATTCCCTTAAATACCATTCCAACGAGCCTGATAACAATGGCCTGCAAAATGTCAGCACAAAAGGAATGACCAGCAGTGTGGTTCTCGGGCACTCAGAACAGACAGACTTGCAGCAGGGCGCCCCTCCACTCCCATCAGGTGGGCAGCCGGTCTTCACAGAGCTGACACTTGCAGGATCAAACGCTGAGGCTACCACTAACAGGCTCGTACTGGAGAACCACCAAAGGATCAACCTCAAGAGAAAGAAAACTGCCTCCTGAAGGAAGAACTGAGGTGCAAGAAGGAACAGTGAGCAATTAACTCAATCAGCATATAGACAAAGAGCAAATAAACAGTTTGAACAGTGGTGATGCCTAACCCAGGGACTGTAGAAAAACAAGGATGACAATATAAGACCAGAACATTAGCAGACAGGGTTTGACGATGCTTTAAAAGATGCTAAATTATTCCGGAGGTGGGCAGAGATCGTGACTAATTTTATTACGATAAATAATTTTCAAACCAGCAGAGAAGAAAGCTGGCCTGTATCTAGAGGATAAGAAATACTCAGTAAAAAGAAACTATTAGCAAAAAGAGGGAAATACAGGAATATAAAAACCAAAAATTAACACTTGAAATTATATCCTGTGCTCTTAGTAGCACACCAGCTCTGAAAAGCATCAGGACCCCACACGGCTATGGCCGACCTGCAGGAACGCTGTGATGCCCGTGGTTGGCAAAGACTGCCCTCAAGGCCAGCAAGAGCCCTCCCTGCACACCTGACTTACTGTTCACCTTCTGGTGCCCAGGACTTCCCTGTCCTTTTATCTCCCCAAACCTGGCCCCAACAAAGGATTCTAGGTGACTTATTTTTACCTGACTATGACGTGAAGTCTGAGTTAGCTTTTCTAGGGGTCCTTGGATTTAAGCCTTTATCCTAAATTATAATGCTGTGCTTTTGTTTACTAGCACATAGATTGTAGCCACCCATGCACAATGGCAGGGAAAGTTGGGGAGGAACAGAGAGCCCTTCCTTTGCTACTTCAGCACACATCCCAAACGCAGTCTCATACCCGAACTGCTGCATATGACCTTAAATTAGTATCTTCCATCTACACGGCTTCTATGCACTCTCTGAATTTCCAAAAGTTACTCGAAAAGCATGAGCAATTATTTTCTACCAAACTTTTGAGATTTTATGTGAAGACCAAAGATGTGCTTTCGTTGACATCCCCGTGTATCCCATAAATATGGTGGGTAGGGACAGTGCAAAGAGGAAGAGCAACGCAATGAATCCCTTTTCTCTGTTATCTCTAAGTGTATCCTATTCGCCTCTGGTCCAGTCCTTGAAGAAAATGCTTCAGGACAAACAAAATAGAAGCAAAGTAGTTCAGTGAGCTAGCAGAAATGATCTCTTTGGGGAAGAGAATTTTATTTTCAAATGAATAAATAAGTAAACAAACAAACAAATCTCTCAAGTCCCTAACACTGTTTTAAGAATGAATGCTTTCACCCTGACCAGTCTGGCTCAGTGGATAGAGCGTCAGCCTGCGGACTGAAGGGTCCCAGGTTCAATTCAGGTCAAGGGCATGTACCTTGGTTGCGGGCACATCTCCAGTGGGGAGTGTGCAGGAGGCAGCTGGTCAATGTTTCTCTCTCATCGATGTTTCTAACTCTATCCCTCTCCCTTCCTCTCTGTAAAAAAATCAATAATATATTTTTTAAAAAAGAATGAATGCTTTCTGACTACACCAATGTACAAACTACTGACACATTTGGATTGAGTATACGTGTGTTTTCAGAGAACACACACCGCTGGAAAAGCTGCCAAGATATATTTAGAGTAAATCTATCAGCTGGAACGCATGCATGTGGAAAGTGTGCTCTTATTGTAAAAGCCAGGGCTCCTTGTTAACACAAGTCCAATACAATGAGAAAGCACATTCAGAACCGGGGAGCCAGGGGAGAGTGCAAAGGAGGGCCACGAGCATGTTTTAACGGCTGTGATAATTTGCCATGAAAGGATGTGAGGGCCACAGCTCCTTGCTACAGCATGCCATGTGCTGCTGAATTAAATTACTGCCATGCAGTCTGCTCGCGAAGGAATGTGTAAACAGGCCATATATCCTTGCATCAGATCCAGACTGTTGCACAACACAAAAAAATGCCTCTCGATGTGTCATTTCCTTCTTGGCCATCTTCCCAGCTCCTGACAGGCAGTCAACAACCAAAAGTACTGAAAGAGATTAAAAACTGCTCTTCTCAAGAGCACATTCCACCGACCACCAGACCTAACCTCCACCAGAGCTCTGGCCCCCCTTCTCCATTCTCCTTAAAGAAAGGGAAAAGGGGGGCAGTTTTTTTTAACTGTTATTAGCCTCTTAAGTCAAAGGTTTTCAACAATGTTTTCTATACTGGGGACCAAATAATTAATATTGATGACAATCAAGCTGCTGCTTACATTTGCTGTCCTGTAAATATCAACATACAGCATTTACCCGCAAAGTCCATTCCTTGGGCACAGAGACAGTATGGAACCAGAGTAAAGTCTGCAAGTCAAGAAGTTCAGGGCTTTTCCAATGCTTTTTTTTTCTGTGTTTTTTTCCCAATTTTAGGCGAAGGACTAAAATTCAGGCCTGTGGCATCACGAGTATGGTACAAGGCCTATCAAGTTTTTCTCAAATTGTCTTCACAGACAGCAAGAATGTGAATGCAAGAACTGTGTCCGGAGGTATCAAATAACCTTAAAAATATTCTCCTGCTATCCCTCCATCCAACACATTTTAGATGGTCTCTGCCTTCTTTTACACGTGACCAACCTCTACACACGCACCCACCCTGGGCGCACAAACAAAGGGCATGGGTAGGTATCCAGCCACCATGAGAAGCCTCGCCTTCACCCAGCTGGGATGCAGAGCAGTGCAGGAGGAAAGCGAGCTGTCACTGACATCGTCTGGAATGAGGAAGAGAGCATGCCCAGCCCTCACTCTCCCCACCCTGTACTGGGCTGGAAAACAGTCTCAGAGCGGGGTGAAACAGCAAGGGAGAAAATGAGACGATGCTGTGTCCAGACCACCCTGCTTTGTTTAAGTCTGCTACCTTCAGCTGATGCGGTAAAATGTCTGCAAGCGGAAGTGCCTAGAGAATATGGAAGAATAAAATGTTCTCTAAAAAAATAAAAATAAAAATACGTTGATGAATTGGGCACAGGTGGGGAGAAGCAAACAGGAAAAGAGCACAGCCTGGCTGCAGGGCCTTCAGCCCAACAAGCTGAGTGAAGCCGGGTGCTGAGGCTGTCCTAGATACACAAACATCACCGCGCACTTCCCGGTAACCGCTCACTCACCTACGGGTCGGCCCTGCTGAAGTCACAGCGGGGCCAAGCAGAACAGCACTGCAGCCCTGCATTCTACGCCTGCAGGAAAGAAGCCAGGTCCCTGGGGAAGAAAAGGCGGGGCTTCTCCAGGTCCCAGTGGATGGCTGGTCAGTGATAAACAGCAGGAACCCAGCAGGAAGTACACAGATGCTGGCTTTGGTCTCTCTGTCAGAGTAACTATGAATTCCTTCCTTGGGGCATGACACAAATTTCTTAGAAACCCACTCACCTGTGTTAGGTATCCAGTTTGAAGGTGTGCTGGCAAGTGAGAATTTTCAAAGCTGGGTGACATCCTATATAATAAAGGGCTAATATGCAAATCACATGAGAGGCAGGGGGAGAGAGAAAGGCACTAGGACTACGTGGAAAGAGAAAGGCCCCACTGTCCATCATTCTAGCCAAGCCTATCCTTGCAGACACCCCACCAAGGCACCAGGCATGTGAACAAGGCCATCATGAATGTTCCAGCATCAGCCACCATCTTACCGCAGCCACATGAAAGACCCCAAGTGAGACCTCAGAACGCCCACCAAGATGAATCCGTCAACCCACAGAATGGTGAGAAATAATAAAATGGTTGTTATTGTTGGAAGCCATTAGGTCTTGGGATGGGTGTTATCTAGCAATAGATAACTGGAAAAGAGGCAAGAGAGGTAAAAGGATGCTGACCGTGTAAGGCAGCCTATCTTTCCATCCCCTGCACAGCCTGCAACGCCTTTATCATCCGTCCTCTTCCCTCGCCTTAGAATAGGACACTGCTAACCCAGTTTTCACCTTCTGGCAGAAATCCTTTAAACCAGACCGCAGTCGGAACCCACTGCATCCATGCAACACAGGATCCTAATAGAAACTGATGTGTAAAAGGGTCAGGTCTCCAAAGGCATGACTGTTGCTGCCGCCACTCTGCGGACTTCTCCGGCTGGCGAACACACGGCAGTTGCTCCTCAGAGCTAACTTGCCAACAGGAGGTCAACACCCCCTGCCTAAACACAAGACTTACAAATTTGGGATCTTAAGTATGATGTCATGTCTTAAAATGATAAGCTGGCAAAGAAAATAAATGGCATTTTGTAAAGATGTGCACCGTTTTCATGTTTACGCTACTTAAGATGAAGGTTCTAATAAGTCATCGGCTATGTTCCTTTAAAGGGAAGTTTTATAACTGAGATGAATCACAACTGCGAAAGATCAAAGTTAAAAAACATCAATGATGCCATGGGGTACTTTTTAATCTTGTAATGAGTGATGATCATGTGCTCTTATGAAGTGAGTCCAACTGCCAACGCCAGATGTGTATATTAAGAAGAGAAGTTGTTTGTGATGTGACAGCGCCGGTTCAGCTGCCAGATTCAGAAAACACAGAAGGATAAAACCGTTCTGATTTTTGAGTGAAAAGCAAGTTTTGGCAGATGTGTTGATAACCAGGGCCTCAGAGGGGGCACTGGGGCCCTAGCATCCTCTCTCGGACTTTGCCTTGCTGCACAGTCATCAGCTCTGCACAGCTGTCTCCAGGCAGCATGGATACCTGCTCAAGACACAATTTATAACACTTATTAGTGTCATGTACTAATGAGCAGAAATTAGTAAAGCCATCTGCAAGAGAAAAAACATAATTCACTGGAGAACTGAATCTAGATGGTATCTATTTCCTGGACACATGCTATAAGCAAAACTCACAACAAACGCCTGACACTGAAGGAAATTGCTGTAATAAAAGCCAACACGTAGTGAGCACCCACTGCATGACAATCACTGCCCTACGCATTTTATATGCACCGCAGCATTTAACATCTTTACAGCAACTGATGGAGAAGATACTATTATTAGCATTCTCCTTTGAAAAGATGAGCAAACTGCGGCAAAGAGAAGTTGGGTAACTTGCCTACCACCGTACAACTAGTAAGTGGAGCTGGGATTTCAATCCAGACAGCTGGACACCAAAGCCCACACCTTTAATCACTAAGCTACGCTGAAGAAAGACCCAGCCAGTTAACCCAGAACTTGTCCTTGTTCAAATGGCTGATCTACCAGAAGCAGTCTCTTCAAAGAGTGAAATTCCTTTACAGGAATCAATAGTGCAGGATCCTCAACTTCAAACCATTAGAGTAATAAACAGATGTACACTATTTCTATGACAACCATTACTTAAAGAATTATAATGTTGTGGGGGAGGAGGCTAAAACAATTGCATTAATGGTCTTTTTTCCCCCCTCATAAAAGCCTTTTTCTATAGCCCTTCTCTGTTAACAGTCAATAAAATAAACCTTTCTGAAATCTAGAGCAGCGATTTTCAACCTTTCTCATCTCATGGCACACATTACTAAAATTCTGCGGTACACCAAAAAATAGATTATGTTTTTACCAATCTGACAAAAAAAAAGGTATAATTTTGATTCATTCACGCCAGACAGCTATTGTTGTGTTGGCTGCTGTCATTTTTTTATTTGACAATCTAAGGGAAAAGAGGTCAGGTATTGCATGTTTTAAAAATTCTTGTAGCATGTTATTTGAAAATCGCTGATCTAGAGCAAGAGTTGACAAACGACAACCTGTGTGCCAAGTCTGACCCATCACTTGGTTTTATAAATAAAGTTTAATTGAAACACAGCTACAAGCATTAATTTATGTATTGGCTAAGGCTGCCTTAGAGCTACAATGGCAGAGGTGAGTACTCGTAGCAGAGATCATATGGCCGCAGAACTGAAAGTATTTACTATCTGGCACTTCAGAGAAAAAGTTTGCCAAACCATGTTCTAGAACAGTGGTTCTCAACCTTCCTAATGCTGCGACCCATTAATACAGTTCCTCATGTTGTGGTGACCCCCAATTTCATTGTTATAAATTGAATATAATTAAAGCATAGTGATTAATCACAAAAACAATATGTAATTATATATGTGTTTTCCGATGGTCTTAGGCGACCCCTGTGAAAGGGTCGTTCGGCCCCCAGAGGGGACGCGACCCACAGGTTGAGAACCGCTGTTCTAGAAGTTTTATCATTTAACATTATATACACACACTAATCCATCTCACAGTTGAAAAAATTGAAAATCTTGGGCATTTTTCACATCTGTGAGTCTCAAAATTAAAAAACAGTATTGGGAAGCATGCAATACTATATTTAGTGCCCAGGGTGGCCAAGAGCAGGGCAGAAGGAAATAACCCAGCACAGTAGGTCCAGGTTGTAAGGTTAAGATGTTACTGATACCAGACCCATCCCTATATCCGGACACTTAGTCACCTCATGATGTCAGAGAAATGATGTCACATTTTCACAGATACTTTTGGTTCTGGAGAAATGTCACTCAGGCTGATCTAGGGCAGTGGTCTGCCACTCGAGATCTGTATCTGCTTCCCCCTCACACCCTCAGCACCCTCAGCAGCACCCACAGCTTGATCTCAGGTCACACACATACCATCTACCGCTGCTACCCCTAATCCTCACTTGTTTGCCTTTACAGGGCATTGAGCCCATCAACTAATTAATACTGCCAACAGCCTCTTTGGAACAAAGTCATGTTATCCTCACTTGAAAGAGAAGTAACTTTCCCAATGCTACCTTTTGTCACATCTTTCAGAATGTGGCAGCACCCACCTCCCGTTTCCTCTCCCACTCATCAGCTTTTAAGCATCAAGTCTTGAGTGTATGAACACACACTGATACACACCCAGTGACACACACAGAGAGAGACACACGCACACACACGCACAATAATGGTTTTTCCAAGAACTACGAAAAGCAGCTGAGATCGGCAGGAAACATCTTTAAAAGATAAGTATTCGTAGGGCTAAATGTTCAAAGACTACTCTCCCGCTTTGTGCCTTACTAAAATGGATGTCCCTGCCTTTTCAGGAACTCAAGGGCTAATTCGATCAAATGTTAGAAGATGTCTCCCATCGTAAGGCATCACCCCAGACTTATGGCAGTCCAGAAAAGTCAGGCAAGGCCCTGAACTGGGCAAGACAGCCCTGCTCTGTTCTGTTCCCCTGCACTGCATAACCACTGGCCCCTAGGCATGGAGACTTGGTGCAGCCGGAGACAAGTGTATGGCTAGCACCTAATAGGACCTTCTCAAACTGAGCAGACAGGGCCAGCACTGACCCAACATTGGGAACCTGGAAGAAAGCCATACACATGAAAGGAGAAAAGAAAAACCTCAAAGACTGGCTTCTGAGGCAGGAAACCTCCCTCGTTCAGGCAAGCAGTCAGCTTTTGTGAAGAGAGACAGCCGCAGGAGGAACGGAAGGCACCGTATGCTCCCACTTGGGCCGAGGCACCATTCACCAGCCCTTTTCTCTCGGTTTTAGAGGAAGAAAGGAGATGCCACACTCCCTGTCTAGGCAGGTGTATTGTTATATAACAAATATTTCTGCCAGGTGTACCCCCACACAAACCAAACTAAACTCTGAACACAATGGCTAGGTCTCCGATGTATTCACTCATCAAAGGCAGAGTCCTATGCGATGTTTCCATTGGCACAGAATTTTTAATGTTGTATATGGCAAATAATCATTAATCTCTAAATACATTTAAATGCTGCTATGTCAAGTCTGTTCAAATCAGTTTGGGGGAGGGGGAAACCAAACCAGTTTCAATTCAGATTTAAGAGGAAAATGTGTATTAGCCCAAACGAATTATGTGCACTTCCTTAAACTGCTGCTGGTTAATTAAACCTTCTGGATGCCCAGACAGACAAATAAACCAAGATGGATTTAAACCTGGTTGGACTCTATATGTTAAAAGAAACTATCTATAACAATTACTAGAACATGACCAAACAACAGTGTTGTAACAATCAAGCAAGTTATCGTTTGCAAATACATTCTTTGTAATTAAGCAGTGTGCTCTTTATAAAGGGAATTGAGTGGGCGAGGTAAAAAGTTAAAACACATTCTTAGACCATGGGAAACATACGCAAATGCTTTTTGACTAAGCTCAAGAGTTCTCAGTTTATTATTTTCTTCCTCAGCTCTCATGGGTCTGATCTGCCCTGGCTAGTGGGTACAGTGGATGAGTAGAATCTCTTAGAAAATAGTTACTCATTTCTCAAAGTTATGTAGGCCTTAGCAATTTTGCGGCAAAGGTTAAGAGTATAATTTCTTTTTCTACTATCTGTGAAGTTGTACTAACTGTCCCTCACTAAAAATACATGCAGATAGCAAACTTCACAAAGAAACTGTTTACATGGAAGTAGCACTACCTTATTTGGGATAATTTCCTCAAAGGGTCTGTGCAAACTCTATTACCATTTCCAACAGGAAGGCAAGGACTTACTTCTGGGTTCCCGGGGCCCGTCCACTGTCACTTTAATAGCTCTGTGATAGGTGGCTACTTGGGGAGGGTTGGTGAAGACAGTTATGGTCAAGGTGAAACTCTTGCCTGCAGATGTAAAAGAGAAAAATCCATGGTGAGTATAAAAAGATAATACTGATGACAATATAACAGCACAGATGTCCAAACTTCATTTAAGTTATCTCTGAGTTGGTAATGAAACAAAGACAAATAAGACGCCTTATTCTAAGATAGAATCTCTTTGATGGCCACTCTAGGAAGTTAGTGAACTCATTGAGTGTTGAGAGCTTCATCTTCAGTGTAGTACCATACAAGGCAGCTCCAATCTAAAGAAAGAAAGAAAGAAAGAAAGAAAGAAAGAAAGAAAGAAAGAAAGAAAGAAAGAAAGAAAGAAAGAAAGAAGAAAGAGGAGGGAGGGAGGGAGGGAGGGAGGGAGGGAGGGAGGGAGGGAGGAGGAAGGAAGGAAGGAAGGAAGGAAGGAAGGAAGGAAGGGAGGAAGGGAGGGAGGAAGGAGGAAGGAAGGAAGAAAAAAAAGAAAAGAAAGGGAAAACCTGCTCAGTAGCAATAGTTGTAATGAAAACAAAAACCCTGGTCCACTTGAAGAGGTTCTCTTCCTTTCAGTTTTCTCCAACATCAGGAACACATCCAAGCACAGACAATTTTAGAAGTCTTTATTTAGGATTAGGTCATGACCCCTTGAGAGAACAATAGTAAATCACTGTTGATTATGTTATTTACTTCACATGGCTTTAGCATTTCATTTGCTCAACTGCACTACAATAAGAAGATGAAAGAGGAAGGTTCTTATGGGAATCATTTTAACAGGAGCCAGTGTCTCCTGTACTGGCCTTAATGTGCCTGTGGTATGATGATTTCATCATTACTGGAACAAAGATTTTCTCCTCCCTGCCCACCCCTCCCCTAACATACATCCTTGCTGCTAAATCTTCAAATAACTCCCTGACAGTGACTTATTTTTGCTAAACGTACAGGACACCTCCCAATATAAATATGAAGTTTTGCTTTTAGCAGAGGGTGTGCTTCATGGAAATATTACATCTGATGTTTCTCATTAATGAACTACAAGTGATGAATGGAGGGGGAAAGACAGGGAAAAGTTTGGTAGCAGATTAGGGCTTCTTTCTTTCTCCAGCAGAGGATACCAGACTCTGTTACACAGACTCACTGACAGTTGTAATCAGTTAGATTTGCAACGGTTAGTCATGTCAGATAGTCAAAACTGCAAACTGTTACAAGACAGGAAAAGGTGGGCGTGAAACAGTGACTCAATAAAACATTCAGCAATCTCAGGCCAGAGTACTCATTTAGCCTGGTCTGTAACAGACCTTTAAAAAGCTCATTTTGCTTTGCTTTGTTTTTTGGTCAGAGACTGTTTTTTCCCTTTACTGAAAGCTGAGGGTATTAAATCAAAACACAAATCTGAAACAATATGTATCAATGCAAAGTTTAATGCAATCTTTTCAAAGCTTAATATGGAACAGGTTATATACAAGGCTTAATGTGGAACAGGTCTTTGACTGTCAAGTCTAGTGAATGGGTTTTCTTTTCAACCCAAACCATATAAGTTCCTAAAATATGTTTAAGACACACATCATTTGTTACTCAGGATATACAGTTTTAAGTCTCTTTAGCTATACTTTTCTATACCCAAGAGAAGGGGGGGGGGGGGAGAAAACACAGGAATGCAAGGAAGGGGAAGATGAATATTGATTAAAAACCTATGAAGTGCCAGGTTCATACACATGACCTCATTTGATCCTATCAGTTAAGTTTATCACCTTCTTTTCACATATGAAAAAAAAAATGAAGCTCAGAGAGGCTTTAGTCATTTACCCACACAGCTAATAAGTGGAAAAAGTCAGAATCTGAACCTAGTTCTTCCATACCTGACAATGAATGCTCTTCTTTTTAACATTGCCAGAAAATATTAAAAAAAATTAATAGGTAATTTATTTCTACATGTGTCCCAATATACTCTATAAGACCAAGAAACAGTAAATATAAATCTACTAACACCCTATCTTGGCCAAGATGATGAAAGCATCTATTCTTAGTGTCATTAATATATCATAGCTCATTATTATATACTGGATGTTACATGGATGTAAGTGGTTTAATTATCTCATTAGAGAACAGGATTTATTATATACATTAAAACTAACCAGAAGAATAAGAGTCTAAACTAGTTACAGAAAACTTAAAACCCACAGAAATCAAGATTAGAAAGTTGAATAGAAAGCCACTGGATCCAGGTCAGGACCTCAACACAATGGGGAGATCTGTCTGGAGGAGTGAACAGGCGGACTCCCTAGGCCCGAAAGTTAATTTACATGAAACCATAAAAAGATGCCATCCTGGGTTATATCAATGGTTGTGAGTCAGAACTGCATCTCTTGGAAAGTAGTTGTCATCCCTGGCTAACCTCAACATATCGAGGATGTACTAGTATATATCCCAAGTGTCTTTAACGTCTGTAAATAACCTGCTAGAGCTACTGTCCATGAATTTATTTCAACTGGTTCTGAGAATATTTCCATTTGAGACCTGTGGAACTTACATAGGATGTTAAACGTCATTGATGCTGATCCCAAATTCAGAGAAACACATCATGGAGGGACAAAAGCCAAATACAGAATTCACTCTGTAAGGATAAAGCATCTAAATGTTCAAAGTGGAACCAGTTTTCTATGAAGAACTCTTTTTAAAAGAAGTGGGCTTGGGAGGAGGAAATGACTACAGTCTTCTAAAATCAAATCCTAAGGATCAAGATGTACTTTAACAACTAAAACAAAAATCAAGGAGATTCTTTCCCCTTCTTTGTGCTCCTTCAGGAAGAACATGAAGGTAGTGCTCCAGAAACTACCACCCATCTAGGTAATTGGTTCTCCACCTTATAAATAATAATACATTTCCTAAGTCAAGTGTTTATGTATTTATTATTTCCTTAATGTTAAAAAAAAAAACTTTTTCCAAATCCCACTTTTTATCACTTTCTATAAATGATAAAAATTCAGGCTCCTACTTTAAAATGCAGGCTCTTACTGTATCATTCATATATTTCTTTCTAAAATAAACATAGGAACTGCCATTAAAAGTCAATTCCAACCTAACCTGAGGGGCTGTCAGGAACAGTCAGCAGGAGGGCTGAGACTGTAAGCTGGGATTGCAGCCTTAAATTGACAAAGTCCCAGGCTCTGTATACCATAGGTGCTTTTTAGAATGCTTGAAAATTAAAAGCAGCATGCTTGATGTCCAAAGTGAGGATGCACATCAAAAAAGCTTAAGGACCCAAGGCATCTTACATTCTTCTGTTTAAAATACAAAAGACACGGAGAACACATAAGCCACTCCTAACTGTTTCACTGATGCTCTACTTTTATTCCAAAGCACTTCCAGAAGTTGTGGTCATGAGTTAACCCATAAAGCCAAAGTAAGTAGTGATATGACGCCTTGATAAATCCAAAACTGGTTTTCAATTTCTGAGAGTTTTTATTTCTACCAGTGGAAAGAAAAACTATAATAATTTGGGGAACTTGGTGTTATTTTTCAAATGCTACTGAAAAGAGAAATGTTTAAATAGCTGGGGGAAAATAACAGTGGTAGCAGCGTGCTGATCCAGACTTAATAACTTAAGAGAAATACAGAAGTGTGAAAATCAAAGAGGAAGCTAGAAAGAGTCTGTTAGAAAGCAGGTCAGGTACACAGGCAGGTTAAAGAGCTTCCTGCCACCGAAAAACTGACCTTTTTTTTTTTTCTCCCCAAAGAGTGGTATCCCTTATCAATGTTCTCTGTCCTATTTCACTCTTTATTTCAGCTTGATATTACTGTTTCCTTTCATATAATGTTAATGTAGAGATATAAAAATCTATTATTAGTGATAAATCAATTTTTCTTTCTCTCTCCACCCGCTCCCCCCACTCCCCATCTAAGTCTCAAAGACAAGTCTGGACCAATTTCTCCATCCTGCCTCTGGCAGCAGACTGTAGCATTTCAGATCCTCCACCAAGTCCCGGCTGCTTCAAAGGAAAAATCCTACTTTCTTCAGTTAAGATCATAAGAAATATAGGGGGAGGGGGTCAGCTCTGTTTGGACATAATTACACTTCATCAAAAGAAGCTTTCTTCATCTTCCATGCGTGAAAAGTCTGCAAGCAGTTAAGTCTGTCTTTTTTTTTTTTTTAAATATAAAAATTGCTATTTGGGAAACCAGCCAAAACTCAGAAAGCCAATATAGTAAAACAGTGCACACCCTTTGTTTCTCTTTGAAGTTCCTTAAATAAATATGTTGAGGGTTTACAAAGTACACTATCACTTTGCCATAGTTTCTACTCAAATTGATCAGAGAAAAGTTATGCAGCATCTACATAATACAAAAGCAAGATAAATGAAAGCACTAGCTTGAATCTGTAAAGTAAAAAAAGTACAATGCCCAATCTTTGAGATACTAAAATTCATTACTCTAGTTAACAACAAAATCATATTACATAAGAAGAACAATGTACTTCAGAGCATACAGGTATATCATCATGTTCAAATCTTTCTTGATTCTTACTAGGAAAAAAAAAAAAACCTTAATGGTGCTGTGGACCTGCACCAATAACTGAAAGAGAGAGGGAACAAAAAGAATGAACACATACACATACACACTTCACACCTAATCAGTCAATAGTGAGAGAGGAAGTGTCTTTTTTTTAATGAAAGTAAACTAACCCTGATGCAGAAATAACCCCTTTAATTTTGATCCTACCTACCATAGGCCCTGAGCTTCATTTCATTTCAAACAACCTGAGCTTCATTTCATTTCAAACTTTCAGTGACAGTATCTCATTAGCATGCATCATTTTATTTTAAGTTAAAAAGTACAACTTCTTGGCCCTGTTCCTAGAAAGTAAACTAAAACTACTCATCGGAAACAGTCTTGCTTGAATTTCCCTTATCAAGTTTTTACAATGGTAATAATTTGACATCTGATCCAAACTAAAGAGCAATTACTGAACATGGTTTAAAAAATTGATGCTTCTCATTTCCTAATTCAAACCTGGGTTGGAGTAACTCTATAGGTCTTTACAATTTATTTCACCTTAATCCTAAAGTGGTCTATTTTCTCTCTTATTATTGAAATACTTAAAATGGAAATATTAGATTCAATAAATAAATAAATGAACATAATACTTCTAAAGAATGACTATTAAAAGTCTCTCTATACAATAAGTAAATAAAGCCAAAAATCAGTTTCCTTAGAGACTTTTTAAAAAACATTCCTAAAAAATAAGGGATTATTTTCTATTTTATGATCTTTTTAAAGGATTCCTAACATTTGAATATTAGCATTCAGATGGTGTAGACCCTTAAATAATGTGGAAATATTTCAAGTCCTGATCATTCATCTGTCTAGGCGACTATATAGTCATTCTAACACAAGTAACACATTATTCATTTATTCAAATGAAAAGCCTTTTGTTTAAAAAAAAAAAACTATGATTTTTAAAGGGTTTTATCATAAGAATAAATTAACTCATACAGAGGTAACATGTGTGATAAGTGAAGTGCAGCATACCAACTGTCCTTGCTACCACTTAGAGCAAAAGTGATATTATGAGGAAATTGATCCAATGCATTCCTTTTTCTTTCCCCTTTGCCACTAAATTTACTCAGTTATTTGGCTCCTCATAATTCATAGCTTGAACCTCCAACTGTTCTTCTCTCCACCTTATGTGCTCACACCCAGTGAAATTAGGAAAGAGTTCTCTGAAAACCCTGTTTGAATATTCAATATCATAAAACCAATGAAAAAGGCCTGAGTACTCAGAAAGACACTCCACTTCATCTGGACATATTTAAGTTAAAACCTTCAGCAACTCAGTTCAGTAGAAGAGGGTGCTGATTTGTATACAGACTAGTCCACATGTCATCAGAGGATCCTAATGTGTTTATTCCATTACTAATATTAAAAATCAGAGACCTACCTCGTCCACTCCGGCCCACAAATCTCAGATCGTTGAACCTTGCTACTTGGTTTTTCATAACAGCAGAGGCATTTCGGAGCTCAGCAGAATAATTTTCATCGTTACCCGCCATGACAGTAACCACAGTCCCATCTGGTACCTCTCCAAGGGCTACCACCTACATAAAATAGGAAACACAGCAGCAATAATGGCACATCAGGAAAGCTTAAAAACTGAGAAGATATGCTCATGGCGAATGATGTGTTTTATCAGGACTTAGTGCTCTTGTCCAGTAATGGCAGGCAGAAATGAAGCATCTGCATATGGGTTAGGATGCCACTTCAAACAGACCAATGTTGCAGGGTCCACCCATTTCAAAGGCAGGCAAGGGTTTCCTTCATTTGTTGTTGCATTCTTCACCAAATATATGTACATTTTTATTGAATCCCCATGTTAGGTTGTCCATAGGAATTATGCCACAGAAGGCAGGCTGATGCCCCATCTGCAGATTGCTTTGTGCATATTAAGGCACCGCCTGTCTGCAGCCAGGAGCAGCCTGAGGTGTGGTCTCATCCCGGTCACAGGCTAAAAAGGAAAGTCTAGTCGGCCCTATCGGAGATGACATTTAGGTGAAACCTTGGAGCTCCTGACTATATGGGAGCCTAAACATGGTGTGGTATCCAGGACTACATTTCATCTCCTTACTTTGGGTTAGATGTGCTTACTGTTAATCATACTGCAAATAGTTACTAAATGTCCACTCTGCTAGGATTCGGTGGGATATACAAAGTCACCAAGAAGCATAAAGTCTAGGTCCAGCATAAAGAAGTAAAACAGGCTGATAACGATGCCTGACAAATGAGTGGTATATACAGAAAAAACGCTTCTGTCTTTTTCCCATCTGACATCTTGGAATGACACATTCGCCTCCTTAACCTTCAACAGTTAACCTTTGGCAGATTAATCAGGCAAATAAGGACCCAGCATAATCAGTCTTTGAGGCTAATAAACATTTTCACTGCTCCAAGGCGAGGGATCCCACTTTTAACCAGGGTCAGCTAACTTCCAAATGGGGGCCTCAGATTAACACGGAGCCTGGTAAGGGAGTGCTGGCGCAGAGCCCTTGCTGTCACGTATAAAACACAATGCTCTTAATCCATTACCTGGACACTGACCTTTGATGATGCCCTTTCTCTCAACTAACTTCCAGGATCCTATAGTCAGATTATTTCCATCTCTTCCTCACTCTCTGACATTAACATCCATATGTGCTTGCCTCTTTGGCAAATATCCCATTCCTCTATTCTCCTACTTTTACAGCTACTCCCTCTTTTGTCAAGACTTCTGGAAGGGCAAATCTAAGCATTTAATTCCCTGCTCCCAATACAACTTGTACTTGCTCTCATCAAAGCAGATTTCTCAGACTATGATAAAACAGACACTGTAACTATACTCTGGGGCCTTAATTTCCCCTACCCCTGAACCCTAGCCCAATACTCCTTAACTCTATCCTCTGCTTCAGCCCGGGAGGTGGGGGTGGAGGAGAAACATAACAAAACAAAACAAAAAAAACTTGTCAATATATTTTTTTACACATACTTTTTTCTTAGGCTATTTTTCAATTCCATTCCTTCTTTAGCACTTTGTTATTCAGTTTAAAATCCTAGAGCTTTCCTTAAATCACAAAGCCCACTTCCACAGCATTCCACTGTGCTCAAATGATCCTCATTTCAATGTGCATATATTAATAATTTTTCTACTCCTTTTCATACACTAGCCCCAAACTGAGAGACTCGCTCCTAGAAGTCCAGATTTATATTAGTTTGAAAACTATAAGAGGGAAGGGCCTTTATCTGTCTTGTTCAGTACTATATGCCCAATTCCCAAAACTGCTTGGCAAATAGTAAGTGTTTGATAAATATCTTTGAAATAAACAAATTAAAGAGCACCAAAAAAAGCATCATGTTCCACAGCCAATAGTCTGTGAGGCTACCCAGTAAAACGCTGAGAGACCCAGTTAAAGGTTGAGTCAGCATGCCTCACTAGAGGCAATGTGCCCTTGCTCCAAACTAGTTTTCTGACAACTTTTTCCATCCCAGGGGAGGGGGAATCATGCCAAAGATCCTTTACTCACAGTATATGGTTACTCTCTTCAATCTGAGAAGAGTCCCTGACCAAGGGTAAATGCCTTGAGAACACGACTTCCGCCCTGCATACTTGATCTAGTGCCTCAAGTGGCTACCGACTCTCTAGGTAATGCTGTATTGCTGATGGGGGCAACGTGCTTTTCAATTTTTCAAACTCACAATGCCAAAAATGTGAACATTTTGAAAATACTGAAATAATTGACTATGTTTGCCAGGATTCATCTCGATGTTTGACATTTTTTTACACTCAGCATATTGCGTTTTAACACCTGCTGTGTGTGTGGCATTCTATGTCAAAGTAAATATGGAACCAGTAAGTGTATTAATGAAGGCAGAAAAGTTGTACTGTTTAGAAGAGAATGAATGCACCAAAACTCAGGAGGCCCCACTTTTTCCCCACCTCTGCTATGATCTCATACAAGTCACTTCATCTCCAGGAACCACAGTTTTCCAATATAAATTGGAAATAACTTTTTTAAGTCTGTAAAATGTAGAAGAAACTACATAAGTATAGACTGTAATTATAATGATGTACTTTTTGTAAGATGAGGAGGCTCACTTCTATTCCAAGTCTGCTATGTGGTAAATACAGGCTTTTACTTATGAGCATCCTTAAAGGATTCTATTGAATATGTAATTCTTCATGTCCTGGGATGCTTTTTGTTGCTGTTGAAAGATAAAGGATAACTGCTGATGGGTTTCACTCCAGTCTGGCTAAATTTCAGAAGAAAGTAAAGAAATCTGCCCTGATATGAAGATTTTCAAGAGCTCTGGGACATTATTATTTTACTGCATATTTTTAACATAATGGGTTTTGTGTGTTTTTTTAAGTTAGAAGAAAAGGAAAATTGATTCAATATGGGAAAATATGAAAGAACAGATCCCTAAGAGTGAAATACATAAATCCATTTTACTTTGCTTAAGCAGCATAATAATGACCATATTAAATACTGGTATGTCTTACGTATTATATTTAATAAGAAAACAAATAGGTAATCACAAATTGTGAGTCTTCTATGAGGCTTAGAACTTGGCCTAAAAAAAAAAAAAAATGCTAACTAAAATGATATAGTGACAACTTTTCCTGTTATGGCTGAACTCTATTTTAATGGTTAAATATGTTGGGTTATTTTTTTTCTGCTATATACGCTACCAAATCACATTGGCTAATGTTTTTCTGAGGGGAAAAGAGGGAAGGGAGTACTGTATTTGAGTTTATATCAGTCAGAAGGGAAATTATATGTTTGAGATTTTTTTATAGTAGATTTCTGAAGCTAAAAAGTTTCCCTTGAAGATTTTCAACTATGTTTATCTAAAAGAAAACCAAAAGAATCAAGAAATTTTTGCACATTTCATCTGTACCAAACCCAAGCAATGGAAAACATTTTAAGGGGCAGAGAGAGAGCAGACAAAAATTGCTCCTTAACCAGTTAGGAGAAAGCACACATTAAAATTTATTTCCGTGCTACCCAATACAAAAGTTCTGTTCTACAAAGAATAATTTGTGATGAAACCTTAACAACTACATTTTTAAGTGTTTTTAAAACATAAATTCTACAAATTTAAGAAACTTCATGGGAAAGAGAAGTAATTTTATGTCCTGACATTTCAGACTTGAGAAAGAAGTTCCTTTATTTAGCACACCTCACTATAACCAGTATTTAAATCACATGATACGCAGCTTGTACAAAATAAAGGGTATTTCTTTAACTCTAGAAACACTACTGAAATTTTGTATAAGATTCCTTATGACTAAATCTGTAAATTACTCTGAAAGAGGAGCAATGGAGAATTAACTCAGACTCTTAAAATTGTTTTTGTGGTCTTATTATACGGAAATAAAAATTGCCCATTACATTTCCATGAACAGAAGTCTAGTCTTAACTAATCAATTACTCTTATAGACCAATATGATCTGGCATGTTGTACTTGCAGGAAAATTGAAATATAATTATTTTTCAAGATAGAATCTGATCAAATCTTTCTTTGGAATAAAAAGCAAGGTAAGGAAATAGTTGCAACAAGAAAAATTTTAATCCTATGGTAATTATCTAAAGATAACTTTAAATAAACTATCAAAAACTTTCACAAATATTACAGTTAATTTTTCAAGTTTAACCTAGAATTTAGGAACAACCATTGAATTGTAGAGAAAAAAAGTAAATACAATATAAAGTATCATTTCATAATTTTTAAAATATTTGTCAAAGAGGAAATTGGTTAAAATTATTCCAATTTAAACCAGGAATATATGTGCCATGTTTTAAGCTGGTTTAGATCATCTAACAATGGATATTCTGAAAATTTTTTGAAAGGATACGAACACAGCAATGACAAAGGGAAAATATAATGAAAGATATCTTGTCATGCCTGTTTTCAAATGTAAGTTTTCTAACATTTTTTTAATATTTGTTTTCCATCTGAAAGTTTTTATTTCAATTACTTTATCAGTAAGTTTCATATATTCAATCCGAACATTTTTAACTTTAAGTAATTGGATTGTATTTAAAGGTATAACACAAAAATGTGTCTATCTTCACACAACTTGAAATCTATTGTGATTTATATAATTTTGCATAACGGTTCGTGGTAGGCATAATAAGGTATTAACCGGTTTAATAACCTGTTTTTCTTTGTTTAGGTATATTTATATTAAAAAGACACAAACATAAAAATCTGATCATTAAATATATAAGGAAAATACAACTCACTAGTGTCAACTGATTATTAGTTGCATATTTGTTTCTGAAAATAGGCCAATTATGTCAAAAAAATTATTTTCAGCTAGAAATTGCTCCATCATTTTGAAACCCTACTTATGACAAATACTGAAAGCTATCATTAAGCATACAGAATTAACTATGAGTAATAGATCATACATCTAAAAATGCGTTTTCTTTAACATTGCCAGAAAAACATATGATACTGGTAAATATATAGTGCAATGTTCTCTAACTTAAAACAGCGCAATAACTGTGCGCTTACTATAGTTTTAAAATATACATCTGGACTTAAAATTTCTGCATAGTGTTTCAGCTTGAAGCTATTTAAAGCAACTGAGTTATGAACCCTGAACACCAGGCTTCATAGTGGAAATGCTGACAGACCCCTAACTACAAGGGTGCTACTGGATGCAGGGTTGACGTACTCTCTCTTTTTCTATCTGACCACTAACTAAAGTGATGAATTTGCAAACTGCTTTTTTGTCACTAGAATTTCAAGGACAGAAAGGCCTGGGACTCTCTAATAGTATGTCTTAACTATTTTAAGCTTTCGGTGAGATACACCTGAAAGAAATGTTAAAAATATTTATTTCCATTTCCTTGACACCTGGGAGGACCGAACATTTCAAAACTGCAGAACTTTGTTAAAAATACAATGCTGATAAACAACTTGACATATTTTAAAGTATGCTGGAGTTGAGTATCAACAAATGAAGTATTCCTGTATAATCCCTGAACAAGATCAGATGGACAACACTAACACATTACTTAGGACTTAATACAATATGTTGTTAATATCACTTTGAAGCACTATTTTAAATGAACATATCAAGACACAGTTCATTGAATTCATTTCTGATTCTCTACAGTGGTGAGCTCAGTATCACAGACATAAAATACAGGCTCAATAAATTTTGTATTGATTTGAATATCAGATTTCTCAACAATTCAGTTCTCTGTGTGTTTTAAGATAGAGTATTTACCTGTCTGTTATCTACCCAGTAACACTATAATTTACTTTGTATATGGCTCTATCATAGCCAAATTGTTCCCATCACTTTTAAAACTTCTTCATATTATTTCTTCATTACAGATGTATTTGCTTTTGTTGCAAGTGTAGAAAGCCTACTGCTCACAGGCTCTTACCTCAAAAGAAAGGTAAAGAGAGTCTGTTGTTACTAACATTCTGATGGAAACAGAAATTGTTGTCTATATCTGGATGTTCCAAATATCTACACCTCCTTTTCAGCAGAGACAAAACTTCTATATTAAGAGGATCTCAGCTATCACCTACTGTTTGAATTCTGTTAAGCACAGGTATGTGAGTTCACGTTTTAGGTTAGCTCAATTTCTTTTTTAGTTAATATGTATTTAATATTTCCTTTAGTATGGTCATGTGTTAACTATGGCTTTGTTTGCTGGTTACAACTAAAATCACCCTGATTAACAATAAATATGATTAATAGCAAAGAAAGCAATTTCTTTTCAAAAGTAATTTTTAAAAGGTGGTGGCACAGAGCCCTAAGTGCAACCAAAATCTGAGAATAGGTCAAACTAAATTGCATCCTATCTGTATGCCAAAAACATCCTTTTATCTAAAATACTCAAGTTCAAAATCAATTCAGCACCATAAATATGAAAGAACAGTTCAAAACAGTTATACTTAAACACGTTTAGCAGAACAAACGGAATGCAGACCATCAAACATCTAAATGTTATCTTTAAAAATGCAGGCACTTATCCTTAAATTTTCACATACCCTGACTTGTGGCATTGTGGAGACAATATATATGCTTATTAGACAGGTTTTTTTGTGTGTGTGTTTGGGGGGGCTTGGGGGGGAAGAGGGCTAGAAATAAAGGCTAATTAGAAAATTCTGGGCCCATGGACGATGAACATTGTAGAATATATCTCCTGTACAGAAATTTAAATTTCTACAATATTCTGAGCTTTTCGTGTTTCAAGAAGAAAACAACCTACAAAAATGGATGGTTTATAAAAGGAGAAATGGGACGGTTAAAAACACACACACATACATTTCTTGAGCCAAGTGCAAAATGGAACTTGCCCCAGAATGCAGCATCCCCTTTCCATAACGTCCATCCTGATTTCTGTTCTGATATAAGACCTAGGGAGATAACCAGCTCTAATTGACCTGGACTCCTCTCTTTCCACCCCACCCACACATGGAATCTGAACGGATGCCTGGGGGGACAGGGGAGGATGGGGGCGAATCAACAACGGGGAACTGCCAGTGGCCCTTGGGAGGCTGGCCCCAGGGTCCACAGTGAAGAATCTGGCATGATTCCTCCTCTTTTCCCCTTACCCCATGCCCTTGCTACCCTGCTCTCCTTAGATCCCAGAGCCCAAGGGTCCAGGCTAGATGGGGCCAGAAGCGGCTTTCGGAGGCTATTCTCCGTGGATGGCTCCACCGTCTCCCTCCATCCCGGCGTCTAGTCCCGCGACTGCCCAGGAACCCGCTTCCCTTCCACGCAGCTCCGCCCTGGGGGCTCCGCGTCTCCCCCAGGCGAGGGCTGCCTTAGCCATCGGGGTCGCTTTATTGACACCCATCAGGCTACTGTTCTGGACCCTACAACCCTCAACCTGCCGAGCCGAGGCCGGCGACACCCGCTTCGGACACCCGCCTCGGACACCCGCCCTCCAACTAACGGCCCGGCGGCGGAGGAGGCCGCGGAGGGCGCTCCCAAACCCCGGGATCTCTCCCTCTGCGCCCAGGCCACCCGCCCGAGCCTCCCACGACCTTACAGAAACCGGAGGGAGCTTCGGGATCCGAGTCCTTTAGCAGTAATAAGGAAAATCCGCAAAATTTCACCTCCGATTTCAAGGCTGGTAAACGGAAGGCATCTCCCAGGTTTCCCTGGTCCCCGCCAGGCTGGGCGAGGCGGGAGCGCAGTCCCGGCGGGAAGAGGCGGCCCGAGCCCCCGCCCCCTCAGCTGGCCCGCGCCTCCCGCACTCGAGGGTCCAGCGCCCGCGATTCCCGGGCTCCCCCGCCTCGGGGCGCGCTGCGACCCCGGCGGCCCCGCCTTCCTCCCGGTCAAGGGAACTGGCGCGAGTCTGCAAGCCGGGCAAATACCCCCGTCCTGCCTCCCACCTCACATGCTCCCGGAGTCCGAGGTTCGCCTGCGACCCTCTAGGGGCACCGGTAATGCGGCCCACGCGCCGCAGCGGGCGCCCCGCCCTGGGCGCAAACTCCCGGAGTCGTCACCCCAGGAACACCGCTTCCCGAGCCCGGGATGGGCCGGGGCCGCTGAGACTTAGCGGATCCGATCTGGGACTCCTAGACCGGCGGAGGGGCGTTCGGCCGGACGGAGGAACCCCGGGGAGGGGCCGGCCGGGATGCCCTGGGAGGAGGACGCGGGGATCCGGGGAACGTGCCGGGGATCCTCACCCCTGGGAAATGGGGGCGGGGTGGCGACGCCAAGAGTGGGCACCTGGAGGCTCTGGGGGGGAGGGGGCGGCTCAGAGGAGTGGGTTAGAACTTTGCCCAGGAGGCTTGAGGGGGACAAGGACTGAGGTGGTGGCTGCGGGCACAGGTGGGAGAGGGAAGGATCTGTGCGGGGTCCTTGCGCCCAAGCCCGCTGGGAGATCCGGAGCAAGAGGGCCATCCGGGGTCCCTCGGGTCTGAGCCTCCAAGGTAGGAGGCCATAGACCGTATCCGGGCCCCGGCCCCAGTGGTCAAGGAGACGCCCGCGGGCAGGTCCCGCGGCGCCCGGCCGGGGGCGGGGAGCAGCCGCAGCTTCTTACCTTGAAGGCCACGGGCAGGGTCTTGTTGCAGCGCCAGTGCGAGGGCAGCACGGAGCACAGGAAGTTGGGGCTGTCGGTGCGGACAAGCTCGGCCGGGAGGTCAGCTATGATCTCCACCATGGTGCGGTTGTCGTGCGGCGGCCGCAACCGGGGCACCGCCGCCGCCGCCGCCGCCGCCGCTGCCGCCGCCGCCGCCGCCGCCTCCTGCTGCTGCTGCTGTTGCTGCTGCTGCTGCTGCTGCTGTTGCTGCTGTTGCTGCTGCTGCGCAGCCACCACCGGGCTCACGTCGCTCATCTTGCCGGGCTGCAGGCTGCTGGAGGGGGGGCTGAAGCGCCGGCTGGTGCTCGGATCTACGGGAATACGCATCACAACAGCCACAAGTTAGCGAAGTGGCCGGGGGAGGGGGAGGAGGGTGGAAATGAGGGGCGAGGAGGAGGAAATTGGGGGGGGTGGAGGCGAGACGGGGGAATGAGGATGGAGGTGATGGGGCTCAGGAGGTGAGAAATCAAGTTCGATGAAGCCGACTGCCAGGCGAAGTCTGACGGGGGCCAGCGGTAGCGATTCGGTGCAATCAGGTTGTCGGGTGGGGAGACCCGGGAGGCGCAGATCTTTGCCGGAGCCTTTGGAACACCCGCGGTGGCAGCTGCGACCGGGTGCGGGAATGTGTTTGACCCGGAGAGGTGGGGGGGGGGGCGGGGGAGGTTTAGTTTGCAGTTTAGCGTGGGGTCTCTTTGGGCACAGCGTCCTGGGTGCGCTGGCGCCCCCTCCCAGCTTGAGTCCAGCGGTGGAGCCGAGTGGTTTCAATCCAGCCCCGGGACCGGCATAGTCGAGCGCTGCCCGCCACCGCCGCGCCGCACCGCGCGCAGCGACCCAGCTGCAGGCGCCCGCGCCGCCGCCCGCGGGCTCGGGCTGTTGCCGCCGCCGCCGCCTCCTCCGCGCGGCCGCTGCTCCCCCCGCGCCGGCTGCGCGCTCAGAGTCCTCCCGCGGCGGCTGCCAGCCAGGCTCCCCGGCTCCGCTCCTTCCTTTCCCTTCTCTCCCTCTCACCGCCACCTCCTTGCGTCCACTCCCTCCTGCTACTTGCAAAGCTCCCCTGACCCTCGCGCTTCGAGGTGCCAGGAGGTAAGTCTCGGGCAGCGGATCTCGGGGCAACGGATCTGGAGCATTCGCGTTCGAATCGCAGCCGCTGCCGCCGCCCGCCGGCCGCGAGAAGGAGCCCCCGGGACGCCGAGCGCAGCTTCCGAAGCCCAGAGGCGCCCGGGTCTTTGGGGATCTCGCCTGGTCGCGTCCTCTTGCTTCTCCCCGCCTCCCCCCGCCCCCAGGGCAAGGAACCCCCTCTTGGTCCGACGAGGTGGAAGCTGCGAGGCCAGAGAGCTGCCGGCTGATCTGACTGTCAGTATTTTTCGTTGTAAGTTCAGGAGAGGAGGAAGGAAAATTCTTGAGTGTCTGTGCTGACTTCTCAGCACTCGTCACCCTTCCCCCACCCCACCCCCACCGCTGCCTGAGTGGCTCCCTGGGGGAAGAAGATTTTGCAGGGTTTGGGTGTTTTTTTGTTTTAAGTGACACGAAAAATGGGGGCGGGGGGTGCACGCGTCAAAATAGTTTTAGAAACTCAAGTGGGTGGCTGGACCGTTTTTTTTCTTCTATATTCAAGCTTGTTCCTAGAGAACAAGGATGAGTTTTTTTTTAAGGACTGGAAAACTGTCATCCTGGTGATTAAAATAAGTTGCAAAAACCTTTGCTGGGGAGAAACTCCAACAGTTTTCCATCGATTTCAATCTTTTATTAAGTCGATTCTGCATCTAAAATGAATGTCTTAACTTTCTTTCCCACCATTCCCAGGGAGAAAAAAAAAAGTAAAAACACAAAATAAAATATTCAAATGCTTCGATGGCTATTTATTTATTTATTTCCCAATGTGGGTTTAAAAAGCGACTTTGGATCCCCCAAAAAAGTTGTGGTCGAGAGGACGAAGGAGCACGGGGGGAAAGCGGCAGTTTTACCTAAAATGTGGTTTTTGGAGGCTGGGATTTCTAATGATTAGGTTTTTGTGGTTTATATAGACACGGCTCTGGCTGAGGCAATCATTACGCTGATGAGAGTCAGAAGCACGTGGGTGTCTCCGACCAGCCTCAAACTCTGAGCCTTCAAAACAAATACAACAATGTGCGGCGCCCGCAAAAGCCTGGAAATCCGCTTGAGGCTTTTGCACCCCTAAGAAGGGGGCACCAGGCCGGCTGCCCTCCACGTTGCGCGGTGCTACGCTCCTTGCTTACTGTCAAACTCCTTTAAACCTCCCAAAGCTGTTTGAAAACGTGTTTGCAAAAAAAAACAATCATCAGTTGTCAAAGTTTCAGAGATTCCTAATAGGGGAGCTGACACAGTAATAAGTGGTTTTATAAATAAATGAGAAATTAGAATGCCTCCAACTCGGAGTACTAAGGAAGCAAGGTAGTTGATAGATATCCACCCCCCCCCCCCCATCTTATTCAAAACAATTGACTACCCATTAATTGGTGTTTTTATTGCTCAGCATAAACGCCTCTCTCACCCGGGTAGCGACCGGCCACGACCCTCCCTCTGGGTTGTTAAAGCGCTGAGCCTGCGCTGGGGTCCGCGCCTTTGAAGGGGCCTGGAAGAGCTTCGAGAGTCTGGGGGCGGGGGGTACGGAAGAGGGGACCTGGAGCCTGTCGCCGATTCAGAACCCATTTCAAGCGCAAGATGGACTTGGAGGGCTGTCGTTGCGTGACTCGGACACCGGATTGGCCTCTCTAAAGAGATGCGCCTCCCATGTAGGGGCTTCCAGCCGCGGGAGCGGTGGAAACGGGGAGGGTGGCTAGGAGTGCATCCTCACCGGGGTAAGGATGGGGATTCAGGGGACCCCACTCTGCCCTTCCTCTTCACCCCAAAATACCCCCCGCCCCCTCAGACGCGAGTCTCCTCGCCTCGTCCCTCCAGACACCTCGGCCTTCCCAGGGCCGCCGGCCACCCTCATAGACTTCGAGAAGCATTCTGCGCCACCCACTGTGACACCAGCCCGGGTCTCCTGGCCTCCGGGCCCGCCGCCCCTGGGGCGTGAGACGAACTTGCGCAGCGAAGAGCTGAGCTGTCTGCAGCGCGTGCGATTTTTAATTATCTTTTCCGTCGCAGGGGAGAGCTCTAACCCCGGGCACCGCGCCGCCTGCGCGCACCAGGGCAGCGTGTGCCCCAGCCAAAGGCAGTCAACCTGCGAGGGGAAGCGGCTTTCCCCGCAAAGAGAATAGTAAAGACGAGGCTGCATCCATTTTCTCCCACCTTACACCCACTCACAAGCACTCAGACACACACTCCCCAACAGCCACGCACTCGCACTCTTACATACACACACAACTCATACACGTGGATTTTTTTTTCCTTTTCGCCTTTTTTTTTTCTGCCTTTTAGCTGGGCCGCTTTATTTGGGGCATGTTACACCACTGTCTAACCAAGATTTCTGACTTGTTCTGTGTGTGTGTGTGTGTGTGTGTGTGTGTTTTAAAGGTGTGGCGGCTGCAAAGGAGGGAATAAGTTACAAGAAGTGTATTATTTCTGTGGCCAAAGGGAGACAGAAATTCAGTAACTACCATAGTAGGTGATACACCACCTTATCTGGGATTGTCCTTATCTCAGGAAGTCCACAGAACAGGGAACTCCCAGAAAATTTGAAGACGCTAAGTAACAATCAATATTTTAGTTATGGGCAACCAAACGAGGCTTTTCTGAACGAGATATTCCAGAGCTCTTTGGATTTCAGTCATCATTTGGGGGCTGACCCTCTTGCTCAGTCGCTGTTTTGTCCTTTGATTTACTTGGTGGACAGCAAGGTATGCAGGCCTCAGCGGTTGAGTACTTTGGCTAGGGATTTTTAGGGCAATGTAATCAATGGTAAATTATTTATTTTAACCAATCATATCTGGTAATTCACCTTTAAAGCCTTCCTTGGGCATCCCCCCTCCACTTCACATTTCAGTGGAACTAATATAAGCAGCTCTTGGAAGTTACTAGTCTTGGATCTCTTAAAATATCCTACAGTTATTTATAATGTGGAAATGAGATTTTCCACCAAATACCCTCACAGCATTTCAGGTATCTGGCGCAGGAGATTTTCAGGCGTCTTCCAAAATGTCCTCTTGCTGAACATTCACGCTTTCAGTTGGAATTGACTGGGCCTGGAACTGACGATGCCTTGGCTCAGAGCATTATACTTAAAGGAAGAAAATATTTTTACAGACCCCCTAAACCAAACCCCTCCTGGTAATAGTAGGCACATAGGAAAACGTGGACATTTTACATCTGAGTATTTTGTGCTGTAGTTTGCATGATCTCAGGTTTAGATTTTCTTCACACCAAAGTATTTGGAACAAATCAAACACTGCATTCCTCTTCAGAAATATTTATCTTCTCTGTTGTATGTTGTGACAAAAAAAGAACAAGCATTTTTTCTGAAAATGTGGCTACTTTAGAAGATACAAACATAATTTTCCCCTGCATGTCCTTTAACACCTAATATCACTGTGTAGTAACAACATTTGGTAAATGAGATGTGAAATGATCAAGCTATTTAGTCAAAGAACTGAATCCTTAAATTGGGAACAAAACCCATGCTTCTTTCATTCAGGTTTCATCTTCTAAGCTCTACTCATTATTTTATATATACTTTTTTCTTGATGAAAAGTGAAAACGTTGCCCTGGCTGGTGTTGCTAAGCAGTCTCATGCATTGAAGGGTCTTGGGTTAGATTCCTGGTCAGGGCACATATCCAAGTTGTGGGTTTCATCCTGGTTGGGGCGCTTATGGGAGGCAGTTGATGGATGTTTCTCTCTCATACCTCGACACATTGATGTTTCTCTCTCTCTCTCTCTCTCTCTCTCTCTCTCTCTCTCTTTCTCTCTCATCAGTGAAAAGAACATAGCCTCAGTGAGGATATAAAAGAAAAGAAAAATGAAAAAGTCACTGTAAAATCTTAAAATTGCTTTCAATGTACCAGCTAAAGTTGGATAACCTTTTCAGACGTGCAATAGAAAATCATGGACATATTGATGATCCCTAAAGGTTTTAGGTGTAATATTGGAAAACATTATAAACAGAACCATCTTTGGAGAGTTTTCCTTTTGGACGGTGATTGAATTAAGAATACCTCGCCCTTGAAGAAGCAGTACTGCCAACACTCCAGGAGTTGTCATACTGAATACAGCTCATGGACCAAATCTAGCCTAAAGTCTATTTTGTCTGGCACACTAGTTAAGAATGATTTTTGTATTTTAAAGTACCAGGGAAATATTAAAAGAAGAATATGAGACTTGAAATTATATAAAATTCGTATTTCAATGTCCATAAATAATGTGTTTTTGGAACATAGCTATATTTACGTGTTTATGTATTGTCTGTAGCTGCCTTCACCTAATACAGCATAATTGTATAGTGTGACAAAGATTGTACGGCCTGAAAAGCCTAAAATATTTGATATCTGTTTTTTTATAGAAAAAGTTAGCCAGCCCCTAAAGTGAAAGGATGGGGCAGAATGGGACAGCAGAAAAGAATAGATATTAAGAGAAGATATTGGGATGGAGTGTGTATGAGGTCCAGATTAGTTCTCAAAAAATTAAAAATACATCATTTAACTTATTCTTTTCTGTGTAAAACATTAATCACGTAGACTAATATTTTTCACTTAATAATTTTGGATGTGCCAAAACAGACAGAAAAGGACGAGGCATGCTTTTTCATGTGCTCCTTAAGAAGGCTGGGGTGGGTGGGTGGGAAGAGATTAATTAACCAAAAAACTTATAACCTATGGACACAGACAATAGTGTGGTGAAGGCCCAAGGAGGGGAGGGTGGGAGCGCTAGAATGGAGGAAAAAAGGGGGACATTTGTAATACCTTCAACAATAAAGAAAAAAATAATAAATAAGTAAATAAATAAAAAGTGTGTGTGTGGGGGGGGAGAACAGTTGTCATTTAGGTCTCTCTATGTCAGCATTGCCTTTGCCCTTCATAGTGGGAGCACATTAACTACATAGATGAGAAAAGACTAAAAAACTTTCATGTAGTCTGAGCATGAAAAAAACAGGTAAAGTTTTAATGGGTTTACTCCATCTGTTTTACAGATTGATTACACAAGAAGCATAAACAAGCTTACCAAGAATTTTCTGGAATACAATATTTTCACAAGTCCTATATATACTTTTCAGACAGTTAGCTTAATAAGCTAAGTGATCCCAAAGCCTTCTGACATGTTTCCCATTTTAATTTTTTATACAGTTAAATACTGTCTGATTTGTTTTAAGCTCAGTAAACTTTTCCCTTTGTCAATGGACCTATAATAATTTGCATGGCTGTAACAAGAGATGAAATGTTTGTATTGGAAGGCTTAGCACTGTAAACCTTGCCTTGTTGTTCTGGTTAGCATCCCCATGGGCCATTTTCAGGCATTTATAAGAGAGTGCAGCATTGTCATAAAAAGGCTGACGTTCAACATGTGATCTTTCAGAACCACGTTTATGGAGCACCTGTCAAATTGGTCTTCAGGAATGGCACCGACTAAAATGACGTATGCCGTGTTTGACTAAAAGACCAACTTACTAAATTACATCCTATTTACCTGAAAAACCAATGTTATTTCTTTAAAGGCTCTAATTTGGGGAGGGGGGGCAATGTGGAGAAAAAAGGGACATCTCTAATACTTTAGTTTAAACAATAAAGATAAAATTTTAAAAGAAAAAAACAAAGCTAATGGAAAGATTTTTTTTAAGGTTCTAATTTATTACCCACAGGTCAGAGAAATAAGACTAATCTTCCCAAAGCAGCCCTTTGGTATTTTGGTGTTGGCAATTGTCCTGTGGTGGTAGCAATGACCTTTGAGAGGTAGTGGGATATGAAATGCAGAAGTTAATATATTTTGATGAAACATTTAAGAATATCCTAAAATTATAGGTCTCCTGCAGTAATCTCACCATCCTTTTTGGATGTGCTTTCATAAGGCATCAGGGAAGGTGCTATCTAATTGTAATCCCACTACTCAGAGTTCTAAAGCTTCACTTTAGACTTTGGGATGATGGCCTGAACTATTCATCCCACCGTACACCCTGCCATCAGGGTGAGAAATGTAAATCATAATACTCTCAAATCACCTAACAAGGACAAAATCAGAATTTGCACCGTATGAGAAATTTGAATTACAAACTAGAAAAGCAGGAAAAATAGAAGAGAAAAAAAAAATACCAAGAACCCAGCTTGGTCCTATTAGTTCTAGGGGATGTAGTTCCAGGGAACCATCCCAAGTGTTTCCTTCCCTGGCATTTCATATTCAGAAACTCTTCCTCCAGGGTACCCCCGCCCCCCGCCCCCGTGCTTACCTGAACCAAGCTTCTAAGCTTTTCTCAGAGAAAGCACTTCCTTCTTCCCATCTAGCCATGATCAAGTTCTATAAGCAATGACTCTTTTCTCTTCTTTGACTTCAAATGATTTATCTTTTTGTTGGGCGGGATCTGATCCTAAATCATATTCCTGTAAGTCATTATTTCTCTTCCAGATCATTTTCCTGGGTGTTCCAATTTACCAACTAATTGCCTCTGGGGTCCAAATTCATCTTATTTACCTGCTCTGAGAAAATGGATCTGGGCCCTTTAAGTATTTCTCTTTACCAGCTGGCATGGACATTTAGTCAGTAGGGGGCGTAGGAGAAACATTGCAGAAGGAAAGCGGTTTGCTTCCTGGTTCCCTTCTATTCAGAAGCAACAGGTTTCTACAGCCCAGCACGTGTAGCTTCTCCAGAGCCAGCTGTGCAGCAGGAGCCTCACTAGTGCCAGGCCCTGCGGTGCACAGCTCCCCCAGCACCCCCACCCCGCCTTTGGCTATTTGGTAGCAGTGTGTCTCTGGTGAGAAACCAACTTGGGACCAGCTTTCCCCAGCACCCTACAGGGCAGATATCTAGCAAGTTCCACCAATGCAACTTCTGCCTGGAGAGCAAAGGCTGTGCTCTCCCAACAAGGTCCGTTTCTCATCCCTGGGTGGCTCTATTTCAGCCCTGTCAGAAGTGGATGCTCTTATTCCTGGAGTCTTTAGAGTCCCCTTTACTTCTTCCTGACCAACTCTTTTCCACTCCAATTCCTTGATATGGTCAATAATTAACTTTCCTTGTTCAAATTACTGTGTGGTCCTTTTCCTCATTGTTCCCAAACTGGTAATGCTATGGTTTCAGAGATCTGGCGCTAAGATGTTCTTATTCACATTGCTTTCCATGTTAGGCCGCCTTAGTTGGATCACTATAAGGTAAGCATTTCCAACACTACATCACACCTATTACATGATTTATCTCTATGTGATAGATATAATAACTATATACTGAGAAGACATATGCTCTTAAGAGAAAAAGTTATAAGCAGAGATTAGAGATAAAACTGGTCAATATCACCTCCATCCCCCGAGTCCTTTTGACATCTTCCATGAACACTCATAGTCAAAACTTCTATTAAAACAAATATAAATAAAATCATCTGCAAGAATTCCAGAACTGATCCATGCCTAGATCTGATAAAAAGCCAGGGCCTGGGAAATGGATGGCTATCTTGCAGGATCAGAGAAGCAAAATGCTACAGCCACTCAGGAAAGGAGAGGAGAGCAGGATTAGATGCTGCTGCTTTATTGAACTTGAAGTCAGAGACCCGGCAATGCTATGGCTCTACAGTAAAATAAATCAGTAAAATATTGAATTAAACAAAATAAATAGACCTAGCATTGCTAATTTTCTCCAAGCCTTTAATATGCTAGATGCATCTTGAGTCTCCATAAAAAGAACCTAGAATACATTGTCTCCTAAATTTATGTAAGTATTGCTTATGACCAGATTTAAAGTCTTTGAAGTATTTTTAGAAAATACTGAGCTATCAACGTGGAAAAAAATTTGTTGGAACATTAAAGGGACCGTCCTTTCTGGAAGGGAATATTTTAATGTAGTCAGGAAATAAAGTTGGCTAGACTACTTATAGCTGGGTCACAGAGGGCCCTGGTACGATGATTACTACTTTGTACACATTCACAAGAGGGAGAATGTTCAGGCTGCTTCTGGAAGCCATGCTCTTGGGCCTTGTCCCACTGTTCCAGCTCATTGCCCTCCTTGGTCTGAACAGGAGAGTTGAATGGAAGTTTCTCTGGGGAGAGCCAGTAGAAAGGTGAGGCAAAAGAATTGTATAAGTGCAGGGTCACATCCTGTCTGTATTTAAAGTGTTGATACTTTGTTCACCAGGGATCTTTTGATATAAAATTAGATTTTTAAGAATATTGCATTGAAATGTTATCTTAAGTAATGGGCTTCCTGAAACCCCTTTTAAATTTCACACCCAAGGCCCGTACCTCAATTCATTTCATCCTACTCCTGGCTCAGCCCTAGTGCTGGGGTTACACAAAATTTACAGGAGTGATTCCTAACCTCCCTGCTTTGTTATCATTTTTACTTTTTAAAAATCTATTACTAAATGTAAACACAAGTTGAAATAAGTCTATATTATTCCACAAAAGAACACTTAACTTTCGGTACCTAACTGAGGTTTCAACAGCAGATAAAACAGAAGAGTTTGGCCTTCAGTAATGTGTATGGGTAATTGTGTGTGTGTGTGTGTGTGGTGTACCTGGTTATCACTCTTTGGCAACAAAAATACAGATCATCTGGTTCTTATTATGTCCATTTTTAAAAGGCAAAGATGTGCCTTCATTGTTGTTTGATTCCATTTTAGATCTTCAATTTTATTTAAATAAAATATGTTGCAAGCACAATACATTTAAAGCTTGTTATTTTTTATTTCCACAAGTATATCTTTGGTGTTAAATTAATTGGATTCTTTAAATAAAATTAATGGACTTTGTTACCAAATCTTTACAAGAGGTTTATAAGAGACAATCCCTACTGGCGCCACTGTAAAGGTGAACTAACACCATAGTGGGGAAAAACAAGATATTGTAAAAAGAGAGAAAAAGAAAAAAAGCTTTTACTTGGCCAGTGTTCTTTCCTCTGCCAATACAGTTCTTTTTCTATTAATTCATGTCTTTGCCCAAATAGAGTGTAAGTTCCTTGAGGTCAGTAATTGGTTTTATTTCTATTTTTACCCTCAGCACTTAACATAATGGAATACAAAAGTGCTTACAAATATTTGTTTATATGAGTCAATAAATAAATAAACTTACTTAAAATTCTATTTTGACCTGAATTTTCTGTCCTTTAAAGTAAAACTTTTCATGTTATTACATTTTATGGCTCTCTCTGAAATGATCAAATATTGATGAGGATGTGGAGCCATGGGAACTTTCTTGCATTTTATTGAAAATGTGAATTGGGGGGGAAAGACTTGGGATAATAGTTTGACATTATCTAGTAAAGTTGAAGTTGCATATGCTCTGTGGCTGCGATTCCACACCTAAGTAACTATCTAATTATGAAAGACATGGAGAATGACAATATTTTGTGTCATACTGGAGTAAAGAAATGAGAGACTTGTACTTGGAAGCAAGGGGGCCCTGCTCCAGCCACCTCAGCCCACACTGTGCCCTCAGCGCTCAGGGATCAATATCTCAGCACATGTGGTATAGTGGTGGTCTTCAAACCCAGTGTAATGTGGTTTACTGTCTTATTTGAGAATATTCAGTCCAGCCTGGCTGGTGTTGCTCAGTGGTTCAGCACTGACCCATGAACCAGGTTATGTTTGATTCCCCTGTCAGGGCTCCCAGGAGGGGGGCGCCCAGGAGGCAGCTGATTGATGATTCTCTCTCATCATTGATGTTTCTATCTCTCTCTCCCTCTCCCTTCCTCTTTCTGAAATCAATAAAAACATATTAAAAAATTTTTTGAAGAATATTCATTCCACTTTAGAAAATGAGGAAAACAAATAAGGGAGATAAATAAAGGTAAATATAGAAGCAAGTAGCTTGTGAGACATTTGTGACATAAAGGAATTAGAGCATATGTATGCCTAACATCAATTGGAAGGCATAGGAAGACAAAGAGCATCAAATATTCATAATACCCTAAGCACATCTGGGGGACTCAATATTACTAAGATCTTTAAATTGACATTCCATTGATGACGTTCTGGCCCACGTGTGTTCTGCTCAATAAGATCCATAGCTGTTCATTAATCTAATTTGTAAGCTACAACTGTGTTCTAGTGTGCCGTAGGTAAGTGTATATTGGTTCTAGACATCTGTCTTCAACAGAGCTCTCTTGGGGGAAGGTTGATGCATCATAGAAAGAGATGAGACCTATGAACTTGGCATAATTCACAATTTAGGTAGTGTAATCCTTCTACCTTGCTTGCACCCTCTCCTAAGTGTATTAATATACACTTAAGTGTATATCCCCTTGCTTCTCCTTCTGTTTTCAATTAATTCAATAAATTGCTCTATTGGAGAATCCTAATTTGGTCTGTAAGCCTTTTTGTTCAGTGACAAATAGCTTGCCTTGGTGTTCTTAGAGTCTACCATTGCATCAAGGTAATTTCCCACAGAATTCTGGGTTGCAAATATCCGTAACAGGACATGAAAACTTCCAGGAGCACAGATAGCTTTAAGAACTAATTTCCAAATCCTCAAAATCATATATACTCCTTTCTAAAAGTGATCTGCCTGGGAACTTGCCTGTGCTTGTCATTTTCTCTCTTTATATTTCCCTTTTCCCACTTACCAAAAGAAATAATACCTCCTGGCCAACTTTTTTCCCTATTGTGCACTACCCAGGTCATTAAAAAATCTCCTGGCTGCCACACAGAACCTCCATTAATCAAGACACCAAAAGCACCACTTTACTCAAATCCTTGGATACATTTTCCAAAAAAGTTTAACTTTTATATTCAATAATTGGTAATAAAGATTATAATGTATTTATATTGTTTTCATAAATTATATACTATGGCAATTATAATACCTCTAACCAGAAGAGGCATTTTAACAGAAACTTATGGACCTAGAAAATGTAACATTTCTAATCATATATACCTATTTTTGCTGCTGCGAAATAGTCTAGGTTTTAAAGCATAAAATTACATTATGTTAAGATACTTTTTTGTGGCGGGGGGAAGTGGAATAGAAGTGGGATTTAAAAAACAATGTTGCCCTGGCCGGTGTGGCTCAGTGGATAGAGCGTCAGTCTGGGGACTGAAGGGTCCCAGGTTCAATGTTTCTAACTCTCTATCCCTCTCCCTTCCTCTCTGTAAACCCCCTCCCCCCCCAAAAAAACAAACACACACACACACAACAATAAAATATATTTTTAAAAAACAATGTAAAACTTTTAACTGATGAGGATTTTGATCATGTATATTTTAAATGGATGAAGGTGGTCTCATATCACTATAGTAGCTTGAACTGAATACATCTGAGATATATGTTTTATTTGTAAAAGTTAATAATTAAAACAGTGGAAATTACATCTTTGGCAAGTATTTTAACATAGAATGAAAAATGCTAGATGTTTTATCAGTCAAATCCAATGAAGAAAACAGAAACATTTCCAGGTATTATTCTTTTAACAGAGGGAATTTAACAGAGCATATTTACAGGCTGTAGAAGAGCTAGGAAGTCAACAGGGGATATGAAGCAGTTCACAGGTTAGCAAGAGCTGGAGTTACTTTCACCCAGAACCATAGGAACACCACCAGTAGGGTTTTTTGTTGTTTTTTTTTTAATCATAACTCAGAAAGCAGGGAGGACCACCTAGGAGCCAGAAGCATGGTAGGACCACACTGAGGATCTGGGAACCACAGAGAAGAGAGTTATTTAGTATAATATGGAGCCACAGAGGCAATGCAGCAACTGCTGAAGACACCACCTGAGACTGAATAAGAAGGAAAGAAATTTCCTGGCTTCCCCTCTACATCTGTCCTCTAATCTTCCACTAGTGCCTCCTTTGGCTGACACAACCTGAGAGCAAGTTGGTAAGGAAGCCCGAGAAAAGTAATTCCCTAAAATACACAAGCAGAACATGGTAAGGGAGAACAGACAAGTGACCAGCCTAAAACTGGGTATTCGATATACAAAAGAATAAAGTGAGATCTCTACCTCACACCGTATACAAAAAGTAACTCAAAATGATCAAAGTTTTAAATATAAAAGCTAAAACTATAAATCTTTTATAAAAAAGCATAGGTCTTTGTGACTATGGATTATAGTAGTTTATTAGGCAGTAGTTTCTTAGATATGGTACCTAAGAGACAAGCAACCAAGCAAAACTAGATAAACTGGACTTAATCAAAATTAAAATGTCTGTGTTCAAAGAACATTATTAAGAAAAAAATACAACTTAAAAAATGGAAGCAAACATTTGTAAGTTGTATGTTTTTAGATAAGGATCTAAAATATACAAAGAACTCATGTAACTCAACAACACCAAAAATATAAATAAAGGCAAACAATCTAATTTAAAATAGGCAAGGGATCCTAATACTAGTAGACATTTCTCCAAAGAAGAAATGTGAATGGCCAATAAGCACATGAAAAGATGCTCAATATCATTAGTCATTAGAAAAATGCCAATCAAAACCACAATGAGATAATACTCCATACCCAGTAGAATGGCAATAATAAAAAAGATAAACAATAACAAGTGTTGGAAAAGACATGGAGAGACTGCTGGTGTGAATGCAAAATGGTGTAGCCACTGTGGAAACCAGCTTGGCAGTTTCTTTAAAGTTAAACGGAATATGGTATTACCATAAAACACAGCAATTAAACCCAAGAGTAAAGAAAACAGATGTTCACACAAAAAACTAATACACAGATATTCATAGCAGCATTGTTCATAACATCCAAAATGTGGAAACCACTCAAATTTCTATTAACTGGTGAATGGAGAAATAAATGTGGTATATCCATTCAGTGTAATATTATTAAATCACTAGAGGCCCAATGCACAAAATTCATGCAAGGGCCTTGGCCCCGACCCCGGCCCCCACCCGCCACAGCCAGGGGCTTCTGCTGCCTCTGCCTCAGCCCCCGTCCACTGTGGCTTTATCTGGAAGGAAGGATGTCTGGTCTAATTAGCATATTATGCTTTTATTATTATAGATTAAAAAGCAAAGAAGTACTGACACATGCTACAACATGGATGAACATTGCAAACATCATGCTAAGTGAAGGAAGCCAGACACAAAAGACTACACACATATTGTATGCCTTCATTTATATGAAATGTCCAGAATACAGACACAAAGAAAGTAGATTAGTGTTTCTAGGGGCTAGTGGGAGAAAGTAAAAAGGAGAGACTGCTAATGAGCATGGGCTTACTTTATAGGGTGATGAAAATGTTCCAGAATTAGATAGTGGTGATCACTGCACAACCTTGTGAATATACTACAAAAAAACAAACCATCAAACTATACACTTTAAAAGGTGTGGAAATTATATCTCAATTTTTAAAAATTAAATTAAAAAATTTTTAAATGAATGCATGGGTCCACTGTTTTTCAGAGCTCTATTGGGTAAAAGGAGCACTTCAGTTGTAAATTATTTCCTAGAGAAACCTGTACATGTGTACTCTAGGAAAATACCAATAGTAAAAAGATAAATATGTTATGGAATATTATATGCCAAGGAATACTACTAGCAGTGAAAATGAGTGGACAATAGTACATACGATATCATGGATGAATCTCAAGAACCTAATATTGAGCTAAAGCAACAAATCTGTTGAATATAAAAACATGTAAGAGAATGATCATAGCAATATTCCTCATAATAACCAGAAAGGAAACTACCAAACCAACAGCAAGAGAATGCATGGGTAAACAGTGCTATATTGACACAATGGAACACTATAGCAATGGGAATGAGTAGAATTCAGCTACATGTAACAATAAGAATGAGTCTCATAGAAACAATATTAAGTGAAAAAGATAGAAGTGAGAGGGTGTGTGTTGTATGATCCTCTTCACATAAAATTCAAAACCACACAAAACTAATCTGTAAGGTTAGAAGTAAGGAGAGTGGTTACCCCAGGCAGAAAGAAGGGTAGTGGCTATAAGGTGGCCAACAGCGGCTTCTAGGATGTTGATAATGCTGTTTACCTCAGTGCAGGTTAAACTTCTGCCTGAGAAGTCAGGATGCTAGCACATACCACACATTTCACTTGTGGAAATTTACCAAGTAGCACACTTATAGTGTGTATACTTTTCTGTATATATTTCATATATCACATAAAAGTTCAAAAAGAAAGCAACCAGTTGCTAAGGAATTAGTAAAGTATGAAACCATTTATATGAAATTTAATCACATGCAAAAATAAATAATATATTAGAGAAACTAATATTTGGTAAAATTATAAAGAAAATCAAGGGAATGATAAACCCCAAAATCAAGCTTGTGGTTACCTCTGAAGTGGATCAGAGACCAGGTCAGGATTTCACAGGTATTAATAATGTTTTATTTCATATGTGGTTTTGGTAGGTATATAAATATTCATTGTATTGCTATTCTTTACATTCAACAATATTTTACAAATATTCTTTTGATACTACTCAATGTTTAATAAAAACTATTTTTAAAAACTCTATGGTTCTGAATACCAAAATCTATAACTTAAAACACATATATTTCCTGGCGTTGGGTTAGGCTGGAGATTGGTTTAGAAAATCTATGTCATTTTAGTATTTTTAAAAATATATTTTTACTGATTTCAGAGAGGAGGGGAGAGGGAGAGAGAGATAGAAACACGAGTAATGAGAGAGAATCACTGATTGGCTGCCTCCTACACACCCCACACTGGGATCAAGCCCGCAACCTGGGCATGTGCCCTGACCCTGGAATCCAACCATGACTTTCTGGTTCATAGGTTGGCTGAGCTTGGCTTATTTTTAAATACTATTATTTATTCTCTTATTGGGATCAAGATATTAGATAAGCATAAGTTTCTAGTTAAATTCCATGTGAATCAATTATTTTAAAAAAATCTACTGGTCAATTTCCAAGTACTAACAGTTACCAATTCAGAAGAATTGTATTCCTAAATTTTATTTGCAAAAGGATTTGGTTGGGGATAGAGGGAGTTTGGAACACTTTTTCCCCCACAAAACAATATTATAAATATTGGTCAAACTCCCATCCGGTCCAGGAAATCCTATTTAACGTGTAATATAACTAACTGTTATAGTAAGAGTCTTAGATTCTTCCATGATTTTATGGAAAATGAGGCACAACTTCTACCTGAGAAGTCAGGATACCAGAACATGCTAGCTACGACTTTAGCGCTAGCCTCTCAGAGAGTCAGTGGTCCTTCTACTGCAGAATATAGAGGAAGAGAGTTCCATCCTACAGTCAGGTTCTTTATTGTAGGGGTGGGTGAAGAAGAATCCACTGAGGCAATAAGGATGTCTGCTCCTCTGTACAGCAGAGCAGTTGTGGGAGATAATGTACATATTGACCATAGTCACACTGTAGACTTCCTTGAAAGTTTCACAGAGCAGTTTGGAATTTATGATTTAGGTAGAGCGATGTTTTAATAAAAAATAATCTATCAGTTACTGAATATTTACTATGTACTAAGCATTTTTCTAAGTAGTTTACATGCATAAACTTATATACTCCTCATGACAACTTTATGAAGTAGCTAATTTAATATCCTTATTTTCAGATGAAACTGAGAGACAGAATAGTATTTCACCAAATGGTAATACCAGATGTGAACCCAGGCTACTGACTTGTAGCATCTGCCAATTTCTATGGTGTAAATATTCTTGTTACAGTTGATTTTAAGCTATCAGCATGATGCTACCAAACACTGGGTTGAGAAGAGATATGCACAATGGGTTCTAGCAAACTGATAAATAGCCAGCTTTTGTGCAAAATTGAACAAAGATCTACCGGTGCTTATTATATATAAAAAGTACTTTGCTAAAGCAGAAAAAAATATGTTTAAGCTCCAGTACTTGCCCCTATGGAAGTGAAGGTATGAATGGAAAGACAATATTTACAGTCATGAAATATTGAATAAAACATATAATGCAACTTTATAGGAGGAATGATAATTCACAATTAATGCCAAATGTTATAGATATTAATTTAGAGGTGGAAAATAGCAGTGGCGTCTATGGACAAGTAAGGTTTTATGGAGCATTAACAACTTATGAAGTCACTGCAGAGTTTGCATGGGTGAAGAGGAAAGCATTCTGAAACAGGGAGTAAGAACATGAACAGAAAGTGCTATTTAAGTGAATTAATTTTCTTTGAAGTCAGCTCAGTTCACTAAATCAGACTACAAAGAAAAACTGTAGAATCTCACTCATGGAAATTTTTCCAGGGACCTGGATCAGTTTCAACACTGATCTGACAAGAGGCAGGAAGATGAACCAGATGACCTCTTGAAATCTTTTCCAAATTTGCTAGTTCTTACAGTTATAACACACTAGCCTTCCTGATCTTAGTCTCTATCACTGCCTTTCCAGAAATGCATTAATAAGGAGAGCACTGAAATCTAATCCTTCAAAATGAGATATTCTGGTTCTGGGTTGGTACACATCTTCCTCTGGCTAAAATATGAATTTCACAGCCTTTTTTATTTTTCCTAAACGGCGAGAAATCAATCAGGTCAGTCTATCTATGTAGATGTCTAATATGTTGCTCACAGACCTCCTGAGAATTGTAAATTCTGTTCAATTGCATGGATATTTTAAAGAATGAATTAATAAATGTCAATTAACAACACTACCAAAAAGAATGGATGCGCTATTAGAGAGAGAGAGGAGCAGACAGCAGTTTCCACACCGGGGAGGAAGAGGAGAAACACCACTGAAGGTCACCGAGGACAGCGGAGCGGAGGGGCAGGGCTGTGGATGGAGACATTTCAGAGTAGGAGAGGGCTTCAAGGAGATACACTAGCAGCTCCTTATGCCTGGAACACTTTTTTCCAGAATATCTACTCCTTTATCCTTTCAAATATCGCCTTCTCAATGAGGTCTTCCCAGATGTTGCATGTGAAATAGCAATTCTCCCCCAAATGGCCCTAATTTCCTATGCCCCCTCCTCTGCTTTATTTTTCTCCATTTCTCTAGTAATCTACTATTTGGTATATATTTACCCTTTTATTTGCTCATAGTCTGTCTTCCTTCTTGTCCCAACTCACACACACAGTGTATTAGGTTGTCAGCCATGAGAGCTTCTCTGTTTTGCTTACTGCTAATCCCAGCACCTGCATCAGCGCCTTACAGCAGGCACTCAATAAACAGGAGTTTGAATACCAATAAATGAAGAATGGTGATCAAAGGTAGCAGAGCTGTTCTAGTTCCTTGATTAGGCTACGTTTCCAACACTGGTAAGCTAAGTTCAACACGCCTCTGTTGATTATAAGGAAAATCAAATTGGTTGAGTATGGAAAAAGACAGCTTAAGCCCACTGCCAACCATGGAAGGAAAACAAAAGAAATCCTTAAATCCTATTTTGTGTTAATGACACAGTTAATGCAATGAACTTGGATCCTTACTATAAGGTTGTTGTGCTTAACTACTTGTGTTTTATAGTCAAGAGAAGAAAAATAGCCTATGAGTGTGGATTACTTTTTAAAACTGCAAATGTTTTGCAGACATTGCAGTCAAGTTTTTCTTAAATATATTTTTATTGATTTTTTACAGAGAGGAAGGGAGAGGCATAGAGAGTTAAAAACATTCATGAGAGAGAAACATCTATCAGCTGCCTCCTGACGCCCCCTACTGGGGATCAAGCCTGCAACCAAGGTACCATGCCCTCAACCAGAATCGAACCCAGGACCTTTCAGTCCACTGCCCGACACTCTATCCACTGAGCCAAACCGGTCAGGGCAAGGTATTTTTTTTTAAATTTATGTTTATGTCTTTCTTTAAAAAGAACCATTAAATATTAAATGAATATTTAAGTATTATTACACCCAATATTTTTAAAATATATTTTTTATTGATTTCAGAGAGGCAGGGAGAGGGAGAGAGAGAGAGAAACATCAATGATGAGAAAGAATCACTGATCAACTGCAGGCAGTATTGAGGATCAAGCCCACAACCTGGGCATGTGCTCTGACAGGGAATTGAGCCATGACCTCCTAGTTCATAGGTCAAGGCTCAACCACTGAGTCATGCTGGCCAGGCTATATCCAATATTTTTAAAACACACCTTATACAGCCCTAACTGGTTTGGCTCAGTGGATAGAGCATCGGCCTGCGGACTGAAGGGTCCCAGGTTCGATTCCGGCCAAGGGCATGTACCTTGGTTGCGGGCACATCCCCAGTAGTGGGTGTGCAGGAGGCAGCTGATCAATGTTTCTCTCTCATCGATGTTTCTAACTCTCTATCCCTCTCCCTCCCTCTCTGTAAAAAAAATCAATTATATATATATATGTGTATATATATATACACATATATGTGTATATATATATACACACACATATATATATATATATATCTTATATAACTGATTATTATTTTTGGCATTTTATAAGAATCTCTAAAAAAATTCCTAAAATATTCACTGAAAACCAATAAAATGTTAATAATTAATCAATATGGGTCAAACCGTTTTAGGGGTCTTTAAAATCCTTTGTATTCTGTTTAAATACTGCTTTCAAATGACTTGCTCTGGAAGACATCCTGATATTAACTGATCTTTCAAAATTCAGCTTGTGGTATATGATTTTTGCAATTCCAAACTCAGTAAGAGGCAATTTGCAAAATTTGCCAGTTGCTAAGGAAATGATTATTTTTAAATTCCTATTTATAGCCCTATCCGGTTTGGCTGAGTGAATAGAGCGTTGGCCTGGGGACTGAAGGGTCCAGGTTCAATTCTAGTCAAGGGCACATGCATGGGTTGTGGCTCGATCCCGGTAGGGGGCGTGCAGGAGGCAGCCAATCAATAATTCTCATCATTGCTGTTTGTATCTCTCTCTTTCCCTTCCTCTCTGAAATCAATAAAAATACATATACATAAATAAATTCCCATTGATATCACCTTCAGCTAAGGAAGTAGACAAGTAAAAAGAGGACAAGGGCCCTAGCCATTTTGACTCAGTGGATAGAGCATCAGCCCATGCGGGAGACAACTAATCAATGTCTCTCTCACACTGATATTTCTCTCTCTGTCTCTCCTCCTCCCTTCCATTCGCTCTAAAAACCAATGAAAAAATGTCCCCTGGTGAGGATTTAAGAAAAAAAGAGGACAAGGAATGCTTAAATTGTTTTCAAGCCCTAACCGGTTTGGCTCAGTGGATAGAGCGTCAGCCTGCAGACTCAAGGGTCCCAGGTTCAATTCCGGTCAAGGGCATGTACCTTGGTTGCGGGCACATACCCACTGGGGGGTGTGCAGGAGGCCGCTGATCGATGTTTCTTTCTCATCGATGTTTCTAACTCTCTATCCCACTCTCTTCCTCTCTGTAAAAATCAATAAAATATACTTTAAAAAAAAAAAGAAGAAACTGGGAATGGGAGGAGGAAGGCCATTGGGAGAAGCTGAGCTTCCACATTAGAAAATTGCACTGGCTTTTGTTTTTTGTTGTGGTGGTGGTGGTTTTTTTAAATATATTTTTATTGATTTCAGAGAGGAAGAGAGAGATAGAAACATCAGTGATGAGAGAGAATAATTGATTGGCTGCCTCCTGCACGCCACACACTGGGGATCCAGCCCACAACCTGGGCATGTGTCCTGACCAGGAATGGAACGTGACCTCCTGGTTCATAGGTTGATGCTCAACCACTGAGCCACCCCGGCTGGGCTGCACTGTCTGTTGCTCATTAGCCAGAAGGGCAGGGACCGCCCAACGGTCAGTCACATAAACAGTTTTTGCCCTCTTTTCATTATTCAATTGATCAATTACTGGTTATAATCTTAAAAAGCCCACATTATCCAATTTAATTCTCATGGCAATCCTGAAAGGTAGGCATTTTAAAAAACATATGTATTTTTCAGATTAGGAAACTTGCAAATGGACTCAGAGAAGTTTTTACAGTGAGTCCAAGGTCACATAGTTAGTGAGAGATCCAGGGCTTACACCTACATTTCTCAGATCCATATGCCCTCTTGTATGTATTCAGTACCTCTTATAGACAGGCACTATTAAATGCATTAAAGAGTATATATATATATGAGATAGTTCCTGCTCTTAAAGAATTCTTAAGGAGATCTCTGTTTAGGAGAAGACTTTAAGCAGCTTGGGTGAGAAGATAATAAAGGTCTGAATAGTAGGAGATAATGCAACAAAGAAAATTGAACTGTTTTCCATTAGAAATGAACAGACATTTTGGCAGGGTTTCCCTACTGTGGAGGAAATCCAGACTTGAAGAGAGGGAGTGTATGTAGAATAGATGACTGAATGCCTTGGCAGAGAGACAGAAGAGATTCTCCCCCCGCCCCCCAATACCTTATTATAAAAATTTTCAAACAAACAGCAGTGTTGAAAGAATTTTTACAGTGAACACCCATTTGCTTACCACCTACACTCTACATTAATATTTTGTTACACTTGCTTTATCACATAACTGTACATCTATCATTGTCCTATCTCTCCAGAAATTCATCTTTCAAAAAAAAAAAAAGAATTTCAAAGAAGGTTGCAAGAATTAGTACAGCTGCAAGCATTTTAAAAACAGGGATGTATTGTATTCAATTTTAAGTTGTTTGTGCTGCCCTGTAATTCTTCATTTCTCCTTACCTTCGGCAAAGCTCACTCTTCACAAAGAGGCCTTGTGAGAATGGTGTTTTTAAATAATAAACATCAAGGAAAGGGGCTGAGTTCCAGGTGTAAAGAGATGCAGAAACTGAGATGAAGAACATATAAGACAGAGGGGAGAAGCCAAATTTAGTGGAATCAGGAAGTTAGAACTGGAGGTAACCACAAGACTATCAACTCCTTGGGATTTGGAGAAGCCTTGGGAGTAGGGATTTGAGCCCATCTTATCTAGGTCCTTTAATGACCAAACATCAATTGACAAGTAGCTTTACCCACTCTCTCTTGGTTACCATTTACTGAGACTAGAGGTGTTCTATTAGTAGAGACATAACCAGTGATGGGAAGGTAGCAGCAAAGAAAGAGGAAAGAAAACCTTGACTTGAACCCTAAGACCTAACCACTGGCAGTATTTCTCCCCATTTTTTCCATCCTCCCAACTCCATATTTTCTTTCCTTCCTTCCTCCCTCCCTTCCTTCCTGTGTATCTCCTTTTCTCACCTCCTCTATTTAGAGGATGAAAAAAAGAAAGCAGGAGACATAGAAAGGAGAAAGAACGTAGAAATAGGGAAAAGAGAAAGGGAAAAGGAGAAGAGGAAAAAGAAGTCACTTTAGGATCTGGGCACCTCTCTCTGCTTCCAATGCTGATCTTGTTCATTTCTGCTCCTACTTGGGACCACTTATCAGCATAGATAAAGATAAACAGAGGAGGAAACTGTGGAGTGAGGAGTAGCAGAAAAATGGAAGAGGAGGAAAAACTCATGTGAAGAATATCACTAATTTTTCTAAGCATCTTTCCTGTCCACATAATCCCATATTCAGTCCACCAAACTCCATCTCACAGTCCAGGTATCTCAGTGACTTGTCATGCCCAGTTAGAAATTTCTTTACAGTTTGTTTTGGAAAACAAAAACTTGAAACGCCTTTTCTGCAAGAGAAGACACCTCTTGATTCACACAAACGTTGGGTTAAATCTAAGCTCTATCTGCTGTTTGACTTGAGAAAATTGTACAACCCCCGTGAGTCCCAAATTCCTTGTGTGTAAAATGGGGCAAACAATGCCTACTTTTCTAGGTCGTTGTAAGGATTAGGGATCAAGTGTGTTAGAACACATGCCTCATAAGCACTCAATAAAAGATAGCTATTCATGATACAAGGAGGAAAGACTAAGTTGGAACTCTAGATGACTATCGGTGTGAAAGTTAGAGGAGCTCTTTTGAGGGACTGCCTGACTTTGAGATGAAGATTTAATATGCGTTAGGGAAAAAAAGTTACACTTGGGGATTATATGCTAGAACGTAATAAAGTAATACTTGTTTATGCAAGGATTTGTGATAAAGATACCACATTGTATTTAGTTGCCAATCTCTTAAAACATTTCTCTTTACATATCATCTTTTGAATATTTGTAATGTTATGTGTATTGGCTTCAAAAGAAAGCATACACATATAAACATATTTTAAGGGGAAACTGAGGAGGGAACGCAGCTAACTTATCTCTCTGTTAATGAAAGCTATAGCTGAAGTCTGGCTGTTCAGACTCTGACAATCACAGTGATAGTAACTAATGTTCAGTAGCACTAATGGTGACCAGGCGCTATGCTAAGAGCTTTGCGTGGATATCCCCATCTACCTCTCATTACAACTCTGTGCAGCAAGTATGGTTACTCTGTGAGGAACCTGGGCCTAATAAAAGTGGCGAAGTAATCTTCTCAAGTGCACACAGAGAGGAGTGAAGCCAGGCAACCGGAATCTGTAGCTTGTACCCTTAACTACTGTATTATATTGCCATGTGTCTCAAAGCCAAGGAGGCAGCTCACTGGAACACCTGGCAATGCTAAACAAACAAACAAACAACTTCACACAGTCTGAATTTTCAAACTTGAATGTAAACCATTTAATAAACATCCATTAAACCCATGGAATGTTTTAGGCACAATGCTAGGTTCAATGTTAGATGCAGGAATACCAAAATGAGGCAGGATCCTTGCTGTGAGGACTTTAGCAGATCAATGTTGATATTTTGTTGTGTTGGTATCCTATATAATAAAAGCCTAATATGCTAAGTCATTAGTTCAACTAATCAAAGCATAATATGCTAATGATATGCTAAGTCCGCTCAACCACTTACTATGATGCTCACTGACCACCGGGGGGCAGATGCTCTGACCAGTAGGTTAGCTTGCTGCTGGGGTCCAGCCAATTGGGACTGAGTGAGACAGGCTGGACATGCCCTAGAGCCCTCCCGCAGTCACTTCCCAGCTGGCCAATCTCCCACGTCCCTCCCCAGCCCTGATCATGCACCAGTGGGATCCCTCGGCCTGGCCTGCACCCTCTCGCAATCCAGGCTGAGGGACTCCCCCCCCCCCCCCCCGCACGAATTTGTGCATGGGGCCTCTGTTATTTAATAAGTTTAAAGATAATCAACTGTACTACAATTGTTTAATGTATATGTGCAATTCTTTAATAAAAACAAATTGAATCTAAATAATGTACCTATAATTCTTTAATTTTGGTGTTATACACATTTCATCAAAGAAGGTGTATAAGTGGCTTTATATGTCTTTCTTGAAATATTAACAAGTATCACAAGTCTGGCATAATTAGTCATTAGGAAAATGCAAATTAAATGCACTATGAGAAATCATTTCACACCTACTAAAATGACTATAATCAGACAGAAAATAGAATGTGGAGAAACCAGAACCCTCAAACATTGCTGGTAGGAATGTTTTATTTTATTTTTTAAATTTTTGTTAATCCTCACTGGGGGCAGAGGGAGAGAGAGAAAGAGAAACATTGATGTGAGAGACACACATCGTTTGATTGCCTCTACATGCAACCTGACCTGGGCCAGGATCAAACCTGCAACCCAAAGGTATATGCCCTTGACCTGGAATCAGACCCATGACCTTTCAGTGGGCAGGTTGGTGCTCTAACCATTGAGAAACGCCTGCCAGGGTCCTGGTAGGAATATTAAATGGTTCAGCCACTTTGGAAAAAAGTTTGACTGTTTCTTAAAATTACCATATGACTCAGCAATTCTACTCTTAGGATTATCCCAAGATAAATAAAAACACATATCTACACAAAAATTATACTCAAATGTGTATATGTGTTATTCATAGAAGCATTACTCGTAATAGTCAAAAAGGGCAAATAACTCAACTATCCATCTACTGGTAGATAGATAAACAAAATGTGGTATATTCATTCAATAAATACTGTTCTGCAATAAAAAGAAATGAAATGCTAAAATATGCTAGAAGGTGAACCTTGAAAGCACTATGCTAAATGAAAGGATCCAGACACAAACCACCACATAATATATGATTCTGTTTATATAAAATGTTCAGAATAAGCAAATCTGCATAAAGAGAAAGTAAATTAGTGTTCATTTAGGGCTGAGAAATGGAGCGGGGATTAACTGTAAATGGATATAAAGAATTTTTAATTGGATTGTTTGTCTTCTTTATATCTGACATATCATTGCCAAATATGTTCTTCCATACAGTGGGCTGTCTTTTTGTTTTGTTGATGGTTTCCTTTGCTGTGAAGAGCTTTTTATTTTGATGTAGTCCCATTTGTTTATTTTCTCCTTAGTTTCCTTTGCCCTAGGAGATGTATCTGTAAACCTATTCTGAGATTTTGCTGCCTATGGTTTCTTCTAGGATTTTTATGGTTTCCTGACTTACATTTAAGTCTTTTATCTATTTTTGAGTTTATTCTTGTGTATGGTGTAAGTTGGTGGTCTAGTTTCATTTTTTTTGCATGTATCTGTCCAATTTTCCCAACACCATTTATTGAAGAGACGCTCTTGACTCCATTGTATGCTTTTGCCTCCTTTGTTAAATATTAATTGAGCATAATGGCTTGGGTAGATTTCTGGGTTCTCTGTTCTGTTCCATTGATCTATATGCCTGTTCTTGTGCCAGTACCAGGCTGTTTTGATTACAGTGGCTTTGTAGTATAACTTGAAATTTGGAGGCACCTGGAAAGTATCATGCTAAGTGAAATAAGTCAGTCAGAGAAAGACAAGTATCACATGATCTCACTCACATGTGGAATCTAAGTAACAGAATAAACTGATGAATGGAGTGGATCCAGAGACATGGAAGCATGGAACAGAGTGTGGAATCTCAGAGGGAAGGTGGGAGAGGATGGATGGATGGGAGGTAATCAACTAAAGACCTTGTATGCATATATGCATAACCCATGGACACAGACAATAGGGCTCTGGAGACTTGGGGTGGGGAGTCGGGGGTGGGGAAACAGGCTGGAGGGAGTCAATGGGGGAAAATAGGACATTTGTAATACTTTCAACAATAAAGAATTTTTTTTAAAAAAGAATTTTTTGGGGGATGATGAAAACATTCTAAAACTAGATTATGGTGATAGTTACACAATTCAGTGAACTTACTAAAACCATATAATAAAAAGAAGTGAATGTTGTAATATATAAATTATACCTCAATAAAGTTTTTAAAAATCATAGACAATTATATGACTAAAAATCTGGTATTTTCATTATTCATATGGAATCTCTTTCTGTTTTATATAATATTTATTTTAATAAATGCACTCAATGATATATAATATAATATCAGTTTTTTACACTAAAGCTTTACAATTGCCTGTCATTAGATCATACCTATTCAGATTTAAACTCGACCTTAGTTTTAAAGCAATTACTCAGGTAAGAAATATATTTTAAAAGCAAAGAATATTTTTGTAATTAATACAGTGGTTTAAAAAGGTTTTGGATTGAACAGTGCATGACTCATTTGAAATGTTTACTTATAGGCTACAGTATAAGGAAAAGAAGCAGAGAAATTGCTTCATTGTTCACTGAGTTTTTGTGACACTTCTTTCTTGTCCAATGTTTTTTCGTATATTTGTAGTTTACCTCCCACTAAGCCTATGACTTAAGAAGGATGGGGTATTACTCTTATTTTACAGATGAGTAAGTATGAACTCAGATGGGCGGGTGATTCAGCTAAAATAACCCAACACCCAGGGGGGTTAACAACCATATCTGACATTAAACCGCGTGTTGTTCTACCATTGAACACTAGAGTGGCTTCAACTGCTAGGTATTAGAGTTCTAATATTCACAGATTATTTCTATATGAAAGTGAAGTAGACTTCCAGTTTCCAGTCCAAAAGCTTAGGCGTTGTCCCTTCCATCCTCACAATAAGAAAAAAGATGAACGCACTGAAAATCAACAGCTCTTCTGAGATCCATCAGAATTGGAGGTTACAGGGCAAACCACTGCCCCAAGCACTGGTGGGACAGAAAAGTACAGAAAATCATAGCGCACCAGGAACAGAAACTACCAGTGGAGCCCCGCAGCAGCACTTCAAGGGGATCTGTAATTGCTGGGGACCAAGCTTGTGGACCAGCTTGAGACATAAAAACTCCTGGGACGCACCCAAAGGAGGACTCGCTACATTCACCAGTTTTACCTCCAGGAGACCCATTAGGTTCTCAGGTGAAGATCAGGGAAAATTACCCTGGAACTTCCCACCGAAAGATGGGAAAAGCAGACGTTTTTGAAATACACCCAGAGCACTCTGTTCAGCTTTACTCTGCTCTGCCTTTACCTGCCCTCAGGAGAAGCTATTTAACCAGAGCCCACCTGGCCTGGGGGAAGGGAAATACCCAATCCTGGCCCCCTCTAGCCTTTGCATCCAATTTACCAGAGGGAAGGGGGGGTGGGGAGGAAAAGATGAGACGTACTTGTGAAGGTCACAGCCCAGGGACCCGGGCTTACTAAAAACTAAAACTTAATCATCGGATTATAGAACACTTCTCTGCCCCTAACTTTATCACCACATCAGATTCCTGTATAAGGATTACAGCTCAAAAAAAAAAAAAAAAAAAAAACCAAACCCTGCAAGCCTCAGACCAGACTTAGGAAGGAATCTCTAGGGGAGACAAAAAGGACGCCGGAGAAAATTTACCTCTGACACTATGGCTACAGTAACAGTGAACACAGCCTAACTTCTAGACAGACCAACAAAACCTCACACGGAACGCCTCAGTTTCTTTTACCCAATACATCACGTCTGACACGCAACAAAAAATTACAAGGCATGCTAAAAGGCAAAAACAAAACAAAAACATAATGCCAAGAGCCAAGCAAGCATCAGAACCAGACTAAGGTATGGCAGGGTTTTTGAAATTATCAGACTGGGAATTTAAAATAACTATGATTAGTATGTTAAGGGCTCTAATAGAAAAAGTGAACTACAATGCAAGAACAGATGGTACTGTAAGCAGAGAGATGGGAATGCTAAAAAATAAAATAAAAAAGATGCTAGAAATAAAAAAACACTGTAACAGAAATGAAAAATGCCTTTGATGAGTCCAGCCGTAGAAATAACATGGACAAAAAAATAATCAATGAGCTTGACAATATGCCAGTAGAAACTTTCAAAACTGAAAAACAAAGAGAAGGAGTCTTTCCCAGAAAAAACAAACAAACAAACAATCAAACAAACAAACAAAACCTGCTCCTTTGCCCTACAATCCAAATCTTCTTGGGGAGTCTGGATGTCTGTCATCCCCCTTCTACCACATGACTTTCATATCTCTGTTTCCATTGGCTTCTTTTGATCTAGTGTCCTTTTCACGGGCGGGGATGGAGGGGAGAACCTCAAAACAAAACAACCAAACCTCTTTCTATTTATCCAATTACCCTTCCCATCTTCCATCTTGTTTTCTTCCTTCCTTTAACTGCTAAACTCAAGCGCACGATTGTTCAATACATTCACAATTACAACCCCACCACATCATCAAGACCTACTTATGTCAACGTTACTACACAGGAGTGAATTTCTGAGTCATTTCTCAGTTTCTCACCCACTTTAAGTTCCTTGTGTTTTAAAATACTTTCATAAAGCAAATGATCCTTTATGAAGCAAATAAATACATGCTAATTTATCTGTTTCCTGTAAGACAGACAGGTTTCCAGGTAGGGTGCTGCCAAGGAGGGCTGTCTGAGCCTCTAATGGTAAAGTTGGAGTTTGGGGTTTGGCTCCCCAGTCGCCAGGCAACATTATCACTGTTCCAGAGCTGACTCACTCTAACTCATAAGAGACCCAGCATAAAATCCCAAATGCTGAGTTATTGATTGGCATGAGGAAACATAACTGTTGGGCAAAAGGAATCTTCCTATCAGCCTGATCATCATATCATTGAGGAAGTTTCACAGAAGCCAGACTATCAAGATAAAGGGAGTTAGGTACCTAATTTGAATTCTTGAATAATATTAGGACTCTGGTAGCCTGACCCATCTATCTTTTCCCACTCTTCTCCACATATAGGAACCTGTCATGTCAAGTTGTTCTAATTCTGCTTTTTCTAGGCTTTGTGACTAACTAACCTCTCCTCCTAATCACCCACCTACATATTTGGCTGTAAAATAAGTCTTTAAGATACTTCCAGACTATGACTGTTAGCTTGTCCATTGTTTAGGGTAATCAAAATAACATTGCTCAGATCCTGAAAATAGTTCCAAGTTAAGCTCCAAATATTTGTGCAAAGGCAACATTAATGGGATAATGGTAGTCGAAAATGACTGTATTATTAGTAGGTAATATAAAAATCACAGCCATGAATAATTATAGAAAAACTGTCAAACTAAGCTTGGCTGGCTCACTTCACGTTTCATTAATATTCACTTACTATTTGTACATTTATTCTGTAATCTATTAGCACTTGTTGCAAGATAAGCAGTTGCAAGGGCCAAAAGTTTAAGAAAAATTTATGGGAGAATACTTAAAATTGAGAAAATTCTTAAACACTCTCCCCATGAATTGAGAAATGACCACTCCTATTTAGTTACAATGGGATAATACTAATGCAGGAGTATAATTTGAGAACTGCTACTATACAGTGGATTACTGAATACTTTTGATGCAGTGAACAATAATTTTATTTTTCTCTATTATAAATGTACAAATTGAGTAGAGAAGCAAAAATATTTTATAGTACATATCTGCTTTGTAAAATTTGGAAGAAAGGATTATTTTTGCTTAGATTTTTAAACCTTATATGGCACCCATTTTCAGAGAGAAACCAGCAAAGTTTTTTAAATCCTTAAGGATATTTTTCTGAATAAATGTATTTTACTCTAATATGGAAAATGATACTAAAGATGATGAGAATATGATTGAGTGGCATAGTTTATGCTTTATCATTTACTTGCTAGTTGGAGAAGTCACACACCCTATAGAAGGTGTTCTCAAACATTAGTGAAATTCAAAATCAACTGGAGGGCTTGTTAAAGCAGATTTTTTTAGGTCAGTCTTCAGAGTTTCTGACCCTATAGGTGTGGGGCAGGGCCTGAAATTTTCACTAACAAGATGTAGATATTGCAACCACACTTTGAGGACCACTGCTCTATTCCCTATGTTCAACTTCAAAGTCCTTGGTTCTCTCTCTCCCATTCCCCAGTGGTTCAACAAAACTTTATCACCTCATACTCATTTTACTATATCATTCCTACTTTTTCAGCATTCCCACTTTCCTACAGGAAAACTTGGAGTCATTGGATATGAACTGCCTCAAGTTCTTATTCCTTCCTCCAGTCTATCCCATTTCCATTTTAAGGCTCATCTTACTTCCCAGTCTCTTGATCAAAAACCTTCCCATGTCTTCCAGTATCTAATTCCCTTTACATCTGAAAGATTTTGTCATTGGCCTTCTTCTATCTCAAGTGTTCAATCTTTCCCTCTTTACCAGTTTCTTCTCCAAAGCTTATAAGTAAGGTCAAGTCCTTGATCTTGGAAATCTGTCCTGTGATCCTGAATATTTCTCTAGCTACTCTCTTTATTTTCACAGGCCACTTTCTTGGAAAGAATAACTCACTTGATTTCTCAACTCCCTTATTCACTTTTCTCTTTTCAAATCACCACAACCAAGTTTCTAATCTCTCTATTGAGGCTGCTTTGCCAAAGGTTATTTGGAACTGGCTAAGTCCAATTAACCCTAATTCTCATTTGAGTACCATTCACCCTCTGAATCTCTCTGCTCTCCTGGTTTCTGTGACACTACCATTTTCTCAGTGTTCTTTGTAAGACTCTTCCTTCCCCTCTCCCATAGAATATGGATGTCTAGAACCCAACCTTTCATTCACTTCTCTTAGTTCAAAGCATGCTCTCTCAGGCATTTCTCTGCCTCCTACTGGCTTCAGTTGTGACCACACAGATGCTGTGAGAATATTTTTAGTTCCAAATCTAGGAACAGGGCTAAATTCCATATCCAAGTGATGTGTGTAGAATGTTGTATGTTGTATGCTGCTATTTCCCAGATCTAGATGTCCAGTTACTCTCTTCGGCTCCAGACATTATTCTAGCTTCCATCTCTACCATTCTGTCTGCTAGTCCATTTTGCTACTGGTTATAGCCACCTGACATTTTGTGTGGTCACCTTAAACTCAAAATGTCTAACCTGCCACTCAGTAAGTTGAGAAATCTTAGAATTATCCTGGTGTTTGCTCGCTTTGTCTTGCTTCCATAGCAATGGCTAAGTCCTAAGTTCTACTTCCATAGTATTTTTCCCACTTAGTATTTTTCCTGTCATCTTCTATCATTTCCTACTGCATTGACATAGCACCAGCCCATATCATCTCTTTCCTGAATTGTTAGCTCTTTCCAATTTTACCCTTCCATCCTTTGTTGCACGTTACTGCCAACTTACTATCAAGTACATTTAATCATGTCATTGCATTAAAAAAAAAAAACAACTATTTCCAAGGTCCCCCATTTTAAAAAATTAAAGTATAATTCCTTAACATAACGCATAAGACTTTCTTTGATGTGGCTTCTACCAAGTTTCTGCCTTCCTTTCTTAGACGCTATGATCCTATCATGCTGAGTAACATGGAATTCCCTCTAACACACTGTGGCTTTGCTCATGCTGCTCCCTCTGCCTACATTATCCTTCCTCATTGTGCTCAACTGTTACTCATCTTTCAAGACTCAGCTTTTGAGCCATCTTCCTGACAGTAATAACAATGAAAACCAACATTTACTAAGTGCATATTATGTGCCAGCTACTTTATATTTTCACGTAATCCTCACAATAAGACTTAGAAGTTTGTATCATCCTCATTTCATGAATGAAGCAAGTGAGGCTCAGTGAGGTTGCCTGTCTTGGCACCTTTTCTTTTCAGTCGACACGTAATGCCTTCAAATAATTACTCCCTACTTTGTGTCTGTGTTATAATCTACACATAAGTAAGTGAGATAATTTATATTACAGATGATAGTTTTGAAGGAAATGATCTCCAAATTGTATAAAAAAATATTAGTAAGCCTTCAAAGGTCTGGGCTGCTGGAATCTAAGAAAAGTAAAAAAGATAACCGAACTACTCAGCATTAGAAATGACTAAGAATTTGCGGGTGGAGAAGAGCAGGAAAAGAGAATGGAAAGAAAGGGGGGCGCTGTAGAGAAACATAGTGTGTGGCAAGCGACTTTTTACAATAGGCATTTACATTATATTGTGCTTCTGCGATGTAAACCACTTTTCATCTTTTCAAAATGTTAGTAAAATCAGCTCTCCCCATACAGAGCTCTGTGAAAAGGCTTTGGGGTGAAATCTAGAAACAGGTCTAAGTTCCACATAGGAGTGAATGTTTGTGGAACAAGGACAGTTGGCAGGTCACCCACAACTTGATGAATTTAGCACAAGTGGAAGTTCAGAGCCAGAGGGGACCATGTGAACATTAGCTCCCCAGATATCTTGATTTGGGCATCGGGCCTGCAAATGAGGAGGAATGGCGGCAAGCCAATCTCAACTTAGAACTTAGAAGTCACAGAGATCTCAGCTGACATCTTGGGTACATACAGGGGTGGGCAAAAGTAGGTTTACAGTTGTGAGTACATGAAACAGAGTTTATTCTTGCATTATTTATGGGTTATATTATTTTCCATATGGACAACTGTAAACGTACTTTTGGCCACTCTGTATTATCATAGCACCAGTGCTCTCATTTATATACCTTTTCCACTCCTAAATTTATCAGTAAGAAGTCTTTTTGAGGGCAGAAACTCTATTATTTATCATTTTCTCCAAGGCCTTAGAATGACTGATGTGTTTAAAGGGTCCTCAATAAATGTTTGTTAAAAAAATAATTGTCATATTGACATATCTTTATTGAATTCAGAAAATATAAAACCCTGAAACTTGATATGGGATCTTGTATTTAATATATTTTGATGTCTAATACATCAAAAATACAAACATCATAAAATTATTCAATAACTAACTGGAAAATGATAACTATAAATTACTGAACATTTCTAATGTGTTAGGAACTTTTCATTTAAATCCTGATAACAACTCTCCCACATAGGTGTTCTTGTTTCTATTTTACAGTGTAATAGTTACATATTTTCGGACAGGTTGAATAATTTGTCCAGGGTATTATGGCTAGCTAGTGGCACCGAAGCCCATATTTTCTTCACTATATCTGACTAAATTAATATGGCTATTTTAAATATATTCTGAAAAGGGAAAATACAGCTTATGCTGCATCTATAAAAAGCTAAAAATAAAAATGACTTGGTCAAATATGGGGATATAGTTCCCTGATCACTATTTAACAATTGATCTGAGCACTCCTTAATCAAAATAGGTTTATTGCATCCAGCTTCAGAGTGTGAACTAGGAATAACAGGTCGCATTAACCATACTGTGGTTTATTTCACTCCTGGCACTGATTAATTTTTGGCCCTGTTCCCATGTGCAATAAAAAAATGCATATGCAATAAAATGGGGGCAGTAATTTAAAAACTTCACTAAATATATTCAGTTTTACATGCAAATATTTCAATGAAAATACTTTGGGGGACTGGATGTTTCTACATATTTGTCTCTCCTTTACGTCCAGGTATTGACTGACTGACTTACCCCCCAAAAGTGATTTTTTTTTTTTACAGGGGTGTTCAACTTTCTTCACGTCTTCTTACAACAAAAGGAAATTATTCCTTGACATATGTTATACAGGGTCTAGACAGACCTCTACTCTGGGAGCAGGATTAGAATATAATTAAATTATTATTATAAAAAGTTAAAAATACAAACTTTTCTTCATTTCTTTTTAAAAAATATTTTTATTGATTTCAGAGAGGAAGGAAGGAGAGAGAGAGAGATAGAAACATCAATGATAAGAGAGAATCATTGATTGGCTGCCTCCTGCACACCCCACACTGGAGACTGAGTCGGCAACCCAGGCATGTGCCCTGACTGGGAATTGAATCATGACCTCCTGGATCATAGGTCGATGCTCAACCACTGAGCCCATGCCGGCCAGGCTTTCCTTCATTTCTATAAGAACCCACTTATCATGATAAAAACATTACAGATAATATGAACACTGAACTTATTTATTGGTGCCTACAACTGAATTCTTGATCTCTTACACCCACCCAACACACTCCATCCTCAGTCTTTCTCATCTCAGTTCACATAAATTCATCTTTCCAGTTTCTCAGACTTAGTCTTCCTTGATTCCTCTCTTTCTCAGGAACCTCGATTCTGATCTGTTACTAAATAGTATTGATTTTCAAAATGGTTCCAGAATCCAACCATGTCTATGGCATCTACTTTAACAACCCACATACAGGCTATCATCATCTTTTGCCTGAGTAACTGCAATAGGACCTGTAACTCTACAGGTTATTTCAAAGCCAAAATAAAATCATGTCAATCCTCTGCTAGTAGCCTCCCAGTCCCAGGCATACAGGCCTTCTGTCATTTGCCCCCTAATATCTTTGTAACCTTACATTACACTATTTTCTTCCTGTGTCACTCTTCTTCAGCTACCATGACCCCTGGCCATTATTGCAACTTGTTAGGCCTGTTTCCACTTCTGGGCCTTGGCATGGGTCATTTTCATTGCCTGGGATGCTCTTTGCTTAGCTATCTGCAGCTGTCTCCTTCATCTTCTTTAAGTCATTATTCTAACACCCCTTCCTCAATTTAAAATCCACAATCCTCCACCCCTCCTGCGCTTCATCTCATTCCATATCCCTTCCCTATTGTATCATTTTCCCCCTGTAACACTCATGGGCTTCTACACATATATAATTTAGGTATTTATTTTGTTTATTGTCCAACTTCTCCTGCTAGAATCTGAGTTTCATGCTGACATGGATTTTTGTTTGGTTCACTGCTATATCTGCAACCCCTAGCATGATCTCAGACATACAGTGGACCTACAATAAATAATTGTTGAATGAATGAAATAATGAGCACCCATCACTCATACTCAGTGAGTAGACCTTATCTTCGGGAGTTGGGGGAGAAGTAAAAGTTGTTTGTGTTTAGCACAGAAGTATATTACATATTGGATTTCATGGAAATGGGAGCAACAAAGTTTCCACGTGTCTAGAGGGTTCAGGGCCCTTTGAAACCTTGATATTCTAAGATTCCTTTCTTACTCTGAATCTCAAAGACATGATCATTTTCTCAGCAGCTAAGCACTAATTTTAAAAGACCCCAGAGTATTAAACCTACAATGAGGGGTTCCTAAGAGGATGGATCATGATTATAGTTCTACAAGCTGCTCAGTACTGCAATTCTTTTTTTAAAAATGATTTCAGAGAGGAAGGGAGAGAGAAACATCAATGATGAGAGAGACCCACCGATTGGCTGCCTCCTGCACGACCCCCACTGGGGAGATTGAGCCTGCAACCCGGGCATGTGACTTGGACGGACTTGATCCCGGGACCCTTTAGTCCCCAGGCCAACACTCTATCCATTGAGCCAAACTGACTAGGGCAGTACTGCAATTCTTAACATTTCTTCTCTCATGTTTTGCTATTCCTACTTTGAAATATATAAATGTAATTAGAAGGTATGGGATGCTAATTATTATTTTTAATCATCACCAGAGGATGAGGGTATTTATTCCATTGATTTTTTTTAGAGAGAGTGAAAGGGAAGTGGGGAATAGGGGAGAGAGAGAAAAACATTGATGTGAGAGAGACACATTGATTGGTTGCCTCCCGTACATGTCTGGACCAAGGCCAGGGATTGAACCTGCAACCCAGGTATGTGCCCTTGACCAGAATGGAACCCACCACCCTTCATGCAAGGGCAGATGCTCTGACCACTGAGCTTACTGGCCAGGGCATGAATAACGTATTTGATTACACTCTGAATAATTATGTAATGTATCCTCCCATGTATCATTGTATTTGATCAGTACATATTTTTTCACATAGTCTTTCTTTTGAAATGCGTATTACTAGTTGAACACTGATAATCGGCCTAAAGCAAGAGCCTTGCATATCCTGTATATTCATGTAATTTATGGTAGCACAAATATGAATGCTAAAATTATTCTGTACAACTTTGGTCATTCCTATTTTAAAGGAGCATAGACTGTTAGGGATGCAAGGTTTTAGTTATTTGGTTTGATCACCTCATTTTACAGATATGGAAACTGAAGCCCAGTGATGTTAAGTGACTTATCCAGGTACCACAGAACTCAGTAATTTTTTTTTGTTGAAACAACTTGTTGTAAAACTAAAATAAGGCACCTTTGAGATGGCAAGAAAAATAGTTCTTAAATCAGGAAATTAACTGAATATAGCAACAATGCAATATGCAAGTCTAAACAATATGCAGCTCTAGCCATGGTTACTATATAAGCATTATAAATCTAAGGCAAATATAAAAAAGGGTAAAATAATTGACATGTAGGAAAGAAAATACCTCTACACGTATCCTAATAAGAGTCATGGACCACAAGAGTTAAAATTTGCAGGTGAACATTTGCAGGAATTTACTTGAGGAGAAGAAACCACTTTATCACAAGAATGGTTCCGTATTAGGCATGACTTCTGCTGTTCTTTGGAGAATTCGGGCTTCTTTTATTACCTAATCTGGCCATTCTTTTAAGATGCCAAGGGGCATTTTTACTTAGGTATGTTTACTTTCTCTTTGCACTAGTGAATCTATGGGAAGGTTATTATGTCAGGGGAATGTAAAAGTCTACAGTAACAATGCTTCGTTTTCCTTTAACAGCTTTGTTCAAGGGATGGAGGCATCCTTGTGGTATAATCTATTCACTTGGTCTCCTGATGTATTTTCTCCACATGCTTTGGAAATCACATATTTGTCTGAGAGGTGGCAGTCCTCAATGTCTTAGTTTCAGCCACAGCTTGTTTTAGCTTTGTTATGATTAAGATACACTAATAGCATTGATAGTTCAGGATATTTGATATTAATCTAATGGAAACTATTTTTTAATGGAAACTATTTTTGACCTTTTGTGTACAGCAGTGCTCACAAACTACAAAGTGATGGCTACATCAAAATCTTAAAAATGAATTTTAATAGATTCCAGGAGGTAGGAACATTAGAATAACGCATGCGACTTCAAAGCTAAGATCTCTGCCAACAGCACAATTTACAATTTCCTAAGAGTGATTTTTTTAGCTCCTTCAACCAGTCTCATTTAACGCAGTTTCCGCTCTCCATGGCTCACTTTCATTAACTCCTGTTGTGTGTGATTATATGTTGGTTAGACACCAGAAGCCTGAGAGTAAGAAGATCTGGGTTCGACTCTGAAAAACTAGGTCAAATCTGGCCTCCATGCGATGCAGGTAGAACTCCTGTGCAAGAACTACTATGGCAACATTAATTGAACATAATTTTAACTGAAATGATCTGCTTTGGATATTTCCTTAGATGTAATAATTTTCTATTTTCTTGGTAATGTATTTGAAAGGGCTTTTCAACTATTGTATAAAGCAGTCTTCCTTTGAAAGAAATTAGCGACAATTCTGTTACTTTTCCCTATGTTCTACACTTCGCACAGCATTGAATTGAGCTGATTTATACAGAATAGTGAGCTTTCACATCCTAAATATATTGGTTCTTTTGGAACTTGAAGTATTTAACAAATATTGAAATGTTAGGTATATGAGTGTAAACTAAACACAAAAACTAGGCAGCTACTACAACACAACGACACACAACTACAACCACAGGGGAAATAACCAAATAAACTGCTATTTTAAACATTGTAAGCAAATAAGGGAAGGAAGGGGTTATTTCAGAACACAAATATTTATAGGCAAGAAAAAAAACTGAAGCAGTAACGCTTAAAAAGTCCTGAAGGTTAGTTGAATCTCTATGAAGTATGTTATACTATTTGACATCATAGGAGTAGACAGAAGCACGCTTATTCGTCTTCCCTGAGTATCTGAAAAGAATGTTAATATAACTAGCAAGACCATACAATATAAAGACTAAAGTATCCAAAAATCATTGTCTTACGGCCCTATTATTTAAAGAACTACACCTGTATCAATCAAATGCGAGAGAACAGGGTGTACAGTTTAATAGTGGGGGGCGGGGGAGGGGTGCAATACTTAAAAATAAGAAGGAACAGGCCAAAATTAAGGAAAAATACAGAAAAAAAGTTTCAATAATAAAAACGTGGGTCCTTAAATGCCCGAGTTGGTAACATGAGTAGCGTGAAAGACTTCTTTGTGGACCAGCCCCCCCCCCCCCCCCCCCGACCGCCCCCCCAGCCCGCCTCTCTAATGACTGTGCAGGGGCAGGGTTGGGCAGTGGTGCAGCGAAGAAGCTGGTGTTTTAAGTTCTCAGAGAGGGTTCCAGTGCACCCTAGGCACTGCGGTGCTGAGGGGGCGGCAGGTCTTGTCTCATCCCGTGGTCTCAATTCACCATTCTAAAAGCCCTCTCCGGCTCCTTTCCTGAAGACAAAGTTACAGGGGCCGATCTCAGACCTGAACTTGAAAACAAACTTCCAGGAGTCGGCCACTGATTCCCTCTCAGCTCCACTCTTACAGAACCCAAGCCTGGCTCAGGAGCGCCCTTTGGTTCTCAGCTCAGACCCACTCCTCTCCCAGAAGCCCCCGCTGTAGACCTGACTCTAGGTTCAAGGTCGCCCGCCCGGAGCCCAGCGGCCACTCCCACTGCGCTGGGAGAGCGCAGCTCGCGCGCTCCACGACGCCCCGCCCCTTCCACGACGCCCCGCCCCCAGAGAGCGTGGCGGAAGTGGCTCTGGGGGAGTCAGGGGGGAGGGAAGGAGACCGCGCGCCACCTGGCCGAGCGCGCATGCGCCAGCGCCAGCTCCCGGGCCGCCTGTGTGGGGGCGTCTGTAGGGCTCTTTCCTGGGTCTCCGCCACCCACGCCCCACAGAGTCGGACTCACGCTACTGCCCCCACCCCCGCCGCGACCCCGCTCCCGCTGAACCACTTTTCCCCCTTCTACACTCTCGGCCCCACCCCCACCCCCACCCCGCCCCTATCCCAGCGTGTCGCGGGCCGCAGCAGCAGAAACCGCACCGTCTGCATCCCCACATTCTCCACGCGGGACGCGCAGCCGTGCCGACAAGTGTTCTTAAAGCAGAGGTTGTTGGTGGCGTGGGGGGCGGGGCGGGGCGGGGCGGGTGGGGGCGAGACTGGGAACCCGGGGGGCGGGATGGGGGGGGACACCGCGCTGCGAGCCCAGTGTCGGGGTCGCGGCGCCAGCTCTGCCCTGGCCTCTGCCCGCGGGCTGCCGCCCTGGAGGGTGAGGGAGGACGGTTGGTAGAGGAGTGGGAGAAGGAGAGGGAGAGGCCGCCCAGCGCGGCCCGGGTGCTCCCGCGGGTGTGCAGCTGGCTCTTGGCTCCTCCCCGCGGGCGGGCGGGTGGGCGTGGGGCGAGGGGAGCGCGCGGCGAGCGGAGCGGGGTGTGCTGGGTGGAAGCAGCACCCCCTGGGGTCACCTAGGCAGTGTTTTGGGAGGAGGAATCCGTAAAGAAGGGATTTTTTGCTTTATGAGCGGGGTGGAAGAAGAGTTAGGTGGCGTTAGAAGTGTAACATCCAAAAAAAAAAAAAAAAAAAGAAAAGGAAAAGATGGGCTCTTCTCTGTGGGGTGAACCCCCAGCTGTGATTCCCCAGGGAAATCTTTGGGTGTTTCTGGCCGGTGAAATGGGGACAGTAACAGGGTAGCTCGGCATCGTGAGGACTGTACGCGGCGATACACGTTAAATTGCTTAGAACAGCACCAGGCACTGGTCAGTTACACGTCAAGTGTAGTTAATTTCCGTCTCCGCGTTTTCAGATAATTCAGTGTGACTGTGAGCTTGTTTTTTTTAAATTGAAAATCAAGACACGTGGTCTGACAAGCCACGGGGTGGGTTTGCAGGGACAGTGGGATGCAGCACTGACACCGAGAGCCCGCCCTGAGCACCCCTTATTCGTGTACACGTGGGTAAATCCGTTTAGCAGCATGCGGCTGGTGGAAGCTTTGAGCTATTTCCTTGGGAAGCGGATCGTTGATGGGGAGGACCTCGGGGCTTAGTCTGTGTGAGCGGCAGACCTTTTTAAGTGGAATGAAGCTAGCTCTGCAAAGGTTTACTTGAAGACCAAAGAGACAGAATTTGGGGGAGGTGTGGTGGATGTTCCATAGAAGCCGGATTTGACTGAGGGTGAGGAAACGTTTCTAACCGCACTTGCAAAAACAGAATGCGTGTTATTGTGCTATTGCACGTTCCTCCCCTCTGGGAATGGTCAAGCAAAGATCCAGAGCAGCCTAGGTCTAGACTCTAGCATCACTTTCTGCCACGATGGAAATACTCTGTAATGGTCTGTGGTACCCACTAAACAGAGGTGGCTCTTACACACTGGAGATGTGACTAAGGTGCTGAGGAACTTAACTTGTTAATTTTACATGAATTAAAATACAAATAGCCCCATGTGGTGAGTGGCTGCCTTATTGGACAGCAGAAGGTCAAGAATCTAGACTCTGAGACCCCTTCCACTTTGGGATTTGGTTGAGTTTAAATCAGAGAAGCCAACTCTTGGAACACCTATTGCCTTAGGGCAGCGATTTTCAATGGGTGTGTTGCTTGCCGCAGGCACACAGGTGTGCCACAAGAACTTTTAAAATATGCAATACCTGACTCTTTAGTCAGGGGCACTGACCTCTTTTCCCCTTAGATTGTCAAATAAAAAAATGACAACAGCCAACACAATAATAGCTATCTGGTGTGAATGAATCAAAATTATGCCTATTTTTTTTGTCAGCCCAGCAAAAATGCAATGTATTTTTTGGTGTGCCACAGTATTTTAGTAATTAGTTTATGTGTGCCACTAGATGAAAAAGGTTGAAAATCGCTGCCTTAGGGAATCATAATTATATTCAAATAATGCCTTTCATTAAAGTACTCTAGTTCAAAGCATAGATCTGTTAGTAGTTATTTACAGCTTGACAAATTAAAACAAAGCATTCTTTTGTCTCCTAGGTTGTACAGCTAGTGCCAGATTCATTTGGAGAGCCATAACAATACTAACTGGAGTTTCCTTTAATCATTATTGTATGCTGTGACCATGGTTTCCTCTTATCTTTTATCATTTTGGTTAGTTTTTAGCAAAAACTTTTCAACACTTTTATTCTTGAAGTGTTTTTCGTTTGAAAGATAGTGTTTTGTTTTGTTTTTTAACATTTGAGCATTGGGCCATCTTAGAAGTAGTTCTGTGGTTATCAGTTTATAAGTATTCAGAACTTTTAAAGAGATAAGTCTGAAATTTGGTGATATTTTGCAAGATTATTTTCTTTGAAATATGTAGATCTGTTTTTTTCTTCAAGCAAATGTTTATTTGAAAATAAAACTTAACTGTGGCCCGATGTCTGTAAAATGGTGACCTTGTTTCAAGGTTGAAGATAATCATTAGATCTGGAACAAAACTTAAAGCTCATGAATTAAGCATATACAGAGAATAAGTCATTACATACAATTCCAAGTAGTTGCTCTTATGTAGGGTGACTTATACCCCACTCTTTCTGGGACAGTCATGTTTGAGCCCATTTGTCCCAGCATAGTTGTTAATAGAGTTCCTTTTACTATAAAAAATGCCCCAATTGGAACCACATAATAATATGGTTTCTATACTTTTAGGTTTGTTGAAAATTGTAATATGTAATTTTAGGAGGATTAACTATATTGCAGTCTTAGAAATGTACTTGCTTTTAAGTAGTGACAAAGTTATTGCTTATGAGCTTAAATAATAGATGAGATATCTAGAATGAGACTAGCAAGTGACCTGTCCATTTAAGCCACTGGTAATTTAAAGATTTTGCTTTTCTCCTTAAATCTTGGGCAGCTTGATTTTTGGTTCTCTCTAAAAACGTGATCTTTGGTGTGGGAGGTTGCAAAGAGTTAGGCCATGTCAGTTAAATCAGAAGCTTGAGTTTTGTTGTTGAAAATAATGCCTGTTTTTATTTTACAGTGAGGTTGAATAGTGAAATCAGTCAGAAATCTGCTTCTTATGTATTAGAATGTTAAAGAAAAATTTTGCTTAAAGTTCACTTAAATAGTAAGCCAAATGCATTATTATATTAATAGAGGCCTGGTGAATTCGTGCACTGGTGGGGTCTGGCCTGCCCGCCCCCATTGGGCCAATCGGACTGGGCCGGCTAGGGGGAGGGGATGCAGGAGGTTGGCCGGCCAGCCCTGTCCCTGATGGGGGGGGGGGGGGGTCAATCAGGGGTGGGGCCAGCTGGGGGGAGGGGCCATGGGCAGTTGGCCGGCTGGCTCCGCCCCCTGGTCGAACTCCCAGTCAAGCCCCCGGTCGAGGGGGCAATTTGCATATTAGCCTTTTATTATATAGGATTTGAATTTATACTATAGGTAATACAATATTTTATTGAGAGACACACTTTGCTTGAGCCCTCATTTCTCTGATGGATAAATGAAGTAACTCATGTGGTGTGTTGGGTGTAGTGACATAAATATCACCATCTCTATAGTCCTTTTTTTTTTTTTTTAGAGTACCTATTGATTTTTAGAGAGAGAAGAAGGGAGAGGGAGAGAGAAGAGAGAGAAACATTAATGTGAGAGTGCAACATCTATTGGCTGCCTACTGCACTCCTGCACACCGGGATAGAACCCCCAACCTGGGCATGTGCCCTTGACCAGAATTGAACCGGCAACCTCCTGATGCATGGGACGACACCCAGCCAACTGAGCCACACCGGCCAGTGGTCACTTGCTCTATTCTTAAGGGTATTGAATAATGGATGTGGAAAAGATACTAATGTTCTGAAATGCATTGTGGATGGGTTCAAAAGAGCACTTAAAACTAATTCTGAAAACCAAGGTTTAGTCCTTTTCTGCTATAATTTCTCTTTGTGATTTTAACTGTTTACTTCTCTGAGCCTCATTACCTCATCAGTGAAATGGAATTAGTACCTAATCTTACCTCCTCACAGGGTAGTCGGAGGCCTCAGATGAGAATTATATAAATTGTCGTGTGTTACACATATTTTATATTTAAGTGGTTTTGTTTCAACTTGTCTACCTACTACCTCCAGTAAAGACTGACCCTATATCTGCAAAAATTGTTGTAAATTTTAATTTGTGAAACAGCACATAGAGTATAATAGGCACCATTACCCAAAATTATTTTCTTTACCCAACCGTACTGTAAATAACAGTAATGGTGCTTTCTTGATCTGGTTACAAAATATTCTCTACACAAAAACAATTCCTTATTACTGCTAAGAGAGAACCCACATTTTCACGGGCACTTGAGGTGTTCCTTTCGTTGTGCTAAATGCTACATCTTATTTATTTACCCAAACTATTAAGTCATTCCCACTTTATAGGTGGTACTGATGAGGCTCTTTCTGGAACTGATATCAGGTTATTTTTTTGCATTATACTGCTGCCTCTAATAACAGCTAGTGGTTATTGAATGTTAGGAGGATAATGAATATGTAAATTGCATGCTATCTGGTATATGTAGTAGTTGAAAAAATTGGTGTGTTTGTTGAATTCATGGGACAATAAGTTGAAATGTGAATGTACTTTACAAATTGTAAGTACAATACAAATATAACTTATTTTAAAATCTATAAGTGCACTTTTGCTATTTTAAATGCTGTAGAGGTTTTTTATGACTGAATCCTGTCTACTAGTATTTTACTTTTTTCATATTTGTTTCTGAATCTTTAAAAGACAGCTACTACTAATCATACCATTCTTTCTTGGAGAATATACATGTTTAATGATAATACTTTGTGATGTGTTTTCAAGAGGCTATACTTTTGGTTGGATGATGATTCTTCTGCTTATTCATCATCATCATCATGAATTGAGAGCTTTCCATATACAGGAACTGTCCTAAGTGCTTTGTAGACATTATTTCATGTAAATTATGAGAAGAGTATTTTTAATTTCTACTTTAAAGATGAGGGAACTGAGACAGGGAGGTGATGCGACTTGCCCAAGGTCACATGGTAAATGTTAGAGCCTGTATTTGAACTCCAGAGCCCAGCTCTTCACTGCTAAACTGAGTCAGCATAGGCAGGTATTTCACAACAAAGTTCACTATGACAAACACATTGTGGAGGTCTTGTGAGTTAATTATGATCAACTTTTATTTGTATGTTCCTTGTGGGATAGTAGAAAGAATTCTGGACCAGGTGTCAGGGGACCTCAGTTTTAGTCCCGGCTGTATCACTAAATAGTGATGTGTCCTTGGGCAGTTCAAGAAACCCCTCTGGACTTCAGTTTCCTCACCTGAAAAATGAGGGATTTGGATGAAATTAGTGATTTTCAAACTATAGTTCTGAATTTCAGATGTCTTAGGTCCCCCTCCCGACAATTTGCATAGTTATGCTTTTGTCCGTTATAGCTGTTTATCCATCTGTCTAAGCTTTACTTTAAAAAAAATTTTTTTTTATTGATTTCAGAGAGTAAGAGAGAGAGGGAGAGAGAGAAACATCGATGGTGAGAGAGAGTCATGGATCTGCTGCTTCCTGCACACCCCCACTGTGACCTTGACCAGAATCAAACCTGGGACCCTTCAGTCCTCAGGCTGATGCTCTATCCACTGAGCCAAACCAGCTAGGGCTGAGCTTTACTTTTAAGCAAGGAATTTATGAACTTGCTTTTAGCAGGGGTGGAGAACCTCATCTGATCTGGCTCGGCCAAGGCATTAGGGGTGAGTTAATTAAATGTTTGATGAAATATAGCAGGCTAACTTTTAAGTTGATAATTTTGTATGGCCCAAGAATGATATTATAAATATCTCTTTGGTAGAAAAAAGGTTCCCCACCCCTATTTTAAAGTCAGCCTCTAAGGTAACTTAATGACAAGTCCAGTGACCACTATGTGTACAACTTTTCAGTATTTTCACATTATTTTAGTTGCTAAAGGAGATAAGCATCTTTTGTAAATAAAGATACTAAAATGCGAAAAGGTTGGCTAATTTTTATTAAAATATGTATGCACATGGACTAGATATTTCAAGTTATCAGCTACCAGAATCAAAGCCTGTTTTTTGTTAGATTTGTTACTTGCAACCAGTATTTTTACTTTTAGCTTCCTCATTAATAGGGGAGAAGTATTTGTTGCCTGATAGGGTGATTATGAAAAAATGTGAGTTAATACAAGTTAAAGACCCTTTATAAACTCTGACACGCTTATACAAATTCATCTATATTTTACATGCCTACATGGGAGTAAATATCCTTTTTTTTTAGTTCTATGAACTATGTTTTATTTTGATTGAGAGTATTACAGATGTCCCCCACTTCTCTCCATTTGCCTTCCTCCACCTGTCTCCCACCCCCTCTGATAAACTATGTTTTTAATGACATCAGATTTTACTGTTAAATATAGACTTCTCATAAGGTTTAATATTTCTAAGATATGAATCTAGATTAGAAGAGAATTTTGATGGTTAAAAGATCTCCTTCTTTGAGATCCTTGTCAAATATACTTACCTTTAACTACTAGAAGTATAATTGATTCCAAAATTTTGCACATATCTGAAAAGTTAGCTATTAGGTCATTCAATTATGTAATACCAGAGGCCCGGTGCATGAAATTTGTGCAAGAGTAGACCTTCCTTCCCCTGGCTGCCAGCACTGGCTTCCCTCTGGCACGTGGGACCTGGGCTTCCCTTGCAGCCCTGGCTTTGCCGTAAGGTCCAGATGGATGTCCAGCCTAATTAGCATATTATGCTTTTATTATTATAGATTTTTTGTAAAAACTGTTACAATATTGGGAAAATAAACTTGCCATTTTGTCAGGGTTTGGTTGTTTATGCATTTTATGATGATCTGGTAGATATATTTAAGAACTATTTTCAAAAGAAAACTTTTAAAAAACTCAATCCTATATAATAAAAGGCTAATGTACAAATCAACCAAACGGTGGAATGACCAGTCACTATGACGCACACTGACCACCAGGGGGTGGATGCTCAACGCAGGAACTGCCCCCTGGTGGTCAGTGCGCTCCCACAGGGGGAGCGCTGCTCAGTCAGAAGTCAGGTCGGGGGTGGGCAAACTTTTTGACTCGAGGGCCACAATGGGTTCTTAAACTGGACCGGAGGGCCGGAACAAAAGCATGGATGGAGTGTTTGTGTGAACTTATATAAATTCAAAGTAAACATCATTACATAAAAGGGTACGATCTTTTTTTTTTTTTAGTTTTATTCATTTCAAACGGGCCGGATCCGGCCCGCGGGCCGTAGTTTGCCCACGGCTGAGTTAGGTTCGTGGTTGGCGAGCGCAGCGGCGGTGGCGGGAGCCTCTCCGGCCTTTGCAGCAGTCGGACATCCCCCTAGGGCAGTGATGGCGAACCTATGACATGTGTGTCAGAGGTGACACACGAACTCATTTTTTTGGTTGATTTTTCTTTGTTAAATGGCATTTAAATATATAAAATAAATATCAAAAATATAAGTCTTTGTTTTACTATGGTTGCAAATATCAAAAAATTTCTATATGTGACACGGCACCAGAGTTAAGTTAGGGTTTTTCAAAATGCTGAGGCGCCGAGCTCAAAAGGTTCGCCATCACTGCCCTAGGGCTTCTGGACTGCAAGAGGGCGTAGGTCAGGCTGAAGGACCTCCCTGCCCCAGAGTGCATGAATTTCGTGCACTGGGCTTCTAGTAGTTTCATAGGAGTACTGGATATGAAAGCACATGGAATAGAAACTTAAATTAATGTGAGACTAAAGAAAAATATAATACAACTTCTCTGAGCAGTCTGTCACTAAGATCCTGTTATTTGTAGGTTAAAAAAAATTGCCTATAAAGCCAACTAGTGTATGTAGAAACACAGTTTATAAGTCTGTCTGTCTATTGGGAATTTTATAGTTTACAGGTGGTATTCTTTTCATTTCAGATATATTTTTTGAGTGCTCATTATGTGGTGGCCATTGTTTTTTTTTTTTTTTTTTAACAAAAATATATATGTATTTTTTATTGATTTCAGAGAGGAAGGGAGAGGGAGAGAGAGAGAGAGAAACATCAATGATGAGAGAGAATCATTGATTGGCCGCCTCCTGCACGCCTCACACTGGAGATCAAGCCTGCAACCAGGGCATGTTCCCTTGACCAGGAAGCAAACCATGATCTCCTGGTTCATAGGTCCATGTTCAACCCTTGAGCCATGCTGGTTGGGTCTATTGTCTTTATAACACCCCTCTGAGACAGGCAGAAATTATTGACAGGTGGAGAAACTGAACTTGAGAGATTAGTTGATCCTTATTACCAGGTTCTACTAAATTAATTATTCTCCTTAACAAAAACCCTATGATCATGACTTTTATTTATTTATTTTAATATATTTCTCTTTATTGATTTCAGAGAGGAAGGGAAAAGGAGAGAGAGATAGAAACATCAATGATGAGAGAGAATCATTGATTGGCTGCCTCCTGCACACCCCCTACTGGGGAACGAGCCCGAAACCCAGGCATGTGCCCTTGGCTGGAATCGAACCTAGGACCCTTCAGTCCACAGGCCGATGCTCTATCCACTGAGCCAAGCCGGCCAGGGCTGTGATCATGACTTTTATTTCAGTTTTCTGCCTTATAACATCTGTAGGATTTCATTTCCACTTGAATATCTAATAGCTGTCTCAAACTTAACTTGGCCCCAACTCAATTTCTTTTTTTTATCCTTTCCAATCTTCCTGATCTCAGTAAATGGTATCACCATCAACCAGTTGCTCAGGTCCCAAACTTCAAAGTCATCATTGACTGCTCTTTTTTCACACCCATGTCTAACCCATCAACAAGTCAGCTCTGCTTTCAAAATATATTCCAGAAATCTGACCACTTATCATCATCTTTACTTATTTCACTAATTCAAGCCACTGTTGTTGTTTGTCTGTATAATTTCAATAACTTTCTATCTGATCACCTTGCCTATACTAGTGCCTCCTTTTTGTATATCCTCACAGCATCTGGAGTTAACTTTTTAAAACCTAAAACATTTCAAGCCACTTGGTTTTTGTTAAGATTTTATATTCTAGTTGAAGTCAACTTGTTTAATTAGTTTTCAAAGCATTTGTCACTACCTCAGATTATATTTATGTGCTTTTCTCCTGCATTATGTTGTATCTCTTCTGTCACTACTCTAGCCCTAGTCACCCGTGGGCAAACTACGGCCCGCGGGCCGGATCCAGCCCGTTTGAAATGAATAAAACTAAAAAAAAAAAAAAAAAGACCATTTGAAATGAATAAAACTAAAAAAAAAAAAAGACCGTACCCTTTTATGTAATGATGTTTACTTTGAATTTATATTAGTTCACACAAACACTCCATCCATGCTTTTGTTCGGGCCCTCCGGTCCAGTTTAAGAACCCATTGTGGCCCTCAAGTCAAAAAGTTTGCCCACCCCTGCTAGCTCTTATAACAGTGTTTGGCCTGTAGTAGGTACCCAGTAAATAATTATAAATGAATAAACCAAAGCACAGGTGATACACTGGCTTTAAATGAGAGGGTGCCTTTATTGTAAGAGGAGGGAATCAAGAAAGGATGTATTAGCTTTATTAGAGGAGAATGGAGGAAGTTACTAAATAAAGGCTTTTTACTTCTCACCTGCCAGTAGTTGGAGAGATTATCGGGCAGAGGTTTATTAATAAATTAAAATAATTAGTATGTACTAAAATATTTAATGTTAAACCAAAAGAATTAGTAAGCTGAAACAATTAGATGTCAGAGAAATAGTTCTTAATGGTTGTGTCACTGGGAAGGCTTCTTGGTGATAATGAGTTTAGGTCAGGCTTTTCTAGACCACTAGGACTTAGATAGGTGGAGAGGTAACAAGGTATTGCAAGCAGGAAAAACAATGAAGATTCAAAAGAACCTGGGATGGTTTGGGAGATATCGAATGTTTGGTTTGACTGCTATAGAAAAGGAAGCTGGAGAGGTCCAGTGACAAGTTTTGTTTTCCAGGCAAAGGGGAGCCATTGGAGGCTTCTGAGTAGAGGAGTAACATATTTAGAATGAGTACTCTGGAGATATTTTGCAGAATTAATTAGAAAGATGGGAGGTTTAAAAGATAATGCAGTAAAGGCATTAAGGTAAAATTGAAAAGGAAGGGATTGATTTAGAGTTGCTTTTTTATAAGAAAAAATGTCAGGACCAGAGTTCCTGGTTGTAGGCAGGGAAGGAGCTGAACAATTTAAATGTCTTGGAGTTTTTGACCTTGTGTGACTGAAGACTAGTCGTGTTCTTATAGAACTGCTGGACATGGAAACAGGTGTGGTAGTAGTATCAGATATTACAGAGAAGGGTTTTTCTGTCTCTAAATATAAAGTCTTTGATAATTGTTTTAAAATTGTGGTTCTTTGCTTATATTATTCCTAATAACTTGTTATTTTGATCATTAGGTGTTTCTTATGAATATTTATAGCTTCTTACACATATTAATTAGAATCAGACTGATTTGGATTGGGAAGACTTATTCCTGTTCCATTAGATTTTAAGAAAAATAATTGAGTGGTAAGGCAGAATATTTCCTTAGGTCATATATTGCTGTTTATGGTGCATCACAATTTTGAAAGTACTTTCACTTCTGAGATATGGGTAGTTTGGATTTGCTATTCACTTATCTCTGTGTTTTTTTAAGTACAGTTAAGTTTGGTTTATTTTCAGATTATAGGAAGTGTTAAATTTCAGTACAATTATCCCGTAATAATTGACTGGTTCTGATGTTCCTCCTGTTCTCTCATAGTATCTTGTGCATTACAATATCTCTAAGCTCATTGCATTGGGTATATCTGTTAACTTCAGTAGGTTGTAAGCTACTAAATGGTGGGGGTGTGTTTTTCTTATCTTTGTATTCTTTGTTATATCTTTCAGTCATTTTTAAATTTACCTACCATTTATTGAACATTAGCTATGTCAGGCAGTTTATTAGTTATCGAAATTACAATGTTCCTGTTTTTAAGCAGTATAAGAAGTGCTATGATAGATACATCTTATTTCAGGATCTGAGCTCATTTTTTTTTTGTATGGTAGGTGAATACAGATGATGTTTTAGTTATGAAAATGCAATTAGAAGCTGTTTCATAAAAATTGCGATTATTTTCAAAAAAGTTATAAATTATATGTGAATCATCTGTTCTTTGGATTATTCATGTTACTTCTCTTGTAGCAGATAATTGAATGGACATTTGAGTTTTATACCTTCCAAGTTCACTTGAAATGGGTCATATATAAATATATTAGATTACCATATTGTTATCCCAAATACTAGGTATAGAAGTTTTAAAATTTGTACATTTTAATTTATTTTCTTTGAATTCTCAGTGATTGAGTGGTCATTTATTTTTTTTGTTTTTTTTTTACAACAGGAGAAATTAAGATCATAATGTAACTTATATTTTTTTTTTACAAAACTAAAATGCAGTATATAATAATGTTGGCCTAACCATAATTGCTTCCTGCCTTTGGAGTTTTACGAAAATGAAAATGTTCTGAGTATAACAGTTTTCTATTTATATTATGTGAAATGTTCAAGTTATGAATGATTGGAATTGAGACTCGGGTGCTCAGAATCGGTATATTATAGGCCTGCTGAATTAATTTTCCTCAGCATGAGATAGTAGAAATGATAAAAAATTTCTACTGTCTTTTAATGAATGGGTAGAGTTATGGATTTCACAATTCAGATTTTGATGTTTTGAGAGTGCTGAAACTAGTAATATACTTCCAATTCTTTGAGTTATTTTTTAAGCTAAAGATGTTTCATGGTTATTTCTTTTTTGGTCATTTAGTCATCAAAAATACGAGCTATTATGAGAACATGCCCATTCCTTTTTTTAAAATTTACATTTGTGATTTACCATAGTTAATTTTTTTTGTTGTTGTATTTTCTGAGGAAAGGAGTATATCTTTAAATCTCATTATGTTAAATTAAAAGATGTCAAATTTTCTATTTTGGAACAGGATTTTACAGGTGTAACATAGTATCGGCTATTGGCTTAGTGATCAGGTTTAAATATAAGTATTAATCAGAGATGAACTTATTCCTTGGGTTCACATTTAAACTGTGGCATGTTGAAATAATCTAGGTCTCCATCTGCACATCTGAATTCGTTTTGTAAAATATGGCAAACAGCTGCATTTCAATGGAAAGCTAAAACAACTGTAGGACATTAACCCATTGAGAAGATTACAGTAGGTTTTCAGTTCCATGTTAACTGTATTTATTAGAGAAAATTGACTTGAGTGCTTCTGCTTTTAACCAACATTTTTTTTTTTTAAATGTCTGGGAGAAAGGAAATAAAGCACTGGAGTGATAGGACTTTGATGTGTAAAGAAGTTAATGTCGAAAGAAGTTAATTATCTAAATCATCAAACAAAATGGGTATGGGAAATAATTATTTTAAAGATTCTAATGAGCTATCAGCTCATCATGTCAAGAAAAATCTTATTCACCTGTTTGATTTAAAAGTTAAATAACTTGACTGTGAAAGGATGATCGTGGTTATAATAAACTAGGATTGGGACCTTTTACCTCTTACCAATAAATACTCTTGATGTGAAACATTTGCAGTAGGAGGACAACTGAAGAAAGCTGTGGTTTTAATATGAATTTACTTTCTGAAATGTCTCCCCTTTAGAAAGTGTTAAAGCAGGGTGACTGGGTTTGTAAAATGAAAAAAGGGCAGATTCCTTCAACAATGTCTCAGGACATTTGGCCACAGGAAAATCCCACAGAATGGCATGTCTTCAAATCCAACATGAGTGAACTAAGTCATAACTGTTTTTGGAGCCTGGCGTTAATACACAGTCTCTGAGTTTAACTTTTTCTCTAGGATATCATACCTCTCTGTCAGTCTTCTGTTGGGACAATAAGGGAAACATTTTCTAAGGTCTTTGAGGAAGCCAGGTTTCTTTGTTAGCACTTTGTCTTGATTCTTCAGGACTGTTCCTGGAAGTTCTTGGTTTGGTGTCTATTTTCCCAATCTTGGATTGGTGATATGGTTTTTTATTTAAAGCTGAGTTCCCATATTATTTGTAGAAAATTACTTATTCCAAAAGACTTTTTGAAAAATAATAAAGCAAATTTAGACTTAAAAAAAATAATGATGGTGTTTCATAGCATTAGCTTCTTTATTTATTTTAGAATTTTGGTTTTCAGGCTCAATTTGAGTGAAACTTTTTTCCTTCTCTTTCTCTGCTCTTGCATTCTCTGTCTGGTGGTTTTGGCCTGGCCCTTACGGCCCTTGGACTAGGCCAGGGCTTATGTTGGCAGATAGCTGGTTCTGCCACAGAAGGTTATTTCAGATATTTCCCATCTAGCCACTCAGCTAGTGTGCTCTTGTTGTAGATCCCTGTCCCGTTGCCTTCTCAGAAGCTTTATATATGGCCTATGTAGGCAGTGGTTGGTAGTAGGTTTTTTTCCTCCAACCGCCTTTCATAAGGCCCTGCCCTTCCATCCCAGCTCTTGGTGAATGGCCCTGGTTCAGGTTTCCTTTATCAATTTTAGCCAACATTACCCATAGAAGTGGTCATATTAGAGAATGCATCAGGAGATAAAATTTGGCAGCAATGTGGAGAATGAATTGAGATGGAAAGAGAGAAGCTATAAATAGAGCTTATAAAGGGCCATAGGGTAGAAAAAGAGAGGGAGAATGTAAGAACATAAAGTAGAATTTATTTGACCTCTAAGAACATAAAGTAGACTTTATTTAGCTTTCAATAGATTATAGGGTGCTGGAGGAGGAGTCAAAGATAAATGACAGATTTTTGAGATAGGGTGACCGGTAACAGTAGTGATGTCTGTAGTGAAAACAGAACTTATAAGGAAATAACTTATTATTTGTTGAATTACATTAAGGTCTTTCAGTGAAAATATTCAAGTTTCTTAAATTTTTGTGATTATGAAATGAGAGTAATCTAAATTTGTCATAAAAAAGCTGTTAGCAAATCAAGAAAGAGACTTCTTAAGATCTTTCTGTTTATAACAAAGCAAACATTGTATGCTTAGAACTGCTGTAAACATATTAGTTCATTTAAGCCTCACAACAACACTAAGAGGGTGAAATTATTCCTTTTTACAGATGAGGAAACTGAAGCACAGGAAAGTCAAGTAACTTGCCTAAAGTATAGCAAAGTAGCAAAGATGGGATTCAAACCTGGGCAGTCTGACTGTGGACTCTTCCTAATTAGTTGACTATAATTAAAGTTCTTAGCACTGCTTTATTTTATCATTTGTTCTAAATGTAATTCTTCTTAAGAATTTGCAAAGTATTTTTATTTTAAAGAAAGTTATAGTATTGCAAGGTTTATATGACCATGAATCAATAGCTAACATTTATTGAGCACTTACTGTGTAATAAGGTTTTTATCTACTTGCATTATTTTAATATTATTTTATTAATCCTTATTTATGGGACAGTTATTAAATAAAATGGGATATATTAGGATTATCATCTAGTTTTCCCATTAGTGTCAGCTTAATTTTATTGGGAAAAAAGTCACACAATTTAAAATTGATGAGTTACTTAACCATCTCTATATATCTATCTACACTAATAAAAGAGAAAGATGCAAATTGACCGTACCTTCATGATGCCCACCAGCCAATCAGGAGTGAGCATGCAAATCAACCCCAACAAAGATAGCAGGTTAATTTACATATGCAGGCACTGAGTGGCCAGGGGTGGGATGCTTGCATCAACGCAGGCGTTCCACACCGCCCCAGCCGCTCCGGGCCTCTGGGCAGCGTGAGAAGGCAGAAAGGTGGCTCCGGGTCGAGTGAAGGCAGAAAGGCGGCTCCAGGTTGGAGCGAAGGCAGAAAGGCGGCTCCAGCCAGAGTGAAGGCTGTACCAGCAACCAGGGGAAGAAAGGCCCATTCTTGCATGAATCTTTGTGCATCGGGCCTCTAGTGTGTGTGTGTGTGTGTATGTGTCTGTGTGTGTATATACACACACACACATACTAGTAACAGCCTAAGTGACCGAACGACCAAATGACCGGTCACTGTGACACACACTGACCACCAGGGGACAGATGTTCAATGTAGGAGCTGCCCCCTGGTGGGCAGTGCGCTCCCACAGCCAACCTCCCATGGCCGGCCAACCTCCTGTGGTCCCTCCACCTGGCCAGCTGGCCCCAGTCAGCCCGATCAAGACTGGGCGAGATGGCCCCGATTGGCCCCGATCTCTGGCCAGTCCAAGGGACCCTACCCATGCATGAATTCTTGCATCGGGCCTCTAGTCTATACATATAAAAGTCTAAGTGACCGAACGACTGATTGACCAGCTGCTATGATGTGCACTGACCACCAGGGGACAGATGTTCAATGCAGGAGCTGCCCCCTGGTGGTCAGTGCACTCCCACAGCCAACCTCCCTTGGCTGGCCAACCTCCTGCGGTCCCTCCCCCTGGCCAACTGGCCCCAATTGGCCCTGATCAGCCCCGATCGCTGGCCAAGCTGAGGGACTCCACCTGTGCATGAATTCGTGCGCTGGGACTCTAGTAAGATTATAAAGTATCACAATGCTTTCTTCTGATCTACTGATTGACTTTATATTATTTGTATTAAGGCTTTGGTTCATATAGGGATTAGATTGTGCTTGGATTTTCTAATTTTGTATCTTACAGTTGTACAATTTTATTCTTTAAATGAAATCTCACTTGGAACTCTATTTATATATTGAGTTGTTCTGGTGTTCTGGATGGAACTGATGAGGTATATGCTTGGGGGCCACTGGGAGCTCCCTGAAATAGTGCCAGTGAGTCTTAGGGCTCCCTGGAACACATTTTGAAAACCACTGAGCTCTATTAAAATATTTTAATGACTATTTTTTTCCCATTACTTATAAAATATGTATTGAAATGTTTTATCACTCAAGGGAGTAATTCTTTATATCATACATGACTAAGCAGTTTTTTCCCACCTTATTATTCCTTTTTATTTTTATTTTATTTTTTTATTTATTTATTTTTTTATATATTTTATTGATTTTTTACAGAGAGAAAGGGAGAGAGATAGAGAGTTAGAAACATCGATGAGAGAGAAACATCGATCAGCTGCCTCCTGCACATCTCCCACTGAGGATATGCCCGCAACCCAGGTACATGCCCCTGACCGGAATTGAACCTGGGACCCTTCAGTCCGCAGGCCGACGCTCTATCCACTGAGCCAAACCGGTTTTGACGCTATTCCTTTTTTAAAAAATACATTTTTATTGACTTTAGAGAGAGCCAGGGAGAGGGAGAGAGAGAGAGAGAGAGAGAGAGAGAGAGAGAGAGAGAGAGAGAGAGAGAGAGAGAGAAACATCAATGAGAGAGAATCATCGATGGGCTGTCTCCTGCATGTCCCCTACTGGGGATCAAGCCCACAACCCAGGCATGTACCCTGACCGAGAATCAAACTGTGACCTCCTGGTTCATGGGTTGATGCTCAACCACTGAGCAATACCGGCTGGGCTTACTATTTCATTTTAATAAAGAACATTAAGTATAAAAAAATCAGATTTACACACAAAATCAGAAATTTAAAATTTTCTATACTTTTTGATGTAATTTATAATTGCTTTTGTTTTCCTCGCATTTATTTATAATTAAATACATTTTGTGTTATTTCTCTTTTCTATTTAGATGAATAATACTGCAGCCAGCCCAATGTCTACTGCCACTTCAAGTAGTGGAAGAAGTACAGGAAAGTCTGCAAGCTTTGCCTCAGAATTGCAGAGTATGATGTATGTATGTCTCTGCATCTTATTACTATGTTAAGTTATTCATGTTGACAAAAGACAATAGAAATAACAACATTGATAAAACTTAACTGGGAAACTTGTACTTAAATAAAAATGATATTGTCTGACAACATTTTCAATAACAATATGAAGACCAAAGGGGCAGCATTAGTTAAGAATGCTACAATTGTACTGTATTAGGAAAATAAGTATTGGTTTAATTTATAAAAGAATGAACATTTATGTAAATCTCTTTGCTCTAATTATCTGTTACAAATTGTTTATTCACATTTTAGATTTAGAAAATTTTGATATAGATTATATCCTAGCATAGTTGCAGTGTTTTCACAGAGTTCTCAATTATTCTCAAATGTCACAATAATTCTGTTTGCCTAATGTAATTTACTTTTTAGTTTTGATAATATTTGAAATCACTGTATTTCAGAAGATTGAGGAAAAAATTAGAATATTTAAAAAACACACTCAGTTTTTGAAAAGTTGCACAGTCATTAAGATTTCTTGCCTAAGGCTCTTCTCCGCTTGATTTCTGGCTTCCTGCATTGAGTGAGACTGCATATCTTGATTTAATAGCATATTTATTGGAAATGTCAGTTGGCACATACTAGTTTTTCTTTATTATTGGTTCAGGAGACAATTATCTGCATGAGGGACAACACATTAGAACTCTTTTTTTCCTGACATGGATGCATTATTCCTGACATGTCCAGCAATTTTAAAAGAATGTTTCTTTTGAAGGTTTAAGTGTCTTCCTCCTGTGGGTGTGTATTGATAGCCTTCATAATGGATGGACTCCACTGTGTGGCATTTATTGTTCCAAGAAAAAATGCGTTTGAGCATATATCTAATACTTTTTTGGTGAACATACCTTAAACAACATTGAAAACATTTAGGTTACAGGTTATTAAACTTTTTGGTCTCAGGCTTCCTTTACACTCTTAATTATTGGAGACCTTGATCAGCGTCTGTTTATGTGGGGGGTTTTATCTATTAATATTTATTGCCTAGAGTTTAAAACTGAGAAAAAATTATTTAATTCATTTGAAAATTAAACCTATTATATGTTAACATAAATAATATATGTCTGCCCTAAAAATCTATAATAATAAAAGTGTAATATGCTAATTAGACCGGACAGCCGGACAACCTTCTGGATGTCCTTCCGGACAACCTTCTGGACGAAGCCAGGGCTGTGGGGGCCGAGCCCTTGCACGAATTTTGTGCATTGGGCCTCTAGTAATTATATTCAAAAACCAGAGATTGGATGAGATGAGGATAAAATAAATGTACTAATTTGGGAGTTGTATGAGGTGAGTCAGTTTTTTTTTCTAATTTACTGATTTTAGAGAGAAGAAGAAAGAGAGAGAGAAAGAGAGAAACATTGATTTGTTGTTCCATTTATTTATGCATTTATTGTTTGATTCTTATATGTGCCCTGACCAGAGGCTGAACAGGTAACCTTGGAATATTGGGACAATGCTCTAGCCAACTGAGCTACCTGGCCAGGGCCTTGTGTTTTAAATTATGGAAAATGTTAAGGGTTTATCCTTTATACACTTTTAGTATATTTAGTTTATTAGTTTAAGTTTTTTCATTATGGTTTAGTAGCTTTATGTTAAGAATCTTTTATGTTGCCCTAGCTGGTTTTGCTCAGTGGATAGAGCGTCGGCCTGAGGACTGAAGAGTCCCAGGTTCGATTCCGGCCAATGGTATGTACTTTGCTTGCAGGCTCCTCCCTGGCCCAGATCCTGGTCAGGGCTTGTGCAGGAGGCAACCAATCGATGTGTTTCTCTCACATCGATGTTTCTCTCTGTCTTTCCCTCTCTCTTCTACTCTCCATAAAAAAATCAGTGTAAAAATATACTTGGGTGAGGATTAACAAAACAAAACAAAACAGAATCTTTTATGTTGTATTATGTTAATTATGTTTAAAAACGTCAAATGTGTTTTAGAAGGTTTATAGTAAAGTGTGGAAATTCATTTTCCTGTAGAGAGCCAGTCCACCGATTTACTTTGTGTTTTAAAACGTATTATATATAATCTACATATATTAAAAGCTAATATGCTAAGTGTCCATCAGGGTAATGACATCACATAGCAATGCCCGGCTTACTCTCCCTAGTAACAACTAGCCTCCTTGCAGTTTCTTCAGTCCAGGAACATGACTTGCTTTATAGCCAGGTGCAAACATTTCACACTGTAACCACATATCTGTGAAATGTTTTCCCATGCCTCATCTCATTTGATCCTCACAGAAGTCCTGGAATAGGTAGATAGGAGACTCAGTGGAATCCTATTTTCTTTTCATTAGCCGGAAAATGGAGATTTAGAAAGCTTAGATACTTGATCTGACTGAAAAGAAGTAAGAAATGGTGGATCTTGAAAATGACTTCAGGTTTTCTCACTGTGCAGAATATAGTAAAACACTGCGGCAGTTAAATATTTTACCCTTTTTTCTCCCTGCGTGATCTACAATAATAATCTGCTTCATGTTGATATTTACTGCTGTGTTGCTGACAATTACCTGAAAGGGAAGTTGGGGTGCTTTACTGGGCTGGAAAAAGTTTAGCTAAATCAGAAAGCAGGTCTAATTAAGCAAGTTTATTCTACATATATAAAAGGCTAAGTTGACTCACATATGCATGATACATATAAAGCTCTTGCTGGTGCCAATTGCGCACATGTGTTTCGATCTGTCATTGTCGATTGTGAATTTGGATGACACTTCTATTATAGGGAAAGTTCGAATAGCGATATTAAACTATTCCTTCCAATTAATTTCCTTTCATTGTGCATGAATTCGTGCACCAGGCCACTAGTATATATTATACAGAAGAGTATAATGAACCCAATGTATCCATCATCTGGCTTTAACAATAACTGTGTTTTGCCAGTCTTATTTAACCTTTTCCCCTACTCTCCACTTGTTTTTAATGCAACAGTTTAAAGCAAATTTCAGACATGTTTTAAATTTGGTGTTATTTTTAAAGCAATATATTTGTTGATACATAATTAATATGCTCTACAGCAGTGATCAACAGACTATGGCCATGGGCTCATGGACTGGCTGCCTGTTTTTGAAAATAAGGTTTTACTCATTTATCTATTATCTATCTCTGCCTTCATGCTTCATGGCAGAGTTGAGTATTTGTGATAGAGACCACATGGCCAGTAAAGCTGAAAGTATTTACTATCTGGCCCTTTACAGAAAAAGTTTGGTGACCCTTTATCTATAGAAACAGGTCTCTATAATAATAAAGCTTTTTTTCCTTTTTATCATTTATACTTAGGAGAGGTTCTGCTTAATGCATTTGATAGACTGCAGGCCACTTAAGAAAACTGAGAAAAAAATAAAATAAAAGCTAAATTCAGCACTTTCTTATTAAATACTTTTGCAAACATCTTCCCTACTAATGTGCTTAAGCTGGATTCAGAATGCAAAAGTTATTGTTGGCTACAGCTTTGGAAGAAATATACATTTTCCTTCTATTTCAGACCTCATAGAGAGGCTACTCCTAATAGTTACATTCATCATTTATAGTCTGAAGTTATTTTTTTCCCCTTATGAATTGCTTCATAGAGCAAAAAAAGTAGGGCCAAAATTGGGGGAATATTTTTTAATTTAACAATATTTTCTATTGGTATAAAGTTTTCAGGGTTTTGTTATATAAACTTAGAATCAATATACATTTGATCTTTGCTTATGCGATTTCAAATGAGAAAGTGTAGGTTTACATCTCTGTGTTTATTTTGTGTTGTAGGAATTTCATTCCGTGAATGCTGCAGTTTCACAGTTCTCTTAAGTCTGTTTGTGTTGTATTGCTATTTTTCCATCCCTAATGCTACTGTCTTCTTCACCCATTCACCACTAATGACCTGTTTTTCTCTTGGGTCCTACCCCTCCAAATAAGTAACAATATTGTAGTGACATTTCCAGGGAATGGTTTCAGGTATCTAGTTGTCAAGCACAAATTAAATTGTCATGATTTGCTATTAAATATAGAACTGGCAGCCAGTCTGTTCTGCTGTTGGAGCCTTGATAGAATTGACCATATTTAAAGTGTAGGTGGTAAATACTGCCAGTGAAGCATTCTTTAGGAAGTGCTTTGACAAATTTTAAGTGAAAGGATTAGCAGTCAAACTAATGCTAGTGGGTTGGGGATGGCAGCAACTTACAACTGTGCACATTTGCTAGATGCTACTTATCACTGCTTTTTTAATAACATGTGCTGGCAGGGTCCAGAGGCCTTTCATTTTAACTTACTGAACTCAAGTAACCTGTAAATTAAAAAGTGAAATCTTTTCAATTCACATTGCAGTTATTTTAACAAACTTCGTAAGAATTTTAATTTAAATGCACTTCAAGAAGTCTTCATTGGATTCTCTCTTCCTTATTTATATGCTTCTTGACTTGTATTACTCTTTTTCAGGTTTATAGACCTAGTAATGATGCCAGAGTTTCACTGCTTGGTAACATTTAGTAATTTTCATGTGATGAAATTAAAAAAAAAAGATTTTGTTTACATATTACCTGTATTTTGTAAGAATTCTGCCAAATGAAAATTTCAGCCTTATTTAAAATCCACAGATGAAGAATAATTTTTAAAAATCAGACCTTTATTTATATACGATAAAATTTAGTCTTTTAATTGTACGGATCTTCAAATTCTGCATTTTTAAAAAAATCAACACTATTGAGCCCATACATGGCAGGACCTACGTGCCTTTAAGGTAGTCTGACAGTAGAGGATGGTTGTGGAGACATAATTGTCGTGTGGTAGGATGTGATAAATTCCATAGCAGTACACAGGAGGAAGTGATGAACTTCTGAGGGTAAGCTTGCTAACTTTAGGTCTAATTCTGATTGCTTCCTGGAATGCCCATGAGCACCTCAACTTTGGTATGTCCAAAACTGAACTAATAATTTTCTCAGTAAGATTTGCTTCTTCTCTTGGGAATTTTTGGGATAAATAGCAACAACCATTTATTTATTGTGCACTAGACTACTGCATAATTGTATATGTGAAATGGTATAATTTGGCCTTTTAGCATTTTGAAGTTATGAGTTGTGTAAGAATATATTCCCAGTTCTACCCTTACCTCAGTCTAACTTTAAAGAGATTTAATATTTAAATATATGAGTTAATAGCCCTGGCTGGGTAACTCAGTTGGTTGAGGTGTTGTCCCCATACTCCCAAGTTGCTAATTCAGTCTCTGGTCAGGGCACATATAAGAAACAACCAATGAATGCATAATAATGTGGAACGACAAATTAATGATTCTTTCTCTCCCTTCCACTCCCTCTAAAATCAGTCAATAGAAAAATTTAAATATATGAGTTAGTAGTAGAAAGTTACTAAACTGACACAAGGTCCCTTCAGTTATTGAGTTTACATAGTGCACTTAAGTTTTTCAGAAAATTAGAGCAAAGAAAAATTATTAAAGGTAAAAAGTGCTAACATTAATACATTATAATTTCAAAGATGCTTTAACAATTCTATTGATAATAGTGAATGCTTGTATAAAACATAATGTGTACCATATACCTGAGTATTTCCATATACCATTTCACTTAACCCTTATATAACCCTATGAGGTAAATTCTGTTATTTCCCTTTAATGGATGAGAAAATTGAGATACAAATTGGCAAGACCTGGATTCAATCCATGAAGTCTAACTCCAGAGTCAAGTGCTCTTGACAAATTATGCTAAGCTACATTTTAATCAATAAAACTTTTATTTTGATGTATAAAATTAGTGAACAAATGAACTTTTACTAGTTTATGTTTGACTAGTGTGCAATAATGAAGTAATAATGTGAAAGTGAAATAATTGTTCACTTAATTACTGTTATTAGAAATGAGGTCTAATTTTATAAGAAGTATTGGATTAAGTTGTTATTTTCATATTATCATAGCATTTTTTTCAATGTCTTATTCCTAATCACCAAATCTTTAAGCAAGGCCATATCAGTAACCAAGAGAAAACATAATTTTTCTTAGAAATGATGTACTCAGTATACTCCATATTGGTTGCTTATATTTGCAATATTTCATAATTTTAGATATAAATATGGCCACATTATTATTGAATATTTAAGTGTTTATCTTATATTTATATTATGTCACTATTAAATATTTTATTTTAATTCCTGATATTTACATTACACTAAAATATGTGGATAAATTTATCCTTTTACTTTCTGTGAGAGGCATCTATTTATAATATTTTAAGATATACACTGGTTTATAAATATAACATGATTGAGGAAGATTTTCAAATTATAATACTAAATTGATCACAATCTTTCCTGACAGTGAGAAAATGTATGTAAAAGTTGATTGAGAACATAAAAGTGCTATGTAACTGAAAGTTGGTTATACTTTTTTTTTCCTTTCAGAAATGGAATAAGGAAATGTTTAAGTTGCTAGAGTCAACTGAATTAATGGCCTGCATTGAAAAAAAATGTCATTTGGTAACTGTGACAAAATACAGTTTTGAATTTGTACTTAAATATCTCTATCAGTTCTCTCATGTAAAGAAAATAAATGAGCCGAAACCGGTTTGGCTCAGTGGATAGAGCGTCGGCCTGCGGACTGAAAGGTCCCAGGTTCGATTCCGGTCAAGGGCATGTACCTGGGTTGCGGGCACGTCCCCAGTAGGGTATGTGCAGGAGGCAGCTGGTCGATGTTTCTCTCTCATCGATGTTTCTAACTCTCTATCTCTCTCCCTTCCTCTCTGTGGAAAAATCAATAAAATATATTAAAAAAAAAAATAAAATAAAATAAATGGGACTTTTATTTAAGGATACAGTGTACATAATTAATTACCAGGGGGAAAAACAGTTGTTCAATCTTAGAAGTAATTTCTTGAAATTCAGGGAGATGGAGTCATTTTAGTAGTTCTGTGATGAAAAATAGGTAAAAATGTACAGATCTGTCATTCTAAAATTGCAATGTAGTTGCAAATTACCACATTGGAGGATGGGACTATCTGTTCTGAACTGATATGATGGCAGAACCAGGACCTAAGTGATATGCAGTTATGTTTGTCTTCACTTTAGTGTTAATATTCATTCCACTGCGTTGCTAAGTGCTTTCCTAGACCCTACTGAGGATGTTATGTAGCTTATGGTTTATGTACAGTATTAACTTTATAAAACCTGAAAACCTCTGAATTCTGAAATACATCTTTCAGATAAGGGATTGTGAACTTGTTTCTACCTCATAGGGTTTATGTGGATGAAATGAGATATTGAATCAAAGCATATCGTATTGTTCCCCACACATAGTAAACACTGTCCTTTTAGTTGTTACCTTTTAAAAAAAAGTAATTGTCATCATTAACACAGGAAGTTTGGAAAGCATGTGTCAAGTGCAGGGAGAAATGTTTGCAGTTTTATGGGAAGAACTTTTATAATTACCTATAATTATAAAAGTATTTGTCTACATCATAGCATTCTATCTAGTAGAACTCTCTGTGTGATAGAAATTTCTGTATTTTGTAGTATGATAGCCACTAATCCTGTGTACTTATTGAGCACATTAAATGAGATGGGCAACTAAACAATTGGATTTTAAATTTTACTTTAATTTAAATTTAAATTTAAATAGGCATATATACTAAGTGGCTACCATATTGGACAACAGAATAAATATTGAAAATATAACTTATACAAGGAATACTTCTTTTTGGGTTGCTTATGTTATATATATATATATAATTTTTTTTCTTTATTGATTAAGGTATTACATATGTGTCCTTATCCCCCCTTGCCCCCTACCCCCACACTCATGCCCTCACCCCCCCAGTGTCTGTGTCCATTGGTTAGGCTTATATGCATGCATACAAGTCCTTTGGTTGATCTCTCCCCCTTACCCCACCCTCCCTTACCTTCCCTCTGAGGTTTGACGGTTTAATCGATGCTTCTCTATCCGTGGATCTGTTTTTGTTCATCAGTATATGTTGTTCATTATATTCCACAAATGAGTGAGATCATGTGATATTTATCTTTCTCTGACTGGCTTATTTCGCTTAGCATAATGCCCTCCAGTTCCATCCATTTATGATATATATATATATATATATATATATATATATACACACACACACACACACACACACACACACACATACATACATATATATTTACAGAGAGGAAGGGAGAGAGATAGAGAGTTAGAAACATCAATGAGAGAGAAACATCGATCAGCTGCCTCCTGCACACCTCCCACTGGGGATGTGGCCGCAACCAAGGTACATGCCCTTGACCGGAATCAAACCTGGGACCCTTCAGTCCGCAGGCTGATGCTCTATCCACTGAGCCAAATCGGTTTGGGCTTATGTTATATTTTTATTGAAATTGGGGAGAATATATTTTACATGTTGTGTGATTTTTAATTTTTATTTTTATCCTCACTTGAGGATATTTTTCCATTGATTTTGAGAGAGAGTGGAAGAGAGAATGAAATACATAGGGAAAAATTAATGTGAGACAAACATTTATTTTGTTCGGTCGTTTGGTCACTTAGGCTTTTATATGTATAGATTTAATTTTAACACTGTCATAGACTTACTTTTTACTGCCTCTTTTTTTGGTTGTCATTGTCCCACAGTTTGTTTTTTTGAAATTTTTAAAAACGTATTTTTTTTGATTTCAGAGATGAAAGGAGAGGGAGAGAGAGATAGAAACATCAATGATAAGAGAATCATTGATCGACTGCCTTCTGCACGCCCCACACTGGGGATCAAGCCTGCAACCTAGGCATATGCCCTGACTGGGAACCTAATCTCAACCTCCTGGTTCATAGGTCAATATTCAATCATTGAGCCACACCAGCCAGGCTGTTCCACAGTTCTTTAAAGATTTGGGGGTGTTTATTTGTGGTTACTTTGGCAGTGTAGAGATGATTGGTAAGTTTAATATTACATTCATGTTCTGTTCTCTGGGAAATCTGGGTAATATTGAAGTGTGTTACTTTTTTAAAAACACTTGTGCATTTACATGGTATATTGATATTTAGTCTTTCTGAAATTTCTATGACTATACTCCTGAATATATTGTATTGCACTTGCTTATCATGCCAGCATGTGTAATTGAATATGTAATACTAGAAGCGTGATGCATGAATTCATGCACCAGTGGGGTTCCTCAGCCTGGCCTGTGGGATCAGGCCAAAACCGGCTCTCCAACATCCCCTGAAGGGTCCTGAATTGTGAGAGGGCGCAGGCCAGGCTGAGGGACCCCACTGGTGCACTATCAGGGCCGGGGAGGGGCATGGGAGATAGGCCAGTCGTGGAGGGGCCATGGGAGGGCTCCAGGGTGTGTCTGGCCCGTCTAGCTCAGTCCTGATTGGACGGACCCCAGCAGCAAGCTAACCTACCAGTTGGAGCGTCTGCCTCCTGGTGGTCAGTGCACGTCATAGTGAGCGTTTGAGCGGCCTTAGTATATCATTAGCATATTATGCTTTGATTGGTTGAACAGACGAGCGGACGACCGGACATTTAGCATATTAGGTTTTTATTATATAGGATTGCAAGTTTTGTGCCCTCAGTTTTATGCAGTGAGATTTGCAAAGTTTCCAGGAACTATGAAGTTAGTAGCATGTTAGTCAGTATTTTCTTAATTCAAAATTTTATTTTTAATATATTAAGATTTTGAAAACTAATTATTTTTAAATGTATAAGTTCATAATCTTTTAAAAAGTATTAGATAAAAATAGATTATTCTATATGGAAAATATATTAAAAAGCATTTAGTAAATTTGGGTAAAAAATTAAATTTGATATCTGATTACGTGTTGATTACAATAAATTCTATTGACATAGAATGTAAGCAACTAAAATTAAAAAGGTGTAATTTTACACCTTTAGTAGGTTCTTTATATAGAGGGATGCATCTCTTTGATTTTGACTATTTGTGGAGTCTAAGGGTCCATGACCGTTTTTAAATTTGCCAAGGCACAGTTTTAATTCTCTCTACATGTGAGATTCACATGCAGTTTTACATTACATTGAAAGCAATTGGAATTGTCTTATTCTATGATATGCATTAATAATATATATTAATATGTGTGTATGTTTTTAACATATGAAAATACATTACAAAAACTATATATTGGTATGATTATGTCACCTTTGGCAAATATAATTTTCTTATATCTTTGCATAGATTTAATCTTAAGCAAAACTCCATAAACCTTTTTAAAAATACTATAGTCATTAGGTTTTCTGATTGGCATAACATTTTTTTCCCAAGACAGAATGCATAGGGTTCACAACCACTTTTTTAGTGGAGTAGTGAGATCTAGCCTTTAATCTGTTATCTTTGACTGACTGCTTTCTTCCTCCTTTACTTTTCATAGGTTTTTCTATCTTGAAAGAACCATGTTATGACCAGTTTTTGCCATGGCTGGTAGAGTGTTACTAGCCTTTTGTGGCTTTCTCTCTATCCCTTTATTACATTGGTTGGTAATGTGTGTTTAATATGGATAACAATATCTATAATAATAAAAGTGTAATATGCTAATTAGGCCAGAGAGCTGAACGACCTTCCAGAGGTCCTTCAGGAATACTTTAAACTGACTGAGTTAAAGGATTGTTAATGCTTTTGAATTTCTCTTTCCAGTTCCTTTCAAATGCATATAAAAATAAATATCAGAAGCCTGCTATTGTATAACTTGGGTTTTTGCTTATATCAGAAGCCCTTTCCATGTTGATAAATTATGTGGCATTATCTTTATAGCTGCAATAGTTTGTATTCCATTATGATGTCTTTAAGCAGTCTTGTTAAATATATTAGGTTTCTTCTCATTTTTCAGTGTTACATTTATGATTGCAATGGACTTCATACTTTGCTACAGTCCCTCTTTCCTTCCCGCCTTTAAGTATTAGAACTAATTCCGTAAAGGTTTTTGATGACCTTCCATGAAGGTTTTAATGTGTTATAATTCCACCAACAGTATACTGTATGTATGCCTTGCCAATATTGAGTAATGTGACATATATAATATACACTGAGTGGCCAGATTATTATGACCGGCCAGATTATTATGACCACCCCATCAGTACTTTGTTGGGCCACCTTTTGCATTCAGTACTGAGGCGATTCTTCTTGGCATTGACTTCATGAGATGTTGAAAGGTGATGCGAGGAATCTGACACCATGCCTGATGAATAGCACTCTCCAGTTCTGTGAGATTTGATGGTTGTGGGACCAGCTGCCTGATGGCTCTTTTAACTTCGCCCCACAAATGCTCAATTGGATTGAGATCTGGTGATTGTGGGGCCACCTAAGCAAGGTAAAGTCTCCCTCATGTTCTTGAAACCACTCCTGCACAATATGAGCACTGTGGCATGGCACATTGTCTTGTTGGAAGAAGCCGTCTCCATTGGGATACGCCATCAACATGATAGGATGAACTTGATCAGCAACGATACTTAGATGTGTTGTGCTATTCAGACATTTGTAATGATCTGGCCCTCTAGCAACTTCAGCGGGAAATTATAGCTAATTTGCCTACAAATGTCAGGTGGTCATAATAATCTGGCCACTCAGTGTATATTATTTACATGTAAAAAACTTAGACTTGTGAAGGGAGAAAGAGAAAGAATAATATATGTATGTATTTAATTTAAAGTCTTTATAGCATTTTGTAGTTGAGTTTTCGGTTTGGAAACAGAAACTTTGGAACCTAAATAAACACAAGGAAGGCCTTTATTATTCAAAGAAACTAAGGCAACTTGTTTATGAGTTCCTTAAGTCAGGAGAGGTAATATGATCCTCACACACAGAAGCAAAAAGAAGAAAATAAAAGCTATCTGTAATCCCTTACTAACAGTGACTCTTACACTTTGGGGTAGGTGTCCTTGTGTCTGACAATCTTTTTTAAGTTCTTAGTAATGTTTAACCATTGTTGGGTGTGCGTTTTTTTGTGCTCTGCCTTCTTCTTACCCCACTTAATATACTGTGAACAATTTTCTATGTTATTAGAAAATTATTTTATTGTATGGGTATCTAATATGTTATTAATCCCCTGTTATTGAAGCATATTGTTATTTCCAGTTTGATACCTGTTACCCTATATTGAAGTCTTAGAAGAAGAATTTTTGAATCTAAAAGCTTTTTTTTTTTTTTTTAAATATATTTTATTGATTTTTTACAGAGAGGAAGGGAGAGGGATAGAGAGCTAGAAACATCGATGAGAGAGAAACATCGATCAGCTGCCTCCCACACACTCCCCACTGGGGATGTGCCCGCAACCAAGGTACATGCCCTTGACCGGAATCGAACCTGGGACCCTTGAGTCCGCAGGCTGACGCTCTATCCACTGAGCTTTTTTGATAGTTCTTTCTAATGTTTCCTCCAGGAAAGTTGGACTGATTTACATTTCTGTCAACAGTTATGAGAGCATCCCTCTCCATCTCTCTCTGATATAGAAACATCATGTTGTGTTATAGCTCTTCTTTGACTACTGAGTTTCAAAGTGTTTATATTTCTCCATTTGTGGGTGTTTGTTCATATTCTTGGCACAATTTTATCAAGTTTTTGTTTTTTCCTATTGTTTATTAAGGGTTTTTAATATATTTAAGACATTGATCCTTTGTTGATCATGTTTGGCAGTCTTTCTAAACCTCTTCCCTCCATCTTTTGGTTTTTTTACGGTTTGTTTATAATTTTTTTTTTTTTTAATATGTGAGTTTTCATTTGTAATGTAGAGTTAAATTAGACTTATACTTCTTTATTGCCTCCACAGAAAGACCTACCTTCAATTTTATACATCATAATGTGTACTTCTTATATTTCAGGCTTTTATTTTCTACAGTTTAATATTTAATCCATTATTTTGTTGTATGGTGTCAGTTTTACTTTGAATTGGTTTACCAGTGGTATCAATACGACAGTTATATAAGCCTTCCTTTCCTATCATAATTGAAATGCTGCCTTCATGAGATAATAAATTATTATTTTTGACTTTCTTCTCTGTCCCATTGAATTGTCTATTCCTTTGCCAGTGCTGCATTACTTTAGTTATTATAGCTTCTTAATATGTTTTAGTATTTGGTATTATAGTTCAAGGTCATCTGCATAACTTTTCTTTTTAAAAGATTTCTTCTCTTTTTTCCTATTTTTGTTCTTCCAGATGAATTTTTAGGAATCATTTTAACAAGCTCCAAAACAAATTCTAAGTGCAAATTTTAAGCAGTTTTATTTTTCTTTTTCTGATTTTTGCTCTATTCTCAGATTTCAGACATTGGTTTGTGCAACTCATTTTACTTTTAAAGTTGATTAATGAAATAATTATACATTTAGAAAGTTTATTTGAAACAACACTGGATAGATACTGATTAATGAGTGAGTTGGTTAACTAGTATATGATTAGAGACTCTGAAGAACTTCTCAGTTTTCTTTAATATTTGTTTTTCTTGCTTAAATGTAGAATTGTGCTGTGTCCACAGCATGTAAAAATCAACCAAACTATCCTCTCAACTTTAAATTATGTATTTATTGTCTTATGATTGAATAGTGAGCATGATTGGAAACAAAAAACTATTTTAATTTTTATATGTATCTTAAACTGTATCCTGACTAATGGCATTATATACAAGGGTGTTTATGCAATATAAATCATAGAGAATAAATATATTTTTATATATATTAAAAATATTTTTAATCCTCCCCCAAGGATATTTTTTCCATTGATTTTCAGAGAGAGTGGAAGGGAGGGAGTGGAGGTAATGGGGGGAGAGAGAGAGAGAGAGAGAGAGAGAGAGAGAGAGAGAGAGAGAGAGAGAGAGAGAGAAGAGAGAGAAACATCGATATAAGAAAGACACATCGATCCACTGGTTGCCTCCCTTATGCACCCCCACTGGGGGCAGGGAGTGAACCCGCAACACAGGTACATGCCCTTGACTAGGAATTGCAATTGAGACCCTTTGGTGCAAGGGCTGATGCTCTAACCACTGACCAAAACCAGCTAGGGCTAGGAATATATATTTTTTCATTTTATAAGTATATGAGCTAATCTGAGTGATTGAATGGATCTTATTTTGACAATTTTAATGAAAACATTTCTATAGTAGATTATGCACAATTATGACTACGTATGAACAGATTACCAGGTATAATTTCATCTTTTTTTTTTTTTTTTTGTTAATTCTCATCCAAGGATATTTTTCCATTGATTTTTAGGGAGAGTGGAAGAGAGAGGGAAAGACAGAGAGAAACATTGATGTGAGAGAGACACATTGACTGGTTGCCTCCTGCATGATCCCCAAACAGGGCCTGGGCTGGGGAGGAGTCTGCAACCAAGGTACGTGCCCTTGACAGGAATCGAACCCTGGACCGACCCTTTTGTCCACAGGCCGACGCTCTATCCACTGAGCCAAACTGGCTAGGGCTCATCTTTTTTTTTAACTGAAAATTTGTTGTATACATCAGGTGTTGCAATCCGCTTGTACTATAGTGATGCCCTAGGGCAGCGGTTCTCCTTTGGGGGTCGAACAACCCTTTCACAGGGGTTGCCTAAGACCATTGGAAAACACATATATAATTACATATTATATTTGTGATTAATCACTATGCTTTAATTATGTTCAATTTGTAACAATGAAATTGGGGGTCACCACAATATGAGGAACTGTATTAAAGGGTCGCGGCATTAGGAAGGTTGAGAACCACTGCTGTAGGGCATCATAGAGGCATGCAGTATATTTTAAACTACTGTGGTAAATTGTTCTTTTCTTTGCTGTCATAATTTATATATATCTTGTAGAATTTTTATGTTTTCTCTCTCCTTTGCAACTGATAGTTTTGTTGTCATTGTGTCATACTTTGGCAGTGTTTCACATTCCCCTTTTTTGAATGCTGCTTCCAGTCAATGATAGGCCAGTAATCAATGTTATTAGATTTGTATCTAAAATAAGAGTTCAAAAGCTAGAAAAGCCTGACACACTTTCCCAAGTCTTAGAAAAATAACGTGATCTTTGGTGCATAAACTTAGTATCCGTTTTGAGAGCTGAGTTTACTTCTTAGTTCTGGTTTTTGCCTGTATTTTTAATAGCTGAAATAGTCAGGTAGCAAGCAGGTCAAAGTTCATTTGTAAGTTCTTGGGACCGCATCTGTTTTCTCAACAAAACAGTGTTAGGAATTTTAGTTCAGTTGCTGGGTTCAGTACAAACACATAACGTTTTTTTTCTCATAAAAAAAGTTTGAAGTAATATTTTTAGCTATGCCTAATGATCATTTATACCATTTTGAAGAAGTAGGCAAGGCCACCAGCTGGGGTTGGCAAGGATGGAAGGTTGGAAAGCTTGAAGAGAGTGGTCAAGGTTTTTTGTGATGGCAATAGTGGAGTTAGGGAGACAAAGCTAATTAGGAACATGCTTAGTGTTGCCTAAGTTATCAAGGACTCAGCTGAGTTTAGTCAGCATTTATAAGAACTCTAACAGCAAGAGGTTGTATGATTTTCTTAACAGTGCTCAGCTCTGCTGGGTATAGGACTGGAAAAGAAAGATGATTGGACTGATTTAGGGATTTGAGGGACAGATATAGTAGAAGAATATTGAAATTTTCTGATCTTTGAGCCTAGGCTGGTGGGGAGGAATGGAATAAGAAGTCTGAAGGAGTTGATCACTTTGTAGAAAAATGGGAGGAGAAGGTTTGGATATTTCAATGAAGGAAAAAATTAAGAAGAGTAGAAGGTATCATTAGGAGAGCTGGAAGAATAGAAAACATAACAGAAAATAGAAGCATCGTCTAGTAGACTCTAGGACCGGGGTGGGCAAACTTTTTGACTCAAGGGCCACAATGGGTTCTTAAACTGGACCGGAGGGCCGGAACAAAAGCATGGATGGAGTGTTTGTGTGAACTAATATAAATTCAAAGTAAACATCATTACATAAAAGGGTACGGTCTTTTTTTTTTTTTTTTTTTTTTTTTTAGTTTTATTCATTTCAAACGGGCCGAATCCGGCCCGCGAGCCGTAGTTTGCCCACGGCTGCTCTAGGACATGTTATCCACCTGGAAGACTTCCCTGACCTATCCAGTCTTGGTTATTCCCTCTCTGTCCTGTGGCACCTTGTACTGTATTCTTATAAAAGTTCCTATTTTACTGTATTACAGAGTTCTATTTACTTGTGTATCTCTCTATTCCTTAATATAAGCTTCTTGAGTACAGAGATTTTTAATTTTTTTATCTTACAGTCCCTAGTATCTATTAGGTACCTAGTAGGTATTGAATTTAATAGAATGAATAGGAAGTTGTGCTTATAGTATGATAGTATAGTTTAGGAATTGCTAAATTAAACAAGAGGTCAGAAGTCTTCAAAATGAAAAAGGCAGGAAATAGGAGCTGGGTAATCTATCTTTATACTGTACAGTCATATTAGAAGTGCAGATTACTGCTTTATTTTGGCCATCTCCTGATTTGTTAAGGTTTTGAACATTTTAATATCACACATCAGGTTTTTATTTTGCTTACTTATAACTTGAGCGAGAACTAAAGGCATTCTATTCCTATTATTAAATGTGATTCCTTGTTTCTTAAGGAATGTTACAAATGTAAAGTTACAAATGTAAAGTTCTGCAATTGTTTCTTCTTAATCTTTGCTGCATGAAAAACACTTTTTTTTTTAAAAGAAAAATATTTTATTGATTTTTTACAGAGAGGAAGGGAGGGGGATAGAGAGTTAGAAACATCAATGAGAGAGAAACATCGATCAGCTGCCTCCTGCACACCTCATACTGGGATGTGCCCGCAACCAAGGTACACGCCCCTGACTGGAATCGAACCTGGGACCTTTCAGTCCACAGGCCGATGCTCCATCCACTGAGCCAAACCGGTCAGGGCATGAAAAACACTTTTAAGGTGTAACATTTTATTAGGGTGTCTCTGATTTACTTATAAACTATTGCTTTTAGAAAATGTAATATACTAGTATATGCAGTGTCTGCCTTGTGGAAGGAAGGAGGCATACAAACAAGAGTGAATCTCATTCTCTTTTTTTATATTGCTGTGAGAGCTTTATTGTTTATAAAGTTAGCAGTATTCATCTCCTAGGTATCTTGTGAGGATTGAATGAGGTGATGTAAATCATTTACATAGCAGATAGGTAGGTGTTTGGTGCAAATCTATATAAATGTCTGTACCTTTATTAAGTTAGTTTGACTTCTTAGGATTATAGATAGAATTAAACCAAAACATATTTTTAGAGGACCAACTATCTGCCTTCATTCAAAAGAAAGGATTGTTGGTAGTATTAATTACTTTAAATGGAAAATCTGCGAGTCTTTAGAAATTGTTTAGGGTAGTCTTTTATTTACTCATGAAAAATCTGAAGAGCAGAGGTTATTTGCCCTAGGATGTGTAGTAAGTTAGTTTTGGGTTTAGGAATATCTATACTAATAATAGCCTAGATGGTTGTCATGCATCACGCCCTTATGCATCACTCCCTAACGTCGTCACAAGATGGCTGTCACTAGATGGCTGTCACTAGATGGCCATCACGAGATGGCCACATGCACAGCAGAGGTGGGGCCCGGTGGAGGAGGCGGGTCATGGTAGGGGAGGGGAGTTGTGGGTGATCAGGCTGGCAGAGGATCAGTTAGGCATCAATCAGGCCAGCAGGGGAGTGGTTAGGCCAATCAGGCAGGCAGGCAGGCGAGCGGTTAGGAGCCAGCAGTCCCGGATTGTGAGAGGGATGTCCGACATCCCGAGGGGTCCCAGATTGGAGAGGGTGCAGGCTGGGTTGAGGGACACCACCTCCTCCCCCCAGTGCATGAATTTCATGTAATAGACCTTCCTTCCCCTGGCTGCCAGCACCGGTTTTCCTCCGGCACCTGGGACCCAGGCCTTCGCTCTGGCCGCTGCCTTCCATCTTTGCTGTGGCCCGAGCACCGCTCCTGTAGCTCCCTCTGCCCCTCGCCCTCCCCCTCATAGCTGGCATCCTGCCCTGCCTGGCCGCTCTGCGCCTGCATGCGTGCTGCCCAGAGGTCCAGATTGGCTGGGGGGTGGGGCTGCCGCCATCTTTGTTGGGCTAATTTACATACTCCTGGTTGGCTGGTGAGTGTTGTGGAGGTATGGCCAATTTGCATCTTTCTTTTTTATTAGTGTAGATATATATACCTTTTAAAAAAATATCAGCTCAGTTCATTTTTTAGAGCCTCTCTGCTATAAGTATTATATTGACTATTTCTCCTTATTTCTAAATTTTTCAACTACCACCCCTGACTCAGTTATTTGTTTTACTTTTATATTTGAGATGCTACTACAATATTGGACCCACTTTAAAGTGATGACTGATGTATATACTTGAAGTGTTAATGTGTATTTAGAGCATCGCTTACTTATGTGCCTTAATATCTGTGATCATCTATTATAGACTCCTTTGAGTGTATAGATTTCATTTATTAAGACACTGCTAGAATGTCTAAATTTCCTGATTAGAACCTGACATTTAGCTAACAAAAGAGCTTATCTTTCAAAAAATGTTTTGTTTCCAACACTTCCTTTAAAAGACACATTGATTTAATTTTGACCATATTTCAGCAGCCAGACATTATTTCTTACAAATTATTCTTTGTACCTAATTTTTCCCCTCTCATTTCAACTCCCAACATTTAGTCTAAAGCAGTGCCACCCATCATAGCCAGTATGTGAATTGCTTGTCATGGGTCTTTTATGAGATAAGTAGTTTGAGCCCAATTATAAACCAATCCCCCTGCTTCCTTCATTGAGATAGTGTTTTACACTGCAGTAGTAGAATTTTTTTTTTTTTTAATATATCTTTTATTGATTTTTTACAGAGAGGAAGGGAGAGAGATAGAGAGTTAGAAACATTGATGAGAGTGAAACATCCATCAGCTGCCTCCTGCACACCCACTACTGGGGATGTGCCTGCAACCAAGGTACATGCCCTTGACCGGAATCGAACCTGGGACCCTTTAGTCCAAAGGCTGACGCTCTATCCACCGAGCCAAACCAGCTAGGGCATGCAGTAGTAGAATTTTAATGATGAAATATACTGGCAGTTTAAATTGATGAAAACCAATGAAACAACCTATGGAACAACTTATTTATTTATAAGAAATAAATCCAAATGATAACTCTTACACTTTAGGGTGCATAGATTCCCCTGAGAGCCTTGGTAATTCTAAGATGCTGGGCCTCACCAACAGGCTTTCTGGTGCAGTAAATCTAGGATGAGCTCAATCACTTGCATTTCTTGTAAATTCCCAGGTGATGCTGATTGTCCAGGGACTGACACTTTGAGAGCCAGTGCACTAATAGTATCGAGCAGTACCCGCACCCGCCCCCCCCCCCCCCCCCCGATTTAATCACATCTGCATTGGATGGTGATTGAGAGAAAACTTGGCAGGTAATCTGAAAGCCAAGAAAGAAACTTAACATTTTTCTTAATTCTTATTTTTAGTAGACTCATTAATAGAAGTTTGAAGGACAAAGTGTAGAGAATTACTGTGAACCTATTATTGACTTTAAATTTGTAGAGGAGACCGAAATACTAGTGATGTTCTTTTCTCCCCAGAACAGTTGTCCCCAGAAGTACTCAATGGAAATTTAGATACTCCATTCATATTACAGTCAATAACATTTATAATCATGATGCCACTTATAAAGTAGAGACAAAATTTTATATCAGTGGGGAGATTATAAATACAAACAACTTTTGTTGTAGTTAATTCTTACCTGAGGATATTTTTTCCATTGCTTTTCAGGGAGAGTGGAAGGGAAAGAGGAAGGGGGAGAGAGAGAGAGAGAAAGAGAGAGAGGAAACATCCATGTGAGAGATATACTGGGGTCAGTGAGCAAACCTGCAACCTGAGTACCTGCCCTTGACTAGGAATAGAACCCGAGACCCTTTGGTGCTTGGGCTGATGCTCTAACCACTGAGCACACAGGCCAGGGCTAAATACAAACATCTTTATTCATAAAACTAAGTAAATATGATGTGCTATGCACTGTGGACACAAATTTGCATAAGTAATTGATTATGATACGGACTGTGAAAGATAATGTACAGGGAACACGGAGATAGTGGAATGTGGGAACTTCATTTATGGAAAGCCTCTCTAAGGAAGCAGGAGTTTTGGCTACACAAGAATTTTAGGAAACTAGACATAAGTAGGCAGGTTAGGAGCATACACACATATATATTTAAATACACATATGCACATACATGCATGTTTATATATATATATTTTTAAATTTATATTTGTATAACTAACTCTTTCTGATTGTAAAAATAACATGTTTGAGAAATTTTTGGAAACTCTAGAACAACAAGAGAAATAATGTCATCACCCTGAGATAACCATATTGACATTATATTTCATTATTTCAGTATTTGGTCATTTATTTTTTTAAAATTGTAATCAGACCACATATACAAAATTATTTACAAATAAATAGATTTACAGTGTTCAAATGAAATATACAACTGTTTTTTGGAATACTAATACTTTTAATAGTTTCATAATATGTTGACCTGAGTCTTCTGTATGTAGTAAGAAGGAAGGGGTTTCACATATTTCATGAAGTCAGATGAAAAGCATTCTGTAATATTCATCTTTAGGAGTCAAATGTGGGAAATCTTTCTTTAACCTTGTTTCTCTGATTGAGTGAAGTTTTTATAAGAAGTATTTACAGTCTAATTTCTGTTCTGTTTTTCTCAATTTGAGGGACCATAAATGAATACGACCTAGTTTTGACCTGTAGTTTGCCATTTACTTTAAAGCATATTGTGCTAATAGTGTCACTAATTTTTTTATAGTATTACTAGTAGCCCGGTGCATGAAATTCGTGCACATTAAAAGGGAATTAATTGCCCTAACCGATTTGGCTCAGTGGATAGAGCATCGGCCTGCAGACTCAAGGGTCCCAGGTTTGATTCCGGTCAAGGGCATGTACCTTGGTTGCGGGCACATCCCCAGTGGGGAGTGTGCAGGAGGCATCTGATCAATGTTTCTCTCTCATCGTTGTTTCTAACTCTCTATTCCTCTCCTTTCCTCTCTGTAAAAAATCAATAAAATATATTTTTTTAAAAAGGGAATTAATTAGCAGAGATATTTTAATATTGCTATTTGCCTTTCTCTATAATAGATGTGTGAGAGATGAAAGGAAATTAGTAAAATGTATATGAAAATCATATATAAATTTATTAATAAACAGTAACAAAAGGATATAACAACAACAGAGGCATGATATAAAAACCAAAACATGATATGAAAACAACAAAAACATGATATAAAAACAGCAGTGATGCAAACAATGACTGATAAAGTGATTAAACTTATTCTAATATCTCCCTGTACACCACATTAAGAGTGAAAACACTTTCAGAGTGCTTGACTAATTTCCCTTGTGATGAAGTACTTTAACTGTAACATCACATGCTCTTGAAATTCGAGAGAAAGCAACATATAACTGACCATGTGCAAAAACGGGTTCAGGTAGGAATATGCCTACTTTATCTAGAGTTTGTCCTTGTGATTTATTAATAGTCATCACAAGTGCTGGCATCACGGAAAACCGTCGTTGAATCAATTTAAATGGGAGGCCAGTGTCAGATGGGGACAAATTAATTCTTGGAATCAGAACAGCCTCTCCCTCTGCAGATCCTGTTAATACTTCAGCTTTGATAATGTTAGGTCATAATCTTTTGAAAATAAATCTGGTACCATTACAAAGACCCCATTTACTATTGAGATTTCTCAATAGCATGATGATTGCACCCACTCTCAATTTTAATTTATGACATGGCATTCCCGAAGGAATAATACAATTAAGAAATTCGATAGGAAAATTTTCCTTTTCAGCATCATCTGTGGAACCAATGGAATCATCACTCAAATATGTGTGAAAATCTCCATCGAGTATATCCAAATTTTCTTCATTTAATTTTTGAACATGCTAATTTTTTGGACAAAGAATTGCACGTTTAGATATATTTTTAATATTATCCATAGCAGTGGTTCTCAACCTTGGCTGCACATTAGAATCACCTGTGAATCTTTTTAAAATCCTGATTCCTGGGCATCATCCTCCAGAAATTATTTCTTTGTTATGGGGTGGGACCACAACATTAGTAACAAAGAAACAGAATTAAAACTTTATTGTGGGGAGCCGCTACAGTGTTTTGGACAGGTTCAAGCCTTGGACTGATGAGAGGGCACAGTCCTCTCATTGCCATGTGCAAGTCCCAGCTTGGAGGGCAGGGCCCTCCCAGCACAATTATAGCCAACAGCTGTAGTTGTAAGCTTGAACCTATGGTCCAAACATGTGCCTGAGTGATGTAGTCTTGATAGAGTTCAGGTGCATGTAGTTGAGTAGGATTGAAATCCATGAGAATGTTGTAAACATCTTGGTCATGCCCTTACTTTGCCTGGTAGCATCTGTTATAAGATAAAGGCATGGCTGTGGGCGTGGTTGCTGTCTCTCAGAGAAGTAGCATCCCACCGAGACCCGGCTTTCATTCTCTTGTCTGTCTTTTCTAAGCCTTTCAGCTGCCCCCACTCAGGTTCACCCCTGGCCTTGCTGGCGCGGCACACTTTAGAAAGATATGCCTCCACCTCCCAGGGCGGGTTCCTGCCTCAAACCCCGCCCTTACAGGAAACAGTTTGGGGGGCGGGCACAGCCGATGCCAGACAACCCCTGCAGGACTGACTTTCTTCCACTTGGTCACGGCGGTTGTGGTGGTGATGAACACCACCCATGGTTTTTATATAAGTAGATTTTTCACACTGATTTTCATCCATTTCATGAAGAAAGTTTGTTTTGTGAGTATAGAAAAAAAACCATTTACTAGTAGATTTCAGCCTCTATATAAAAGACAGTCCCATAGGATTATGTTTCTTTTACTTGACATACTTTATCTCTACATACCCCTTTGCATTTGTAGACAGACCCCAAGGATGCCAGAAGAGTTTAAAAACATGTGGAGCGTAAGCCTTGTCCCATTTTTTGTTTATTAACCAATTTTTAAAAATACTAAGGGTCAGATTTTCTTTTTATCAAACTTAACATTTTGCCTTTAATGATACATGCCTATTCCTTTTGGGTTCATTATGTGTCATAGTGATTTGTGTTGAGGTATTTCTTTTGTGCACATCTACCACCAGAAGATTTTAAATACAATTGCAGAACTTTACATTTGTAACTTGAGAAACAAGGAAACACATTGAAAAAAGAAAATCAGAGCACCTTTCCATAAGTCATACATAAATCAGTGAAATAAAATTTATTTTAAAAAGCATGATAATCATTCACTATAGTTTAATTTACTATAACTCTTACTTCTAAGCTGTGGAAGTAAACTGAGTTGATATATTAGCCAGATATCATATTATTCACACATAAGCCTTAAAATGATGTGTGTAATTACTCCTTTCACCTTTGCTTCTTTCTTTGGTAGTAAATTTTTATTGAAATGAACTTCAGTTTTTATATATATAAAGTACCACCTTCATTCTTTTCCAGCCATAGAAGTTATTTTTAAAGTGTTTTTTTCTTTTTTCTTATATAGTGTTTCTTTAGCATGTCTTTTTTTGGGGGGATCTGTTATCAGATCCCTTCTCTGAGACTTTTTATTTTTTGTTTATACATTGTTGCTCATTCATTCATCTGTCCATCTACTTATTCATTGATTAATTCAATAAATGTTTATTGAAATATGGTGATAACTGTGTAGTACTAGTTGGGTGCTGGAAATATCGGGGGGAACACTATGTAAAGTATATGATTGTCGAACCATTAAGCTGTATACCTGAAACCAATAAATAAATAAAAATAAATGTTTATTGAATTCCTATTATATTCTAGGCATTTGCTACATCATGTGGAAAGTAAGGGAGGAGAGAGGAAATAGGAATTCATTTGTACTTAAACTATCAATACTATGAACTATGACTTTTATGTTTCTGATGATCTCTTATATAGTCATCACATGTAGATTTTACCATTTCCATTGTACAGATGAGGATTTAGGGTTGGAGAGATTAAGGATTTGCATAGAGAACATAGTTTATAAACAACAGAGCTATTATTTGATTCTAATAATATCTGATTTTAATATTGCCTTCCTACATGGGAGACAGGTAAATAAAGTAAATACATTTCTTATGTGGATAGAGTGTGTGGTGTAGTGTACCGTCTCTCTGAGGGCATGAGGTGCTAGCTAGCCTTCTCCCTTGGAACCAGAGAGGCTCCTTTTAAAAATCCATTTTATTTGTTGGGCTTTCTCATAGCATTTTATGTAAAAAATAGATTTTGTAGTTAAAAATAAAAATTTTTCAGAGTCACTGGCTAGACGAAAATATATGTTTATATATATATGCATAAGTAGATAGATGTTCTTGTACACAGCCAGACACTGAGACAGAATGATAGGAGATGAATGAGAGAATGATGGTGGTAAATATGTGAAAAGAGTTACAGATATACTATTATGGGAATACAGAGGAAGGTAAGAGAATTTTCAGTTTGATGCAAACTTGTGAAAATAATGCTACTTGAGCTGCCTTCAAGAATAGGTAATATTTGGCATTGTAGATATTTGAGGGGAGGAGCCCTAGCTAGTTTGGCTCAGTGGATAGAGCGTTGGAAGGGTCCTGGGTTCAATTCCAGTCAAGGGCACATGCCTGGGTTGCGGGCCGGATCCCCAGTAAGGGAGCATGTAGGAGGCAGCTGAACAATGATTCTCTCCCATCATTGATATTTCTATCTCTCTCTCCCTCTTCCTTTCTCTCTGAAATCAATAAAAACATATTAAAAAAAAAGAAAAAGAAATTTGAGAGGAGGGTGGTAGTGAGGATAGGTAAGGAACACTGCAAGAAAGGGAAACAAAGGAAAAGAAAACAAGGAAACAAAGGGGAAAACCATGATTGGAGACCTAGAGGCAAAGATGAGGCATATAGGTAGTGTGTCTACAGAGAAACTCGATTGTGGGAAGTATAGGCAAAGCTGTTGATTGTTATTAGAATGGCAAGTGTTGAATACCAGACTAACAGGAGTTAGGTCCTTTCCATAGGTTTGGGAATTCTTTAAGAGGTGTTTGAAAATTTAAAGGTGTGATACATGATTAAGGAGAATTGATCATAAGTAGCATACAAAATGGATTGGCTGTGGTAAGACCTATTGTAGTAGTCTAGGTGAGAGGTAATGGCAGTGGAATGAAGAATGGGAAACAAGCATAATACAAAGGCTGCTAGCTTATTAGGTATTGAGGACTGATGGAATTGGCAAATTAGTTACCAAAAATAATTCCAAGGTTTCTATCTTGTAGGAATGGGTAATTAATGGTGCCAAGTGGCAAGTTTGAGTTTGTTCTTTTGTATCTTAGCTGATTTCAAGAGTTTATCATAAGTGTTTATAATAAAATAGGATAGGAAAAACAGAAAATGAAGGTGAAGCCTAAAAGGAATAGAGATACAAAATTAACCCAGGAGATAAAAGTGCACAGAGATGCACATATAAAGTCCCACTCTGGTTGCTGAAATGGGGCAAAAGTTTTACTGTAAAACTTCGTAGCAAATGGGAAAACATAGCATTGGGTACTATACTGTTTCAAAAGAAGCTGCATTCACAGTCTGTGCTCTATCATGTAGCAATTGTTAGGAGTATAATAATTTATGGTGCTGAGGCCTGAGAGGATTTTCTGCCGTGTAAGTCTCTGGGGACACTTTGTTGTGTAATCAACAGCATCCTTAACTGTATTTCTAAAGTAAATATAACATCGAGTATTCAGTTGAATCTTATAACACCTTTGACTTCAAGCTAAGGAAACAGCACTATTAAGTAAATGGAAAATCTGACCTCAAGATTAGTGGTTTCTAATTGTGCTTATTGGAACCATAGCAATTTCATCATGGACCATCAGGTTCATGATCTCTTATTCCCATTGTAACCTGAGCAGGTCTGTCTTTGTTTTATAGATTGGGCTTACATTTTAAAATTTATTGTTTGAATAGAGTGCCACAGCTTAAAAAGATTTGAAACCACTGACTTACAGCAGTATTCTCTAGTAGAGTTTAGTGAAAAAAATACTAAGACTTCTATTTATATGTCTTTTTTATACCTTAAAATTTCTATTTTTATGAGTAATTTATGTTTTAGAAAGGTAACAGATGTATATAATTTATAAACAATAAACAGCATTCCTCATTACATGTGCATTTTACTAATGGGCTATATTGTCCAAAAGGTGAGCACCATTGAACTATAGGAATGCATAGACAGTACTTTGAGATAATTTGTAATAAATATTGCTTCACAAAGTTTAGCATTCAAAGCTATTTGATTTGCTAAAGACTTTAAAGTTTTATTCTCTGGAAAAACAAATTGGCCAACCCTTATCCTGCATTTTCATTTAAAGATGCAAGCATGTTCTTTAGTCGAGTGAATAGAAGTTTCAACTTGTTTTTTTGTTTAATAGTACTAAAATGTAATAACTTACACTTGATACACTCGACATTTTTATTAGTGCTTTAACATATTTTAGATTATCTAAATCTCAAAATATCCATGTGAAGCATGGCAGGTAGGTGCGTAGTTTTTCTTCCTGTTTCACAGATGAGGAAACTAAGGCACAAGATATTTATTGTTATTATTTCTTAAATAAAGCTATGCAGAAAGGTCTTCCATTTTTTGGTCTTTTTAAAATTGCTTTTTCTACCTTTTATCACACCCTGTTAGTGCCTTCTGAAAACATGAATCAAGGGCTGCAGAGGCAAAGACCCAGAGTAAAAGATGTCAAGGATTCTATAGAAATAAGCATATAGATGAAAGCCAGGAAGAAGAAATTTGATTGAAAATATACACCCTCAGACATGGATGACAAAAACCTTTCTGCCTGCATATTCCAATTGTTAGTGCTCCCTGAAGACCTGAGTTGAGAATTATGGCTATGCAGGATCTCAATGGGAAAAAAAATGCCTTGCACCATGATGTCTGCTGTGGGTGGTCTTACGGAGATACTATTGGAAATTATTTTTTATCTAGAACATAATCAATATGACAGAAACACAGAATTTAAAAAAGGCTTAGAGCGTACATATAGTTCAGTACTTGTAAGTCATGAACCTGAAGCTCAGAAAAACGAAGAGTTTTGTCTTTTTATCTCATGACTAGAGGCCCGATGCATGAAATTCATGCAAGTGTAGGCCTTCCTTCCCCCAGCTGCCAGCAGGCACCGGCTTCCTTCTGGCACCCGGGACCCGGGCTTTGCTCCGGCCCCAGCTTCATCCGAAAGGACGTCTGGAATGACTTCCGGTCTAATTAGCTTATTACCCTTTTGTTATAGATACCTATGTAACTAGGTCTTATTTCTTCTGACTTGTAGCATAGTTTTTAAAAGTCATAAAATGTTAGAAAAATTGGGGAGAGGTGGAAAGCTTGGTGAAAATCAAGGAAACTATAAAATGTGTAAAATTCAAGAGGAATAATTTATTAAGGATATGTCCTTTGATTAGAATTAATGTGTCACTTGGCTTTTTGATTTCTTGGCTATCATGCTTTTTATTTTTAAGATTTTTCTTTTCTGGGGCTACCCATTAGATATTTGGGTACTCTGAGCAAGTAGATATTGGCCATGAAGAATAATTTAATATACAGTTCTTTTGTTAACATAAATCAGTTTGATAGATTTTGATTCAATTAGGTTCAGTGGAGACATTTTGAAGTCACAGGAATGAAGCCTGTTTTAGAGAATGGTATATGGTAACTACTAAATCACTCTGCTTAAAACCACTCTCCTTCCTCTTGTTTTATTATCTCCCGTGTCCTAGCTCTTAGTCTTGGCTTAGCTCATTCTTTATTTCTTAAATGGCCTTTCTTTCTCTATTCACCAAGTATTGCCCCCCACCCCCTTTTTTTTTCTTAGAGGCCAATTCACTTTTTATAGTCAGATTTTTATCTCTAACCCTTCCCAGCCAAGAGTAAAGTGCTGGTTCATATACAACCTCTTTATCCAAAAAGTTGACATGCTTTTTCTCTGTTCGTAATTTTTAATGGATTTTAAATTTGTGGCAAACAAGTTTCTGTGTACTCTTAATCATTATTGGTTTGCTTATCATAAAGCAATTAAGTGCTTAATTGGTTATGTTACTATTGAAGGTGTTCAAAGGGAAAGCTACTTCTCCACTGGAAGTTTGGAATTTAAGGGAGTGCTCCTCTGGCTATGAGAAGGAAGCTCAATAGCAGAATGAAAGAATTAAGCAGTGCATGAATGGGCAAAGAAAGGCATGTCTTTTTTAAGGGCAGAGAGTCAGAATATAGGTAGGAGGAAATTTAGGCTAAGTAAGTGAGGGAGTTCTCTACAGTGTAAGAAATGAAAGTTGAAAGTTCTGCTTAAAGCAGTCTGAGAAATCCCTTCAGAGGAGATAAATGTCTAGGAGCTCTGAAATAGTCTGACTCTTAGATCCCTCGGAATCTAGCAGATGTTCTTTTCTTTGTCATATCTACTTCACACCACCTTTTATTTCTCTAAATTAGGAAATTTGAATTATTTGGCTTGACGAGTTTTCCTATCTACAGTGTCTCCTATATTTCCCATTTTATTCAGTCAGTAGTTGTGAAATGGAAAAAAGACAAAAACAGGCACCTGAAATTGTAAAATACTTAACAGTAAACAACTAGTATAAAATATCAAAAAGAAAAGTCTGAAGACCTGTCAGCTGGAAGCCTCTGCTGGCTAAGATTCTAAAGTGGGTTATTAAAGGCATGATTTATGAGCCATCACTTGTGGTGAGTACTAGGAGCGAATGGTTTTACTCATCTTTAGCCATGTCTCACAATATCTGTGCTGTCAGGGCTACTGGATCGCTCTCTGAGGAACATGGGGCAGATACATTTCGACTTCATCAGGCATTTGACAAGTTTGTGGTGAGACATCAGTGACAACATGGGTAAATGTAAACTGGTAGCTAGTTAATGCAGTTGTGCAGCTTAATGATTTACAAAATGTCTCAAGTTGCTGAAGACATTGTTTTACAAGACAGAGTTATGCACCAAAGGACCCTCTTTCTTGTTCAGTTGTGTTGATAAATTGAGGGGTGAACATGAGAGTTCTCTTTAGGTTTTAAGTTGTCTTTTGGAGTGTAAGTGGATTACACTTTCTGTCAGTTTCTTAAAAATCTCTCAGAATTAAGAATTGGAAGTAAACTGCCAGCTGCTCCTCCCTCAGCATCAGTAAGAACTCTGGCGCAGAGATGAAGTAGACAACCTCAGGGAGCTGGTTATACTATCCATAAGCAAGTCGGACGCTGTCTTAATGGAATGTTGTTTTGAACAGGCTTCTCAAACGCTGTTTTCCCTGGGGGTCTTGTGAAAATGTGGATTCAGATTCAGAAGGTCTGGGGTGGGGCCTGAGGTCCTGCATTTATATGCGTGCTGTCAGGTAATGCTGCAGTTACTGGCCTGAGCCACACTATGAGCAGTCAGATTTAAACTCTTAAGCGGACTTAGGGTTGGGAAGTTTATTATATGTAGTAACTGCAGTGATTTTTTTTTTCAGATTGGGTGTAGGCGCTTTACATGTGTTATTTAATTTTCACAGAAACTTGTAAGGCATGTAGTCATTCTTTTATAGGTGATAATATATTTACAAGTGGAGACACAAGGAGCTTGCTCAAGGTTTTATAATAATTGATATAATTTGGATTTAAACTTAAAGGACACAAAAACCTTTGCTATGTTGATTCTGGTTTTTTTTTTTTTTTTGTGAAACTGATTTTCCCACATAAAAATAGTTTGTAATTGCAGGAATTTGCTCTATTTTTTACAACTTGAGCATGCGGGGGGGGAGGGGGGGGGAGGAACACAAAATTGTTAGTTCCCAATACCAAATTTGTTGTATGAGTTCAGGAAAAATAAGTTTTATAAACATGAAAGCATACTATTAACTAATTTTTTTAAATCCCTATCAGAGGATGTTTTTTCAATTGATTCTTTTTTTAGAGAGAGTGAAGATGAGGGTGACAGGGGTGGAGGAGGGAGAAAGAGAGAGAGAGAGAGAGAGAGAGAGAGAGAGAGAGAGAGAGAAACATTGATTTGAGAGATACACATCAATTGGTTGCCTTCCTCATGCACTCAATTTTTTTTTTAAATTTTTTTAAATTTTATTTTCTTGTTTAAAGTATTACAAATAGTAGTACATATGTCTCCTTTTTTTCCCCATTGACCTTCTCCCGGCCTCCCCTACTCCCTGGCACATGCCCTTACCCCACGACCCCAGTGTCTTGTGTCCATTGGTTATGTTTATATGCATGCATATAAGTCCTTCGATTGATCTCTTATCTCCCCACCCCTCCAACACTCCCCAGCCTTCCTGCTGTCATTTGACAGTCTGTTCGATGCTTCTCTGCCTCTGTATCTATCTTTTTGTTCATTAGGTTATAATGTTCTTTATTATCCATAAGTGAGTGAGATCATGTGGTATTTTTCTTTCACTGCCTGGCTTATTTCACTTAGCATAATGCTCTCCAGTTCCGTCTATGCTGTTGCAAATGGTAAGAATTCCTTCTTTTTTATAGCAGCTTAGTATTCCATTGTGTAGATGTACCATAGTTTTCTAATCCACTCATCTCCTGATGGGCATTTAGGCTGTTTCCAAATCTTAGCTATTGTAAATTGTGCTGCTATGAACATAGGGGTTCAACCAACCAGAACTATTAACTAAATTTTAAAAATTGTCATGTTTATTTATTTTTTCGTTGAAAAATATTGACAAGCTTAAAAAAACAGTCTTTCAGAATTATATTATCTGAACATAATGGTCATTATTTCAAGTTCCTCTGGTACGCATTTATACTTCTGCCTAATAAAAAAAATTAGATTGTGTTGTATATAATTAGTATCCTTTTTTTCCCACTAAACACAACTTTAATAATGACTAAATAGAACTCTTGTACTTCACCCTTATTGGCAATATCACCACTCTTCTAGGCTGCAATCTCATTTTCCCTATTCTTTGCCTTTTCCAATTACTGCTGCCAAATTCTTCTGCTTGCTTCTTTGTACTGTCTCTTCAACTTGCCCATATTTTTCACCTTCAGGCTTGTTTTTTCCTATGAGATTAATGACTCCTGAATCACCATGTCATTCTTAAAGTTCTCTGCTTCATTGGTTGACTGTTCTGGTTGCACACAAAACCTTTTGTCTTTCTTTCCTCACCTTTTTCATTGACTTCTGATGAAAAAAGTGTGAACACTTACGGAGTTTAAACCTATGTCAGGGAAGTATCTTACCCTATCAGCTTCTTTTTCTAACCACTTGACTCCATTGCCAGATACGGTGCCAGTTTGCATGTTTCCTTTTCTAAAATGTCGTATCTGAGATTTTATATTTGCATATATATTTAACTTTAATGAATGATTCTACTTTATTTAGACTTTTTAAAGTTGTTGGTTTGAGCATTAAAACATTACTTGTAAAATTAAATATTTGCACAGAATGACAGGCTTGGTCTGCTGACATCTGTAGATACTCAACTTTCTCTTCTCAGCTCTTTATTCTATGGCTTCTGGTCAGCCCAGTGGATCCATATAGAGTGAGAAATATAATCTCAGCTCTATTCTTACATTCTGCCAGAAAAAAAAAGGATCTAGAGCTCTTGTGGCTTCTCTGAGAATTTTGTTTTGAATAATAATGTAGAAATGGTTGTGGATGAAATTGGAACAGTAGTGCATGTCAGAGATTTACTTTATAGAATCATGTACATAATCTTTTTGGTAGCATAAGAAAAATGTATCCTTAGCAGTGGATCTTTGAAAACATCAAATATTTAAGGGAATAAGGATTTAAGAAATACAGAAATTAAGATTAAGAAATTAGGGTTGTCTTGGTCACTTAGCATAAGTGTGGACATTTAGGCCCTTTTACGTAAAGACAGTGAGACCATGGTAAAGGGAGTGTTACAGATAATTATAGGAACTAGGATTTGACTTTAGCTCTGACACCAAAGCCAATCATTGACACTATTAATATTTTTATTTTATGAATAATGAGGATTATAAAACCCTTGTTTTTAATTTAAGAGTTTAATTTTTACTCCTAAAATGGTATTTTCATATCACATGAAGTATATATTATGTGATGTGGACATTGAATAGGATTATTGATGTATGATTGGCAAAGAAGTATTTAATTCCTTGGAAATTAATTTTCTGATCAAACATGATCTAAATCTTATCTTTTGGTATACTCTTAGGTTTTACTTTTTTTCTTAATCTCTTTGGTTCTCAAGGATCAGTATTACTTACAGATATACTTACTGTGCACAGTACCTGGCACAATAAACGGTCTACAAAGAAAAGCTAGCAAAAACAAAGTACTGTTTCAATTAAAGTATATTCTGAAAATCATGGGAGTATGTTGTTAGGCACATATACAGGGTGGGGCAAAAATAGGTTTATAGTTGTGAGTACGCAAAACACAGTTTATGCTTGTATTATTATTTATTATTTATTGTCCATACCAACAATTGTAAACCTACTTTTGCTCCACTTTATTTTCTTGGAATGTTATTATGAGCTTAATTAAATGAATTTAAAGCTTAAAATATTGAGGTGTTAGAATAGGCTGAGTATACATTTAGAGTAGCGATTTAAACCAAAACGAAAATGAAAAGTACTAATATTTTTGGCTATAATCATCGTACTGAATTGTCTATGCTTCTGACTTTGTTTTCTCTATTACCATTACTTGTGGACACATCAGCATTGGCTAACATCGCTACTAGAAGAAAGGGAAGAAAAGGAACTGAAATGTTAATATTTTATTTCTTGTGAATTAGCTGTATACATGTTTAAGGAAAGATAATTTGGAAATTTATGTATTTTTGTTTGTACATCTTAACTTTAGCTTGATTTCTAGGTGTTTTAAAGTTGGCTATCTACTGGCTGCTAAACTTGACTAATTTACCTAGAGAGCTTTGTTCAAAAAATTTTCCAAGTCCTTCTCTTCTTCCTTCCTCCCTCCCCAAGACTTCTTCCTGGGTGATTCTGTTGATCAACCAGGTTTGTATACCATTGGGCTATAACAAGTCATGGGTAGGTAGCCGTCTGAACCCTTTAATGGAACATACTTGCTCAGTCCTTTTTTTTAAAGACTTATGGTCAAATAACAAAGCTACTTACTTTACTTATATTTATAACAAATGTAAATCTCCTTTAAAGAAACTTTGTCAACTGTTTGTAACATCTCAGAACTCTCACCAATTAGAATATTTTAAATGTTTATTTACATTTAAGTTAGAGTACTTTTTAAAATAAGATAGGGCATTAAATGTACAAAATTCTTATTTTTATTGTATTATTTTTATATTACCATATTTCTATGGTTTATGATATCCTGCTTAGAATATGTCTCATGAAATGGTTTACACTAATGTGCTTCCAGAACAGGACCTGGGCCCAGGGTGAGGCAAGCAAAGTGCCTAGGGCACAACATTTAGGTAGGCACTTACTTCCACTGTTGTGTAGGAGTCAGTACCTCCTTACATTTTGTGCCCTAGTTGCCTGCTTGCCTCATTCTAGCCCCAACCCTGACCCAGAGAAGTAGGCTGCATATAAATTATTTTAATTTTAGCTTAGCATAATCTCATTCATGCTTAGATGTTTTGTTTTATACAGAACTAGAGGCCCGGTGCACGAAATTCATACACTCAGGGGGGTGTCCCTTAGCCCGGCCTGCGCTCTTTCGCAGTTCGGAAGCCCTCCGGGGATGTCTGACTGCCAGCTTAGACCTGCTCCCCTAAGCTGGCAGTCGGACATCCTTAGTGCTCCCGTGGAGGTGGGAGAGGCTCCTGCCACCACCGCTGTGCTTGCCAGTCGTGAGCCTGGCTTCTGGCTGAGCGGCGCTCCCCCGGTGGGAGCACACTGACCACCAGGGGGCAGCTCCTGCATTGAGCATCTGTCCCCTGGTGGTCAGTGCGCATCATAGGGATGGGTCATTCTGCAGTTTGGATTTGCATATTAGCCTTTTATTATATAGGATTAATGACAAGATGAAAATAGTGTAGCCAAACTCAAATTTATGTTTCCCAGAAAAAAATCAGTTAACAACTTAAAAAGATAACATTATGATTTTATGCTTTAAAAAAATATATATTTTTATTGATTTCAGAGAGGAAGGGAGAGGGAGAGGGAGATAGAAACATCAATGATGAGAGAGAGAATCATTGATCTGCTGCCTCCTGTGCGCCTCCCACTGGGGATCAAGCCCGCAACCTGGGCACGTGCCCTTAACCAAAATCGAACCCGAGACCCTTCAGTCCACAGGATGACACTCTATACACTGAGCCAGACCAGCTAGGGCTATGATTTTATTCTTGCATGTTCAGTAATTCTCAGAGCTTCAGAAATTTAAGTTCAGTATAATCTTGTCTCACTGAAATATGCTTGATTGTTTTATCTATTGGCAGTTACCTGAAATCATTAGTGCTCTCTACCATAAGCTTCTTAATTTAACATATAGTACATTCAATTCTTACAATTATGGATGATTATTGAAATACTAAGTAGTGACTTCAGTTTTACTACATTTTTATTAATAGTTTTAGAATTCTTTGAGAATTTGCCTATGGTTTTTCTTTTTTTTGAGTGCTACATCTGGAAATGCTCAAATGTTGTTTGCCTTTTTAAAGGAACAGTTTGCAGTGAAAGTATAAGTTTTTTAGAGGTGAGGTTCAAGTTAACGAATGATGAACCATAATGTGAGGAAGCATAATATTGTGAATTATTATTTGGCAAACATAACTAATGCAGGCATTAGCTGCTGAAGCCATTAATAAACTGCCACTTGCAGAAAGCTAGAGATAGGCAACACAGAACTTTCTCTGTAAATTCTCAGAATGTGAACTAGAGTACAACTTAGTTTATTCAATAAGGACTAAAGTTTTAAAGTTTGATATGTTTGTAGATTCCATGATTAATGTGTAACATAGTATGAAAGGAGTATTTAGAATCCATTAAAATTTGTAGATGTGATATCATTGTCAAGTCAGGCATTTTATTTCTTAAAGTTAGAATTTATTTAAATTCCCTTTTTTTCCCCAAATAAATTTTTTATTTCTACTTATAGTGGTGCCAAAGTAAGTTTGCCTAAATAGAATTATTTAATATTTAGTTCTGTTGATAGTGTTTAAAGTAAACAAAAATAAACCCATAACAACCAAGGGTGAAGAAGTCTCTAGATTTGTTTTTAGCATTCTTTTTCATGGTTTCTCAGAAGTGTATCATATTATAAATACATTCAAAATGTTTTGCTCTGAGGATATGTAGCATTCCTATAAAGGTTAAATCAATAAAAATGATTTGGACACATTCCTAAGCATGGCTAGAACAGGTAGCCCGTTGTTTTAGGTACCCTTGAGTTTCTGGAGCAGATCATTATGGCGTAGCAAGGAACTTACTAAAAGTTGCTTTCTATGTGTAGACGCATCAGCTTTAAAAAGTAAGATTTTCTTGTCTTTTAGAAATGAATATTTTTAAAGTAGCCCTATGTGCATTGATTTAATGATGTGTTATAAACTCAGTTAAAGTTTTGAAGCTTTTTTTCCCTCCGAATGCTGAAGATAAACCATAATTGATAAGGAAGAGGTACGTACAGGAAAAATGCAATGGGCAAGCCTTTCCAGCCAGTTTAGAATAAATGATAGTCTTATGAATAAAGAAAGTATCACAAATTATAATTGCAAATTCAGGAATTAGATGTTGTTCTTTTTAGCCTTGCCAGTTTAGAAGAAAATTCTGTAGTCACTGGTATGTTATATGTTCCTTTGAGCGGTTCAAAAGGCAAGCTTTAATTTTAGCATTTATTTTAAAAAGCATAATGTATTCTCCTGTGCTCAGGGTTGAACTTCTTAGTATGGTATTGTTGCTAGGTAGAGTTTTATTTTATGCATTTGTTTGCTGTTTTCATCTTATTTCATATATTTGAGTAGGCAAGTGTTAAGGGCATATGTAAGTTTTCACAGCTACTTTTCAAAAAATTTTTTGTCAGCTTATAATAATATGATTTTTCTTAAATGTTTCCTAAAAATAGCATTGAGAGTATTAGATGTTTTTGGGTCATGGAAAAGCAGTGAATTGACAATGCATTTGGTTGAATAGGTTTAAATCAAAGTGGAAAATTTGAGTTACATATAGTAATGTAGCTTCATTATAGAAAATTTCTTCCTATCATTTTATCTGTGTAATATATAACTACCTTGTAAATAAATACTTTATTGAAAATATTTTGTTATTTGTTGGAACACATGATTTTATTTCATAGATAAGAAAATGGTTTGAACATGTCTCAGCAAAAAAAATTTTTCCCATCTGTAAACACATATATAGAGTAGTTTAACCATTTAATAATTAAACAATTTAGCAATTTAAACCAAATATTTTGCTCTCTTAAAAAATGTTGTGTGTCCTGATATATTATGGTTTATCATTATATTTTTAAAAGTAATATTTATAAAAGTAAAAAATAAGCCTAATAATTAGCATATGACTCAATTTTCTTCCTGGATACTTGTAAATGATAATTTTAAAAAAATCTCTTCATATGTTTTCTCTGGTTTTACTGGTGTATGAAAGTATTCTGCAGTATGCTTATGCATATTGTAAAGGAAATATACTGTTAAATTTTTATTACTAAATCAAGAATGCTATACCTCTGACAATAGTGATTGCTGCTATCTAGCTTAGATAATAACCTTTTTAGAATGAGGTGGCTACTAGTGGCAAATAGTTTTGAAAATGTTATTTAAGTTTTCCTCCTAAAATTCATGAGAGAGAGAGAGAGAAGGAAAGGGAGAAAGACAGGGAGAGAGCACACATTATTGTATTTAGTTTTAACAACTGGGGGAATGTTAAGAATTCTGTGTGAACATTGGAGTTTTAATAATATGAAAAAGAGGAGTTTCTACTATAGAGAGAAGTTAATGATCAAAGGTTTGGATTGCATTGTCTTTAAGTTTATATTGCTTTACAAATGTACTGTAGTACATTGACTTTATAAGTAGTATCTGCATTGTGGACTATTTTTTATAATATGTTCATTTTTAGTTTTGAACTCTATATTTGTAAGAGCAGAGCAATTTTTTCTGCATTTGTCAAAAGTTGAATTACTTAAAAGCTTTGCCAATTTCATGACAGGTAAAAATTAATCTCACTAGATTACCTTTTGTAACCAATTATTTTACCTAATGTTAAGATGCTACTGTCCTGATGGAAGTTTTCTTGTGAGTATCATCTTATAATGTCTTAATGTTTCTGAATTGGGTGGTAAGATCCTTTGGATGAAACTATATACTTTTATATCCATTTTATAGAAAACTCAATAATTGATATAAGGTAGATTATCAGTGTAGAGAAGTTTTTCTATGCTATTATATTATTGTAGATTTCTATAATCTGGTGTAAATGTATGAAATAAAGTGAGAATTCACTTTTTTCTAAAAAATAGTTTTTCTTTGAGCTGTATATACAGAAAAGTCTTACAATAAAATTATTGTTGATTAAAGGAAATCTGCACCTTTTGTCTTTTGGATACTTATGTGTCTGTTTTCTAGGATCAAGTTATACAAATTAAGCCAATGGGTTAAAATATTAATTGTAAAATGTAGCACTTTATTTTTTTCTTTTCAACTTCATAATGAATTCATTTTGTTGAGATTCATTTAAATAATTTTTAATCAGTTGGTAGAAATAATGCTACATTTTCACTTATCCTGGAAATTTGAAATTTAAATTGCACAGTCAGTAGAGAAATTTAAATATAAAATTAATTATTATTGCTAATGAAACAAAATAAAATTAAAATCACAATGCCTAATTTAAATTATTTACTCAGGTTACATGGGCAATGAGTAAACATATAGAAAATATACTGTTTAACTCCAGACTAGAGTTGGTCTTTGACGTCATGTCCATAAATAGCTATTTGTTAGCAGAGTAATTACATTCATATTTGTTCTTGTGAACTGTAATAATTTGTATAACTGATAGGAATTTTTAATTTTTTTAGTTTGCAAGTGGAAAATAAAGTCTTGAGTTTTACAGACATAGTTTTTGGTTGTTTTTAATCTTGAATTTCCCAATAGATGCTGGATCTCTGTTATTGGTTTTACAGATTGACATTTCTCTGTTAGTATACATGCAAAAAAATAATTATCTTTCACAAAAGATCTACAAACAATACCTCGGTTCAATAATTTACAACTGTTTTTCCCTGATTTGCAATCATTATCCCAAGTGCGGTCGTCACTTATGTGTATGCATTCGTATGCATATGCACATGCCAAAGCATATACTATGAATTAAAATTTTGATCTGGACTGATATTTGAAAGAAATTAAAATTATATTTATGTGGCAAATACTTTGTTCCTATATAAAAATATGTCCATGTTCATATATAGTTCTATAGCATCATTATTAATTTTTTCAAAGAAATACTGCATATAACTGTATATGTTTTTAAAACCTTTCTGATGCCTGTCATTGTGAGTTAGCTAATATTTTTCCTTTATTTGCTTTTTTTTTTTTTTTTTTTTTTTTTTTTTTACTGAACCACAAAATAGACTTAGTTGTAAGATATTTGATTATAAGGAATATGTAAACAATGGTTTGGCAGACTCATGGTTCATATAATTTTAGAGGAACCTATAAATGTGTATTTTAATTTTTGAATTTTAAAAGTCTTTTATATAAATATATTTTTATAGTTGGTGGTATAATGATTTCAGTAGACCACCATTGCTGTAAAAAAAAAAAAATTAAAAATGCCAGTTTTACTGAAAATTAAAATAACTTATTTGATGTTGTAAAAATTATTTGTCTTGCAAAGGATATTTAGATGTATCTTGTTAAGAAGGTCACTTCTCTATTGTAACTCTTCTGTCTAATTTCTTAAGGGATGGCATAGAAATAGTGCAGATATTAGAGTCTTAACCGTTGCTACAATAATCTTAAATACATGTTTTAGAATACTGTTAACTTTATACATCTTCTGACATCAATATAATCATTTTAAAATATCTTAAACATTTTTAAAAAATTGCATTTGCTTACTGTGTTTATATGGTGAGGAATTCCTTGTTTTGTAGGCAATTTATTTAAGAAATGAAAATCATTTAATCAAGATAAATGTAACATTTATGTTCTTTTTATTATAGCCAAAATCGCACTTGGTTTGATTTTTGCTACTAGACTATATATTAGATATTATGTTTATGAGTATTAATAGGAATATAGGGAATAGGATGAATAATGAATTTTTATTTCACTGCAAGTATTAAATGCTTATGTAGCAACTAGCTTTTAAACAACTCTTAATTCTGCAGTTCATCTTATTTGGGAATTGTTTTATATATCAGGAAAATGATAAGCTTTTTATTTATTAGTAGAAGAAAGCATATTTATGAAGAAATATGTTTCAGAGTTAACATCCTATTCAATAACACTATAAACACGTGAAATGGTTAATATGGTATTTATGGTATTGCTTATATCCATCTAACCCTTTTCCAAACCTTGAACCCTATGTCCTTAATAAATAGTATACGGGGGGGGGGGGGAGTTTTTAAGAATTCAACATTAGATGAGTAGATTATATTCACTGTAATTAAAGAGCACCTAATCTCAGTTGCTATGCAGGTCTTTAAAAAGTTATGTGGGGATATAAGGCCTGTTTTATGTGTGTTTGCTCTTGAATGGACAAAAGTTTGTGGTCAACTGTTGTTGAAATTGTAAGGAAGTTCCCTTTTAATAAGGTGTAGAATTTCCTTATTATTTTTTTGAATTATAGCACATTAATCAAAATACACGTCCAATGAATTTCATAATATTTATAATAGCAATAGCTTGTATTCAGGTGTATATTTTCATTATGTAAGATTTTTCTCAAGATTTGTTTTAAAATATTAAACACTGCAGATTTCATGTAGGTTTTTCATACACTTTAGACAGTTATCTTACAGTACTTTACTCTTTGGAAAATATTAAGTATTGGTGTTTATCGTTATCCTTATTATGGGAGTTTAATGACGTGGTGGTTTTTTTTTTTTTTTTGTAGAATTTTATCTTTAGTGAAATTCAGTTGTTAGGTGAAAAAAATAGTGCATTAAGGTAACATATTGTGAAGTTAGCACCCATTTAATAAGGCCTTACATGGTATATGACTAGAAAAAATAGTTTTGCTTTGTCACATTTACAGTTTTATTATTCAAAGGAAGGATTTTTTCATAATTAAGGTATTTGTCTATTTGACCATATATATAATATTTTTAAAGAGACACTATATAGGTAGACTGACTGTTCCAGTGAACCTTTTCTTAGCTAATAGCATTTGCACTCCTAATGCTTTTTGAGGAGCTTTCGGTATGACCTCTCTATTGACTCAGAGTTGTCACATATTAGTATCCTTGGACAAAGGTTAGAACAGCATGGGAGGTTGGTATTTGTATGCTTTGGAGCGGTATTGAGATGCTACCCTGTTTTGCCATCAATTTTCAAGTATGCATGGGTGCATCATTAATCATAGGAAATGCAAAAATAAATAATGATTCAGTCCAATTGGATTTTTTATATGAATACTTACCTTTTCCCTTTTTTTTTGTATATACAGTTGAGGTATTTGTGTAACCCCTAACCTTTTGCTTCAACAAAGAAGTACAGTATAAAAATATTACCACAGTTTTCATGTGAGCAGCTCTTGAGAGGGAAGAAAAAGCTCTCTAGATGAATACTTGTTGAAAAAAACAGTTGTGATACAGAATGTCTTAACTCAGCCCCAATACAGTACTTGAGGACCACCAGTGGATAAAATTGAAAGCATATGATTTTTGAAGCACTAGAAAAGGTTTGTAATTGATTAGTGCTGGTTGAAAGTATTGAAGAACAGTGAGTTTTGATTTGTGAATGGTTCTATTCAATAAGGATTAATTCTGTGTGTTTGATAAAATCTTAGTGCTTTCAATGAGTTAGCTTTCCCCCCTCTGCAGTTTATTTAACCATCAAATATTTCAGTGTTGTTTTAACAAACTGGAACATTTCTATCTTACTGAATTTAACTTTAGCATGACTGATTTAAACAGGTCAAACTATCAGTGATTAGTTTGAAGGGTGTAATTGAATATATTAATTTTTTATTTTTAAAAAATAACTAAAATAATAATGCAATCACATATATTTCATGCTTTCCTTGTAATTTAGAGACTAGGAGGTCATATAGACTACCAAAATATTTTTATGCAATTTCTTTGAAATATTTAACATTTTAATAGAGTTCTAAAATTTAAAAGTGAAATCTAACAATTTTTCATGCAAAATTAGGATTATTTTTTACAATTTAAAATAATTTATAATACGAGTCTTTGGGAATTGCATAGATATTTTTAGCTTAATTTGTGTTGGAGTGGTCTTCTGTGTTTGTTCTTGACTTTTAAAATTCTCTCTCTGGATTTTGGAATTATTTTGGAAGTAAGTTGTGATACTTTGTCACTATTAAACCTTGAAACTAAAATTATCATTACTGGTATGGACCACAACTATTATTTGGAAATCAGTGTTCACACATCATTTGCAGTCAGTCACTATGGTCAGTTAAAAAGGTTTTATGTAGAAATTTTATTTAGTCAACTGATATATTTTCATAAGTTCTTAATTGTAATATACTCTGTGAGTCACATCTATCACTTTCAACAGACTTTATGATAAATAATGGGCTTATTTTGAGTAGTGCAGATTGAAAATTCTTCGTTAATTCAAGATAAATGATATGATAGGAGAGCAAGGACACTGAAATGCATTCTCTGTCTCTGTCTCTCACACACACCCTTTTCACACATTATATGTGGCTAAGGCAATGGGCCGGTGTGTGCTTTGTCCCTCACCTAGGAAAAGCCTAAACTTTTAAAAACAAATTGATCAAATGAGAACACATACTTCCATTTCAGGAGGTTGTTTTGATAATAATCATATAAGAAGTTAAAGCCCTAAATGAGATTTTTGACTTCAAATAGATTATAGATTGGTGTAATGTTTGCAGTGTGATGATAACCTATACATAAGGTCCACTACCCACTCACCTGTAATTAGTTCAGTGTAGTGGGTTCATCTTAAATCTCTATACAGGCTCTAAAATACTATTTCGGGTTGGGAGAGGATAAATTCCACTTTTCAGAAAATAATTGTTATGTTGACTAAAAATATATGATATTTGATAGAAGAAGATATTTATTTAGTTCACTACAGTGCCTTGTTGTGTTAGAAGATGGTGAAGTTTTAGAAATTTTACTATAGAAATAGTTATTAAGGGTGTCACAGAAATATAAGACCACTCATATCATAGGAATAAAGAGCATTTTAACATATTCTTTGTGATAATATCAATAACTTGAGTTGTAATGATGAAATAATCCTTGAAACTTGTGTTGTTCCCAATCTGGTTAAAAAAATATATTTTATTTTTAAACAGAGTAATATTGTGAAAGAATAACTTAACTGCTTGCGATGCCTGTTTTAAGTTATCCCTCCATATAACAATAGTTTTAGCCATTTTTTTCTCATCTTTTGGATAGAAACAGCAGAAGTTCTCACTTATAAGCTATAATTATGATATGATCTATAATGCAGTCTAATTCTATGTTCTGCTTCCTTAATGCAGAAAAATTTAGAGTAACTCTTGTTGACTACCATTAAATTAAAAAAAAAATGTGATTATTATATTGTATGTGCTATAACTGGGGGCACCCACTACAACTATTGAAGGAATCACTACAGCCGTTTTACATTTTGTTGGTAAAATACAAAGTACATTTCCTCACCCTTTTAAGAGAAACCTTTTTCTCCCCTGCAGGTTTATTTCTCTTTGACCTAAACTAAGACTGATCCTCTGATAGCCAGTTAAAATGTGTGAAGTAGGAGGAGTAAAGGAAACTCCAATCGTTAGTTCTAAGTTATAAAGCAAAGTTAATATAGGTATACACAGCAAAAGATTTATTTTAAAGGATAAAAGAAAACTTTATAAACTTGCCTTGTAGTTCGAACATGTTGGACATCATAAAGAAAATCTTGTAAGTGTTTAGATATTTTGCTATAATACCATGTCAGCAGATGAATGTTGAAGTAGTTTATTTTTGTGTATCAACATTAATTTGAAATTAAATATTAAGGGACTATATTATGGCTGTTTTTCTTTAAAAGTCCAGCATGATTTAGTAGGTATAGCTCTTTTAAACCATGCAGGGTATCCTTACGGAGTTTTATTTTTCATGAAACTAAACGGTATTCATTTTGGTAGGTCCAAGAATATGATTAAAAGAATCCTAGTCGTCTCAATGTTTGCTCTGTTTTTATAACAGGTTCTACACATGGGTAATAGTGTGTAGATGTGAAGTTAAAATTATATAGAAAAGCACAATTACATGGAATTTTTAAAGATTTCTGTAAACTTTTAAATATCCTGGATATCCTGCTTAGCTATAAAGATCTATTAAAAATGGCTATTACATACTTAACATAATTTTATTTCAGATGAACATATGCTTCAATTATAAAAAGTTGCTTAGAAACAAAGTTATACAGAAAGCTTATGATATGATGCGGTTTCAAATTATAAATAGATTTCTTGTAGACGGACTAGTTAAAATGTTAGCTGCACTGCAGGTTTATTTCTCTGTTTTACATGGGAGAGCATAATGTTGAGATAATTCTGTGGTCTGTTATTTTGTAAAATTATTTCCTTTTTGAAGTTTGCTCAAATATTGGGAGCTGCCGGAGTGAATACTTCATAATACTTTGATTAATTTAGAATCTAATTTTATTTCAGTAAGGGTTAATGAGAATATTAAACCTTTTTATTGTTTTAACTACCTCATTTCTATACTTCTGAAAAACATTTTGACTCGTATGAGATAATTTTTTTCTATTTCAGGTCATTACTCTGAGAAGTAGATAAGTTACAGATGCCAAATGCAAATATGTACAGCAATTTCATTTTTCAAGTTTTAGTGCAACAAAATAGCATATTATTATTTTCATTAATATAATGTCATCCGGAAAAGCTAGCAGTTACTTTATCCAAGAAACATACCTTTATGTTTAACAGGTTCATCTCTTATAGGATTTTAAAATATGGTAACACTTACCCCAAAAGAAGTTTTGCTGACATGGTGTCACTGTGCTGAAGAGGCTGTTTGATGCCATAGTCCCTCCTTTTTTTTTCAGGTAGAACTTGTACCCTCTGTTGTAAATTCTGCTTGCAGCCTTAAACTGAAAATACAAACCATACCCAAACCTTGTTTTAGTTTTGCAGTATGCCTGGAGTACATAGACTTTATATTTATATTTTTTTTTTCTGTCAAGAAATTATGTAGCTGGTAACATGTGAAAAGCAAGGAAACAAAACAAAAAGAGAATGAGCAAATATTTGAAGGACCTACTATTACTGCATAGACTGTGGTTAGAGAGCACTCACTGACTCTGTTGGTCTCGGTGGCTGGTAGTGACCTGCGGAGATTAACCATTTAAAAACCAGAGACTTCTTGCTGTCCTCCTGGAGAAAGTTTGCACCGCACTTGTGGTTCTGTGGTTGTTTGTGAGGCGAATGAAGCATTCACACAATCCAAAAAAGCAAAAGCTTTAAAACTCCTTTTTTTTGCAAGCACTATTACTGGAGAGACAGAATCATGTGGTTTGTGACCTCACAGTGCTCAAAGTGAAGTGGGACTGCCTACCACTGTGGCTTTTTTCCCCCCTTGCTCTTGCTCTCTCTTTCTCTCTCTCTCTCTGACAAAAGGCTTGTGGTAAGGCCCTTCCTGGCATCCAGAAGGATATAGCTATTTAATTTTTGTGACTCATGAGGATTTGGATAGAACACAAATGCTGAAGGAGCTCAAACTCCTGTAAGGTTAAGCATTTGTAGAGCAGAACTCTGCAGTTAGGGGCTTTCCTTTCTATTCCCCCCCACCCCCACTTTTTAATTTTTTTTGCCTCCTCCTTTTATTTAGTTCATTATTGTGTCTGTGGAAAAGTGAGCAAAATTGGCTCAAGAGGCTGTGTGAAATTCTGAACAACAGTGATGATTTACAATAATTTACATCTTTGGATTGTATCACATTCTGGGGTCTGCTTCATATTTGCTGGGTGATTGGAGTCCTTCTGTTTTTCTTTTTCCTGTCTTCTTAAACTTGTGAATCTGTAACTCATTGTAAAAAAGTTTACCTTTCTTAAGGTCTGGTTGCAAACTGCTTGCTGGGCTTGACTGTAATTGGCTGTCATGAAAGTGTTAGTCTGGGGATTCCTTTTACAAATGTTAAATCATGTCTGTCTAGTTTATGTATGATCAATATTAGATGCTGGCTCCTACAGTATGGATTAAATGTAATTAGTATCATTTATATTATTTATACCTTTTATGACTAGTTTAAGGATTTATAAAAATCAATGATAAGAATTGTAACAGATTATTGGCTGAATTTTAGTTTTCTTTATGCTTGTAATGATTTTTATTTTTCAAGGAATTGTATTCATTTTGCATAATTCTTTAGTTTATTTGGATTTTAACTTTAACAACAGAGGCTTTGCTAGCAAATCTTATACATGTATAAAGTAAACTTCTTATGTTGTAATTTAGATTGTTCAATATTAGGTTTTATAAACTCAGAATAGAGTGGGTTAACAGAAGCTGTATTTTTTGTTTATAATGAAAGCTTTGAAATAAATTGCAAAATGCTGTGTGTAGCAAGAAATAATGCACACAGACAGAGTATGTTAGTCGTCTCGATTTGCTAATTCTGATTCAGAAGAAAATTGGAAACATCTTTGGGAAACTATCTCCTTTTTTACCCCTTTGGACATGTATGTATAGAACTCATTTTCTTATTAGGATGATTATATATCATAGGCAGAGAATTTCATATTTATGAATAGAGCTTCCTGTTTTCATCAGTTGGGAGCGATGGGGTATTTTTCAACAAAAATTATAAAGCTGAACAGACCAATCTTCTAGGCATTTTTTCCCATTTATCAGCCACTCTGAATTTGCATGTTAGACTTCTTCCTAGTGTGATAGTAACTAGGAGTGGCATAGAGTAAATGACTAGGAGGGTGGGCGGAGACAGTGAATTACAAAACATTATTTAGGGTAGATAATTGGGTAAGGGCTGGGAAACACTAAGGAGGGTGTTAGAGCCAAAATATCCTTGCCTATGGACTTCCAGCACAGTTCATTATCTGCTTTTGGTTTATATTAGATAAAGATAAATGTGCAGACATGTTCATAAGTTTCTTCACAAAATATTTGATTTGCCCAAAATGCACCAGGAAGACATGGGAATGATTTTAATCCTTTATTATTCACATGTCCAGAATTTTCCCATAACAAACTTTTAGTGATAAAACACTAAACATGCACTTTAGTGTTTTATTTTAAATATATATTTATGCCTCATTGTGTATGTAAACATTTTACATTGAAAAGTAAAAGCTTTCATTTAATGTAATCATTCATACAAAAGAGAAAAGTTATTTAGTTACAGTTTTAAATAACTATGGTGTACTGGTATGATCTATATCTAAAGGAGGTCTTTGTTTATATAATTTGTGGAATTTCCAAATGTAGTTCCATATGCACTTACAATAGCAGCAGAATCAGGCAGTTGAAAAAATTTGGGTAGCCGCTGTAGTATGGTAAATAAATGCTTTTTTAGTGTCTGTGTGAGGATTCTCTGACATCTTACAACCCCAACTATTAGCTAAATATTTTCTCCTTTTAATGTTTTCAAAAAAATATGTGCACGTTGGCCCTCTAACCTAACTTTGTAAGCATTTGAATAATTTTCAACATCTATGTATCTATTACCCATTTTTTCTCTTTGTGCGGGTAGCCCTCCTGCACATAATTTTTGGGTCAGGATAATCACTCATGTTATGTAAGAGTTTAGTAGATATTGTTAAATATGACTTTTATGTTTTGTGTGAGGCCTGTCAAATTATGGCAGAAGAAAGACAGTGAAGTCATTAAAGATTGTATATTCATTATCCACACATTCTTTTTCTAAATTAAAAATATATCCACTTTGGATCAAATAATTACTTTGTGATAAAAATTAAAAAACAAGTGATCAAGGTACATATGTGATAATTGAGAGTTTGTTTAATTAGAAGTAACTTACCACATGTAATAAAGAGAGATTGATTCAGAAAAGTCACTGCAAATAAAGCTCTTGATTATGGATTTATACGATGCTTAAAATGAAAAATGGAAACCACAGAGTTTTTTGGTTGTTGTTTTTCAAAGACCCTCAAACTTCATTTTTGGGAATTATGTTAGTATTTTCTATGTTGACGTAAGTAACAAATTTAGGTCTGTTGTATAAATTATGTACTTTATTGCCATAGATGTGAAATACTCCTTTGAACTTGAAATCAATTTCAATAAGTAAAGACATTAGTTATCTTGCTCCCCCCATTACCTTGTATTTACTAAATTTGTCAACATTGGTCAAACTTTTTATATTGTATGCTGTTAGACTATATAACAGTATAATAGTTTTTTAAATGTTACATATATTCATTGTTACCTTTGAATTATTTTTTTTTTATTTTCTGAACTAATGAACCTATTTAGATTCAATAGTTTTATCAGTGTCAATATTGTGCTTATTTCTATGTGTGTGTGTTTTTTTATTGTTTTAACTTCTATTTGGTGCTGTTCTATTTTTTTCTTAATTGACAACAACAGGGCCAAATGATTTGATATAGGTTTTTTATTAATTGTAGATATTCTAATTTGGCTTAAATTTTTCTCATTGATAATGAGGTTTTTAGGAAGACACTTTCTTAATTTATTGTTTTAGCTTGGTATATGACAATTTATTTTTTGACTCTTTTTTTGGATTAGATGTATAGCTGTTTAAGCTGATATAGCATTTATTGGGCCTTATATTGATGATTTGAAAAGTTTTTATATTAGTTAAAGACATTATTAGTATTTTAAATTATGATGATTATGAGATATTAATTTTACTTTCTTATTTTAATGGGGTATGTCTGTGTACACAACTGCATGCATATTTCTGTGATCGTGTGTTCAGGGTATTATTTTGTGTTACTTTTTGTAATGAGTATTCTTTTTCCTCCTCAGTTTGTTTTAATTAAATTATGTAAAAACCCAAAGCACCACCATGTCCATGATTGTTTGAACAAGTTCATTTGGTTAGTATTAACAGCTATCTGTCTAAATGTGAGATTACGTGGGAATGAGATGCCAAAAGAGAAAATACTAAACTTTTCTATCTTCCTCGTACTCCCCCTCTCTTTTCCCCATTTTTCTTCCCTCTTTTCCTCCCTCTCTCCTCCAGGCTTTTTCAGTTTCTTTATCACTGTTTTGATAATTCTATAGTGTCTCAAAGTAGATTCTTAAAGTTCTAGTAGTAGATATTGACATTAATTCTCCCTAATGAATACCTGGCAGGTTTGAGGCACCTAAGATTTCAAGGCGAATTATAGTTATGTCTACACTGTTATATGTACACCTCATTTGTTAGATGGTATTGGCATCTGATTACACTGATTTTCTTCCTTTTTAACAGTTTTTAATTCCTTCCTCTATGTTAATTTACTTTAACATATTGTTTCACATGACATTGGCACTTTAATTATGAGGATTTGTTTTTCCACCTTTGACTGTTCTTCAAAGTGCAGAGTGATCCATACTTGTGTAATGTAGCTGTATAAATAACTCATGTTTCTTATAATTATTAGAACAATTCATCTTCTAATGCTGTCATTTTTCTAAGAAGAAAAAAAAAGGCGAGAACTTGTAGAAAATATGGGAAACATGCTCATATGACAGCTGAGGATGTGGCTAGGCTAAAGCAGGAAACTACTACCCACAATGCAATGTTACATATACTACCACTTAATAAAATTTATATCAAACATGCTACTGACAAAACCAAAGAAAAATAATATCCCAACTATGCTAGTTAACATACTAAATCTATCTAGGGAAAAATGAAACTAATCTTTTTGGAACTTTGTATTGAGAGAATATAGTAAATGAAACCGGGGCATCATAGTACATTGGAGCTCTGTGGTAACTTTGTGCTGTGGGACTTGGTTGTAGGAAAACTGTCTTATAATGACAACCTTTTGGATATTAACTTTCCTGGGAAAGGCACAAAACGGCACCCCCTTTCTTTTTTAATTGAATTGTTGCAGTATTAAATATAGTTAGAGGACATTGTCATTTGGTAAGTAAAATAAGTTAAATTAATGAGACATTCATGATTATTTAAATGTTTTATCTAGCCCAGGTATATTTCTTCCCGTTTTGTTTTATGTTGTCTTTTACTGCCAGGTTTGAGGTGGGGCTTGAATTGTCCACTGAAGCATATTTCTTTTCAGAGTAATTGTTTTTCTTTGTCTTTTTATTTATGTTAACCTACCTATAGCTTACCTGATCAACCCATATGCTTTACTCTAAAGAGGGTTAGTCTAAAGCAAAATGTAAACTGCTTTTATAATGTGGTTGAAAAAGATATTGTGGTATCTTCTGAAAAGGTCAGATTTTAATATACTTAGGGTTTTTGTTTATAAATCTTAAACTTCTGTGCTCTTAGCTGTCAGACTATAGCAATTTTGATGAATTTAGTACCTTAGTAATTTAGATGAATTATGCGGCTTTACAAGGGAGGTTTTTAAAATTTAAAAAGGGAACATAGTGGAGTTTTGGATTGATAAATGTATAGAAATTTTATCAGAGGAAAAATAGAAAAGACTATTAAATTAGTGTTAGTTGTGAAAGATCCCCTCTTAGTATTCCGGCATATAAATTACCACTGTGTCAGATCTGGCATGGTAATTGTCATCTCATTATTTAAAGATTAATATATTATCTCTCTGTCTATATCTCTATTAAGGATGATTTGCTTAATTGTTTGAAGTAGTTTCTCCTTCAGAGACTGCTTATCAATACCAGCTGTGGCACTGTGGCTTTTCTCCATGGTCTCATGGTGGTCTTTGGAACAACGTTCTTCAACTTTGACAGGTGAGACAGAGGCTCTCCAGTGCCACTGCTTTTGGATGAATCTAGCTGTGGTTGGAGAGAGTGCATCTTGCCAAAATATATGGGTGAGACCACACACAGCCTTTAAAATAGTTATTGTAGGCTTATTTTTAGGGTTACATGTCTTGACAGTTCTTTTATTTGCATGCCAATTTCATTGCTGTGTATAGATTTTTCATTGGCCTTAGTAAAGGCGATTGCACATTTATCCTCTATTTGTTAAGCCTTGTGTATAATTTACACTGGAAAATACTCTTGAATTCAGAAATAATTAACAATATAGAAAATATATTGAAAATGAGTCACTAGAATACTGGTCTTTTTGCTTTTATAAATTTGACAGTATTCCCTTTGGAAATCTCAATTTTCAAGATAGTTTAGTAGTCAAAAATTGCTCCAAATTGAACTTTTAGATCAAATAAGTTAGGAGAGAATGTTAAAATATTCATATTACTTCAATTACATTAATAGTAAAAAATTTATGGTTCTTGTTATTCAGAAGTACAGCTTTTATAATATTGATACAATAACGTATTGTTCAAAATGTAAGTTTTACACATTAGTAAAAGCTTGAAACATCGAAACAAATGGCCAGAGAAGTCAATTTCTTAATGCATAATCATAAAATGCAAGCCATCTAGTCTTTTTATGGGATGATTAAAACTTTATTCAACTTAGTGAACTGTAAAATTGTATGTTTAAAAAAAGTATGTTTAGTCTTCTAAAACTGGCTTTTTTAGTCAAGATCTCTCTTTGGACTTCTATAAAATGTTTCCTTTTATAAAATGCATTTGTATAATTATTTATGATTCTTAAGTTATTAGTGATAAGAAGCTTAAGTTTAAGAAGCTTAACTTCTTGAGCCCTGGCAGGTAATTAGTTACAAGACTTTTCACTTGATGATCAATGCTTGTTGGTTAGTTATGTATTTATAAAATATTGTAAGCAGCTAAGATAAGATTACAGTTTCATTGTAGATATTCTTATAGGGAAAACAGAATCTATGGAGATAATTGGAAATTCAGTTTTCTCTCCACTATTATTGCAGTACCCTTCCTTTGCTGAGTGGTCTGGCAGGAAACTACTGGGGAAATTGTGTTCCTACAGCTTTTTCAGAGCATAAGTTGTGGAAAGAAGAGAGATCATAGTATATACAAAAAGGTTGTCTAAAGAAAAGTTTGGCTCTTAACTTTCAGAAATTGGTCGTGTATGTTAACCTTGATTAGATGCTATATTTTTTTAAAAAGTTTTATAAGTTATTTTTAGGATATTTGAGGAAAATGGCTATTAGTGATACTATGGCATATTTATTGAGTGTGATAATACTATTGCATGTATATAATAGGAAAATATCCTTATTAAAAAAGGTGAATGATGAGATATTTTTAAGAAGTTAATACCATGATTAAACAAAAATATACATAAAACAAATGTGGCATAAATGAACAATTGGTGAGTCCAGGTAAAGGGTATATAGACATTCATTTTACTACTTTTCACCTTAAACAGTGACTTCTGAAAGGTGAAGCATTTTGTGGAGGTGTATAGAGATTTATTTTATTTCAAAGTGAAATCAGATAGGGGAAATTCATTTATTTGTATAGTTTTTAAAAATTAAGTGAATATGATGGGTTGTGCATAACAATTTTAGATTTTAGTTTATAGTTTTAGTTTTTACATTTTTGTTCTATTCACCATAAAAAAATCTAATTTTCACAAATTTATACATGGCAAAAATAAATAAGAAATAGTATAATATTTTTGAAAATAGCAACTTTTAAAATTTTACATTTGTGTAACAGTAACTCAGAGCTAGACCAGTTTGTTAGAGATTTCTAGAGGACCAAAACAATTATGATATTGTCATTTATTTATTCTGAATTGGATGCTTTTAAAATAGAGGGCAGGGCAAAAATAGGTTTACAGTTGTTTGTATGGAAAATAATACAATAATTAATAATAATACACTGTGTTTCATGCACTCACAACTGTATACCTACTTTTGCCTTACCCTCTATGTAAAAGTACCTTAAAAAGTTCATTCACATTAAATTCATACTACTGAATATTACTGCTACTAAATTGTTTATATACTATTCACTTCAGTTGTACTCTTTGAAAAAGTATTTTAATGGGCAGAAGCCTATAGTCTCTATGTAAATTATTAATTCTGAATTTGTATTATGCTAGTTAATATCCTAAGGAGGTCTGTACATTTTTTCTCTAGAGGGTAAAATAGTAAATATTTTTGGTTTTATGAGACATAGAGTTTCTAGTCACTGCTGTACTCTGCCATTGTGTCTGAAAGCAGTAAGTTAGACAATAAGTAAAACTTTATAAATAGGCAGCTGGCCTGCTGTACTTTGCCCAATCCTGCCACCTGTACTTCATGTATAGAAATGTGTGGCCCAGTGGACATCTTCTTTTATAGAAAAGGCAAGAATAGTTTGAAAAATGATCAAAATTTTACATATTATAATGGAATTTTTTCTTAAAGTATTTATAAAATCTGTTTTGTTTGTTTATTTTTATGTGAAAGATGACATCCATGGTCCTTCATAACTATTTTTTGAATTGAATAGTGCAATTTCATCTTGATCATGTAATTATTAAATTCTAGAGTCCTGGTGCATGAAATTCGTGCACAGTGTGTGTGTGTGTGTGTGTGGGGGGGGGGGGGGTGGTCCCCTCAGCCCAGCCTGTGCCCTATCCAATCTGGGACCCCTCGGGGGATTTCCGACTGCTGGTTTAGGCCCAAGCCTGGGGATCGGGCCTAAACCGGCAGTCGGACATCCCTCTCACAATCCTGGACTGTTGGCTCCTAATCGCTCACCTGTCTGCCTGCCTGCCTGGTCACCCCTAACTGTGCCACATCCTCCTTCCCCCCCAACCCTCCGCTGGCCTGATTGCTCCTCACTGCCTCTGCGGCTGGCCTGATTGCCCCTAACTGCCCGCAGTTGCCAGCCAGGTTGCCCCCAACTGCTCCCTCCCTGATGGCTGGTTGCTCCTAACTGCCCCCCCCCGCTGGCCTGGTCACCCCCAACTTCTTCCCTCGCCAGCCTAGTTGCCCCTCACTGTCCCCCCTGCCAGCCTAATCGCCCCAACTTCTCCTCCTGCAGACCTGGTAGCCCCCGACTGCATCCCCCCGCCAGCCTGGTCACCTCTTACTGCCCGCCCCTCCCCCCCGCACCCCTGCTGGCCTGGTTGCTCCCAACTGCCCCCCTCTGCCAGCCTGGTCATCCCAACTCCCCCTCCCCCCTCCCGCACCCCCCCCCCCCCCCGCATGCTGGCCTGGTCACACCCTATTGCGCCCCCCCAACCCGCCGGCCTGGTCGTCCCTCATGACCCCCCCCCACCCCCTCTCCGCTGGCTTGGTCACCCCACGCAGCCTGCTGTTCAGTCATTTGGTCATCCCACACTAACCCCCCTGCCAGCCTGGTCGCCGCACGCAGCCTGCTTGTTCAGTCATTTGGTCGTCCCTCACTAATCCCCTGCCAGCTTGGTCGCCCCATGCAATCTGCTTGTTCAGTTGTTTGGTCGTCCCTTATTAACCCCCCACCAGTCTGGTTGTAGGCAGCCATCTTGTGAGGGTGTGAGGGTTAATTTGCTTATTACCTCTTTATTATATAGGATTGTGAATAGCTTTATGTAACCCTAAAATTCCTTTAGAGATAAGGTTGGAATAAATAATCTTTTTTTTAAATATATTTTTTATTGATTAAGATATTACATATGTGTCCTTGTCCCCACGTTACCCTCTACCCCCCCCCCTTCATGCCCTCACCCCCCCCCCCCCCCCCCGTTGTCCAATTCCATTGGTTAGGCCTATATGCTTGCATGTAAGTCCTTTGGTTGATCTTTCCCCCTTACCCCCAACCTCCCCTACATTCCCTCCAAGGCCCGACAGTTCAATCAATGCCTCTCCGTCTCTGGATCAGTCCTTGTTCATCAGTTTATGTTGTTCATTATATTCCACAAATGAGTGAGATCATGTATTTATCCGCTCTCCAGTTCCATCCATGCTGTGGCAAATGGTAAGAGTTCCTTTTTCTTCTTCTTCTTCTTAAAGAATACCTTTCAGCATTTCATATAATGCTGGTTTGGTGGTGATGAACTCCTTTAGCTTTTTCTTATCCGTGAAGCTCTTTATCTGACCTTCTATTCTGAATGATAGCTTTGCTGGATAAAGTAATCTTGGTTGCAGGTTCTTGCTATTCATCACTTTGAATATTTCTTGCCACTCTCTTCTGGCCTGCATGGTTTCTGTTGAGAAATCAGCTGACAGTCGTATGGGTACTCCCTTGTAGGTAACTGACTGTCTTTCTCTTGCTGCTTTTAAGATTCTCTCTTTGTCTTTTGCTCTTGGCATTTTAATTATGATGTGTCTTGGTGTGGTCCTCTTTGGATTCCTTTTGTTTGGGGTTCTCTGCGCTATCTGGACTTGTAAGTCTATTTCTTTCACCAGGTAGGGGATTTTTCTGTCATTATTTCTTCAAATAGGTTTTCAATATCTTGCCCTCTCTCGTCTTCTGGTACCCCTATAATTCTGATGTTGGTACGCTTGAAGTTGTCCCAGAGGCTCATTACACTATCTTCATATTTTTGGAATCTCTTTTCTTTTCTCTTTTTCGGTTGGGTATTTTTTGTTTCTTTGTATTTCAAATCTTTGACTTGATTCTTGGGATCCTCTTGTCTGCTGTTGGATCTCTGTAAATTATTCTTTATTTCAGTCAGTGTATGCTTAATTTCTAGTTGGTCCTTTTTCATGTCCTCCATGGTCTCACTATACTTATTGAGGGACTCATTAAATTTATCGGCGGTTTCCATAAAATTCTTGAAAAACCTTATAAACGTGGCCTTGAACTCTATATCCAGTCGTTTGCTTTCCTCCATTTCTGCCATTTGTGACCTGTTTCTTTGTCTCCGCATTTTGGCTGCTTCCCTGTGTTGGTAGAGTGGCTTTGTGTGCTAGGTGTCCTGTAGGGCCCAGTGTCTCAGCCTCCCCAGTTACCTGAGGTGGACACTCTTGTTGCACCCCCTTGTGGGCTTTGTGCACAGTCTTGTTGTAGTTATGCCTTGGTTGTTGTAGGATCACTGGGAGGAATTGATCTCCAGGCCAATTGGCAGTGAGAATCAGCTGTGTCTGCAGTGGGAGAACTTCTGTGCTGGATACATCCTTCTGGGGCAAGACTTGCTTCAGTGGGGCTTTGGTGCTCACTGAGTCTGCCCCCTGAGTGTGTCCCTTATGGATCTGAGGAGTTGTGATCTGGATGGTCCCCCTCTGACCACTGGGTACAGTGGCTCTTGGATCTAAGGAGGTGCTAATTTAGCCTCTGCCTGAGGTTACACAGCAGGAGCTACGAAGAGAACTGCAGATTCCCCTTCCTTTTTTGGAGTTTGGAGGTGCCCTGATGAGGCTCAGCTGTGAAGCAATGCAAGCTGCTGTGGGGCCTTGGGCCTTCTCTTGGAAGTTCTGGGTCTGTCTGGCCCGGCTGCAGTTAGGTAATTATCAGGTTGCAAAGGGCCGGGGCATTCATATGCAAAAGCTTCTGCCGCAGCGTGGGTGGGGCGGGGTCTCAAGGAATCAAAGGGCGGAGCAAGCAGCTATGGCGGATCCTTAGCCCTGCCCTAAGGAGTCGTGCTTCTCAGTGTCCCGGTAATGGCTGCAAGCACCTCTGAGGGAAAGCCGCCCTCAAGTTCGCCTGCTGCCAGACAGTCCAGTTTCTCCCCGTATGAGTCCTGGGTCCCCAGAGATTTCCGGAACTGGAGTTCAGAGCCATCAGGAGCTTGTGACTCCCTCCAGATTCAAAAAGACAGCCGTGTCCTCAGGTGCCAGCCCCTTTCCGCGCGCGCGAGCCCCCGTACCTCTTCACTTTACTTCCGCAGCTCCTCTGGCTCTCAGTGTGCTTTTCTTTCCTTCTAGTTGTAGAATTTACACTCAGCCAGCCTTCCTGTAGTTCTGGATGATGTCCGTTTTGTGTTTTTGTTCTATTTTTCAATTGTTGTGGGAGGCAGCAATTTCCCGGTGTTTATCTATTCCGCCATCTTAGTTTGATCAAATAATCTTGATTATAGTGTATTTCCAGGTTACCTTAAGTCTGAGAATTTATCTAGTTGCTCATTATTATGAATAAATATGCTAAAATTCCTTTCATCCACAGAAATGTTTTCTTTTTCAATTAACTCTGTTTAATGCTCAAGCATAAAATAATTCATAGTGATTGTGATGAGCTATTTCCCCTCTTTTACATTTATATTTGAATTTAAATTTGAGTCGAAAAGGAATTATTTTTGGTATTACTTAATCTCCAGAACATTCATTGCACCCACCATTGGACATAATATCCAAAATAAATTAATTTTCTGAGGATTCACCTATATTAGGTAGACTGAGTACTATTTATTGGATGATGGTGATGGTTAAATCAACTTAGCAGGAAAATAACCTTTTTTTAAATATTATCAAGGAGCAAATGAACTCGTATCCTGATCTGAATTTGAGACCTTTATGTATTAACTACAGGTCTGGTTCATGAATAAGTGCACCAGTGGGGTCCCTCTGCCTGGCCTGCAGGATTGGGCTGAAACCAGCTCTCCAACATCCCCCAAGGAGTCCAGGATTGCAAGAGGGTGCAGACCAGGCTGAGGGACACCACTGGTGCATGATTCTAGGGAGTGACACAGGAGGTTGGTTAGCCTCGGAGGGACCGCGGGAGGGCTCCAGGTTATATCTGACCCATCTTGCTCAGACCCGATGGGCTGAACCCCAGCAGCAAGCTCACCTACCAGTCGTAGTGTCTTTCCCCTGGTGGTCAGTGCATGTCATAGCAACTGGCCGACCAATAGACTCTCTGCCCCCTGGTGGTCAGTGCACATCATAGCAACTAGTCGGCTGGTCAACTGTCTGTCCCCTGGTGGTTAGTGCATGTCATAGCGAGTCGTTGAGTGGCCTTAGCATATCATTAGCATATTATACTTTGATTGGTTGAACAGACGATCGGACACTTAGCATATTAGGCTTTTATTATATAGGACTAGAGGCCCTGTGCACAAAAATTTGTGCACTCGGGGGGTATCCCTCAGCCCGGCCTGTGCCCTCTAGCAGTCTGGGACCCCTTGGGGGATGACCACCTGCTGGCTTAGGCCTGCTTCCCGGGGGATTGGGCCTAAGCTGGCAATCAGACATTCCTCTGGCAGCCCGGCAGCCCTCAGGGGATGTCCACTTGTCAGCGGGGAGCAGACCTAAGCTGCAGTCAGACATCCTTAGCAGTGCTGAGGAGGCAGGAGAGGCTCCCACCCCCACCACTGTACTAGCAGCCATCAGCCTGGCTTATGGCTGAGCAGAGCCCCCCCACGTGGGAGCGCACTGACCACCAGAGGGCAGCTCCTGCATTGAGCACCTGCCCCCTGGTGGTCAGTGTGTGTCATAGTGACCAGTCATTCCCAGTCTTTCTGCTGTTAGGGTCAGTTTGCATATTACCCTTTTACTATATAGGATAGAGGCCTGGTGCACAGGTGGGGGCCGGCTGGTTTGCCCTGAAGGGTTCCCGGATCAGGGTAGGGGTCCCGCTTGGGTGCCTGGCCAGCCTGGATGAGGGGCTGATGGCTGTTTGCAGCTGGTCACATTTCCTTCAGGGTGGGGGTCCCCACTGGGGTGCCTGGCCAGTCTGGGTGAGGGGCTGAGGGCCGTTTTCAGGCTGGCCGGCGACTGAAGCTCCCAGCCTCTCCTTTTGTTCTTTTTTTTTTTATTCTGGGATTTATTTACCTTCTATAATTTAAACTTCGTTGCTGTCACTGGAGCTGAGAGCTGGCTCCAGCTCTGAGGCCACGGCCTGCTGAAAGCAGGTATCTGGTGTTTGTTTAGCTTCTATGATTGAAACTTTGTTGCTGTCACTGGAGCTGAGAGCTGGCTCCAGCTCCGTGGCCACCGCTGGCTGAAAGCAGGTATCTGGTGTTTGTTTAGCTTCTATAATTGAAACTTTGTTGCTTTCGGAGCTTAGAGCCGGGCCGCGGCAGGCGGGGAACCTTGGCTTCCTCCATCACTGGAGCAAGCAAGCCTCCTGCTCGCTTCAGCTGCGTGGCTGCCAGCTGCCATCTTGGTTGGCGGTTAATTTACATATTGCTCTGATTAGCCAATGGGAAGCGTAGCGAAGGTATGGTCAATTACCCTTTTTGTCTTTTATTAGATAGGATACTTAAGGTTTTAGGTTGAGCTACAGGTAAATGAGATGACTTCAAGCAGAAATTTATAGTTTATATTGTTGAGCACCTTATTTTGAAATAATTTCTGTATATTATCTATGGTCATTTTAGACAATTCCATACACAGCTAAGGATCGGACAGGGGAGAGATCAACCGAAGAACTTATATGCTAGCATATAGGCCTGACCAATGGAAACAGACAACAGGGGGATGAGGGCATGATTGGAGGGGGGGGGTGGAGGGTAATGTGGGGATAAAGACACATATGTAATAATTTAATCAATAAAAAATTTAAAAAAAATATATAAGTCATAATTTCATCACAAAAGAGCAATCCTCCTCCTGTTTCTCCCCTAGAAGCACTGGCTATTGTCTACCTTCATAAATGATGAATTTCTAACATGATTGTTTTTACACCTCTCTTCTTTAATATTTAGTTATAGAAGAGAAACATAAATCACTGTGAGTAACATAGCCTTCCTGGGAAGGCAACACACAAACAACTAACATATAGAAACTCAAAAAGCATCATCTAGGGTTATTTAATGTAAGTTAAGCCTGCCCTACCTACCTTAATAGATTTTAAAAAGTACCACTGTACTGTAGCAATTTAATAAACTAGTTGACAGGAGAAATATGATATTAAACATACTTTACTTAAAAAGATAAGGAAATATTTAATATTAATGTAGGAAACATTTTCATCCCAAATTAAAAAGTTTTGGCATTTAAAATTTTAATGTTCACTTAGTATAAAAATTAACCTTTGACAATAGTATCTGGCCCCCAAACTAATGGTTAAGTATTATTTTGCTACCTCTTTGTATTGTTTAAATTTCTAGGACTATTGTCCTTTGTACCTACCAATCCATTTTTAAAATTTAAGAATTCTAAAGATTGCATATTTCTGGAAGAAGTTATGCATTATCAAGATAGTTGATAAATACAACAAGAATTGTTAGTATTTTACTGCATGAAATCATAATAAAGTTTATAATGCTGAAAATATAAAAAAGACCCCATTTTAAAAAATTTATAGGTTTTATTTTAGCAGATTTAATTTTATGGAAAAGTTGAGCAGGATGTAAAGAGTTCCATTATTCCCCAGCCCTCAGTTTCCTTATTGTTAACATCTTCCACTTGTGTCCTCCTTTAATTGATGACCCAATATTGATACATTGTTGTTAACTAATGTCATTAGTTTACATTAGGAGTCATTCTTTATGTTGTGTAGTTCTATAGGTTGTATCAAATGCATAATTTTATACATCCTCTATTGTAGTATCATTCAGAATAGTTTTTTCTAAAAATCCTCATAAAATTTTGTTTAATTAAACATAACATAAAATTTAGGACCTCAACTATTTTAGCAACTGGTCTTTTTACTCTGTATATAGTATTGTATTTTTTTAGGATGTCAGATAGTTGGAATCATACAAAATACAGCCTTTTCAGACTGGATTCTTTCGCTTAGCAATATTCACTTATGGCTCCTCCATGTCTTTCTTTGTTGCTTAATTACTAATTTCTTTTTTTACTGCTAAATAATACTTCATTGTGTGGATGTACCACAGTTTGTTTATATGTTTACCTATTGAAGGACATCTCAGTTACTTCCAGTTTCTGGCAATTATAAATAAAGCTACTGTAAATATGAATGCAGGTTTTTATGTGGACCTAAGTTTTTCACTCATTTGGGTAAATATTTAAGAGTATTAGTTAGATTGTTAGGTAACGCTATGTTTAACTTTGTAAGGAACTGCTCAAATGTCCATAGTGGTTGTATGATTTTGCATTCACACCAGTAATGAATGAGCGCCCTTGTTGCTCCACATAGTTGTCAGCATTTGCTTTTCTCAGTGTTTTGGATTTCAGCCATTCCAATAGTTGTGGAGTGGCACCTTGTCATTTTAATTTGCAATTGCTTCATGATAAATGATGTTGAGCATCTTTTCTTATGCCTATTTGCTATCTATAGATCTTCTTTGGGAGGTGTTCAGCACTTTCACCTTATTTTTAGTTTTTGTTGTTGTTTGTTTTCTTGTTGAGTTATTGCATAAGCCAGAACTTCCAGGATGAAGTTGAATAGAAGTGGTGAAAGAGAATATCCCTGTCCTATGACTGATCTTTGGGAGGAACACATCTAGTTTCTTTCCAATAAGTATGATGTTTGCTGTACATTTTTTGCAGATGTTCTTTTTCAGTTTGAGGATGTTCCCTTCTATTTCTGGTTTGCTGAGAATTTTTATCATGAATGGGTGTTGGATATTTCAGCTAGTTCTTCTTTATGTATTGCTTAGGAACATTTGGTCTTTCTTTTTAACCTGGTGATATGATGGATTTTAGCAATTGATTTCGAAATGTTGAACCAGCCTTGTATACCTGGACTAAATCCCACTTGTCTGTGGTGTATAATTCTTTCTATATATTATTGGATATGATTTGCTCATACTTTGTGGAGGATTTTTTGCACCTATGTTCATGGAAAATATTGTTCTGTATTTTTTCCTACTTGCAATGTTTTTGTCTGCTTTTAGTATTAAGTAATGCTGGCCACATAGAATGAGTTAGGACATGTTTCCTGTGGATTAGGTTGTAGAGAATTTCTTCCTTAAATATTTGCTAGAATTCACCAGTGAGTAGGACTAGTGCTTCCTGTTCTGGAAGGTTATTAATTATTGATTCAATTGAAAAATTAAATATCGGCCTATTCAGATAATTTATTTCTCTTGTCTGAGTTTTGGTAACGTGTATTTCAGGGAATTGGTTCATTTTATCTACAGTATTAAATTTTGGGGCATACAATTGTTCCTAGTATTCCTTTATTATCTTTTTAAAGTCCATGAGATAAGCAATCATGTCCTCTTCTTTCATTCCTCATATTAGTAATTTGTGTTCTCATGTTTTTTGTTGTTGTTTTGTTTTATAACCTAGCAACCTAAAATGTGCTCCAAAGAGAACAAAGAAAAGCAAGATTTATAAAAGCAAAACACTGGTACAGTTTTTATTTAAATTATTTATGCAAATAAATTATGTAGCTCACTTAACAGGGATTGGGTCCTTTCAAGGTGAGGAATAATAGATCTGGTTGCCATGGTAAGGAGGAAGTAATGACCATATATGTCCATGTAGCAGTCCTTGATGCAAGGTGTTTATGATTTGTCCTTTAACTGAGTTAGGCAACAGGTCAGCAATTTAGTAGCTGTTCTGAGACTGTGACATGAGATATGCACAGGCCCCAAATCTTCAAGGTCTTCCCAGCATTGATTCTTTTCTCTACCATTTCCATTTTAAGTGACACTCTTAGCAATGCTTATTCCATTTTATTTTTACCACTTAAACATCTCTCATATTTATAACTTTGTAACTTTTGTCTTTTTGTCAGTGCCCTTCTTCTTTATTTCTTTTTTTTCATCTTCCACCTTTCCTGGTTCTTTTTTCTTTATAGTAAATGATTCTGGATTTTTACTTATGATAGTGAATTAAAAGATCCCCTTTAAATTTAAGTAAGAAAGGGTTTAAGGTATTTGAAGAAAATGTTAAGTAAATGGAAGTGCAAAAGTATGTTGAAGATGGAATATGAAAAACACATTAGAAAGTACCAAGGTTTCCTACAAGGTTAAATAAGTGTGTTATTCATTCTTTCCTCTTTTGAGACTAGAACTTTCTTCTATGGATCCTATAGGGAGGAAAGTTCATAATTTTAATGTGCATTACCTATATCATAAGTGCAGAATGCATATGTAGGGACTAGAGGCCTGGTGCACGAAATTCCTGCACTTGGGGCGGGGGTGTCCCTCAGCCTGGCTTGCACCCTCTCACAGTCAGGAGTTCTAAGGGGATGTCCAACTGATGGCTTAGGCCTGCTCCCCGTGGGGAGCTGGCAGTAGGACATCATTAGTGCTGCCAGAGGTGGGAGCGGCTCCCGCCACTGCCGTTGCGCTTGCCAGCTGTGAGCTCGGCTTCTGGCTGAGTGGGGCTCTCCCTGTGGGAGCACACTGACCACCAGGGGGCAGCTCCTGCATTGAGTGTCGGCCCCCTGGTGGTCAGTGCATGTCATAGTGACTGGTTGTTCCAAAGTTTGGTTTATTTGCATATTAGCCTTTTATTATATAAGATTGTCACAGTGCTTGATATTGTCACACCAAAGTGCAGTTCTGTGGAGGAGAGGAATGACAGGTATCAAGATGGGTTGATGAATAGAGGATGGGCAAAAAGTTGTGCTCTTTCTTATTAAGGGGTAGGTTTTAAGAGTATCTTAGAGAACCCACATCTACCTTCATTTATATCTACTTGAATTGAGTGAGTAGAGGTGGGCTGGGGAGTGTAGTAGATAGAAGTCAGAATTCAAAGACATATTAGGGGCTTCCTCATGTAGAGCTTTTAATAAGATGTGGTAATAAACTTGAAGAACAGGAATTCCACAAGAATTTTCATTAGTGACAGTTTTTTCATTGTAGTTGGGATCTAAAAGTTTTCAATTTCATGAATTATTTGAATATTTTTTCCAGAAACATGATTCAAATACTCACCTGCTTTTCCTTTGAAATAAACTAGTTATCAAAAATTTACATCCTACTTTCTCTCTCAATTAAATGATTTTTATATTGCCTAAAGGTTAAAGTAAGCACTTTTCATGTTAGCTTTACTCCTGAGTGATGCCCAGTTCTCTTAACTATGTCTGCTTGTTGTCCGAGAGTGCTGCAGTAGAGTGTTTTTAACTGATTGTTCTGTCATTCTTTATAATTATCTTTATTAAGCAAGTCACAGACTTATCATTGTACTCTCCTCAATGTAGTTCTTGCTCATAGGATGTAATACTTTGAAAAAATCATTCAGATCTTGTGGGATGACATTTAAAATGAAATCAACTTCTAGTTGTTAGAAAAAGTAACAGCTGTGACTTTGTAAGCTACTGTTAGTGGCTTTGGAAGCTAGTTGGTAAGCTAATTGTCATGATGAGGTCATTTTCCAAAAGAAGATGAAATCATTAGCCATCTTGTTTTAGTCATAGTGGGCTTTTTCTTTGACCAAATATTTTCAAATTATGCCCCCCCCCACACACACACTTATTTTCATAGTTGTAATATTATGAAGTAAGATAGTGATGGAATTTTTTAAAGGCAACAGTTTCTACTTAACATTGTCAGTATGTAATTTGTATTTTATACCATAGTTAGAAAAAGACCTCTGTAGATTTGATATATTAATTAATATTTCCTAATGGGAAAGCCAAGTAGTGTGCACTATATATGTGTGAATTTCAACACACAGAATATGAATTCTACCAAGAATTGTGTTCTACTGAGACCCTGTAGGCTGATGATGTAATCAGAGCCATGTAGTCTCTATCTGCTTGAATTTCTGTTGCTTTACCATATATTACTATGTATTCTCTTTTGGTCCTTTGCCCTCCACATCCACTTGTGATTGAAACTTTATGGGTAGTAGAGATCGTACCCTAATCACTTCCATCTATGTTTTTTACCAGTACCTGAATTATCTTTTCCTATGAGTTATAGCCCATATAACCTGTACATTTTAGTTCCAGGATTCCAGACATATCACAAGAGCTAATAGTAGATACTTAATAATTATCTCATTCAATTATCCTTTTCTTTGTAAAAGAAAATAACTAGTGTTGTGTTATACAATATTATAGAAACAGTTATATATCATTTAGAAAGACACCTCTAAAATAGTGAGACCCTGACTGGCTTTGGCTCAGTGGATAGAGCTTTGGCTTGTGGACTGAAGGGTCCCGGGTTCGATTCCAGTCAAGGGCATGTACCTTGGTTGAGGGCACATCCACAGTGGGTGATGTGCTGGAGGCAGCTGGTCGATATTTCTCTCTCATTGATGTTTCTAACTCTCTATCCTTCTCCCTTCCTCTCTGTAAAAAATCAATAAAATATATTTTTTTAAGAATAAAATAGTGAGAACTTTCTGTGAGCCATTAGAATTTATCTTTAAAATGATAATTGATTTGAGATCAATGGGATAAATTGGAGAGCCACAAACTAGACCAAATTGCATTTTAGAATTTAAGGTTCACAAAACAAAAATCAATGTTAAATAATGTCTGTCTGCATTCATTGATGTCCTTTGGTTTGTATGTTGTCTTAAGAAGTTTTAGCCATTTCTTCAAATATCTGTCCTTCCCTTTTTTACTCTTATTTATTTCTGAGACGCCTATCACATGCATTTTGTACATTTGTTTTTGTCCCACATATCTCTGGGGCTTTGTTCATTTTTCCACCTTTTCTTCAGATTGAGTAATTTTTATTTTCACTGTCTTCAATTTTAGTAAATCTTTATCCTGCCATCTCAGATCTGTTGTTAAGTGCCTCCTGCGAAATTTTCATTTCAATTATTGAAACTCAAGTATTTACATTTTCCATTATTTATTTATTTATATATTTTTTATTGATTTTTTTTACAGAGTGGAAGGAAGAGGGATAGAGAATTAGAAACATCAAAAAGAGAGAAACCTTAATCAGCTGCCTCCTGCACACCCCCTACTGGGGATGTGCCCACAACCAAGGTATATGACCTTGACCGGAATCGAACCTGGGACCCTTCAGTCCGCAGGCCGATGCTCTATCCACTGAGCCAAACCAGTTAGGGCACATTTTCCATTTTTTAAAATTTTATCTCTTTATTGATGTTCTACCTTCATTGAATTATTAGCATATTTTTAAATGTTTTTTTAATTGATTTTAGAGAGAGAGCAAGAGAGAGAAACATTGCTGTGAGAGAAACATGATGAGTTGCCTCCTGTATGCACCCCAACTGGGGATTGAACCCTCAAGCTAAGTATGTGCCCTGACTGGGAATCAAATCGGTGACCTTTCGGTTCAGTGCATGGGATGACACTTAACCAACTGAGCCACTCTGAGGGCTTTAATTTTTAAAATATGGTTTCTTTTAGTTCCTTAGATGTATTTTTATTGCTAATTTGAAGTCTTTGCCTGCTAAATCTAATATCTGGCACACTGAGAGATAGTTACTATTGACTGCGCCCCCCCCCCCTTTTTTTATTTGTATTGGTCATTTGTTCTCATTCTTTACATGTCTAGTACTTGTTTTTTGAATACTGGACATTTAAGGTAATAGTCTGCATTCTGATGTTTTCCCCATAAAAAATGTCTTTGTTTGTGAAGTCTGTTTCCCTCAAAATATGGGAATACTTATATGTCTTCTCATTTTTTCTTGCTTTTAATAAAAGATGAGATGTCATCTCTTTATCTACATTACGCATTTATTGTTCCGTCAGTATTTGGATCGTGGTCATACTCAAACATTTTGAGGTAGTAAAGCTTCTGCTCATTGCTGATGGATCTGTGGGCTGGAGAGCATTCCCTATTCTGGCTCTCTTTAAGTCTGCCTTGTTTTTTCTTTTGTTCTGTCTTGTGTCTCTTCTTTGCATGTATGTAGGCACCATAAGTTATGGATGTGCAGATAACTTGTTTCTACTTCAGTTTCTATTATGCATGTACACAATCTCTGGTCAACCTAGGATATGTGAAGAGCTTGTCAGCCCCTATTTGTCAGTCTCACCTTCTAGAACTTTCTGTTAAACCTCTCACTAGTCCCGCTGTCTATTGCTTGTTTTAAACATGATCATAGCCTGAGATGTGGTGAGCTTCTGATCATTCCTGTTCTAGCCTCACTGGGATTGCCACTTTGCCTGACAATGCTCCAAATTAAGTGAACCTACTTTATTTTTTAATTTCTATTTTTTAATTAAATTTATTGGGTGACATTGTTTAATAAGATTATATAAGATTTTAGACTTAAATGGAAGTCGTGAAACCATAAAAATCCTAGAAGAAAATTATAGGCAGTAAAATCTCAGACATCTCATGTAGTAATATTGTCACCAATACATCACTTAGGGTAAGGGAAAAAGTTAACTAATGGGGCTACATCAAACTAAAAAAAACTCCTAGACACCAAAAGAAACCATCAACAAAATGAAAAGGGAATCTACTCTATGGGAAAACATATTCACCAATGATACTAGTACATCTGCTAAGGGGTTAATTTCCAAAGTATATAAACAACTCATACAACTCAATACCAGGAGGATAAACAATCCAATTAAAAAGTGGGCAAAGGGCCTGAATAGACACTTCTCCAAAGAGGACATACAGATGGCCAATAGACATGTGAAAAAATGTTCATTGTCACTAATCATCAGGTAGATGTAAATTAAAACTATAGTGAGGTATCACCTTACACCTGTCAGAATGGTTACCATCAATAAATCAACAAGTGCTGGCAAGGATGTGGAGAAATGGGAACCCTAGTGCACTGCTGGTGGGAATGTGGATGGGTGCAGCCACTATTGAAAACAGTATGGAGGTTGCTCAGAAAGTTAAAAATGGAACTGCCATTTGATCCACTTCTGGGAATATATCCTAAGAATTCCGAAACACCAATAAGAAAGAATGTATGCACCTATTTGTTCATAGCAGCATTATTTACAATAGCTAAGATCTCGAAACAGCACAAGTGCCCATCAGTAGATGAGTGGATAAAAAAGCTGTGGTATATTTATGCAATGGAATACTATGTGGCTGTAAGAAAGAAGGAGCCCTTACCCTTCGAGACAGCAGGGAGGAACCTGGAGACTATTATGCTAAGTGAAATAAGCCAGTCAGAGAAAGACAAGGATCACATGATCTCACTCATGTGGAATCTAATGAACAAAAAAACTGATTAACAAAATAGATCCACAAGTATGGATGTATGGAACAGAATAACATCTCACTGGAGCAGGGGAACAGGAAGAGATTAACCAAAGAACTTATATGCATATGTGTATACTCCATGGACACAGATAATAGTATGGGGAAGGCGTGGGTGGGGCAGGGGTTGGGTGGAGGAGGCATAAAGGGAGAAAATGAGAGACATCTGTGATACTATCAACAATAAAAAATAATGAAAGGATATAAATGCATAAATTAAACTCTGTACAAAATAAAGTGACAAAAATTCCCAAAAAAGATTATATAGATTTTAAGTGCACATTTCTGTGGTACATGATCTGTAGATTGCATTATGTGCCTACCACCAGAGTCACTGTAAACTCACTTTAGCAATAGCAGAAAAGCTGGTGGTTTTTACAGCCTCTTTGGCCCTGCTTTACTCTGCTGATAAGGCTTTGGTAAATGGAAGCATACCTGGTAAAATACCATGGACACATGATATTGCCCATTAGAGTTCTATACTATTCACAAATAAATGCTTCTCAGTGTATTGTATTCTTTTGCTTGATTTCCACAGTGCTGAAATGGTGTTTTTTTTGACAGTTTTGTCTAGTTCACAAGAGGACTTATTGACCTCACTCTCATGTCTAATGTGAACTTCTGGTCTCTATCTCTTGCCTGGTCTTTTTATACATTTCCTAACCCCTCTCCCAGTTTTTATTCTTGCTCTCCCTATATTCTCTTCTGCATGTAGCAACCCAGAATCAGAGATCATTATAATGTGGGAAATGCAGTACTAGAGATGCATGCATAATGTTGTGTTTTCAAGGATGAGTTTGGCTTAATTTTGCTTGTAGAAGTCTAGAAATATTTTATTCAGGAAGAGACCTTTGAGGTAGGCAAGAGAGTAGTAGAAACCTGGGAGGTAAAGAGAGACAAGGAAAGAATTGTGAAAGTGTCTAGGTCCAAGAAATGCTGATTTTATTGTGGGCGACATTGAGTGGGGAGTGGGAGTACATAAGAAGGTATTAGTAGTAGTTAGGGGTCATGTAATTAAGGGTTGCGGGTACCATATTGAGGAGCATAGACTTTATTGAGCCAACATGGGTCTTAAACAGGTGACTGATTGAGTTTTATGTTTTTGGAAGAAAACTATTTGGGCAGATGGAGGTTGAGCCAGATTAGGGAAACTGCAGGACAATGCATTTTAGAAAGCTTTTGGAGTAGTTCAAGTGAAAGATGATATAATTTTGTCTACCTTGATGCTGTGAAAGACTTTGAACTTTATGCTTCCAGTGTAGCACAGATTGTCCCCTCGGTTGCCACATTGGTATTTATATTCATTTCGTTAGGGCAGTGGTCAGCAAACTCATTCGTCAACAGAGCCAAATATGAACAGTACAACGATTGAAATTTCTTTTGAGAGCCAAATTTTTTAAACTTAAACTATATAGGTAGGTACATTGTTATTAACTTAATTAGGGTACTCCTAAGCTGGCCTTTGCTAAAAACGTCTTCAATCTGATTGAGGTACATTCGCTGAGGTCGACCCCTTCCAACTCTCTCATCCACACTCGTCTTGTATACTTGTTTCGTCTATCTCCTTTCGTTCATCCTCTCTATATGTTCAAACCATCTCAACATACCTTTCTCAATCCTCGACACTACATCTTCTTTCACTCCACAACGTTCCCTAAAATTAACTTAATAAACTTTACTTAAAGTTTTAAGTCAACTTCGCACACGGTATTTTGTGGAAGAGCCACACTCAAGGGGCCAAAGAGCCACATGTGGCTCGCAAGCCGCGGTTTGCCGACCACTGCGTTAGGGAGATTAGGGTTAGCTGGGAGAGGGGAAATATTTGGTTATCTTTTAAAATCTAGAGTGTGGAAGAGGAGGAATTCCAGAGGCATCATTATGGAGAATACATCTTATATTGGCAAAGTCCTTTATAGTTTATGAACTAAGTATTTATGTACATGTCTAACTCAATTTTTAATTTGAATCTTATTAAAACCCCATGAGACAGACACAGTAGATGGTAATAAATACATGTAATGGAATATAACAGTTGATGTTCAATAAAGATTTAGTACTTTGTTTAGTGTGTTTTTACTGTTAAGTAAGAAACCCTGAATCCACACTGAGGTCTTCTGATTTTCAAGTTTAGGAGAGAGCAGATAGTGACTTAGACTCAACCTCAAAAGTAAGAATGAAAGAAAGAATAAGTGAAATATGCTGAAAAGTAGGTTTCCATGTGGTTACTTTGTAGTGAAATGTATTATGAAAGGTTTTGTTTTAAGAATGTCATTAAATTAAAAAAATGTACTTATTTGAAGATAGTAAAGGATCAGAGATACAGAGACAAATACTGCATGGATCACCTTACTACCACCTCTACCTCTGAGCTCACTGTTCAGGAAACAGATATAGAAATAGATCTTTGTAATATGGCATAAGGAATAGTTTAGTTGAGATAAAATAGTACCTTATATTTGTATAAGTTATTTTTTATTACAGCTTGTAGAGTATGTTAATGTTTTTGTTCCTATATATCCCCTTTCGTTTTATCATCTACTCCCCAACATGTACTCATTGCTCCAGCTATCAACATTATTTTTTTCTTTTTTCTTTTTTTAATTAAATCTTTATTGTTCAGATTATTACATTAGTTACTCTTTTTTCCCACCATAACTCCCCTCCACCCAGTTCCCACCCCACCCTCCGCCCTCACTCCCCACCCACTGTCCTCATCCATAGGTGCATGATTATTGTCCAATCTCTTCCCTCACCCACACCGCTTCCTCCCACCCCCAAGAATAGTCCATTCCCTTTCTATGTCCCTGATTCTATTACAATCGCCAGTTCACACTGTTCATCATATTATTTATTCCCTTGATTTTTAGATTCACTTGTTAATAGATGTGTATTTGTTGTTCATAATTTGTATCTTTACCTTTTTCTTCTTCTTCCTCTTCTTAAAGGATACCTTTCAGCATTTCATATAATACTGGTTTGGTGGTGATGAACTCCTTTAGCTTTTTCTTATCTGTGAAGCTCTTTATCTGGCCTTCACTTCTGAGTGATAGCTTTGCTGGATAAAGTAGTCTTGGTTGTAGGTTCTTGATATTCATCACTTTGAATATTTCTTGCCACTCCCTTCTGGCCTGCAAAGTTTCTGTTGAGAAATCAGCTGACAGTCGTATGGGTACTCCCTTATAGGTAACTGATTTTCTTTCTCTTGCTGCTTTTAGGATTCTCTCTTTGTCTTTTGCTCTTGGCATTTTAATTATGATGTGTCTTGGTGTGGTCCTCTTTGGATTCCTTTTGTTTGGGGTTCTCTGCGCTTCCTGGACTTGTAAGTCTATTTCTTTCACCAGGTAGGGGAAGTTTTCTGTCATTATTTCTTCAAATAGGTTTTCAATATCTTGCTTTCTCTCTTCTTCTGGCACCCCTATAATTCGGATGTTGGTACGCTTGAAGCTGTCCCAGAGGCTCCTTACACTATCTTTGTATTTTTGGATTCTTTTTTCATTTTGCTTTTCCAGTTGGGTGTTTTTTGTTTCTTCGTATTTCAAATCTTTGACTTGATTCTTGAGATCCTCTGGTCTGTTGTTGGGAGTCTGTATAATGTTCTTTATTTCAGTCAGTGTATGCTTAATTTCTAGTTGGTCCTTCATCACAACATCGAGGGTCTCATTAGATTTCTTGAGGATCTCACTACATTTATCGGCGGTCTCACCAGTCTTCTTGAAGATCTCACTACATTTTTCGGCGGTCTCACCAGTCTTTTCGTGGGCCTTATTAAGTTTATCGGCGGCTTCTAGACAGTTCTTTAAAGACCTTAAAAGTGTGGTTTTGAACTCTATATCCAGCAGTTTGCTTTCCTCCAATTCTGTTGTTTGTGTCCTGTTTCTTTGTCTCGGCATTTTTTATGCTTCGCTGTGTCGATAGAGTTCCTTTCTGTGCTAAGTGTCCCAATTACCTGAGGTAGACACTCTTGGTGCACCCCCTTGTGGGCTTTGTGCACAGTTTTGTTGTAATTAAGCCTTGATTGTTGTAGTTATCACTGTGAGGAATTGACCTCCAAGCCAGTTGGCTGTGAGAATCAGCTGTGTCTGCAGTGGGAGAACTTCTGTGCTGGAGACACCCCTCTGGGGCTAGACTTGCTTCAATGGGGCTTTGGTGCTCACTGAGTCTTCCCCCTGAGTGTGTTCCTTATGGATCTGAGGAGTTGTAATCTGGATGGTCCCACTCTGACCTCTGGGCTTCCTGGCTCCTGGATCTCTAGGGTGGTGCTAATCTACCCTTTGCCTGAGGCTATCCAGCAAAAGTCTCCCTGCAGGGCTTGGGCGGGGCGGGTCCCATGGGATCAACACTGCGGAGTTAGCAATTATGGCTGCTCTCAGTCTTGCCCTCAGAGGCTCTGCTTCTCAGTGTCCCAGTAATTGCTGCAAGCCCCATGGAGAGAATGCTGCCCTAGGGTTCTGAGCGATGCCAGACAGTCCCGCTTCTCCCGTATGAGTCTGGGTCCCTAGAGACTCACCCGGAGCTGGAGCTCAGAGTCTGAGACTCCCTCTCGATTGAAAACAACAACCACATCCTCAGCCACCAGCCCGCTCCGCATGCACTCCGCACCTTAGTATTTTACTTCAGCACTGCGCCTCCTCCGAGTCTCGGTATGCTTTTCTCTTTCCTCCTAGTTGTAGAATTTCCACTAAGCCAGCCTTCCTGTGGTTCTGGATGATGTCCGTTCCGTCTTTTAGTTGTATTTTTGAAGTGGTTGTTCGAGGCAGCAAACTCCAGTGTTTACCTATGCCGCCATCTTGGTTTCTCTATTTTTTACTTTTAAGAATTAACATCTTGCCCGGCCAGCGTGGCTCAGTGGTTGAGCATCGACCTATGAACCAGGAGGTCATGATTCGATTCTCGGTCAGGGCACATGCCTGGGTTGCGGGCTTGTTCCCTAATGTGGGGTGTGCAGGAGACAGCCAATCAATAATTCTCTCTTATCATTGATGTTTCTATCTCTCTCTTCCTTTCCCTTCCATGAAATCAATAAAAATATTTAAAAAGAAAAAAAAGAATTAACATTTTTACTTTCACAACTTTAGTCAATCATCATCCCTCCTAAATATCTTCCCACTTTCTTACATCTGGAGCCGTTGTACCACTTATAACATTGCCTATCAATTAATTATAGATTTTGTCTCTGCCCTATTGTAAGGATTTTGAGTCTTGAGAAGGTATTCTTTTTGACTTTTAGTCTGTGGCATGCATACTACAACGTGAGGCTATAGGGACTCTCATCTTCAGGGTTTGCAAGTGGTAGGCTCTTAATAAAAGTTTATTCAATGAATTGAGTTATTTAATTTTAGCATTGCTACATTCCTTTGGGGTTAATATCATAGTCCCTATTTTAGAGATAAGGAAAGAAGTCTGGTGTGGAGTTACTTATTCAAAGTCTCACATTTGGTAAACATCAGAGGCTGGATGCCAAATGTATCCCCTGTGTTCCACCTGAGATAGTAAACTGTAGATAATACCCAGTTAACTGGAGATGACAGGGAGGACTTCCGAGCCAGATTATGCCGGTTCAGTCTACCATGTGAGTACTTTTGAACTTATATAAGAGGTATTGGAGAAAGTAACAATATCTTGGTATCATTGCAAGTTGCAGCAGTTAGATTTCTGTGGGGGGTTTTTTCACTTGAAATTTAGACATTTCCAGGCCTCTAATTTAAGGCTTACTACTGCCTTAATAATTTGAGCTTAATAATCAAAAGTTAGTTATCAAACAGACGATTAATGTGGTTGGGAAACATTTCCAGTAAAAGGATCAGTGCAGTGATTTTGAAGAAACTATTTAGGCCCACTTATTACTCTTCCTAGGTCACTTAATGAGAAGGTAATTCCTTTTTCCTTCCTTAACATAGGCTTCATTTTCTTGAGAAAGTTAGCCAATGAAAGAAAAAGTTGGCTGGGAAACTTTTTCTTGTTTACCTTTGCCATAACAATTTAATAGTGTGTCTAAAAGCTGTCTCATGTAGAGATGCAGGTAAAATACTGTGGACAGTTTCATCTGTTTGGATGAGGAATTTATTGCCAGATACTGTACCAGGTTGGTGAGACATCTGGGTCAAGCCTTTGCCACTAATTCTGATTTTCCTGACTTCCAGTGTTGCTCAGCGAAGGCTTTCCCATATTTCTTACTGTGAGAGCAGATATCTGTTTGTGATATTTTATTTCTCTAGTCAGCTTGGTATGGGATTCTTCTGTTACTCAGCTGATCTTTTTTATAGGTAATCCACGTAAGGATTTTCAGGAGTTTTTTGTTTAACATAAAGTAGTGAGGATTCTGTGAACATCTTTGTAGCACAGCTCCCCAGGAAGTTGGCAAAACTATTAAACAGTCTTAGGCAGTTAATACTAATTCATTGTTTTAATGGTTCAATTAAAACATAGGGATAAAAGATAATGCATTATGAAAGACCTAAATAGTAATAAAAGTAGTGATATATTAAATATACTTTTAGGTTTTAAAATGATATATTGTGACTGCCATTCAATCAACAGTGCTCCTAGAAAGCTGTCAATTTGTCTCTTTTCTAAACATGTTAAAAAATTTTAAAGGCACATTGATTTCTGATAGGGATAAATTGAATGTGCAGTGACCGTGACAACTTGGGTCATACTTTTTTTTTAGGTAAACCACAACTAATTCATAAAGTGCTGTGGACCCTTTAATACCTACCCAAGTGGGCAGGCTGTCAATTTGAAAGATTCCATCTAAAACATATTCCTTCACTTGGCCCTTGAAAAACTCTACCGCAGTACCCTTCTTAGAATTTAGTTTATTTACTGAGAAAAAGGAATGGTTGAGTCAACTCAGAGGAGATAAATCTGTGGTAGGTGTTACAGGCTGATTTTTAAACCACACACCATCTCCCTCTTTTAGTTTATTTTACTTGCTAATATGTAAATTTTATTAATGAAGTCAGGAGGGCTCATTCAGAGATATTTTTGACTTTTTAATGAAGAAAAATTCCTTTTGTTAGGGATGACAAATTAGTTTTGTTACAGAATAACTGAGTTCATAGCTTTTACAGGGAGATTAAGTTTTAAAATTTAATCTTTATTAAGACATGAGAATAGTAACTTTAAAATGTTAATTTGTATTTTTTTTTTTTTACAAATTTGTTTGTATTGATTTTTGGGTAGAGAGGAAGGGAGAGGGATAGAAAGATAGAAACATTGGTGAAAGAGAAACAGTATTGATTGGCTGCCTCCTGTATGCCCCCTACTGGGGATTGAGCCACAACTCCAGCATGTGCCCCGACCAGAAATTGAACAGGTGATCTCTTGGTTCCTGGGTTGATGGTCAATCACTGAGCCACACTGACCGGGCTGTTAATTTTATTTTTAAAGGTTAATTTATAGTGTTAAATTGTAATATCCAGTGTTACCTTCCATTAGATTAACTGTTATTTCAAACAACTAGTTAGAACATCAACATAAGCTGCCTTTACTGGAGGGAATCAGCACATACAACATCCAGGTTCTATCCAAGGTCTGGACCAGGCACCAGAGTTACTAGTTTTCACATGGCTTGATTAAAAAAGAGGTGGCTCCTATGCACTGAAATTTTCTCTTTGAAAATGGGCACATTTCCCAGCATAAACATGATACTTCTATACTAATCAGGATGGAGTCTTATCCTGCAATGGGACTTACATTTTGGGCTTTTTACCACATCATTGCTGTTTTCTACGTGGTCAAAAATAGATATAGAGTAAACCAACCCCAAAAGTCAATTATAGGGTTTTATAGTGATGTACTGTGAAAAATTTGGTCGTGTTTTTCATTATACAGAATGTTCTTTCCAAAGACATAAACAGAAAAAGCACATATGTTTGATTTTAAAAATAACTCTGCTTAGCCCTTTAAAATGCTGGAGTCATTTTGGATAATTTTAAATGATCAGTATTATAATTACATGATAAACCCTATACCTAAAGGCAGGCTTGGTTTATAATTATTTGTCTAATTGCTCCCCCACATTAAAAAAAATTTTATTCCTTAATTTTTGTTATTGAATTTATTGGGGGTGATATTGGTTAATAAAATTATACAGATTTCAGGTATACAATTCTATAATGTATTGTGTGTTTACCACCCTAAGTCAAGCCTCACCATTAATTTTTTTTTTTTAAATTAGGGTTCAGCATAGATACTTTGAAAGTATTTCTAATGCACACTTAAATGATCTGGTAAACTTATCTTCTAATCTCTCCACAAGAACCAAATACTAATATGTATTATATCACTTTTGGAGCATACATGCTAATTTATAAGTAAGATATTTTAAAAGTATGGGAAATTAAAACCATTCATTATGAATGAGTACAGTGCTTAAAATATGGTTTGTGAAATCTAATTGTATTTTGCAAGTACAATTGCAAAAATAATGTAAAATAGCACTTAAAATTATTATTATTATTTTAAAATATATTTTTATTGATTTCAGAGAGTAAGGGAGAGGGAGAGAGAGGTAGAAACATCAATGATGACAGAGAATCATTGATTGGATGCCTCCTGCATGCTCCCTCCTGGAGATGGAGCCTGCAACCCGGCATGTGCCCTTGACCAGAATCGAACCCCAGGACCCTTCAGTCCACAGGCCAACTCTCTATCCACTGAGCCAAACCAGCTAGGGTGTTCTTAAAATTATTTTCAATTAAATTTTACATTTTTCAGAAAAGCTTAGCTAAGCCTCACAAAGCTTTAAAGTGAATGAAAAATTTTGTTATAATGATATTTTATTGGAAGAGGTATTTTGAAATCTTATAATTAAAAATGCTGTATTTCAATTAATGAGTATTTGCTATTTTTCAGTTTTAAACTGCAGTTAATTTATATTTTGGCTATTTGAAAATGGGCAAGTAAATGTTCCTTATTTAATGTTTTGAACCTATAGTCAAGGCTTAATTTCTCAGAGGTAGACTTTAGCCTATATCAAGTCTTATTTTCTTTGCTTTATTGAAATGGTTGCTTTCTTTGTTGCTAAGTCACTGATTGACTGACTGACTGATATTATTATTATCCATTTACTCATATTTACAAAACTAACACTAGCACTAAATGATAACTTTTTATATCTGATCATTTCTCTCATTTCTAGGATGGTATAACCAAGAAAATCAAGTTTTGTTCTCATATACACCTGTGGCACACATTTATTATGCAACTGATTAAGAGCCTGATTCTTATCTCCTTTCTTTCAGGAAGAGCTCTGATTTTGTATAGAAATCCTGAATAATATAAGCAAATTATGATGACTCTGTTTTTATCAGTAATTGGTTTAGGAAGAGTCATGTGACCCAAACTTAGTCTGTGAGATAGAGAAGTCTGAATGGCTTCTGGGAAGATTTTCTAACTGATAAAACAAATTACCTGGAAAAGGCTTGTCCTCTTCCACTGTGTGAAATGCAAGTATTCCTGCAGCATTCATTACAATGTAAGATTCTGAGCTGTGAAGTCAGGCTGCCTGTGTTAGACTCCCAGCTTTTCCCTTACCAGCTTTGTGGCCGTAGGCAGGTTATTTAATTTCTCTGTACCTCAGTTTTTCTCATAAAAATGGGGTTAATATACACAGGGAACATTAGTTACTAGAGAAAAATCATTAGTAATTAGGGAAATGCAGATCAAAACCACAATGAGATACCACTTTATACCCATTAGGATTGTTAGAATCAAGTCCCACTACTGGTGGGAATGTAAAATGGTCCAGCTGCTTTGGAAACTATGGTAGTTCTTAAAATGATTAAACAGAGTTAGTCATGTAACTGGACAGTCAATGGGTCCGTGCTGCCAGTCACTACTTGAGCCAATTAAGCAGAGACAGGGTTGAATCATACTACAGTAATGGCGAACCTATGACACACGTGTCAGAGGTGACACGCACACTCATTTTTTTGGTTGATTTTTCTTTGTTAAATGGCATTTAAATATATAAAACAAATATGAAAAATATAAGTCTTTGTTTTACTATGGTTGCAAATATCAAAAAATTTCTATATGTGACACGGCACCAGAGTTAAGTTAGGGTTTTTCAAAATGCTGACATGCCGAACTCAAAAGGTTTGCCATCACTGCACTAGTATATGAGCATTTATTCCAGTACTGCCAGCAGTATGGGAGAGCAGCAGGTCATCCATAAGAATCTTCTCTGCAACCACCCCCCCCCGCCCCCAATAAACCAGCTGCTTATATAGGGTAGGACAAAGATTAAGTGGGCAAGTAGGTTTTACAGGCACGGGGAAGTAGTTCTTGAATGAGAATGGTTCCAAGGTTGACTCCCAGGTCCTGGGGGCACACAACTCCCAGCCAGGTCAGAATGTCCTTTCTCTAACCAATACAAGACAATCTTGGTTAACAGAGCATGATTAATATTTCCCATAACCATAGCTAGTCCCCAATATTCTATTTTTGCCCTAACATTGTGGCCCAGCAGTTCCAAACCTAGGTATGAACCCCAAAGGACTGAAAGTATAAATCAACACAGAAACTAGTATACAAATGTTTATAGCAGCATTATTCTTAATAGCCAAAAGGTAGAAAAAACTTGAATGTCCGTTTATGGATGAATAGGTAAACTAAATATAATATATCAATACAATAGGATATTATTTGGCCACCAAAAGGAATGAAGTACTTGCATATGCCACAACATGGATGAACCTTGAAAACATTATGGTAAGTGAAAGAAGTCAGTCACAAATGACCACACACTATGTTATTCCACTCATATGAACATCTGGAAAAGGGACATTTATAGAGACAGAAAATAAATTAGTGGTAGCTCAGAGTTATGGGGGATGGGGAGTGATAGCTTAAGGTTACTAGGTTTCTTTTTCAGGTGATAAAATGTTCTAAATTGACTAATGATGGTTGCACATGTCTGTGACTATACTATAAACCATTGAATTGTATACTTTAAATGAGTGAATTATACAGTATGTGACTTATCTATATATATAAAACCCTAATATGCAAATAAACCGAATGGCACAATAAGTGAACAACAAACAACCAGTTGCTATGTGTGCGCTGACCACCAGAGGGCGTGTACGGAACATTGTGGGCATCAGCCACATCTGGATGGTGGAGCAGGTGAGTGGGGACACCAGACGAGGTGGGGTGCCAGTCGCTGTCATCTGGGTGAGCCTCTGGTGGTCCTGAAAATTCTTTGCTCTCACATGCCGCAGTCCCAACGGTGCTCACACCTGCTGCCGACATCGGCCCCGCTTGCACATACTGCTGGCGCCAGAGCTATCGTTCGCACCTGCTGCTGGTGCCCACCACTGGCCCCAGTAGTTGCGTGGGAGCATCAGCGGCAGGAGCAGGGCTGCCCGGTTGGGAGGGGCACAGAGGATGGACCGAGACCCATCCCTGTGCCCACCACAGCCTCATGGCCCACAGTTCCTTTCAAGGTGCACGAATTCATGCACTGGGCCCCTGTTATTTAACAAAATTGTTAAAAATAATAGTATCTACCTTATAGGTTGTAAGAATTAAGTAAGTTAATGAGTGTTAAGTTCTTAGAAAAGTCTTGGCTCAGCAAACATTTAAATAATGATAAGTATGCTAAAAATTAATTGTAGCCCCAAGAAGAGCTGATCAGGTAAATAAACAATATGTAGAAGAATCAAGGTCTAGAGTTGGAAAGGACTCAGTCTACCTTGCTTTGGGACTACCTATAGAATGAAATCAGCTGTGTGATTCAGGACTTAGTTTCTTGTAGCTGTGAAAGCATCTCACTTTTGGCATTTTATATAATAACTAGTGCCCCGGTGCACTGATTCATGCACATTGAAAAGAAATTAATTAGAAGGTGGCCGGTGGGGCGGGACTGGGCAAGATGGGCCAGACACGCCCTGGAGCCAACCTCCCACAGTCCCTCCCTGGCCTGCTGCACCTGGGGTGGCACTGCGGCTTGAAGGTCATCTGCGGAGTGAGTGGGGTCCCTTTGGCAGGTGGGGTCCCTCACCTGGCCTGTGGGGATTGGGCTGAAACCAGCTCTCTGACATCCCCCAAGGGGTTCTGGATTGCGAGAGGTTGGTTCTGGGGTGACACACCTCAGAATCAGGCTCTGGGTGTATCACCCGAGAATCACAGCTGCCAAGTCACCGCAGCTTGGCAGCTCCTGCATTGCACATCTGCCCCCTGGTGGTCATTGCATGTCATAGCTACCGGTCAGATGGTCGAATGGTCAGACAGTCACTTAGGCTTTTATATATATAGATATCTATATGTTTATTTTTATTTTATTTTTTTTAATCCTCACCCGAGGATATGCTTATTAATTTTAGAGAGAGGGGAAGGGGGGAATGGAGGGAAGAAGAGAGGGAGAAAAGAAGGAGGAAGAGAGGGAGGGGAAGAGAGAGAGAAACAATGATGTGAGAGAGAACATCGATTGGTTGCCTTCCATATGGGCCCGACTGCAGACAGAACCCACAACCTGGGTATGTGTCCTGACTGGGAATCGAACCCATAACCTTTTGGTATAGGGGACAATGCTCCAGCCAACTGAGCCACACTGGCCAGAGTGTATGTTTATTTTTAGCTTATATGTCATTGCTGGATTAAAACTTCTTTGAGGGCACGGGCTATGTTTTAAATTTCAGTGTCCTTTATTAAGCTGAACTAATAAGCAAATTGAGCAGGACAGCATAGAGACAACTGGCAAATACCCTTTTTCCTTGAATCTGTATTGTTTCATTATTTTGGTAGAAGTATTATGGGCTTCATAGCATCAGAAACATATTCAAGCAAGAGTATAAAATTCGATTTTAAAATTGTGTATAACTTAGTTTTGGACTAGAACATCAACTAGAGAATTAAATCATGCACTTCCTCTCCCTATTAACTGTAATTTTGGGCAAATTATTTATCCTTTCTCAGCATAATTCTCTGTCTATAAAATGGAATTAATGCCTATTGTTGATGAGGATTAAAGGATATGTCTGTAATATGATATGTGGTACATAGTTGAGAATCATTAAATATTTACATGTTGTCACCCAGTCTTTTTAAAATTTGAGATGAAGAGCTAAATTTGTACATGCCCCTTCTTCTATCTTCAAGTCAACTGGATTGTTTACTCATTTCCATTCTCTTCCTCCCTATATATAATCTTGTTTTGAATTTAAATGTAATTTATGAAGTAGAGTATTTGGGATAGTAGTATGAATTAGGATCTTTCCTAGATAATCTTTATTATCTTGGGGCCCTGTTCTTTTATACTTAAGAACAGTTAATATATAAAACTTTGGAGACCATATAATGTAGTGGAAGGAACAAAATTTTTTATCAGGGTAATTCATTCACTTCACTTGGCTTTTGTCAATGGTAAAATGAAGCGAGAATGGCTTCATTATATCAGTATGTGAGTTATGTGAAAGTACTTTGATTTTCTTAAAGAAAAATATCAGGTAGTGAGATATATATATATATATATATATATACACACACACACACACACATATATATATACACACATATATATATATACACACACATATATATATATAAATATATATACATATATGATATTTTTTTATTGATTTGAGAGAGAGAGGAAGGGAGACGGAGAGAGAAATACCAATCAGCTGCCTCTTACATGCCCCCTACTGGGGGTCAAGTCTGGAAGCCTGGCACATGCCCTGACCAGGAGTTGAACCAGCCACCTTTTGGTGCATAGGGTGATGCTCAACAAACTGAGCCATACTGGCCAAGGCAGTAGTGATATTTTAATGAGGCATATCCTTTTCTGTTTAAAAAGTTAATCTTTTCTATCACATCTATCTTTCCATTTTCATTTTTCTATTTTAGTTTACTCTTTATTAAGAGGAATTTTAGGACTTGAAAATTCTGTCGCTAGCTTGTTCTTATTAAAACTGACAGGCATAAATTTCTTTTAGTGAACTGTACATGGGGATTACTCACAGCGAATTTTTAACTCTGCTTTCTGCTGGCATTGAGCACTTTTCTTGGTAACTTTCCTTCAGAGTCATTTAGAATGCTCTTAAAGAAAAGCATTTCCTCATTGGTTATAGAAAAACATAACTTAGATGTTAATTATTTTTGAAAGAATTCTAAAGTCAAGCACAATGAATGGATTACATATACATACGTTTCAGACCGTTTGTGTATGAATTACATATCATTTGACAACAGATTTTTGGGTTTCGAGTCATTTTCTCTTAAAATTCTGAAGCCTTTCTACTACCATTTTCTAGCTACCATTGTTGCTGTTGACAAGTCCCATTCCATTCTGATCTATGACCCTTTATATATGACCACCTCTCCCCCCTGACCCCCCATACACTTTTGTCACTTTTAGGATCTATTATCTGTGTGTTCTGATATTTTATGATTTGGGTTTATGCTGTATACTTTGGTTTTCAGTTCTTGGAAATATTTTTGAATTATTTCTTTGATAATTCTTACTTTCTCCCTCTGTCTCTCTTCCTCTCCATGTCTTTCCCTCCCTCCCTCCCTCCCTCCCTCCCTCCCTCCCTCCTTCTCTCTTGCTTAAATTGCTGTTATTCAGCTTTTAGCTGGTTGGACCTATTGAAATGGTTCTTCAAATTTGTTACCTTTCCATCCCGTTTTTCATCCTTTATGGTTTTAGTTTCATTTCTAGTAGATTATTTTTAATTTCATCTTTTAAACTTTTCATTTAATTTTTTTATTTTTCTAGTCATAATTTTAATTTCCAAAGCTGTTTTTGTTGTTGTTATTCTCTGGGTGTTTCTTTTACTTATTTATTTATTTATTTATTTATTTTTTAGGAATCCTCCTGTGTCTTTTGTGGATATAATTTCTCATCCTCACAGAATATTTATGATTCTATGAAGCTTTCTCTTACTCCCCTTTTCTTTGCTTCATTTGGTTTTCTTTTTCTTCTCTTTGTTTTATTTTCCATCTTTTATATTATAGGCTTTTCTTATTATCTGATGATTTAAAAAAATTAAGATTGAGGCACCAAAATGTATATTAGGAAGGTTTTTATTTTATGATGATCAGATGTTATTGCCATTTTTATGGGAGCATCACAAAAATTTTAGATTGAAAATTTCTCCAAAGAGGAACCTTTTAGTCTTCTGCCCAGGGTTTTTAAACCTGGCTGTGAGTATTTTGTTAGCTGAGCAGGAGGAGGAGTCTGGGATGAGTGTGTCTGTCTTGTAATTTAGTTTGTAGACTTTTCATTAATCTTTCTCTTTTCATAAGGATGCATCTGACATTCCCCACAATCTCCCACCTGTCCCCCGCCACACTTGGTGTTCAGAAGCACAGAATTTCTCTGAAGTAGTTTCCCTAAAAATGAAATCATTCTTTGGCAAGAATGGTATATGAATAGTGGCATGACTTGAATGAGGTTGGAAAGGGATCTGGAGTTCTAATTGCTCCCTGTAGAAACTACAGCGTATTCTGGTTTTCAGTGCCACTGTGCATTCCTGCCTTCAGCTTCCAAACTTTGTATGTTCTGTCGCACTAAACTCTTTGATTTTTATTGACATCCTTAGGATAGCTTAAGACTAGACTTTGTCTCCTTTCTAGCTTCCAAAGTAGTACTAACATTCTTGTCAGCTGTTATCTCCTTTCCTTTTTCTTTTGTCCATTTCGTTTTGCTTTAGCATTTTTACCAAAGTAAAAGACTGGCATTTTTACCACTTTAGTTTTCAAGATAGACCACAGATAAATGTCATATTAAAGTAGCCATTCCATTGACTTTTTAGGGTAGAACATGTAATGTTTGCATATAGTTTTCTCTACATGATAGAGAAAAATGAAATACGGAGAAACTAAAAGCAAATTAAAAGAACAATAATAAGCAAAGATAAATATCTCTAAAGAATGAGTTAGCAAAATTGGAGAATGAGGAAATAATATTTGAATGTTAGTCCAACAAACCAGTTATTTAAATATTCCTACAACTGGGGAAGAATACTATTGTTTGATTCTCATTTCTTATTGCTGTAAGGATATTGTACGGTTTCTAAGTGGTAAATGCCTAAGAGTGGAATTGTCAGATCAAATAGTTTTATTAGAAACTGACAAATTGTTTTACAGAGTAGATGTCCTGTACTTTACATTCCTGTTAGCAATGTATTAGAATTGTAGTTCTTGTGCATCCTATGTGGCATGCTAGGTGTGTTTTTTGAATTTTACCATTCTAATGGGTGTGTAGTATCTCATTGTGATTTTATTTTGCATTTCCCTAATGATTAATAATGTTGAGCATCTTTTCAGATGCTCATTTGTCATCATAAATGTTATATTTGTTCAGATGTTTTCCCACGTTTTTTCTGGATTATTTTTTTCTTATTTTTGAGTTTTAGTAGTTAATTATATGTATGTTCTGGATACTAGTTTTTGGGCAATCTTGTGTCTGATGTGTGTGATTTGAAAATATTTTCTTTGAATCTATAGCTTGTCTTTTCATTCTTTCAATATCTTTTGCAGGGCAAAAGGTTTTAATTTTGATGAAGCTCTATTAATTTTTCCCTTCTATATATCATGTGTTTGGTATTATATTTAAGAACTCTGGCTATCTGAAAGTCACAGATTTTTCATTTGTTTTGTTCAGAGAGTTGGTTGGTTTTCTTGTTTTACCTTTAAGTCTGTTTTGAATGAATAAGTTGTGAAGTGTGGGTTAAGATTCTCTTCTTTTCTGTATGGATGTTCAATTGTTTAACACTATTTGTTTACCTGTCTGTCATTTTTCCATTGACTTGACTTTGTACCTTTGTGAATACAATTGACCATTCTTGTTTGGGATTATTTCTGGACCCCTTTTTCTCTTCCATTGATCTTTGAGTCCAGTCTTTTTTCTATAACCCTACTGCCTTGTTTACGATAGCTTTAAATAATTCTGAAAATCTTTTAAGGTGATTTTTACAACTTTGTTCTTTTACAAAATTGTTTTGGCTGTTCTAGTTTCCTTACCTTTCTGTATGAAATTTAGAATTGGTTTGTCTATGTCTATAGAAAAATCCTGCTGAGATTTTGATAGATTTGATTTAAATCTGTAATTCAATTTGGGAGAATTGCCATCTTAACTATACTGAATCTTCCAACCCATGAACGTGGTTTCTTCTTCTTTTTTTTAAAGTTCATTTTTTCGCTCCTTGGAATTTTACAGTTCTCAGTGTACCAGTTTTTCACATATTTTGTACAATTGATTCCTATGTATTTATTTTTGTATAGATATTTTAGATGGTACTGTTTTAAAGACTTTTTGTGTCCAATTGCTCAATGCTAATAGGTAGAAATCCAATTGCTATTTGTATGGTGAGATGTATCCTGTGACTTTGTTAAACTCACATTAATTTTAGGAGCTTTTTAATTGCTATCTTGTGATTTTCTTTGTAGACAATTGTCTGTAAATAGGTACAGTTTTATTATTTTTCAATTGTATGAGCTATCTTTTTGTACTCTTGCCTCCTCTTTAGTCTTATTGCATTGTCTAGAATTTCTTGTATGGTGTTGAATATGAGTGGTGAGAAGAGACATTTTGCCTGTTTCCCGTTTTATATGGAAAGCACTGAAATGTGATGTTAGCTATAGGTTTTTTTGTAGATGTGCTTTATTTCATGGAGGACTTTCCTTTTGATTTCTAGGTTGTTGAGAATTTTTATTATGAAACAGTGTTGAATTTTGTAAAACTTTTTTGGTATCAGCTGATGAAGTCCATGTGATATTTTTTTCCTTAGTTGTTAACATGGTAGATTATATTCACTGATATTTAAATGTGATTTACCCCCAGCATTATATTCCGGGGGGTAAATCACACTTGATTGAGATGTATTATTTTTTATGTGTATTGCTGGATTCAATTTGATGATATGTTGTTGAGGATTTTTCACCTATGTTCATGAGGGATATCGATTTATTAATTTCTTTTTTTTATTGTTCTTTTCTGGTGTAATGCTGACCCCATAAATGAACTGGAAACTATTTATCTTCTGTTATTTGGGAGAAATTGTGTAGATTTGGTGTTATGCTTTCCTTAAATGTTGGATAGACTTCACCAGTAAAACCATATGAGCTTGGAATTTTTTGGCAGTGTGTGAGGGATGGGATTTTAAAATACACATGTAATATATTTAATAGCACTATATTCCAGGGTTTCAGGGACCACCTATACATTCAGTGATTCATTGAGACTCATAGCACTCAACATGTAATTGTACTCACAGCTATGATTTATTACAGGTCAGTAAGGGAAAATGATTCAAGGAGAATCTGGAAGCATCCACACTCAAGCTTCAAAGTTTTCCCTATTGAGAGCAGTGGGCACAAAGAACTACTCTTCCACCAGTGAAGTACAGTAATGAATGTGCAGTGTTTCTACCCACAGAAGCCTGTTTAAGATTCAAGGTCCAGGGTTTTTATTGAGTGCTGGTCATGTAGGCACACCCTGTGTCTGCCTGATTAGCCACAACTCCCCAATTTTCAGACCCCACGAAGGAAAGCAGATATTTACCATAAATTACAGTATTGTACAAACAATCTATGCAGGCTGGTGTAGCAGGGCTCAGTGCCCCAAGCAGGCAAAACAGCCCTGCTCTATGGATATCACCCTAAAAGGAAAGTTCTGATAATGTTAGCCAAAGACCAGGTCCACAGTCAGGCCCTCCTAACCCTAGAAGCTTCAGGCTCACTACATTAATTCTTTCCTGCACAATATAGGACTATTTTAGTTATCTGTTTCTGTTGAGTTAGTTTTGGTAGTTTGTATGTTTTAAGGAAATGGTCCATTTCTTCTAATTTGTCAAAGTTGTGTTCATGGATTTATTTGTAGTATTCCCTTATCATCCAGTATCTGTGAAATCTGTTGTGATAGTTCTTGCATTTCTGCTTGCTTGAAGAACTGAGCATTATCAATTATATTGATCTTTTCAAAGTAATAGTTTTGGTTTCATTGATTTCTCTCTATTGCTTTTCTGTTTTCAATTTCATTGATTTTTATTCTTTATTATATATTTCATTTGCTGCCTTATGGTTTACTTCTCATTTCTTATGATGGGATGCTTAGATTATTGATTTAAGCCTTTATTTGCATTTAATGCCATAAATTCCCCTCTTATTGCTGTTTTAGGTGTATCAAACAAACTTTGGTTTTTTGTATTTACATTTTTATATAGTCAAAATATTTCTTAATTTCCTTAAGACATCCTATGGATTGCTTAGAATTATGTTTTATAATGTCTTATTATTTGAGATTTTTCAGATACCTTTCTTTTATCGATTTCTGCTTTAATTTATTAGAGAACATACTTTGTAAGACTTCAGTTTTATATCTCTTTTGTTTTATGACCTTGAATGTGGTCTGTATTGGTGAACTTCCATGTGCACTTGAAAAAAATCTTTATTTTGCTGTTGAGTTCAGTATTCTGTAAATGTCCTTTAGGTCAGGTTGTTAAGTGGCATTGTTCAGGTCATAGACATGTGGCTGATTATCAATTTCTTGTATTAATTACTTGAGATAAGTATGTAGAATTGTCCATCTCTGTGTAGATTTTTCTATTTCTCTTATCCGTTCAATCAGTATTTGCTTTATGTGTTTTGATGCTTTGTTGGTAGGTGCCTACACATTTGAAATTATGTTTTCGTGATGAAGTAATGTTCTTTATTCCTTGTAATTTTCTTTTGAAGTCTACTTTCTATGATATTAATTTAGTCCCTTCTTTTTATTCATGTTTTCCTGTTATATCTTTCATCTTTTAATTCATCTCTGTCACTTACTTCAGTTAAGGTGGTTTAAGCGTTTATTTTTGATGCCTTCATCTTCTTAATGGATTAGGAGGAAACTTGTCTTTTTGTATCCATAAATGAAGTAAAAAGAGATATTTTGGGATTAACCAGGAATTGAGGTTGTTACTAGATTTTTATTTTAATATGTGGTTGTAATTGGATTGCACCACTGGACCACAGTGCCCAGGAAAGTAATAAAAAGAATAAAAAACTCCTCTGGGAGCAGTTACCAGCTTGTCTGTTCTGAGCCTTGGTTACAGGCTTGGGGTAAAACCCCTTTTAGCACTCTTCATTCCTTGGATCCCTAATCCAATAAGCACTGTCAGTTCTCAGGTTCAGGACTCTTTGGATCACTGACAGTTTGATGGATAATATCTAGTTATTTTGGGGAGGGGTATGGTTTTTAGTAGTAAATAAAGGTTGCATGAAACTGATGATTTTTTCTTCTTCTCTTGGTGCTCTGTCATTTGTAATTTCTTTTACATTATCATGAAAATAATCACTCATTCTAGCTCAGAGCCTGTGTCTGCCTTTATATCTCCTCTCTTCCATCTGCACTCCCAAACATTCAGTATCCCAGGAATTATTTTTTGGGCATACACACAGAAATCACAATAATATATAGTAATAAAAATAATCCTCTCTTTTTGAAAATGGAACTTTAGATTTTCAAATGCAAATCTCAATGTTTGTACATTAATGATACAGGGAAATAATTTCCCTTGTTTTTACTTTGTCTATAATCTTAATCAAGGCTTTAAGTAAATTATGTATAATCTTTCTTTAGATTTCCTCATTTTTTCAAATGGCTGTAAATACCATTGATATGCTGATGACAAATTTATATCTTTAGTCCACACTATTTTCCTGGTTTCCAGACTGTTATATTCAGTTGCCTGCTTGACATCTTCATTTGGATGTTTAATATTTTAAAACAACATCTTTGGTTCTCTCTACCAAACATTGTTAAGCCCCCCCCCCCCCATTTTTTTTCATCTCAGTGTGGTGTTAAACTTCTTAGCATAATTCTTAATTGTTCTTTTTCTCTTATATTCCACATCCACTTTATCAGCAAATCCTCTAACCTGTGTCTTCAAGATACACTTAAATCAGGCTACTATTCTTTAACTCAAGGAGCTTTTACTTATAAATATTTCCACCTTTTTAAAGATTCAGCAGAGGATAGTGGTCCTAGACAAGGAAAACCAAACTACTTAAGGTAAAATTCTAGCTGTATAGTATTTTAGTTGTGTGATCGTTGGCATGTTTTCTAACCTCTGTGTGTCTCAGTTTCCTCACTTCAAAATATGGATGTTGTACTTATTTCATAGAGTTGCCATGAGAATTAAAGAATTAATAATATTTACAATATTCTTAGAACAGGGCTACATATTTGCATAGTTAAAAATATGCATATCTCCCTCAGTTTATTTTCTAAGGTGTAGTCATATTTTACTTAAAAAAATACTTCATTCTTTATCATCCCTATGCCCAGAAAACATTTTGTGGCTTCTATTTCACTCAGTAAAATTCAAACTACTTAAAATATCCTTTAATATTCTACATGTGCATGTCCTAGCTATCTCTCAGACCTAGTTCTTGTTTGTCTCTCCTGTGTTCATACCATTCTAGTCACATTTTTTTTTTACTGTTTCTTATAACGATTACATATCTACCTTATACCAGCTAAAACATGCCCTCCCCTTACAACTTGTTATTCTCATTCTTTTTGTTTTTCTTAACAAGTTGTCATTATATGGAATGATATTTAGTGACATGTATTTTGTCCTCTTGTTTATTTAATATATTCTCCACTAGGCTATGAGCTCCCTGAGAGGAGACTTTGTATGTCTGGATATAATCCGTAGCGTTTAGAATAGTGCTTAGCACATAGAATTTTATTAAATACTTAGTGAATGATTGAATAACTGAGAATGAAACAAAATAAAACAAATCCTCTACATTTATTCTGTAGACAGTGTAATCTTGGAAATCGGGAACTTTTACTCATTGTCTGTTTAAAATAATCATAGATAATTAGAATTTGTAGAGACTTTTGAGATCATCACATTTTATTTCTTTTAAATTAAAAAGAATGAGTAGTGACAGAATTAGGAAAGGAACAGACAACATTTGTTGTTTTCACTATAACACACCTTCTTCCTGAACCATGTGGTGATGGTGTGGTGGAGTCTGAGATCCCAATGCAGTGTTTTGGTTTCATAGGAAATAACAGCACCTTATTTTCTTATTTTAAATCTGCATTGCTTTTTATTTTTAAATCCTGGTAGGAGTTTAAGTAAATATGATTTCTTTATTCATGATAGTAAATGCTTTTCATAATTTGGAGAAATTAACCATGAACTTGATAATTTCTACTTAGTTGCAAAGTTATACTCTATTTTCTCTTCTCCTATTATATATATACTAGAGGCCCGGTGCACAAAAATTAGTGCACTCTGGGGAGGGGGGGTCCCTCAGCCCAGCCTGTGCCCTCTTACAGTCTGGGACCCCTCGGGGGATGACCACCTGCTGGCTTAGGCCTGCTCCCCGGTGGATTGGGCCTAAGCTGGCAATCAGATATCCATTTGGCAGCCTGGCAGCCCTCGGGGGATGTCCACTTGCCAACGGGGAGCCGACCTAAGCTGCAGTCAGACATCCTTAGCACTGCTGAGGAGGCAGGAGAGGCTCCCAACCCCACCGCTGTACTGGCAGCCGTCAGCCTGGCTTGTGGCTGAGCAGAGCTCCCCCATGTGAGAGCGCACTGACCACCAGAGGGCAGCTCCTGCATTGAGCGTCTGCCCCCCGGTGGTCTGTGTGTGTCATAGTGACCAGTCATTCCCAGTCTTTCTGCTATTAGGGTCAGTTTGCATATTACCCTTTTAACTATATAGGATAGAGGCCTGGTGCACAGGTGGGGGCTGGCTGGTTTGCCCTGAAGGATGTCCTGGATCAGGGTGGGGGTCCTGCTTGGGTGCCTGGCCAGCCTGGATGAGGGGCTGATGGCTGTTTGCAGCTGGTCACACCCCTTTCAGCATGGGGGTCCCCTCTGGGATACCTGGCTAGCCTGGGTGAGGGGCTGATGGCTATTTGCAGCTAGTCACACCCCCTTCAGGGTGGGGGTCCCCACTGGTGTGCCTGGCCGGTCTGGGAGAGGGGCTGAGGGCCATTTTCAGACTGGCCGGTGACTGAAGCTCCCAGCCTCTCCTTTTTTTCTTTTTTTATTCTGGGATTTATTTACCTTCTATAATTGAAACTTTGTTGCCGTCCTGCTTGCTCCAGCTCTGAGGCCACAGCCTGCTGAAAGCAGGTATCTGGGGTTTGTTTAGCTTCTATAATTGAAACTTTGTTGCTTTCAGAGCTGTTGCTTTCGGAGCTCAGAACCAGGCCGCGGCAGGCGGGGAAGCTTGGCTTCCTCCATCACTGTAGCAAGCAAGCCTCCTGCTCGCTTCAGCTGCGTGGCTGCCGGCCGCCATCTTGGTTGGTGGTTAATTTGCATATTGCCCTGATTAGCCAATGGGAAGTGTAGCGAAGGTATGGTCAATTACCCTTTTTGTCTTTTATTAGATAGGATATGCACACACACACATTCATTCATTCATTCATTCATTCATTCATTCATTCATTCATTTATTTTAGAGGCCCGGTGTACGAATTTGTGCACCAGTGTGGTCCCTCGGCCTGGCCTGTGGGATTGGGCCAAAACCGGCTCTCCGACATCCTCTGAGGGGTCCTGGATTGCAAGAGGGCGCAGGCCAGGCCGAAGGACCCTACTGGTGCATGATTAGGGCTGGGGAGGGATGCAGGAGGTTGGCCAGGCTCCATTGCATGTCTGTTCTGTCTTGCTCAGTCACTATTGGCCAGACCCCAGCTGCAAGTTAGCCTATGGGTCGGAGCATCTGCTCCTTGGTGGTCAGTGCATGTCATAGCAACTGGTCGACTGCTCGACTGTCTGCCCCCTGGTGATCAGTGCCTGTCATAGTGAGCAGTTGAGCGGCCTTAGCATATCATTAGCATATTATGCTTTGATGGGTTGAATGGACGACTGGACGACCAGACACTTAGCATATTAGGCTTTCATTATATAGGATATATATGAAAAATATTTTCATGTCAACTTATAACTTTAAAACATTGCTCATTGCTTGGCACTGAAATATTTTTAATTTTGGAGAAGGTTTTTTTGAAGTTTCTCAAACAAATTTTGTATTTTTGCTGAATGTTGCATCTTGAAGGTCTGTCTTATCCTATTTATCTTAGTTGTCATACTCCAAGTACCATGCTTCTGGATTTCCCATATAGGAAGGTTATTTGGAGCCATCGTTTGTATGTTTACCTACCTACCTTCCTATTTATTTTTATTAGTTTATTTGATCCACACTGACAAGACACTAGGAAGCAAGCTCTCAAATGCTCCCTGCAGTCATTTTATCATACAGATTGACAATTGAAGGGAAGTGTAAATTTTCTCATGACCTGTATTCTTGCCTGGATCCTATCCTTTATGTGTTCTAAATGATTAATATTTTATTTTCAGCCTTGACTTCACAATGAAATACTGTATTCTATAGCAAATGGGTTTTTAATGTGAATTACTTCATAGTTTAGGTTAATATAAAAACTAATCATTAGTTTGGAAGTTAATGATGTTTCCTACTTGTGGACAGTAATATTTCAAAAGTTCATTTGTATTGATCAAATTACCTAAATGAAAGAGGTAAAACAATAAAACTCTTAATATAGGGAAGAACCTTCATGACATTGAATTTGGCAATAATTTCTTGTATATGACACCAAAAGCACAGGGAACAAGAAAAAAGTAGGTAAATTGGAATTTATTAAAATTAAAAACTTTTGCCCTGGATAGTGTACTCAGTGGTTAGAGTGTCGGCCGGTGCACCAAAAAGTCGAGGGTTCATTTCTTGGTCAAGGGCATGTACCTGATGCAGTTCAGTCCCTGACCAGGGTCAAGTGCATGCAGGAAGCAACCAATAGATATGTCTCTCTCACATTGATGTTTCTCTCCCTCCCTCCCTCCCTCCTTCCTTCCCTCCTTCCTTCCTTCCCCCCTTTCCCTCCCCTTCTTTTCTTCCCTCTCTCTTCCTCTCTTTCCCTCTCTCCCTTCCTTCCACTCTCTAAAAATCAATTGCAAAAAAACATCCTTGGGTGACGATTAACAAAAAAAAAAATTAAAAACTTTTGATCATCCAAGGAACATTATCATGAGAGTGAAAAGGCAACACACAGAATGGAAGAAAATATTTGCAAGTCATATGTATGATAAGGAGCTAATGTCCAGATTATATCAAGAGTTTCTACACCTTTACAACAAAGAACTCAATTAAAAATGGGTAAAGAGCTTGATATAACATTTCTCCCAAGAATATATATATATATATAATATATATATGTAACATATATATGACCACCAAATTATTATGACCACCTGACGTTTGTAGACAAATTAGCTATAATTTCGCGCTGAAGTTGCTAGAGGGCCAGACCATTATAAATAGGGAAGCAGGTTGTTTACCACGACAGTAGAAGTGATTTTTTTCTGAAGATATGAGTAAACAATGCGATTTAACAGCCTTTGAACGTGGGATACATATTATTATGAGTGGCCAGATTATTGTGACCACCTGACGTTTGTAGGCAAATTAGCTTTACACTGCATCATATGGGATATGGAAGCCGAAGGCCTGTTCGAACACCTTTGCTATCTGCAGTTACCAAGATAAAACGTCTCCAATTCGCACAGGAACGCAAGGATTGGACAGTTGAGCATTGGAAAAAAGTCATGTGGTCCTATGAATCACGTTTTCAGTTGCATCATGCAGATGGCAGAGTGAGAATTTGGTGGAAACAGCATGAAAGCATGCACCCCACATGCATGAGTACAACCCTTCAAACTGGTGGGGGCAGTGTTATGGTTTGGGCATGTTTTCCTGGCATGATTTGGGCCCTTTAATTTGTATGGAACAATGTCTGAATAGCACAACATACCTAAGTGTCGTTGCTAATCAAGTTCATCCTATCATGTTGATGGCGTATCCCAATGGAGATGGCTTCTTCCAACAAGACAATGCTCCATGCCACGGTGCTCGTATTGTGCAGTAGTTTCAGGAACATGAGGGGGACTTTACCTTGCTTAGGTGGCCCCCACAATCACCAGATCTCAATCCAATTGAGCATTTGTGGGACGAAGTTAAAAGAGCCATCAGGCAGCTGGTTCCACAACCATCAAATCTCACAGACCTGGAGAGTGCTATTCATCAGGCATGGTGTCAGATTCCTCGCATCACCTTTCAACATCTTATGGAGTCAATGCCAAGAAGAATCGCTGCAGTAGTGAAGGCAAAAGGTGGCCCAATGAAGTACTGATGGGGTGGTCATAATAATCTGCCCACTCATAATAATATATATCCCACGTTCAAAGGTTGTTAAATCACGTTGTTTACCCATATCTTCAGAAAAAAACCACTTCTACTGTCATGGTGAACAACCTGCTTCCCTATTTATAATGGTCTGACCCTCTAGCAACTTCAGCATGAAATTATAGCTAATTTGCCTACAAACATCAGGTGGTCATAATAATCTGGAAACTCAGTCTGTGTGTGTGTGTGTGTGTGTGTATCCTTTAAGAATACAAAAAGATGCTCAACATCACCAATTTTCAGAGAAATACAAGTCAAAACCACAATGAGTTACCACTTCACACCCATTAAAAAGTCTACTATAAAAAATAAAAATCACACAAAATAGCAAGCCTTGGTGAGATGTGGAAAAATTGGAATGCTTGTGAATTGCGGATAGGAATGTAAAATAATGCAGTTGCTGTGGAAAACTGTGTGGTAGTTCCTCAAACATTAACAATAAACTACTGTTGGTTAGAAGTTACTCCTTTCCCCTAATAATATTTGGATTAGTATCTGCAAACTTGTTTCTCAGTAATGCTACTTGAGCCTTCCAGATTTCCGAAGAGAATTTATTTTGGATTTTGATACTTTTGGTGAAAAGAAAGACATTTATAAAGAGGATGTAGTTGGTTGTTTACCAATAGTGTAAACTTTTAAGATATAACTATTTATATCTATATGCAGGGGTCTTTAATTTTTAACTTATTAGTTTAAAATGTAGCCTCATTACAATTTTTATATTGGCTCTGAAAAATCTGTTTGAACTTAATTTTCCCCTTTAACAGCAATTAAAACATTTCATTCATAATTTTATATAAAGCCTTTGTTGATCTTTAGAATGGGTTTTCTTCTGAGGATTAATTTTAATTTCTTTCCATTCTTGCTTTCTAATCTAAGATAACTTCTGTGTCCTTTTTCTTAAATCTAAAAATAATTTCTCAGGGAGCTAATCTCACATTTGGGAGGTTAGACAGAATTTGGCAAAATGTCAGGTTTATTTGGTGGTTATGCTTTTTTTTGTGTGTTTTTTTTAAAATATATTTTATTGATTTTTCACAGAGAGGAAGGGAGAGAGATAGAGTTAGAAACATCGATGAGAGAGAAACATCGATCAGCTGCCTCTTGCACATCCCCCACCGGGGATGTGCCTGCAACCCAGGTACATGCCCTTGATCGGAATCGAACCCGGGACCTCTCAGTCTGCAGGCTGACGCTCTATCCACTGAGCCAAACTGGTTTCGGCTGGTGGTTATGTTTTATTACACATTGAACTATTGAACTATTGAATCACATTGAACTATTTCTAGGGGTTTTAAGAACATGAGACTATTCAGTTTTGTACAAATCCATTGTACCCCAGAGGAGCCTCCAATCAGCAGAGAGCTCCTTGGAAAATTTGTTACTTAAATAAAGAAAATTATAAATTGATATAAAGGTAGTAACTTGACATCCAGTTACATATTTTTATACTTTCAAAGTCTTCAAGTGTAATAATTATAAGTTGTTATGCTGCAGGAATAGTGATAATATGGGTAAATGAAGAAAATATATAGTATTTTCACCAAAGATTTAAAAAATTTCAATAGGTTAATTTAAAAATAAGTATTTGTTCATCCCAAATAGGAATTAGAAATTTGAAAAGTAAGTATTTGTTCACCCCAAATAGGAATTAGAAATTTGAAGTCTTGTTCCTGCTTCCATTCAGTAATGTTGATGTGGCTTAGCAAAGGATTAGAGAACTTTAAATATTGAACAAAATATCACTCTTTATCAGTATAGGTAACATTTAAAAAAATGTTTAGGCTTTTTATGGCTTTAAATAGGGAAGTTATTAGAACATCATAGTTGATTTAGAATTTGGTACATTTGCTGTGAATATCTTTCAAGGACTGCTCAACCATTTTTTGTTGAACAATAAGGATTTGAGATTGTGTGCATATAATTTTATTCAGTATCACAACGAAGCAGCTATTTTGAATGTAACTTATAGATTCAGTCAAACTGTTCCAAAAGATTTACTACTGGAAGGTAAACCATTTCCCTTTAGAGTAGCTGTTGGATAGTGTGGTGGCGAAGAATTTGGGTTTAGAGTCACTCTGGACTTGGTTGGAGGGTTAGCCACTTACTAGTTTGTGCGTTCTTTGAATACTTGAGGTGTTTGGGCTTCAATTTTTCTCATATCCAAAATGTGGCTGAGAATATATCAACAAAAGAGGCTGTTTGGAAAGATGCAATGGCATAACACATATAAAGTATTTAGAGTGCCATCTATGTTTGGAACATAGTGATACTCAGTACATGTCAAATATTGTTATTTTTGTTATGGTGTTTGGTATAGCAGAATTCATGGCTCATATTTATATTTCATTCCATGTATTACATGCTAAGTAGACAGTATCACCTATCAGAATGAAAAATCCAGCTCACTCAGAAACCTGTTTTTTCAACGTAAGCTGATTTATAGTTCTCCTAGGGGAAATAATAAGTTTAAAGGCTTTTGTCCTGCTGGGACACACACAGTCCCAAGAAGTTCATTAGGAAAAGTAGCTTCAGGGATATGATTATTGCAATAATAGTAAGTAAAATAATAAAAATAAGTAAAAAATCAAAATGATAAATAACAGAAACCAGTAACATTTAAAGTAACTTACTCTTTTTAAAATTCATAACTTTTATAAAACAGGAGGCCATAATTTTGATTTTACATGTGATTTTAAAAAATGTTAGTATTCATTTTAGCACATTTTAAAGTGTTTTGTTAATTTGTTCAAATAAAATGCTTTTGTGCAGGATTATTTCTTCTCTATGATGTCATAAACAATAAACCTGGTATAAATTAATCATAATGAATTTAGTGTTGGAAGATGTTTAGGAAGGGTTTGCCAGTCAAATTGAACCATTAGGGGTGTGTGTGTGTGTGTGTGTGTGTGTGTGTGTGTGTGTGGAGAGAGAGAGAGAGAGAGAGAGAGAGAGAGAGAGAGAGAGAGAGAGAGATTGATTGATTATAAAGAAATGGGCTCATGTGATTATGGAGGATGGCAAGTAAGGCTAGAAGCTGCTGTAGAATAGAATCAGGATCAGGTGATGTTTCAATTTGAAGGCTCTCAGGGGGGAAGAGCCTGTGTTCCAGTTGAAGGCCCATGGGGTGGAAGAATTCTCTATTTGCTGGAGGGACAGTCTTTTGTTCCATGTAGGGCTTCACCCACATTGTGGAGGACACTGCTTTTTTCAGTCCAATGATTTGAAAGTTAATTTCATCCAACAACACCCTCAAAAAAACCCAAAAAAACAAACCCACCCAGAATTAACTGAATATCTGGGCACCCCCTTGCATAAACTGACACTTGAGAACCAGCTGGAAGATGACTTAGTTGTAGGGGTTACTCCTTCATAGGTACTATTGCATGGCTATTCTATTACTGTGTGTTTTCAAATTCTCTATTTCAAATTGTCAAAAGTTTAGTATGTACTTTGAGTGTATAAATGAAGTTGTGCTTTAGTTTTTCCTTCCTATCTTTATTTTGAGAAAAGTGAGATATAAAAATTTGTTATTTTTATTATTTGGAATATATTTTTCATTCTCACCAACTAACCACCATCCCATTTAAAAACATAAGCTGTGTTACCTTAAAGTGCTTTATAACTTCAGTTTGTTTTTTAATTTGTCTTGGCAGACAAAATGTTAAATTAAGGTATTACTGTTGAGTTGCTCAGTGAAGTAGCCATACTCAAGTTTTTACCTTTCTTTATTTCCTGCCTTTGTTTCTCGATATTTATAGCATAAAGCTGCCAGTTGGCTCTGGGTATCCTATATCTCTGGAAATGCAACAGGTTTTGGTCTATCTTTCTTTTACCTAATGATAAGTTTTGCATCTGAAACATAAAATGGAAAATGAAACCCAAGTATAAATACTCATTTACTTGGGAAGCTTGTTACTAGTCTACAACTAGCAGCAAAAGATAATCATTGAAATTGGATGAATTTTATGTTTTTATGAGAAGTATCTTATAATTAATCATTTGTAATAGTATTTTTAAGGCTGAGATGTAGAATTGTGTTAAGTTAAACACAGTTGTGAAGGGATAAACATGCATACTTGATAGGGTTAAGAAATTCATTAAATTAATGAATATTACACATGCTGAATTTCTGAGGATAGATTTTTTTCTTAGGATATGTAATACAAATAATGTTTGTAACTATTTTAATTTTAGAAATTTTGTTATAAAGACATCTTTGTAATCTCCAATCATTGCATTGCCTTTTAAATGTAATTACAGTATGAACATATTTTTATGATGCTAGAACTTGGCTTTTGGGAATAACTACATGGACAGAGACTGTTGAACTGTCTTTAGTCCTCAGATTGCTCTACTTTTTAAAATATTTTATTGATTTTTTTTTTTAAGAGAGAAGGAGAGAGATGAGATAGAGAGAGAAACATCTATCAGTTGCCTCCTATATGCCCTGACCAGGGATCAAACCTTCAACCTGGGTATGTGCCCTGACTCGGAATTGAACTGCCACCTCTTTGTGTACTGGAAGATGCTCAAATCAACTGAGCCACCCAGCCAGGGTCGCTCTACTTTTAATATAAATTTTTTTCACTATATCCTTTTCAGTTAATTAAATAGGCTTGATGGTAGTGTAAATAGAGAGCATTTTCAGTATTCTTCATCTTATAAACTAAAAATCATTAAAAATATGAAAATTTGTTAAGCTTATTTTATCAGCACATATTGTCATTATGGAAACTGAAATTTTTTTATTTTTTCCCTGTGTTTGAGTAAACAAGGTATATTCTATAAGTCTATAACACATCTCTCTATATAAAACTTGTTTACTCAAGTTTTATATAGAGAGATGTGTTATAGACTTATAGTGTATACCCAATAGTGGCAGAAAACTATTTAAAACAATTTAGCTGCCTTAAAATAACTATTTTTCTAAAACAAATTTATGGTTTTAATACACTCAACTCAAATATATCATTATAGTTTGGATTTGCTATATCTGGTATGAAATTATAGAAATAATATGTAGGATTATTGTGAGAATAAATTAGCAAGTTACTGAGGCAAAAGAAAGGTCCTTGGGGAAAGAAAGCAAAGATACACGCCCTAGCAAAGAAGTGGGAGGAAGGCATAGGTGTGAGAGGGGGAGAGAGGTAGAGAAAAAAAGAAAAAGAAAGAACCAGAATGGTGGGTCCTTTGCCTAAAGGGATTTTATCTGTTTTTTAAGGCAGGAATTTTAGGGTAGCTCTCAGAGGAGGATCTCAATAGAATATTCATCAGCTTTCCAGGTGTGTCCTTTCAGGGTCCTGGTCATTACTGATAGGGTAAGGGGTCACCAGTCATTGTGTCTGGTCCTGATGCCAGCCATGCATGGCTTCATGTGGTTTTGCTGTTTTTCTGGGCCTGGAGCTGAAATACAATGAGGCCTAGAGGTTATCTATACTTTGACCAAAACTCTGTGCTCCACAGACTGGAGGCTTTGTTTCTAAGATTATTTGATGCTGATGGAAACCTCATTGTCCTGAGGGATTAATGATTAAGGGAATGGTCCTTCAAGGGAGAAGAAGGCAGGTGAGTCAGGATACTGGATTGGGCCAGTTTGAATCAGCCATCTATCTCAGTTTCTCCATTCCACTTGCCAAGGAATTTTCCTAGCTTCTTACTATACTGGCTCAAGCAGTTTTGTAAACAGATACTATTGACTATCCTAGCTCTCATAAATGTATTTTATTCTTTTTTCTGCATATTCACAAACATCTGCAATGGAATAACATTTAGTCTTTATTTTAAAATAGTCTATTCTTTATGATGCAAATTTAAATGCTTATGTAGTTTTAGTGTTTTAAATTAACAGAGTAAAGTAATCACTACACAAAAGTTTCTGTATTTCTTTCTTATAATGCTGATTTCCTTTCATTAGCTTTTACTATAGTTAGTTTTTTTTCAATGTGGCAATCAAAACACTTTTTTTGGCATAATTTTTACTTTTTCTTCATTTTTATATCATTTTTCCTGTTTTTTCACTCCTCTATAACTGCATGGATTTGGAATGTGTGTGGTCAGATATTTAATTTTTTTTCATAAGGTGTTGTAGAAAACCCATTTCTTCCTCCTGAGCTGTTATGTACTTGGGTGGTCACTGAATCGTTTGATACTATAAGCTGTGAGCTATGCTTGCTCATTTGTACATTATTTTATTGTTTAAAATTACTTCCTAGAGTTAATTGCTTTCAGTCTATAGACTTTTTTTTCTTCACAATCTCACTTTTGAATGTTATTATCTTGACAAGATTGTTTACATTATTGACTTGGTTGTCACCTTTGGGTGGTATATTGTGTAAATTTAAATGAGTTAGAAACTTCTAAATAAATCCTCTTTAGTGCCAACTTCAGTGTTCTTCATGGTATAGCTTAAGAATTTAAGAGATCTTTAGGTTAAAATGATAGAAAGTTTGTGCTAAAGACTATTGTTTTAATTGTGAATTTGGAGTAATGCTTATATGACTGAGCCTAAAAATCTTTCTAGTGTGACATAGGAAGATTTTTTTTTTTTTTTTTTTTGCTAAAAGGATTTTTTTAATCTTTTCTGTATTACACACATACTTGATGTGATTCAGAATTATCTTTATAATCAGAAAGATGAATCAAACTATTTTAATTTGCAACGAAAGACAAAATTTTTGTAAACCTTGTGATATGTTATGGACATCTTTCTGTGTCAGTACTTACAGTTTCCTTTGTTATTTTTATATCTGCATAGTCCTATTATTTATTCTGGTAGTTTCTGTTGGTAAACATTTATATTGTTTCCAGCTTTTAAATATTTAGCCAACACTTAATGAACATCTTTATTCTTAATAATTTGTTCAGTTTTTTATTATAGGATATCTACCTAAGTGAAAACACTGTTTTAGTAGGACTGATTATTTAATGTTATGATTAATATCACCAAATTGTTATGAGTGTACTGACTTATACTCATGGCAACATTGGCTTTGAATATTTATTTCTCCAACAGCTTCACCAGCACTAGTATTTATGTCTTTTATCATTACCAATGTAGAATGATAGCTTATTTAATTTACATTTCTCTTAGTGAACTTGAACATTTTGTCAAAGGTTTTGGACATTTGTGTTTGTTCTTCTGTGAGTTACAAACAGGTCATTCTTCTTTTGAGGCATTGACCTTTTCATATTACATTTAAATGGCTTTTTGTCCGTTACAGATATTAACCCATTTTAGAACAAATGTTTGTTGTATTCTTCATCCAGCAGTTTGCTTTAGATTTAGTTGAGCATTAGAATGCTTATATTTAGGGGTCCTATGATTGAACAATGATACCCAAACCCTCTAGAACAGCTGTGGGCAAACTACGGCCCGCGGGCCGGATCCGGCCCGTTCGGCTGTTCTATCCGGCCCGCGGAGCCGAAAGAGCGGAGGGTTCTCTTGCTCTCCCCTCCGCTCCTTCACCAGCAGCAGTGTTAACATGTATTAGTTCACACAAACACTCCATCCATGCTTTTGTTCCGGCCCTCCGGTCCAGTTTCAGAACCCATTGTGGCCCTCGAGTCAAAAAGTTTGCCCACCCCTGGGCTAGAAAGATAAGTGTGGTGAGATACAAAAGCTAAAGGAAACATGATGAAACTTAGACTAAAGCAATAAATAGATATATTTCTCTCTTCAGAGCATATACTATATGAATTGTGTGGCCAGAAGAATTATTTTCTGTTTCTGATTCTTGTTTTGTAATATTAGGGAGAATAGCACTTGTATAATCTAAGCTGTATATATATATATATATATATATATATATATATATATATATATATATATATATACAGGGTATCCGAAAAAGATGTATATACACTTTAACAGTTGATAGCTCAATTTTAAAAATGAAATGCATTTCAATAAACACTGCCTTTTCAATTATTCAAAATGTATGTATACGTTTTTGGGACACACTATATTTTAACCATTTGTACGCCATAAGTGTTTATAGATGCAAGTGGTGGACCTTTTTTAATTAAATTCAAAATATCGTGGCAGTTAACTGGTTAAACCCCACCGTTTTTTGGTGGTAAAATATATATGGCATAAAATTTACCGTCTTACTAATTTTTAAATGTTCAGTTCAGTGGTATTAAATACATTCATAATCCTATATAATAAAGAGATAATATACAAATTAACCCTCACACCCTCACAAGATGGCTGTCTACGACCAGGCCAGCAGGGAGGTTAGTGAGGGAATGGCCCTAAGACTGAACAAGCAGGCTGCGTGGGGCAACCAGGCTGGCAGGGGGCTTAGTGAGGGACGACCAAACGACTGAACAGTAGGCTGCGTGGGGTGACCAGGCTGGTGGGGAGGCCAGGAGGCGTGACCAGGCTGGCAGGGGGAGGCAGTTGAGGGCGACCAGACAGGCAGGCAGGTGAGCAATTAGCAGCCAGCAGTCCAGGATTTTGAGAGGGATGTCCAACTGCCGGTTTAGGTCCAGTCCCTGAGGATTGGGCCTAAATCGGCAGTCGGACATCCCCCGAGGGGTCCCGGATTGGAAAGGTGCAGGCTGGACTGAGGAAACCCTCCCCCTGCCCCTTCTTCCCACCCTCTCCCGCCATGCACGAATTTCATGCACCAGGCCTCTAGTGTTGTATAACTGTCACCACCATCCATCTTTATAACCTTTTTTATCTTATAAAACTGAAACTGTGTAACCATTAAAAGGTAATTTTTAGTTAACCTTTTCTCCCAGCACATGACAGTCACCATTTTATTTTCTATCTTTATGGTTTTAACTCCCCTAAGTACTTTATGTAAGTAGAATCATACTTGTCTTTTTATGATTGGCTTAGTTCACTTAGCATAATGGCCTCAAAATTTCATCTTTTTAAGGCTGAATAATATATCATTGTTTATATGTTTCACATTTTACTTATCCATCTATCCTTAGATGGATACTTGGGTTGCTTTCTCATTTTAGATATGAGGAATAATGCAGCTATGAACATGGCTGTAAAATATCTGTTTGAGACCCTGCTTTCAATCCTTTTAGTGGAATTGTTCTGTCATATGATAAATTTATTTTAGTAGAATTGCTGTGTCATGTGATAAATTTATTTTTAATTTTTTGAGGAACCGTATTCTGTTTTCATAGCATTTTATTACACATAGGCAAGTTTAGAATCTGGAAAGGGTAACTCAAGCCTCAAATGCAGGCCTGTGGAGACCTTGATTGTAGCCCAGGGAAACCAATTTCCAACTTCTAACCTCTAGGACTATAATATAACACAGTTGTGTTGCTTCAGGCCTCCCAGTTTGTGGTAATTTATTTCAATAGCAATAGGAAACTAATAAAACCATTAAACCAATATCAGCAATCACCTACGTCTGGACTTTTTATTACATGAAAACAAACCAATCAAAATCCTTATGTATTTAAGTCTTCCTTGTTGGATCTGTTATAGGCAGGTATTTATAATTCCTAGCACATAAGAGTAATTTCCACCTTTATCTCTTTTGTAGAACCATTGATATTAGGACAAGATTATCTGTTTATAGATGGTTTTATTTCACTCAGCTGTAAAATCATCATTCCCAGCCGGGCTGGGAATGTATGTGTATGTGCATGTGTATGTGCATGGTGAGGAATGAGGTGGGGTTTTTTTTAAAACTACACTTTGAATTTGTTTAACAGTCATCAGTGTATTTAGGTTTACTATATTTTTAAATTCATTTTATTATATTATGAAGCTGTCTAATTAATCTCATTTTCAAATTTATCTCAGTAAATGTATTTATAATATTTTCTCTGTGTGTGGTTATAATGACCTTTTCATTTCTAATATTGTGTATTTCTTTTCCTTGATCAATCTTGTGTAAACTATTTAAAAAGAAATAGCTTTTCCTTTTTTGTTTTTACATTGTTTTCTGCTCTTATAACTACTATTTCGTTTCTTTGCCTTTGTTTGGACTCACTCTTTACCTCTGCAACATCTGAGTTAAACAATAAACACATTGATGTTTTGTCTTCCAGTGTAGCTTCCCTCCCTGTAGCTTTAGCTGTATCCCACATGTTTTGGTATGATTCTGACACTGTTGCCTGAAGAATTAATGGGTCAGATTTCTCAGACACTAATGGGAGTGGGGTCCTTGAGTACCGCTGAAATAAGAATTTTCAGAAGTCCCCAATGAAGAATGAGATGTAGTAAAGGCTTTTTGTGTGGAGTTACCTTTCTTGGGTTCCAAAGTCCCATGCACCTTAAACCAGTCCTGAAAGGGGTGCAGGTGGGGTTTCAGCAGAGCCAAAAGCAAGGCCCGTGTCCAGAGCTTCTGTTCTATGTTGCAGTCAGGCGTAGTTTAGCACTCAGGGTAATTAAAATCCATTGTGTGGGCCATGTGGGTGCAGGAGAGTGTGTGAGAGGGCCAAAGGCCAAGAGCTAAGGAGTGTGCTCCTTTGTTCAGAAGTTCAAATATTCAGGTTTCGTGCCCTTGCAGTGTCCAGGCCTATTCTGGCCACTGACTTGCTTCCAGGTGTGACTGATGGGCAAACACCTTTCCACACTGGGACCTTATTGGGCATGGGTCCAAACTGCCTTTGTCCAGTCCTTTCCCCCCATTGATCAGCGGGGAACAGACCTGGAGTGTGTTAAATCAGCCAACCTATAAATGGCATGCCTATATTATCTAGTCTTCCCTTTATTCCTTTCCTTTTAAATGATAACCAGGTTATTACAAGGGCATCAACACCAATTTCAGTGTGTGTGTGTGTGTGTGTGTGTGTGTGTGTGTGTGTGTGTTTTGCTTGTTTGTTTTCCCCACACCACCAAGCCAGATCCCATAGGTTAGCAGGGGTGGGCAAACTTTTTGACTCGAGGGCCACAATGGGTTCTTAAACTGGTCCGGAGGGCCGGAACAAAAGCATGGATGGAGTGTTTGTGTGAACTAATATAAATTCAAAGTAAACATCATTACATAAAAGGGTACGGTCTTTTTTTTTTTTAGTTTTATTCATTTCAAACGGGCCGGATCTGGCCCGCGGGCCGTAGTTTGCCCACGGCTGGGTTAAGGGCTCAGTCCTACAAGACTGGCCCCACCCTCACCTCACTTGACAGTGGCTAGTCTAGGTTGTTACCCATGCTTCTGATGACCAGTTAGATGGTTCTAGTAATTCCCCCCCCCCTTGTATTCCATTATTAGTGTGGCTCACTGAACTCAAGGAAACATTTTACTTACAAGATTGCCTGTTTTTTTATAAAAGGATATAATTTAAGAATAGCCAAATGCACAGGGCAAGGTATGTGGGAAGCGTAGGTTTTCATGTTCACTGAATAGGCACCTCTCCCTGAATCTGCATGTGTTCACCAGCTTGGAGACGCTCTGAACCTAATCCTTTTAGAGTGTGTGTGTGCTTGTGCGTGTGCGTGTGCGTGTGCGTGTGTGTGTGTGTGTGTGCGTGTGTATGTTTTGGGGGCTTCACTACATAGGCAATGAAATCATTAGTCAGTGGGGATTGAACTCAATCTTCAGGCCCTCTTCCCTACCAGGGGTGAGGGATGGGGTGGAGGAGGATAAGCTGATGGGATGTTTTCCTAGCAACCACCTTCAGTCCTTAATTACCTAGGGACTTTCCAAAAGTCACCTCATTAGCATAACAAAAGACATTACTATTGCTGTGATCACTTAAGAAATTTTATGAGTTTTAGGAGCAATGAGCCATGAACTGGGATTAAGATCAAATATATATTTCTTATAAATCACAATATCACATTTGGTATATCAGCCTTCATTATCATCCAATTCTAAATATTTTCTAATATATTTTGATTTCTTCTTTGAGATGTTTATATGGCATTATATTTTAAATTTCCCAACATTTGAGAGTTTGTATTACATTTTTGTTTCAAAATTAATTGCATTTCAATTGGAGAAATGAGGTTTTTATATTATCCACTTACTCACAAGTGTAACCTTATCAAATTACCTAATTTCCCTCAATGTTACTTTTTCCACTAATAAAATAAGATAATTGTTGTTCTCCTTTGGATTTTAAAGTCATGTGAGGTAATAATTCTATGTATAGTTGAGTAATATATAAATAGATACGTTTTCATTTTCCATATGTATACTTACATTTCCCTTTTCACTCTTAATATTTTTCATTAATGCTTTTTGGTATTGTGATTACATGGAGTAATATATAAGAAGCAAGAATTTCATTATGATTTTTATTTTTCTGTTGTTAATTAACATCCTCTTATGTTCTGGAAAATGAAATATAATCCTTCCCTTAAAAGGCTCTGCATTAAATAAGGAAGATGTATTCAAAATGGTGATGTTAGATGACAAAAGAAGTCTACCATACTTGCTCTGTAGATAGTGAGGAGGGGTATTTTAGACAGAGGGAAATGTGTAAAGGCTTGAGAATGTGTATATGAAGGCAAGAGAGAGAATTACTAATTTTTTTGATAGAGGCTGGAATATACAGTGCAGGGAGAAATAAGACTGGTACAGTAAACAGAGACAAAATGTGGAATACCTTCATAGAATTTGGACTTCATTTGTAGGACAAAGCTTCCCAATAAATATTCCCCATCGTCCTGGTGCATGTGAAAGAGTAACAGTAGTGCCAAAATACTGATCACGTCTGCTGTTCATGAAATAAACATAAATTTTAGGAAGCATTGCTATAGGTGATAAGAAGTATTGAAGAATTATTACTTAGAGGAATGGAATGCTCAAAATCAGAGTTTCCAGAATGATTGATTTGGCAGCAGTATTTGCCTTTTGAGGCAGGAAGACCAATCATGAGACTGTACTCAGTAGTCGAAGTGAGACATGCTAAGGGGTTGTGCTAAGTTGACATCACTGGGATTGAAGAAAAGTACAAAAATTTGAAACATACTTAAGAAGTAGAATTCATGGGACATGAGAGGTTCTGAACTCAGAAGTTTAGAATGAGTTTTGGGCTTAGGAGATGGTAAAAATATTTTCAGATTTGGGGCATGATTTGGCGTCTTTTGTTTGAGGCAAGTGAAATTTGATACATTTTGGGATTTCATAAATTGATAATCCAGTAGTCAGTCAAATATGGGTCCAGATTATTTAGGGACTGAAGATAGATGTTTTAAAATTAGCAACGTAATGAATGGCAGTTGAAGCTATGCTCATAGATGGTTTTCTCAGGGAGAATGGATATTTGTTGGATTTAAACATCTTGTTCTGCACCATACCTTAAGTATGAATTCTCCTGATTCTACTTTTAATTTTGTTATTATCAATACCAGCAACTACTTTATAATCTCAATTTTATGACTTTCACTCTTTTTGATCACCACTGTTTCTTTTTATAGCACACCTCTTTGCTATTCCAACTCCAAATCCAGTGATTGGACCTTTTTTATTTTCTTGCCATTCTGGAATTGTTACCTCCCTCCTTTACTCATCTATAGTCTGAAGTTTGTTATTATAATCATCACAATAAAAATATCCTCAACTCTTTAGCTTCGTTTTCTCTCTATCCTTTCTCCCTCAATTATTTTGCGTCTCTCTCTCTTCTTCCCTTGATTAAATTCAGCTTTCTGCCTACTCTGTGCTTGCATAGGCACAAGTCAATGTGTCTGAAGAAAAATCATAATGCTTTTCTAGTTTAAATCATGGCCACTGACTGCTATTTATACTTTTTTTGTAAACTTTCATTCTTTTAGTCTGTTTACTCTTTCATTATTTTAGACAGCCATCTCATATGTTCTCCTCTCTCCTTAAACCTTCAGCACCTTCTTCCATATCCTCACTCAGTTGCTGATTTTACTCCAGTTTTCATTGAGAGGATATAACTAGTCACAGAAATTTTACTGAAGTTTCCATCACTAAATATACATACCCATCTGCATCAATTTATGCCTACTTCCCAACTGTTACTATGGATGAACTTACCTGTCCTTATATAGAAGGCCAGCCCATGTACATGTGCATTTGATTCCATTTGTCTCACCTCCTCAAGAACGTTACTCCAGAATTTCTTTGTGTTTTCTGTTTCTACTTGATCCAGCATATAGAGTTGCATAAAATTTCCCATCAAAAACAACAGTCAGCAGGAACAACCACATCTTGATTCTCCATCACTCTCCATTTACCATCCCATTACACTGCTCTCTTTTAAGCAGCATTCCTCAAAAAGAGTTGTCCGTTCTCTCTCTCCAGCTCTCATACCCTTCTGTCTTGAATCAACTTCATTCAGACTTCTGATCTTCTCCAGGTCACTAGTGACGTCTATGTATTGCTAAATCTACTGGTCATTTTTCAATGCTCATCTTCCTTGACCTATCACTGGCATGTGACACAGTTGATCACCTCCTTTTTATAAAAGACTTTATTTACTTGCCTACTAGAACCTCACTCTTCTGGTTTTTCTTTACCTCATTAGTTACATCCACTCACTCCTTAGATGCTGGCTGCTTCTCATCTCCTGGATCTCTAAAGAATAAGAGATCCCTTCCCTACCTTATTTTTCTCCAAAGACCACCTCACTGACACTGTAAATACCTAACTTATTTATTTATTCATATATTATAATTTTCACCTATTAAAGTATATTCTTTACATAAATGGATATTTTAGTCAGTTTTGTTCACTACTGTAAATGAAAGTACCATCTGAAAAAGATGAGTTCAACATGGATGTTTTTTAAGGAAGGAAAGATTGGAGTTAAGTAAGCCCAATGAAAAAGCTGCTATGGTCAGTTTCCTCAGTTGGTTAGAGCATCATCCCAACAGGCCAAGGCTGTGGGTTCAATCTCCCATCAGGGCACATAAAAGAATCAATCAATGAATGCATAAATAAGTGGAACAACAAATCAATGTCTCTCTCTCTCTCTCTCTCTCTCTCTCTCTCTCTCTCTCTCTCTCTCTCTCTCATCAATGTGGGGAAAAGCTGGTATAATAATTCTAGGAACAAAAAGGATCAGAATCTGTTATTTCATGAAAGCAGTGGAAATGGGGGAAGGGGAGATAGAAAGAAGTTAGAAGGGATGAATCAAGGAATTGAAGAATTAAGATGATTTTGTGTTTTAGCCAGGGTTAGTAGGGTGTTTTTTTATCCGTATGCTATGAGTGATAGCTGGAGGAAAGTATTTTATATGAATAGTTGGACTGCAGGTCAGGATTTGGAAATTACTGAGCATAGAGGTTTTAAAACGTGTGGTTTTTTTTTTTCTCTCTAAATGAAATGTTATGTGAAGATCCAATATGTAAAAATACATAAAAAATGAAGCTTATTCTCAAGGTCCATCCATGTTGTTGCAAATGGCAGTATTTCATCTTGATGTATGACTGAGTAGTATTCCATTGTATATATGTACCACATCTTACTTATCCAATCATCTATTGAAGGATCCTTCGGGACCTTGAGAATATTATGCTAATCAAAATAAATCAGTCAAGAACTGTATTAGCCAAGAACTGTATTATTTCATTCATATGTGGGGTATAAAACTGAAACTCATACACAGGCAACAGTATGGTGGTTATCAGACGGAAGGGGGTAGGGGTAATAAAGAGTAAAGGGGGTCAAATATATGGTGACGAAAGATGATCTGCCTTTGGGTGGTGGGCACACCATGCAGTATATAGATCACATATTATAGAGAGGTATACTTGAAGCCTATATAATCTTATTAAACAATGTCACCCCGGTAAATTTAATTAAAAATTAACAGTAAAAAATGAAGCTTATTTGTTTGGCGCAAGGGCAGAGGTGTGTGGTAGGTGGTACCAACATCTTGCTGGCTGGTTCCTTCACCTATTCTTTGAAGCACTTCTTTGAATCTGAGGGCTCAGGATAGTCAGAAATCAATGAAGCAGATCATGTGTAAGTGTTTTCCTAGATTGACTATTTGGTGACCTGAGAGTTTGTTATATCCTGTGAAATTTCTGGGTGGCAACATTTGTGTCTTCTTGGCTTAGCCATTATTTTCTTGTCTGGACTATGGAGAATGGATACAGAAAAGATATTGTCCCTCACCTATGGAATTTACAGCTCCTTATAGAAAGCCACCATTTCCAAGATAATTAAAAGTCATCAAATAATTGTAAGTATAATTCATCAGGGGCTGTGATAAATATCCATTGATCTGAGTTTGTTAGAACACAGCCTGAGGGGGTTGAGGAGAAGAATTCAAGGAAGACTTCCTTGGGAAAGTTACAATTGAGATTGCCTGGTGTTGAAGAGAGAGAGAGAGAAGACAGGTTCCTTCATGGCCAGGGCAAGGTGAACTGAAACACAGGTAAGGACCAAATCAGTGTATGTCTTGTGAAAGATTCTGGGCTTTTTTCTGAGATCATTGGTAAACCACTGAAGGCTTTTTAGTAAGGGAATAAGGAACTCATTCACATTTCAAACCTATCAACCTAGTAGAGACTAGGTTTCAAGTGAGGGTGAGGTGGAGATGGGGGCAAGGGGATACAGGGAGACCACATAGGAGACCACCGATGTAGTTCAGGTGAAAGATGGTTAGTGTTAATAATGGATGATGTTACTGGGGAACTAGAGAGGAAATTAATTCAAGATATATTTAGGAGGTAGCGTAACAGGAATTGTTGATTATTTAGCTCCAGAGTATAAAGGAGAGAAAGTGTCACTAATGACACCTGAGATTTTGATCTGAATAATTGTATAAATGTTAATGCCATTTATTAAAGTTATGGACTATACCTTTTATATTATATTTTAGTTTTTCATGTTGCCTTCACTTCTCATTTTCTATTTCTTTTGTCCCTTCATTGCCTTTGTTCATCACCATCTTCTCCATGCCTTCATGTTCTCTCTACACATTTAAAATGACCGCTTTTTTCTGTTTTTTAATTCAAATTCAAACCTTCCTCCTAATGATGGTACAAAACTTTGTCCTTGGAGACTCCCATCAATAATCTCATCCTTGATTACGTTATCTTTATTTTATAGTTTATCACTATTTGTGTGTAGTTTGTACCTTCCTGTTTTTTGTTTTTTTAAAAATTTTTTTAAAATATATTTTATTGATTTTTTACAGAGGAAGGGAGAGGGATAGAGAGTTAGAAATATCCATCAGCTGCCTCCTGCACAACTCCCACTGGGGATGTGCCCGCAACCAAGGTACATGCCCTTGACCGGAATCGAACCCGGGACCCTTCAGTCCGCAGGCTGACGCTCTATCCACTGAGCCAAACCAGCCAGGGCTGTACCTTCCTGTTTTATATTTGGTGTTGCTTTGCAGTTATTCTCTGGCTATTTTTTTATGTATGTGCATACATTTATAGATGTTCCTAATTTATGCTTTCATTTCCTTCTGTGTTATGAATGTTTGCACCTGAAAATCAGAGTAAAAAGTATGAGTACCCCCTAGGTTGTATTAATTCATTCTTCAGTACATTCAGTAGAATTTTACATTATTAAAAAAGTTACATTTATTTTGTAGAGAAATATTAAGTGCCTGTTCTAGATAAATAATCTAAATTGAATAGCAAAGATATTTCAAAATAGGGAGTTTGATGAGAGGAGTGGTGATAGTTTACAAGATCTTTAAAACTAGATGTTAAGAAAAGCCCATGAATAAAATTATTCAGGAGTTCTTTCTAAACTGGACATCTGACTACTGGAAAATGATCTGTTATGCAAAAGATCATTGGTTAAAAGCATTAGATTGTTTGCATCAACTTTGTAAATACCTTTGAATTTATTGTTAGATGCATAGTAATCCTAAATTTTTATTACTTTAGATTTTTGCTTTTTAAATATATTTCATTGAGAAGCACATAAGGAATTTACTGTTTTCCTTTCTTCTCTTTTTCCTCTATTTATTCATCCTTTTATAATTATTTTGTTTTAATATGCCCTGTATCTGAAACTTCTTTTAACTCATTTCAGAATTATCTGAAATCTTATAACTTAGTAGCCGTTCCAAGGAGTATCATCATTAATTCAAAAATTATTACATCATATTTTAATAGTGTGTGTATATTTTTAATTATTAAGTAGGTCAAAAGAAAAGTGAAATATTGAACATTTAATAGTATTCATTTTGATGTCTGAGTTTGAGAACGTTGACTATTTTGTAAGATATATTCAAAATGAAATTAAAAATGAATTCACATTAATCTTAAAATGACAAAATACAGAATTTATCCCATTTTAGGAAGTTGCAAGAAGATCAGTTAAAAACGTGAAGTTTCAGGAACTTTGAAAATAACTGATGTAAATGTTGATTAGTATACATACTGTACTATTTTTAATATGTTAACATAACTTGAAAATTTGAACTATATTTTATGAGCTTAACTAGTTGTAAGTTAAAGTAAAGCAAAATAAAACTACAGTATTTTAAAAACTAAGCATAAGGCAGTTTGGTAAAGTTTAAGAACATGAATGTTTTAGTTGGAACAGATGTGAAAGGCATATTATTTTAAAGGAAAATGAGGTCCACAGCTATCTGTTTGGAAATGTCTTTCAATTACAGTGGCGTCCATGAATAAAGTGGATATGAATAAAGATTTGGCTAAAACTTTTCTATATCCTATTCTCTATTTCCCTTTGAATAAGAAATAGCATGTGTGAAATACATTTACTATAATCCATTCCATACTGTGTAATAAAAATTCTGTGAAGAATGATTATGCATGGTCTGAAATTATCCTGATTATGTTCTTTTCACTCTCAGCTAGCTAGTATTTTAATGTTTATATAATCGTTATAGAGTGTGTTGATATATTAATTTATTTTTCAAAATGGGAATATGGAATAACTTACTCTCATTACAGATAATTACATTCTATTCATGGTGTAACTTCCTGTATTTGACCAAGCACGAAACATTACTCACTGAAAGAGAACTAAGAAACTAGCCTGAGTGAACAATAAGTCATGCAATTAGAAATTAATTCTTGCATTTTAAGTTGGGAAGCTGCCTAACAAGATTATTTGCATTTATTAATTCTTATATTAAACTCTAGAATGACATTCAGTTTTTAAAATGAGAGATAATTGAGCCAGTTTAAACGGGTAGCTTTTTGTTCACATTAAAGGTAAAATAAATGTTATATTATTATTTATTTAAATTTAAATGTTAAAATTTCAGTAAAAAATACAGCTTAATATATATTTAATTATTTTATTATATAGTTTATTGTGCTTTTTTTAAAACTTGTTTTTAATATGTGTTTTTAATGAGTTCACTTACTTTGAACTCCTCATCTTGTTTCCATAAGGAGACTCGTAGGCATGTGCTTATAACTGTTTGAATCAAATCAAGAGTATTCAAACTTTAAAATAGGTAAATATGAATTTGATTTTGTTCCTTTGAAAGTAGAAGATAAATAAGTTATAGAATGACCATTTGTTACAAGTTCAATAATTTTATATAAGGCTTAAAGTATAATAATCTTGTACATATTTCATCCAGATATTATATCAGTGAATGTAACACTTTTTTTTTTCAAATTTTACAAAGTTGTATTTTACTCTGATGTTTACAAGAGTATGGACTTTGGAACCAACTATCTACCACTTAATAACTGCGACTTCTGGCAATTTCCTTAACCCCTCTGAGCATTATTTTCATCACCTATAAAGTGAAGGGAGTTTTGAGCATTAATTAAGTTCAAAAATATAAAGTGCTTATCAACAGTACATTCCATGTAGTAAGTGATAATTAGCATATAATATATGTGAGATTATTATACTAGCTGGACTTATACAAATACGTGATTTTGATATCTTGAAAGTTTGTTGATTAAAAAATGAGTCAAAATGGTTTGTGCTTTAACTACTTTATTGGCCATTTTGATTATACATTCATTTCTCATTAATGTATTCATGTATACTTATTTTCATTTAACATTAGAAAATTTTAATGTCATTTAATACTGGTAACCATTTAGAAATAGACAATAAAATTACATGGCAATTATATGGACAATACTTCATACAGTAATACAGTTGGAGAACAAATTTATAAATGCTTATCGTATGGAGGCTCCTGGCATCTGATCAAACATGGCACTCACTACATTCACATGTTGACGTTTTATAAAATACTAGAGGCCCATTGCACGAAGATTCATGCAATAGGCCTTCTTTCCCCTGGCTGCCAGCACCAGTTTTCTTCTGGCACCCAGGACCCAGACCTTCACTCTGGCCACCGCCTTCCATCTTCACTCTGGACACAGTCTTTGCTGCGGCTGGAGACTTCAGTCTTTGCTCCTCGCTCTGGCTGGAGTCTTCAGTCTCTGGCCAGAGCTGCTCCTATAGCTCCTCCCACCCCCCATTCTCCCCCTCATAGCTTGATCGCTGCTTTGCCTGCAGACCTCGCTCACGGGCTCCTGGGTCCTGGGGGGCCACCTTGCCTGCAGCCCGGCTTTCTGATCACAATCACGGCCCGCAGGCAAGGCGGCTCCTGGGTTCCGGGGCGCCGCCTTGCCTGTGGCCTGGCTTTCCGATCACGATCATGATCACTGGCTGCAGGCAAGGTGGCTCTTGGGTCCCCGGGGGCCACCTTGCCTGCAGCCCGGCTTTCTGGCGGCTCCTGGGGCCTCACACGGGGGCCTGGATGGCGGCTCCTGGTGTCCCGCCCTGCCTACAGTATGCAAATTAGCCGCCATCTTTGTTGGTGGTTAATTTGCATATCATGCTGATCAGCCAATGGTGATAGTAGGGAAGGTATGGTTAATTACCATGTTTGTCTATTATTCGATAGGATTTGCTGATTTGAATTAAAAAAGTTAATATAGAGATGTTTGTTGCTAATTATTGTTTTATTTCCTCCTATTATTTTGCTTTTTATTTTTCCTTTGACTGTTGCATAGAGAAATGATTCTTATAGGTGTTTGGTTGATGCGGGATGTAACATGACTGAGTGCCTCCCCTTGTAGTTGTCTACAGGGATTGAAGCTAGATTATGGTATTTAAGATACAAACTGAAAAATTCTTCAGTCAAGCTGCAGACTCAAGTAAGGTTCTGGTCTTAAGAAAACAATGTTTAACTGATCTTTGAAAAATCTGGAGTTCAAAGTCATGCATTGCAAAAATGGAAAACATTGATGAAATATTAATGCTTTTTGTACTGCAAGCAAATAAAAAATATTCCTTTTAGGCTTAAAGATAGAGAAAAATACCCATAGCAAACAGAAAATGTGTTACAGGTTTAGCAGTAATTTCAAGTAATGTGAAATATTATGCTACTGTGAAAGTACTGAAGACTCATCATCCTACTATTGAATTACCTACAAATGTCAATCTTCATTATTTGGTAGGGTTTGTTGCCTGACCATAATGTAGGAAAAATAGTCTATTGAGTTATTTTGGTGTATACTTTGCTCCAAAACAAGTGATTTTTTTTTTTTTCACTGTCAGAAGCCAAGGAAATGATTTTCATTTGGTTAAGGATAAATATGCAAAAAATAATTTTTCTCATCAAATTATTTAAGGTGCTGCTGAATTGTGAAGATTCTGCTTTAATTGGTAATTCCTCAGGTGACCAGAGTAGGTCTCAGGTTACATTAATTGTACATAATTTAAGTTTGTGATGGTGTGATAAAGTAATTTAAAATTAAGCAGATATATTTTCTGGCAAGGGAAAACAGACTTACCTCTATATTAGAGGTATTCATTAACTGTATACAAAATTTAATGCAGCATAACATTTTAAAAGTATTTTTTTAAATCAATATATCTTATTATCTTGGGTTAATAAATTTTGAAACATAAAATTGTATTACTAATTTAAGGAGACTCTATCCTTGAGGATGACAACAGCCTTTATAGGCACTAATAGAAAGTGTAATGATTTCTTTCTTAAGATTTAAAAATTTTATGAAATAACACAAATATTTGTAAAGGAAGTAACAGTACAGGGAACTAAAGTGTTATAATCGGTCTGTTTGTAGCTATTCTCTTACAATTTTCTATACCCTCAATCACATGATTTAGTTTCATGTTATTCAGAGCTTAAAATAACAGATATAATTTGAAGTTAATGTGTCTACTCAAACACAATAGGTAACTGTTTCAACAACTAAGACATTAGTGTTCCTGGTGTTATAATTTCAGGTAGCATGGCTTAAGTCAGAACTCACAGACTGTGTGTATAGAATTAAAAAGTTATAGCACTTAGTCAAAAATCATTCCTGTCAACTATTAATAACTAACTTAGGATCAAGCTATTTTTAAAAAAATATTAATTATTTTTGCAGCTTAAAAATCGATGTTCTTTTAAGTATGTCAATGTTATTATAGATGGCACATTGATTCATTATATTGTGGTTATTCCCAAATTCTGAAGCTTGATTTTTTTTTTCACAAGTGAAATTTTCAGTAAACTATTGTAATATACTAGAGACTGATTCTTTTTTTCCTCCATTTTCTTATGGTTAATTTAAAAAAATTAATTTTAACTTGAACTATCATAAAGTATTAGGAGGAAACTTTCTAGTTTAAAATCGTAAGTTTTGTATGCTCCCAAAGCTGCCTAGTGTTCAGTTCTTACCTTCTTCCCATCTCAGAACTTGTGATTATGGCCAATGAGGCAGACATTTATACTTTTATTTTTTTTTCTACTCTTGCTGAGTACAAAATAACACTCAATTTTTGTAAAAGTGATCCTATTTCAAATCAGAAAACTGCCTCACTAGAATATATGTTCCTATTTTGGAAAGCTACTTTAAAGATATCTTGTTTCTAGCTTTCATATTGATTATATCATCTCTTATTTTAGGAAAATGAGATTAAGTATCGTTTTAAAGTAATAATGGGCAATTCAGAATATCTAATTTTTCAGATGAGGTCTTGGTCAGTAGACAAGATAAAAGATAAATTGAGAACTTTGAGATACTTTTAGATAATTTGTAGAAATGCAATGGTGTAGAATTATCAAGTTTTATTGAAACAACATTCATAGTAGGGAGAATATAAGTCTGAATGCTTTTCTAAGTTCACAGGCTGAATAGATGTTAAATGTAGGTGAGACAAATACATCTTTAAATTTCTTAATTTAACATGTAATTTGGGTATTTTATAGATTTTGTTTAGTAGGTTCACTTTTCAGTTTGTAAATTCAATGCAAAGCAGTTATCTGGGAAAAAGCAAATGTCTATTAAAAGACATGAGAAAGCCACTACTTACCTAAGGTATATAGGGACTTAAAAATATAAAGCATAATAATTTTATAGTCTTGACTTTTTTTTCTCTGTTCAGTAAACTAAAAAAAATAACATCCAGTTTGTTTTTCTGCAAGTACCCTAGAACTTTTATTTGTTATTCAATATACCTTAATTTTGTTACATTGCATATTTTAATATGAATTCCTTATGTTATTTTTATTAATTTATAAAACCGTATAAGGGATATATAAAATTTTCATCCAGTTCAATAAGCATCTATTTAGTGAATCTTTGAAAATGTTTATTAGTTAAGCATGCTTAGTTAAAATGTGTATAAAGAGGAACCACTGTGAAAAACAGGAGCCATTTAAAAATTCCTTGGTAGTTTTATTTTCTTTTCAGATCATTTTAGTAATTAGAAGATAGTGCTGGCTAATTGTTCATCAACTTTTGAATCATTCAATAAAAGCAAAAATAGCCTGAAATGACCATGTGCCATTTTCTCCCCCATTTATTTAATCTGTTGTTCACTCTGGTGTTAATTCAACAACTTTTTAATTGATTTCATCAAAGATTAACAATCTTTCAATATTTCTAGCAATGGTTCTTAAAATCCAGTTTAAATATGTAGCAATAGCAATTCTATCAGTGTAATGATAAATAGAGTGTTGAAGAATTATTCCTAATAACAAAACTTTTTTTATCCATTGTTAAGTTTAACAGTCAATATTATTTATTTCTACCTTTTTTGCCAGAATGTTTTCTGAGGATGGGTTCTTTTAGATAAACTGCATCAGGGAAGAGACACTAAATCCATGTTGTTCCTTTTTACATTTTTTTTATAAAACAGAACGTTTTAAAATTTTGATTTATAGCATCACAGTAAATCAATCTTCTCTATGTTTCCCTGAATAACTTTCATATTCTCATTTTTAAGCAGTAGTCTTCACAAATATTTTTATGGAACCAAATGCCTAATAATTGTAGCACACCACACAGTCTTTTAAAAAGTTATGAAAATACAATTCTTGTGTTTAATGATATCCAGAAAGCATAATATTCTGAAAAAAGAAATTCCCTTTAGTCAATTTAAAATTAAACACTCTAATGCAAAAGGATATCTAAGGTGAAAGATGTTTGTGTAATGCTAAACATAACCAAAGAAACTGTGGTTTTAGCAAAGGTACTATTGCTCTATTTTATCAAGTGCCAGAAGTTGCATAATGAAAGTCTTTCAGTTAGTGAAAATATAAGTAAAAACACATAAAAATACCACCCAGCTGGTAGAGATCTTCCTAATTTTTACCTGATTGTATTTCTGAAGAAATATGGCAGGGCTGTCATAAATTTTCAACATGAACTGCATTTTTGTTGCCAATTTCCATATCCTTTAAAAAGTGCTGAAGCGTGCATTTGCTATTTATGTTTGCAGTAGACTGAGTACACTTTTACTATTTGTGGTTTTAGAAATTGGAAACAACCAAACAGTGGTGCTATGGTCTAAAAAAATAAATTTTAAACAGCTGCGGGACAGTATTTTTAGAAGGGTAGGAGTCCTCCTTCTAAGGCAATAGAACCGTCTCCCACCCCCCTTAAAGATGGAATATGGTCACATATATAAAGTTAGGTTTTCATTGTCTTTTATCTATGAATGATTAAATGAACAAAATTAAAAGTATGCTTTTGTTAGCTATGAAAAATAGTTTTAGCATCCTTAGATTCAACTCTTTTTGCTAACCTGCAAATGTTTGTTACTGTTCTGAGCTTAATCACTTTATAGACTTGAATCCTCACAAAGACCCCTCCATGGACAGGAACTATCCTTATCTTACAAATGAGGAAACAGGCTTCAAGAGAAGGTCAGTCACTGCCCAGAATCACAAAGTTTCTCAGTGGTAGACCTGATTCAAGCGAGACTTGAGCTCCAGATCCACTGATCCCAGGGTTTTTCAACCTTGTGTTTTGTGCAGATCCCATTGAAAGGGGAAAAGAAAGTCTTATAGATCCATTTTAACTTAAAGCACTGTTATGCTAACATCACTGAAATATGTAAAAACATAAAAACCTTGGTGGCAACTTTTTATTGCATTTAAATCTAATGAAATTCTAAAATCAAAACATTTAGAAATTAAAAACAAATCCTTAATACCAATAACAGAATAATGATCTTAATTTAATCTGACAGACTTTAGCCTCCGAAAATAAGTCCTTTTCCTCAGTGTGACTGCTGTGACATAAGAGTTTGTTAATGTTTTTCTAGTGGTTTGCAATCTTTTTTCACATCAGGGCACAAGCAACAATTAGTATTCATAGGACCACAGGCTCTAAAAGCATTAGGTTGCTTCTTAGGAGACAATAGTTTAGGAGCATCCAAAATACCCTTAGCCCCAGCAGCCAGCCCACAGGCTGAGGGGATTGAAATCTATGCACCTGTACCCAGCTGGTGACTTTTTCCAAGAAACATGGGTTGGAAAGCTCTGATCATTGCTCTCTTTTTCCTTATGATAATTCAATTACCTGTGGCTTTTCTCTATTCTAGCTATGAAAGCTATGTATAGTGTATACTGGCATTATTTGGCCGTTATTTTTATAGTAAGTTAGCATTATTCCATACTAGTAGCCTGGTGCACGAAATTTGTGCACATTAAAAGGGAATTAATTGCCCTAACTGGTTTGGCTCAGTGGATAGAGCATCGGCCTGTGGACTCAAGGGTCCCAGGTTCGATTCCGGTCAAGGGCATGTATCTTGGTTGCGGGCACATCCCCAGTGGGGAGTGTGCAGGAGGCAGCTGATCGATGTTTCTCTCTCATCGATGTTTCTAACTCTCTATCGCTCTCCCTTCCTCTCTGTAAAAAATCAATAAAATATATATTTTTTTTTAAAAAGGGAATTAATTAGCAGAGACATTTTAATATTGCTATTTGCCCTTTTGCTATAATAGAAGTGTGAGAGATGAAAGGAAATTAGTAAAATGTATATGAAAATAATATATAAATTTATTAATAAACAGTAACAAAAGGATATAACAACAGAGGCATGATATAAAAAGGACAAAAACATGATATGAAAATAACAAAAACGTAATGTGAAAACAACAGTGATGCAAACAATGACTGATAAAGGGATTAAACTTATTCTAATATCTCCCTGTCCACCACATTAAGAGTGAAAACACTTTCAGAGTGCTTGACTAATTTCCCTTGTGCTGAAGTATTTAGAACTTTAACGTCACATGATGCTTTCTTTTGGCTGCAGAGATACCTTGTGCCAACAATTGGCCTTCAGATATATTCTGTCACCAACAATGGCTTCTTTTGGCTTCAGAGGTACTTTCTTGCAATAGTTGGTCTTTAAACATATTCTCTCCTCTGCTGTCAGGGGCCAGGGTGCAGGTGAATAGGATTGCTAGCTGGCAGGCCCCTGACAGCAAACTGGCCACCTGTCAATTCCATGAGGAAAGGGGCTCCCTCCTCCCTCCTGTCAGGGTCTGGGGTGCAGGAGACTGGGGTTCCTGGATGGCAGGCCACTGACAGCAAACTATCCAACAGTGGATTCTGTGAGGAATGGGGCACCCTCCTTTCTACTGTCAGAGTCCGGTTTGAAGGTCGGCCATGCCCCCTGTTGGGCCAGACCCAGAGTTCTACCACGCCATGCCTCCACCTCAGCAATCCAGGACTGATTGCTGCTGGGTGCTCCTGGTGCTCTGAGGGTGGGTTCTTCCCTCAGGCCACACGGGAAACAGCTGGGGAGGGTGCAGCCCTTGGCAAAACGACCCAGCATTCAGTGGGTCCATGCTCCGAGGGCGGGTTCCTGCCTCAAACCCCGCCCTTGCTGGAAACAGCTCCGGGAAACAGTTCAGGGGAGGGTGTAGCCGTTGCCAAGACAACCCCTGCAGGACTGACTTCCTTCCAGTTGGTCACCAGCCAGACCCCGGTCGTGATGAACACCACCCATGGTTTTATATAAGTAGACTAGAGGCCTGTTGCACGAAAAGATTCGTGCAATAGGCCTTCCCTTCCCCTGGCTGCCGGCACCGGTTTTCCTTCGGTAGCCGGAATCCAGGCCTTCGCTCTGGCCGGAGCCTCCTTCAAGCCTTCGCTGCTCTGGACAGAGCCGCCTTCAGTCTTTGCTTCGAGCCTACATATGCAAATTATCCACCATCTTTGTTGGCGGTTAATTTGCATATCTTGCTGATTAGCCTATGGGAGGCGTAGTGAAGGTATGGTCAATTACCATGTTTGTCTGTTATTATATAAGTAGATTTTCTCTTCCCTGACTCCCCATCAGCCGGTTACAATTATAGAGACTTTGGCTGCCACTTCATTCTTTTTTTTTTTAACAACAAAATTTAATCTTGTAAAATTATTACTGAAAATTTGTATAAATTTGCTAAATGAATAGCCAACCTCTTTTGGAGTTAAAAAAAATTTTTTTTTAAAATATATTTTATTGAATTTTTACAGAGAGGAAGGGAGAGAGATAGAGAGCTAGAAATATCGATGAGAGAGAAACACCGATCAGCTGCCTCCTGCACATCCCCCACTGAGGATGTGCCCGCAACCCAGGTACATGCCCTTGACCGAAATCGAACCCGGGACCTTTCAGTCCGCAGGCCTATGCTCTATCCACTGAGCCTAACCGGTTTCGACTGGAGTTAAAATTTTTAAGCAGTATGAGATTAGATGAATAGTTGGGATGAGATTGGGTTAAAATAGGGTTGGTTTATTAATTCACTGTAATAAAAAATGTATAGCAGATTCAGTTTAACTATCTATTGCAACTTAATTCTTTTTATAGCATACAACCATAGTATATTTTCTCTAGAACCAAATATATGTTCATAGTAGATTTGATGCTGATTTGGAGAACTAATGCATGAATGAACTAGTAAAGGAAGGTGACATAGTTGATATTTTAAATTTCTGATGTGGAACAGATATTTGTTCAATGTCTGTTTAAACCAAGACAGATTTTATACATATAGATAAAATATTTAAAATTTCGAAAGGTACATGTTAGCTCACAGAACTAAAGTTCATTTTCTTTAGTGGTTATCATAGTCTTTACATATGCATGAGGACTCACTTTCTCCAAAAATTCTAATAATCTTTGGAAAAATAGGACACATAGGACACATTTTCTTAAAGTTTTACATTGCTCTTATTTGCCTATATTCTAGGATACTAGAAGTAAGAGGGCTTTAAATTTTTTTGTTTTATTTTTGTCTTAAGCCTTATGTAATTTTATATTTCTGACTTACCACATGTGTTGTATGTAAAATTTCTGCATTAGACATCTAACTTAATGGGATGTCATAATCAAGATGTTCAGTTCATTGAACCTTTTATTCTCAGGGCCAATAACTCTTTTGCTTTGATTAGAAATATTAAAGCAGAAAAATATTGAATAAGTTTTGCATCCTTGTGTGTTAAAAGCTTATAAATATTCAAAATATTCTTTTCCTGAGACAAGAACACTTGTTTAAATAGTGTTAGTTTATTAATAAACTCTCTAAATGACAAATACAAAAAATTGCCTAATTATTTGCTCTTGTAAGACTCTTATTTAGAATATAGTTAAATGTGCCCTCTTGTAAAAAAATAAAATTAAAGCTAAAAAACAAATTTAAACTTATTTTTTGAAATAACTAAAGTTCATATGATTTCAGTTCTCCATTCTCATTTCAAAGCAAATGATTCTTAATTTTAGTAATATTTTTGCATTTTAATCAAGTTTTTAAAAATATACTCTATTGATTTTTACAGAGAGGAAGGGAGAGAGAGAGTTAGAAACACCAATGAGAGCGAAACATCGATCAGCTGCCTCCTGCACATCTCCTATTGAGGATGTGCCCGCAACCCAGGTACATGCCCTTGACCGGAATCGAACCTGGGACCCTTCAGTCCGCAGGCCAACGCTCTGTCCACTGAGTCAAACCGGTTTCGGCCAATTTTTTTTTTAAAATATTAATGTCTTTCATTTTGATTATTTTTTAGTTCTCGTTCTCATTCTCTCTCTCCCTCCCCCCCCCCCCCCTCTCTCTCTGTCTCTCTCTGTCTCTCCAAACTTACTATCAGAATCAGGATTATAATACCTGAATGAGAACCTTGACTTCTTTCATCACAGAACTAAGAATTTAAATTGACTAAGAGTTCAAGTGACTGCCTCTGAAACATAATCAGGCATATCCTGGGGATGGATAGCAATTTCTAAGAAATTGGAATTGAAGAGATTTGAAGAATAGGAGGAGTACTGGACTAAGGAAATTTATTTCCGTCTCATAGCTTTCCCATGAGCTAATGTTGCCTCTTGGACAACAGTCTCTCTCACATCAGTTTACTTAGTAACATAAATGAATGTGAGGTGACTGCAGTAAAATATGTTAGACATGAAGCAGGTGTAAAATTTGATGCCATCAATTAAGACACTGGGTATATTAATATTTTTTACGGTCATGACCTGAATTGTTTTAAGCCACGGACACTGGAAGTCCTGATATATTACTCTCTCCTCTTTTGCTAGAGTAGATGACGTAATTATTTTTAAATTGGTCATACTGTGGTAATTGTGGTTTAATAAAAACAAAAATTTCATAAAATTTGATTTTTGATAACTTTTTCTATCTTCAAATGCCTACCTTATTTTATTGTCTTCTTTTAAAGTTTATAAAGTTTATAGTCTTTTTTTTAAAGAGCAGTTTTAGGTTTACAGAAAAACTGAGCTGAAAGTACAGAGGTTCCCACATGCTCCTACCATCGCTGCTCTTCCTCCTGTTTCTGTTACAATTGACAAGCCAATAGTGATATATTCTGTCTATTAAGTATTCGTCTACTTAATTAAATAGGGAAGTATTTTTTCATAATGTTTCAGCACAAAGAATTGGTCTGTTTAAGGAATTTAAATAAGTAAAAACATTCATCGAAGTTTAATGTCAGGTTTGAAAGCACAGGACATGCGTTCTGTCTTGCTTAGGGACGCTTTATATTGAACCCACTGATTTCTGTGGGCCTATTAGAATTTTTCATTCATCTTAATTTGAACTTCCAATACCATTTCTTAAATGCTTGAAAAATTTTGAAGATGTATGTAGATTTCTTCACCCACCAATTTTATTTCTTAGATATTTTGGGAACTATTTCATACTATATGTCATCAATTGGAGTTGTGCAGTGCATATTAAAGCTTTAAAAGTAAATTTAAAAAAAATTTATGATGAGACAATGGTTAATGAGATTATATAGGTTTCAATTGCATAATTCTATGATGCATCATCTGTATATTGCATTGTGTGCTCACTGTCCAAAGTCAAATCTTCTATCACCATATATTTGACCCCTTTTATGCTTTACTATTCCCACTCCCTTCCCTCTGGTAACTACCATACTGAATGTCTGTATCTATGAGTTTTTAGTTGTTTGTTTTGTTAATCCTCACCTGAGGGTCTATTTTCTATTGCTTTTCAGAGAGTGGGAGGGAGGGGGAGACAGAGAAACATCAATGTGAGAAAGACACATTGACTGGTTGGCTCCCACATATGTCCCTACTGGGGGCAGGGAGCAAACCCTAACCCAGGGTACATGCCCTTGACTGGGAATCGAACCCGAGACACTTTCGTGCACAGTTTGATGTCCTGACCACTGAGACACGCTGGCTAGGGCTGTTTGTTTTTCCTATTTGTTCATATCTTGATTTCAGTCATATCCCACATATTAGTGAAATCATATGGTTGTTAACATTTTCTGACTTATTCACCTGGCATGATATTCTCAAAATCCACCCATGTTTCAAATGGCAGGATTTCATCTTTTCAAATTTTTATACTAAAGAAACCTATTTTATATGTTCAATGTAATGGTTACAGAAGTCTTTGATAGTGGAACTCACAACTTTCAGAATACCTTTGTGCAGAGCCAGAGTTAGGAAAATGATGCCCTAAAGCTGCATACAGTGGGAAATTCCCTTGGCCTAGTGCCAACGGGAAGATAAAAAGTTAAAATAATAACTTTTACTATGATTATAAAGGGATCTTTCTGTGATGACTTTTCAAAAACTGTTTCTATTCCTCTACCTATTAAAACTGGCCAATTGTATTACATATAGTTGTGACATCAAGGAACATAGGGTTACTACTAATGGCTTTCCAATCAAAATAAAATTACTTTGCTATTCCTGTGTGAAAAAAGGGGTATCAAACTTAGGGGTTTGTTTTGTCTCACAAATAAATTCTCCTGGAAGGAATATTATTTTCGTTGGTGGTGAGGACTTCCTCTTGGATTTTGTATGACTGGACCAATTCAAGTGTCTTTGGTGGTCTTTTAGTTTGGGAATTGATTTTAAAAAATCTTAATTTACCTTTTCTGATAAATAACCACTGCAGTGCTCTCATTCGAATTCCTTCTTATGGTTTCCTCTATAGATCTAGAGTAGGACTGTCACATGAGCTTTTCTGAAGCTTATTTTTCAGAAGGGAACCATGTTTCTCTGACATCTTAGACTGATGCGAACATTAACATTTTTATTCGTTGAACTGAAATATAAAAATATGTTTTTCATATTAGAGACTGATATTTCAAAGCCTTTGTTTCTGATTTAAAAATGTGAGTTTTAATGCCAACTTAGGATTTATGAGCATGGCAAGGAGAAAAAAAGTATCTTCCTTTTAGCTTTTAATTATTTCTTAAACTGTTTTTTGCTTTTGTAACTTACAGATTAAATTTCTACCTAGTGTTCTGTGCATTTTATCATATGCTTCTTTCTTTGAATATTTGAATTTGCTACATAAAATTTTTTTAGTATATACATTATGTACTTAGCTATTTTCAAGTTCTAGAATACAGTTTAGGATGGTTCGTAATGGGCTTTTAAAAATTGTTATTTCTTAAAATTAAGGAGGAAATGGAGAAAGCTATTTCAATCCAATTATTTTATAACAGAGAATGGGTATTATAATTATGTAAGAGTTTTGAGGATACAGTAATTACCTGAAGAATTTTCTTTTTTTTCTTCAGTGTTTTTAACATACAAAATTTGCTTTTGCCCAATTTAATTTTATTTGTTTGGAAAGCAAGACATATGATCTCTGACATTTTTTAAAAAAATTCCGTCCTAAGAAAGTACCAATGGTATTTGTCACTATAAAGAGAAGTTATTGTACAGTGAATAATTTACTCATATAGTGGAATAGAAAGATTGCTATGAGATGAATTCAAATTACTTGTAAGAATAAATAACATGGTTTAATAGTGGTAAGCATTGAGGTATGTAGTATATGCTACAGTGGAAAGCAGTATAAATCCAAATGTAAGTAAGTTGGTTTTTATATCCTCAAATACATCTATTTTATTTCCTCAGGTAACCCTTTGCCCTTGCTACATTTTTCTCCTAAACTTCTCTTCCTAGCCTACCCCTCCTAATATTTACATCATTTTACTCAGATCACTTCTAATATTACCCCATCTGAAATTATTACCTTGGCCACCACCATCCTATATAATAAAAGCCTAATAAGCTAAGTGTCCAGTTGTGTGGTTGGCCATTCAACCAATCAGAACGTAAATATGCTAATGATATGCTAAGGACGCTCAACCACTTGCTATGACGTGCACTGACCACTAGAGGGCAGACAGTCGACCTTTTCACCAGTCACTCTGAAGTGCACTGACCACCAGGGGGCAGATGCTCCGACTGGTAGGTTAGCTTACTGCTGGGGTCCAGCCGATTGGGACTGAGCCAGACGGGCTGGACGAGCCCTGGAGCCCTCCCGCAACCCTCCCCGGCCTTGATCATGCACCGGTGGGGTCCCTCGGCCTGGCCTGCCCCCTCTTGCAATCTAGAACCCCTCGGGGATGTTGGAAAACCGGTTTTAGCCCGATCCTGCAGGCCTAATATGCAAATCGACCGGATGGTGGAACAACCTGTCACTATGATGTGCACTGATCACCAGGGGGCAGACGCTCAACACAGGAGCTGCCACCAGCCTGCAGGCTCTGGCAGGCAGCAGCAGTGGGGACCTGGCCGGCGAGCGGGAGGTGCTAGGCCAGCCAAGGTGGTGCCAGTGGGGGCCCCCCGCACAGATTTTGTGCACTGGGATCTAAAGTAACACTCATCATCCTTTAGTCTCTTCTTTACTCAGCCTTATTTCATTGCACTTCTTCCTACCTGTCATTATAGTGTACATTTATTTGTTTTTTCCTTCTTTTGTTTTCTCTGTTAGAATGTAAGCTAAGAGTACACTGCCATTCTTTGCCTTTGCTTTATCCCTAAGGGCTTACCTAGAAGGCTGCCTACCTAATACATGAACATTTTTGAGTAATGGGATTAATGAGTTTTGGTAAATCCTGTAGCTTCTTAGGCTATAGTTTTTATATGGCTAAAATATGTGATCAAATTCCACTGTTCCCTTCCATTTCATGTATGAAATCTTTTGTTCTTTTCTGTACATAAATTTGGTAACTTATTTTTATGGCACTAAGTGATTTATTTCATTGTGATTAAATTTGCATGTCTTTTGCTCTAATATATTGTAAGCTACTCCAGTATGCAATCTTGCATATTGTGTGAATATTTTGTTTCATATGGATCCCATTATCTGGCAAGAGCAACAGATTAAATATTCTGGTTAACAAAGATTTAACATACATTGAATATCTAATATTCAAAGATTTACAGCACAGTAAAGTACATTTGATATTAACCTATAAACACACATGCAAGTTTTTCTTAAGAAAGCATTTTGAAAGTTTGCTTTCCTTCTAAATCATTTAGTATAGAAATTCAAAAATGTTTTCTGGTTGGTTATGTAATGTTTAGAGCAAGGGCTTTGATGTCAGACACACATAGGTTCAAATATTATTCCTGATTAGTTAGTTATATGATTGTGGTTAAGTAGCTTTTTTTTATTTTTATTGTTGATACTATTACAGATGTCTCCATCTCCCTTCCCCCCACTCCCTCCTTTGCCTGCCTCCACCCAGGTCCTGACCCTCTGACTATCACCATACTGTTGCTTGTGTCTATGGGTTATGCATATATGTTATTTGGAATGTGAAGGGACAAGCAGCTTTTCTTCTTTATTTTTTTATTCTTTATTGTTTAAAGTATTACAGGAGGCTCCTGTTCCCCCCCAGTGACCTCCCCCAAACCACCCCCACCCCCCAGCACATGCTCTCATCCCCCTATTGTTTGTGTCCATTGGTTGGTTATGCTCATATGCATGCATACAAGCCCTTTAGTTGATCTCTTACTTCCTCACTCCTGCCTTCCCTCATAGGTTGAACAGTCTGTCGATGCTAGCTTTTCTTTTCTTGTTATGTGCTGCCTACAAGAGAATTACTTTACCTTTTAGGACACACATACACTGTAAGTAAAGGGATGCAAAAAGATATTTCATGCAAACCGAAACTAAAATTAAGTGGGTAGTTATATAAGACAAAGTTGTACTTAAAACCAAATACTGCAACAAGAGCTAGATGTCATTATATAATGATAAAGAGATCAATTCATTGAAGGTATAATATTTGTAAATATTGATAAAGCCAATGTAGGAGCACCTAAATACAGTATACAAAGAAAATACTAGCAGATCTTTAGGGAGAAATAGGCAATAATATAATTATAGTAGGAGACTTCAATACCTCACTGTGAGCAATAGATTGTCCAGACAGAAAATCTATTAGGAAATTTAACATATGGCTTAACATATATTTACAGAACATTCCACCCAATAGTAGCAGAATACATATTCTCAAGTACACATGAAGCATTCTTTTTTTTTTTTTTAAATATACTTTATTGATTTTTTTACAGAGAGGAAGGGAGAGGGATAGAGAGCTAGAAACATCGATGAGAGAGAAACATCGATCAGCTGCCTCCTGCACACCCCCTTCTGGGGATGTCCCTGCAACTAAGGTACATGCCCTTGGCCGAAATCGAACCTGGGATCTTTCAGTCCACAGGCTGATGCTCTATCAGCTGAGCCAAACCGGTTAGGGCACATGAAGCATTCTTAAGGGTAGATCATATATTATGCCACAAAACACATCTTAATAACTTTAGGAAGATTGAAATCTTATCAAATATCTTTTCTAACCCCAATGGTATGAAAGTAGAATTCAGTTACAAGAAGAAAATTGGAAAACATGTGAAAATTAAGTAACGTTATTCTCTACAACCAATGAGTCAAAGAAGAAATAAAAATGCAAATAAGAAAATATCTTGAGACAAATGAAAATGGAAACAACAACAAAACTTATGGGATACAATAAAAGCAGTTCAAAGAGAGAAGTTTATAGCAATAAATGCCTACATTAGGAATTAAGAATGATCTCAAATAAACCTAACTTTATATCTGAAGGAAGTAGAAAAAGAACAAACTAAGCACAAAGTTAGTGGAAGGAAGGAAATAACAAAGATCAGAATAGGAATAAATGGAAGAGAGACTAAAAGACAATTAAAAAAAGTCAATGAAACTAAGAACTTTGTGTTTTGAAAATAAAATAGACCGACCTTTAGGTAGGCTAACCAAGAAAAATAGGACAGAAATATAAAGTTAAAAATGATAGTAAAGTCATTATAAGTAATAACATAAAAATGCAAAGAACTATAAGAGACTTATGATCATTTATATCCTCACAAATTGCACAATCTAGGGATGATGGATAACATTTAATTTCATAAAACTGAATCAAGAAGAAATAGAATGCATAGACAAACCAATAATAAGAGATTGAACTGGTACTCCAAAACTGTCCACCAAAGAACATTATAGTCAGATGGCTTCACTGGAGATTTCTACCAAATATTTAAAGAAGAATTATTAGTCCTTCTCAAACTATTAAAAAAAATACATGAGAAGGGAGCACTTCCAAACTCATTTTTGGAGACCAGCATTACCCGGGTTGCGGGTTTGATTCCCAGTTGGGTTGCGGGAGGGAGGCAACATGGATATTTCTCATATTGATGTTTCTCTCTCTCTTTCCCTTCCTCTCTCCAAAATCAATGAAAAAGCATATCTTTGGGTAAGGATTAAAAAAAAAAGATGTGTTATATCTAAATATATATATCTATATAGCTATATATCTATATCTATCTATCTATCTATCTATCTATCTATCTATCTATCTATCTATCATCTATCTGTCAATCATCTATCTATCTAAAAGCCTAAATGACCAGCTGACCGGCCAACTAGCCAGTAGCTATGATGCGCACTGACCACCAGGGGGCAGATGCTTAACGCAGGAGCTGCCGAGCCATGGTGACTTGGCAGCTGTGGTTCTCAGGTGATGCACCCAGAGCCTGATTCCAGGGTGCGTCACCTGAGAACTGCCCTCTCGCAATCTGGAACCCCTCAGGGGATGTCGGAGAGTCAGTTTCAGCCCGATCCCTGCAGGCCAGACTGAGGGACCCCACTGGTGCACGGGCTTTAGAGTGTGTGTGTGTGTGTGTGTGTGTGTGTGTATATATATATATATATATATATATATATATATATATATATATTTAGAAACTCCTAGAACACTTAATAGAACTTGGTCACTAAGAATATATTCTAGGAAGTACTTTAAAATGCTATGTTGTACCATTTTGAGGTGTACCTTTAAAATTATTTGTTTCATAAAAAAATTTCCATTGAACTCAGGGAATCAAGAGATTCAGGTTCTAATTTCTAATTGATTTGTAACTGTGACTGGGTAGTGATATAATCTAAGTCTCAGGTCCACATTTGGCTAGAGTAGAGATCACCATAGTTTTTTTGAACTCTAGAATTATAGGATTTTGCTATCTGAGATATCTTGATTCTAAGATTTGTATTTTAACTTCTTAAAGGTAGGATGGTTTTTAAATTGATATATATGTTTACAGCAATAGTTTTTCCTCCTAAACTTTTATTAACCAGTGGTTTCTTATAATCAATATCTCAGATTTAAGGAGTGATGGCAGTTGCCTATTGTACGGGAGTTTATTTAAAAAACAATTTTTAAATCCCATATTAAAGTTTAGTTAGAAAGTTCTACATTTTGTGTACTCTTAAGTAATTTTTGTAATGTTTATAAATTAAACACAACAAAATAAAGGACACAATGATAATAGAGAACACAATGGTAATATAAATCAGACACTTCTTTTTAAATTCCTATTATTTTAAAAATATATTTGTATTGATTTCAGAGAGGAAGGGAGAAGGGAGAGAGAGCTAGAAATATCAGTGATGAGAGAGAATCATCGATCAGCTGTCTACTGCACTCCCCACACTGGGGACTGAGCCTGCAACCCCGGTATGTGCCCTGACCAGGAATTGAACTATGACCTCCTGGTTCATAGGTCAATGCTCAATCTCTGAGCCATGCTGGCTGGGTAACATTTTTTTAAAAAAATAAACTATTAACAGAATATAAACTTGAAACATATTTTATGGAACTATATTACCTCTGAATTATGACTAAGAAAGTGAAGTGGTTGAAAAATACTGGATATAGAGTTGCTAGTAAACTTTGAATTTGATTTTGTCTTTGCCACCATCTTCTTTTATTTTGTGGGCCAAGTAGCTTAACTTTCTTTTAATTTTTTAGGCAAGAATGAAATTATCAGCTCTTTAATGCAAAGACCTAAATGTTGTGATAAAGCTTTGTGAAGATTATGTTCTTAATACATTTGAAAAATTTAAAGCAATATACCAAGTGCATGATTTTGGGCTGTTTGTAACTTACTTTTTTCTTTTAAAATGTGGGTTTTCTTTTGTTCTTAGTGAGAAAAAGAATAAAAATAATGCCCTACCTAAAATAACACTAATAATTTTTTTCATGAATATCTCTTAAGGAAGCTAGGAAAAAAAAAAAGGAAACATTATATGGTAAGTTCTTATTACAGTTTTAAAACTGATATATTAGATTTCTTTTTCTTTCTTTTTTATAATCCTTACCTTAGGATATGTTTAGAGAGAGTAAGGGAGAAAGAAAGAGAAACGTTGATCAGTTGCCTTCCATAAGCACCTGGACCAGGGATCAAACCCTCAACCTAGGTGTGTGCCCTGACCAGGAACCGAACATGCAACCTTTTGTTGTAGGGAATGACACTCTAACTAACTGAGTCATCTAGCCAGGGCTCACAGAATTATTTTCTAATTAAACAAGGAGTGTTATGACCTTTTATTGGTAGTAAGTTATATATAACATAAAATTTACCATTTTAACCATTGTTAAAGTGTATAGCTCAGTGGCCTTAATGACATTCACAATATTGTGTAATGGTCATCATTATCTATTTCCAAAAGTTTCTTTTTATTAATTGACTATTTTTCTGCGTAGTTTTAGGTTTATAGAAAAATGAATAGTAGAAAGTTTATATGTACTCTCTTCCTGTATTCCTCTTTCCTCTATTCTTAGCTTTTTGCATTAATGTGGTACATTTGTTACAATTGATGACCCACATACATTTTGTGGGTTTTGACAAATGTATAGCAACATGTGTCCACCATTCCAGTGTCATACAGATAGTTTCACTGTCCTAAAAAGCCTCTGTGCTCCACCCATTCATCCCTTCCTGCTGCTTTCCCACAACTCCTAGCAACCACTTATCTTTTTACTAAATTCACTATCATGAAATATCTATACATTTAAAAAAGTTAGTTAATCAGAATATTTGGAGAATATAATTGTTTAAATACATTAGTAAGGTGAAATATAATGCATAAACCATTTTAATAAATGTTCATTTTAAGTAGAACCTATTGCTACAAACCATTCATATGTTCTTTTAGAGCATTTTGCAAAGGTGCTATTTTGATTTATAACTCATAAGAGTTAAAGCCAATTTAAGCAGTTATAAGTATTCATTGTTATGGCAGTTGATGTTCATTTTGTTCAGTTTTCCGCCTATTCACAATTTTTATGGCCAGTGATTCTTAAAATGCCTCATGATGTTTATCTTAAGTTTGTAGCAGATAGTATAGATTAGCAAAGAATGGGTTAGATAGAATCTTTAAGGTAACATATTTAAATACCCTTATGTTATAAAAGAGGAACCAAACTCTAGACATGTAGTCAATTTCTAAGGTTAATTTCTTATTTTATTTGCTTAGAGAAAAGCAAAACTGAGTATTAGACTCTTACTTTGTTACTATAACCACTCTTCATATATTTACCTATTGAGAGTGGTTCTCAACCTTCTGGCCCTTTAAATACAGTTCCTCATGTTGTGACCCAGCCATAAAATTATTTTCTTTTCTTTTTTTTTTTTTTAAATGTATTGAATTTTTTACAGAGTGGAAGGGAAAGGATAGAGAGAAGCATCGATAAGAGAGAAACATCTATCAGCTGCCTCCTGCACACCCCCCACTGGGGATGTGCCCGCAACCAAGGTACGTGCCCTTGACAGGGATCGAACCCGGGACCCTTCAGTCTGCAGGCCGACGCTCTCTCTGCTGAGCCAAACTGGTCAGGGCCATAAAATTATTTTCGTTGCTACTTCGTAACTGTAATGTTGCTACTGTTATGAATCATAATGTAAATATCTGATATGCAGGATGGTCTTAGGCGACCCCTGTGAAAGGGTCGTTCGACCGCCAAAGGGGTCGCAACCCACAGGTTGAGAACCGCTGTACTAGAGGGTTAAAGGAATGGTTAATCTTGCCCACTATCACTCAGGAAGTTCGTGTCAGAACCCAGATTAAAAGTGGGGACTCTTCACCACTCAGGAAGGAAGGCCTGCACATGGGGAGCTCTTCTGGGCTTCTTCCCTTCCTGATATTAAAGTCCAGTTACTGAAGTGATCTAGAATGAAGGATCAGAGCCCAGTAGACCAGATTTATTCCTGAATACTAGAATTATGTGGTCAGATCCCCAGCCTAGCCACTGGCATCATAACATGGTACAAATATCCTATTTTCTAGTGATATTTTAGTTCAGTTTTGCTATTGGCATCATTAAGGTGATGGTAAAGTCTCAAGTATCTAAGTCAAAGGTTTTTGGAATATCTCCGTTGCATGCTGACAACCGTCTTCCCCATTCTAATAAGATTGTAAACGCAAATTAAAAAATACGATTTATAGCTGTTGGTTTTGAACCATTAAAAAGAACCAAACTTCTGTAAATAAGAGATGTTTGTGGTACAGACATTTAATAAAAAAAAAAAAATACCTTAGTTTGTGGAGATAGGAGCTCAGCTGTGGAATTAGCAGGCCTAATTTGATTGAAATCTGGTTCCTACAGTTTTGTGTCCACATATAAAAGGGGATAGTATCTATAAAACAGGGACTCTACAGTTTCATTGATCAAATGAGATTATATTCACAAAACTCATAGCACAGGGCCTGGCATGTACTGAGTACTGCCTTAGCTGCTTTTGTTAAAAAGGAGCCTTAACTGTTTGCAAAAATATAATGTCAGTACATGCTACTTTGGTGCTAAATTCGTGCTTAAAATAGTTAAGAAAATGTTTTATTTAAGCTTATGAAAACTTATAATAATATTTCTAGTTATAACCATAAACTTAAACACCTGTGAAGAAATGAGAATTAAGAGCAGTCCTATTTTGGTAAATAGATAATGAACAGTGTTTTTCTAAGGAAACCACAAAGAATTGCCCCATTGAATTCCTCAGCGTGTGGCGTCAGGGTGTTCAGCGTTGGTTGTTGATCTGAACCTTCTGTGGTACTTGGAAATCTATGTGCTTTATGTGCATCTTCATTTCATCCTATCTTTGGACCAAGAAGTTGTTGATTAGGAAATTTCTTTTTTCATTAGTAATTTTAGATTGTTTCTTTTATCATTGTTGAAGGATTGCCAGTACAATGTGCTGAGCTACTGATTTTTTTCTTTTTTCTTTTTTAAAAATATCTTCAGATTTTTTTTTTCTTCTTCTTCTATTTTGGAACATATTACATTCAATTGTTAATCATAAGAAAGTTGTGATGCCTAGTTTCAAGGAATTTAAAATCTTAAATGAAGAAGGTTAATACAAATATATGCAGGGTAACTTAATAAAAATAAGAAAATAAATGACCATATTCTATTGGAATCCCATTCCACTACTTTTAAAAAAGCAAGTGGAATTTTTGTAAATTCCTTTCTAGGAGAGGATGATTTCAGAGTTGTCTTCATTTTATAGCAGCAAGGTATTAGTCTTACATTAGATTATGATCTAATTTTTATCTATCTTGAAGTGATTCACTGTTCGAGTTGGGGGTACTGGTTTGAAAGGCCCTCTTTAGTTATAAGCTGTAAAAATGCCGTGTTGGTTTGGGGTTTTGATTAAAAATAGAGTGTGCTGATTTTTGTGTAGGTGTGCTTACCATTTTTGTTTACATTTACTCAATGTTGGTATTGCTTTTATTTCTAGCAAATATTTAAGTGTATTTTTGTCTTGTTTGTGTTATAAAATAGAAAAAGCAAAACTAAAGGTGTAAATTTATAAACATTTTATAACATGTTAAATACGGTATTCATTTTAGAAAATAACATCAGAGAAGTTGCCTTTTTTTCTTTGCCTCTTTCTGAACTTTTCTCTTGATAAATTAGAGCACTAAGATTAAATAAAACTTAATGCTGTTTTCATCATCTTAAAGCTGATACTTAAAATAAGTACAAAAATGAATACTTTTTAGAAATTTAAAGTTATTATAAACATGAACTGTTCTGTTGGAGATCTCAATATTTAACATTCACAATCGATCCATTCAGATGTGACAGGAGTGGATTCATTAGGCTAATGTTGAGATTTGAAGCAAATCTGGAAGAGCCTATTGTTGATAGTCTTCATTGGCCAAATACAAAGACTTTTGTAGATTTACTTTGAAATATAAATTAAAAAACACTGGGAGCTAAGTGAAATAAGCTAGTCAGAGAAAGAAAAGTACTATATGATTTCATTCATATGTGGAATCTAATGAACACTATGAACTAACAAGCAAAATAGAGACAGGGTCATAGGCTGACAGCTGTGGCATGGGGTGGGATTGAAAGGACTAGATGGGGGTGATGGAGTGTTTGAGCAATAAAAGAAAAAAAAAAGACAAAAAACTAATGGACAGGAACAACAGTGTGAGGATTGCTATGGGGAGGGGAAGAGGTGAAGAAGGGAAAATGATGATGGAAGGAGACTTGACTTGGGGTGGGGAACACAATACAGTGCACAGATGATGTGTTGTGGAGTTGTGCATATGAAACCTGTATAATTTTAACAAGTGACACCCCAATAAATTCAATTAAAAGGGAAAAAACACCCCCAAAAGCCAGCATGTATGTAATACTTGAGCCTTGTATGTGCAGGGTGTCTTTGATCCTACCGTCCATTTGCTGAAGGGGCATTATTATCTCAGAGAACTTAATTGACTTTCCCATAATTATAACACATAGTGACACCAAGATATTAGACTCTAGAGTCCATGTCCTTTTCTACATTCCCCAAGGAAATGTCTTGATGCTAAATTAATCTTAATGATTATTGGACTCATGATGTCTTCGAATTATTTTATATTATCTTCCATTGAATTTTTGGGGAAAAAATTAACAGTTTAAGCCAGCATTCTATTTTTTTTCAAATTATAAGATAAATTTTATTTAGAAAGTCACAGAGATAGAAGTGAGCTATAGAATAAATGGGCTCAGGAAACAAGTTACAGAAGCAAAAGAAGGGCCCTTGGAGCTTAGGAGAGAGATGGCTAAAGTAAAGCACCTTTTTGGGGGGAGAGGGGGGAGAAAAGGAGGGAAAGGCACTGGGGTGCTTCTGGGAGGATGAGTTGCCTAAGCCAGCATTCTTATATTCCTAGTCAGAAATGACAACTATAGAGTTACTAGGGAAATGTTAGGCCCTATGGAAATGAAAGTAATTGTATGATCTAAATTAAGTAAAAGAAATTTATATTCACATTCTGAACACAGAACCAAGTTGAGAATTCCAGGTTCAAATTATAAAGGACAATAAAGTAAAAAAAAAAGGAAAATTAACCCAAACACCAGTTTTTCTTGTGGTGATGCTGTACTAATAACACCTTTTAAAGGTACTGATGATGTATTGGTATACCTTTTAAAGTTTATGATAAATTGCACAGAAGTATTTTAGTTCCCTTACACAGAATTTTTTAAAATTTACTTAAAAAATTAATTGGAGTGACATTGGTTAATAAAATTATATAGGTTTCAGGTATTCAATTCTGTAATCCACCAACTGTATATTGTACTAGAGGCCTAGTGCATGAATTTGTGCACAGGTGGGGTCTGATTGGGCCGCGGGAGGTTGACCAGGGCCATGGGAGGTTGGTCGGCAGGGGCGTCGGCCTGTGGGAGGTTGACCAGCTGGCTGGGGGGAGGGTCCATGGGAGGTTGGCTGTGGGAGCATACTGACCAGGGGGAAGCTCCTGCAATGAGCGTCTGCCCCCTGGCGGTCAGTATGCATCACAGCCACTGGTCGACCAGTCGTTCAGTCACTTAGGATTTTATATATATAGATTGTGTGTTTACCACCCCAAGTTAAGTCTCCTTCCATTACTATTTATCCCCTCTATCCCCTCTCCTACCATCTTCCAACCCCCTTTCCTTCCGGTAATCAACATAATGTTGTCTGTGTCTATGAGTTTGTTTGTGTTCTTAATATTCCTTCACCTTTTTTACCCAGTCAGGCACCTCCCTCCCCCACCAACAGGTGTCAGTCAGTTCTCTATGTATTAGTCTGTTTCTATTTTGTTTGTTTATATTGTTCATTATATTTCACACATCAGTGAAATCATATAGTACTTGTCTCTGCTTGGCTAATTTCACTTATCATTATACTCTACACGTCCTTCCATGCTGTCACAAAAGGTAACATTTTCTTCTTTTTATGGCTGAGTAGTATTCCATTGTGTAAATGTACCACAGCTTTTTTATCCATTCATCTACTGATGGGCACTTGGGCTTTTTCCAAATTCCCTGAACTCATTTCACTAACAGATTTTTGGACATAGCCAGCAGTCAGTGAACATAAACATTTCATTTGGCTGAGGTGGCAGAAAGGTTTTTCTGTAGGAAACAGAAGGGAAATTCTCTACATATGGAGAATGAGGAACATTTCATATGATATGATTTTGTCTAAATCAGAAAAAGTTTAAGGAAACACAAAGTACTCCCTGTAGTCCTCCTGGCCATTAACTCAACAAGGCTCACATGTGTACCCATGTAGTGCTGCTTCTACAGCATTGTTCAAAAATGACTTTTTTTTTTTTTTGCCTTCCAACAGTCACAGGAACAATTACATATCCATAGCTAATAGAAGTATTGCCAGTATACCCTTCAAAAAGGTAAATTTCCTACATAGAGGTCTACCAAGAGGTGTTTTCCGAATCAAAGTGAGACAACTGTTAACTTCCTGTGCTGAAAGATAGGTGTAGGGCGTATTAAAGCAAGCTGCAGGGGTTTGGTTCTTGTTAACCACTCCTGCCTCCTGGGGTTGTGCCCCATGGGTATATTTTGAGCTGCTAGACCCAAAGTAAATAATTTTATTTATCATCTTCTTTATATACTGGCTTGAAGCGTAAAATTGGAAGTTAAAAATAAATTACATTGCAAGCAGTTTATCCTTCTTAACTGATAATTGTTATTTTCCATATACTTTGCAGTTCTTGAAATACTAGACTGAGTCTTATTTACTGTAAAAGTAGTAAAGAGATTCTAATTAAATTTTTGTTCTGGCTAGAAATTATTAAAACTAAATTTCACAGAATGAGTCCTTAGAAAGAACCCTAGGTCACTGAGATGACTGATCAAGGAGCAATAGCATTATAATCTGATGAACTTTTCAACGAATTTCTCCTGGCCATTTGATTGGATAGTTTTGAGGCAGCATCTAGGCATGTTTTCATAAGTTCCTGGGCAGTGATTCTGATCTACATCCAGAGTGAAGAACTATGGAAGCCCATCATCTTACTGTGTCTAGTGAGGCCCAAAGACGTGAACTGGTTTGCCCAGAGACTGCTGAAGGCAGATCCCAGGACAGATTCCGGTCTCCAGCCTGCAGTTCCACGGCTTTTTCCACTTTATCGAAGTTTCTTCCTAACTTGCATGTTTACACTAATACTGGAAAGCCCTCTTTTCTGACCTGTTTCAAAATTGTGAGATTGTGGTTATGTGAAATGCTTACAGATTCTAGCTGCAATATTTTGTAAGTAACTTTAAAATGGGAACTGAACATAGTAATTTTTTTTAACCCCCAAGCAATGTTTACTCTTATTATAAGCACTCAATAAGTATTTATTTAATGAGTAATTTTATTTTTGAATAATGTAGATCTAGTGCCACACACACTTGCTTCATGAGCAATGTTCAATATTTATTGAGTAATGTTAATCTTTAGGGAAGTCTTTATAATTTTAGGTAGGACTTCCATTTTCACATAATTTCTGTATAATTTTTATAATTTAGAATGCTTTTTATTTTTTCAGAATAAATTTTTTAGTGTTACAAAGCACAGTAGCTTCTGAAAATAAGATTGTGTTTGAGTAGTGAAAAGAATAATGGACTTAATGTAAGACCAAATTACATCACTACCTTGGGCTTATTTTCCTCCATCTGTAAATAACCGATTTGGGCTAGATTTCAACTCTAAAATTATGAATATACCCAATTGGCTGTGTTTCTCTGGAGGTCATTGAGTAATACAATCTTTTTGTCTTTATTTCTTATGAAATATGTAATGTAAATGTTGGTAACGCTAAGAGGTATGAAGAAATAATCAGGAGCTAGGTGACTAGAGAGTGATAGGAAGTGCCATTTCAGATAGAGAGTAGTCTGGGAAGGCCTTTCTGAATAGATGACATTGGGACAGGGTTCTGAAGAAACTGAGGGAATGAGTCATATGGATATCTTAGGGGCAGAGGGAAATGCAAGTTTATAACAGCTTTATTCATAATAAGTCAAAATTGGAAGCAATCCAAATGTCCATCACCTGGTAAATGAATAAATAACTTATGGTACATGTATTTAATAGAATACTTGCCAGCAATAAATAGCAACAAATTACTGATATACAAAACAGCATAGGTATATCTGAAAAGCTTTATGCTACACGAAAAAAAAAAATCCAGCTGTCAAAGAATACACTTTATGATTCCATTATTTTGACATTCTAGAAAAAGAACAGAACAGCTCAGTCGAGAAGGGGATGGGGGGCGGGGCGGTGAGAGTATTTTCTATACAGGGCACATAGAAACTTGGGAGTGATGGAAATGTTCTCTATCTGAATTGTGATGGTATTTACACAATCTGTTACTCATTTGTCAAAATTCAAACTATACATTCATATTTACCTTATGTATATTATACTTTTTTAAATATTTAATAGGCTTTTAAAAACCCTTTGTAAAAATGTAATATGAAGTAAACTTGGTATCCATTGAAGATATACCTTAGTTTCTATCTTGTGACTTTCACTTCTCTTTGGCATTTCATATCTGTTACTTATTCATTTGTCAAAATTTAAACTATACATTCAGAAAGGGCAAAACTTACTGTATAGAAATTATACCTCGCCCTAACTGGTTTGGCTCAGTGGATAGAGCGTCGGCCTGCGGACTCAAGGGTCCCAGGTTTGATTCCGGTCAAGGACATGTACCTTGGTTGCGGGCACATCCCCAGTAGGGGGTGTGCAGGAGGCAGCTGATCGATGTTTCTAACACTCTATCCTCTCCCTTCCTCTCTGTAAAATAATCAATAAAATATATTAAAAAAGAAATTATACCTTATTAAATATTAAATAGGCTTTTAAAAATCCTTTATTTAAAGTAATATGAAGTAAACCTGATACCCATTGAAGATAGGCCTTTGATTCTGTCTTGTCACTTTCTATTGTCGTTGGTGACAGAAGTACCTCTGTTCCTATTTGGGAAGCATGGGGCTAAGAAAATTCTCATAGATAGTTAATTATGATAATTATGATAGTTAATTCATGAACAATTCCAGCTGTAAAGAAAGGTTTCCTAACATAAATTGTGTTAGTCCTGAAAGCAATAGTTCCTTGAGAAACACAGGTAAACAATGCTCTAATTACAAACTAAAACCAAAATATATCATTTACTACGATCAGGATACAGTTTCATGTGATGTGAGAAGTGAACTTGAAATTTGTCAATGTCAGAAACTAAACCTGAGCAAGCTATTGCCGTATTTCATCAAAAGTTCAGTAACTATTTTCTTTCCATCTTTTCATCATCATCTAAATTTTCTTTATTCCAACTGGCAAGGGAAAATCACCAGTCTCTTCCTTGCCCAAATCCCTAAAGTGATAAATGAAAGTCTAACAAAAAGATACAGTTGCTCAAGACTTAAAAATAATAAAGAAACAACAACAGCAACAAAAACCCAACTAAGTTAGCACATGAGCAAAGACAGAAAAGATCGAAAAAATATCCATCTCCCTTTATTAATAGGCTGCATTACCAAAAATTACTCTTTAAAAATTTGTTAACATGACTGTGTTGCTATCTTCCAAATAACATTAAGGATTCTAACAGGAAAGACAGATGCTTAGTTATCACTTAATAAGCTCATTGAGAGCAGTGTATCCAGATGTCGGGATACTTGAAATATACACTTTGTTGCCATCACTTCTTTTCTTCTTCTTCTTGCCATAGCATTAAGTTGGAAAGAAGGTAATGACTTTGGCTAGGCTTTATAGTGTCTGCAACGCCTATCCATACAAAACATTTAACCCAGTTGGAGAATCCTGCTTAAGAGCTGTCTTAAACTATATGGTTGTATTAGGATATGTAGATATCCTAATACACTGGCCTTTTCAACTTAAGGCTGCTTTTTAACCATTTGTTTCCCCTACTGGGTTAATAACCTAGAAGTGGAACTATTTCCTCAGTTTAATTATTTTAAAAAACCGTTTACTTGTATAAAAGCAAACAAACAAACACCCCCAAACCTGTTACCCTGGCCAGTGTGGCTCAGTTGGTTGAGCCTCATCCTGTCTCCAGAAGGTCATCATTTTCCTGGTCAGGGCACATATGCTGGTTGTGGGTTACAGGAGGCAACCTATGTGTCTCTCCCACATTGATGTTTCTCGCTCTCTCCCTCCCTCTCCCTTTCTGTCTCTAAAAATTAAAAAAACCAAGGGAGTGAGGCATATGGATAATTTTCTGTCTGTCTTTCAATTAAAAAAAAAACATTCAAAAAACACACACACCAAAAAAACTGTCAAAGTATTTTTTAAAGTGGTTGTACAACTCACTTACCTAGCAGCAGTGCATGAGAATTCTAGTTACTTCACATCTTTCCCAGTGCTTGGTATTGTTTCTTTTAAATGCTAGACATTAGTAACTGTGTAATCCTATATAATACAAGCCTAATATGCAAATTGACTGAATGGCATAAAGACCGGTGGGTGGGGGCTGGGCCAGTGAGCAGGCAGCACCAGGCCCCCAAGGTGGGTGTCAGTGGACAGAGGGAGGGGATGGCGATCAGCATCAGGGGGTGAAGGGGGTGGAGGCAGCTACCAGTGGGGGCGGAGGGGTAATGAGGTGTGGGGCCGGCTGCTTGCTGGCAGGGGCCATCCCCCCCAAATGACCTGTTGGTCTCCTCCTGCAGAGGGAGGCCAGACTGCGGCTTAGGCCCGCTCCCTGCTCCTCTGACATTGGGGGATCTTTTGTGGAAAGTTTGAGAAATACTAAATCTTAGGCCAAGCAAAAAACAAAGACCAAAACATACACCTTAAAACAATGGTGTATCTTCAATGAAATAGACACCTGTAGGTTGGCTACTCATTACCAAACCCCTTTCTTGTCTACCTTTATAGAGAGAATCCTGGAAAAGGCAAATCCAGTTGACTCTTGTTATTGACAGTAGTTGGGTTCTCTAAAGTTGCCAGAAACACTGTACCATTGTTGTAGGGCAAATATGTAAACACACACACACACACACACACACACACACACACACACACACTGATACCTCACAGGGACATAATCTTAAATCCTAAAAACATCTTAGTATTTTTTTTTTTTTTTTTTTAACAGAAGAGAAAACAAGGTTTAAAATGTGAACTCACTTTCCTGGAACCACCCACTAACAGGTCCCAGAGTTGAGACTCAAACACCATCCAACCGGCCCTCGAGCAGGATCTTTTTGCACTGTAGTGTTCTGTCCTCTGGAGTGTCCATCCTCTGGTCACCTCTGTATGAGAGCTGAAACTCGAAGGCAGATTCTCACCTTGTTAGACTTCAGCTGGGAAAATGTCCGTTGGGTAACTCAAATTTTTTGCCACTCTGCACATGTCCATGAGTGATCATGAAAACACATTGCTTTGGGGATTACCAATAAATTTTAGTGAGTAGATGAATTTATAAATACAGAATTTGTGAATAATGGGGTTCAACTGCATTTGCTTTTCCAATCTCCCTAATAGAGGTCGGAAGGTAACTGAGTTCTAGTTAATGAGAAGTAGGTAAAACTGTTATGGATTATAACTTTTCCATAAAAGGTGAAATGACAAGTGCTGCATCACCTTTCCTTTCTCATTTGAATGTTGATATGAGTTCGGAAGCGTGGCAGTAGTCCTCTGACAACTAGGTGACAAGCATGAGGATGGAAAGCAGAACTGGAAGGTGGAAAAATCGTGCTCATTGATTGTACCTGATGAGTGCCTAACCCCATCCTAACAGTCACCTACCTTCAATCATTTTAATTGAGAGAGAATAACTCCCTGCCCATTTAATCCACTGTTGATTAGACTTTTTATTATTTGGAACAGAATGCATTCTTAATTGATATAGACAATAATTCCATTTTTAAAAATATACATTTTTATTGATTTCAGAAAGGAAGGGAGAGAGACGACGCATCAATGATGAGAGAGAATCAATCATTGATCAGCTGCCTCCTACATGTTCCACACTGGGGTTTTAGCCCACAACCCTGGGTAACTCAAACCCTGGTATATGCCCTGACTGGGAATTGAACCATGACCTCCTGGTTCCTGGGTCGATGCTCAACCACTGAGCCATGCAATAATTCAAGTTTTATGTAGTTTTTTTTTTCTTTTTTGAAACATGGGATTTTAATGTACTTATTGGTGGTTAATTATGCTCACCACTTTAGGTATTTGATATTTATGTACAGTATTAGATAAAAATTTATTTTACCTGGCTTTATTCATGACCAGGTTTAGGTAATACTTGCCTAAAGTTTAGTGTAGTATTTTACCATATGTCTCTGTATCATCACAAACTACAAAGCAATTAGTAGTGACATGAATTGTACCAACCTGAACTTTGGTTTGGGTGGCATTATTACTTTGAGTTATTAATAATGCAGTTTAAAGCTTACTGTTTCTTCTTATGTCTGTAGTTCACCCAGAAAGACTGGAAATATTGGGAGTAGCGCTCAACAGTTTTGTTAATCACCAATTTAGATATGTAATCTTCCTCACTTCTCTTCCAGTATAAATATCATTCTGTAATTTCTTAGGTCAGCAAAAGACTTTGACACATCAGTTGTTCCTGTACCCTACTTTCAGGCAGCTATCAAAATAAGAAAGTAATTTCCAGTTCATAACCTAAACATCTCCAATGGTGAAGACAGTCTTTGGAATACATCCAGTCTTTTTCTCCCTGGTGATTAAGTAATCTTATGTTTGAGTGAAATCTCTTCTGCCCATAGTTTCCCCTTATTTGATTATTCAGTACAGGTATTTCATTATTCTTGTTATAAAAATAATTTGTGTAGTACTTATCACTATGGAAAAGCCTCCTCAATAAGCATCAAGGGACTTGGGACTGTTGCTGGATTTGTCCTTTGAACTACCTGTCAAGTCTTCAGATAGATTGTGAACCCAAAAGGTCATAACTTACTCAACCTCTAGCACAGGGCCTTATAAATAGTTTCATAGCCATTTGTTGAATCGAATTATCTAATGTTTTGTTTTGATTTTTAGAAAGTCTCATTTTATGGTGAAGTCACTTAATATGAAGTTATTTTGGAAAATTATATGATTGTTTATAAATATGTGGAATTAAGACCCTGTTAGTTTTCTGTAGGGTTGGGAAAAATAAAAATATCCATGCCCTTTAAAAGTAAACTATAGTGTTACCTTTTTGTTTTTTGTTTTTTTAAAGCATATTCTGAAGAGTTACACTCATTCCTGTATATTTTCATGGGATACTGTGGTTGTTATTAAACCTTCAAGGTAATCTCTGAGATACAAAATAAACAAAGACTTTTTTTTCCCACAGCAAGTCTTCAAATAAAAAGCTAAAGTTTTGCTCACATTAAAAAACAAACAAACCAGAAACAAAAGGCATCATTTTTTTTTTTTTTTACACATAATCTTTTTTTTTTTTTAAATGTATTTTATTGATTTTTTTACAGAGAGGAAGGGAGAGAGATAGAGAGTTAGAAACATCGATGAGAGAGAAACATTGATCAGCTGCCTCCTGCACATCCCCCACTGGGGATGTGCCCGCAACCCAGGTACATGCCCTTGACCGGAATCGAACCTGGGACCTTAACCTTGCTGGCTTTGCAATCTTGTTGGGTGATAAAGACATTTTAGTGAAATAGTAAATAAACCGAGCTTAAATTAAGTAGTTTAAAATAAAGTGTCTACTTGTGTGATGTTGAAAAAGCCCTGAGAGGTATGCTAGGTCCTCATTGCTGTAATATTTAGTGATTGCCAGTTGTGATTAAGGCATCGAGACAGGCTTTGAATGGAGAGGAAGGGTAAGTGAAGCCAGACACAATTCCTGTCTTCATGGAATTCTTCTGTCAATCAAGTATACTGGCCTTTGGCAGGATGATGCTTCCAAATGTGCTTTTAAAAATGTTGTTTTTGAAGATCCCACCCACATTTTGTTGTAGAAAAGGGAAAATGCAATAGGATTTTAGACAATAGAGAGCCTTCTCTTCTGCCTGTACTTTTAGAAACTTCTGTTCTGGAAGAGTATTGCCCTGCAATAGAATTTGGGTCTCTTGGAGTGAGGTGGAGTCAACCCCAAGTAATCTAACAGGGCCCAGGTAATGCTTCCGTCTGGACACTGTAGTTTGTCAGTTACACCATTACCCTATTCTATAGGCAGGAAAATTTATGGACTGGCTAAAGACTGTTACAGGCAGAACTTCTTATCAAGACCTAGAGTAGAACCTTTTGGTATCTAGATTTTTCCTTTTATAATGAAAGCATTATATCTCCGTACTACAATTATACTTCCTTTGTTTCTATTGATAGTTTACAGTTTCATTTATTTTTTCCTTTGTACTTATTTCTTATTCTAGTTTTCTCATTTAAACATACAAATTTTACAGATTTTTGTTTCAATTCAGTATTCATTTCAGGCAGTTAGGAAACTCACCATAATTCACTTACATATAAAAAAATGTTTTTACCAGCTAAAACAATATTTTTAGTTTCAGATTTTGCTATGCTTGCAGGATCTATGTGTGTTGTGCTCATTCATTTTTATGGAAAATCTTTACATCTATAGACTGTAGACATAGTACTTATATTTTTGGTCACCTAATTTTAGAGTAATTTTCAAAAAAACATTTGGTCATGCATTTAAAATGTTTTCTCTTCTGCCTCGAAGCCCTACTGTTGTTGGGCGATTCCTCTGAATATTTGCCACAGATCTATCTTTTTGTAAACTCTCTTTTAATATACCAGAAAAATTTAACTGCCTTTTTAGGAGACCTGCCTCATACTAACAATTTTTTAAAATAAGCAATATAGTGAGTTTGTATTTGAATTGACAAGAACATAAAATGAGTCATATCCCAGCCTGCCAAATGGCTGTTTAAGAGAAACACATTGGCATACTTACCAGTGATCTTGGTTTTAACTACCATGTTTTATAATTGCCCTTATGGAACCTACATTTCAAGTGATATTTTATTTATCTGATGACTAAACATAAATTAATCACTTGGACCCAAATTTCTGTTTTTAAAAACTAGAACTACTTTTTGGGATGTTGGACCATTGTGTGTGTGTGTGTGTATTTAAACTGTGGCTTCTGGTTTCTACTCAAAGAAAAAAAAACTTTAATAAATGCTGTTTGAAAATTTCTAAGAAAAGTGATATGTATTAATATTTTATTCTTATATTTCTGAAACAAACAGAAAATAAAATAAGAGCTACACAAACCAACCAACAGAAAACTTAAGAAAAATCTATGTAAATATGGATCTCAGTGCTACACAAAAAAAGAATTAAAATACTTGAACTAAAAAATTACAAATTTTTGATAGAGTTGTGTAGAAACTAAAGAGTTATTGTCTGCTTGAAACATGGAAACACTGAATGTTCAGAAGCTTCGTAGATGAGTTGTGGCTTATGGGTGAGTCTGCATCAGTGTAGCGAGGCTCCAGGACTCTTGTCTCTGAAGAAAGTGTGATGTTTGCCTATTGGGTGAAGCTAATTATGGCAGCAGATCTAGCTATGATCCTTTCCTTGGGATGAAACTTTGATCTGCACTTCAGATATTTGATGGATTTCATTATTTTGGAGCCTTAGACGCGTTAGGCAGCTGATAAATAATTTGGAATTCTGACTTCATGAGTAGTCTGAGCAGGTGCATTCAAACATGCCCAGTAGTCTTTCATCTCTGCAAAGGTAGATTCAAAGTCACTGCATCTAGTATTGTTCTGCATCATAGGAAAATGGGCCTGTTGCATTGCGAACAAGTGGAGCAATCTTGCATATTGTCATACTATCCTTGAATGGTAGAGCTTGACCACCTGTAAAGATAATTGGAGAACTGGACAGTTTGCTCATGCCCTTCATTGGGAGTGCGAGAGTATGACTGTGGAGGCAGGACCCCAACACAAGTGCATAAATTTTTTGACATACCCATATAGATTATGGAACACAGCAATAGAGATGTGCAGTCAGTTGAATTGAGGCATAGGATTTGAGCCCTTTTGCTCTCTCTAGTTTCTTTAATCAGTTAACCACTTTTCCTAGTGACTAGTAGTGGTGGGATATCTGTTGTTGTTTTCCTATTATCTACATACTAGAGGCCCGGTGCACAAAAATTTGTGCACTCGGGGGGGGGGGGGGCTCCCTCAGCCCGGCCTGTGCCCTCTCGCAGTTTGGGACCCCTGGGGAGATAATGACCTACTGGCTTAGGCCTACTCCCGGGTGGCAGAGGGCAGGCCCAATCCCTAGGTGCAGCCCCTGTTCGGGCTCAGAGCAGGGCCGATTGGGGAGTTGGGGCGCTGCCCCCTGTCATGCACAGAGCAGGGCGGATCAGGAGGTTGCGATGCCACCCCTAGTCACGCTCAGGGTACGGCCGATTGGGGGGTTGGGGCACCACCCCATCACACTCAAGGCAGGGTCAATAGGGAAGTTGCGGCGCCACCCCCTGTCACGCACAGAGCAGGGCCGATCAGGAGGTTGGGGCACTGGCCCCTGTCATGCACAGAGCAGGGCCCATCAGGGAGTTGAGGAGCTCCCCCCGTCACACACAGAGCAGGGCCGATCGATCAGGGGGTTGAGGAGCTCCCCCTGTCACGCACAGAGCAGGGCCGATCAGGGGGTTGAAGAGCTCCCTCCTGTCACTCACAGAGTAGGGCTGATAGGGGAGTTGGGGCACCGCCCCCTGTCACACACAGAGCAGGGCGGATCAGGGGGTTGGGGCGCTGCTCTCTATCACCCACAGAGCAGGGCCAATCGGGGGGTTGGGGCGCCGCCACTGTCACACTCAGGGCAGGGCCGATGGGGAGGTTATGGCTCTACCCTGTCACACACAGAGCAGGGCCCGTGGGGGCGGGGTGGAGTTGGGGCGCCGCACCCTGTCACACACAGAGCAGAGCCGATCAGGGGGTTGGGGCGCTGCCACTGTCACACACAGAGCAGGGCTGATCAGGGGGTTGGGGCACTGCACCCTGTCACCCACAGAGCAGGGCCGATCAGGGGGTTAGGGCGCTGCACCCTGTCACACACAGAGCTGCAGGGCGATCAGGGGGTTGGGGAGCTCCCCCCTATCAGGCACAGAGCAGGGCTGATCAGGGGGTTGGGGCACCTTCCCCTGTCAGGAACAGAGCAGGGTGGATAGGGAGGTTGTGGCCCCGCCCCCTGTCACACACAGAGCCACATGGTTGGGGGCCAGCTGGTTTGCCCTGAAGGGTGTCCTGGATCAGGGTGGGGGTCCCCACTGGGGTGCCTGGCCAGTCTGGGTGAGGGGCTGAGGGCCGTTTTCAGACTGGCGAGTGATTGAAGCTCCCAACTGCTCCTTTTTTTCTTTTTTTTTTTTTTTATTCTGGGCCAGCTTTAGCTCTGAGGCTCGGCTCCAGTCTGAGGCCTCCGCTGCTGAAAGCAGGTTTCTGGCCTTTGTTTACCTTCTGTATTTGAAACAATGTTGCGGTCCTGCTGGGTGAAGCCTGGCGGATTAAAGCAGGTTTCTGGGGTTTTGTTTAGCTTCTATATTTGTTACAATGTTTCAAACTGCAAGCTCAGAGGCCAGCAAGGCAGGCGGGGAATGTTGGAGTCCTCCATCACTGAAGCAAGCAAGCCTCATGTTCGCTTCCAGCTGCCTGGCTGCCGGCCGCCATCTTGGCTGGCAGTTAATTTGCATATCACCCTGATTAGCCAATGGGAAGGGTAGCGGACTTACGGCTAATTACCATGTTTCTCTTTTATTAGATAGGATTCTTAGTGCCAAGAGCTGTATAATGTGTTTGTATCAGGATATGACCTCTGGCTTTGCACCTATATAACATAAAACAGGTGAGTCAGTACAATGGGAAATAGGAATATTTCTGAAGGCTATTTCTATACCATGACAACTAGCAAGAACCATTTAAGGACTTGGTAGTTAACCATTAAATTTATCACATTAACCTCAATCTAAAGGTATCCTGAATTCATCCTTTTCTTAACAGTATTCCAAAACTGCCTTCAGTTACAATAGTCACCCAACAAGAGGGAAATGTGATGGAGGGAACTCCGTATAGAAAAAGACAGCTTTCTTCACTGACTGTAATGACAGTACTTTATTTTAGATGATTTTTTATAAAACTATGTGACCATGAATCCTATATCTCTCCAGGGCCATGGAAAGGGCCAAATGAGGAGACCTGAAGCTTAACCTCATTAACTTCATGGTAAATCCACTTATATGTGTTTGTTAAAAGTACATGTAAAATAAACATCAGAATTATTACAGGATCAAGAAAACAATACAGACAGATAAAACAATATGAGTTTATCAGTATAGTATTGTGAATATTGAGCTGCTTTCTATTATTTATGTATATATAGATTGCTGAATAAGCTATGTGTAAAGGCTCTGAATTGACTTAAAAAATATATATATTTTTATTGATTTAAGAGAGGAAGGGAGGGTGGGGAGAGAGAGAAACATCAATGGTAAGAGAGAATCACTGCTTGGCTACCTCCTGCATGCCCCACACTGGGATTGAGCCCTCAACCGGGCATGTGCCCTGACTGCCCTGACCACCCTGACCGGGAATAGAACCGCGACATCCTGGTTCACAGGTTGACACTCAACCACTGGGCTGTGCCGGCCAGGCTGAACTGATTTTTAATTTAAAACTAGTATGTTTAATCTTCACTCAGGCATATGTTGGGCCCTATCGGGATTACAACTATAATTCATATCTGCAGGGTGTTCATACATCTTGTTGGGATAATCAGATATACATACATGGAATGATTTAAGATATGCATGTGTAAGATAAATATAAATATTGTTATATCTAATAGCTGTGTATGTATTGTATATGAGAATCATGCTATCCTCACAACAACTCTCTGAACTACCCCCAAGAGAAGTCATTTTATAGCTACAGAAATAAAATTAGCAAATAAATCTTGGTTCTAGGATCAAGATCTGTGTCACTTGACTATCTTTTTTCTTTAAAATTTTGAAGTTTTCTTCCTCTTTTGTAAATAATGAAACACTTTTTATCGTACTGTGTTTCATAAAGTGTAAAGTGGTTTCCTATGGCCATGGCAACAAAGCACTACAAACTGAGTGGCTTAAAGCAAGAGAATATTTTTGTCTGTTCCAGAGACTAAAAGTCCTAAATCCAGGTGTGAGCAGGCTTGGTTCCTTCTGAGGGCACTGAGCAAAATGGCCCTTCCTTCTCTTCTAGCTTCTGGAGATTGCTGGCAATTGCTGGGAAAGGTTTGATTTTAGACCACACCATCTCTGCCTCCATCTTCACATGGTATTCTCCCTATATCTCTGTCTTCACATGGTCATCTTCTGTTAATAACGGTTTCATCTTCACGTGGTGTCTTCCTTATGCCTTCACATGGCCATATTATGATTCCAGTCATATTGGATTTGGTTGGGGCACATCCTACTGCAGTATGACATTCTCTTACTTTATTACATCTATAATAACCCTTTTTCTAAATAAGATTACATTGTGAGGTACTAGGGTTTAGGACTTCAACATATATTTTGGCAGATTATCGTTTGATAAATCTCATTTTCCTCTTTGAAATTCTGCCAATAAATAGATTAAAGAAAAGCAATTCCGCATATAGCCACAGCAGCCATACTATTTTCAGTGAGGCATTTAACCACTTGCTAACTGGTGGTGTGCCTTTGAGAAGCAAGTGAGATGATACTTCTTAAAATGTTACTTGCTACGGGGTTGGGGGGAGTGGGGCGGGGAAGGGAGTTGGCTGGAAGAGGTTAATGGGGGCGGGGGAAAGGAGGACCTCTGTAATACTTTAAACAATAAAGACTTTTTAAAAAAATGTTACTTGCTGTGGCCACTGTGGCTCAGTTGCTTGGAGCCTTGTCCTGTGCACCAAGAGGTTACCGGTTCAATTCCTGGTCAGGGCACACCTAGGTTGCAGGCTCAAACCCTGGTAGGGGGCTTGCAGGAGGCAGTCCATTGATGTGCTGCTCGTTTCTCTCTCCCCCTCCTTTCCCCTCTCTCTAAGAATCAATAAAAAATAATTTTTAAAAAGTTACTACGTGTTTTTTTTAGTTTGTTTTTCCTAATGAAACATTAGGCACTTTTCATTTTATTGAGGCTTTAACTTTATTGGTATGTAGTTATGGAGGAGCTGATTTCAATGCAAAGTCCTTTTTGAAGTGTTCCATATAGGTTAGGATTAGAATTCTTAATGAGGCAAGTTTTAATGGTATTATGGCAAATGAATTTCAAAAGAATTTTAGATAAAAGTTATGGAACCACCTTAGATACATAAATGTGTACACTGTAGAAAGTAATTGAGAAAGGATACTTGGAGGATTTCTTATTTGATAATCATTGATAAAGCAAGAAAAATATATAGGTTAATAACAAATATTGTAGATCAGGGTTTGGGGTTAAAAGTATGGTTAAGGGTTGAATTTCTAAAATACTTACATTAATTTACAAACATTGCAGTTTTAGATATATAATTTCTAGAATGCTGATCATGATATGAACATGATTTTTACCCTTGATTGACTATTAGAATTACCTAAAGTGTTGTTTTGAAAATATTGATGCCTGGGCTCCTACTCAGACTAATTGTCTCTTGTCAAGATCATAAAATTGTTAATTTTTTTGGTGGATTGATGAATACTGCATAGCTGGCATTGATTTAAACATTTTTAGAAGCAAAGATTCTAGAACAGAAATGGGAAAGAAAAGGGAGATGTATTTTGAAATGTATTCCAGTCACTGAGCCCCATGCCTTTAAATGTGGTAGCAAAGGTTATCTGAAAAAGTGTTTGCATTGAACTTTTTGACCATTCTAGAATTCAGGAAGGATGCAACAGTTTTGTTAGTTAAAAAAAAAAAAATACTATACAAATGTGAGGATGTCTGCAGAAATTATTTTGTCATCCTGTGATAAGAATAAGGCCAGGTGGCTCTATTCTGTGGCTTAGGATGTGGGTTTCTTTGATTCTGTTTGTCTCCGACATTGAGGAAACAAGTTACATATGCAAAACGAGCTACTTTTTAAGACCCTGTAGCTTGGTAACATAATTATTGGTCACGGAATCTGTTCCATTGGCCATTTTGTGACAAGCTGTTTTTCTGTTTTATTATCTACTGTGGATGGATCATGCTGAGGAATTACAAATAATTGTTTTCTATAAGATAGAATTAATGGTTTGGGCTTTATTCTTATTGTATTTGAGTATCAGATGAATTATTCGCTCTCATATATGTTTCACTAATGAAAATTGCCTACTTGTTGATAGAGTGGCCTATGATGTATACAAGGGAACTTTTACTGATGTTCTTCAGTGGAATGCCTCACAGTAGCCTCTAGTTATTCCATTGCCCTAACCCATGGGTTTTTTCCTCAACACAGTGACCTAGAATCTCAGTTTAGTCCCTTAGTCTTTCCTTTTTTTCCTACTTACTTTGTTCTAGTCATTAAAAACAATATTCTCAGTCACTTGTTTATAATGCAAAATCTATCTATGATAAAATGTATGCATATATATATATATATATATATATATATATATATATATATATATATATATATATATATATAGTAGCGGCCTGGTGCACAAAATTCGTGCATGGGTAGGGTCCCTAGGCCTGGCCAGTGATCAGGACCAATCAGGTTTCCCGCCTCCCTGCCTCCTTCCCTTGCCGCCACCGCACAGTTCCCCCTCGCATCCCTGCCTCCTCCTTCCCTTGCTCCCTCAGCTCCCGCTGCCGCCTCTGGTCACCTACCATGTTCCACGCTGCCCCCTGATGGTCAGCGCACATCATAGCAAGCATTCAAAGTCCTGTTCTCCCAGTCGAACTCCTGAGGGGACACTTTGCATATTAACCTTTTGTGTATATATATAGATAGGAAGTTAGAAGGAACCAACTTAATCAAGCTTCTAATCAGCCAAGTGAGTTTATTTCTTTTAGTTTTCTCTTGTTTTGCACTAATTCTAGTGTGTTATCCTTTTTAAACCTTTCTTCTAATAAGATAATCAGAGTTACAAGCTCCAAATTATAGATCAAAACTACCTTCTCCAGAAAAGTCATATTCAGTGTCCATATATCACATACTTTGCGATGTTATCTTTCTTTATCCTGATGACATTCTTGTAAGCCTTCTTTTATTTTTTCATTGCTTACTTATTCCTTCATTTATACAGATTGGCCTCTAATCTTTATAAAAATAATATTATTAAAAAAATAATAAAGGAGTTTCCACTATGTATCTGTTAAATAGTCACATACTTAAGATGAAGTTTGCCTATTGTGAAAAGGTTGTCTTTACAATACTCATAACTTTTGACATCAGTTGTCTACTTGCAAATGGTTAGATGAAATGTGCCCAAATGCAGAGAAAAAGAAATTAAATATCACTTTTACTGTGAGCTCATTATGATCTCTTTAAGGCTGAGACCTTGTTGCTCACTGGATTTCTAATACTTCTGGAATTTTTGCTGTATATAGTAGATGTGAATTAAATAATCTGAGTGAATGAACAATACAGATATCAAGAACCAAGTAGGCAAGACAACAGGTGTTACTGATTTCTTCATCTGAAATTAGTTCTAACCTAGGGAAGGAACTGCTTCCCTATAGATAAAGAGGTCAGTTTTACAAACCTAAAACAGGACATATTTGACAAGTACAAATGTACATAGAAAAAGTGGGCTATATTGTCACCAGAATATATTATGGTATATTCAGCTCTGGCAAAGTGAAATAAAAGGTCCTACTTAATTTTCTGTAGATGAGGAACAAAAGATTACTTCTCAGCCTAGAAAATGATTTTGTTCAGGAAATTTCATTTGTTTTATAAAATGCACACAATGCCTTTAATGCAATTGATTACTATACTAAATTTCATCTTCACTATTAACTGACTAAAAGTTAACTCCTATAGCCAGTCATCTTTGAACCCCACTTCCTTGTCTGTAAATTAGCTCTTTGATTAGAAGTGGCATTTTCCCCCTTGGACTTTCCTAGAGATATTTAAATAAATAGGATGGATATTAAATCCTAGGCAAATAAGCAGTCAAGATTTAAGTGCCCCTCTTCTTTCCAGACCCACACTTTTCCCTCCATCCTCATGCCTAAAGTAGATTCATTCAAGTTGTATGTATTGGGCTTTCATGTAATTTTCATTTAAGGACAATATTCCAGCTGCTTACAAAAAAGAAAAAATATAGTTTTAAATCAGTGGGCTTGGTAATCTTTAAAGTCTCTTCTTCCCTTCTTCACTATTTCCTCAAAATAAATTCTTTCATTCTGAGATACTGTAGATATGAAACAAAATTGAATTATTATAGAAATTTAAATTATATGATATACACTCTTATGTTAACAAAAACCAAATAGATGAATTATATAAAGGATTTTTGTGTTTACAAGTAATTGTATGAATATGTTTTGTATGGTATAGGGTGATTCATGGAAATACATAGTTAGAGGTATAGAAAAATTCCCGTTTTATATTAATAAGAAAAAAACTAAACCTAATAGAGTATGTGAGCTTTTAAAACCTATTTTAATTATAAAACTAGGGACTTGGCACCACAAGCAATGTAGTCCTTTGTAAATGTTTACAAATAACTTTTGACCTGTCTCTGGTAACACAAATATGCAGAGTCATTTTCCATTTGATACTTAATTTATCATAGTTCCTATGCAGATTTAGCCATCATCTTCTTTTAATTGTTCTATTATTTATTTTACTTTATTATTAGATGTTGTTTAATGAACATGAGAAATACAGCGTAATATCTCTTTTGTTTCTATTAAGTAACTAATTCCTATTGTTCCTATTAAGAGTTAATTCTTTTAACTAATTGTATTGTATATCTGCCATGCCTGATGCATTGTTCCAGTACTGATGTTATTGTGAATAAGATGGACTTTGTCTTTATGAGGCTTACATTCTCATGGCAGAAGTAGATAACAGATAAATACATGATGTGTCTGATAGTGATAAGTCCTAGGGAGATAAATAAATCAGCGTAAAGCTGATATTTTCAATATGGTGGCCAAGAAAGGCCAATCTGAAAGGTGCTATTTGAGCTGAGATCTGTGTGAAGTTATGCCAGTGTCTGAGGAAAGAGCATTTCACAGCTGAGGGAATAGTGAATGTAAAAGCCATTAGGTGGTAGCAGATTTGGTATGTTCAAGGAATAGCATGAAGGCTGTTTGCTAAGGTTAGATGGAACATGGTAGATAAGGGCATAGAAGCCAGACTTTGTAGGCTGTGGTCAGGAGCTATGCTTTTATTTAAATATATTTATATATTTAATTGGAGGACTTTCATTAGGGGAGGGACACAGTTAGATTTAAAAGGCTTACTCAAGCTGCTGTGTGGAAGAAAGGTGTTAGATGGGACAAAGATCTAAGCAGAAAAACCAGATAGGAGGTTATTGTAACAGTTCAGGCTAGAGATGATGGTAGCTTGGATTAGGGCAGTAGCAGTTGGGGATGTGAAAAGTCAAATTCTAAAATATTTTGAAGGTAGCTGGCAAGGTTTGCTCATAAATCAGATGTGGAACATAAGAAAAAGAAAGAAGTCAGTGAATTCTAAAGCCTTTCGACCAAAGTACTGAGTGAGCAAATACATGTAGTCACAGTAGTTCATGTAAAAGAGAACTGGAAATGTAAGGTATCCAAAAACACATAGTGTACTAACAGTTTGGGATAACTACATAAGTAAAGATGGGAGACCTTGTAACTTAAGAGCATTGATATGAAATGAGCAAACCTGGATATCACTCTACTACTTAGAGTTAGATTTGATATAATGCAACCTGTTTATTGCTAAAATATCACTGTGCTATGCAAAATCATACGGTGAAAAAAAATCACAGGATTTATGGGAAAATTAGATTATGGCACAATACTGAAAAACTTGTCAGTGACATTAACAAATATCATAAATGTTAAATGCTTAGCTAATAAAGACTGGAATTTGTTGGGCACTTTATATTGCAAAATATATTATTCCCTTGTGGAAAAACCAGATGTGAATGGATGTGATGCACACCTCATATTGTGAACTGAGGTGAATTGAGGTAGCTGGTAGATGTTTGAGGTGTGTGGCTTTTTAAGAAAATTGATTTGAGAGAGAGAGAGAGAAACATCGATTTTTGTTCCACTTATTTATGCATTCACCGGTTGATTTTTGTATATGCTCTGACTGGGGATTGAACCCGCAACTGTGGCATATCAGGACTACATAACCAATTGAGCTACCTGTCCAGGGCAAAATATGGGCTTTTCGTGTGTTTTTACATGGCAGAGTTCAGCTGGGTTAAGTTTTCTGCATTCACCTTATATTTGTTGTGAATGAAATTGTTCATAAGCAAATACAAAATTTGAATTATGCTCACATTGTTCCCTAATATATCAATTACATTGGAATAAATTTACCCTTTCAAAGTAAGCAGAACTAACTGTGCCATCTAGTCATCTTTGGCACATTACTTAACCTCTCAGAGCCTGGATGTCCTCACGTGTAAAAAAAGCATAATTATTAACCTCATAGGGATTGGGGAAAGATTAGGTGAATATACCGTATACTGCAAGTTTAGTCTAGAATATGGCATATATTTTTGTGCTTTTAAAAATACGTTTTTATTGACTTGGAGAGAAGAAGAGAGAGGGAGAGAGAGATAGAAACGATAATGATGAGAAAGAATCATAAATCGGCTGTCTCCTGCACACCCCGACTAGGGACCAAGCCCACAACTTGGGCGTGTGCCTGGAACAGGATTCAAACCTCGACCTCCTGGGTTCATGGGTGGATGCTCAACTACTGAGCAACACTGGCCAGACGGTATATATTAGTTTTAAATTAAGTACTTCCCTACTTAGAAATTGCCCTTAGCAACATTAATAATGTAAAAATATATGCTTTTGTGACATCTATTTCTCAAATTAGGCACAGATATATCGATTTAGATTTTATAGATGATTTGAGCTTTTTATAGATGAATTAGCTTTCTATAGATGATTTAGGGTGATTTAAATTATTGCCGGCATGATTTACTATGCCTGTAATTCAGTTGCTACCAACACTAATTCCTTGCTTTACTATGGTACTACAGGGTACAAAGTTAGTATGTGATTATTGCTTAATTTTCTCTAATGATAAATTTCTTTATTCAAATAATATAAGTACTTAATTGCTGCCTAATATGTCGATTGCTAAGAGATTGGGTTATTCTCTGACATGAGTTGAACTTAAAAGTTAGTGTTGACAGTATTCTTTATTTAGCTTTTTCAGACTTTACGGAAGTATATTTTACATAGTATAAAAATCAGTATTGTAAGTGTTAAGTTCACTGAATATATAGGGTTGTATAACTACCACTATAATCCAGTTTTAAACATTTCTAATCCCCTCTAACATTTTGATCTTGTTTGCACTTCCAGCCTTATTAATTTGTTTTTTTTATCTCTATAGATTTGCATTTTCTTGATATTTCATATGAAATCATATACCTGTAGTATTTTCCATCTTGCCACTTTAATATAATGTTTTTGAGGCTATTCAGGTTGTGCATGGATTAGCATTTCCTGAATGTTTATTGGTAAACAGTCTTCTATTGTGTAGACATAACCACGTATCGTTTATCCTCATTTGGATACACATTTGGATTATGTTCATTTTGGGCTCCTATGAGCAATGCCAATATGAACATTTGCATACAAGTCTTTGAGTGGACATATGTTTTCTCTGGATAGATTCCAAGGAGAAAAATTGCTGATTATATGGTACGTTTATGTTTAACTTCTTAAGGAAGTTTCATACATTTTTGCATATTGGTTGTTTCATTTTACATTTGCACTTGCAAAATATTAGGATTCCCATTTTTCCACATCGTTGCCTGCACTTGTTATTGTCTGTCTTTATGATTATAGTCATCCTAGTAGGTGTGTAAAGTGGTATCTCAATGTGGGTTTGATTTACATTTCGGTAATGATGAATGATATTGAACATCATGCTATTATCTTATTGTCCATTTGTATATCTTCTTTGAAGAGATATTTATTAAAATTCTGTGCCCATTTTTCAATTGGATTATTTATCTTACTGAGTTTTAAGAGTTCTTTATGTATTCGAAATACAAGTTCATCAGATAGGTGATTTGCAAATAATTTCTCCCTATCTGTGGCTTTTTAAATTTTGTTAATGTTCTCTTGAAATGAAACAATTTTAAGTTTCATCAAGTCCATTTTATCAATTTTATCTTTTATTGCTGATGCCTTGGGACTTAGGTGCTTAATATATCCACATCCTATATAATAAAAGCCTAATAGGCTAAGATCTGGTCGTCCGTTCAACCAATCAAAGCGTAATATGCTAATGATATGTTAAGGCCGCTCAATCCCTTGCTATGACATGCACTGACCACCAGGGGGCAGACAGTCGACCGGTCGACCAGTCACTATGCCGTGCACTGACCATCAGGGGGCAGACGCTCAGCACTGTAGCTGCCCCGGGGTGGTCAGTGCACTCCCACAGGGGGAGCGCCACTCAGTCAGAAGCCAGGCTCTCGGCTGGCTTTATAGTTATGGGTGGATTTATACCTGCTATTTTGTTATTTGTTCTGTCTCTTGCTCTTTTTTGCTGTGTCTCCTTTACTGTCTTCCTTTCTGTTAAATAAATATTTTTAGTTTACCACTTTAATTTCTCTATTTTTTAAATATTTTCGAAAAAAAGTTATTTTGTGATTATTCTTGGAATTACAATATGCATCTAATTACAATTTACTTCAGAATAATACTACCTTAATTCTGGAGCAATATAAAGTTTGTTCTATATATCATTTTTCCTCCTCTCCTTTGTTCTCTTGTCCTTTAGGCTGCATTGATACACATTGTAAACTTAGAACACAGTGTTATAATTGTTGCTTTTTATAATCATGTCTTTTAAACAAATTTAGAGAAGAAATAAGACAAAGTATATTTAAAGGATCTTTTATATTTATTCACATATTTACTATATTTGACACTCTTCTTTTGATATATTTGATTTACTGTCTAATGTCACATCCCTTTTTTGGTATATACATATATATATATAAACACACACACATATACACACACACACACACACACACACATCTGGATCTTTTAATTAATATATATTGATATATAACACTATATAGGTTTAAGGTATACAACATGTTAATTTGACACATTTACATATTGGAATGATTACCATTATAGTGTTACCTACACCTCTATCACCTCACATAATTATTATTTCATTTTTATGGTGAGAACAATGAAGATCTAGTCTGTTAGAAGCTTTGAAGGCTATAATACAGCATTGTTGCCTATAATAACTATGATGTGAATTTGTTCTCTAGGACTTACCTACTAGTTGCAAGTCTGTATTTTTAAATATCTCCCTGATTTCCCCATTCTTAAGCCCCAGTAACTACCATTCTACTCTCTGTACAAGTTTGTACATGTTCATATCGTACAGTATTTTTATTACTCTATCTGGCTTATTTCACACTAGAAGCCCATTGCATGTAATTCATGCGTGGGGGGGGGGGGAGTGTTCCTCAGCCCAACCTGCACCCTCTCCAATCTGGGAGCCCTCGGGAGATGTCCAACTGCCAGTTTAGGGATCGGGCCTAAACTGGCAGTTGGACATCCCTCTTGCAATCTGGGACCTCTGCCTCCTAACCGCTCACCTGCCTGCCTGCCCTAAGCACTCTGCCTGCGTGACCCCCCTAACTGCCCTGTCCTGCCCTGCCGGCCTGGTCACCCCTAACTGCCCTCCCCTACTGGCCTGGTCACCCCTATTAACTTTTTTTTTTAATCTTATCCCCTTCACACACAATTGTATTTGACTTCCTTATTGACTTCTCCCTCTCACACAATTTTTCTCTCTCCTTTATGTAACACTTTTTCCTACTGACTCATCATTTATAAACTTTTCTTTCCTCCTTATTTCCTACTTCTGTTCCATCATCCTTCTTCCCATCTTTCTCCTACTCTCCCTCCCTCCCCACATTCCTTCTTTCCTTTATCTTTACCCCTGCCTCCCCTTTTCCTTCCTTCCCACCTTAATTTTTTTTTCACTTCCTTCCTTGGACCTGCTTTGCTCCCTCACCCATTTCTTCCTTCTTCCCTTCTCCTTTTAAGCTCTACCGGCTCCCCTTTAAAACTTTTCTTCCCTGCCTCTTCCTCTCTCATCCTACCTTTCCTATACATTCTTCTCTACTTCCACTGTTTTAATATCTATCTACCTGCCTAATTATTCACTACTATTTATCTTTTTTCTTTTCTGACTCCTACTTTTAAAATCTGTCCCCCGTACACAACTATACTTGGTTTTCGTTATAGCTCCTACAGTTCACTCATACACCCGCTTTCCTTCTTTAACTCTGCTCTCTGCTGACTCCTTTATAAAGTTCTTCCCTCCCTCCTTCCCTTCTTAAAGCTTCCGTTCAGGTGTGGGGGTTATTAACCCCCAATCCAGGGCTCAGCCCCAGCCAGGTGTTCACCGCCCCCCCATCCCCAGCCTCCCTGCTGCCATCCTACTCCCATTCCCTGCCCAGGACGCCTGGCCCAGCGAGGGTGGCCAAGGCCCGTGCGGCCCGGGTGCTGCTGCCATGAAGCAGGAGTGCCTCCGCCCGGAAGGCCTCGTACCCTCCACCCTGTGGTTCTGGGACCTGCCAACAGCCAGCACCAGGGGCCATGACCCTCCTCCCACGTCTGGGTGGGGCTCCCTGCTCTGCGCCGCCTGTGTCCCGCCCCTCTTCATGCGTACCTGCTCCAGCCCCCGACCCCCACGGTCGCCACCCCCTCTCGTGTGCAGCCCCGCGTTTCCTTCCCTTTTCCATTCCTGCATCTTTTCTTGTACCCTTCTGTATTTCTGTTTCTCCTCTTGGCCTGTCTGCGTGCAGGCCTGCCTTCCTTTCCCTCTCCTTTCTTATCCCCTCCTATCATATCCTATCCTAGCCCGGGCCTTGCAGCTGCCTGAGTAGAGGGCGGGGATGCAGCCTGATGATCCAGTTGTGACATTATGGTGTAATGGACAATTTGCATATTCCTCTATTATTATATAGGATTATGCCCTCAAGCTTCATCCACATTATTGCAAATGGCAGCATTTCCTTCTTTCTCATGGCTGAATAATATTCCATTGTATATACACACCACATCTTTTTCATTAATTCTTTGAGGGACATTTAGTTTGTTTATATATCTTAGTTATTGTGAATAATACTACTGTAAACAGAGGAGTGCGAACATTTCTTCAAGGTCTTATTTTCACTTTCTTTAGATATATATGTGGCATATAACATGGGTTGATTTTCATACGTTGAACCACACTTGCATTCCACTAAAAATCCCACTTGGTCATGAGGTATAATCCTTTACTATGCTAATGAATTCTGTTCGCTACTATTTTGTTGAGAATATTTGGAACAGTGTTTATAAAGGATATTGGTCTATTATTTTCTTCTTTTGTAGTGTCTTTGGTTTTGGTATCAAAGTAATGCTGGCCTCCTAGAATAATTTAGGAAGTGTGTCTTCTCCAATTTTTTTGGTAAAGTTTGAGAAGGATTTCTGTTAGTTCTTTATATGTTTCATAGACTTCATCAGGGAAGCCATCAGGTCTAGGGCTTTCATTTGTTGGGACGTTTCAGATTACTGATTCAATGTCCTTAATAGTTGTAGGTCTATTTAGTTTTTTTTTCTACATTATGTAGTTTTGGTAGGTTTTATATTTCTAGGAATCTTTCCATTTGATCTTGGTTATTGAATTTGTTGGCATACTATTTATTCACACTAGTGTCTTAAAATCTTTATTTTTGTAGAATCTGCATCAATGTCCACATTTTCAGTTCTGATTTTAGTAATTTCAGTGGTGTCTCATTTTTTTAATGAGTCCTTCTACCTAAAAAAATTTCAACTTTTTTGTGTTTTTTTTTCAATTAACCAACTTTTAGTTTCATTAATTTTTCTCTATTCTTTTTGTTTTCTGTTTAATTTGTATCTGCTTTAATTATTATCATATCCTTCTTTCTAGTTTTGGGTTTAGTTTGTTCTTATTTTTCTAGTTTCTTAATTTATAAAGGGAAGTTGTTGATTTTAGATCTTGGTTGTTTTCTTTTTAAAAATATTTTTATTGATTTTAGAGAGGAAAGGAGAGTGATATAGAGATAGAAACATGAGTGAGAGAGACACATTGATTTGTTTCATCCTGCACGCTCCCCACCAGGGATGGATCCCACAACCCGGGCATGTACCGTGTCTGTGAATCAAACTGGCGAACTCTTGGTTTCTGGGTCAATGCTCAACCACTGAGCTGCACCAGCCAGGCAGATCTTGCTTGTTTTTAATGTAAGCAAGCTTTCATAGCTATAAATGTCCCTCTAAGTATTGCCTTTGCTGTTTCCCATAAGTTTTGGTATGCTGAGTTTTTGTTTTCAGTACTTCCTAAATATTTTCTAATGTCCTTTATTATTTCTTTATTTCCATTGGTTATTTAATTTGCACAATTTTGTAAATTTTTCAGTGTGTGTTTGTTTTTATTTTTGTTTTTGTTTTGTCACCGCTATCTAATTCCTCTTTTTGTTAGGGGAGATACTTTGTATGATACCTGTCTTTTTAAAAATTTACTAATTTGTTGCCTAACATATGATCTGTCCTGGAAAATGCCCCATGTGTACCTGACAGGAATGTATATAGTGTAGTCTTGGATAGAATGTTCTGTAAATGTCTGTTAGATGTTTCCTAATTTATGTTGTTTAAGTCTGCTATTTGCTTATTTATCTTCTGTGTGGTTGTTCTAAACATTATTGTGGGAGGGATATTGAATTCTACTATTGTTATGGAACTATTTTTCCATTCAATTACTTTATTGTATTTTATTTTTTAGTTATAGTTTGCATTTAATACTGTTTTGTATTAGTTTCAGATGTGTAGCACAGTGGATAGACATTCATATAGGTTACAAAGTATTCCCTCCAATAATTTAAGTGCAATCTAGCACCAGCCTGTGCCCTCAGGGGATGTCCTTGTGATCGGGCCTAAACCGATAGTCGGGCATCCCTCTCGCAATCCAGAACACTGCATGCACCAGTGACCATACTTTTCATACAGGTGAAAGGCATCTTGCTGTTGTATGGGCAGCTACATTTTTTGCCCTGATTATAAAAAGTAGTATACAACATGATCCTTCTGAGGCAGTAGTACCATTTTCCCCATCTTATGTGTAGAAAAACTGAAACAGAGAGAAATTAAATAATTGGCTTTGTCACACAGTTATAAGTGTCAAAACCACGGCTGACCACAACATGTGCAAGCCAGAGTCCATGCATGTCATCGCTGCATCATCCTGTTTTTTTTTTAAGTGTTAGAGTAGCCTTGCCAGGTTTTAATTTTTAAATCTAAGAGACTGTTCCCAGTATATAGGGTAGGGTCCCTAGGCCTGGCTGGTGATCAGGGCCGATCTGTGGGGCGACTGGTGGGCGGGGTGATCAGGGGCCCCTACTGGCACCGCCCGCTGGCCGGCCCTGCCTCCCAATTGCCACTGCCTCTGCCAGTTGCCTCCCTGGGGTGGGGGGCAGATGCTCAACGTGGAAGGCAGCTCCTGCCTTGAGCGTCTGTCCCCTGGTGGTCAGTGCGCATCATAGCAACCAGTCATTCCACCATTCAGTCTATTTGCATATTAGGGTTTTATTATATAGGATATAGATTAGGATATTAAAACATGTTGAAATACTGACTAAATGGAACTAGGCTCTTTAGAGAAATGTCTGATTCCTTATCTGGGGCTAGAAATGGACATGAGTCTGGGACACCTTGTCATGCTGGAAGGACCATGGGGTTGTGTCAGAAAGACACAGGAACCAACCTATTAGACTCTCACCAGCCAATGATGGACAATGTAAGCATCACTAGCAAAATTACAATTGGTTTAAAACCATCAAATATGTGTAATAAATTCATAATGACACTTAGAAAATAAAGAAACCCCCAATCATCTTTGAAGAATAATAAAGGAACAAATCATTTTTTAACAAAAAACTAGTTAATGAAGGAAAAGAATTAATTATGTATTTGCCTGTCATAAAAAATGTAGCTCAGGGTAACTACATCATAGAGAGAAGTCGTTCTTTTTAATAGAACTGTTCTATGAATAAATGCAGAAGGAATGCCATCGTTTTGAAAGAATGAATGCCTTATGAAAGAATGAACCCAGGCCTTGAGCATGAAAGGCTGCTCGTACCACAAAGAGAGACAGTGGCATTACATTTTCCCTGCCTTGATCGATCCTTTATGAAGACATATTTCCTGTCCCATCCACCTAGGAAGGAGTCTTGCCACAGTTGAACCTTAGAAGCCTCTGGATCTAACAAGCAGGACCTTCTGGCAATGGAGGGACTGGTGGAATCACACTATGAAGTTCACCAAGAACATCTAGACTGGGAGAAGTGCTAAAGGTCAAATATCACGGCTTCATCATCAGCAAGAAACTACAAGGAAGGAAAAAGAAGGGATGAAGGAGGACCCTGTAGATTAAGAGATATGAGTGATACCGTAGTTTGAATTCCAATGCAAACAAACTGTTAAACAAAGCAAGTAAAGGACAGTAGAAGGGGCCCAGGGAGGGGATCGGGAGTAAAGAGGACATGGGTAGTATGGGTGGTGAAATATGGACGGGATATTTGATGATACTGAGGAATTATTCTTGCTTTATGGATAAAATATGTTATTAGAGAAAGAATAAGTTTCTATTTTATTATAGACTTTGTCCCATTAATCAGGCATAACATTAGGGGGAAAATCATATAAAGCTTTCCTTTATGTTGCCTTAGTTCACTATATCTGCTACAATGAGACCATTAACTTTAAATCATAATAGTGTAGAACATAATATAATATTTATTATTAATTAGCCCAGCATCCCTCAATCACAGATGATGAAACTGAGATCCTTTCAGGGACAGTAATGTAATCAGGATCATGGAGCTGAAAATCTAGTTATTGAAAACATAACTCAGATTCTTGATTCTGTCCACTGCTCTTTCGTGGTACTTATAAATTTTTAAAAAACTTTCTTTAACTCATGTCAATTTTCCAAGAAAATAAATATAATCTGTTACACTGTATTGTAGAACAAAGCTATTAGTTGCTCTACATTATTAGCTATTGGCTTGTCAATAAATATATGCCTTTAGAGTAAATGCTCATCCCAATTTGTTATGACCCAGTAGCCAGATTATCAGTAAGGTAAAGTGTCTATTTCATTCATTGCTTTATTCCCAGTGTCTAGACCAATACTTGTCCAATAAGGTGGCCAATAAATGTTTGTTGAATGAATGAGCTACTGCTGAGTATGAAGTTGAATGTGGCTGTTACACTTGTGCTGGGGGATGGTATGTAATATTCAGAATGTGACCTTACTAAATGATACTTTTAGGGAGCTATGCAGTTTCTTATTCTTTCTGAAGCTCTAGATCACTGACCCTGGAACTGAGTCATATCTTGAATCACAACAGGCAATTTTACTGTGTTTGAGACCTTGAGCAGTTTGCTTTGTCAGTCTTTCACTTTCTTTTCCTGTAAATGGATATAACGGTTATCAACCTCATTGTATTATTGTGGGGATTAAATAATTTATCATGTCAGGTGCCTAGGAAGAGTCCTTGGCACATAGGATAATGGGAGGGTTCATAGTTGTTATTATTATCATTGATTTTAGAGGAGAAATAGCATTATTCAAGTCAGATACAGAGTGGAAGTCAAAATCTTCAGAGCCTATAATCTCTTTTATCAGTGTACTTTTTTTTAGGCAAGCCCTTTCCCTTTTCTCCCCTCCCCTTTATAAAAGAAGGACTAGCTCTGGCTGGGTGGCTCAGTTGGTTGGAGCATCATGCCATACATCAAAAGGTTGCAGGTTCTATTCCTGGTCAGAACACACACCTGGGTTGCGGGTTTCCATCCCTGGACGGGGTATGTACGGGAGGCAATCTGTCAATGTTTCACATCGAAGTCTGTCAGTCTCTCTCTCTCTAAAAAATAAAATAAAATAAAAAAACCAATGAAAGCATATCCTCGGGTGAGGATTTCAAAAACCTCACTAAATAATAGAGGCATTTAAACATTAGAAATCACTTTGGAATTTTACAAAACACTTTAAAGTCAGTAGGGAAAAGATGTACATGAAAGGTTTGCTCCGTGTCAGTTTCATCCTCATTTCCCTTTGTGGTAACTACTTTGTCTATTTTCTATTTTAAATTCCAGGCCCTTCCCTCAGAGCACAGGCATGCTTAGTGCCCTTACCCCTCACATCTTTGATGCTGTCATTCATATCTTTTTAGGGGAACCTTTAATTATCAATCCCAGAACATCCCATAAATCTTCATTAGGAAATTCCTTCTGAACTTTTGCTGAAAAGTAGTTACTGTGCACTGTGTGTATAGCAGCTGTTTGCCTATGTTAAAAAAAAAAAAAGTTGACCGTTTTAATTTGCTTTAAAAATATCCACTGGCACTGGTTCTCATTACAGATGTGTGGTTGTAACATTTCATTTTTAAAATGTGTATCCATCTTTTTTCAGTTCTAAAGGAGTCCAAAGAAACCATCTAAAACCATAAAAATAACCACTAAACCTACAGTGTTTCTGGTTTTTAAAAATTCTCAAGGGAGGACATTTTTTATCTTGGACTTAAGCTTCATACAGGGTGGCCCATTTAAAAGAGGCCCTGCACAGCCACATTATTAAATGGGAACTGTTTTCAATGGGCCACCCTGTAATTCAGGATTTTTTTCCCGATGGATATTTACTTCTTTGCACACTTATGAGTTTAGTTCAAGTGTTCAGTTACTGCGCTTGATAAGCAGCCTTGAAATTTAACTTTTGGGCACCTCGGTGACATTGACACCTCTGGGCTCAGAGACATTAGGACATTTGTAAGTTCATATTTTGAGAGATCATGTTTGGGTCTCTGAAAAGCTGGCTGACATTGTATGCGAATCTGCTTTTTCAAAACATGTTTGTAATGGATAAAAATACAAATAAGCTGAAAATGGAAACTTTAACATAAACAATAATATAGCTTTGGACTTTCTTTTATTGTAAATCTTTAAAAATAGAAAAGATGTCCACTTTTTTTTTGGAATAGGTTAGGGTTAATAGTTCTTAATATTTTAACCAGAATTTCCAAACATACATTATTCTTTTCTATTACAAAAAAAATAAGTCTCTGCTAGAAACGAGTTAGAAATATTTTATTTGAACCCTAGTGTGTCTGATCCAGTTTTGCTCAGGCCTGCCCCCCAAAATTTGCAGGGCAGAGAACAAGAATTTAAATGAAAGCCCATGTCGGGAAGGGCTCCCCGCAGGAGAGAGGTGGACAACCAATTGATGTCATCATAAATATCCCTGAAATCACCAGTCATAACTGGAAGACAAGGAAGGAAATGGATCCTTGGCAGTATTTGCAAATGGTACTTTGTAATGCAAGAATCCTTTGCATAGATGCTATTTCAGAGGAGGATTTGAGAACCTCTGCATTTCTACCACTAATCCTGCCAATTCCCTAGAGCAGTGTGCATTTCTCAGGTCAGTAGTAACACAGCCTACACCTTCATGGCATTTTGATGCAGTAGCCTTTTGTTTTGAGAAATGTGGAGAAATATTTCCCCAGGGCCCAGATGATATGAGTTATGTGCCAGTGATGAGTGTTGAAGTTGTCGTGTTAGTGACATTCAAGGCTTAGGGTAGATTTCTCTCTTGCCACATCTTAAAGTAGTAGTGTTAAAACCAAGTATAAGTTTAATTGATTGATTGCAGAAATCTTAAGTTCTGCTTAAATATAAATAAAATGAACCCATGTCTCAAAATTGGTACCCAGTATGCCTCTCCTAATTTACTACCAAAGGGGTCTTTTTTTTTTTTTAAAGAATAGTTAATTGATTTTTGAGAGAGAGAGAGAGAGAGAGAGAGAGAGAGAGAGAGAGAGAGAGAGAGAGAGAGAGAAAGGGAAAAGAGAGAAACATCAGTGTGAGTGTTTAACATTTATGGACTCCCTCCTGCACACCTCCTACTGGGGATCTAGCCTGCAACCCTGGCATGTGCCCTGACCAGGAATCAAACCAGCAACCTCTCTGTGAAAGGGATATCGCCCAACCAACTGAGCTACACCGGCCAGGGCCAAAGGGATCTTTTAATACGTTTTCCTAACTCCAAACTAATTTTTGCCCAAACAAGTTTTTAGTATATTAGTACATTATAGGTCATTATAATCTTGGGACTATGGTTAACGGCTTGAATTAGAACCTCCACCTTGTTTTAATTCTACACATTATACAAAAGAGTACTTTGGGGAAAAGGATTAGAAAGGATTCCAGATAAAGTGTTTGTATAAATTGGAAGCCTTAGAAGGAAAAACAAAATAAGGAGTTGTAACAGTTAAATATGTCCTAGATCAATCAGCTTCCTCCAGGCAAACGTAAAGAAACTCAAATTAAGGTTAAGTTTTCCTTCACATTCCTAGTAAACTCACATTTTCGGAGATGTTCTATTAAAACATAGAATGAAGATAATAATTGATATCCTATAATTCGAGCTCTTTTTTAATATTTTTAAAATATCCTAGGTTGTATGAATTATGGTTTAATAAATGATCAATATATAAAAAGGTAATCTAACAATTCTGTGGTAGTCTTGATGTTGCTGACCTACTTTATTTTTACTGAATGGCCTTGAACCAAGACAATGCCCCAATTATTCTTTTTTTTTTTCTAAAGAAGTGAGACTGTGCTCACATTTAAACCATTAGCATACCATTTAATGAAAATGTTAAAGCATAGCAACTGTAAGAAAGAGCTCTTGAGTAAGGTAGTTATGCTTTCATTTGCTTTAAGAAAAATATGGTTTCTTTTATTCTTTAATGTAAAGCTCCATCTTGAAATAGAAGAAAAATTGACATGGATCCAAATCAATTTCCTGGTTGCTTATGTTACCTCCATTTGGAAAGAAGGTGGGCTTAGTGGTCATTTCTTGAATTACTGAGGAGCACACTAGGTGTAATGAGAAGAGATATACCATATGGACATTGAGGAGACCAGGGTTCCTAATTGCAACAACCAAATTAATTACTCCTCTGCTTTATTTAGGAAACTCACCCTGACACCAAGTGGCAGCAGATAAATAAGTATGAGTCTATCTTTCCTTCTGCGTGTTAGCTTTCTATCCAGCCCAAGAACATCTGGTTTGAGGTATTGAGGGGGAAAAGACAAGGAATGACTTGTTTGCTAGCCATATCATGCAAAGAAATCAATTTAATTTTAACATGACAATTTTAACTCATTGTTCATGTTGTTTCAGACATCGTATTTTTGTTGTTCATTAAATGGTGACATGGTTACTTGAGTACTATAGTAATAGTCTTACAAAGTGAAAAACATTATTAGTACTTGATGTGTGTGTATCAGTTTCTTGGGGCTTCTAAAACAAAGTACCCAAAACTGGGTGGCGTAAATCAGCAGAAACATATTTTCCTACAGTTCTGGAGACTGAAGTCCAAAATGAAGGAGTCAGCAGGGCCATAATCTCCATGAAAGCTCGAGGGAGAATCCTTTCTTGTCTGCTCTAGCTTCTGGTGTTTGCAGGCAGTCCTTGAAATTTCGTGGCTTTTAGATGCATCACTTCAGTCACATTGCTTCTCCCTGTGTGTCTTCACATGGTCTTCCCTCTGTGTGTCTGTGTCCAAATTTCTCCTTTTGATAAGGATGTCTGTATATTGAATTAGGGCTCACCCTAATGACTTGTTTTAGCTCCATTGCCTCTGTAAATACAGTGAGGGTTGACTTCCACATTCATTTTTTATAACCTGTAACTGTTTTTTACCATTTTAAATTAGAGTATACAATATTTCAAAAATTGGTAAGCTGTATTGTGCAGCTTAAACGACAGTATACACTTAATTGCATGTTGTTTTCTACATATTTTGACAAAATAGCAGGTTTTGGGTTTTTTTCAGAGAGTGGAGCAGCTTTCTTGCATATACTAATTAGATGGTAACTACGGTAGGAGTTCTCATCATTCTTAGATCCTGGCTCAAGTACTTCTGATTCAAAGAGTCTTTCTTGATTATTCTAACATATTTTCCTCTCTCTTCTCTGAATACTTGTAGCAGTACCTACTGGAGTCACTCTAAGTTCATGCATTATTTGGCATTGGTGTTTGATTATACTAGAGGTTGGCAGACTATGGCCTGAGGGCCAAATGCTGACAGCCATGTGCTTTGCACATGGGTAACTAAGAATGGTTTTTACATTTTTAAAAAAATTTTATTTCTTAAAGTATTACAAAGAGTATTACATATGTTTCCTTCCCCCCTCCCCCCCTTGACATTGCCCCGGCCTCCCCTACCCCCCAGTGTCTTGTGTCCATTGGTTATTCTTATATGCATGCATACAAGTCCTTTGGTTGATCTCTTACCCCCTCAACCCTCTCCAGGCTTCCCACTCTAGTTTCACAGTTTGTTCAATGCTGCTCTGCCTCTGTATCTATTTTTGTTCATCAGTTTATAATGGCCTTTATTATCCATAAATGAGTGAGATCATGTGGTATTTTTCTCGGCTTCCCAGGGGCCAGCACAGCCTCGCAGGGGCCGTCTCAGCCTCACAGGGGCCGGCACAACCTCATAGGGGCCGTCACAGCCTCACAGGGGCCATTTCAACCTCCCAGGGGCCGTCTCAACCTCACAGGGGCTGTCTCAGCCTCACAGGGGCCGTCATGGTCTCTCAGGGGCCATCGCAGCCTCACAGGGGCTGTCGCAGCCTCGCAGGGGGCGCTGCATCCCATGTTGGGGGTGAAGATGCGAGTCAGAAGCTCCTCTTGCTATCTCTCCTGCTGCTCCCTTGTGTATCGCCGATGCTGGAAGTTTCTGAGAGCAGTCTGTAGGTGCTAGACATCATACTTTAACTGGTCAACACGAAGTTTGGCATTCTGTCTTTTGTTGGGCAGCTCCTTGCTGGACAAAATCTCCAGGCATTCTTGGTGGCTGAATATCTGGTATGCTTGCTTGGATTTCATTTTCTATTAAGTGCACAGACTGCTTGTCTGCCGTCTCCCAGCGTCCCATGCAAGACTGGATCTGGTGGACCTGCTTGTGCTTCTGCTGGTACAGTGGTTCCATGTCGCCGGCCCAGCCGGTCCGGCTCCAGCTTCCTCCGAACCCGATTCTGCTTCTTTAGTGTGTTCTTTATGTAGGCGAGGAGTTGAAATCTACAGTTTGTTGGGTTAGGCTGCAAAAGTGCAGGTGGTTCCTTATGTGCCACTGGCACAGCTTGGGCGGGGATGTAAATTGAGTAGGATGGGGTCTCTGGGAATCACCAGGGTAGAGCAAAGAGCCGGTGAGCAGCTCCGTGAGAAAGCCACCCTCACTCTCCGACCCGCTGCAAGGCCGTCCCGCCTCTCCCCATAGGGGTCTGGAACCGCAGAATCCCGCCCCAAACAAGCTCAGTGGATTCGAGAGTTTGTAACCCCTTCCGATTGAAAAAAACCGCGCATCCAGTTGCAGCCCTCCTGGCATGTGACTCCATACCTCTGTTCTTGGCGCCTCTGTACATCCTACTCAGTCTCAATGCTCTTCTTTCTTTCCTTCCAGTTGTAGAGCTTCCACTGGGCCAGCTTCCCATGGTTCTGAATGATAGCTGTTTGTTTTATAATTGGTAGTTTCAATATTGTTGTGGGAGGCAGCACGCACAGGTCTGCACCTTACGCCGCCATCTTGGTTCTCCCCGGTTTTTACATTTTTAAATGGTTGTGAAAATCAGAAGAGTAATAATACGTTGTGACAGAACCGTTATGTGAAATTCACGTTTTAATAATCATTAATAAAGTTTCACTGGAACATAGTCATGGTCATTCATTCATTTATGGATTGTTGATGGTTGCTGTGGTGCTAAAGTATATTTGTACATTACAACAGAGGCCTTATGGAGCACAAATGTGAAAATATTTACTATCTTACCTTTTCAAGAAAATGTTTGCTGACCCTGGACTATGCCAGTAGTTTATTCCCAACCTGTTAGACTACCTCACACATTTTTTTAAAGTAGATAATCAATATAATTTTATGTTTTACTAAAAGAGACAGTTATACTTGTTTATGGGTATGTTCATTTGCCAATATGCTCTATATTATTGTTAGAGTTCACAAGGAACTGATGTTGTTCATATTTGTGTTCCTTAGCTTTTAGGAGAGGGCTTACATCTTGATGTTCAGTGAATATTGTTAAACATAATTGAATTTATATCTAAATTAAGGTGTGTGTGTGTGTGTGTATATATATATATATATATATATATATATATATATATATATATACAAGTGCATGTGGTGGATATCAATAACCTCTTAAATAATAGCAATCTAGAATATTTGGATGATATAAATATCAATGTTTCATGATTTAAAAAATATAAGTATATATTTATAAATATTAATATTTTTCTTATTCCAAAGGTGCTGCCAAATGTTCAAAAATTAAGTTTTTTATAGAGAAAATATATAAGCTCTCAAGTATATGTGATTTTTAAAAAATTGAGGTAGTTATAATGAATGGAACCAAGGTTTTTCTGTTCTGTTATTCTTATAACATGTACTAAAAGTGCTAAGACAACCTCGTTAGTCTTCTTCTCCCTCACAGATTCCTCACCCCCACTCTGCTCCAGGTCTGGAATAGATTGTTGGAGGCTATTGCATGTTAACAGCACAATTGAGATGACACCTGTCTAAAATTATAGTGAGGGTAGCCCTGCCTGGTTTGGCTCAGTGGATAGAGCATTGGCCTGCAGACTGAATGGTCCCAGGTTCAATTCCAGTTAAGGGCATGTACCTTGGCTGCAGGCACATCCCCAGTAGGGGGTGTTCAGGAGGCAACTGATCTATGTTTCTAACTCTCTATCCTTCTCCCTTCCTTCTGTAAAAAATCAATAAAATATATTTTTTTAAAAATAGTGAGGGTAAAGAGATTACTTTGGCACTTTCTTTTTTAGTTAAAGTTAAAGGGTAAGTGTATAGAAAATAGTATTTCCTCCCTAGCAGGTTTGGCTCAGTGGATAGAGCATTGGCCCTCTGAGTGAAGGGTCATGGGTTCAAATCCAGTAAAGGGAATGTACCTTGGTTGCAGGCTCAATCCCCTGCAACCAATCCATATGTCTCTCTCACATCAATGTTTCTCTCTGTCTCTCCCCAGTCCTTCCACACTCCCTAAAAAATCAATGGAAAAACATCCTCAGGTGAGGATTAACAAAACAGCAACAGTATTTCCTCACTCTGGCAATCTCTATTCTCTTCTTTTGTTTTTTAAACAATAGTTTTTCTTTCACTCAACTTTTCTCACGTAGGGTTTTAGGACCACATCTATAAGTAGAAACTAGCTAGCTGAATTAATGAAGAATAGTGCAATCTGAACAAATTAATTTTAGGTATTAAATATTATTTTGAGTCATCCAGCTGTGAAATATATATTTAGACAGTCACCTGAATATAATTTTATAGCTTTTTGATTCTTTGGAATGAGAGAAAAGAGTGGAGAGGGAACTCCCTGAAGCTAAGAGAATGCAGGTTGTGTATCTAATATTCTAGCTTCTTATCAATACTAAGGGAGCTCCTGAAAACCAAGATGGCGGCAAAATGCCAAGAGCAAAAGACAAAGAGAGAATCTTAAAAGCAGCAAGAGAAAGAAACTCAGTTACCTACAAGGGAATACCCATACGACTGTCAGCTGATTTCTCAACAGAAACTTTGCAGGCTAGAAGGGAGTGGCAAGAAATATTCAAAGTGATGAATACCAAGAACCTACAACCAAGATTACTTTATCCAGCAAAGCTATCATTCAGAATTGAAGGTCAGATAAAGAGCTTCACAGATAAGGAAAAGCTAAAGGAGTTCATCACCACCAAACCAGTATTATATGAAATGCTGAAAATTATCCTTTAAGAAGAGGAAGAAGAAGAAAAAGGTAAAGATACAAATGAACAACAAATACACATCTATCAACAAGTGAATCTAAAAATCAAGTGAATAAATAATCTGATGTACAGAATGAACTGGTGATTATAATAGAATCAGGGACATAGAAAGGGAATGGACTGACTATTCTTGGGGGGGAAAGGGGTGGGGGAGATGCGGGAAGAGACTGGACAAAAATCGTGCACCTATGGATGAGGACAGTGGGTGGGGATTGAGGGCGGAGGGTGGGGTGGGAATTGGGAGAAGGGGAGTTATGGGGGGAAAAAAGAGGAACAAATGTAATAATCTGAACAATAAAGATTTAATTAAAAATAAATAAATTAAAAAAAAAATACTAAGGGAGACATTACGCTTGTTTGAATCTTGGTATCCTCTGGGCCCCATGTCATAGGGCATCACACTTTCCCCTTTTTCCCTCATACTGGAGATTCACCAAGGGATTTGAGATTTGAAATTTGTTCTAGTTTTTACTTCTATAGGAACATAAGATTGTGGAAATTCCTAAAGTTATTTGTGGAACTCCAGGTCTGTGATTTTTCTCTGTTTATCAAACTTTTTGTGCATGATATATGCATGGTATTGGTGCCTTTAAACTGGGAATAAAATTTCACTCTGAATATAATAATTATGTATCTAGTTAACTGGCCTGTGCTCAAGTATCAGTTTTAATCATATGTGATGAGATTAATTCTATTCTTATTGTTTTGGTATTTCTACATTGGAAAGCATAAATTTTACCAAGTTTTAGCCTTAGAAATTTTACAGTAATTACTGGAATGATTTCTGAATTTTGTTCCAGAACTACATTGATTTATACATAAATGTACTATGGATTTTTCCCAGTTATGCAGTTTTAATATTTACAGTTAATTCTTGAGACTTAAAATATTAATTTCATGTGGTATACTCAGCTATTTGAATGATTAGAAAGAAAGCTAGTTATTTACATTTGACTTGGAAGATTTTTTTTTATCCTTCTGATAGCATTTGATGTTTCAATTCTCCAGAGTTTTCCTCTTAATCTTGTAAATTCAACTGTAGCCTTTAAACATTGGTTTACTTTTCTGCATGTTCCACACTTAATTTAAAAAAGGTAATTTGTAATTTATCTGTCATCCAATAACCTACTGTAGCCACCTGCTAGTTGAATATATGCTTATGTGCTCTTAAATTTTTAATTTAATTTTTAATTGTGGAAGTTTAAATAAATTGCATTTGAGGCCCTTTCAGTTTCTTTGAAAGACAATATAGAGTAGTCAGGGTTTGATATTTAGAGTTTACAGTTAGACCTGTGAGAGGTGGATTCCGTTTGTTTCACTAGTTAAATATGTGACTTTGGGTAATCTAGTTGACCTGTCCATGCCTCTTCAGCAGTTCTCAACCTGTGGGTCGCGACCCCTTTGGCGGTCGAACGACCCTTTCACAGGGGTCGCCTAAGACTATCCTGCATATCAGATGTTTACATTACAATTCATAACAGTAGCAACATGACAGTTATGAAGTAGAACAAAAATAATTTTATGGTTGGGTCACAACATGAGGAACTGTATTTAAAAGGCCAGAAGGTTGAGAACCACTGCTCTAAATGGTAATAATAGTACCTACCTCAGAGGGTCATTTTGACATTTAAATCAGTTCAGTAGTATCTAGCAAATAGTAAATACTCAGTATGTAAATATCATCTACTGATTATCATTTTCCTCATTACTGTTATTGGTTATATTGATTCTAAATCTTACAACCTTTCAGATTCATTTCTTTTCTTTTGTTATATTTACTGATGTTAAAAAAATAGCATTAATTTGGTACCTTTTTGAATAATTTTTAACTGTTCACAAAAGCATACCAAATATAGTAAGATTTTGAATATTTTTTCCTTATGCTGTGATTTCATTCAGGAAGCATTTATTGGGTTTGCACTATATGCTATTTCATTTCTTAAAGATGAAAAAGGTCAGGTCTCTATCATCACCTAATTAGCGCTAATGTTTTTTTATGTTATACATATGCATGTACAAATTCTAAGGGTGTATAATTAGTTCTTGTGACAGATGTTAGAGATGATTTCTGGAAGGGGAAACATTTGATCAAGATCTTAAGAGATATGATGGTATTAAATAGGATATGAAAGGTGCTGGCAGATTAAGGGGTACAACAAAGCCTTCTAGGTAGAGAGGCAAAGGTGCATAAGCAGTGAAGTATGGGAAATGCATGTGGGATTACAGGATAAAAGAAAAAATGGGGGCCCTTTTTCTTTTGCATCTTTGAAGTTCTGCCAATTACCTCTTACTATGAGTATGTTAAGATTTTTAAGAATACACTCTTTGACTCTCTGCCCTGCTCTCTTCTGCATAACCCCATATTGTTGTCAGCCAAAGTACTACAATTATTGGCTCTTTTCTGCTAACATTGTATCCACAAGTCATGTGAATTGTAGGTATTTTTTTTCCTCATCTAATACATAGCTACCTATATGCCTTAGGGCAGGGATCCTCAAACTACGGCCCGCGGGCCACATGCAAATACAAATATTGCATTTGTTCCCGTTTTGTTTTTTTACTTCAAAATAAGATATGTGCAGTGTGCATAGGAATTTGTTCATAGTTTTTTTTTTTTTAACTATAGTCCGGCCCTCCATCAGTCTGAGGGACAGTGAACTGCCCCCCTGTTTAAAAAGTTTGAGGACCCATGCCTTAGGGTTTAATCTGCTCTACCAGTATTTAGTGTGTATTCCCCCTTCAATTGCACCCTCTGGGGAAAATCCCTTAGAATCTGAGATCCCAGTGAAATCAGTGGGAGATGAATCCATCTAAATGGCTGTTCTTCTTCATCACCAGTATCCTTTTCCATAAGAATGTTTTCTTCTTCCACAAGACTCTACTTTTGATCCTTCCCTTCCTCTATGATAAGTGCTATGGAAGCATCTAGGAGGATAAATCGGTTATTTGTTGCTACAATAATGCTGTATATGAAAAAAGCCATAAATCTTTAGTAGTGAAACCTCAGCATTATGTTCATGTGTCTAGCATCATAGATTAGGCAGCCCCACCAGTCTTGACTGAGTTCTGTCATTTGTCTGAGCGTCAGCTGATTATCAGCCTATTCAACCATCCTGGGATGCCTCTGCTGGAGAACTGAGCTGACTCAGCTCTGCTCCAGGTGTCTGTAGTTTTCCAGCAGATTAGTTTGGGCATGTTTTCATGGCAGAGGCATAGTGCAAGAGCACAAGTTGAAATATAAGTGCTTCTTAGCCTCTGCTTGCTGACCTCTGCTAATATCTTATTGGCCAAAGTATATAACATGATTAAGCTCGGAATTACAGTGTGGATGCATTTAAAGATACTTGACAGTGGGAATTGATATAGTGTGTGGTGAAGAAGTAGGGCCCTCAATGCAATATACTGCAGAGAAACATCTAAATTAAACTGGGGATTAGGGAAAATTTCCCAGTAGTGGTACCCCTTGACCTAAATTTTGAAGGAATTAGTTGAATGAAAGAAGAAACAAAGACATATTTGTCAGAGACAATATCTCATACAAAGGCCGAAGATGTGAAACTCATTGTGTGGTCAGCAATCTATAGGTAGTTTGATATGTAAGGCAGGAAGAAAGCATGTGTGGCTGGAAATAAGTCCAGAACCAAAGGCAGAAGCCAGATTTCAAAGACTTTTCATATAATAAGCAAAGGAGTTAGAGAGTTATAGGATTCTGTGACCGTTCTAAGGCTAGGTGTTAACTACTATTTTAATTTTTTTCCCTTTACTGATAAAGGTATTACATATGTGTCCTTATCCCGCCATTGCCCCCCCCCCCCCCACTCATGCCCTCACCCCCTGGTGTCTGTGTCCATTGGTTATGCTTATATGCATGCATATAAGTCCTTTGGTTGATCTCTCCCCCTTACCCCCACCCTCCCCTACCTTTCCTCTGAGGTTTGACGGTCTGATCAATGCTTCTCTGTCTCTGGATCTGTTTTTATTCATCAGTTTATGTTTTTCATTATATTCCACAAATGATTGAGATCATGTGATATTTATCTTTCTCTAACTGGCTTATTCTGCTTAGCATAATGCTCTCCAGTTCCATCCATCCTGTTGCAAATGGTAAGAATTCCTTTTTTACAGCAGCGTAGTATTCCATTGTGTAGATATACTACAGTTTTTTAATCCACTCATCTGCTGATGGGCACTTAGGCTATTTCCAAATCTTAGCTATGGTACATTGTGCTGCTATGAACATAGAGGTGCATATATCCATTCTGATTGGTGTTTCTGGTTTCTTGGGATGTATTCCTGGAAGTGAGATCACTGGGTCAAATGGAAGTTCCATTTTTAGTTTTTTGAGGAAACTCCATGCTGTTCTCCACAGTGGCTGCACCAGTCTGCATTCCCACTACGAGGGTTCCTTTTTCTCCACATCCTCGCCAGCACTTGTTGTTTGTTGATTTGTTGATGATAGCCATTCTGACAGGTGTGAGATGGTACCACATTGTCGTTTTGATTTGCATTTCTTGGTTGATGAGTGACTTTGAGCATGTTTTCGTATGTCTCTTGGCCTTCCTTATGTCCTCTTTCGAAAAGTATCCATTTAGATCCGTTGCCTATTTTTTGATTGGGTTGTTTATCTTCCTTTTGTTAAGTTGTCTGAGTTCTCTGTAAATGTTAGAGATTAAACCCTTATTGGTGATAACATTGGCAAATATGTTCTCCCATGCAATGGGCTTTCTTGTTTTGTTGATGGTTTCTTTTGCTGTGCAGAAGCTCTTTATTTTGATATAGTCCCATTTGTTTATTTTCTCTTTAGTTTCTATTGCCTTTGGAGCTGTATCGGTGAAGATGTTACTTCGGCATATGTCTGAGATTTTGCTGCCTGTGGATTCCTCTAATATTTTTATGGTTTCCCATCTTAGGTTTAAGTCCTTTACCCATTTTGAGTGTATTTTTGTGTATGGTGTAAGTTGGTGGTTGATGTTAATTATTATTAATATTTGTATTTGCTTCAACACAGTCCTTATGAATATATTTAATAATATATAGGCTGGTGTTTGGAAGGTACATAGATGTTTTATGAACATTTTTAGTACATTTAGAAGATTGCACATGTTATTCATTGTAAGCTACTAGAAATATCAACTAAACTTTTCATTTAAAGATTAATATGAGTTTCAGTGATACTGTGTGTAAACAGCAATAAAAGTGTTTTATTACATGCCAAACTTTAAAAGTTGTAGAGGGTAATCTAAAATAAAGCCAAAAGATCATTCATATATCCTACATGTTATTCGTTAGTAGAATTGTTATATATAATTAATTTTTAACATCTTTCTCATATTACCACTATTTTATCCATTTTCTGGAGAACAGACTTGAAATGCATTTCTTCTGGCATACTCAATTTTATTTTGATTTGAGGAAAATTATGGGAACTAGAGATAAACTTTTTCTTAATGTTCTCAGAACAAAAGTGACAGACCATTGTCTAGTTTACATATTCTAGAAAGACAGTTGTCTTGTACATTTCCTGATTAAAACAGAAGCTCTTTATGAAGGAGCAAATTCAATGTATTATATACTACAACTGGAATATTTATGCATTTTCCTGTTGGCAGTCATGAATATTTGCAAAATTAATTTACTTAATTGATAATATTACAACTTTGCACTGTTTTCCATATTTTTGAATTTATAGGTTCATTTAGTCAGTATTATGGTATATGATACTAAAACTGTTATTTTAGGTGACAAATTAAATCCTGGAAACATAAGTACATTAGGAGAGAATATAGTAACAACAGTGGTATTAATTATTACCAGGTGGTTTTTCTAGAAGGCTATTTAAGGAAGTGTAATTAAGTTATAATTTTGGCATGAGTATGCTTTATTTTAAAGTGGTGGGGGAAGGGGGATTCTAGTATTTGCACTCTAGTGAACTTGACATCAATCTCAACAAAAAAGTCTGGCATTTTTAATTAAGGGAAATTGCATGAGTTCACAGTAACTATCAGAGTAAAGTGACTTCCCTTTATGATAGGGTAATGCCTCAGCAGAACAGTACAAAAATCCAGTGAGAGGTTCTTACAAGTGAGATTGAGAACTGGAGTAAAGACAAAGGCACCTTGATAGTTGGTTCACCAATTCCTAGCCCATGAAGTGCTCATCTATAGTCTCAAGGTTAGCTCTTAGCTACAGGGCTTCATATTGGGCTTGTGACTTCTTCAACACTTACTAGTACATTAGAGGTTTTCATTTTCTTTGTTTATTTAAAAGTTTTGGAACCTTTTTTCTTTAGATATTATTTTCAGTGGGACCTCAATATGTAAACCAAATAAATGCTAAGCTATTCTGTTTCAGTGAGGATTAGAAATGGTGATAGTTGCAAAAGGTCTATCTAAGGATATGCCATTTAAGCACCCTTTATTAAAGGATAAGAAATGAAGAGTCTTTAACCATGAAGACTAGCGAGGAGGCATGGTTTCTTCTAGTAGATTAGCAATTGCCTTGAGCTGGGGATGGGAATGTGGATTAACTGTAAATGGGCAAGAGACGTCTTTTAGAATGATGGAAATATTCTAAAACTGAACTGTAGTGGTGGTGGTACAACTGTATAAATTTACTAAAGGTCACTGAATTAAACCCTTTATACATGTGATTTTATAGTATACTAGAGGCCCGGTGCACAAATACATGCATGGGTGGGGTCCGGCCGGCCTGCCCCCGTTGGGGCCAATCGGGTCAGGCCAGCCACAGGAAGGGAACACCGGAGGTTGGCTGTCCGGCCCCACCACCCATCAGGGTGAGGGTGGGGGGGGCGATCGGGGGCAGGGCCGGCCAGGGAGAGGGGTCAAGGGAGGTTGGTAGGCCGGCCCCACCCCCTGGTCGAATTCCCAGTTGAATGCCTGGTCGAGGGGACAATTTGCATATTAGCCTTTTATTGTATAGGATAAGTGCTATCTCAATAAAACTTTAAAATGACACTTTACCTAAAAATGTTTTAAGCAGTTTTTTAATATTTTTTAAGACCTGTCACATGTAAAAGATAGATGTGATATTTCATCTAGTTCTAGGTGACAAAACTAAGCCTCATGTATGAAAGTTAACAGAGAAACATAATTTCACTTACTATTAAGGAATAGCTCTCCAAAAGTGGGAGAGACTGAGCGGGTCTTTAAGAGGTTTAAATGACAATTTACCTAAGTATGCCAGGCACATGTAAAGCACTCAGTAAATGTTCTTCAAGGAAAAGTAGATGTAGATAAAGGACAAGTATATATGTTTGTAATGTGTTTATATATATACTGTATATAAATGTGTATGTATAATTTTGAGAGCAAATGTTCCAAAATGATAACAGTTTGGTGTATCTATATGAAAAATGTGTATTTTCATTGTACCGTTATTTTGTTTTTTCCTGTTGATTTGAAATCTTTCAAAATAAAAAGTTAAAAGGTAGGAGTCGTGGTTAGATTGATAGGGCTGTGAGAGCAGATTTTCTTAAACCCTATGCAACTTAATGAAAGCATCATTCACTATCTGAAATAGAAAAAAATGAATTTATTGTTTCTTATTAAAGAAAAATGTATGCTGGTCACACAGTCTGTTAGCAGGAAAACTACTCATCTTACTAGTGCAGGAAGCATGGCGTTCAGGGGTTGGCGTTGTTCTGGAGGAGGATGTCATCTAGAAGCCAGGACTCAGATGAGACCGCTGCACTCAGAGGCAGGTTTATTGGCATGATTCTGTTCCTGACTGGCTTCCAGCAGTGAGGAGCTGCCATTGTGAGGAGGCCCAGGGGCCAGCTTACTACCGGCAGGGTGACTGCTAACCATAGCTACTGAAAACTCCCTCATTTGTGCAACTTTCAAAATGCTCAGCTAGTGTAAAATTTAGTGCCTGATATATAGGCCACAATAAATATTTGTTCAATGCTTACTAAGTTAAAAAAAAAACAATTGTTATTATTACACATTATCATCTCATTGTTTAAAACGGAAGAACTTTGAAGTTCTAATACCTGAGGCTGCTGCTTATTTTGGCTCCTCTCACTAAAGGTCTGAAGTCATATTGGCATCCTTTTCCTTATGTCAGTGTTGCCTAAATTGATTTTCAATGCTACATAATTAAGTGGGCTTAGAAAAATAATTACATACATATTGAAAACCAGAAGTTTCTTTCCTTCAGAACCACTCAGTGTCTAATATGGTAATATGCATTGCAAATCTAGGAAATACTAAAATATAAGGCATTTCCTAAACTCATTTAACTACAGAATACTTTTTTTCTGGATAAGATCAATTTTTCTGTAAAGTTTGCCACATTTATTCATTTTAATTTTCTAAATAATCTGTATAATGCAAAATTCTATTTTTAAGTGACTTTCTCACTGTATATAATTCATAAGCTTATTTTCGCTAATGCCATGGGCAAATTTCTTAACTTTCTTGGGTCTTTGAATCCCAGTCCATGAAATGTGCTTGAAAATTTGGGTGAAATTTGTGATTATAGTGTGTCTATATCCAATGTTATAGAAGTTAATTTTTAACTGTTAACTTTTCAGCAACAATAAGGTAAATTCTTGTGTAATTAAATGTTTGCAGGGCCTACAGGGACTAAAACAACTTTTTGAAAATTATTTCATATTTCTCTAAAAAGCTTAAGATTTTTTAACTGTATTTATTGATTGATTGATTTTATTGATTTGAGAGAGAGAGAGAGAGAGAGAGAGAGAGAGAGAGAGAGACTGATTTGTTTCACTTACTTATGCATTCATTGGTTGATTCTTGTATGTGCCCTGCCCTGGGAATCAGAACCACAACCTTGGTGTATCGGGACAATGCTCTAACCAACTGAGCTACCCAGTCAGGGCTTTGTATTTATTTATTTGTAAAATTTTAAATTTATGTTTTCGTTACTGTTCACAAACAGTATTATACAGGGTAGGGCAAAAGTAGATTTGCAGTTGCTTGTATGAAAATAATATAACAATTAATAAATAATAATACAGGGAGAACTCTTTCACCTACTCACAACTATAAACTTACTTTTGCCCCACCCTGTATTAATTTCAGGTATATAACATAGTGATTAGACGTTTATATATCTTACATGAAGTGACCATATTGATAATCTAGTACCATATATAGTTATAATATTATTGACTGTATTCTGTATTGTATATCCCTGTGACAGTTTCTATAATTGGCAATTTGTACTCCTCAATTCCTTTTACCTTTTTCATTTCTTCCCCAAACTCCTCCAATCTAGACACCTTGAATTTCTTCTCTGTCTTTGAATTTGTTTTCTTTGATTATTTATTTTGTTTTATAGATTCCACATGTAAGTGAAATAATACGTTTTTGGTCATTCTCGATCTGAGTTATTTCACTTAGCCTAATCCCTTCTAGGTCCATCCATTCTCACAAGTGCTAGGATTTTATTCTTTTTTAATAGCTGCATAATATTGCCTTGTATATATGTACCACATCTTTATCCATTTGTCTCGATGGAAACTTAGTTTCCATGCCTTGGTTATATAAGTAATGCTGCAGTGAATTTAGGGATTCATGTATTTTTCTGAATTAGTGTTTGGATTTCTTCAGATAAATGCTTAAGTGGAATTGTTGAGCCTCATATTATAATTCTATTTTCAATTTTTTTTTTTTGAGGAACCTCTATATTGTTTTCATAGTGGCTGCACCAATTCCAACCCCACCAACAGTGCATGAAGATTCCCTTTTCTTCACATCTTTTCCAACATTTATTTATTGATTTGTTAATAATAGCTATTCTGTCAAGGGTGAGGTTATATCTCATTGTGGTTTATATTTGCATTTCCCTGATGATTAGTGATGTTGAGCATTTTTTTCATGTGTCTGTTGGCCATTTGTATATCCTCTTTGAAGAAATGTCTATTCATGTCTTCTGTTTAATTGGATTGTGTGTGTTTTTTGTGTGTTTGTGTTTCTTTATATAGTTTGGATCCCTTATCAGATGTATCATTTGCAAATATCTTCTATTCATTTTGTTATCTTTTTGTTTTGTTGATGGTTTCCTTGTATTTTTCACAAAACTGGAACAAATAATGCAAAAGTTCATATGAAACTACAAAAGGCCCCGAGTAGCCAAATCAATATTGGGAAATAAGGACAAAGTTGGATGTACATGCGACCTGATATCAATAAGGTTATAGTAATCAAACAGCAGGGTTCTGGCATCAAAGAAGACACATAGGTCAATAGAACAGAATAGAGAGCCCAGATATAAACCCATGTCTCTATGGTCAGTTAATATATAACAAAACAGGCTCGAATATACAATGGGGAAAACACAGTCTCTCTAATAAATGGTGTTAGAAAAGCTGGACAGATGCATGCAAAAAAAAAAAATTAGACTACTTTCTTAAACCGTATACATAAATAAACTCAATGGGTTAGACTCTTAAATGTAAGATCTGAAACCTTAAAACTTCTAGAAAAAACGTAGACAATAAACTCTTAGACATTGATATTAAATTTTTTTTTAAGTATGTCTTCTAGGGTAAAGTAAACAAAAGCAAAAATAAACAAATGTAACTACATCATATTAAAAAGCTTCTGCACTGCAAGGCTTAGAAATTAGTTTTGCAAAGTAGTTGAATCAGATTTTCTTTATATTATTTTGTTAATCTTTGTTAAATAATTATTTAAGAATAATGTGTCTAATTTGTTACAGTTTTTGCTCATTTAACATAGAATTGCAGAAAATTATTTCTAGTTGAAATAAACGCCTTTAACTAGATTTGTGACCATGAGATGGTTATTTAACTTCCCTGACCTTCATTTTTTTTCTTATTAAAATAAGATAAATGGAGTAAATCTTTTCGCTCTATCCCTGGCCTACCATTCACCCATTATCTTTCTTATTCCTCTAATAAGGAATCATTTGCTTTATGCTGTTACTTATTACAGCTTGAATATGGGGATATTTGCTTCTTGGGGATATAAGATATAAGAGGAAATTGCTCTGAATTTTAAGATGAAATTCATATGCATATGTCATTTGTGTAAACTTCCTCAGATGCACATTTTCATGCCTTGTGCTGTGATAATTCTAGGTGAACTTTCCTAGGTAAGTCTTTGGTTTTTGCAAAATTGTCTAATTTATTTTTTCTTCTTCTCATTTGTTAAAAGCTATTTCTCTCATACATCAGGATTAATACATGATTATTTTAATATTTCACACTGCCTCCCTTTCCCTATCCCACACTTCCCATCTCCTGATTCTGTTCTATGTTTTCCTTTATCTTAGGTTATATGTGTAACATACAAATCACTTCTTTAGTAATTTATTATATTATTTATATTGATTTTTATATATTTTCCTCATTGGAATGCAAATTCTACTCATTTTTGTCTTTTGTTTAATGTGTTTTGTTCATTGATGATCATAAATAACTACAACAGTGCCTGAAACATACTAGGATTCCGTAAGCAATTATTGATTGTTTAATTAATACCCATACCTGATATAAGTGTTTACTTTTTTCAAACTTTTACCCTGTCTTAACTTTTATTTTACTTTATACAAATATATATGTATTTTTCACACTGGTATATTATAAATTTTATAGACCATGAATGATAATTTTATACTCTTGCTTTTCTTATATTTTTCGATATTTATACTTACTTGCTAGAAAAACTGTTATCCTAGGTATTCATTTGATATTTTAATTTACTTATCACTTTGACCTTTTCAGTACCAATGTTAATTGAATTAATTTCTTCCTTTGAAAAAACAGATAAAATCATAGAGGTATATGAAAGTTAGAGGTAATAAAAATCGAAGAGTAAGGATAATTTGCAGGTGTTTATAACTGTCTGATTGCCTTAAATGAATGTTCATAGCAAACTTATTCACTCCACCACCCCTTTGAACAGTGGGTAAATCATTCTCAACAAATATTGGGTAAGAATGACATAAGCAGTATGATGTCTGTGTTTGCATGTGCTGTCTAGTGCCAGGTTAGCTGACTAGAGTGTAGTGAGGGCTGTAGCCTGCTATTCACTCTAATTCCAGTTAGGAGAAATTCCTGGGTATTATAGTAATACCTGGTTTATAAAGTATAATCAGATAAGTAGTTTGAAGGGAAAAAGGAAACTTTCTTTTGGGGACAGAAAGGCACCCAGGACCTTCTTACAACAAGCAGTAGTCACTTGGTGTCCATTCCAAAGTAATGTCAGTTACCTGAGGTAGAAAAATGTCCAAAAACCAGAAGTAATAAAAAAAAGTAACTCCCAAGACCACAGCAATTACTTAACCACAGCATCCAGAATAAGTTAACCACATTAGAGTTTGTAGCCAGTAGTAAGTACTGAAAGCAGCTCAGCATCCAAGAAGACACATACATGGTCGTAAAGAAATGTCTCTCTGTCCTTTCTTTTTGGTGGGTTCATGGATGCTTTATGAGCAGGTCTGCTTGTGGCCTTGTGTTCTCTCTGACGGCCCTAGCAGGTTCTTTGTCACAGATTTTTATCAAAATTACCTTCTTGGCTTCTTTTTCAGAATCTATTTTCCTCTATAACTCAATCCGCTTTATTGAGGTATAATTGACTAATAAAATTGTAAGCTATTTAAATTGTACAATGTGAGGACTTGGTATATGTATACATTGTGAAAGGATCTCCTTTATTATAGGGTCCCTTTCATTTAAACGTAATCAGTCCTTCACTCTGATCTTAAACAGGGCTTGAAAATTTAAAAATGACTATTTTAAACCCAAAAGTGGACCCTATTAAATACACTGGAAAAGAATAATATAAAATCCTGTGAAAAATATCCAGAAGTGCAAACATTTAAAAAAAAATTCTTCAAGAGAAATGGAATATTTTCACATATAGAAACAAAAAGTTTGTGTCCTTATTACCCTTCCTGCATTTATTTTTATTCATTTTTTTCAATGTTATACATATAAAAACATTCATTTCTTCTTAATTTCATAATTGGTATCCAATTATTCAATTTAGTACAGTTTAATTTCTCACAAGAAATTTCTTATAAAAGTGATTTTTGTAAAATACAACTTTAAAATAATTCTTGAAGACAGAAATATTTAGGATTTCGAGATTATCTGAAAAGGCACGTTTTTTGTTTAAATTGAAGTAAAATTGATGTATTATTAGTTTCAGGTGTACAAAATAATGATTCAGTATTTGTGTATACTGAAAAATGATTACCACATCAAGTCTAGTTATCTGTCACCATACATAGTTACAAAAAATATATATATTTTTTGTGATGAAGACTTTTAAGATCTACTCTCTTAGCAAAATTCAAATAAGCAATACCGTATTATTCTACATAATAAAAACCTAATATGCAAATTGACCGAATGATGGAACAACCATCAGAACAATCAGTGACTATGACGTGCACTGACCAGGGAGCAGACGCTCAACACAGGAGCTGCCCCCAGCCCACAGGCCCTAGGCCAGCCAAGGCGGGTGCCAGCGGGGCCCTCCCAATCTCCCTGCTGGTTGCCCCGCAGAAGGGGGCCCCCTGATCGCCCCCACCAGTTGCTCTGCAGATTGACCCTGATCACCAGCCAGGCCTAGGGACCCTACCCATGCAAAAATTTCTTGCACCAGGCCTCTAGTTAATAATAATCATCATGTTGTACATTACATCCAGGGCTTATTTATTTTATAGCTGGAAGTTTGTACCTGTGGAGTCCCTAGACACATTTTGTACACACACACCCCCAACAACCAATCTGTTCTCTGTATCTGTCAACTATGTTTTTTTGTTTGTATTTCAGATTCCAAATATAAGTGAGATGGTATAGTATTTGTCTTTCTCTTTCTGGTGTCACTTAGAGTAATACCTTCAAGGTCTAAACATTTTGTTGCAAATGGAAAAATTTCATTCTTTTTTATGGCTGAATAGTATTTTATGTGTGTGTGTATGTATGGACTAATTTATATTTAAGTTTTATTTTTAGAATATTATGTAGTAACATCATTTATTTATTATTATTTTTTTAAATTAAATTTTTATTGTTCAGATTATTACAGTTGTTCCTCTTTTTCCCCCCCATAGCTCCCCTCCACCCAGTTCCCACCCCACCCTCTGCCCTTACCCCCACCCCCCCACTGTCCTCATCCATAGGTGTACGATTTTTGTCCATTCTCTTCCTGCACTCCCCACACCCCTTTCCCCCCGAGAATTGTCAGTCCACTCCCTTTCTATGCCCCTGATTCTATTATATTCACCAGTTTATTCTGTTCATCAGATTTTTTATTCACTTGATTTTTAGATTCACTTGTTGATAGATGTGTATTTGTTGTTCATAATTTGTATCTTTACCTTTTTCTTCTTCTTCCTCTTCTTAAAGGATAATTTTCAGCATTTCATATAATACTGGTTTGGTGGTGATGAACTCCTTTAGCTTTTTCTTATCTGTGAAGCTCTTTATCTGACCTTCTATTCTGAATGATAGCTTTGCTGGGTAAAGTAATCTTGGTTGTAGGGTCTTGCTATTCATCACTTTGAATATTTCTTGCCACTTCCTTCTGGCCTGCATAGTTTCTGTTGAGAAATCAGCTGACAGTCGTATGGGTACTCCCTTATAGATAACTGACTGTTTTTCTCTTGCTGCTTTTAAGAGTCTCTCTTTGTCTTTTGCTCTTGGCATTTTAATTATGATGTATCTTGGTGTGGTCCTCTTTGGATTCCTTTTGTTTGGGGTTCTCTGTGCTTCCTGAACCTGTAAGTCTATTTCTTTCACCAGGTAGGGGGAGTTTTCTGTCATTATTTCTTCAAATAGGTTTTCAATATCTTGCTCTCTCTCTTCTTCTGGCACCCCCATAATTCGGATGTTGGTTTGCTTGAAGTTGTCCCAGAGGCTCCTTACACTATCTTCATATTTTTGGATTCTTTTTTCTTTTTGCTTTTCTGGTTGGGTGTTTTTTTACTTCTTCATATTTCAAATCTTTGACTTGATTCTTGCCATCCTCTAGTCTACTGTTGGATCTCTGTATACTATTCTTTATTTCAGTCAGTGTATGCTTAATTTCTATTTGGTCCTTTTTCATATCCTCGAGGGTCTCACTAGATTTCTTGAGGGTCTCATTAAGTTTTTCAGTGGTTTCTAGAAAATTTTTGAAAAACCTTTTAAGTTTGGTTTTGAACTCTATATCCAGTAGTTCACTTTCCTCCATCTCTGTCATTTGTGACCTGTTTCTTTGTCTCCGCATTTTGGCTGCTTCCCTGTGTTGATAGGGTGGCTTTCTGTGCTAGGTGTCCTATAGGGTCCAGTAGCTCAGCCTCCCCAATTACCTGAGGTGGACACTCTTGGTGCACCCCCTTGTGGGCTGTGTGCACAGTCTTCTTGTAGTTAAGCCTTGATTGTAGTTGGTATCACTGGGAGGAATTGACCTCCAGGCCATTTGGCTGTGAGAATCAGCTGTGTCTATGGTGGGAGAACTTCTGTGCTGGAGACACCCTTATGGGGCAAGTCTTGCTTCAGTGGGGCTTTAGTGCCCACCGAGTCTGCCCCCTGAGTGTGTCTCTTATGGAACTGAGGAGTTGTAATCTGGATGGTCCCACTCTGACCACTGGGTACACTGGCACTTGGATCTCTAAGGAGGTTCTAATTTAGCCTCTGCCTGAGGCTACTGAGCAGGAACTACGGAGAGATCTTCAGATTCCTCTTCTTTGTTTGGGATTTGGAGATGCCCAGATGCGGCCCAGCTGTGAAGAATGCAAGCTGCTGTGGAGCCTTGGGCCTTCTTTTGGATGTTCTGGGACTCTTTGATCCAGCTGCAGTTTGTTAGGTAATTTTCAGATTGCAAAGGGCCAGGTCATTCATATCCAAAAGTCTCTGCACACAGCTTGGGTGGGGCGGGGTCTCAGGGAATCAACAGGGCAGAGCAAACAGCTATGGCTGATCTTCAGTCCTGCCCTAAGAGGTCCCGGGTCTTAGTGTTCCGCGGAAATCGCTGCAAGCACCTCTGAGAGAAAGCCGCCCTCGAGTTCTGCCTGCTGCCAGACAGTCCAGTTTCTCCCCGTATGAGTCTGGGTCCCCAGAGACTAGCCTGGAACTGAAGTTCAGAGCGGGAGCGTGTGTCTTCCTCCCTATTGAAAAACACAACCACGTCCTCAGTTGCCAGCCCTTTCCACGCGCGCTTCCATACCTCTGCACTTTACTTCCGCACCTCCTCTGAGTCTCAGTGTGCTTTTCTCTTTCCTTCTACTTGTAGAATTTCCATTCAGCCAGCCTTCCTGTGGTTCTGGATGATGTCCCTTTTGTCTTTTAGTTGTATTTTTTAAAAAATATATTTTATTGATTTTTTACAGGAATAGGTATTTTCCTAGTTCACACACGAAGCTATCACTATCTGGGTGTTAGTTTTCTCTCCACTTTTCTCCATATTAGGTTCTGCAAACTGACCTACCTTGCTTTTGGTTCTGGCATTCTCTCCTAGACCTTGAGTACCATGCTAGTTGAAGTCCAGGCTGTAGGATCCTAGGAATAAATTTTTGCTGCAGGCTCTCTTACCTGTGGAACTGTATTTTATCATTATGTCTGACTTCTGCTTTGTTTTCCCTACTGCTGAAATATAAGTTTTTAATATAGTATTGTGCATTTTTAAATGTTCTCTACCAGGAAGTGACTCTCTGTACATCTGGTCCACCATTTGAAAGTTGAGTATAAGACTTTTAAGAACAGTTTTATAATCCATTCTTGATAATCTGCTTGTATATACTTTCAAATGATGATTTATAGCATTTCCATAAATTTTTCTTAGCAGCTTTTATTTTAATTATATTATATGCTATTATAATTTTCTGTATGGCTACTATAGAACTGTATTGGCAATTTGGATGTGGTAATATGGTTTTCTGATTATCAGTGTTAAATGGTTGTTATTATTTTATATTTTGAAGAAGTAAATGTCCCTAAAAATTACTACACAAATCAAGAAATAGCATAGATAACACTTGCTTTTCACCTGTGTAAGAGAGATGCAAATCATTATCCATAGGAGACTGTACCTGTACGCTGTTATTTGAGAGAACAATTTGTACTTTATTAAACAAATTATTGTAGTAAATATCTTTCACCTTTTCCATTCTTAGCTTTGCAATTCTTGATATTGTTGTGATTAATTTTTTATTTTTTTGCAGGTTTTCTTTAGGTGATTCTAGGAAGCCTCTTTATGAAACAGCAGTTTTGGTAGAAGATGTGGTACACACTCAGTTAATTAATCTGGTAAGAACATATATAATCTCATTTGGTATCACTCCTCTGCATTCTGCTTATGTGGGGATTGCATTGAGAATTTTTTTGTCAGTCTTATTGAGTTACAGATTACATATAGCAAAATTTCACCAGTTTTGATGACTTATTGTCATATGACTACCAACACAATCATGATATATAGACATTTTCATCATCCATAAAAGTTCCCATGGGTCGCCTGCATAGATTAGTTTTTTCACTTACCCTCTGACCCCTGGTAATAGCTTTTATCTGTATTGTATCACTATACATGCATAGTTTTTCCACAACTCTTTTTAAAACTTTTTTATTTTGAATATTAGACATCAAAATATTGCACAGAAAATTCCTAAATAGTACAGTAAATTCCTAAATAGTCTCCAACTCCATCTGTTAACATTTGACATGACTGTAGTACAATTATCAAAACCAGGAAGTAATATGGGTATAATACTGTTAATACAATTATCAACCTTATTTGAATTTCATCTTTTTTCCCATTAATGTCCTTATTCTCTTCCAGGAGCCAATTCAGGATAAAAAGAATATTTTGCATGGTCACAAAATATTTTCCCTAAGATACTTATTAACAACAAAATGAAAAAAAAAAAAAGTAACTTATTAATAGAAGTTAGGGTATCATATCAACAGGTTTATGATTGTCCATAAATTTTAGCAATCATCAATGTATTTTAAGATAATTATTACTGTACTAGAGGCCTGGTCCATGAAATTCATGCACAGGTAGGGTCCCTAGGCCTGGCCGGCAATCAGGGCCTATCGGGGCCTTCCAGCTGCTGGCAGGGCCTTCCCTTCCCCAGCTGCTGGCTGCCGGCTTGGGCCTTCCTTCTTTCCACGTGGTGGTCACCACACGTCATAGAGAGTGATCCAACTCCCAGTTGCCCTGTCGAATTCCCGAGGGGACACTTTGCATATTAGCTTTTTATATACACTGAGTGGCCAGATTATTATGACCACCTGACATTTGTAGGCAAATTAGCTATAATTTCACGCTGAAGTTGCTAGAGGGCCAGATCATTATAAACATCTGAATAGCACAACATACCTAAGTATCGTTGCTGATCAAGTTCATCCTATCATGTTGATGGCGTATCCCAATGGAGATGTCTTCTTTCAATAAGACAATGTGCCATGCCACGGTGCTCATATTGTGCAGGAGTGGTTTCAAGAACATGAGAGAGACTTTACCTTTCTTAGATGGCCCCCACAATCACCAGATCTCAATCCAATTGCATTTTGTGGGATGAAATTAAAAGAGCCATCAGGCAGCTGGTTCCACAACCATCAAATCTCACAGAACTGGACAGTGCTATTCATCAGGCATGGTGTCAGATTCCTCACATCACCTTTCAACATCTTGTGGAGTCAATGCCAAGAAGAATCGCCACAGTATTGAAGGCAAAAGGTGGCCCAATGAAGTACTGATGGGGTGGTCATAATAATCTGGCCAGTCATAATAATCTGGCCACTCAGTGTATATAGATATTTACCTAATAATGGTTTTCTATTTCCTTCTTTCCTTTTCTGTTTTTTAATTTCAATTATTCTTAAAGGAATAGCCATTCTTTGCCACCACATATTTATTTAATTTTAATGTGTATGTGTGTGTGTGTGTGTGTGTGTATTTAAATTTTATTTTTAGGGTATTATGCAGTAATATTAGTTATTTTTACTGCTCAAGTTGTACCAATGAAAAACACTGTCATGTTCTTTCCCCATTTTTCTATCCGTTTTTTTGGTCCTATGGTCAATATATATTAGATATATTAGTTCTTTGTTTGTGGTATATGTTAATAATATATCCTTGCAGTGGGTCAGTTTTCTTTCTACTTGTTTGTTATTTTAACAGATTCAAATTCATTAATTATTTATTGCCTTTGGATTTAGAATCATAGAAAGGCTTTTCCTTATACCAAGTTTAAAGAGGTTATCATCCAATCTTGCCTTCTTTCCTTTTTAATAATTAGATCACTAATTCATCTGTAAATTATTTTTGTTATTGTGTAAACTGTGGATCTAATCTTTTTGATCCATTTGAGGTATTTCCTTTATCATACCCTAAATTAGTATATACTTTAGGGTACATTTCTAATTTTGTATTCTATGACATTGGTTAAATTGTCTATGCATATGCTAATATGACATTTTTAATTATACAGATTTTATAGTATATTTTAAAGATTGTTACAGCTAGTTTTACCTTGTAATTTTTCTTTCTCAATATGCTCCTGGCATTTCTTGTATGTTTATTTTTCCAAGTGAATGTTAGTATTAAATTTTGTAGCTCCATAAAATAGCTTGTTGGTATTTTTATTGAGATTGCATGAATTCATAAATTTAGAGAGAACTACATCTTTCAAGTGTTGAATCAATTTAGGAATAGGGACTGTCTTAACATTTTTTTTTCAAGACTACTTTTGTGTCTTTCATGAGTGTTTTAACATTTTTCTTCTATAGGCTTCATGTATTTCCTGTTAGATTTATTCTTAAGTGTAATCTTCTTTGGTGCTATTGTAAATGGGCTTTCTCAATAATATATCATGACTGAAAACTTCTGAAATACATAAATCTACAGATTCAAGAAGCTGAGCCCACTCTAAACAGGGTAACCCCCCAAAAATGCATGTCCAACTACTGAATACTAAAGACATAATATGAAACTGAAAGTAGCCAGATTTTTTACTATAAGGCAACAATGATTTGAAACATAGCCGAATTCTCATTAGAAAACATGGAGACTAAAGGGAAATGGTAGTTCTATAATATTTTGAGAAACCTCCATACTGTTTTCCAACTTACATTTCTACTAATAGCCTACAAGGTTCTCTCTTCTCCACATCCCACCAACACTTGCTATCTTATATCTTTTTTTATTATAGCCACCTGACAGGTGGAGGTTGATATCTCATTGTGGTTTTGATTTGCAATTCTCTGATGATAAGGGATGTTTAGCATCTTTTCATATACCTGTTGGCCAGTTGCATAAATTCTTAGGAAAAATGTCTATTAGACCCTTTTCTCATTTTTTTAAACTTTAACAATGCTTTCATGTATGTTTTATTTGGTTATTATTAAATCTCAGTGAGGATATTATTATTCCTAATTTGAATTGCCAAGTGAAGAAAGATAATTTGCCCAAAGTTACAGACTTATTAAGTGGTGGTGTTGAAACCAGAATTGGGGCTTCCTGACACCCATCCTTTGCAATTGTTAAAGTTATTTCTTTTTTATTTTCTTTTGCTATAGAGTTGTATGAGGTCCCTATGTATTTTAGATATCAACCCCTTATCAGATGTATGGTTTACTAATATTTTATCCCATTTCATAGGTTGCCTTTTCATTTTATTTTACTTTTGCTTGCAATAACTTTTTGTTTTGATAAAGTTTTAGTTGTTTATTTTTGCTTTTGTTACTTGTGTTTTTAGTGTCATATCCAGAAAAAAAATCATGGGCAAGACCAATGTCAAAGAGTTTTTCCCCTATTTTCTTCTGGGAATTTTACTGTTTCAGGTCTTACATTTAAGTCTTTAAGACATTTTGAGCTAATTTTTATGTGTGATGTAAGATAGGGTGTCCCCCCCAAAATGCCTATATACTTTAACAGTTGATAGCTCAATTGATGTTTCTTTCTTTTCAGATTTAACCCATTCGAATTAATTATTCAAAGTGTCTATATATTTTTGGGGATACCTTGTACATATAGGTATCCCCTGCTTTTTGAAAGTTTGCATTCTACCACTTCACCTTTACTAAAGACCTACCTCAGTATGTGTTTTCACTAACCTGATGAATCTGAAGAGGATTTTGACTTTTTTAAAAATATATTTTATTGATTTTTTGCAGAGAGGAAGGGAGAGGGATAGAGAGTTAGAAACATCCATGAGAGAGAAACATCAATCAGCTGCCTCTTGCACACTCCCCACTGGGTATGTGCCCGCAACCAAGGTACATATATGCCCCTGACGGGAATCGAGCCTGGGACCTTTGAGTCCGCAGGCCGACGCTCTATCCATTGAGCCAAACCGGTTAGGTTGAGGATTTTGACTTTTACAAAAAAAGACAAAAAGGGAAAATAGTGTTAAGGTTTTGTTTTGTATTGAGCCATTATAGTGGCAGCAGTACCCAGAGCAATGAGAGTGTCTATACCAGGCTCCTTCCTGGGAACTATACTCAGTTTTGCAGCAACAATAAGTGAATTGCTCTTATAATGCTCTCAATAATAATATCCTTTCACATTCCAAGCTGTCATGATTTCTGATGACTATATAGCTGCTTTTATTTGCTATTCATTCAAAGTTTCTTGTCAGAGAGTCTCATTTTTTTAAAATATATTTTTTATTGATTAAGATATTACATATGTGTCCTTACCCCCACGTTACCCCCACCCCCCCGCTCATGCCCTCACCCCCCTGTTGTCCGTGTCCATTGGTTAGGCCTATATGCTTGCATATAGGTCCTTTGGTTGATCTTTCCCCCTTACTCCCACCCTCCCCTACCTTCCCTCCAAGGACCGACAGTCTAATCAATGCCTCTCCGTCTCTGGATCAGTCCTTGTTCATCAGTTTATGTTGTTCATTATATTCCACAAATGAGTGAGATCATGTGGTACTTATCCGCTTTCCAGTTCCATCCATGCTGTGGCAAATGGTAAGAGTTCCTTTTTCTTATTCCTCTTCTTAAAGAATACCTTTCAGCATTTCATATAATGCTGGTTTGGTGGTGATGAACTCCTTTAGCTTTTTCTTATCTGTGAAGCTCTTTATCTGACCTTCAATTCTGAATGATAGCTTTGCTGGATAAAGTAATCTTGGTTGTACAGGTTCTTGCTATTCATCACTTTGAATATTTCTTTGCACTCTCTTCTGGCCTGCATGGTTTCTGTTGAGTATGGGTACTCCCTTTTAGGTAACTGACTGTCTTTTTCTTGCTGCTTTTAAGAGTCTCTCTTTGTCTTTTGCTCTTGGCATTTTAATTATGATGTGTCTTGGTGTGGTCCTCTTTGGATTCCTTTTGTTTGGGGTTCTCTGCGCTTCCTGGACTTGGAAGTCTATTTCTTTGACCAGGTAGGGGAAGTTTTCTGTCATTATTTCTTCAAATAGGTTTTCAATATCTTGCCCTCTCTCTTCTTCTGGTACCCCTATAATTCTGATGCTGGTACGCTTGAAGCTGTCCCAGAGGCTCCTTACACTATCTTCATATTTTTGGATTCTTTTTTCTTTTTCGGTTGGGTATTTTTTGTTTCTTCGTATTTCAAATCTCTGACTCGATTCTTGGGATCCTCTTGTCTGCTGTTGGATCTCTGTATATTATTCTTTATTTCAGTCAGTGTATGCTTAATTTCTAGTTGGTCTTTTTTCATATCCTCCAGGGTCTAACTTAATTTATCGGTGGTTTCCATAAAATTCTTGAAAAACCTTATTAACGTGGTTTTGAACTCTATATCCACTCGTTTGCTTTCCTCCATTTCTGTCATTTGTGACCTGTTTCTTTGTCTCCGCATTTTTTATGCTTCCCTGTGTTGGTAGAGTGGTTTTGTGTGCTAGGTGTCCTGTAGGGCCCAGTGTCTCAGCCTCCCCAGTTACCTGAGGTGGACACTCTTGTTGCACCCCCTTGTGGGCTTTGTGCACAGTCTTGTTGTAGTTATGCCTTGATTGTTGTAGGATCACTGGGAGGAATTGACCTCCAGGCCATTTGGCTGTGAGAATCCGCTGTGTCTGCAGTGGGAGAACTTCTGTGCTGAAGACACCCTTATGGGGCAAGACTTGCTTCAGTGGGGCTTTGGTGCTCACTGAGTCTGCACCCTGAGTGTGTCCCTTATGGATCTGAGGAGTTGTAATCTGGATGGTCCCCCTCTGACCATGGGTACACTGGCCCTTGTATCTAAGGAGGTGCTAATTTAGCCTCTGCCTGAGGTTACCCAGCAGGAGCTACAAAGAGAACTGCAGATTCCCCTTCCTTTTTTGGAATTTGGAGGTGCCCTGATAAGGCCCAGCTGTGAAGCAATGCAAGCTGCTGTGGGGCCTTGGGCCTTCTCTTGGAAGTTCTGGGTCTGTCTGGCCCAGCTGCAATTTGTTAGGTAATTTTCAGGTTGCAAAGGGCCAGGGCATTCATATGCAAAAGCCTCTGCCGCAGCCTGGGTGGGGCGGGGTCTCATGGCATCAAAGGGCGGAGCAAGCAGCTATGGCGGATCCTCATCCCTGCCCTAAGGGGCCGCACGTCTCAGAGTCCCGATAATTGCTGCAAGCACCTCTGAGGGAAAGCCGCCCTCCAGTTCCGAGTTCTGCCTGCTGCCAGACAGTCCAGTTTCTCCCTGTATCAGTCCTGGGTCCCCAGAGACTTCCCGGAACCGGAGTTCAGAGCAGTCGGGAGCTTGTGACTCCCTCCTGATTCAAAAAGACAGCCGCGTCCTCAGGTACCAGCCCCTTTCCACGCGCGTGTGCGCTGGAGCCTCCGTACCTCTGCACTTTACTTCCGCAGCTCCTGACTCTCAGTGTGCTTTTCCCTTTCCTTCTAGTTGTAGAATTTACACTCAGCTAGCCTTCCTGTAGTTCTGGATTGATGTCTGTTTTGTCTTTTCGTTGTATTTTTGAAGTTGTTGTGGGAGGCAGCAATTTCCCGGTGTTTACCTATGCCGCCATCTTAGTTTCTCCTCCAGAGAGTCTCATTTTATGCATAGAATATAATTACCATTTCATTTCAAAATTATATCAGATTTTCACTATATTAGTTTCCCAGGTAATGAATAAGTTCTTCAATCTGTTGTAGTGTTTTCATATCAGAACCAGTTTTTCAGGGTCATGGTAATAATCTTTAATTGTGAAAATTAGTAACAAATTTATATGTGTGAAAATTGATTGCTTAAATCTCCCATCTTGGTCAGAATGCACTGAGTTGTCTATCCCTTCCCCATCCCTCTTTTACTTCTAATACTTTTTAACTTGGCAGTTAACTTGGTAGAAGGAGCTCATGCAAGGCACTGCTTAATCCTAATCACCAGTTCTGTGAGGCGTCACTTATGCCACCTCAGTCATGGTTTATGAGTATGTTTTAAAATAGTCATAAAATTTCTTGTGCAGAACTTCAATTATAAGGGTTATCAAAATAGGACAAACTAATATAATTTGTGATTGCATAAAATAAAGGAAGTAGCCGTACCAGGGGGACCTCATGAATCACAGAATGGAAGCAGACTTCTAGCTAACTAAACATTCAGTCTTTGTACTGAGTCACAGCATGTATATGTAACTCAGCAAACCGGAACACAGTCTGCGTATATGTGAATGGGATACAGTTCACAAACACCATCTGGGGAAAAAAAAAATTCTTGGTCTGTTTTGTCTGGTCCTACTGCAGTGATGGCGAACCTATGACATGCATGTCAGAGGTGACATGCGAACTCATTTTTTTGGTTGATTTTTCTTTGTTAAATGGCATTTAAATATATAAAATAAATATCAAAAATATAAATCTTTGTTTTACTATGGTTGCAAATATCAAAAAATTTCTATATGTGACACGGCACCAGAGTTAAGTTAAGGTTTTTCAAAATGCTGACACGCCGAGCTCAAAAGGTTCGCCATCACTGTCCTACTGTGTAGTAAGTGAAGTACTATATATAGTACTGGTGACTTTTACTTGTTTGTACTTATAACTTTCTTTTCTTGTGAATGTATTGTGATAATTTTTTAACTGATTTGGAACAGTATGTATTTCTGATTGGCCTTAAAATTTTTTCTATTTAATTAATCTTATTTTCTCTCATATGTTACCACCTCATGCCTCAAGAAATACTATTGCATCTCCTCTTTTAGAAAAAGAAATAAGTTCATAATGTTGTTAACAGATAAGTAGTTTTTAATCTGTGACACAGTATGGGCATATTTGAAGTAGAAAACCTCCTTAGCTACATTTTCTCTGAATTCCCCTGGGTAATTTGCTACAGCATAACCTAGAGGATCAACTAGGAAGGGATTTCTAATTCCCCCCGTGCTCCACCGCCATGCGCCCCTCCCCTCCACCCAGCATGTCTTTTTTATCCTACTACAGAATATCTCACTAATAGTCAATTATTCAACTCTTCAAGGTAAGAAAATCTCAGAGCACTAGTTTTTCATAGTACTGATAAGTTATATGTAGTGTCTCAGGTTACTTGGTTTTTCTTAGCAAGGGTATAAAAACAAAACAAAACAGCATCTTCCCATTTTTCTTCATGTGTCAAAGATTTTTCTTTAGGCTTCCTTATTTTTCATCCCCTTTGCTGGTCTGCTATGCTCTCTTCACCTCAATAAACTGTACTAGCTGCTGGGATCCTATATCATGCTTGGACTTCTGACCTGTGTTGAATGTTTCAGTTCTGGCTGAAACATCTTATAAATACCTAATGTATAGTTTCCAAGAATTTTGGATTTACCAAAGAGATGCAAACCTTTTATAAAATTCCCACTCAAGATTGAGTTGCGTTACTTAAAATAGGTAGAGATTTGCACCAGTTGGAAATCATGTGGCTGAATTGATATTATGCTGAGAATAATATCCTTTTTGCTAATATCTATTTGCAGTGAAGTTCAAAAATTATAATGATTTTTGATGGCTTTATGGTTATTTTTATTTCTCCATTTAACTCAAAGTTAAATATTAGAAAAATCTCTTTTTTATACACAGAGTATAATTATTTACCATTTAATTTAAAATCATTGGATTTTTGCTGTATGAGTCTAGCAGGAACTATAGATGCTCCTCAACTTATGATGGGGTTGCATCATGATAAACCCATTGTAAACTGAAAATATCCTGAGTCGAATATGCATTTAGTACACCTAACCTATCAAACATCATAGCTTTGCCTAGCCCACCTTAAATGTGCTCAGAACAATTACATTTAGCCTGTATTGGGCAAAATCATTTAACACAAAGTCCATTTTATAATGAAGTGTTGAATATTTCACGTAATTTATGTGATTATGACTTGCTGCCTCATGGTGGACAATTACCTTGAGTTTCATCTCAAGAGTAATTGCCTTCCTGTTCTTCCTGTCACTAGAAGCAGAAGACACAGATGGGTGTTTTGTAGACATGATGGGATTCAAAAACTCAAAACAGAATACCAAAATTTGCTAACAGCAAAGTACACCTTGTAGAGTGTCTGTTGTTTACCCCATGACTGCAATTGTGGGGCTGATTGGGAGCTGCACCCCTCTTCCTCTGCCCAGCATCATATATGTATCATATCACACATTGCTAGCCCAGAAAAAGATCAAGATTCTAAATCTGAAGTATGGTTTCCACTAAATGCATTCACTTTTGCACCACTGTAAAGTCAAAAATTGTAAGTCACCCAGCAGGAGTGAGTCCTGTGTACTGAAAGGTTGCTATTTCAACTGAGGGTTCCACCCCCTCTTGGGGGAGGTAAGAATGCAACCAATCAATGTTTCTCTTCTCACATCCTAGCATGGGTATAAAACAGTATCTTCCTATCTTTCTTTCTCTCCCTCACTCTCTCCTCCTGTCCCCCTTTCTCCCTCTCTCCATTCTCCATCTCTCCTGTTTCCTCTCTCCCCCTCTGTATACATATGATTCTTTTTCTATAATCATTTTGTTTTAGATTTAATTATAAAATTTTATATGTGTATTTTTATTTTACATATATAGGCCTTTTCCTGGTTTTAAAAAATAACTACTATTTCTGTATTAGTGATTTAAGTGGCAAAATTTTAACAAGTTCACAGTGCCTTATTTGTTATCCTATCTAATAAAAGAGAAACATGGTAATTAGCCGTACATCCGCTACCCTTCCCATTGGCTAATCAGGGTGATATGCAAATTAACTGCCAGCCAAGATGGCGGCCGGTAGCCAGGCAGCTTGAAGCGAACTTGAGGCTTGCTTGCTTCAGTGACGGAGGACTCCAACGTTCCCCGCCTGCCGCTGTCGGCCTCTGAGCTTGCAGTTTGAAACATTGTTACAAATATAGAAACTAAACAAAACCCCAGAAACCTGCTTTCAGCCAGCCGGGATCTCAGAGCTGGAGTTGAAACAGTGTTTCGATTATAGAACCCAAACAAACTAGATACCTGTTTTCAGCAGTGGAGGCCTAAGAGTTGGAGCCATGCCTCAGAGCTAAAGCTGGCCCAGAATAAAAAAAAAAAAAAAAAAAAGGAGTGGTTGGGAGCTTCAGTCACCCACCAGCCTGAAAACAGCCCTCAGCCCCTCACCCAGACTGGCCAGGCACCGCAGTGGGGACCCCCACCCTGAAGGGTGTGTGACCAGCTGCAAACAGCCATCATCCCCTCATCCAGGCTGGCCAGGCACCCCAGTGGGGACCCCCACCCTGATCCAGGACACCCTTCAGGGCAAACCAGCCGGCCTCCACCCATGCACCAGGTCTCTATCCTATATAGTAAAAGGGTAATATGCCTCCCAGCACCGGGATCAGCGGAGCCGCGAGGCCTCCCGGCACCGGGATCAGCGTGACAGGGACAGCGACCAAACCCCCTGATCGCCCTGCGGCTCTGTGTATGACAGGGGGCGGGGCCACAACCTCCCTATCCGCCCTGCTCTGTTTGTGACAGGGGAAGGCGCCCCAACTCCCTGATCAGCCCTTCTCTGTGCCTGATAGGGGGGAGCTTCCCAACCCCCTGATCACCCTGTGGCTCTGTGTGTGACAGGGTGTGGCGCCCCAACCCCACCCCCACGGGCCCTGCTCTGTGTGTGACGGGGTAGAGCCATAACCTCCCCATCGGCCCTGCCCTGAGTGTGACAGGGTGTGGCGCTCCAACCCCCTGATTGGCCCTGCTCTGTGTGTGACAGGGGGCGGTGCTCCAACTCCCCTATCGGCCCTACTCTGTGAGTGACAGAGGGGAGCTCCTCAACCCCCCGATCGGCCCTGCTCTGTGTGTGACAGGGGGGAGCTCCCCAACCCCCTGATGGGCCCTGCTCTATGCGTGACAGGGGGGAGCTCCCCACCCCCCTGATCGACCTTGCTCTGTGCGTGACAGGGTACGGAGCCCCAACCCCCCTGATGGGCCCTGCTCTGTGCGTGACAGGGGCAGCGTCCCAACCCCCTGATTGGGCCTGCTCTGTGCGTGACAGTCGGTGGCGCTGCAACCTCCCCATCGACCCTGCCTTGAGTGTGACAGGGGGCGGGCGGTGCCCCAACCTCCCAATAGGCCCTACCCTGAGCGTGACTGAGGGTGGCATTGCAACCTCCGAATCCGCCCTGCTCTGTGCATGACAGGGAGCGGCGCCCCAACTCCCGAATTGCCCCTGCTGTGAGCCCAACCAGGGGCTGCTCCTAGGGATTGGGCCTGCCCTCTGCCACCCGGAAGCAGGCCTAAGCCAGCAGGTCGTTATCTCCTGAGGGTTCCCAGACTGCGAGAGGGCACAGGCGGGGCTGAGGGGCCCCTCCCTCCCCCCCGAGTGCACAAATTTTTGTGCACTGGGCTTCTAGTCCTATATAATAAGGGAGGAATATGCTAATTAGCCAGTGTGCCCTGAGCCATAAAGACCAAGCGCATCACAACCAGATCACAGATCAGCAGGAGGGTGGGCCAGTGAGGTACAAGAGGGCGGGTGTGGAGAGCTACATGAGGGAGCCAGACAGCAAGCTATGAGGGAGAGAGGGGGAAGGTGGGTGGAGAAGCTCCAGGAGAGTGGGGCAGCAGGGAGAGAGCTCCAGGAGGGCGGGGCAGCAAGCTCTGAGCAGTGGAGAGCTACCAGCAGCAGTCAGTGGGTTGCCAGCTAAGGCAAGCGGCAGCAAGCTACTTGCGCATGGATTTGTGCACAGAGCTATTAGTTGAAAAATATATTCAAAATATTGAACTTGTTTAGAAGTTCACCATATTTCTGCTTTCCCTGGTAAAAGAAAGTCCTGGTAATGCTTTTTTTCTTGAAAATTTCCCCCTGAAGACTGTTGTGTCCAATCACTAGACTTCAGTAAGACCTGCTCATCTTATGAGAAGTAAAATAGCGTTCCTAACAAATTTCTTATGGTCCACATAAAGAAAAAGTAAAAAATTTTTTCAGTTTCTTCTCCTATTTTCTTTTACTTTCATCATAGAAGTCTCAGCTTTATTCCGTTCAATAATATTATCTGTGGTGGCTTTAAAAAAAATTGTTCTTTCTTTCTAAATATACAAGCATTTGATTTTATTGTTAAGAATAACATTGTGCCTGGCTCCGTGGCTCAGTTGGTTGGAGCATTTTCCTGTACACCAAAAGAGTTGAGGGTTCGATTCCTGGTCAGGGCACATGCCCAGGTTGCTGATTGGATCTCCAGTGAAGGGTGTGTATGGGAGGTAACTGATCTCTCTCTCTCTCTCTCTCTCTCTCTCTCTCTCTCTCTCTCTCTCTCCCTTGCTCTTTCTTTCTCTATCTCTCTCCTCCCCTCCCCTCCCTACCTCCCCCCTCCCTTCTTCTCTTTCTAAAATCAATAAACATCCTTGAGTGAGAATTTTTAAAAATTAAGAAAAAAAGAATAGGGTGTTATGGTTACCTTGTGTTTACTAGGAACTCAATTTGTTGTTGTTAACCCTCACCTGAGGATATTTTCCCATTGATTTTTAGAGAGAGAGGAAGGGATGGAAGAGAAAGAGAGATTGAGAGACTGACAGACATCGAAATGAGAGAAACACATTGATTGGTTGCCTCCTGCACATGGCCCAAACAGGGCCTGGGATCAAACCTTCAACCCTGGTATTTGCCCTTAACCTTGGCACCTCGGGCCACACTCTAACATTTGGAAAACACGAGCCACGGTAGAACTCAGTATTTTTAAATGTTTGTGGTTTTTTGTTTTTGTTTTTCATTTAAAAGCAAAACTATTAACTCTTATTTTTTTATAAATAACTTTGGTATTTTCTATCATGTTGGATATAAAATAAAGCCACTGAATTTTTATATAAATCAGAGATCAGGCATTGATACAGTTACTATTTTTAAATGTCTCTCTTGTGGAAATAAAGAAAATACTAGAATTTAGCCTTTTCCCTCTAACATATCTAATTTATTTGTGGTTTTTTTTTAATGCTTTTCAGGAAATGAAAGTTCCTTGGAAGCAAGAAAGAACTTATTTATCTGTCAGTATGAAAGACCAAATGGCTTCTCTCCAAAAGAGAGAATGATAATTAATACCTTTTAAAAATTTACACTTAAATTTTACAGCCAATTGTTTCTTTGTTTTAACAGTCTTTATGCTTGGATAAGACACTTAGTAATCATTAATAACTAAAACTATGTTTGGATTTCAGAATGGATTTAAATGATGTTGTCAGGAATAGAATTCCAATTTTTAAAGTTTATTATTTTATTTTTATTGTTGAAAGTATTACAAATGCCTCCCCCCACCCCATTAATCCCCTCCACCCTGATTCCACCCTCTCCCAGGCCTTCACAGCACTATTGTCTGTCCATAGGCTAAGCATATATGCATATGAGCTCTTTGATGAATCTCTTCCCCCACCCCCTCCACTTCCCCCACTCAACCCTCTGAGATTCCTTAGTCTGTTGCATGCTTCTGTGACTCTGGATCTATTTTGTTAGTCTGTTTATTTTGTTCATTAGATTCCACATGTGAGTGAGATCATGTGATACTTGTCTTTCTCTGACTGGCTTATGTTGCTTAGCAACATACTCTCCAGGTCCATCCATGTTGTCTCAAAGGTAAGAGATCCTTCTTTTACTGCATAGTATTCCACTGTATAAATATACCACAACTTTTTTATCCACTCATCTACTGATGGGCACTTGGGCTTTTTCCAGATCAATTGTAATTGTGCTGCTATGAACACAGGAGTGCATGCATTCTTTCTGATTGGTGTTTTGGGTTTCTTAAGATATATTTCTAGATGTGGGATCACTGGGTCAAACAGCAGTTCCATATTTATTTTTTGAGGAAACTCCATACTGTTTTCCATAATGACTGCACCAGTCTGCATTCCCACCAGAGATATACTAGAGTTCCCTTTTCTCCATATCCTTGTTAGCACTTGTCATTTGTTGATAGCCATTCTGACAAGTGTTTCCGTTTTGTTTATTTATTTTGTGTGTTTGTGTTTTGTTTTAGAATATAAGTGAAAACATATGGTATTTATCTTTCCCTGTCTGACTTCTTTATGGGGGGGGGGGGATGGGCAAAAAAGTTGAAAGGGATTAAGAAGAACAAATAATCAGCTATAAAAATAGACATGGGGATGTAAAGTACAGCACAGGGAATATAGCCAATCATATTGTAGTAACTTTGTATGATGTTAGATGGTTACTAGACTTACCAGAGTGATCACTTTATGATGTTTGCAAATTTCTAATCACTATGTCTGTACACCAAAACTAATATAATATTGTACTTCAACTGTAATTGAAAATTAAATATTAAAAAATAGAATATATAGAGGCAAAAAAAATGAAATCTCTAAAAAAATAAAGCCATATGCTATATGTATTTCTGGGGCCTCTTTCCTGCCTTTGAATGTCTCAACATATACAGTCTATCTCTATTACTTCTCATTACTAATATGATTAAAGATCTTAAAATTCTTAGATATCAGCTTAAATAATTTATTATCTGTGAATTTCCCCATTCCCTACTGACTGTCCCCTTAGGCTTTATGTCCCTATAAAACCTGCAGACACAGAGCAGTCTAAATTGCCTTCATTAATTTGTTTCAATCCTGGATTTTTAGTTTTTTCATAAACTTTATACTTTTTTATATTATTACTATAATTTGAATATAACTTAACTCTCAGTGAAACAAGAACACTGAAACATTTATTTTTCTCCAGTAAATCCTGAATGTTCTCCTAAATGATTTTTTTTTTTAGTCCCATCATTTTTGTATTTAGTTTTGTTACTTTCCCATGAATGAATGACTTTCAGAATATTGTATGAAAAAGTTTCCCAGTATTCTTGCAAAAGACATGGAAAGATTTAATAAGCAAATAATGGTTTGGAGTTTAAGAGATGGAACAGAGAAATGGATAAATGAGTAGGTGAGAGAAGGTTCAATAGATAGAAGAGAGTCAAGTCCCCTTAATGAACACTGTTCTAAAATGAGTATAAACTTATTAAGTCATTATTGGGCCTAAATTAGGTATTTTCTATGAATGCACTTTTAAAATGTGAGTCAATATTTAATGTTACCCTTTCCTTATAATTGTTATTGCTAATGATGATTATATTTTTAAGACTCTAGCTACCAGAATTTTGGGAGAGTCAATTACCCTTCCTGAGTTCATGTGTTTGGTTGTGTTTTTGTTGTTGTTGTTGTTGTTGTTTTGTGAACTAACCCTTTAACATACCTTGACATTTGTGTAGGAGACTTCTGTTGCGGGGGGCGGGGGGGCGGACGGGGGGACTTATAATTCAGTATCCTTTACTAATCATCCAGCACTACTATTTTAAAAATGATTATTTTCCACCAGCTAAAATCATGTAACATAATACTTTCAGGCTTATACCTGCATTTAACCGCATTTTTCAAAATATGTATTCTTAAAAGTAAAATTATTTTTTGTGCATTATGCAGCTGAATTTACAAAAGATGTGTAACTTCTAATAATCAGCTTAATCTGATTTTAAAACTCTTGATGGTTTTGAAACAGGAATTTTTGTTTGAAAGAAAGATTGGCTTGTTAACTGAATTATGTAATTATAAGTAGATGTGGTCACAGCTGCTTTTGATTTCTTTGTTATATACCTGATAGGAAACAAGTTTTGAAAAATATTTTTCCACTTCTTACACTGACACCTAGTGTTCACTATTCCTGATATCTTAAATATTGAATTTAATTATTAATAGCTATGGAACTAGATTTACATTAAACATTTGCTAGCATTGCACCTGTTAACAGATAAATAACTCCTATTTTCAATACCCGTTCGACCAAGTTTTTCTAGTTACAGAGGTGACACCATTATGAATCAATTGCTGAGACTATTGATTCAGCAGGACTCAAGGAAGCATAGAATTTGAGAAGTAGAAGGAACTTGGGGGAGTTCTCAAAACTAAAATTCTTAAAACCTCAGTGTTTAGTCATGTCCACAGTTCCTTCAAATTACAAGTCCAAGTGGATGATTTTGTTTTCTGTGAGCCTGGCTCCTGGGTGATAGAGATAACAAATCACATTTGGTCCTGTTAGCATTGAGAGTTTGATATTACTGCTTGTATGGGAATAAAACAAGATTAAGTCATTTCAAATTTTTGAAATGAGTGACCTTGTGATGTTATATGTTTACTATTTTCTTGTGAATTCCTAAGGGTGATTTAAGTGCTCCAATTTTTCCAGTACTCAAGTTTAAAGATCTATATTAGAGTGAGATTATTTGCAATTAAATGAAAATGCATATATAAGTTGGAAAAGAATTATTTATGCAGTAAGCCATTGTTGAACCACAAATCCAGGAAGCTATTACACATATAAAATTCATTTATTTCAATTTTTATTTCTTTCATTAAAGTGGAGAATAATTTTTTTATTTAAATATAGTTGGTATACAATATTATATCAGTTTCAGGTGTACAGTATATTCACTCACCATTTATTTTAGATTGAACATTAAGTATTTATAAAATCAGTGACAAAGACTAAATTTCAAAAAATTTCCAATAGAATTGCTGCAAACTTCAGAATATTTGAATATTCAAATGTATCTTTCAATGGAGTATGATTTTCACATACCTAAAATCAAGCATTATAAATGTAGGAAGATACATTATAATTTAATTAGATTTAATACTAATTATGATCTAAGAACTCTGAAGGGGGGAAATGTCTCATAAGCTGTTGTTTTATAATTCAGGTAATAACTTTTCCCAAGATGAGCAAACATTTTATCATCCTTCCTTTGATCTATTTAGTATTTATCATCTGCTATTTGATATTCACTGTTTTAGATGCAGGAGGTAAGTTTCTCATGAGGTCATCTTTCATACTGTTTTCATTAACAGAAAAGATAATAATAAAGAAATGTTGAAAACAATTAGAAAGAATTTTTATTACCATTTCTTCATTTTTAATAATTCTAGTATATTTTTCACGTGATCCTATTTTGGTTTGGATTTCAGTATATTTCTGAGTTAATGTCTTCAGGATTTTCAAATTCACCCACAAATCAACCAAGTTCCTAGAAAAGAAGTGCCAATTTCTCTCTCTCTCTCTCTCTCTCTCTCTCTCTCTCTCTCTATATATATATATATATATATATATATCCACATATATCCACATATATATACATATACACACACATTCAATCTCTTTAATTCTACTCTAGCACATGTGACATTAAAAGGTCTGAAAGGAACTTGTCAAATATAACAAAAATGAATAAAGTAGGTAAGAGTTGTGTAGTACATAGGTTTTCCTTGTCTTAAATGGTTTGAAACTTATAATTCAGAATATCAACATATAGTTATGTTGAGTTAAAATTGGAGCAGTAGTAAATAATGTGCATAAGTACTATGAATCTATGTTTATGGGTATTTAGTCAGATATTTAGTTCTGCCCCTTATAAGACAGAACAGAGTGAAATTTCAAATCACATATTTTCTCAGGTACTTAATGAAAATGCATGGATGTTATACTTTTTTAATAAATATATTTTACTGATATTTTACAGAGAAGAAGGGAGAGGGATAGAGAGTTAGAAGCATCGATAAGAGAGAAACATCGATCAGCTGCCTCTTGCACACCTCCTACTGGGGATGTGCCCGCAACCAAGGTACATGCCCTTGACTGGAATCGTATCTGGGACCTTTCAGTCCTCAAGCCGACGCTCTATCCACTGAGCCAAACCGGTTAGAGCAGATGTTATACTTTTTTAATTTACAAGTTCATTGGTTCTTGTTTTATTAAAATTGCTTATTTCATTTAAAAGCCCAAATAAAATTAAAGAAGGCATAACACTTACATATAACTTAGTGGAAGTTCATCTTTTGTTCCCCTTTTGTTCCAGGTGTAAAAATTGGCTGAAACTGCTGGGCCAGGCAGTTATTTTAGAATAGTTTCTGGTTTAATGTTTTATCAGTCCCAAGAGTAAAATAGGCAACTACTGAAATTTTATATTGCTACTCTTAATGTAGACCCCTGTTAAAAATAGTATACCATTATGTGGATTCTGATATAGTAAAATCCTGTCTCCTCAATTATACTGGATCTTTAGGAGATAGAGTTAGATTATTTAGCCACAAAGGGGCTCCATTATTCACTCATTCATCACTTATCAAAGTTTTGTTGGTAAATGTTCCAATCATTGTTTTCGGCATAGCAGATATAATCCTATCTAATAATAGACAAACATGGTAATTAACCATACCTCCGCTACGCTTCCCATTGGCTAATCAGCAGGATATGCAAATTAACTGCCAACAGAGATGGCGGCGGCAGCCACGCAGCTGAAGCGAACATGAGGCTTGCTTGCTCCAGTGATGGAGGAAGCCAAGGTTCCCCGCTTGCTGCAGCCCAGCTCCAAGCTCTAGATGCAACAATGTTGCAGTTATAGAAGCTAAACAAACCCCAGATACCTGCTTTCAGCTGTCAGCGGGCTCAGAGCTTAGAGCGCCAGTGATGGCAACAGAGTTTCAATTATGGAAGCTAAACATACCCCAGATACCTGCTTTCAGCCAGCCACGGCCTCAGAGCTGGAGCCAGCTCTCAGCTCCAGTGACAGCTATAGAAGGTAAATAAATCCCAGAATAAGAAACAAAAAAGAAGAAAAGAGGCTGGGAGCTTCAGTCACCCGCCAGCCTGAAAACGGCCCTCTGCCCCTCACCCAGACTGGCCAGGCACCCCAGTGGGGACCCCCACCCTGAAGGGGGTGTGACCAGCTGCAAACAGCCATCATCCCCTCATCCAGGCTGGCCAGGCACCCCAGTGGGGACCCCCACCCTGAAGGGGGTGTGACCAGCTGCAAACAGCCATCAGCCCGATATCTAGGCTGGTCAGGCACCCCAGTGGGGACCCCCACCCTGAAGGGGGTATGACCAGCTGTAAACAGCCATCAGCCCGTCAACCAGGCTGACCAGGCACCCCAGTGGGGACCCCCACCCTGAAGGGGGTGTGACCTGCTGCAAACAGCCATCAGCCCGTCACCCAGGCTGGCCAGGCACCCAAGCGGGACCCCCACCCTGATCTGGATCACCCTTCAGAGCAAACCAGCCGGCCCCCTCCCATGCACCAGGCCTCTATATGCAAACTGACCCTAATAGCAGAAAGACTGGGAATGACTGGTCACTAAGACACACACTGACCACCAGGGGGCAGATGCTCAATGCAGGAGCTGCCCTCTGGTGGTCAGTGCACTCTCACAGCGGGGAGCTCTGCTCAGCCACAAGCCAGGCTGACGGCTGCCAGTACAGCAGTGGTGGTGGGAGCCTCTCCTGCCTCCTCAGCAGCACTCAGGATGTCTGACTGCAGCTTAGGCCTGCTCCCCGCTGGCAAATGGACATCCCCCGAGGGCTGCCGGGCTGCCAGAGGGATGTCTGATTGCCATCTTAGGCCCAATCCCCCCCGGGAGCAGGCCTAAGCCAGCAAGTGGTCATCCCCCCGAGGGTTCCCAGACTGCGAAAGGGCACAGGCCGGGCTGAGGGACCCCCCTACCCCCGAGTGCACAAATTTTTGTGCACCGGGCCTCTAGTGGTAACATATAGTCCTTACCCTCATGAAGCTTATGTTTTTGTGTGCAAGCACTATCATTAAATATCAGATAATGTTACCTGATGTGAAGAAAATAATGCAGAATGAGGAGAGGGAGAAAAAAAATTAGATTACTTTTGAGGAAATTATCTTTGCACATAAAATTAAATGGTGTTAAGAAGATCCAGGGGAAGAAGGGAACAGGAAATGTAAAGGCCCTAAGACTGGAATGTACTTCAGAAACAGAAATACCAGTGTGTTGGCGTGGAGTGAGTGATGGATCCAGTGGTAGGAGATGAAGTGTAAAAGGGGGAAAAGGGTCAGATTATGTAGGCATTGTATTTCTCTCTGTGTCACTCCCACTCTGTTTGACTTTGTACAGGACAGACATTTTTAAAAGGTTTGATTTACATTGATAGATAAACCATGTTAAAGAGTTGAATTTCATTAAGTCTCATAGAAAACCACTAAAGTTTTTTAATAGGAGAGTGATTTGTGCTCTGATTTAAGTGTGTGTTTTTTTAAATATATTTGACTTTCAAGTAAAAACACATCAGTTTCAATGGTATCTCTGTCCAAGTGAAGGCTCTTTTTCACGATGCCAACAATTTCTGAGTATATGATACAGTATTTTCAACCAAATGCACATCGTTGTGTAATAGATCGTCAGACCCTCCTGCATGATTTAAGGTTTTTAAAAGATCACTCCAGCTGCTCTGAGGTGATGAGGCTGTAGAAGTTTCAGGGTGGAAGCAGGTAGACTAGTTAACGGGATTCTGTAGTGCATTGTGGTAGCTCACACTGGTGTGGTGATGGAGAGAAGTGATCCAATCTGGGTTGTTTGTTGTTGTTTTTTGTTTGTTTGTTTGTTTTTGAGGTTACAGGAACAGGACTTTCTGACAGAGTGGATATTAAATGTGAAGGTATGGAAGAAATCAAGGATGACCTCTATATTTTTTATCTGGATGAATAATGGTTTGCAGCAAATACTTAGCATTTGATACTAATTGTGTTAAAGTTGAGAAGCCTGTAAGACATCTGAGAAATCGAGTATACAGTTTAATTTATGATTTAAATTCATGAGAGAGGTTGTCATAAGGATAAAAATGTTGAAGTCATTGGTATGCAAATGGGATTTAAAGTCATAAGATGGTAGGGATCACCTGGGAAGAGAAGGAAAAGACAGAAGACTGGAGATATTCCAGCATTCACAGGTTGGAGAGAAGACACTGGCAAGGAGGGGTGTGACAGGAGGAGTGGTATCCTGGTGGCCAAATGAAGAGGGCGTTTCAAATCCTGTTGAGAGGTTGAGTAAAATGAGGATAGAGAGCTGATTAATTGCAATTAATGAGGTTTGGCAAGAGTAGTTTTATTTCAGTGGTGGGGACAAAAAGCCTTTTAGAATTAATAACAGAATTGGAGATGAGAAAACGAAGGCAGAAATGATAGTCAATATTTTAAGGAAGTTTTGTTCCAGAGGGTGGTGTCAACAGATGTCATGGTTGCTCAGGAAAACCTGGCTTGTGCCCATCATCCCAGCATGATCACCATCAGCTCTCCTTCTACTGTCAAAGAGGGAGGGTGCGTACCATGAGAGGGTTTCACTGAACCTAGTGAGTGGTATTCTCATGAATCTGGTAACACAATTGTTATGCCATAGACTTTAAATTATGGGAATATGAAGGGTTTTAAAAGGACAAAGCAACTGTACCCCAATCAAGATACTTTTGTTGTATATTTACCATGTCTGAACATGATTTACACATGTACTGTTTCAAATGTGTATTTTAACTAGAACTTTCCTAGGAAAGTTGTTAATGAAGTTAACAACTATAGGCTAATGAAGATTACACTTACTTTTTCATGTTTAGTAAACTTCTTCAGTGAAACATGGACACAGAGGAGCACATAAATCATAAGTATTTACAGCTGGGTGAATGTTCACAAAGTGAGCTCCCCCAGGTAAACAGCACACACCCAGTAAACAAAGAATGACCAGCGCACAGGAGCCCCTCTCATGCCTCCTCGATACTAACAACCTTTCCGTGCATAACCACTTTTATGACTTGTTGTTGTAGTTTACTTTTTAATTTGGATTAATTATGGACTCACAAAATATTGCAAAAAGAGTACTTGAACCCTTAATTTGAATTAATTATAGACTCACAAAATGTTGCAAAAGGAGAATTCCCATGAACCCTTTATCCAGCTTCTCACCATGGTAACATCTTACACAACTAAAGTAAATTATCAAAACTAGGAAATTGACATTAGTACAGTATTACTAACTAGGATTTCTCCAGTGTTTACATGCACTTCTGCACACACGTATGTATTTCTGTGAACCTTTGTCACGTGGAGACCTGTGTGACCACCACCTCAGTCAGGATACAGAACCCCCTCATGTTACTCCTTAAATTTTCACAACTCCTCCCTATTCACCCCTCTTTCCATACCCTGGCAACCACTAATGTTCTTCATTTCTGTCATTTTTAAAATGGAATCATGTAGTATATAACCTTTTCAGGTTGCCTTGTTAAATTCAGTATCAAGGTCTTGAGATTCATCCAAATTGTTTCGGGTATCAAAAGTATGTTGTTTTTACATCTTAGTAGTATTCCTTTTCATGGATGTACCACAGTTTGTTTATTCATTCACCTGTTGAAAGACATTGAATTGTTTTTGCTTTTGAGCTATTACAAATGAAGCTATTATGTATACGTATAAGTCTTGTGTGGACATAGTTTTCACTTCTCTAGGATAAATGCCATGGTATTGTGGTTCCTGGGTTGTATGGGAAGAGCATTTTAGATTCAAGAGTCAAAAACCCTCCTGAAAATTTTAGGACTTGTATGCATGCATATAAGCCTAACCAATAGACACAGACATCAGGGGAGTGAGGGCATGAGTTGTGGGGAGGGAGGGTCATGGCGGGGGGGGGGGGGGGAGATAAGGACACATCTGTGATACCTTAATCAATAAAGGGGAAAAAAATAAAAAGCTTCATTGACAAAGGCAAAAAAAAAAAAAAGAAGAAGAAAGAAAAAAGAAACTGCCAAACTGCTTTCCAAATTGGCTATACTTTGCATTCCCATTAGCAATGCAGGAAAGATCCAGTCTTTCCATATCCTCACCAGTTTTGGATATCGCCAGTATTTTTTATTTTAGTCATTCTTATCAGTGTGTAGCAGTACCCCTTTATGATTTTAATTTGCACTTCCCAAATAGCTGATGTTAAACTAATTTTGTTCCTTATTTGCCATAGGTGTGTCCTCTTTGATGAAGTGCTTTAAGTCTTGTGCCCATTTTTAATTGCAATGTTTGTTTTCTTACTACTGAGGTTAGAGAGCTCTTTATTTGTTCTGGATACAAGGTCTTTCTCGGATATGTAATCTGCAAATGTTTTATCCCAGTCCCTGTCTTTTATCTTTGTTCTCTGAACAGAATACTCTGACTTCTAACACTATAAATACAATCTTGCTCATGTTTGAACTTTAGATAAATGAAATCTTACAGCGTATATTTTTCTGAGTCCAGCTCCATTTACTCAACATCATGTTTGTGAGATTCATCATGTTGTTATGTATAATAATGATTGATTTCATTCTATACTTTTGCCACAGTTTATCCTTTTCACTTTCCATATACATTTGGATTATTCCAATTTAGACCTATTATTAATAATGTTACCATGAATATTCTTGTACAGGTATTTGATGAACATAAGGCACACATTTAGGGGTATTTTTATGGGCAGTGTTATATAGTGTTTAAAATTCCAACTTTAACAAGTATTGACAAATCGTTTTCCACAGTGGCTATGTCAGTTTTTATTCCAGTCAATTGTGTATGAGACTTCCATTTACTCCACAGCCTTGCTGTCATTTGGTATGCCGACTTTTTTTATTTCAGTGGTTCTGTTGGGTATGTCTATTGCAATATTTTTTGTGGTAAAATTTACATAACATAAAATTTATGTTCTTTTTTAAATGTATAATTCAGTGTATTAATATTATTTAGCTTTCCATTAGCATTATTTAATACAGTAGGATTTGCTTTTCTAATACTTTTTTAACATAAGGTAGGCTAGTTTAATACAAAATGATTAAGTTATTTTATAATTTAGATGTTATCATAAAACAAAACAAAACCTGATTTTAAGTCATTCATTTCATTCATGTATTTTAAGGTCTACTGACTGCCTTAGTATTGGACATTAGGGATACAATAATAGCTAAAACCTTCTTAGAATTCACATCCCATAATAGTCTAATTTGTATTATAATCATTGTAATAGTGTATATAGTATATGTAATAACAGACATTTATGCTCAAAAGCAGGCCCTATAATTATTTACTTTTGTGTATTAGACTGTGTATATTTATTAGGCAAATTATTCTTTCTGAACTTTGATTTTCAGTGTTTAATTAAAAATGTGATAGCTATAGAGAGACCAGGTAGTTTGTTTCACTTAATTGTAAAAGCCATTAATATATTATTCAATATATTATCAAGGTTTTTATTTAAATTAATTTGACTTAAAATTTGCGTAAATGAAATAAACCTTCAAGAGTATGGGACTTAACCTGAAATATAGCAATATAATATCTAGGACAGCTTGAGATGTTGGTCATTGTAAGAATCTAATTATGCTGTTAAACAGGTAATTTCACTATAATTCAAATGTTTAAATATAAAGTCAAAGTTATACCTTTTTATCATATGCACATTGGGTTCAGAGGCAGTTGGAAGTATTATCCATCTACATTATATTCAAACCTGATATCTGATTTGCCAAAATAACAACTCTATCAAAATTGAATTTAGCCCTGACCGGTTTGGCTCAGTGGATAGAGCATTGGCCTGTGGACTGAAGGGTCCTGGGTTCGATTCCAGCAAGGGCATGTACCTTGGTTGTGGGCACATCCCCAGTAGGGGGTGTGCAGGAGGCAGCTGATCGATGTTTCTCATCAATGCTTCTAACTCTCTATCCCTCTCCCTTCCTCTCTGTAAAAAATCAATAAAATATATTTTAAAAAATTGAATTTATAGTTTTTAAATCATTAATAATTATTTATAGGAAAAGGACCTTATTTTAACAATTTTCACCTGAGGATATTTTTTCCCCTTTGCTTTACAAAGGGAGTAGGAGGGAGAGAAGGTGGGGGAGAGAGAGAGAGAAAAACATGGATGTGAGAGACACATCAACTGGTTGCCTCCCTTTTGGGCCTCAACTGGGGTTTGGGAGCAAACCTGTAACTAAAGTACCTGCCCTTGACTGGGAATCAAACCTGAGACCCTTCAGTGCATAGGCCGACACTAACTGAGCACACCAGCCAGGGTAGAAGACGCCTTTTTCTATCAACTATGGGAATGAATGAAACAGAAATGTTCATGTCTTTCACACGTGTACATGAGTTCATATGTAGAACATTTTATGATTTTCTTTATGAAGCCACATCTAACTCCTCCAGTATTAACAATGAAGGACGCATTCTGAGATCCAGAATTATAGCTCTTTAGCCTCATTAACTAGAGCAGCAGTTCTCAACCCGTGGGTTGCGACCCCTTTGGGGGTCGAACGACCCTTCCACAGGGGTCACCTAAGACCATCGGAAAACACATACATAATTACATAGTGTTTTTGTGATTAATCACTATGCTTTAATTATGTTCAATTTGTAACAATGAAATTGGGCGTCACCACAACATGAGGAACTGTATTAAAGGGTCGCGGCATTAGGAAGGCTGAGAACCACTGAACTAGAGACTTTCTTTTGCCAACCTTGGAAGGCTTAGACTTGAAGTTACAATGTGAGGGGGCAATTTACCTTACAGCATATGTTATATTTAACAAGATCACAGATCCCTTCGACCTCGAATAGTCTGTGACTTGGTTTCTTTTCTCAAGTGCATAGACAGGTGAAGGAGAAAACATCTATTTCTTGCCGTAGAGATAAGGATAAGCTTTTTTTTTTTTTTTTTTAACAATGACCTCTATTTCCACTTAAAGTTTATGTCAAAGTAGATTAACTTTTTAAAAAATCTTTATTGAAGTATAAAAGAGAAGGGGAAATGCCAGAAATTGGCAGAACTTACTATCTGACTCTCCGTCATATATAAAATACTCGATTTATTCTTTCACTTTTCTTTAATACCAGTACAGTATTATTTCTAGGAATAGTTTTAAAATTAGCTGCTGAGTTTATTTTATATCAGAAATTTAATAACAGTTCTCATTCTCCAGAAATAAAGCTAATACAAAATGGCAGGGAACTAAAAAAATCACTTGTATTTCATTTTGGAAAGCAACTTTAGATAGACATCAGTGTCAATAGTAATACTTTTGTTTTTTTTCTTCTAAAAACAAAGTTATGGAAGTAAATAGTAAGGACTGACCCAGGAAAAGCTAAAAGCTATTTGGATTTCTATTTCTTTCTGGCCCATAACTTCATCTAGCCAAACTCAGTAATTTGGTCTTATTTATTTATTTATTTATTTATTTATTTATTTATTTATTACAAATGCATGAGCTAGAACTTAAACTATATATATATATTATGGGAAAAGTCATTGTATTGAAAACTTGAAGTCAACACATTTAAATTTTATTAATATATGTTAATCAAGTTTTGTTTAGGAATTTTTTTCTCTCTCACTGAAATTGTTAAACATTGGTGCCTGTCTTTTTTTTGTTTTTACACGTGCTCACTGTAAAGTATGTAAACGTGAGGAGAAAAGTAAAAATCATCTGAATTTGAACTGATATCCATTTTGAGATAATCATTATCAACATTTTGATAATCATCCTTTTGCACTTCATATCCCCATGTGCATGCATGCAAATTTATAATTTTAAGAAATAAATTGTATGTGCAGCTTGTGGCCACTTTTTTTTAACTGACTCTCCCATTCCTTCCTATTAAGTACCTACTGTTAACAACCTGCTATATAACTTTCCATCCTCTTCTTCATAAATATATAGAGAAAAGTTAAAACCATACTAGTGATCTTTTGTCATTGTTTTGCACAGTTGAAATTATATTACTTATATAGTTTTCTGCTGCTTGCTTTTTATACTTAATCTCCTGTCAACCCCTCATTTTTTTCATTGTTTTATGACAATCCAAGGTATGGAATGATTATATTTTATTAAACTATTGCATTATTGAAGGACATTTACTTATAATTTTTTGCTGCTTTAAATAAACATTACTGCTGCAGTTCTTCTTATAACATATCCTTTTGAACCAGATTCCCCAGACTGGAGTTGCTGAACAAAATATGTATTCATAGACATTACTAGGTACTTTTTCAGAGATGCTTTAACAGTTTATTAGCACTGGTATTGTTTGCCTATCTGATTATTTACAGAGATGCTCCACTGCCACAACTGATTTGAAATTTTCAAATTTTTGAAGTTGAACTTTTGAAATGAAAATTTTGAAAATTGAAATTTTCCTGTATTCCTAGAACTACTTGATCATAGTTTGTAATCCTTTCATTATATTGTTGGATTCTATTTGTTATTCTATGCTATTAGTATTTTTGCAATTTTTTTCTAGTTCCTATCTGTATCAGATTAATTTTTAAGATTATCCTGATGTCATAAAATGAACCATATATTCTGGAATAGTTTAATTAAAATTTGAATTATCTGTTCTTTAAAGGTTAGATTGAAATAGTATGTAAAAGTTTTCTTGACATTGGGTTGTTTTTAAATGATTGACCTTTTTAAATTTCTTGGGTTCTTCTAAGGCAATTGGTCTGGTCATGATGTTTACTTTTAAGGTTAAATCTTATAATTTATGGTTTGCTAGAGAAACTTTTATTTTTCTTTAGGTTTTCAGATTTGTTGCAGTGGCAGCAATTAATAGTTGCTTAATCATACATCCATTCTCATCTTCATTCCTAGCTACAAAACTTTTATTTTTGCACAGTGCTGCCCTAAACAGAAGTCTTCATTTTCTAGGCTCCCTGTGACTGGTCCTTGAGATTTGGGAGAACCCTGCTTAAAAGGAGCTACTGGAGCTCCAGCAGCGCCCCCTGTTTTAAAAATGATTTGAAGATGAACGCCACACACTAGGATGGCGGAGCAGAGAGTAGGTTGTAGATGACATTGCAAAGCTATCATAACAGCACTAGACTACCTACTTTGGGCTTTTTTCTTCGCATGAGAGGAAAATAAGCTTACGTTCTATTTAAAATGCTGTTATTCTGGCGTGTCCTTTGATGTACAGGGGAACGTAGTCCTGAAGAATGCAATAGCCAGAGGTTTGCATTTAGAATAAGAATATTTTTTGTTACCCAAATCTGTTCAGTTCCTGAATTTAGATAATTCAGGTTCTCACAGGAAGTTCTGATAGCTAAGGATACCACGCTATCAGAATCTGCTTGCTTCTGGGTTTCTGATAGTGAGAGATTTATCAGAAAGTTTATCCTAATGGATTTTATTTCTATGTTTGGAGTATGAAAGTTTAAAGAATAATTCCTTATATTGTCTATATTTATTCTCTTTCTTCTATTCCTTGGTTAATTGCCAAGGGAGTTTACCTATTTTAGGGGTCTTCTAAAAGAATCAGCACATGGATTACTTTATTGGTTCTACATTGTTTTTTCTGGTTCTCTTTGATTAATTTCTTCTCTTTGTCCCTCTTTCTGGTTTATTGTTCTCTTCCTCCTAATTTCTTAAGATTAGAACGAACTTTACTAATTTTCAATCTTTTACTGGTAACTAGGTTCATGGCTATTAATTTTCTCCTAATTACAGTTTAACTCTACCTATAGCTTCCTGTTTTCATTTGCAATCCATGTAATTTTCAGTAAGAAGTTAGATTTCTTCTTTGCTTTATGGAGAGTGTACCAAGTATTAGATGCAGTTACAATCATTTTTTATTTCTAATTCTGTAGCAATTTTTTTTCTGATTTTTGTCATTTGTGTTCTCTATCTTTTTTTCTTAGTTATCCTGGTTAGCATACTATTGTTTTATTGATCTTTTCACAGAACCAGCTTTTTGTTTAATTGATATTTTTTTCCTCTTTGTTTCCTTGAATTCCTACATTTTACTGAGTTAGTTAAATATTTTAAATCCATAGTATTCTTCGCAGTATGTTTCTTCTACTTCAAGAATCTTTAACAGTCTTTATCAATACCTAATTCTGTTTAATCATATTTAATTAATTCTAGCAAAGTTTTTGTTGCCCTATTTTCTTTTTCTGCTTCAACTCAGATATCTCTGTTATAAATAATTTGTTATTTGACTAAAGTTTTATATTTCCAAGTTTTATATTTGCATACTTTGTATGTTATGAATATTTTCCTTTACTCTGTGAAGAATAAAATAGAGTTGTGATTTTGAAAATGAATCAATATATATCTTCATATATTATATGTCTAAATACTTAAGTTAAAAATCAATCTAACTAATTATTATATGAAGTATCTTCCATTCCCTATTTTGACAGGTATCTTTTTAACAACCTGAACTGGCAGTTCAAATTTAGAAATATCTGACTTTACAGGGTTTCATACCTGAAAACTATGAGAGTCTCAAACCCATCTCCCTTCTCTTCCTAAACTCTAGCTCCATGATGGAGGGTCAGAGGGTCTGTCATATTTGTGTGTGGAGAGTCCACTCATATCTTAGAGTTGTAGGCTTGAAACTGACAGGGAAATTGTAGGGTTCTAGGGTGTGGGGCACAGGCTGTAAATAGACCCACCTACCTCCTTGTCAGATGGACTCTACCCTCCATGGAATTCGTCTTAGCTCTGCTGATGAAAATCCTGATTATTTTTTTCTTGATAAGTCTCCACTGCTCCTCCATTAATCACAAGATGATTGCTTTAGGGCTCTCTCTCTTGCTCTTTTCTCTCTTAGTTTGGAGCCTCCCAGGAATTTCTTCTACCTCTCTTTCTTATGTTTGGATTTTGGTGTTTCTCGATCAATCTTTCACCCATCTATTTCTGTTGAATTTATATCTTTTAGGAGTTTCATAAAAATGTTAGCCCATTGATATTATTATTTATTTTTGTCGTGTTTTTGATGTTTTCTCCCACCTCCCCCAAATATAGTATACATTTGAAAAATTTCATGAAATTTTAGGCAAGAAGAAAAGTTACAGCATGGATATTTTTTATTTCAATTTCCTATTTTATGCGTATGTTCAGTGCATTTTTTTTTTTTTTTACTGATAATTTGACATTTGATTAAGTGAAAAATGTTTGTGGGTATTGTTTTTGTGTGTGTGGTTTTTTTTTTTGTTTGTTTGTTTTTTGGGGGAGGGTGTTGTTCTTAGCATCTTCCATACCACCATTGCACTTGGCCCTACAGAAATCTAGGCGTTTATTCATTTAATCTGTGAACATTTCTTATGTACCTACCATAAGCAAAATTCTACATTAGGTACTAGGGAGACCAAAGAGGTAACAGCCCAGTAGTGGATGTGATAAATGTTGAAATGAATACAAGGTTTGAACTGCATGGGTCCACGTATATGTGAATGTTTTAAACTAAATATACAGTTGGCACTTTGTATCCCCAGGTTTTGCATTCACAAACTTCAGATTGAAAATTATTTTTGGTCTGTGGTTGGGGATCCATGGGTGCATTGCTCTATGCCATCTGTATCTGTATAATAAAAGCCCAGCAACTGTTACAGTGGAAGGACCAGAACTACCGGTCGCTATGACGCACACTGACCACCAGGGGGCAGACGCTCAATGCAGGAGCTGCCCCCTGGTGGTCAGTGTGCTACCAGAAGCCGGGCTCAAGTGCAGCGGGGGTGGCGGGAGCCTCTTCTGCCTGCACTGCAGCGCTAAGGAGTGGCAAGCCAAGCTGTCAGGAGCGAGCAAAGGGGTGGTTAGGAGTGAGGGGTCCCGGATTGCGAGAGGGATGTCCGACTGCTGGTTCGGGCATAAACTGGCAGTTGGACAACCCTTGAGGGTTCCCGGATTGTGAGAGGGCACAGGCCAGGCTGAGGTCCCCCTCCCCCCCCCACTGCACAAATTTAATTCATCGGACCTCTACTTCTAACATAAGGGACTTGAGCATCAACAGCTTTTGGTATTTATGGGAGGTCCTGGAACCAATCCCCCATGGATGCTGAGGTACTGTAGTTAAGCTTATAGGGAACAAAAGTTATACGTGGATTTTTGACCATGGGGGTCAGCAACCCTTACCCCCACATTGTTCAAAGGTCAGCTGTACTATTAATGAAGATGTAATGTTGTATGAGATATGACAGTGGTTCAGTTAGGGACAGAGTAGTCCTTCCTCTAAGAATCAGTGGAAGAATCCTGGAGGAAATAATCTTTATGCTGGGCTGGAAGTAGTGATGTCTAGTCTTGTAAGTATTGGAAGTCATTATGGAATTAGGTAGTGGAAGGTAGTAAGAGAACAGTTCAAGAAGAATGAACAGTGCATTTTCAGGGGAATACAGCATACATGAAGAGAAACAAGGAGAAACAAAATTTTTCTAAACTACCAGATCACACTTAATAGAAATTGAGAGCCTTTTAAGGTATTGAGCTTATTTTTCACTTGCTATTTTTAGGTGATAACCTAATGTCAGTACATGGAATAGTTTGGGGCAGAGAGACTATTGCCAGGGGCCCTGCTAGGAGACTGGGCATCTAAACTCCCAGGGCATGAAAAAAGGCTGTATGGTTATGGAACAAAGAGTGGAAGGGTAGCATATATAGTGGGGAGCAAACCTTTATTTTGAGCTGACTGTGAGTAGCAAGTCACTAATGTTATTCAGTAGGATGCAACTTAATCATTTTGACAGAAAAAAGGAGCTAATAAGTGTTGAATGAAATTTAAAATATACTTGGCCAAATATATTGACTCTAACCTTATTTCCCTCTATTATAAAAGTATAAAAGCATTTTGATGCCAAAGAGTCTTTGACTTTGCTGGCTAGTGTAAGTTGGGAAAAGCCTTCTCTTTATCATAGAAAACATCAGAATCTCTGCTCAAGTTGTTTTTCCCCCTTCTTATAGTATATTTTTGTGTGATATCAGACAGAGTAACAGGAAGAACATCTCCATCTGGTAATCATTACCTGTAGCTTGTATGTGTCTTCTGGAAGTTAACTTTTAATGTTAAACAAAGGAAGCTGATCAAAACCAGCTGTGAAACCTTTGCATAGTTCATATTTTATACAGTCAGCATTAGGTTACCATTCACATGACTATATGTCTGAAGTTTAAAAAACATAATAAGGCAAACCTTTTCCTTTTATTAAAATTAATGTAATCCTGATTTTATAGTTAACACAACTTTAATTGTTTCCCTGTTTGGCAGGAAAATTTAATGCAATTGGCATCACTATGTATATATTTTACACACCTTGGAGAAATAATGGCTCATTTATTGACTACATGTTCCACAATTAATATATTTTGGATGCAGTCAAAATAAAAACAGTAGGTTGAAATATAATTTTCTAATTTAAAATTATGGGGTTAGTAAATGTAGAAACTTGCCAGCTAAACATGTAACAGGCCATTAAATATATTATGTGAACTAATTATATAGATATTGAAAATTACTCTAGTAATACCCCCTTTGACACATGGTATTTATTATAATCCTAGGTACATGCAAACATAGTAATTTTAGACCATTATTATTTATGATAAGAAATGACTCAAAGAATTTCAAATCAAGAAGACGTTTTTTTCTTCCCTTAATTGAATTTAGAAGTACTCTGGAATTTGGAAGAATCCGAACATTCTGGGCAGTGTTCTGTGAACTGTTGGTACATTTTGTATGTTAAGTAATAATAGTTTCCTCTGCCTAGAACTTGCAGTTCCAATATAAATAGCAATTTTGAAATCACAGAAAGAAGCATGTGAATTTATAACAACCCATACTTTTGAAAGATCTGTATCAACAGTATTGAGGATTTGTTATCATGAGTTGGAGTTTTGTAATAAGGAAATGCAGCAGATAATGTAATGACTCAGGCATAACAATCTAGGCAGAAGACAGTAAGCATCTGTCCCAAAGAAATATTTTGAAATTCAGTGGTTGTTTTGCAAGTGATTAACACTGTTTTCTTGGAAATGTTCTAGCCTGGAGAGACATAAGGCTTGCTCACAAATACCAGGCAGGCGGAGAAGCCAAGGACAATTCAGACTAAGTATAGGATAAGATCAGGTGTGACAATACTGGTATTAGTGCCACTGTTGTGCAGGTACTTTTCTCGGGCCTGGGTTAACTGTCCAGCTTTAGGAATATATTCTAAAATGTACAAACACACAAGTAGAAAGTAATTGATAGCAATTTAAAATATTGTAATTAAAGATTTATTTTCTGAAAATAATGGCATATTCTATTTTTAAAAGATAAGGCACCAAACCATGCTATCATGCAAGAATTGACAAGTTACCCTTTCTTAGGATAATAGTGTTAATCGTAGTATTTGTGTTGAAACATTTAAGTCAATTTAAGATATGTTCATTTTTAACACAAAAACAAATAATTTAGAATAAATAGCACAGGCTACAAATTCAAATTATGTATATTAAGTTAGTCATTGTACAAAGAAGGCTTATTTTAAATTTCACACTTTTTCTTAGACTATATATATACAGAATACATATATAAATACACATGTGTGATATATGTAAATAGACATATTTGTTTATATAAAATCAGCACACAAAAAACAACCCCACAGATATTAGTTATTTCAGGGAGCTTTGACAATTCTACACTCCCATGTAACCACCACTCTAAACAAGAAATAACATTTCCATTACTTTACAAAATTCTTCTCTCACAATTCTTCTTCCAGTCCTACCTGCCCCAGGTGATTTTTATCACCATAGATTCCTTGCCTGTTCCTGGATTCATTCCATTTGTAATGGAATCATATAGAGTGTACTCTTCAGTGCTTAGCTTCCTTGGATTTGTTACTGTTTTTGTTTCATAGTATAATCTCACTGTGATTTGTATTTCTATTTCTTTAATGATCAATGAGCTTCACATAGGGTGTGTGTGTGTATGTATATACATATCTTACTTTGTGATGTGTCTTCAGTTTTTTTGCCTGCCTTTCCATGTTTTGTCCTATAAATTGTTACATGTCCCAAAGTCATGAAGATACTCTCCTAGTTTTTTCTGTTATTTTTATTGTTATTGTTAAGTTTTCCATGGGAAACATATATTACTTTTATAAGCAGGAAAGAAAGAGTAGCCATTGATAATGTTCAAATATGTTCTCTAAACTTTTAGCAATGCCTAATCAACTAACAGGACATATTTAGATATTGGGTATTTTTGCTTAATGAATTTTTAAGTTAATGTAAAGAGATATAGAGAAAATGGACCATCTAGAATGCTTTTAGTTGATGTGTTTTGGCTATGTAAATCTGTATTTTTTAGTAATACTGCTTTGTGGACTACCCTCACATCTTCTGTGTAAATAATGGAGACTTTGTGCCTAAGTATCAGCCAAATGGTCTTTTGGGGTATAGATAGATAAGGGACAAAAATCAGAGTATAAGAGAAAAAGTAATTTCTTTCAAATTTATACTTGGGCAAATAAAGAGAAAAGAGCATCAAGAAATTTTAGAAATTATCGAGAAACAATACTATTGTTTTATGAACTCTAAAATGATTTTTCTTTCAACTTTTTAACTATCTAATGTTTAAATGTGTAGTGTGATGCAGCTGTTATTGCCTGAGTCCTTCTGGTAAAATAGAGGAAGGGTCAGTATCTGAGTTGGAAGAGTGCTTGCCCATCTCTGGGAGTAACACCCAAGAGCTGATGGCACAGCCTTAGTACACAGAGGAGCATGAGTACCAAGGACACTGTGTCAAAGAGTCAGAAGTTGTGCTTCTCATGCTATTTGAAGTAAGATCTAGTTTTATTACTTTTTTACCTTCACCACTTTTATAAAATATAATTTTAAAAAAACACTATAGCAACATCAAAATGTTATATAAGTTTCTAAACAGTCCCATATTCCGTTCTTATCTTGCTATAGACCGATAACAGTTTATGATCTGGCACTGGTCAGGGCCCAGACTTTGAGTGGCACTGATAAGAAAGTTTCATATCAGTTTAATTGGCTATGTATTGTTTTTCTCTTAGTGCTCTTACACTAAGGTGTGATAGGCTTGATGAAATACTTGGAATATGTTGCTTAATTTCTCTACAAGCAGAATTTCTGGAGTCAGACTGCCTAGTTAACTTTGGGGCAAGTCTTGTATCCTTTCTAATCCTCAGTTTCCTCATTATAAAATGGGGTTAACGTTAGTTCCTACCACACCGTATTGTTGTAATAATTAAATAAAAACAGTAATGGAAATTGCTTGGCATGACATAATAGGACTGTCATATATATTAATGCATGTTGTCATTCTGGGAATTTTTATTCTGGGAACTCAATGACAGGTCACTGTAGAGAGATGGTTAGCATGCCAGGTCTGGTTGGGGAAAGTCACAGAAGATTACTTCTCCTTATAAGCTGGCTACCAAGGGCCAAATAACTCAGGTTTAATTCAGGGAATACTAACTGCCTATGTATTTTTTTGATAGGTCTAGTCAGCAGGAATCTCTGTCATATTGAAAGAGGGAAGTCTGTATGGGTTGAAGTAGGTCTTTGGTAAGCAATCGATAGAAAAATCACAGTCTGCCTTCTCAGAGAAAGGGAGATAAAAGCTAAGCGAGGTAATCAGGACTCAGTTTGAGAGACTGAAAAGAAAACTGGAGTATAAGCTAATAACCAGAAGCAGGTGTCCAGTCAGAAGGTATCATGTTACATGACAGAGTTCTGGGAAACATGTTTTACCTGACATGTAAATGTATAAGAACTTATATTGGATACCAGGCACATTGGGTAATCAGACTAATACAACAGATTCCTTTTTTGTCCTTTTTGGCTTTGGACTCATTTTCATTGGCTCATTGGCTCCATGTCCAGGAAGGACTGAGTTTGTAGGTTAATAATTTTTGACAGATATAGCAAAGCAAAACAAAGACAGGAAATACCCGTACCTGAAATTAGTTATTTGATTAGATAGGTTTCTCACATGTGACTTTGCATCTTTTAAAAAATGTTTCTAACAAATAATTTTAAAGTATTGATTAGATCTTTTTGATGTTGGTCTAGGGAATCCTCAGTTAACTGTCCTATGGGATCAATACAAATTTGGATTTTCTGGACCTCTTAACCATGGTTTCATTGTTTCCCTCTCTCAATAAAGTTCAAAGTCTTGCCAAACAGAAATCCACCTAAAATTAAGATACATATCTTTCTGCTACTATATTCATTTTTCTTCAATTACATATTCCAAAATTCTAACTGAAACAAATACTGAGAAATTTATTTTTCTGTATAGGGCTTATTAATCTTTTTCAGATTTTTTTTTAGAACTATTATGTCTTCATTTGTATAATCACTAGAGGCCCACAGCGTGAAACCGCGTGAGACCCATCCTGGTGCACTGTAGGACCCAGTGTCAAGTCCCCGAACTGTCTTCAAGGTGGGCGGGGCTATGTGCGCACGCAGCCCCACCCACCTTGAAGACAGTTGTGGACTGAGATAAGAATAGTTTCCTGCCCTAACCTTTCCTTCTCAGGAGCACTTAAATTGACCTTCGTTGGAAGATGAGTATTGAACAGAGCAACACTTACTTGTTCCCATGAAGAAATCATATGACATTCAGCAGGTGCCTTTTGGTGTTTGGTCATTATGAAGTGATGGTGTCATGGCCACAGGGTTTTTATAATAGAGACTAGTGGCCCGGTGCACGGAATTCGTGCACTCGGGGCGGGGGGAGGGTGCCCTAGCCTGGCCTGTGCCCTCTCACAGTGCGGGAGCCCCGCGATCAATTGCCCCCAAAGAGGGAGGCCTGAGTCAGAGGTCCCGTCTCCATGGTGGGTGTGGGGCCACAGGACCCCCGGCAGAAGCCATGCGGAGCAGCCACCGGGACCTGCTCCTGTGGCATGTACGCAGCTTCAAGCCCCGCCCACCCTGGTGATGGATTGTGATGGTGTGACAACATGAGTGCATGATGACCACCTGGGATTTTATTAGTATAGATATCCAATTTATACAGTGGTATTAAGATGCTCTCAAGGAAGAAGACCATGTCAAGTAGTTACTCCTCTTCTAATAGATTTTTTTTTTTAATTCTCACCCAAGAACATTTTTTATTGATTTTTAGACAGAGTAGATGAGAGAGGGAAGGACAGAGAGAAATATCGATGTGAGAGGACCACATTGATTGGTTGCCTCCTGCATGTGCCCTCACCAGGGCCTGGGCCAGGGTGGAACCTGCAACCGAGGTACGTGCCCTTGACCAGAATCAAACCCAGGATCCTTCAGTCTGCAGGCCAATCCTCTATCCACTAAGCCAAACCAACTAGGGCCCTCTTCTAATAGATTTTTAAATTAAATTTATTGGAATGGCTTTGGTTAATAAAATTATATAAATTTCAAGTATACAATTCTATGATATATCATCTGTATTTTGCATTGTATGTTTACCACCCAAAAAAACAAAATGGCAATTGAGTGGGAGAAGATATGTATAAACAACAGCTCCAACAAGGAGTTAATTTCCAAAATATATAAAGAACTCATACAAGTCAACACCAAAAATGAGCAGAGGACCTGAATGCATACTTCTCTCAAAAAATCATACAAATGGCCAACAGATATATGAAAAGGTGCTCAACTTCACTAGCTATTAATGCAAGTCAAAATTACAATGAGAATCCAAAAATATGAAGATAGTGTAAGGAGCCTCTGGGACAACTGCAAGCGTTCCAATATTCGCACTATGGGGGTACCAAAAGGAGAAGAAAGGGATCAGTAAATCGAAAACCTATTTGAAAAAATAATGACAGAAAGCTTCCCTTTCTCAGTGAAAGAAATAGATGTACAAGTTTAGGAAGCACAGAAAGTCCCAAACAAGATGAACCCAGAGAGGCCCACACCAAGACTCATCATAATTAAAATGCCAAAGGTTAAAGACAAAGAAAGAATCTTAAAGGCAGCAAGAGAAAAGCAGTTAGTCACCTACAAGAGAGCACCCATATGACTGTCAGCTCATTTCTCAACAGAAACTTTGTAGGCCATAAAGTGGAAAGAAATATTCAAGGTGTTGAAAAGTGAGAGCCTGCAACCAAGATTACTCTACCCAGCAAAGCTATCATTTAGAATTGAAGATCAGATAAAGAGCTTCTCAGACCAAAAAAAAAAAAAAAAAAAAAAAAAAAAAAAAAAAGCCAAAGGAGTTCATCACCACCAAACCAGTATTACATGAAATGTTAAATGATCTTTGAGAAGAAGGAGGAGGAGGAGGTGGAAGAGATGATGATGTTGAGGAGGAGGAAGAGGAAGAGGAGGAGGAGGAGGAGGAGGAGGAGGAGAAGGAGAGGAGAAGGAGAAGGAGAAGGAGAAGGAGAAGGAGAAGGAGAAGGAGAAATAAAAGATAAAAATATGAACAGTAAAATGTCAATAAATGCATATCTATCAACAATTGAATCTAAAAATCACAATAAATGAACAAGGAATCTAATGAACAAAATAAACTGATGAATAAAATAGAACCAGAGGCATGGAAACATGGCACAGACTGACGAATCTCAGAGGGAAGGGGAGAGGGAGGGCTTTTAAGACATAAAGCAAAGAACTTAATGCACATGTGCATTATCTCCTATGGACACAGACAGTAGGATGGTGAAGGCCTAGGGGCAGGTGGGAATGAGGTGAAGGGGTCAATGGGGGTGGGGGAGAGAGGAACATCTGTAATACTCTCAACAATAAAAGGGTGTTTTTTAAAAATATATTTTATTGATTTTTTTACAGAGAGGAAAGGAGAGGGATAGAGAGTTAAAAACATTGATGAGAGAGAAGCATCGATCAGCTGCCTCCTGCACATCCCCCACTGGGAATGTGCCTGCAACCAAGGTACATGCCCTTGAACGGAATCGAACCTGGGACCCTTCAGCCCCAAGGCCGATGCTCTATCCAGTGAGCCAAACTGGCTAGGGCAACAATAAAAGGTTTAATAACATTTTTAAAAAATGCAATGTGATACTACCTCACACCTATTAAAATGGCTATTATTAACAAAACAAGTACAAACAAGTGTTAGAGAGGTTATAGAATGTAAACTGCTGGTGGGAATGTAAACAGGTATAGCCAATATGGAAAACAGTACGGAGCAGTAGTTCTCAACCTTCCTAATGCCGCGACCCTTTAATACAGTTTAATACAGTTTAATGTTGTGGTGACCCCCAACCATAAAATTATTTTCGTTGCTACTTCATACTGTAATTTTGCTACTGTTATGAATCATAATGTAAATATCTGATATGCAGGATGTATTTTCATTGTTACAAATTGAACATAATTAAAGCATAGTGATTAATCACAAAAACAATATGTAATTATATATGTGTTTTCCAATGGTCTTAGATGACCCCTGTGAAAGGGTCTTTCTACCCCCAAAGGGGTCGCAACCCACAGGTTGAGAACCGCTGGTATGGAGGTTCCTCAAAAAATTACGAATAGAGTTACCATATGTCCCAGCAACCCTTCTTCTAGGTATCTACCAAAAAACATGGAAAACATTTATTTGCAAAGATATATACACCCCTATGTCAATTGTAGCATTATTCATGGTGGCCAAGACATGGAAAAAACAGATTTATCTTTATTTAAATATAGTTAAGATACTGGCCCTGTTAGGAATAAATGGCAGAAAAAGACTTACAAGGAACAGGAAATTTGTTTTGTGGCTCAGGTGTTTGTTGCCTAATTTTTCATGATTTCATTGGTGATATGGGCAGCTTGTTATACATTGGTAGTTACGGCTGCCTCGTGTCATCACTCCAGTTTGTAAAAAGAAATTGCTTCCATTTTGAAATGAAAGGATTTCATTTTCCTAGCTGCTGTCCATGCATGCAACCCCTTCAGCAGAAACTTGTATCTCTGGACACTGAATAAGAATAGTTTACAGACTGGCTTTGTAGTAGTCTGTAAAGATCAGATTTCTATGTTTTGACCTGAAATGCTTTATAAATTCTCATACATTTCAATGTTTTAACTCCAAACTGGATAGTGAATGTTCTTTGGATAACATGGGTTTATTGGATAGCAATGGTCTTTTCCTCCTTAAATTTTCAGATTCTATGAAGTGAAAAATGATTGATAGGCTATTATTAGATTCATAGCCAATGAAAATAAACAGATTTTCTTCTATCTCTTTGGAGGCTTCAAAGCAGGCTCTGTTAGAAGCCTTTCTGGGGAATGACCGTAATGTATTTATATATTGCATTAATCTGATGGCTCTGCCACTGATAGCCACTTTGTTGCATACCTTTGCTGGTTAGTAGAGCCATTTCCCCTCCCAGCAGTTATAAATGCTGCCACAGACTTCTGGTAGTCTCCTCTCTAGGCATATTTAGACCATGGAATAGAGTTAAGGTGTTTTTCCTTCTTATCAGAGAAATTAAGACCTAGAAAGGAGAAAGTAGCTTAATATTTCTATTCAAATATATTTCAAAAAATAAAACAAATTCAGTGACTTTTATAGTCAGGGTTTTCTACAAAATGTAATTTTATTAAACTGTCAATTTTTCCTGGCTTCCTCCCACTCGTATATCTCAGATTTTTTGGTATAATGCTGAAGTAGTTAATCTTTAAAACTCTTAGGAACTTTCAAGGAAATATGGAGACAATTACAAGTATACTGCTTCCTTCCATTAGTTTACATGTATATACATGAATCTTACTTACATTTTTCCCTGTAAAACTTTCTAAACCAAGTGGAATATTCTGTGCTAATTTATAGGGGGCTGCAAATCTAGTATTAGGACCACAGATCCATCCTGTTTTCTCACTATCTTCCTACAACTCTAAAATTCGTTCATGTGATGATACCGAGTTTCAGTACCAGTTTCCCCTGCCTCCTCCCCTTGTAACAACACTGTTAATTCCTAAACACAACTCAGAATCCTGGGAAATTATTTAACACCTTCTACTTTGGTTCTTCTAATACCTTTCGTTGGCGCTGTCATTGTGGTATTCACAATTAGCTACTTTGTTTTAACACACACACACACACACACACACACACACACACACACACTGGTGAGAGAAACCATGTTTTTCTTTCTCCTCCAGCTTCTAGTTTAGTGTTTTATATTTAAAAATTCTATATTTATTGACAGTCTGCTCTGTAAAATTGAGAAATCACAGATAAAGCTATAAAAAAATACTCCTTAGAAGCTTGAACTACTCTGCTGTTCAGTATAATGTTTGTTGGCTATACTCTTGGCTGGTATCTCATATCATACTGCTGAGGAATTTGTCCAGAAATTATAATTTTATAATATTCATCATCAGGCTCTGATTTGCGCTTTTAAAAATAGAATTTATTACAGTATAAATTCATAATTTGTATTTATTTTTGCAATGTGTGTTACTTTTCTTTATAACTTTTTTTAATTATTGATTTTTAGAGTGAGAGAGAAATGTAAATTTGTCATTCTACTTATTTATGCATGTATTGGTTGATTTTTGCATGTACCCTGACTGTGGATCCAACCCACAACCTTCGGGTATCGAGACGATGCTCTAACCAACTGAGCTACCTGGCCAGGGCTCTTTGTAATGACTACTTTATAAGTTACTTTGTAAGATATATGGTTTACCTTTTCACAAAAGTGCTTCAACAGCTTTGAGTTTATCATGGGTTAGATTACATGATTAGATTAAAAGAGGCATCTGTGTTCTTTACCATATCTGACTCCAGTGTCAGTATTACATAAGATGAATATTCATATAAAAATTGCCTTACTTTGTATTGAATCGCCTCCAGTTTGAATTTGTATCTTTGCCAAAAAAACAAAAAACACCCCATGGATTAAAAGCTGACTACCACAGTCAATTTTGGAACATAACTCTGAATTTAATAACTCAGAACAGTGGGTGCCTTTTCAAAGACAGCATGACTAGAATTCTTTGGAGATGAATATCATCTATAATAATAAAAGCATAATATGCTAATTAAACCAGACAGCCAAATGACCTTCTGGACGTCCTTCCAGATGACCTTCCGGACGAAGCCGGGGCTGCAAGGGCCAAGCCCCTTGCTTGAATTTCATGCATCGGGCCTCTAGTTTAAAATATTAGTCTAATGTTGATTTACATACCCATATATAATAGGTTTTTAAAACTACTATACATATATAACATGGCAAAAGCTTAAAATAATAAAAATTATGGATCTACATTATAATAAACTCTAGTCTTAAAAGCATAAACAATTTTTAATTTCTGCATAAGGTATGTTCCAATGCATTATATAAAAAATTGGTTCCATACCATGTAAAAAGCACTATGCTAAATGCTGACAGATAGCAAAGCAAGGATGAGCAAAGCACTGACCCTTCCCTCTGAGGCTTCCTGTCTCATATCTATGACACTTCATAAATATAAGTGCCATAAAGAAATACCAGGTGCTTAGATATTCAACCAAGGGAAATAATCAGATCTGCTTAATAGATCAAACACAGCTTCATAAAGCACTTGGAATTTTTGGATGAGTCTTGAAGGATAAATAGGATTTCAAGTGGAAAGATGAATAAATGGAAAGGACAGTCATTCCAGGCCAAGAGGAGCAGATAAGTGTGAACATATGCACTTGGACAACTTCACGAAGTAGTAAATAGTGAATAATGAGTTTTGCTGAACTCTAAGAATGATGGGGCGAAAGGGTAATGAAACTAGATAGAGGGCTGGAGTCATACTACAGAGCAGTGTTTCTCAATGACAGTGGGAAGGGGTAAAACCTTAAATGAAGAGGCTTAGACTCTTAAAAGAATAGAAAATAAATGTATATGTATAGTGACATACTTACAAATACATTATTTAGTTCTATGTTAAATAGTTTATCCAACACTATTGTATTGTGGTCTACTAAGTCCAACACCCGAGTTCCCTCAGGGACATTTTCTGTTGATTTACTGTGTGATGGCTGCGCTTTTCTCTGAATGGACAGGCAATGTTTGGTCAGTTTTCCAATAGGCTTCCACCTTTATTGAGGGATCTCTGTGAGTAGTGATCAGATGCTTTACAAGTCTGTATTTGTTTTTATTTCCTCAGTCACCTGCAGAAGCACAGGACCTCATGGTGTACGATGGATGAGTAAATATCTGGGTCCTTTCTGGCTTTCAAAGCGTGCAACAGTCCTGTGCATATATCAGCCTTTCAGATCCCCTGGGGTATGCTGATGCTTTTCCAGTTCCTGTGGCTGTCTTGTTCTGCGGATTGCCATTTTAAAGTCTGGGTTGTTTTTTGCTTGCCACATTTGCTGCATTCGACAGCTCTGATGCTGGTATTCCTGAGTACTTGCCACCAATTGTTCTTGTTTTTGACAGCACTATCCTGGGGAAGAGTCTTTTCCACAGAGCTCCACATCAGATAGATGGCCCTTCTCTAGCAGCAGCAAGGATACTGCTAAACCATGCTTGGACTGGTGGGGGCAGGGGCAGAGCGTCAGTTGATGTTTGCACCTCAAATTAATACACCACCTATCCTGTTGTTCTTGGGATAATTCAATCATTTTCCTTAGGTAAATGTTTTTAATTTGTTGTATACCTTTGGATCCTTCCAGAGTTCAGAAATGTTTGTTCTCAATAATTTTGCTGTAGGGTGGTTTATTCTTTGTTTCTTTGTTTTGAGAGGGAGAGAGAGAGAGAGAGGGTGTGTGCCTAGGTTTTCACTCCATCATTCCTCAGGTCTTGTTCATTATGTTTAATATTTGGAAATATTAGGGTACCTTAGAATGACATTGTATAAGAGTGTTGTGAAACTTTATCCCCCTAGTTTCACTTCATATTATAAAGGCTAATTTTAAAAACTTCTTGAGTGAAATAAACATTAAGAAAGTCAATTTGCAGTAGAAATTCTTACAAAAATTGCTATCAGAGACAGGTGTTGGAGGATGGCCAACTCTTCTTATTGAGATTTTTTTTAAGAGGGACTTTCATCAACAATACCTTTTAATCTAAAGAGTAATAACTAATAACATTGATTGCTGCATGCTGATTATAAGAAAACTAGCGGCCCGGTGCACGAAATTCATGCACATTAAAAGGGGATTAATTAGAGGAAATATTTTAATATTGCTATTTGCCCTTTCTTTATAATAGAAGTGTCAGGGATGAAAGAAAATTAATAAAATGTATATGAATCTTCCTCCTGTCAGAGTCTGGGATCCAGAGGCAAGTCCCTGCCCACCCACATGCGCCTCAAAATTATGCAAGACCCAGACTTGGCTGGCCCACCTCCACATTGAGCTAGATCCAGACCTGGCCAGTCCCACCCCTGTCAAGCCCCGCTGAGTGGGCTGTGCAGCCTCAGGGCCCCTGGCCCAGCGCCAGGGTGGGGGATGTGGCTTGAGGTCCCACAGTTTGGGCCAGGGCAAGGGGTGCACCTTGAGGTCCCCCATCAAGCCCCGCTGGGTGGGGTATGCGGCCTGAGGTCCCCTGTCAAGCCCCACCAGGTGGGGGGCGCACCTTGAGGTCCCCCAGCCTGGCACCGTGGCAGGGGGCATGGCCTGAGGTCCCCCATCAAGCCCTGCTGGGAAGTCAGTCCCGCAGTCAGTGCGCCCTGAGAGAGGCTTGGAGAGAGAAGCAGGGTGTGATCCATAGCCGCCGTGGCAGCTGTTGATCAGCTCTTGCCTCTCACTTGCTCTCCGTACCTGGCCAGTAGCCATGCCTCTTTCTCTCTCCAGGCCTCTGTAGGGGCTGCTGATCAGCCCCGCCTCTCTGATCAGGCCCCACAGAGATGCTGACTGGGATAGAAACCAACCAATCAGAACCAAATCTGGGTGAACTGCCAGGAGCCAATGGCTGCCTAGGAGGCGGAGCTTTTGCCGCTGACTGGCATAGAAACTGACCAATCAGAACCTAATCTGGGTGAACTGTGAAGGCAGAACCTAAGATGAGGGCTGAGGTTGGGTTTTAAAGGCAACAGGTATAAGATGTAATAAAGCGGTTCAATTTTTCAATGACCAGTTGGCTGACTATCAGTCCAGATACAGGGATTATGTATTTTTGTCTGCCAAGAGCATCTCCTCCTGCATGGAAAAGGCTCTCCCCCTCCACCCCGTTTAAGCAATCCTATTCTATATAATCTATACTAATAAAAGGGTAATATGCTAATTAAACCGGGTCAACCAGTCATCTTCTGGACATTGACTTCCTTCTGGACAAAGCCATGGTGGTAGAGGCAGAGGCAGAGGCAGTTAGGGGTGATTAGGCTGGCAGGGGAGTTCATTTGGGGGCAACCAGGCCAGCAGGGGAGGGCGGTTGGGGATAAGATCAGGCCAGCAGGAGAGGGCAGTTGGGGGCGAGATCAGTCCTGCAGGGGAGGGCAGTTGGGGACGAGATCATGCCGGCAGGGGAGGATAGTTGGGGGCAACCAGGGCAGCAGAGGAGGGCAGTTTGGGGTGATCAGGCAGGCAGAGGCAGATGGGGTCAAGATCAGGCCAGCAGGGGAGGGCAGTTAGGGGCCATCAGGCAGGCAGGGAGAGGCAGTTAGGGGCAATCAGGCAGGCAGAGAGGTTAGGGGTGAACAGGTAGGCAGGCAGAGGGTTTAGGGGAAATCAGGCAAGCAGGCAGAGGCAGTAGGGGCGATCAGGCAGGCAGGCAGGTGAGCGGTTAGGAGACAGCTGTCCCAGATTAGATTGTGATCGGTCCTAAACCAGCAGTCGGACATCCCCAAAGCATCCTTGATTGGAGAGAGTGCAGGCTGGGCTGAGGGAACTCCCCCCCACATGCATGAATTTTATGCACCGGTCCACTAGTCTATATATATAAAAACCTATGTGACCCTTTCAACAGGATGACTAGAACAACCGATTGCTATGAGACGCACTGACCACCAGGGGACAGATGCTCTCAACGCAGAAGCTGCCCCCAGCCACTGGCCCCGATTGCCGATGGGGCCTGCTGGCCAACCTCCCGGTCCCTCCCCCTGGCCGGTCAGCCCCGGGGCTGTGATGCAGAACTAGGGGTGGGTGACAGTGGACACGGCCCCTTTCCCAGGTGGGCCGAGGGCTGGTTCCCTCCTTCAGGCCGGTGGCCAACCTCCTGGCCCCCCCCCCCCCCCCAGCCAGCAGGTCCTGATTGCCTGATTGGGGCCAGTCCCTGGGCTGGGATGGGGAACCAGGGGTGGGTGGCAGTGGACACGGGCAGCAAGTGAAGGAGGATGGGGGGAGGCAGGAAGGTCGGGAACCGTGCGGTGGTGGTGTGTGGGCAGCAAGGGAAGGAGGGGGCAGGGAGGCAGGGAACCTGATTGGCTCTGATCACTGGCCAGGCCTAAGGACCCCACCCATACATGAATTTTGTGCACCAGGCCTCTAGTTTCAGATATGCATCTGAACCTGAAATTTCTCTTTGACTGCCAATGTTTTATTTCTCATGTGTGGATAGTGCCTTCTACCCAGTCAAAAAACAACTAAAAACCATAAATCCATCCTTGTCTTCTTAATTTCTCTCTCTCTCTCTTCCTCCTTCTCCCCACTCCCTCTGTCCTTACCTCTCACACTCACTCATGCACACTTTTTCTCTCCTTCTGCCTTTCTTATGCTTTCTTCTGCCTGAAATGTCCTTTTTCTCTTTCATACTCTTCTCCCCCACCCCTCCTTTCCTGGTGTAAGTTGCCTATTAAATATGACCTGCCTAAGGGTGAGGACCACACTTTAGTCATTTTTGTATTCCTAGACTCTGGTGTAGTGTTGGGTACACTGGTCATCCTTTCAAGAGTTTGGGGTGAGCTATAAGTCTATGTATTTGTCTCTCTTGGCAGTAGAACTAAGGTAATGTCTGTTAGTAATAAGGGGGCATTTTCTAAGAGCTATATTTATGTGGTGGTTTGGAGAATTATTATTTTTTCTATTGCTATAAATTTGGTTAGATAAGAGTGTCTGAGTCAAAGGTATTTAATTATATTGACAATCGTCATCTACTGAGTAATGCAGTTTGAACAAAATTCTACCATATGGATTTTTTGCAAAGCATTGAAAGTTATTTCTGCCATAATTTGGAAATTATATTCAGCACATTCCTAAAGAGCCTTTCAGTGAAACTTCAGAGTTAAGTGTGTATCTTCCCTAGCTCCTGTCACCTCTGATAAAGAAGTCTCATGACCTTTTAAACATTAATTTAAATTTCAGAATGAATTAAATATGACAAATGAAATCATAACAATTGTACTTTAAGTATGCTTTTGCAATCTCCTAACTCCCTAATGGCATAATTCTCCCACCCCATTAATGATACCATTTCAGAAAATATATTTTAAATCTTCTTCTATCACTGACTCACTTCAAAAGAGCTTTTGTTCACTTCCCTGTTTTAACTAAAATATCATTTCATCAGACAATGCCTTCTCAAAAGACCTTATTGTCTGGTTCACTTTCCTTCTTTCAATCATACTCATGTTATACTTCTCGGTCATTTCAATAGTTATTTAATGATCCCACCAATACCCTGGTCTTTCATGGTCTTTTCCTCCTCTCCTCCAATGACACTGTCTCCCAGCTCGTTTCAGCCATCAGTTCCCAGAGTAATACACAAGATCTTGTTAATAAGTGCAACCCTCCACAACTTCATTTTAAAGTATTCTCTTCAGTCCCCTACCACCTTCCCTTATCCTTCACGAAATTTTGGATTTCATGGTCAGTAATCATAATTATTGCCCTGCAAATGTGCTTAATTCCCTTAGCCTTTTCTCCTTTATCGGTTCACCTGACAAACGCAACGCTACTTAAATTTTGCTTTTCACTAGCTCTCAGTCTGCACCCATGCAAGTATATATCACTGGAGAAAAATGTACAACTATGCTGACTGTTAATTACATTAATGTAGATATTGTTTTCCTAATTCGTTCACTTTTCTAGTCTCCTGGATGACGTATGATACCTTTTTCTTAAAATCTCTAACCATTTCTTTTCCTTCACCATTCACATTTTACAGCATGTTTCCTGCTTCTTTATGAAAGTTGATGTAAGTAAATCAGGCCCATTCTTCTGCCACATTTGTACATTTCCCTGCTGTACACTCTCATATGCTTTCTGTCCTGTTGCTGTGGCTTAATTATCCATTCTCCAGGTCATAGCCAACCTCACCGCTGGTGCTTTAAATTTCAGCCCCCCACCCCACCCACCCACACAAGATCACTAGCACTTCTTTCTTCTACTTCATCACGTTTCCACTGTTGTATAGATTATAATCTTATGAATTATTCTTATCAGCATAAAACATGCTCCTGTTTCTCCTATCTGAAAACTCCCATTTTTCTTTTTGATGTTCTTTCTCAAGCTGCTTTCCTTAACAGCAGAACTCCTCAAAATAGTTATTTATATAGGCCATCTGCAGTTCCTTCTTCCCGGTTTTCTCTTTCTAACAGCACAATTCTTTATTTATTTATTTTTTTATTGTCTTAAGTTTTACATATGTCTCCTTTTACCTCAATTGACCCCTCCCCCCAGCCATTCCCACCCTGGGTAAGCCCTACCACCCCAGTGTCTGTGTCCATTGGTTATGCTAATATGTATACATACAAGTCCTTTGGTTGCTCTCTAATCCCCCCACCTTCCCTGCCATTTGTCTCTGGACCTATTTTTGTTCATCAAATTATGTTGATCATTATATCCCACATATGAGTGAGATCATGTGATATTTATCTTTCTCTGACTGGCTTATTTCACTTAGTATAATCTAACAGTGCAATTCTTGCTCTTTTATTTCTATTTTATTCTCCTTCATTTCGTAGTAAGAACCAGCTTACCAACAACCTCAATATGTTTACTTATTTGTCTAGTCCTCTAATACATAAAAAAATGGCTGCAGGCTTGCTATGCCAGTACCTCTTCCAAAACAAACCCCCTTAGTAACATTCAAGACTGAATGCTTTCTCCTTAAGAATGAGACGAAGGCAAGTGTACTTCTCTTATTGTATATCTTGACTGTGGTGTATAGGGTGCTTTAGCCATTGCAATAAGGTAAAATAAAAAAAATAAAAGACATTGCAAATAAAAAGAAAAACGGAAAACTGTATTTAAAGACAACATAATTATGTACATAAAAATTTCTATAGAATTTATTTTTAAAAGTTTCTAGAATTAATAAGTGAATTTAGCAAGCTCAAGGACACAATGTCAGTTTTTTTAAAAAAGTGGTTGTAAAAAAAAAGTGGTTGTATTTTTCACACTAGCAATGTAATTAGAAGTTTATAATTATTATTTTTTATCTTTATTGTTGAGAGTATTACAAATTTAAGAAAAAACACACACACCTTTTAAATAGCATAAAAGACATAAAGTCCCTAGGGATAAGTTTAACAAAATTTGTTCAAGACCTGTATATCAAAAACATTGCCAAGTTAAAGCAGACCTCAATATATTGAGAGATACAATTTGTTCATGCATTGGAAGAATCAAATTAATTCAGATTGAGCCATAGATTTATTGCAACCCCAATTTAAAGCCCAGCAGGCTATTTTAGAGATTGACAAGCTGATTCTGCAATTCATATGGAAATGTAGAGGACTTAGAATAGCCAAAACACCTTTGAAACGGAGGAACAAGTTAGATGATTTACTTTGTTTTAAGATTACAATAATCAAAGCAATGTGGTGTAGCACAAGATTAGACAGAGATCCGTGGAACAGAATAAGAAATGCAGATATAGAGTGAGATGTATGTTCAATTGAATTTCAGCAAATTAACTGGGTAGGTAATCTAATGAAGAAAGGATAGCGTTTTTAACAAATTGTGCTGAAAAAACTATCCATGTAGAAAAATAATGAATGTAAACCTACCTTTTTTTTTGCCTTGTATAAACATTAACATAAAATCTAATTTTATAAAAGTTCTAGGAAAAACTTTATAACCATCATGCTAGACAGAAATTTCTTCAGTAGAACACATAAAGCAAGAACAATAAGAGAAAAACATAATAAATTGAACTTCAACATTGAACACTACTCTTTTAAATATACCATTAAGAAAATGAAGAACAGAATAGAGTGCCCAGCAATAAAACCACATGTATATGCACAGATAATTTTGACAAACAAGTCAGAAATGGAATAAAGATGGCTCTTCAATAAATGGTGCTGGGAAAACTGGAAAGTCACATGCAAATGAATGAGACTGGATTACAGTTTGTCCCCATGTACAAAAATTAATTCAAAATGGATCAAAGACCTAAATATAAGACCCAAAACAATCTACACTAATAAAAGAGAAACATGCAAATTGGTGTCACTCCACTACACCCACCAGCCAATCAGATGAGTATGCAAATTAACCCAACAAAGATGGTGGTTACTTTGCATATGTAGACGCAGAGCAAAGACTGAAGGCTGAAGACGGCTAAAGACTGAAGAGGCTTGGCTTCTCCGCTGTGGCCTGAGCGAAGGCCTGGGTCCCGGGTGCTGGAGGAAAACTGGTGCCGGCAGCCAGGGAAAGGGAAGACCTATTGCACGAATCTCTTCATGCAATGGGCCTCTAGCAAGTTACATAAAAGTAAACATAGGTCCCAAACTTAAGGACCTTGGTCGTAGAGAACATTTTATGAACTTGATCCCAAAGGCAAGGGAAGTAAAAGCAAATATAAATGAATGGGACTATATCAAACTAAAAAGCTTCTGCACAGCAAAAGAAAATGACAACAACACAAAGAGGCAGCCAACCAGATGGAAGGGGAGATGATATTTGCAAACAATAGCTCCAACAAAGGTTTAATTTCCAAAACATATAAAGAACTAATAAAACTCAATACCAAACAAACTACCCAATCAAAAAGTGGGCAGAGGATCTGAAAGTACAACTCTCCTAAGAAGACATATGAATAGCCAATAGAATTATGGAAAGGTGTTCAACCTCACTGGTTGTTAGGGAAATGCAAATCAAAACTACAATGAGATACCACCTCACACCTGTTAGAGAGGCCATTATCACCAAAGCAATAACAAGTGTTGGAGAGGTTGTGAAAAAAGGGAACCCTCATTCACTGCTGGTGGGAATGTGTACTGGTACAACCACTATGGAAAGCAGTCTGGCAATTCCTCAAAAATTTGAGAATAGAGCTACCGTATGACCTAGCAGTTCCTCTCCTGCGTATATACCGGAAAACCTCAAAATCATGTATTCACAAAGGTATATTCATCCCTATGTTCATTGAAGCATTAGTCATGGTGGCCAAGACATGGAAACAATCACAGTGCCCCACGGTAGAGGACTGGATAAGGAAGATGCGATACATACACAATGGAATACTACTCGGCCATAAGAAAGTTTGAAATACAACCATTTGCAACAACATGGATGGACCTTGAGAACATTATGCTAACTGAAATAATCAGAAAAAGCTAAGAACCATAATGATTTCCTTCATATGTGGATATAAAACTGAAACTCATGAACACAAATAGCAGTTTGGTTGTTGCCAGAGGCAAGGGGGTGGAGGGAGAACGGGATCCTAATATAAGGTGACAGAAGAATATTTGACTTTGGGTGGTGGGCACACAGTGAATATACGGATCTGCTCAATCTGGGGTTCCCCAGAAGTCAGTCCCTAGCGCTCTTGATTTTTCCCTACTTCCTCCTGGGTGTTCTTTTGTAGGATCTGGCTTTAATATCCACATATATGCTGATAAGCCCCAAATTTATATCTCCAGCCTAGATATAATAACTGGCCTTGAAACTTGTATATCCCATTTATAATGCCCTTTGATGCCTAGTTTCTCTGCTTCTGATGTGTCCTCCCTAGAGTTTAATCTCAACCCAGCAGAGAAAATGATCCTTTTAGATACAAGACATACAATACCACTCTTCTGCTCAAAACCCTCAGCGTGATCTCACCTCACTGTAAAAGCCCGAGTCCTCCTAGTCACTAGTCAGGCCCTACAAGATCTAGTCTCCCACACATCTTCCACCCTGTCTCTTGCTGCCTATGGGCCTCCCTGATGCTGCTTTCATTTCTAGGCTTTTGTACTTGTTACCCCCTTTGCCTAGAACATTCTTCCCCTAGATAGCCACGTGTCTTGCTCCCTCACTTCCTACAGAGCACCTTCTCAATGAATTATTCCTTGACTACTTTATCAAAAGTATCAGTATCCCTCTGTCCCACGGGCACTTCTTATGATCACCTTCACACTTCTGTTTATTTACTAGAGGCCCGATGCACAAAATTCGTGCAAGAGTAGGCCTTCCCCCAGCTGCTGGCACTGATTTTCCTCTGGCACCCAGGACCCGGGCTTCCCTCTGGCCACTGGCAGGCACCTGGGACCCAGGCTTCCTTCGCAGCCCCAGCTTTGTCTGGAAGGTCATCCAGAAGGACATCTGGAAGGACATCTGGTCTAATTAGCATATTACGCTTTTGTTATTAAAGATTTATCTCCTTCTTCTGACTTTCTTACTATAATATAAGTCCTAAGGTGATAATGGCAATTTTAGATAGTTTTCCTTCCCTCCTGTATTCTCAGTTTCTCTAAAATGTCCTGGCATGTAACCAGTTACCAATAAGTATTTGGATTCTTACTGCAAAGTATCAAGACTGCTCCCTCTGTGGCTCATGAACTAATTGAGAAGGCAGTTGCAATTGCTCTCAGTGATGATAGATATAAGATATAACCATCTAGGCAGACTGTTTTAAATGACATAGTGGTTTGGTTTGGTTTAGATACTGATATTAGGTATATCTGATAAAATTAATTTATCTAAAGTAAGAACTTAAAGAAGAAAAGTAGCAAGTTCTTTGTTTCCCCTAAATGTTTGGTGGCTCCATTGTTTAAAAAGAAAGAAATGAAAAAAAGCTAAATATGAATTGTGTTAGGGTGTATATATATTCTATACACATATAAATACTCATATTAGAATAAAACTACTTGACTACATCCCATAAACATGGTACTTTGGGGTTATGATGGTGTTTTTAGAAGAATTTAGAAGTCTTAATACTTTGATGTTTTTGGCTTACAAGGACAGTGATTCCTCAACAACAAAATTTGAGTCCTGAATTACTGAAGAGGAAGCAGTTTGATTTCTTCTAACAGTAACTCTCAAAGTGTGGTCCCCACAGACTGCTGATGGGCTCCTAGGCATCTCTGGGTGGTCTGCTACTCTTTTCTTCCAAGGTTTATAATACGACAGTGGCAGGAATTAATAATTTAATGACATTTCTAAAGTATTTTCTCACATGCCATTCTTCCTATGAGTAATGATGAGGTTTCTTTTTAGTGGCAAGTGGGTATAGGTGGAGTTGGTGGTCCACTCATTTTTTTTTCCTCTGGTAAAATAGTCCACAATGTGAAATTGAGAACTGTTACCTTAGAGATATTGACTGTTTATATGATTATTAAAGCTTTGAGAATTCCTTCACTGGCAGTTGGAAGCACTAATTTTTTCTTTTTTTTTTTTTTTTAATTTGAAACCCCAGTTTGCATGCTCTAAAATGACTCTTTAGTTCACCAAAGGGTGGTGGCTGGTTCTGTTTTCATACTGGGAAAGATCATGTTCAAGAACCTAAGATCTAAGAACCTCTAAGATAATACTTTCAGTTAACAGCATAGGGTCACCTGGCCTGGAACCCAACAGGCCTGGATTTATTCCTGACTTCATCACCGGATTCACTAGTAACTGTGAGGCCTTATCAGGTTATTTTCCATTTCTGAAACTAATTGGTAAAATCTTAAGATATTCATATACCATAGTTAAATTCCTAGAACACTGCCTGACACATTCATTCATTCAACATTCAACAGAAAATATTTTATGTTTCTTCTCTCATGCTGGCTGCTTGAGATACATAATAGGATAAGATGTGATTCCGGACCTCAAATGACTTTGCAGATGGTGGTAGAGATAGAAAAAGAAATCTAACTTTATGGTTCAGTGCTATTTATTCAGTAGTGCTCTGGGCATTCTGAGAACAGGGTATAGGAAACGTTTCTTAGAGGATATGAAATCTGAGCTGTGTTTGAAGATTGAGTAGGAATTAGCTAGACAAAATTAGGAAGAATATTTCAGCTTGATGGGACAATAGATTCAAAGACAGACCAGCAGGACTTGTGTGGAGAGCTTTTGGCCAGGTAGCAGGGAGATGGGTAGGAGAGGAAGATAAAGGTTTGTTTTTGACAGAAGCTTAAGACATCAATAAATGGATTCTCTCATTATCAGCACTCTTTACTGTTAGCATTGTCATTTTAGATGGCAACTGCACAGGAATGAAATCTTTTACCTCTCCTCTTGGCAAATAAAAGTAGAAGAAATATCTCTTTCTTAACTCACATTCCTGAAATTAATAAATTCTGTTTCTAAGTTTCATATTTCTGAGTTTCTCATTTTTTTAGAAAGGCAATGAGTACTTATTGAGAGCACTTTCACTTTGTAAGCGTTGTCTGTAGGTAGCTTCAACATTCAGCAAATCCATTTTCTTCAATGAGTAAAAACTGGATTTCAGTGATGCCCAGTGTGCCCCAGTAATTAAAAATTCGAAATTAATGAAAGATGAATGAATTGATTTTACCACATGATAGTTATTTGTAGCTATGATCAGGTCACACTTATTTATGAATTTCCATATGTTTGTTTTCAGCTTTTGAAATGCGGGTATGGTCTCCTGCACTGGGATAGGCTCCTTAAAGGCAAGCTGGGACTTTTGCTTTCCATTTTTCACTCATTTATCATTGTACTTGTAACTCTAAATAGCATCTAACATAATGTTCTATACAGAATGAAACAAATATTCAGAAGTTTGTCAGAAAAGGATTTTTAGCTTCCATGTAAGTCTGGTCATTGCTCCCTGTGGGAGTTTTGCTGGAGGAGAAGGCCTGTGTTAAAAGAACCAACATACCAAGTACTTATTTCTGTTCGTGTGCATGTGTTGTTGTGTCTCATTGTCATGGATGGGGAATAAAAGGAAATTAAATAGGAATTGATTGATTTAAAGATTTTTACATTCTCTTTGTAATCAGCCTGGGTTTTGTGTGTGTGTCTTTGTTATTTTAAAAAATTAATCTTTATTGTTGAAAGTATTACAGATATCCTCCTTTCCCCCCCATTGACCACTGCACACCCCCAGGCCTTCACGGCACTATTGTCTACGCGGGTTATGCATATATGCATATAAGTTCTTTACTTAATCTCTTCCCTTCCCCATCTCCCCTCTTCCCTCTGAGATCTGTCAGTCTGTGTCATGCTTCCATGTTTCTGGATCTATTTTGTCTGTCAGTTCATTTTGTTTATTACATTCCACATATGAGTGAGATCATATGATACTTGTCTTTCTCTGACTGGCTTAATTTACTTAGCATAATATTGTCCAGGTCCCTCCATGCTGTCTCAAAGGGTAAGAGATCCTTCTTTTTTTACAGTTGCATAGTATTCCATTGTGTTTGTTTGTTTTTAGATGTAAGGCTCCTAAGAAAGTGTGCATTTTATGGGACAATTCAAATAACCAAAAGACAGAAAAGATTCTTTTCACGTGGGCTATATATACCACACTTAAAGGATGATAATGACAATTTTGTAAAGTTCTATTTTGATCAAAATGTTGAGAAAGGGATAATTCTTTTTAAAAAAAGGAATAGGCTTGGTTTTCCCTATAATACCATGTACGTAGTGCCTGCTCTGTTCCAGACACACAGTAAGCAGCTTCTCCATGTTCCTGCACTTTGCATGCATTCAAACAGGAGGGATTAGATTAAATGGTTTTAAAGGTAAGTTTGACCTTTTAAAAAGTCACTTAAGAAAATTTTATTCAAATTTAGTATTCTATACCAAAATGTATCTTGTATATTTTAATACAGATATAAAGTATCTACCTAATACAGTCAGCACTTCAGGAAGATGTGCTGTACATTTACTCTTTAGCTTTTCTTACCTTAATGAATAGGTCTGCATGCTGTGGTATCTGTGTACACTTGTAAGAGAAGCCCGTAATCATCTTATAATAACCCTAAGGAGAAATAGTTATTATTATCTCATTTTAAATGAGGAAACTGGAGCCCAAAAAGACTGAGTCCTGAGAATATACAAATATCTTTAGAATGTCCTGTTGGCACAAGACACTTTTACCTGATTTCAGGACTTTTGAGTACTGAGGAGGAAATGTTTAGAGTTTTAAAAAAGGTATGGGATAAGAAGAAGGGCATGTTTTCTCTTTGCATTTTGTGTTCTTGGAAATTCCATTTTATAAGTAATCATTTCCTGATTTGGAAAGTTTAACATTTATTATTCATTAATTTTTTTATTCATTAATTTTGAAGGTTTATAAAGAAATGCCTCTCAGTTAAACTTTGAATTTATAGACTTGTAAATTAACAAAATATTGCAACTCTGTTAAAACCTTATCTGTTGATTATATGAGCCTCTGTAAACTAGGGAAGTAGATACCACTTTTCTTTAAAATACATTATTAGTTTTAAAAATCAACATTTACTATTACTTTGTATAAATGTTTACTTACTTTTGATGAGTACAGAATGGGTTAGTTAAAAGGAAAACTTAAAGATAGTAGGTATATATTTGTTTATAGTTTAATAATGTTTTATATTATTTTGTGGAGTCATATCTAAAAAAGTTCTAAAATGTTGTACAGTAAATCACTATACCCCATACACTTCATCCCCATTAATAGTACTTTACCTCCCATTTTATCACTTTTATCCATGAATAAACTTATTAATGAGATATCAAGAAGTTCTGTTGTGTCTACCTCCAAAGTATATCTCAAATTCAGCTACTACTTCCTGTTACCAGTGCTGTCAAGCACTACCCCTTTATTTAATTTCTATTATAAGGAAATTAATTTCTATTTTCAAGGAAAGCTCCTTGAAAGCAGAGACAATGTTTGTTTGTTTTCAATGTGATGCCCTCCTCCTAGAAAAGTGCATATTGTACAATAAGCACCCAGGAAGTATTTATTGAATAAATGAATGAATGAAGACAAATTGAAAGCCAAAACTTGCTTTATCCTTGCTTTTGTAGGACAAGAACCAAAGTAGCTACCTATTCTTTTTGAGATTTCTGTGCTAAAATCAGTACTAATTCTCTTTTGAAATGGAAAAAATAAATTGCATATCAAGAGATTTATACCCAATGTTTTTATCACACATACGAAGGAGGGAAAAATATCTCAGGAGAGGAGAGGGAAAATTATTTAACTTATATATCACAAACTCAAAGTGTGGGGCTTATTGTGTATTTGTATTCTGGATTTCCTTAGCACTATCAGTATCTTTAATTAATTATACACCTTAAAGTTGTGGGGCTTCTCTGTCATTCAGCAGGATTGTTGGAAATCAGTAGCACCTAGTTCATTATTTGAGAGCACCTGAGAATAGAGTGCAAATACAATATTTAGTGTATTGCTCAAGGATATGAATTTCTATTCAAGGAAGGTGGTTGTTGTTTTGTGTGTGGTTTTTTTGTTTGTTTGTTGTTTTTTCTTTTAGGAGCTATTAGTCAGTGATTGTAAGGATTAAAGTATTAGGAGACAGTAGGCCTTTACAAGTATATACTTTGCAAGTAACTATCAAAGTACTGAATGCTGTCTTAATAAAATAGTTTATAAAGTCATATCAAAACTTTTGAACAGTGAATATAACTAATGTGTTTTCCAACTATTCTTTATCTATATGTACATGTATATGGATTGCATACTTAAACTCTTAAATTTATGTTGAGTTTTGAGGCTTCTTTTCTTGTCTTGTTTTACTTTATAGCATAGTATTTTTTTCCTGACACAATAGAGTTGTCATATTTTCCCCATGATACTGTAGGTCAGGAGCCAGTAAACTATGGCCCATGGGCCAAATTTGGCCCTTTGCCTATTATTGTAAACATTTTTATTGGAACATAGCCAGGCTCGTTCATTTCCAGTATATGTTATATATAGCTGTTTTCACGCTACAGTACAGAGCTGAGAAGATGCTACAGAGGGTGTCTAGCCTACAAAGTTGAAAATATGTGCCATTTAGCCCTTCACACAGAAAGTTTGCTGACCTCTGCTGCAGACCATATGAAGTCAGTGACTGTGTCTGATCTGTTTATCACTTTTCAGCCTCTTAGTAGCCTGATGGAGTCTGACCAACTTCTAAATCTTACTGGAGGTTAAAAAGCTGAAAGCCTTTATTTTTATTTCCATAGCCATTGTACTAAAATTTGGAACATCTTGTAAATTTTATTCAAGCATAGGAAAGATAAATCCTACTTGTCCAATAAAATTTTCTTAGTTATGCATGTCAGAATTTTTTTTAAAGTTAACTGATGGAAACAGATTTTAGAGCAGAAACTAATTTTTTTAATATTACAGAAATACTCATATATACATTTTAGCAAGTAGTTTTTTTAATTTTATTTCTGCCTTCAATTTTGACATTTGGTATTTTAATGTTGATTTTTGTTTAAAGCCTTTCACACATCTAGAAAAGTAGATTTGAAATATTTAGATAATGTCCATCCACATATTAAAACACTTTTCTTCCCAGAGGAAGTATAGTAATTGGTCCTTTTAGTGGTATTGTGACTTAACTGCATCTTTTTCTTCCTGTTTCTTGATCCAATGTAATTAAATAATAGATTTTATTTCATAACTTCTCAGAAGGAATAAAGAGGAAATTATGTTCAGCAGACTTGTTTATTTTTTTCCATGCCCTTCTAAAGTTTAAATGGGATCCTTTCTGCACTAAGGGAAGTGAAATAGCCCTTTCAAATCAATGTTCTGGGGAAATAAATGTTAATTAAAAAATACACTTTAAAGAACAGAAACATAATTTTTCTCTGGAAATATCTGATGGTTAAATCTAAATTAGATGCTGCTCTGAAAATAATACCAAAATTTTTCATAACTATTCAATCACCTAAAAATCAGTGCTATAAAATATATACACGGTGAAGTATAATTTACCTAGTTGCCAACTTAGTCCTTATCAAGTAAGCTTTGATTTTTATATCATGCTAAATGTTTAAACCTTTTAAAAATCATACCTTCTCTTCAGATTGTATTTATATGTCTTCTACATTCAATTAACTTATTTATCTTGAGAAATAATTTCCTTTTAGCGTCATAAAAATAATTATGGATTAGAATACAGAAGTCCTGTTGTCTCAACAAAATAATAGCCAAGCTATTCTTTCATATTTGCATAGAATGTGATAGCTCTTTCTGTATATTTCGAAGGCAAATGTAAACTCAGGCACTTTCCCAGCCAATTTAATTCAGCGATTTTAGGTATAATGAGGTGGAAATTTCTAAAATTTGACTTTTTATTCTGATAAAATATTCAATTCTGATTATTATGAAAAATTATGTAAAAGCAAAATGCACCCTTATAATATAAACTACAGGCCCAGTGCACGGATTTGTGCACCGGTGGGGTCCCTCAGCCTGGCCTGCAGGGATCCGTCCGAAACCAGCTCTCTGACATTCCTCGAGTGGTCCCAGATTGTGAGAGGGCACACGCCAGGCTTAGGGAAACCACTGTTGCACAATTGGGGCTGGAGAGGGACCGTGGGAAGGCTCCAGGGTGTGTTCATCCCGTCTCGTCCAGTCCCGAACGGGGCCGATTCGGGGTTGGCTGGCCGGGGAGGGACCATGGGAGGTTGGCCAGCTGGAGAGGGACCATGGGAGGGCTCCAGGATGTGCCTGGCCCATCTCGCTCAGTCCTGATCAGCTGGACCCCAGCAGCAAGCTAATCTACCAGTCAGAGCATCTGCCCCCTGGTGGTCAGTGCATGTCATAGCAACTGGTCAAATGGTCAGCTGGACACTTAGCATATTAGGCTTTTATATATGTAGACTAGAGGCCTGGTGCACGAAATTTGTGCGGGGGGGGGGGGGGTGTCCCTCAGCCCAGCCTGCACCCTCTCCAATCTGGGACCCCTCGGGGAATGTCTGACTGCTGGTTTAGGTCCGATCCCACAGGGGATTGGCAGTCGGACATCCCTCTCACAATCCAGGACTGCTGGTTCCAACCACTCGCCTGCCTGCCTGATTGCCCCTAACCACTTCTGCCTACCAGCCTGATCACTCCCTAACCACTCCCCTGCCAGGCTAATCAACGCCTAACTGCTCCCCTGCCAGCCCGTTCACCCCCAACTGCCCTCCCCTGATGGCCTGGTGTCCCCCAACTACCCTCCCCTGCAGGCCTAGTCCCCCCCAACTGCCCTCCCCTGCCAGCCATCTTGTGGCGGCCATCTTATGCCCACATGGGGGTGGCCATCTTGTGCGAGGGTGTGATGGTCAATTTGCATATTACCCCTTTATTATATAGTATGGCTATTCTAATCATTGGATGTTTTCTTTTCACTAACATTTCCCATATCCATCTTTGTATGAGCTATTGGTAGGTAGTATACTTACAGCTCTTTCATTTTGGTTTTATAGGTTTTTTTGTTTTTAGAAATAGTAAAACCTGTATGAAAAATAGATTGATGAGGGAGATAACTGAACAACTAATTTAAGTACCTTCTGAATAAGCCAACTAGCATTTTCTCTATCAAGCCCAGGAAGAAAAATTTTGTACTGTTCATATTATAAGTAAAACTTGAGTGGTTTTTGTAAAATAATTTTTATGAGGATACACACACACATACACACATTTAATTTAATCTTTACCCAAGGATTTTTTTTATTGATTTTTAAAGAGAGTAGAAGGGTGTGAGGGGGAGAGGGAAGAGAGAGAGAGAAAAAAACAACATCAATGTAAAAGAGACACATGGATTGGTTGCCTCCAGCATGCACCCTGACCAAGGTCAGGGATGGAGCCTGCAACTGAGGTATGTGCCCCTAACAGGAATCAAACTTGGACCCTTCAGTCTGTGGGCCAATGCTCTATCCACTAAGCCAAACCTGCTACAACTGAGATGGCTTTTTTTTTCTTTCCGATAAGTTTTTGGTATCTACTGTCTGTTCTCAGAATTCTGAAATTTCACAATGTTACACCTAAGATGCTTTATGTGACACGCACCCCACCTTGATTGCTTCTCTGATTTCATCCTTAACCATTCTCTTCCCTATAGCTAGATTAGCCTCCTTTCTTTTCCTTGATCATATTCAAGCATAGCCTTGCACAGAGCCTTTGTGCTTCCTGTTCCCCAGCATGCAATGTTCTTCCAGATATCCATTGCTTACCCCCTTCTGGTTTCTGCTCCAATGATAACTTAATAATTAAGTACTTCCCTGAACACCCTGTATAAAAAATATATAATAACCCACCACTACCCCTCTAGCACACCTGCTTACTCTTTTTATTTTAGCATAGGAATAATTATGACATATTCATTTGTCTTCTGACCATTAAAAGTTAAGCTCCATGGCAGCATGGACTTAGTCTGTTTTGTTCAATGTTGTATCTCTGTTGTTGAGAATTGTGCCTGGTTCTCAATAAATGTTTGTGAATAAGTAAGTATGTGAATTGGTATGCTTTTTGTTCATCCATTATGTCAGCATTAGATTCATTTTTGAATCTTGTGGTCTTCAGTTTGGGGAAATTTTCCTAAATTACTTTTTAATAAGTTCTTTACCTCATTTTCCTCTTTCAGAAAGTTGTATTTTGGGATGTTGAGCCTGAATAATTCTCCAACTTATCCCTTCTTATTTTTATTTCTTGTCTTAGTTAATTACTTATACTATATACTAGGTTTAAGTGCTTTGGAGAAATAAAAATGTGAAATTCTCAACCTGTAGTTTCTTGTGAATCTATAGTAATTATTGACATTTATTTGCAAACTAGTGGCCTGGTGCATAAAAATTCATGCACATTAAAAGGGAATTAATTAGAGGAAATATTTTAATATTGCTGTTTGCCCTTTCTCTATAATAGAAGTGTCAGAGATGAAAGAAAATTAGTAAAATGTATATGAAAATCTTCGTCCTGTCAGAGTCTGGGGCACGCCACGGGACCCAGAGTCAAGTCCCCACACACCCGTGTGCACCTCAAAATCGCGTGAGACCCAGACCCAGCCGGGCCTATCTCCATTGGGTGAGATCCGGACCCAGCCGGCCCCACCCTCATCAAGCCCCGCCAGGTGGGGGGCGCAGCCTCAGGTCCCCCGCCTCGGCCCTGCGCCATGCAGCTTCACGTCCATGCTAATCGCTTGTTACGGCTCGTTATAGGAATGCCGCCTCCGCTGTGTGCACAGCCATCTTGTGTTATGGCAGTGGTTCTCAACCTGTGGGTCACAACCCCTTTGGGGTCGAATGACCCTTTCACAGGGGTCGCCTAAGACCATCGGAAAACACATATATAATTACATATTGTTTTTGTGATTAATCACTATGCTTTAATTATGTTCAATTTGTAACAATGAAATTGGGGGTCACCACAACATGAGGAACTGTATTAAAGGGTCGCGGCATGAGGAAGGTTGAGAACCACTGTGTTATGGGAACCCTGCCTTCGCTGTGCGCACAGCCATCTTGTGATGGCGTGGCGGAGTGAGGGTCAATTTGCATATTACCTCTTTATTATATAGGATAGTCAGTACCAAAAAAGTACTTCGTTTTTTATAGTTCTTCACTTTTAATTCATAGCTATGCCAGTGACAATACATAACTAAACAAATTTGAACAAATACATGGCATAAATATTTATGGGGGGCAGAAGAAACACCAGAATCTGTAAATATATGACACCTGAATCCAGGTAGTTGGTGAAAATTTCTTTTCCTACCTGTACCCTTACCTATAAGGAGGTGAGAGCAGTAATTCTAGTAAGGCTCTGTGCTAATACCTTTCTCACTAACTCCTACATACATCCTTTTGGACAGAAAATGGTAAGGATACAACAGGAATTAATTTTCCTTAATAATCTGATATCAAAAACTGTGCCAGACACTTTGTACATGTAATTTAATATGGTTGCTACATAATTCTAAAATACAAGTGTCGTTATATCCACGTTAAAAATGGGTTGAAGCAAAGATGCATTAATTAGCACAAGCTCACACAGCCAGTGTTAGATCTGAAACATCAACTGATAACTTTGAATTTAATTAAAGTCTTAAGAGCATGTTAAGACTTCTAAAATAATTGCTATGTGTAAGAGTAGATCTGTTATGGACCATATGAAAAATTCTTCCCCTGCTTCAAAAAATAAAACTCGCTTACATAAGGATATTTACAGAAATTTATCAGACTGTTAAAACTCCATAAAACTATATTAAACTGCTACTTCTGTTTATTGGTCAAGTTACTGAATTTTACATATTTAAGTATTAGTTTATATGAGGAAACTATTAAATACTAGTTTACGTGAGGAAAATAGAGAAGTTAGCTTTCTACTGGATGTGGGATACAGTGGAAACAGGGAGTTATTGTCTGACCGACTTGTTCAAATCCCATCTCAGTCATTTAAATGTTCTGAGCTGCTGTTTCCTTATCTATAAAAACATCTATAAAATAGTAATATATCTTAACCCATAGAAGTTTTATCAAGATTAGAAGAACTAACAGTTTTTAAAATATGTAAAATATTTCAGATATCTTGTATTGTATTCAGTAAATGCTAGTTTATGTTCTTGTTACTCTTATTATTTGTGTTACCCTTTCTTACTAGTAAATTCAGTCTTGGCATCTAGAATGACAAGTTCCACACTGGCTCATATTATTTACTTGGAGGAGGACACTTCTCACCCATTTCTATTTTAAATTATCTGAACAAAAATAGTTTTAAAAGGGAACAAAAAACATCTACTTTAGGTGTTTAGGGGAAAAGTGGCCCCGGTTAAGTTATCCTTGATAAGTCTCTAGACTCTTATGTTAATGGATATGTAATGTTTGCACCTCCAGATCCACTTTTCACCTTCCTCTTTTTCTGTATCCTGGGAGGCTCATCTCCAGCATCTCTCTTGCCCTCTGACTTGTGTTGAGTTTGTGCAAGGCGCCAGCAGGAGAGCTGAGCAGGGAATGAATGTAAGGCCCAGGTTGGCTTCTCCAGCTTTCAGGTTTAGGGGTCAGCTGCCTTCCCCTTAACTCTCTCTACGCCAGTGGTATTCAACCTTTTTCATCTCATGGCACACATGATAGTTACTAAAATTCTGCAGTATATGAGGATTTCTAGTACCAAGAATTATTCAATCAGATGCAACCTTATTATATGACTTGACCAATAAGATGCAACTCTATGATAGGACCTATATATTTAAGATTCAATACAGGGCCTTAACACCAGATGGCTTTTGTTGTGTTGGCTGTTGTCATTCTTTTTTTTTTTTTTTTTTTTAAATATATTTTATTGATTTTTTACAGAGAGGAAGGGAGAGAGATAGAGAGTTAGAAACATCGATGAGAGAGAAACATCGATCAGCTGCCTCCTGCACATCTCCTACTGGGGATGTGCCCGCAACCCAGGTACATGCCCTTGACCGGAATCGAACCTGGGACCTTTCAGTCCGCAGGCCGACGCTCTATCCACTGAGCCAAACCGGCCTCGGCAATTCTTTTTTTTTTTTTTTTTTTTTAATAGTTTTTTTTCTTGTTGTTAGATCAAGGAGGGTACCACACTATCCCTAAACCCTCATTACATCTTTGTAAATAGTTTATGTGTAAACTCTTCTCCAATTACCTAGTTTAACTATGCTATTTTTTCCTTCCAAGCCCCTGACTGATAAATACATATTTAAATAAATATCAGTGATCCTGTTTGGGTCATCCCCAGACACACATATATCAGCTGAGATTCAACCAGATAAATTCTAAAAATTGAGGGTTTTTTCCTAAATCCTGATTAGAGACTCAAAGGCACAATTTGATTTACCTTTAGGCTGGAAATTCATCATGGCTAAAATACAATTGAACTAGCATGAGATGAGTCAGCATACTTTTAATTAAACATTTTAGATAATCTGTAGTAATGTCTTTGAGGTCCTTTTCAGTTAGTAACCTTAAGGTAGTTTGTGGCTTCCTTGTGGAGCATTTGCAAAGGTGTTAGCTTAGTATATTCTTCATCATAGAATATAAATTATAGTGCTTATTTCCTATTTATTTCTATTTCAGTATAAACCTTTACTTCTTTGATTTTCAGCATAACTGTGTTTAACTTATTAAAATAAAATTTTTATAATAATCATAACGCCTACTGATGTATTGCACATCTTAACTAAAAAATAAGCACAATTTCTAAACTATGTGAGATTAGGAATTGTTTTCATTTTCTTCCTCTTGTTTGCTTGCTTTGCTTTGCTTCTGATTAGCATAATTTCTAGATTAAGCCCAGTGATTCACCTCTATTAGGTGCTCAATAAATATATATTGAACAAACCAGGGCCTAGTGTTCAATTAAAAATAGTAATTTTTTAGCCACCATGCTTGCTTGCTTCATTCTAGCCTCACTTATAAGACTGTCGTTTGAAGATTTGCCATATGTACCTTCCCTTTTAGCAATATCACTGCCCTGAAAATCCACACAAAGAAGTAAAAAAACCAATACTGTTGGGCAGATATTATGTTTTAGGCATCATCTTTTCTGTTTACTTTTTCTTCCTCAGTTCTTTTATATCCCTGCAAGACAGCTGCTATAATTCCTGTATTTATTTCTTTCTCTGTATGTTTAGTTACTGGCCACATTCACACAGAGCCCGTACTAGGCTCCAATAATCCTCAGCCTTCTCCTCTAGTCTCTGGGCCTGTTTCCATGTACCAGTCATACAGCTTCTTGTCTTACATGGCTCCTGCCAAATGGCTTAGCTACCATTTCACTTCTTTCTGGCACACATTGAGAGTTTGCATTCTAGAATGGAAGCCTTATTGTAAAGATATCTTTACCAAATGGGGTGGTAGGCCCTAGCTGGTTTGGCTCAGTAAATAGAGCATCAGCCTATGGACTGAATGGTCCCAGGTTCAATTCCAGTCAAGGGCACATGCTCGTGTTACAGGCTCAATCCCCAGTAGGGGGCGTGCAGGAGGCAACCAACCAATGATTTTCTCTCTCTCCCTCCCTCTCCCTTCCTCTCTAAAATCAATAAAAATATATTTTAAAAAGCACAACAAAAGAGGGGGGTAAGTGGTAAGCTGGCTGAAGTTATATACAAGGTCTCCAGGAAACACTTGGAAAGGAGGTGATATTTGGTCTGAGCTTAATTTAGAGGAGACCCCAGGGAAGTATGGCACCTCAGATGCACTCTTGAAGGCTATTGGGTCTGCCTTCTTTCTCAGAATGAGACTGTCAGTGTTGTTGGATGGTTGTACCATTTTATCCTGGTGTGAATGAATCTCAAGAATATCCTGGTCTTGGCATTAGTAACAAATCTAAAACATTTCCTCTGTTTACTAAATTATCAGTAAACTCTTTCCCCCCTTTTTTTTTAAATTTCTTAAAATATATTTTTATTTATTTCAGAGAGAAGAAAGGACAGGGAGAGAGAAATAGAAACATCAATGATGAGAGAGAATCATTTATCGGCTGCCTCCTGCACACCCCACACTGGGGATCAAGCCTGCAACTGGGGCATGTGCCCTAACCTGGAATTGAACCGTGACCTCCTGGCTCATAGGTTGATGCTCAACCACTGAGCCACACTGGCAGGGCCCCTTTTCTTAGAAAGATCGCTATTTCATTTTATTCCTAACCAAGGATGAGTCAGTCATCCCTAGCAATACTGTGTGCTTTTATAGTGCTTTCTAATTTTCCAGCTGCCTGCACCACATTATTTCATTTGATCTTCACAGAGACCTGTGAGTGTAACCAGATTTGTATTCTATCACCTTTTGAACCCTTTTAGTAACCTTTTAAATTCTTAAATGGAATATAGGATTGACATGTGAGCCTTGGAAATCTGATTTTTCATTTAGCTTTACATATACTACATCTAATTTGACAAATACTATATACAGCATTGATTTGGATACAAAATTTGAATAAGGGCAACTTTCTCTGACAACTGAGGGGGAAGTATATACAAATTATCTCTGTTCATCAGATGATAAAAGCATAGGGAAAATTGGAAATGGATAAGCACCAATCTCTTCTGTGCATTAGTAATTGCATTACTTTAATCCCATTTTGCAACTATCTTTGGCTTTCAAATGTAACTGGAACTATTTGGTAGGATACTGGAATAAATAACTACATCACATGCTGACTTGTGTACCATGGTAAACATTGGGGTACAATAACATATGGCTGTTGTCACTGGTATAGCTAAGTAGATTTTCCTTTGAAAATTGACTCCCATCTGCATCTCACTAAGTTGTACTATTTTTTCTTGTGATTCTTTTTATTTCTTCTGTCATAGATGTAAGTGATTAATTTTGGAGCCAAAAGTAAACTATGCCTAGGGTTAAATACTGGAATCAGAATGTAACTGCTGAAAGGACCTTTGGAGCTCATTTGATGTCTGCTTTTCTTTAGTTCCCACTTAAAGAAACTGAGGATCAGAAATACCAGCTAAACTATTCTGTTTAAAACTATCTCTTCAAAAATATATTCACACTAAGCCATGCGTTATACTTTATGTTGAGGTGATTCTACATGAGAAATGATAAGAGAAGCTATTAGTTCTTTATCAAAAGAAGCTCTTGTACTTTTCCCTTTAATTTTAGGTGAGCACTAACTTCCTTAAAACTTGTAAGGAAGTGATTCTAGTGATATATACAAATGTATGAGTGTATATATAAATACAGATATACAGGGTGTTTCCCCAAAATGTTTACTCACTTTAACAGCTGATAGCTCAATTTTGAAAATGAAATGCATTTTAACAAGCAATGCCTTTATAATTATTCAAAGTGTGTGTCTATATTTTTTGAGACACCCTATATGTAGACATTTTTAAAATTTTTATGAGAGGGAAAAAGTTAAGATGGTTTTGGAAACTTTTTAAAATAATGATCATTTAAAGCTTTTTTATTAAATTACTCATGAAATCAATTTGTATCATGCTATATGTGAAGATAATTTGCTGAGTTAGTTAGACCATAAAGAGGAGGTAATCTAAATGCTCTGGAACACGCCTCAGGATGCATAGTACTAATAGAAGAAACGACCGTAACTGCAGGTCCCAGCAGACCCGTGCCCTCCTTGTGCGTGGGTCAGGGCCTAAGACCCAGCATCAGAAGCTGCCATTCTAAAATTCTAAAGTTGGTACTTTCTCCACGTATTTTCTAAACAAAAAATTTATAAAAATGCTTTTGCCAAAACAAGAGTGATAGTAATAGAGATAAAATTAGAAATCAGTTTTCCTCATTCTTCATAATTATTCTTTAGAATTACTATTCTTTCTATTTGATATATATTTTTTTAAATCATTACATTGGTCTGTGTGTGATCTGGTGTAATTCAGCGCTTTTGATATCCTCATGTAACCATGAAAATGCAGTGTAAGACCTATGTTTATTCCTAAACATTTTGGATGAAATGAAGTCAGATTATCACATGAAAAATTAGGCAGCCTTCCAAAGAACAGTAATCAGCTCAGTCTTTTACCTGTTAGATTTTAGTCCTGTGGAGAAATGAGTAATGGCTGCAACTCTCACAGAATGTGAACAGAAGAGAACATGGTTGGAGGCACAAAGATGCCAAAAAATAAGAGGAGGAAAAAGAGGTATTATTAAATATGGACAAGGAAAGTACACATTTTGTAGGCTACTAAAAAATGTTATGCTTCAAAAGAAAAAAAAATTATGCTTCTAAAATTTTAAGAAATGCACCTTACGTATATATCTTTGGGCTTCCAAACTATCATTTTTAGTTACAAGTAACAGAAAGGTAGCTATATATAATGTTGAACAAATTCAAGATATGCTGCCATCTTTCTATAATTTTAATTATATTTTAGCTTAAATAGTTAAGTAGTATTTTAGTTTTAATAGTTGAATAGTAAATAGTTAAATTTATTTAAATAGTATTTAAACTATAATATAGTTTAGTCTAGTAAATAATTTAAGGTATATCATTTAAACTGTAATCTAGTAAATTACTTTAAAAATTTTCCAAAATATCCTTTTGCTTGCTTTCAAAACTTGATGTGTTTGGATTTGAAAGTTGCTTATGAATAACTTATATGCAGAATACTTTAAAAGAAAACTTTCAAATGGTTGCTGTTCAACTAATTTCACATTTATTTATTTATTTATTTATTTTAAATTAAATCTTTATTGTTCAGATTATTACATTTGTTCCTCTTTTCCCCCCCCATAGCTCCCCTCCTCCCAGTTCCCGCCCCACCCTCCGCCCTCACTCCCCACCCACTGTCCTCATCCATAGGTGCACGATTTTTGTCCAGTCTCTTCCCGAATCTCCCACACCCCTTTCCCCCCCAAGAATAGTCAGTCCATTCCCTTTCTATGTCCCTGATTCTATTATGATCACCAGATTATTTATTCACTTGATTCTTAGATTCACTTGTTGATAGAGGCATGTTTTTTGTTCATAATTTGTATCTTTACCTTCTTCTTCCTCTTCTTAAAGGATACCTTTCAGCATTTCATATAATACTGGTTTGGTGGTGATGAACTCCTTTAGCTTTTCCTTATCTGTGAAGCTCTTTATCTGACCTTCAATTCTGAATGATAGCTTTGCTGGATAAAGTAATCTTGGTTGTAGGTTCTTGCTATTCATCACTTTGAATATTTCTTGCCATTCCCTTCTGGCCTGCAAAGTTTCTGTTGAGAAATCAGCTGACAGTCGTATGGGTATTCCCTTGTAGGTAACTGAATTTCTTTCTCTTGCTGCTTTTAAGATTCGCTCTTTGTCTTTTGCTCTTGGCATTTTAATTATGATGTGTCTTGGTGTGGTCCTCTTTGGATTCCTTTTGTTTGGGGTTCTCTGCGCTTCCTGGACCTGTAAGTCTATTTCTTTCACCAGGTGGGGGAAGTTTTCTGTCATTATTTCTTCAAATAGGTTTTCAATATCTTGCTCTCTCTCATCTTCTGGCACCCCTATAATTCTGATGTTGGTACGCTTGAAGCTGTCCCAGAGGCTCCTTACACTATCTTCTTATTTTCGGATTCTTTTTTCATTTTGCTTTTCCGGTTGAGTGTTTTTTGCTTCTTCGCATTTCGAATCTTTGACTTGATTCTTGCGCTCCTCTGGTCTGCTGTTGGGTGTCTGTATAATATTCTTTATTTCAGTCAATGTATGCTTAATTTCTAGTTGGTTCTTTATCAAAACATCGAGGGTCTCATTAGATTTCTTGAGGATCTCACTACATTTATCGGCGGTCTCACCAGTCTTTTCAAGGGCCTTACTAAGTTTATCGGCAGCTTCTAGACAGTTCTTGAGAGACCTTAAAAGTGTGGTTTTGAGCTCTATATCTTCCATTTCTGACATTTGCGTCCTGTTTCTTTGTCTCCGCATTTTTTATGCTTTCTTGGTGCACCCCCTAGTGGTCTTTGTGCGCAATCTTGTTGTAGTTAAGCCTTGATTGTTGTCGGCAATACCGGGGGTGATTTGACCTCCAGGCTAACTGGCTATGAGAGTCCACTGTGTCTGCATTGGGAGAGCTTCTGTGCTGGATCTCTAGGGCGGTGCTAATCTAGCATTTGCCTGAGGCTATTCGGCAAATGGCTCTGCGCAGGGCTTGGGCGGGGCAGGTCCCTGGGGATCTACAGGGCGGGCGGAGCAAGCAGTTATGGCTGCTCTCAGTTCCGTCCCTAGGGGCTCTGCCTCACAGAGTCCCAGCAACTGCTGCAAACCTCTGAGAGAAAGCTGCCTTCAATTTCCGACGAAAGCCAGACAGTCCCGCTTCTCCCTTTTGAGTCTGGGTCCCTAGAGACTCACCCGGATCTGGAGCTCAGAGTCTGATCCCTCCCGATTGAAAACAACAACTGCGCCCTCCGCCGCCAGCCCGCTCCGCGGGCACTCTGTACCTGAGTATTTCACTTCAGCACTGCGCCTCCTCTGCGTCTGGGTATGATATTCTCTTTCCTCCTAGTTGTAGAATTTCCACTCAGCCAGCCTTCCTGTGGTTCTGGATGATGTCCGTTCCGTCTTTAGGTGTATTTTTGAATTGGTTGTTCGAGGCAGCAATCTCCGGCGTTAACCTATGCCGCCATCTTGGTTTCTCTCCTCTAATTTCACATTTAAATAAGAGTAACCAAAGAATTAGTTCCTTGTCAAGGTTGTTGTTCTCATACAATAAATGCAGTCATTGTTTATTGGAAGTTTTTAAGCTTTGCAGGCTTATATTCATTGTGGCTTGGTAATTCTTTTATATATACATATGGATTCTTGAGCCATGAGATACTGATAATTATAGCCTTATCATATTTTTTAAAACTTGACCTAACTGTGTTTGACTTACTATTCTGAAAAAGAAGAGTTAAAATGAAACTCTAAAAAGTTAGGCACATCTTTTATCAATTTATGTACTTGTTTATGTTTCAAATGTCTAAGACAGTAGAAGACCAGTCATCAAACATTTGTTTAGTTCTCATCCTTAAGCTGGATCTGCATGAAGCAATTGGCTTGACTGTTTTGATCCAAACCTTCTTTTTTGGCAACCATTTATTTGCCAGCAATGAAAATGTTTTGAAAGGCAAATAAATGTTTTTGTGGTTAGACTTTTCTATGGGATGTAATGCTTGATTTAGTGTTCTTACTTTCCTCTATTCTGAATGAGAAATTAATCTTGGAGAGAAAGATGAATGGCTTGGTTTTAGGCACTTATTATTCAGTTCCAGTTTATTTACCTAAACATCTCTCATAGTTTGCTATGAGGGTTAAATGAGATAATATGTAGAAATCATGAAGCATAGGACAGTACATTCAACAAATGTTAGCATGAAAGGAGTATCAGCTGCTATTTATTTATTTTTTATTTTTTATTTTTTTTAAATATATTTTATTGATTTTTGACAGAGAGGAAGGGAGAGAGATAGTTAGAAACATCGATGAGAGAGAAACATCGATCAGCTGCCTCCTGCACACCTCCCACTGGGGATGTGCCCGCAACCAAGGTACATGCCCTTGACCGGAATCGAACCTGGGACCTTTCAGTCCGTAGGCCGACGCTCTATCTACTGAGCCAAACCAGTTTCGGCTCAGCTGCTATTTAAATATGAGTGATATGTCCTTATCTTGAGACTCTCTTAAACCCCTACTAAATGACAACATAATTTTACAAGGTATAAACCTACAAAGACAAAGTGAGAGAGGGTAACATATCAGATGAGAGATATAAAAAAATTATGGAAGCTTAATAGTGGATAGAAATGGTAAAGGTTTCACAGACCTGAGAGAAATGAAGCATTGGAACCTGAATATCAGAATTAAAAGTTCCTCTAAAGAAAGAAGTCTTGGGTGGATGAGAAACAGGAGGATTGGTAAGAAGCAAAGGAGCAAGTTCATCCCAGTACTCTATCAAAACCATATAAGCAGCCAGCTTACCCCTTGGCTGTTCTGGCAAAATAGTATGTAAGTTTATACTCTGGAAAGGTTGAATAAAAGAGACTCTGGTATTAAAGATCCCAGGTAAAATGACCACCAATATTCAATTAAAAGACTTTCTAGAGAGAACCCATAAAATTAGAAATCAGTTTTCCTCATTCCTCATGATTGAAATTTTTGTAGTAAGCTAAGAAAATTTCCCAGATGTAAAGGACAGAATATATAGGTTACAGTATCTCTGTAACTATTAGGAAAATATATTAAGAAAAACCCTCATCAAGGCACACTACCATAAAATTTCAGAATTTCATTTATACCAGTAAGAGAGCAATAATAACAGTCCCTCATGGGGTGGGGTGGGGGTGGGGGGGGCGTTGACAGAGGCTTAGGAATAAAAACAGCAACCACAACCAAAAACTGACATCTTAATAGCAATATTTGAAGCTAGAGGACAATGGAGGAATACCTTTAAAATTTTGAGGGAAAATGATTTTAAACTCGTATTCTAACCCTAACCAGATTATCTTTGAATAAGAGAGTAGCAAAAATGAATATTCAGTCATACGGGATCTTTAAAAATTTATTTCCCATGCACCATTTCTCAGAAAACTATCAGAGGTATTTTTAGCTGTAACCTACCACTGGGGGATGGAGTTGGAATTTAGTAAACAGCCTATTAAAAACAAAAAATCAGTATTCTTTAGAGGAATATAACAGAATCCAGAGTCCTTACAATGTATCATCCACAATATCTCAGATAAAAATCCCAGATTCCTAAAAAGATGAACAGGCAAACTTGGCCAGTACTCAAGAGAAAGTGCAAAATGGAAGTTACTCCAAGATAACAAGGCTGTTGAAATTAGCAGCAGGGATTCTTAAAGCAGCTGTTATAACTATGCTTAAGAATGAAAAAGGAAACTTCTCCAGAATGTGATTTACCAACATTATTAAATAAAGTAAAAAAGGATAAGAAATGAAATCAAGTAATAAAGACTCCAAAATGTAATTGTTGAAGAGTTGGAGGGCTCCAATTGAGATGTCTTTGAAGGAAAACAAAAGCAATTAAATAGAGTTTTGGATGCAAATAGTTTTCACATAAAATTAGGCAAAAATCAAACCAAAGAAATTATTACTGGAAAAAAATTTTTATTTGTAAAAAGAAGTTTGATCATAGTGGCCAAGCTGTAAGAGTGTTTACCAGTCACAATAATGTAAACTGAATGCTAATTTAACCAAAAAAAAATGAAATTTATAAATAAGATCAAAAGGGAGGAAGGAAATGGTTAAATATGAGGTGTATGAGACTAAATTTTCATTCAGTAAGAAGTCAACTGCTAGATTTAAAGCTGAAAAATAAAGAAAACAAGTGTCATAAGCATATTCAAATATGGATGAAAATAACAGAAGAACAAGCTGAAAAAAATTGAAAGGAGTTGCCCCTGGAAGAAGAATTATAGATTAGAAAGAAATGTGCCAAGGTCTATCATTATAAAAGTATTATTTGATTTTTAATGTCACATACATTTTATTTTTCCTATGGAGAAAAAAACACCCTCTTGTTTATTTGATTAAACAAAAATAAAATAAGCTGCATAGGAACAATTTTAAAGTCCAAAGAGACACCAACTTTGTTTTAAGGCTGTAGCGGCTGATACAGCATCTCCTTGCTACCTTCTCCAGCCTTCTCTGTGGACCACAGCAGTACATTCAGAATCCCGTTAGCCAACACAGGAGTTTTTGAACCCTTATCTACTGGTTCTTCACCTGCTCATTGCCTGTCATGCCTGGGGTCTGCAGTATAACTTTTAAGATTTAAAGTAAAAATCCACGGGGGGCGGGGGGGGGGGAGGTTGGAAAAGGAATCAAAACAAAACAACAAAAACACCCACCCTAAGCAAACACCCACTTGAAAGGTTTGAGGGAAAACTTTTGTTCCCCCTTCTCCACTTACTAGTCATTGATGGGATCTGCACCACTGCTGGGACGCCCATTTAAAAATGTCCAGAGGCAGACAGCACCCCATGATGGGCTTGGAGATAGTTTCTGTGGCCTGGACAGATATGCTGGGGTTGCATATTCCTTACCTACACATGTCTGCCTTGGGGAAAAAAAAAACTATACTTAGTCTAATATCAGCCAACATGCCCATGTTAATTTCTCCAATTCTGCATTTACCTTTCTCACACACAAAAAAAATCTTCAAACTCAACTGAGTAATGTGTTCTACACTTAAAGCATTTGCTGACCAGGCATGACAGCTAATGGGCAGTATTAAACAAGATTCATTAAAAACAAACAAACAAAAACTAACAACCCTCCCACCCACCTGAGTATATCTAACATGCTAGTTAAAAATAACAGCCCTGACCCCACCCACCCTTTCGCCTGCATTGATTTTAGGGAAGAAAAAAATAAAAGAAGAAACCTTATCACCCTAAAAGCAAGAAAACCCCAGAAACGTGAGAACCCTACACAGACTCCTAGAAACATAAAGAATTATTACAGAGCTGGTTATTTAAAGAAAGTAAACACTTTGCATACATTCTGAGAGAAAATTTCTAAAAATTAGAGTTAAGTATTTATAACATACATAGCAAAGTGCCTGGTACAATTTAGATATTCAATAAATGATAGCTATTATTACTACTAAGATTATTAACTCTTCTGCTAGTCAGTAAAAACATTGATTATCCATTTCAAATGGAAAAGAAACATATAAATCTAGACAAGTTATTTAATATATCTAAAGTTTACACTTGCTTAGTGGTAGAGCTAGAATTGTAGTCCAGATTTCTGAACTACAAGTTGCTTCAGGCTCAACAAGAAAGATTCAGAGAGGATCTTTGAGGTTATCTATAGTCAAATAGGGTTCCAAGCAGAGCTGTGCTTTCATAGTCCAACCTAGAATCTGGTCTTGTAAGTAGTGGGTGATAGACCAATGGGTAGAAAGACAAACAAATAAATCTTAGGCCAAGTGACTACCTAGTCTAAGATTTTGCCTCTTTGTGACACAGCTTTCAACAACTCCTGCCTCTTAGTATGTATGAATGTATGTATGTATTATTTATCCTCAAAAAGGAAAGATCCAAGAAGCTAGCCAGAAACCACAGGGGAAAAGTGCAACTTACGTGTTTAAAAAGGAATACTTTCAGGCTGTTAATGATTATTAAATCATCAAATTAATTTTGTTGAACTTTTATTTACTTATTTTCTCTTTATTTTACTTCTTTCCATCACCATTTATCCTCCCTATGCCCTCTTCCACTTCTTCCCACCTCACAACCACCACACTATTATTCATGTCCATGAGTTCTTTCTCTTTTTATTTTGTTGTACTTTTAAAAACTTTTGAAACTTTAGAGAAATCTTTCTGCTGAATTTATGTGGGCCACAGCCAAATGCAGGGGTTATTGACTTCACGTAGCCCAATTCATTTTTATTATAGCTGGTAAAACTGAAAATCATCGAGGGGAAATAGAATGTCAACATTTAAGATTTATAAACTGCCTTTTGGGAATGGTGGTCTTGGACCTAGAGATATTATTCAAAAGGAAGTTTGGAAGTGAAGTGAGAATGTTAGATAACTGGTTGAGGAAGATAAAACACTTATTGACAACTACAATTAAGATATTGTAAACTGATTGCCATGCCTAAGTTAGGTAATAAACACTATTTTGTATGAAGATAATTATAGATGTTTTTTCTTTGAGAAAATTATTTTGAAGCCTGTATTTTAAAAAAGAAAGAATCAAGAATTTCTCATAATTTATTTAGTAATTACTTTATTAGTTAAGACGCTCCAGAAAAACAAAACCAATAGGTTATATGTGTGTGGATAGATAGATGATAGATAGATAGATAGATAGATAGATAGATAGATAGATAGATAGATAGACAGACATTTAGATAGCTAGATGGAATTAGTTCGTATAATTATGGAGGCTGAGAAGTTCTAAGTTCTGTAGTTGACAAACTGAAGACCCAGGAGAGGCGAGGTATAGTGCCAGATCCAGTCCAAAGGTCTGAGAACAATGAGATGTTTCATTTTAAGTCAGAAGGCTGGAAAATACCCATGCTCTACTTCAAGACAGGCAGAAGGAAGTTCTCTCTTCTTTAGCCTTTTTGTTCTAATGATATTTTGGTCAATGAGAGACCACCAATGATAGTGGTCCCATAAGATTACAGTGGAGCTGAAAAATTCCTATCACCTAGTGACATTCTAACGTCATAGTATAACACATTATGTGTTTGTGGTGATGCTGGGGGAAATAAACCTGTGGTGCCAGATGTGCAGAAGCATAGTGCATACAATTATACAGTGCAAAACACTTGATGGTGATAACGAATGACTGTGTTACTGGCTTATGTGTTTACTATACTATCCTTTTTGTCATTATTTTAAAGTGTACTCTTTCTACTTATTTAAAAAAAAAAAGAAGAAGAAGAAGAAGCTTTGCTGTTCAGCTGATGTAGCTCAGTGGTTGAGCATCAACCTAAGAACCTGGAGTGCACGGTTTGATTCCCTGTCAGGGCACATGCCTGGGTTGCAGGCTCGGTGCCCAGTAGGGGGGCATCGAGGAGATAGCTGAGCAATGATTCTCTCTCATCAGTGATGTTTCCATCTGTCTCTCCCTCTCCCTTCCTCTCTGAAATCAATAAAAATATATATATTTTTAAAACTTTTGCTGTAAAACAGCAAGTCATATTAATCAGCTAGCAGCCTCATACATCTTGTGTTAACTGAATCTCTTGGTGGTGATTTAATCTTGTGTTGTTCTGTACAGTAATATGCTATGCAGACTTGTAGCCAAAGAGCAACAGGCTGTCCCATATAGCCTAGGTGTGTATTAGGCTAACCCATGTAGGTTTGTGTAAGTGCACTCTATCTCTGCACAAAAACAAAATTTACTAGCAATACATTTTTTAGAACATGTCTCTGCCATTAAGTAGTGCATGACTGTATGCAGTTCTTCAACTGATTGGTTGAGGCCCAGCTACATTAGGGAGGGCAATATGCTTTACCCATCCTACTGATTCAAATATTAACCTTATCCAGAAATACCCTCAAAAATAACACCCAGAATAACGTTTGACTAAATGTCTGGTTGACAGAAGTAACCATCACAAGCACACAAAGGCATAAAGCTAAAACTGAAACTACTGGAGCTTAAATGTAGAAAAATAAGAGAGATAAACAAAAAACATAATGAGAATGAAGGCAGACAGGGAAATCTGTGTCAGTCAGGCTTTAAAGACCACACTGAAGTTAGATTGGTCTTAAAGTATTTCTGTACGCTATCATTTCTTGCATATTTTACAATTAATTGTATATTTTTTATTATAATAAAAAGTATGAATGTACTCTTTCATATTTTAATGACTGACTTGTTACAGTGAATAAGAAAGTATAACTTCTATTTATTTTCAAGGATTAAGAATTTGAGGGATTTTTTTTAGAATATAGAATCAACCTTTTGTTTTAAGCACTTGAAGATGTTAAGAGGGTTTGTTTTTAATTTTGGGTTTTCTGGTTTTGGTATTTCCAAAGCTGCTCACCCATGTTTTAAGCTTGTGTTGTTGAAGAGGCGTTTCTTTATTCTTTCTGGTAGATGTAGAGAAATATTTCTAGAAGTAAGCTAATGGGTAATGCACACTTTAGTGTGATCACTATAATTAGCTAATTAAATTGCTCTCTTCACTTAGTAAAAAATAAGAGTTTGAGCCGAAACCGGTTTGGCTCAGTGGATAGAGCGTCGGCCTGCGGACTGAAGGGTCCCAGGTTCGAGTCCGGTCAAGGGCATGTACCTGGGTTGCGGGCACATCCCCAGTGGGGGGCGTGCAGGAGGCAGCTGATCGATGTTTCTAACTCTCTATCTCTCTCCCTTCCTCTCTGTAAAAAATCAATAAAATATATTTAAAAAAAAAATAAGAGTTTGGGAGAGGTAAATTTGAGACAAGGGTCACATGAGGGCCGGATAGGCTCAGTGAGTAACACAATGGTAGCTTTCAGTCCAGAGGATTCACTTCACAGGAGTTCAAGGCATATTAGTGAGAACTAGAGTACTAGTACTAATGAGGATTCTACTTAGGTGAGGGAAATTAGCAAATGGGGTGGATGAAAACTAAAGGTAAAGATTTCCTGCTAATTAACCAAGACATAAATTTCTGATCCCTACACTAGTTATGTACTGGTTTTGAAAAGATGTTTTAAAATGTCTAACTCGCCCAGCAGTGCGGCTCAGTGGTTGAACATTGACCCATGAACCAGGAGGTCACAGTTCAATTCCCAGTCAGGGCATATTCCCGAGTTGTGGGTTCCATCCCCAATGTGGGGTGTGCAGCAGGCAGCTGGTCAATGATTCACTCTCATCAATGATATTTTTATCTCTCTCTCTCCCTCTCCCCCTCTGAAATCAATACAAATATATTTTAAAAATAAAAAAATTAAATGTCTAACTCTTCGTCTTTATTTTCTCATTTTCCCACTTAATCTGTTTGTAAATGAATGTTTTTGAGAGTGTTATAAATACAAATTATATAGATGTAGTGTGGATAGATAAATAACTGACTAATGAGAAGCTGTTTAGGGATATATACTTATCCTGACCCTTTCTTAACATAGTGAAGTTACTAATATTTGTGTAGTACTTGACAGCACTGCCTCCTGTTCTCTGTATGTGTACAGATGAATGGATATTGAGTCCATATTCTTCTTCACACCGATTGCATGTATTTTAGACTCTGATATAAATGTTTTTATTTGGAAAACACACACATGTGTATACCTATTTCCCTGGTACTCTTCCAGTTTTTAGAAAAAATGTTTAAATTTTTCCTGCTGAAAACATTTAGATTCTTTCTGAATAAATACATCATCTTTTTAAAAAACCTTCCCCCAAGATTTCTTTTTAAATGGTTCACAGTTAAATTTAAATTTCTATATTTAGGTAGAATTATGTTTATATACCAACCACCAGTATCCAGGAAGTTCAGTGGTAAGGTTGACACATAGGGAGTTTGTAGTCTATTTTGTAGTCTGTGTATTTAGACAAGGTTTGAAGCTTACCTAGCAAAATCGCTTAAACATTCAAGCAGAATTTCTTTAGTACAAATGCTCTATTTGATTTCTTATAATTGTTAAGATAACAGTGTGTCACTTTATAAAGATTAGTTTTCAGTAATATGTGTTAGATTTATTCCTTTCAAAGAATGGTGCATTCAGAAACAGCTTTTATATGTAAATATTTTTGTAATATTGGATAGAGTTGGTTTGGTGCAATCACTATGGTTTAATCAAGTTTGAAAGAAGTTACAGGCACATTTTTGTAGAGTTTTCTGCAGCATCTTTATTTTTTTCAGCTGGATGTATTTTATGTTCCTTCTAACTAATCAAAATAAGAAAGTGATTGCCTGTGCCAAAAAATAGGACTATCATTTTTCACATTCTTTTCTTTTCCAGGTCATTTTCAAGTAAGATTGTGTTTCTAGGACTTCTGAATTCCAGAAAACTCCCGACTTTGTAGATATAAGGGCCCAGATGAACATTTCAGGGGGACTCTAACTTTTCATGCAGTATGTTTTGTGTTGTGCATTCCAGATACAGTTAACTTTCTGTGTGCATGTGACTAGTGTGGAAAGAAATTAATGCAGTCCCGTATTATGATTTATGGACTGAATCCTTTGCCCACTGAAGACTTGCCAAAACTAAAACTATTTTTTTTCCTTTGGATATTAGAAACAGCTACTGTTTTTGTTGATCTTTTAAAGGTCTGAATGGGCCTATTTCAAATCATACCAGCATGGGAGCTCAGATTAATAATATACTTATTCAACTAGTGATACTGAGTGAAACCATTGCTCACATGGATATGAGGATACAATTTCATAAAATTATTTTCAGGTGCATTAATGCATTTCTGGAAGCTGCACATGATTTTTCTTTTGCATGAAAGAAATCAAGGATTTCTGTTTATTGTATCAGTTACAGATCGGCTTATAAGTTAATTTAATTGCATTTTTTATGCCTTAAAACATAAGACATTTTACTTTTAAAAATAGTAATGTGATGGCTGAATTGTTCCCCAAAATATTTAATTTAATGTATTTTTCTTTCTTGAGACATCACGACTGTCATGTATTTAATTTATATTGAGAAAAATTCCTAAATTTTGTTGTTGTCAGTTACACCAAGCTGCTGAAGTTTCTCAGCTCCGGGGAGCAAGGGTAATATCTCCTGAAGATCTTCTGTTTTTGATGCGCAAAGATAAGGTAATCTAAAATGTTCTACTGAGTTAAAATGCCATGTTTGGTGCTTAACTATACTTATATGAGGAAACTAAATACCCTTTTCACAAAGCTTTCAAATTGGTATCGTAACTAATGAATTGACATTTTAGTCTTCATAGTTTGCATGACAGAATGGCTTACTATAAGATAATTTATTTTTTTTAACATGGGCAAAGGCATGTATGTAAAACTATGTTGACAACTAATTCTCACATATCTGTACACACCTATTTTGACATGTTCATTGCTACATAATAGTCATTAAATATTTACTGTTCTGATAAGTGAGTAGCATATTTACTTTTCTTCTAATTTTATACAGTATTACAGGCTTTCAGAGAGTAATTTTTTACCTTGAAATACAAAGTTTATTCTGTGACACTAGTTTATAGGAAATAAAAAATCAGTCAAGATGTATATTCCATTAGGATAAATATATACCATAATGTCTAGGGTTTTTTGTACTTAAAGATCTACTTTTATAATTCTTTGAACACTGTTGTAAAAATATCAAAGCTGGTATTTACATGTTTAATTTTGTCATAATTCTCTTCCATGAGTAGCTAGTTGAAAATATTTTATAAAATTTTACGTGTTTTAATAAGTTGCATGTTAAAGTTACATGTAAAAAAAAAATCACAGTGTGTTGTGACAGATGCTATTGTAAATGAGCAAGCAACGCCTACTTCCCAGTGTCAGTCCCACCTTTCATTTCTCCACTGGTTTTTCCTGGCCTTTTACTATACTCACCCATTCCTCTGCCACCATTTTTGTATGCTTGTGGCTCTATTTTTTATCAAAAGCCTTCCCATTGGACCTTTTGGATAAAATTTTGGCTCATTACCTCTTCGGTAGTCTGAGGAATATAAAGGAAAAGAAAGAAATATCTTCACTTTCAAGAAGATATACTTTAGTTTGGAAAACCAGTATGATTTAGCTAAAAGAAGCATTTTAAGACTCACAGAATTTTAAGATTATATGATTAGATGTAGTAGCTGTAGGATTTTTTTGCAGTGGAGGTTTCTTCCTGGGGTAAGACTCATGCAAGTATAGCTAGAACGAACCAAACACAGAAGAACTCACCAGGATTCTAGTTGAGTAATCTAGACAAAATCTGATTATTGTCATGGCTCTGGAACTGGATAGGAAGGAAGAATTCAAAGAAATCGTGAAGAGTCAAAATAGGCAGGATTTGATGACCATTAAACTTGGAGGACTAAGGAAAAATGGGCTTATATAGCAGTGGTCCTGGGAGGAAGGAGCCGAAAGGTGCTGTTGGCAGAAATGAGGGCCTGGAGCCAAGGTTCCCTATGAAGGCATCTGGGAAGAGGGAGTTAGTGGAATGTATCTAGTCAACTTTTCCTTTTCACTGACAGAGGTGAAGAGGCTAGCATACACACACAAAGTCCATATTGGTACGTTTTCCTGACTTTGGGGAAAGTAAAATTTAAAATCTTATTGAAACTTCAGGAGCATACACTAATTGACAATGCCCTTTACTGTCCAGTGGGACTCTTAATCAGAATCATTTTAGCACCTGAGAACATACCTATAATATTATAGTTGCCATTGTAACCATCTTTCTCCTCAAAATAATACTTTTATTTATATGATGATATTTTCTAAACAGGATTTAAAGTAGTTTACATAGGAGTGATATAAGACAAACATACAATCTAAAGTACTGAACGGAATCAGCAAAGAGAAGAGGATAGCAAAAAACCTGTTTTTTTCTTTTCATAATTTCAGATTATATAAAGCAGTATTTATTGACTGTCTATGTTTTACTTATTACTCTAGGCAGTTTATTTATTCCTCACAATAATCCTGTAATGTAGGTACTTTTCTTACTTTGTAAATAAAGAAACTAAGGTTCAAAGGTTATCTTTTACATGTGACCCTGCTAAGGTCTAGTTGCAAGACTAATTTTAACCTCAGTTTCCCTATGTATAAAGAAGAGATGATTATAGTTGTCTATATCTCAGGGCTACTGAAAATATCAAATAAAATGCATGTAAAAGAGCTTTGTAAAATGCAATAGTTTTCAGCTGATATGATATCTTAAACTTAAAGGTCAAGAACCAGTAATAATACATTCCAAGTGTAAGCACACAACAAATTACAAAGTATTTATAAGTTACTTTTAAAGCTAAGCAGTATTATGGTTTTCTAATAAACCTAAGGAAAGCCATCATTAAGACCCAACTATCATTAATCAGCTTTGAGTTTCATAAAAATATGTTTCTCATATTACTGAATGTTTTCCAGAAATATAAACCAGCTCTTCTAAATAAAATAAAAGTCTCAGAGAATAAAAAACAATAAAAGGAGAGTGCATGCCTTTTTAAAGCAGTTGTTACAAACTCCTTGTCTGGATTGTTTATAAATCATTTAAAAAAATAAAATAGCTTAGTATGGAGAGTGTGATATTTCTCACAGTCTTCAGAAAGAATTTAAGACTCTTTATAAGACCAAAATATAAAGGTAATTATTGTGATTCTGGAGCATCTGGATACTTGTAAATGAAAAGTGCTTTTAAAAATACTTGTGTTTCAACTTTTATGTTTAATTTGTGACTACATTTCTTTTTATTACATAATATTATGCTGAGAATTGGCGTATTTCCCCCAGTGATTCTAGGGTACTACTTTATTAAATTTAGTTATTATAGTCTTTACTCAGTAAAGTGAATGTATGTATAAGGTTTCTTATTTACTGATTTTATATTTTTAATAGAAAAAACTTAGAAGACTGTTAAAATACATGTTTTTCCGAGACTACAAATCAAAGATTGTCAAAGGCATAGACGAGGATGATCTTCTTGAAGGTAATCTAAACAAAATACTAAACTAAGAACAATGACACAGGTATGCTGGACCTCACATTTATGCAGTGTCAATGAAGATATTCCAGTCAGAGTAGAATATATGTAAACTTCTGTTAAATAATGTAGTTTAGAAATTAACAAAAATTTTATTTAGTTGACAGCTAATTCTTATCATTTTCTACTTATATGACTTAATAGTAATCTGGTATTTAAATTCTTTCTTTTAATAATATAACCTGCTTTACATCAGAATATCATGAAACTAAGAAAATTGTGTTGATTTAAAACATTGTTTTAGCAAGCATAATTTTTCTCTTATAGATGTAGAGAACCAGACTGACATATTATGGCTTTGAAATTGATACATATGGGTTTTTCTTAATTTATTATAGAAAGTATGTCTTATGATATAAAATCACCTTGTTTTGGTGTGTATTTCTATGCTGTTTGAAATCCAGTAAAAAAAAAAAAAAAAAAAAAAAAAACACAAAAAACTAATGCAAAGTAGAAAAATTTCCTTATCTGATTTTCCAGTTCAATTCCCTATTCTGGAATATTTAGAAAAAGTATTAATGTTGCAGAATCTAATAATGCTAAGCCAAAATAGATAATTACTAAACAATGCTGTTGAATTAAAATAAATACAGTTGACCCTTGAACAACATGGATTTGAATTGTGGGTCCATTTATATGCAGATTTTTTTCAATAAATAATATAAATGTACTTCCTCTTATGATTTTCTTAACATTTTCTTTAGTTTATTTTATTGTAAGAATGCAGTATATAATATATATAATATAAAAAATATGTGTTGAGAGGAACCAAGATGGCGGCATAGGTTAACGCCTGAGTTTGCTGCTTTGAACAACTACTTCAAAAGTGAAACCAAAAAACAGAAGGGACATCACCCAGAACCACAGGAGCGCTGGCTGAGTGGAAGTCCTACAACTAGGAGGAAAGAGAAACGCATACGGACACTCAGAGGAGGCGCAGTGCTGAAGTCAAATTCTGAGGTGCGGAGTGCGCGGAGCGGGCTGGCGGCGGAGGGCGCGGTTGGCGTTTTCAATCGGGAGGGAGTCGCAGACTCTGAGCTCCAGATACAGGGGAGTCTTTAGGGACCCAGACTCAAACGGGAGAAGCGGGACTGCCTGGCTTCGGTCAGAGCGAGTGCAGCTTTCTCTCCGAGCTTTGCAGTGGGTGCTGGGACTCAGAGAGGCAGAGCCCCTGGGGACAGGACTGAGAGCCGCCATAACTGCTCTCTCCGGCCCGCCCTGTTGATCCTGTGCGACCCGCCCCGCCCAAGCCCTGCACTGAGGCATTTGCCGGATAGCCTCAGGCAAACGCCAGATTAGCACCTCCCTAGAGGACAGAAGTTCTCTCACTGCTGACACAGCTGATTCTCATAGCCACTTGGCCTGGAGGTCAAACCCTCCCTGGAATTAGCTACAACAATCAAGATTTAACTATAAGACTGCGAACAAAGACCACTAGGGGGTGCACCAAGGAAGCATAACAAAATGCGGAGACAAAGAAACAGGACAAAATTGTCAATGGAAGATATAGAGTTCAGAACCACACTTTTAAGGTCTCTCAAGAACTGTTTAGAAGCCGCCGATAAACTTAATGAGATCTACAAGAAAACTAATGAGACCCTCGATCTTATATTGGGGAACCAACTAGAAATTAAGCATACACGGACTGAAATAACGAATATTATACAGACTCCCGACAGCAGACCAGAGGAGCGCAAGAATCAAGTCAATGATTTGAAATGCGAGTTAGCAAAAAACACCCAACGGGAAAAGCAAAATGAAAAAAGAATCCAAAAATGCGAGGATAGTGTAAGGAGCCTCTGGGACAGCTTCAAGCGTACCAACATCAGAATTATAGGGGTGCCAGAAGATGAGAGAGAGCAAGATATTGAAAACCTATTTGAAGAAATAATGACAGAAAACTTCCCCCACCTGGTGAAAGAAATGGACTTACAGGTCCAAGAAGCGCGGAGAACCCCAAACAAAAGGAATCCAAAGAGGACCACACCAAGACACATCATCATTAAAATGCCAAGAGCAAAAGATAAAGAGAGAGTCTTAAAAACAGCAAGAGAAAGAGGCTCAGTTACCTACAAGGGAATACCCATAGGACTGTCAGCTGATTTCTCAACAGAAACTTTGCAGGCCAGAAGGGAGTGGCAAGAAATATTCAAAGTGATGAATACCAAGAACCTACAACCAAGATTACTTTATCCAGCAAAGCTATCATTCAGAATTGAAGGTCAGATAAAGAGCTTCACAGATAAGGAAAAGCTAAAGGAGTTCATCACCACCAAACCAGGATTATATGAAATGCTGAAAGGTATCCTTTAAGAAGAGGAAGAGGAAGAAAAAGGTAAAGATACAAATTATGAACAACAAATATGCATCTATCAACAAGTGAATCTAAGAATCAAGTGAATAAATAATCTGATGAACAGAATGAACTGTTGATTATATTAGAATCAGGGACATAGAAAGGGAATGGACTGACTATTCCTGGGGGGGAAAGGGGTGTGGGAGATGCGGGAAGAGACTGGACAAAAATCGTGCACCTATGGATGAGGACAGTGGGTGGGGAGTGAGGGCAGAGGGTGGGGCGGGAACTGGGAGGAGGGGAGTCATGGGGGGAAAAAAAAGAGGAACAAATGTAATAATCTGAACAATAAAGATTTAATTAAAAAAAAAATATGTGTTAATGACAATGTATGTTATCAGTATAGCTTCCAGTAAACAGTAGGCTATTAATCGTTAAGTGCTGTGGGAGTCAAAAGTTACAGGTGAGTTTTTGACTGAACTGTGTTTGGCACACCTAAACCTCACATTGTTCAAGGTTCAACGTATATTATATTTTTAGAAATAACATATTTTGAATTTAACACAGTGACTGCATAGTGGTATTTATTGCTGACATATACACTGAGTGGCCAGATGATTATGATCACCTGACATTTGTAGGCAAATTAGCTATAATTTCATGCTGAAGTTGCTAGAGGGCCAGACCATTGTAAATAGGGAAGCAGGTTGTTTACCATGACAGTAGAAGTGACTTTTTTCTGAAGATATGGGTAAACAACACGATTTAACACTGCATGTATACACTGCATATATACACTGCATTATACACTGAGTGGCCAGATTATTATGACCACCCCATCAGTACTTCGTTGGGCCACCTTTTGCCTTCACTACTGCAGCGATTCTTCTTGGCATTGACTCCATAAGATGTTGAAAGGTGATGCGAGGAATCTGACACCATGCCTGATGAATAGCACTGTCCAGTTCTGTGAGATTTGATGGTTGTGGAACCAGCTGCCTGATGGCTCTTTTAACTTCGTCCCACAAATGCTCAATTGGATTGAGGCCTGGTGATTGTGGGGGTCATCTAAGCAAGGTAAAGTCTCCCTCATGTTCCTGAAACCACTCCTGCCCAATATGAGCACCGTGGCATGGCTCATTGTCTTGTGGGAAGAAGCCATCTCCATTGGGATACGCCATCAACATGATAGGATGAACTTGATCAGCAACGATACTTAGGTATGTTGTGCTATTCAGACGTTATTCCACACGAATTAAAGGGCCCAAATCATGCCAGGAAAGCATGCCCCAATCCATAACAATGCCCCCACCAGCTGGAAGGGTTGTACTCATGCGTGTGGGGTGCATGCTTTCATGCTGTTTCCACCAAATTCTCACTCTGCCATCTGCATGATGCAACTGGAAACGTGATTCATCGGACCACATGACTTTTTTCCAATGCTCAACTGTCCAATCCTTGTGTTCCTGTGCGAATTGGAGATGTTTTATCTTGGTAACTGCAGACATCAAAGGTGTTTGAACAGGTCTTCGACTTCCATATCCCATACAATACAGTGTACGGCTAATTTGCCTACAAACATCTGGTGGTCATAATAATCTGTCCACTCAGTGTATATATTGATAAAGTGTCTAAACAAACTCTACTGGATTAAGAATTCCAGAAAACTACACAAAACCAACTGAAGAGTTAACAGACTTTGAAAGAAACTACTTTCATTTACCTCAACAAATCAGCAATTGTAATAGCCATGCAAAAAAATATTCTCATCAAATGTTTAGTCAGTGTTGTCTATTTAATATTCCTGAAATTCTCATAGAACTTAATTCCTGGAAAATAGTTCTCCAGATTAAATTAAATGCTCCCTTTTATGAAGAGCATAAAGAGTACAGACTTGAAGTAAAGTTTATTTGAATTTCAATCAATCCCAGTTCTCTGCTTTCTCTCTGTAAAACACTAAGGGTCAGTTTTCTTATTTATAAGTCAGAAATTATACCAATTACCATGTGTAATTATTATGAAATTTCAACCAAATGTATGAAAAGCTCCTGATACATTTCTGCCACTGAATAAATGGTATCTGTCAATACCATGCTTTGAATAAATGATAGCTGTCAATACGGTGCTTTGAACGCCACGATGCTCAGAATGGTAAGACTAGTATCAGTTGCACTAGCATCATCATATCAGTTCTCTGTCCTCTCTTATTAATTTCAAATATCTCTTCTTTATAGTCATTTAAATTTTCTAATTTTGTGTGTCTTATATAAAATTTTTTAAAAGTTGATATAATGTATATAATAAACTATTTACTCAAGTAAAATACATCTACTGAGGTGGGATTTGTAGAATGGCCATGTGAAGAGTGTGGTTCTCTTCCCCAGTGAAAGACATTTACCTAGTGAAAAATTTAATTATAGTTTAAGTTGGTGTTTTTTTTTAGAAATTGTCCTAAGAGCATACGGCAAATGAAGGAACACATGTTCAAGAAAATCTACTACATCTCATTAAGACCAGTGAGTCTGTTGCTTTTGAGCCATGACCTACTCCCAACATTCCTCTCCTCCCAGCCTACCCTGCCACCCCATCTCAGTATGATAGAAGCTTTACTCTGGGCAAGTGTGGCCAAGAACACGGGACACCTGCTTTTCCAGCTCCCAGTCTAGGGTAACAGTTTCACCCCAGGAGGGGCAGGAGGTCAGCATCCCTCATCTCCTCTGGCTCCACATTGCAGAAGCTCTATTCTAGGCAGGCATAACATGGACTGGAGCTGCCTCTCATCCTCTATTCATAGGGAAGTTCCACCCCAGACAGAGAAGGCTGAGAATACTGGGCCCTGATCGCCCCTACCTTAGCTTTCTCAGGGAGTAAAGATCCATATCAGAAGGGATAAGCCTAAAAGACAGAATTCCCATCTTTGACCAGCTCCTGATTCTTGAATCCAAGATAGTTTTTCCAGGAGACACTGATTGATGTTTCCACCCCCAGCTCCAGTATAGTGGTTAAAGATTCTGCCCAGAGGGAAAGGCAGGACAATAACTGGATAGCTCTGCAGCCCTCCCTAAGGGGACTGACTGTTTGGAACAGAGCGGATAAAAAACAGTGGAGATCCTTGTGGTGAGCAATTAAGAGGAAGCTGGTAATTTCTTGATACTAGTTGCAACAAGCATAAACAGTGCATAAGCAAAAAGTTTAACAGAGGAAACATAGGAAAGAGACAGATAAGAAGTGTCCTCCTGGGGTCAGAGCAAAACTTAAAAGCTGACGATACCTTAACTCTGCAAAGAGGCCCAGCATTATGTAGATCATTCTGTGGAGCAATCCATGCTCAAGAGTATTAACAAAAGCAATAGAGCAGCCAGCCAGGAATTAGTGGAAGTAACAGCTGTAGGTGGTATCAACAAATAGGGTCAGTCTAGTCCAGTGATGGCGAACCTTTTGAGCTCGGCGTGTCAGCATTTTGAAAATCCCTAACTCAACTCTGGTGCCATGTCACATATAGAAATTTTTTTATATTTGAAACCATAGTAAAACAAAGATTTATATTTTTGATATTTATTTTATATATTTAAATGCCATTTAAAAAAGAAAAATCAACCACAAAAATGAGTTCGCGTGTCACCTCTGACACGCATGTCATAGGTTCGCCATCACTGGACTAGTCAGTAACTTAGTGGAGAGATCAGGAGAAGCGAAAGCCAAAGAAAAACTGACGAAAAGCAGTCATCCCTGGTAAAGGAGAAGACTGTTTGCATGCTCAAGTCTGTGCCTCTGACGAGCAACTTCTGAGGCTGCACACTAGGAGGGAAAGAGATTGTATTGAACTAGTTCAGCCATTACTGAGCAAATAAACAAACCAATGATGACAACAAGCCCCAGGCAGGGAAGGGAATTATTATCTAAGTTGCTGTAATATACTACTTTAATGTAGTATACTCCTCCATTTTCAACAGCCATAACAACAAAATACTAGATATGCAAAGAAATAGGTATGTGTGATCCCTGAAAGGGGTGTGGAAACAGACAACACAAAAGGCCCAGATGTTGGACTTGGAGACAAAAACTTCAAAATACCTATTATAAATATGTTCAAAGAACTAAAGGAGACCATGTTTCAAGAACAGAAGAAAGTGTGATTGCAGTGTTTTATAAAATAGAGAATATCAAAAGTTAGAAATTTTAGAAAGAAGCTAATGGAAATTCTGGAGTTGAAAAGTATAAAACCAAAATGAAAAATTCAGTAGAGTGGCTCACGGTAACTTTGAATGAAAAATATTTGAAGAAAAATAATCAGTGAACTACAACAGATTGTTAAAGATTATGCAGTCTGAAGTACCAAGAGAAAAAAGAATGAAAGAAAATCAAAAGCGCTTCAGAGAAATATGAGACTCCATTAAGTGAGCCAACATATGCATAATAAGACTATCAGAAGGTAAAGAAAAAGAAAAAGAGCAGGAAAAAATAATCAAAGAAATAATGATGGAAAAGCTTCCAACTTTGATGAAAACTGTTAATGTATACATCCAAACAGCTCAACAATGTCCAGGTAGGAAAAACACATAGCAATCCACACTTAGACACGTTTTAGTAGAAGTGTTGAAAGAAAAGGCAAAGAGAAAATCATGAAAGCCACAAGAAAAAAAGCACCTCATCATATACAACAGAACCCTAACAATATTATTAACAACTGACTTCTTATTGACAACAAGAGGCCTGGTGCACAAATTCATGCATTGTTGGGGGGGGGCAGTCCCTCAGTCCAGCCTGCACCCTCTCCAGTCCAGGACCCCTCAGCGGGATTGGGCCTAAATAGGCAGTCGGACATCCCTCTCACAATCTTGGACTGCTGTCTCCTAACCTCTCACCTGCTTGCCTGATCACCCCTAACCACTCTACCTACCTGCCTGATCACCCCTAACTGCTCTCCCCTGCCAGCCTGATCACCCCTAACAGCTCTACCTTGTCGGTCAGATGGCCCCTAACTGCCTCTGTTTTGGCCACCGCCACTGTGGCTTTTTCCGGAAGGAAGTCGAGAAGACATCCAGTCTAATTAGCATATTATCCTTTTATTAGTATAGATCAGGGGTGGGCAAACTTTTTGACTCGAGGGCCACAATGGGTTCTTAAACTGGACCGGAGGGCCGGAACAAAGCATGGGTGGAAAGTTTGTGTGAACTAATATAAATTCAAAGTAAACATCATTACATAAAAGGGTACGGTCTTTTTTTTCAATAGTTTTATTCATTTCAAATGGGCTGGATCCGGCCCGCGGGCCATAGTTTGCCCACGGCTGGTATAGAAACTAGAGGCCCAGTGCAAGAATTCCTGCACAGTGGGGGTCTGGCCGGCTCAGACCCAATCAGTGGATCAGGGTCAGGCCTGTCAGGAGGAGAAGACAGCTGGAGGTTGACTGGAAGGCCCACCCTGATCAGCGCCTGATCAAGGCTGGGTCAGCTAGGGGGAGGGGCCGCGGGCGATTGCGGCTGGCTCCACCCTCAATTGGGGTGGGGAGGCCGATTGGGAACAGAGTTGGCTGTGGGGAGGGGCTGTGGACAGTGGGCCGGCCAGCCCCGCCCCCAAATGGTGCCAGGAGAGGGGCCCTGGGAGGCTGGCCGGCCAGCCCCACCCCTGATTGGTGTGGAGGGGGGCGATTGGGGGTGGAGCTGGCTGGGGGGAGGGGCCATGGGCCAAGGTGGTGGATGATTGGGGGTGACGCCGGCCATGGGGAGGGTCTGTGGGCGGTGGGCCGACTGACACTTCTCCTGAATGGGGGCCCCATCAGGGGCCAGTGGCCTGGGTGAGGGGCCATAGGTGGTTGGCCAGCAGGCCCTGCTCCTTATTGGAGTCGGGGGGGGGGGTCCGATCGGCGGTGGAGCTGGCTTGGGGGAGAGGCCGCTGGCTGATTGGGGGGGGGGTGGGGGCTCATTGGGGCCGGGGCCAGCTGGGGGGACGGGCTGCGGGCTGATCGGGGTGGGGCAGGCCAGGGGGATGGGCTGCAGAGGGGGCTTTGGCCGGCTGGTCCCACCCCCTGATAGGGCTGGTTCACTGGCCACAGTGGGTGTCATAGCGATGGTCGTTCTGGTCATTACGGCATTCTGGTCACTGGCTTTTTATATATATAGATAGGTCAGATAATAGTAGGGTTACATATTCAAAGAACTGAAAGGAAATATGTCAACCAAGAAACATGTTCAGCAAAACCTTTCAAAAATGAAGGCACAATAAAGATATGTCCAGATAAACAAAAACGGGAGGAATTTCTTGATAGTGGACTCATATGAAGACTCTTAAAGGAAGTTCTTCAGGCTGAAAGCAAGTTGTACCAGATGACAATTTGAATCCACACACCCATTCACAAGAAAATAAAGATAACTATGTAGGTAAATGTGAGAAGATATAATTGCATATTTATTTTTCTTCTCAACTGATTTAAAAACAATTATATAAAGCAATATCAATATTTATAATGTTGGGTCTGTAACATGTAGGTATGTAATCTATATATATAAAGAGCCAGCGACTGGAATGCCGTAATGACTGGAATGACCAGTAGCTATGATGCCCACTGCAGTCAGCAAACTGCCAGATTGGGGGGTGGGACCGGCTGGCCAACCTCCCAAGGCCCCTCCCACCAGCTTCCCCACCCCTGATTGGCCTCTCCCACCTCGATAAGGTGGCGGGGCTGGCAGTCAACCTCCTGCAGCCCCTCTCCTGATGGCCACCCCACCCTGATCAGCCTGCGGCCCCTCCCCCCAGCCAGCTCAGCCCCTGCACTCTGATCTGACCAACCACCCATGGCCCCTCCCCTAGGCCGCTGGTCCCCAATCGGCCCCCCAACCCCAGTCTGGGGCAGGGTCAGCTGGCCCACCACCCTAAGCCCCTCCCCACAGCCAGCCCCACCCCCATTAGCCCCCCACCACAATCGGGGGCAGGGCCCACCAGCCAATCACCCACAGCCCCTATCCATAACTGGCCTGGCCCTGATCAGCCCGATCAGGGTGGGCCAGCTGGCCAACCTCCTGCCGTCTCCTCCTCCTGACAGGTCCAGCCCTGATTCACTGATTGGGGACGGGAGGCCGGATTCCACCTGTGCAAGAATTCGTGCACTGGGCCTCTAGCATATTTAATATTAACATAAATGAAGTGGGTGGTAACAGAGCTATATTGGAGTCAGGAATGACACAAGGTGGTTGTTCAAATTGCAAAAAGAAATGAAAAGAAATTGGCTTGGGCCCTAACCGTTTTGGATCAGTGGACAGAGTGTCAGCCTTCGGACTGAAGGGTCCCGGTTTCAATTCCAGTCAAGGGCATGTACCTTGGCTGCGGGTGTATCCCCAGTGGGGAGCGTGCAGGAGGCAGCTGATCGATGTTTCTCTCTCATCAATGTTTCTGACCCTCTATCCCTCTCCCTACTTCTCTGTAAAAAATCAATAAAATATATATTTTTAAAAAAGAAATAGACTTGGTTAATAAATATGTAAATATTTACTTTCTTTCCTATAAAGATTGAAACTGCATCTAGAAGAAATATAAAATCTGAGTAGACCTATGATAAATAGTTTGAATTAGTCATTTAAAAACTTCCTCCAAAGAAAAACCCATGCCCAGGTGATTTCACTGGTGAATTTCAACAAATGTTTAAAGAACAATAATATCAATACTTTCTCACTCTACAAGGTCAGTATTACCTTATATGAAATCCATGCAAAGACATCACAAGGGGGAAAAAACTACAGACTAATGTCTTTTTTAATATAGATGCAAGAATTCTCAACAGAATACCGGTAAATCATATCCAGCAACATTTAAAAAGTGTTATACACCATTACCAAGTGGGATTTATCTCAGAAATGGAAGATTGATTTAAACTTAAAAAAACAATTTGTGTAATTCATCATATTAATAACATAAAGGTCAAAAATCACATGATCATCTTAATAAATATGGAAAAATCACTTGAAAAAAATCCAAGAGTCTTGGTTTCTTTGTTTTAATTTTTTTACTTTTTTTCAAATTTTTAAATGTTTTAAATTACAGTTTACATTTAATATTATTTTGTGTTAGTTTCAGGTGTACCGCATAGTGGTTAGACAATCATATACTTTACCCAGTGTTCCCCCTGATATTTCCAGTACCCAACTGGCTCTATACATAGTTATTAAAATATTACTGACTATATTTCCTATGCTGTACTTTACATCCCCATGACTATTTTGTAACTACTGATCTGCACTTCTCAATCCCTTCACCTTTTTCAAAGCTCTCTTGTGTATCTTCTTAGACAGGCACTAATTCCATTCATGAAGGCTCCTCCCTCATGACTTAATTACCTTCCAAAGTATTTACCTCAAAATGCCATCACACTGGGGATTAGGTTTCAACATATGCATTTTAGGGGGGACACTCAGTTCACAGCAATGACCTCTGTCAGGTTGAGAAAGTTCCCTTCTCTTCCTAGATTGTTGGGTGTTCCTCTTATGAGAGACTTTTGGGTTTGGGTAATCCGCCATGAGAGGACATGAGAAGACTGCCACCTGCAAACCAGGGAGCAGGCCTTCCTCAGACACCAGGTCTACCAGCACCTGGTCTTGGCCTTCCCAGCCCTCAGAACTATGAGAAATAAATATTGGTTTTTTAGCCATCCAGTCTATACTATATTTACTATAGCAGCCAGAGCGACCAATATAGCCATCTATGAAAAACTCACAGCTCACATCATCATTAACAGTGAAAAAAAATGGATGTTTTCACTCTAAGATGTTGGGTTATCTTTATTTGGTATAGAGATATTTTATCACATTAAAAAAATAATCTAGTTCATTCTCACTAATTTACTCACTAATTCAGACTGATACTTTAATGCATTAAACTTTATTAGTTACCTATTGCAATATTGTAATAACTTTCTCCGACTTATGTTTTGCTTTTAAATAAGTATGATAGTTTTTATCTCTGAAAAGAAAAATAATAAAATCTCATCCCTTTCGTTTCAAATATTTGCCACAGCAATGTGTATAATAATCTCTTCTTTTAATTTAATGTTTCAATTCAGATGGGGTTTTTTAATGTCTTTGTTTTTAACTATGCCTGCTATAACAGGATTCTTTTTCCAAATCTGAGAGCCTTTCCTCCTTTTATGGGAGGGAGTGGTGTGGAATTTTAATCAATCCATTAACACTTATTGTGGTAATTGATAATTTGGTTTTATTCTCTCAATCTCATGAGTTGAATAAATTATTTAATTCTGTAAGACTTACACTTTTTGATGCAAAGATTCTTTTAAAATTTATTTTGAGAGAATTTTAATTCTGAATTTCATATTCAGTATTCAATACTGATGTAACCTTTTAAACATTATTTTTCTTTCCTTTATCTCCATGAAGACAAATTGAGTGGCAGTAATAATGCAAACAAAAGACAGAAAACCGCACAGGACTTTCTCAACTCTATTGACCAAACGGGAGAACTCTTGGCGATGCTTGAAGATGATGAAATTGATGAAGTTAAACAAGAAAGAATGGAGGTATAGTTCATTCTTCCCTTTTTACATTAAAGAATAACATTGCAGTTCGCAGTGCCGATGCTATTTGGTTCTGTTATTATGTTCTTTACATGTCGTCTGAAATGCCTCAATCAGTGGTTTCATGTCTGAAGACAGCATTGTGCAGTGGAGTAGCCTGGAGAGGATGTCAGACTCTGCCTTCAGAGTTGATGTGGAGAGAGGACTTCAGTTTCCTGTTTCTCTGTTTCCTTCTTTGAGTATAGATAGATTTCCCTCAGCTTCCTTCTTTTTTGGGGGGTTTAGTTTTACTGATATTATTTTATTCTTTAAAAGCTAATTCATGATTAAATATTTATTTATTTTTGTTTCAAATATCCAGTTAGCTTTGTGAGCAAAGGTAATCCTTAACTGCATTTGTGTTGGCATATAGCATTTCAAACTGTAGTTCCAGGCTATGGTTGGACTCACCAGCTAAGGTAGTATCCAGGGCAATTACATGCTTTATGTCACTCTAACACAAAGTTAGTGACATGTGTTTGGATTCTCTGGATATGTTTTAACAATGAATATGAAAATTGTATGCCTTCTATTTACCTCAGCTTATCTATTCATAAAATTGTTTCCTTAAATACTTTGGGAAAATAAAAGTAATGATTGATTTCATTTGAATGCCATCCAAAATACAAAGCATTATTCTTATGATACTTATTATTATTACACTTTTACATGTTAAAAAAAAAAAATCTCCATTTTCCCTTTTCCCTTTAAATTGGGCAAGAGAGGTAATTTCAGAACTCTAAAAGATCGCGCTAAGTATCCACTTTATCATAGTCTCTGTGCATGCTAAGAATATAATTATTTCATGTTAAATTTTGGAGGAAGTCCAATAGACATACATGGTTTATAAACTTTAACAGCCTTCTTTAAAGAATTAGTATGCTTAGATCAGGAACTGTGATCTAAAAGCAGTGTTCTTCTTAGGTATCAATTACCTTAGAAATGTGTGGTTATCTTGGTTTGGGGCAACTGCAAATGGTTTTAGTTCAACTCTGCCTTGGGCCAAAAACATGCTCAGTTGTCCCATGCAGATGATAAACATATATTTCTGATGCCATTATGGCCTAAACAGGATATGATTGTTTAGTGGCATGGTTTCCCTTATGACAGAGAGCAAATATTGTTTATGCTTTATTTTAAAAACATTTTTACATTATACAAATGGGCATGAAGGAAGATTCATTAAGGAAGAACGCTACATAAAACATTAGTAAAATGGAACAAGTAGCTTTTCACTCTTGATGGGAAAATCTCTGTGAACTAAGCCCATTGCCCAGAAGGGCATTCCCCAGTCAAGAAGAAGAGAAGTGGAGCGTGTTGAAACACTGAGCCATCATCGCAGGCTACTGTAGGCCCGGAAAGGTGATGAGTCATTAAGGCACAAGTTAGAGTCAGTAACGTTTCTGTCAGTGCTGGGTGGAATAAGCTTGGGAACTTACGCAGTTTACATACCTGTAGTTGCATTATACATTACTTAGAATTAACCAGGATAATAAAATATCATTAGTTGATAAAAAATAGTTGCAATGAAAGTCAGCTTTATCTATATAATAAAAATTAGATTGGTAGTTTCTCTAAGCTTTATATCCTAACTGAAATCTTCTCTAACCAAGGTTTTTTAAAAAGAGCAGTTTTGGAGATTCTACTCTTCCAAATAACACAGTCGTACTGAATAAAAGTGCTGAACTTGTAGACATAACTGTAGACAGTAGAAAGTGGAACTGTTAAGAGCACAGGCCTTGCCTGCTTCTAATTTGACAGGTTATAGTTTCAAGCGTAAACCACAACTGTGGCAGTCCATATGAAACCACTTTGGACTCACAGACTGCAATCTCTTGCTTTTAAAGTGCAGTAGAATAATCAGTCCTGGCATCACTCAGTGATTTAATTTTCCTCTAAGCATCACTTACGGTTGCAGAAACTTTGTTTACTACCTTCTCTTCTAGGATGTATGAAAATGGTAAGACCTACCAGCAAAGCTTATTATTGTTTTTCTTTCTTTCTTCTTTTTATTTTCACAAGTGTAATTTAGAAGAGAAAAATTTTACAGACATACATCAAAACTCACTTGGGACCCTAGCTTTTTCTTAAAACATTGAGCAAGCATACAAAAAAACAAAGTTCTTTTCTATTTTTTTCAGCTGATTTCTGTGTTTATCTGGCTCTGTATTCCACTCAGAATTTATGTCATTAATATTAAGTATTATGTGATTTTAAATATAAAAATGTCTAAATTTTTATATCCATTACTTGCTAGTCCAATATCATGATAGTTAACTCTTACACTTTTTCTTTCTCTCCAGCACCAAATTTTTAATACTTGGGTGTAAGTCTACTAGAGAGCTATGATCCGTGATCTCTGAAGATCTTCTAAATTATCAAATAAAGATTAAATAACATTCATAATTGCTTTAGAGTATTTGAGAGGCTGGGAAAGAGAAGCAGGGAAATGGTGGGCATAATAATACATATAAAGGCACTCCTCTCCAACCGCCTCTCATCCTCACTTAACCCCACCTCAGAATGACACAAGTGTGTTTACTGTTTCTCACATTCTAAATTTTGAGATCTGATCCACTGAACATCAGCGGTGTCAACCAGAGGCCAAGAAAGGATCGCTAAAAGCCGCATTCGGATTTTCTTAACGGAGGAACCGTGGTCACTCACAGAGGAGCTTTGCCTAAGACCCAGCTGCTCTTCTGCTAAAGAACCTCAGGAGCTCAAGTTTATGACTCACCAAGTTAAATATCTGGTCTAACAAACCGTTAGGTTTGTGAAGGGGACATAAAAATAAATGCTTAAAATTTTGGGTGAACTCTTACCTTCTGACTCACCTTCATTGATAAAAGTAAACAAGAGAACCAAGATTGGAGCTCACCAGAGAGAGCAGCCTTTACACAGATTGTGGTGCCAAAATCCCCAGTGACTGTTCATCTTGTGTTTCCAAGTCAGAGGCCTAGTATGGAGTCTAGAGAAAAAGCAGAATAAAATATGTAAAATGTAAGGCAGCTTAAAATTTTTTTAAATGGAATAAAATCCCAGGTGGCCATCTGAATTTAACCTGAAGTGACTGGCCATAGATTTAAAAACACAGAGTTTCTCATAAAGGTTGAATAACCGGAGAAATGAGGTATATCATTCAGTTATGCCCCAATATAATGAGGTTCTGATGATCCCCGGTGTTTCTGAGTCCCGTTGTTACAATTTTTGGACCTAAAGAGATTGGAAAACTAGTTGAAGAAGCCAGAGATGTGAATGGCTGCCAGCCACGAGTTTGACATGCTTGCGTAGAGGTTCTGTATCCCCGGTTTTTGAAGTGTGTTCTTTCTATTATTCCTTTTTTCTACCTAGAATGATACCTTTTAAAATTATAAAGTAAAGTAAAATAATATTCCCTTAAGAGTAAGAATTCAAAAGTATTATTTAGATAAAATTTATCATAAAAAGGCTTAATCCCACTAAGATAAATCTTCACAGTTACCAAGAAATTGAAAAGCTTGAGTTAAAAACTTAAAGGTTCTTAAAAAGTTTAAATTTAATGTATATAGGATTAAAATATACAGAATTTATATACTAGAAAACTATAGTTTAAGATACATACATTATATACACAAATATGCATATACATTTACATACATATACTTTGCCTATATATGCATGTGACCTATATCTATAAGAACAGAAATATGATTTTACTAGATTTTTTTAAATGTAAAAGTAAAAGAGCAATCAAAGGATATCAAACACAAATACTAGTGGTAGTAATTTAGTTTACAGAAAAAAGAATTAAAAGGGAAAAGCTTTAAAATGGAACAAAGTTGATAATTTATGTTACTAAGAGATGCTGCCTATAATGAAGATAGTAAATACAAAATGTTAATCATCAAATTCCAAGAATTGAAACATTCCAATCAAAAGAAAGCTTTGATTGGTATAGGAGAGGTCAGAGAAATGCATTTGTTTATAAAGACTGGAACACCACATTCTCAGTATTTAACAGATTGACTTGGGGAAAAATATAATAAAGATTTATATTTTTCTAATAGATGCATATAAAACATTTTAGAAATGAGCAGCAGTGTTTTTTTTCTTTTGTTTTTTGTTAATCCTCACCCAAGGATAGTTTTTTCATTAATTTTTTGAAAGAGAAAAAGATAGCTAGAGAGAGAGAGAGACAGAGAAACATAGATGTGAAAGGTCAGTTGCCTCACGTACATACCCCTGTGTATAGAACCTGCAACCCAGGTACATACCCTTGAACAGGAATTGAATCGGAGGCTCATCAGTGCTCAGGCCAGTGCTCCAACCACTGTACCATTCTGGCCAGGGCAGCAGCAGTTTTAAAATCTCACCCAGGTAACTCCAAAGATTTCATGGTGCTCTTCGGGGAAGGTGAGGAGAGGTTTGGTAGGACTCTAGCCTCTATCCTTCCCCTACATCTTCAACCAGAAGAACTTTGGTTTTATATAATGAATCTGTATATCATCCATAAAGAAAGGTTTCATTATTTTTTAACTAAAAATCATTGAAAAACACCATTATTTAACTGCCCAAGAGGAGTATTTCTCACACAAACAAAAATTCCAGAAAAGTACAAATTTATAGAGTATATTACCAGAGCAAAAAACCCAGAAAGTAATAACAGAGGTAAAACAAACAGGATTCTAATAAATTGAAAATTTAAAAAGAAAAACATCATATAAGCAACTAATGGACCAATAACAAATAAATTAAAAAGTACTACCACAGACTATTTAGATGATAATAGTAATGAAAATATACATATAAAATTTAAGAAGTATGAACAAAGCTTTATTTAAAACAGGCAACTTCTTAGCTTTTAAGCTGTTCATTATTAAATTGAGAAAATGAAAAAAAAATAGTCAACTAAAATTAGAAATATTACATCCAAATAAAAAGGAAAAAGGTAAAAATAAAAGAAAGTTGAGTTAAACAAATTATTGAAATTACCAATTTAATAAATCCTTTGCAGAAATAAAAACAAACATGGAATGAATTTATGACAAGTCTAAGTAAGAAAAGCCAAAAAAGGTAGCTGCTAAAAATTAGTAATGAGTAAGAATATAGCCATAGACTAAGAAATTAATTCTTATATAATTATCTAATAGTATATTGTAAATCTTGATGGAATGAGTTTGTTTGTTTGTTTTCAAAGAAAATATAAATGATTGGTTTTACTCAATGGGAAGTAGAAAACCTGGATACATCAATAACCTTGGAAGAAATGGTAAATGTTTTTGAAGTATTGTTTCTTCAAAAATTTCTGAATCCAAGCCACGGTATGGGAGCGCTCTTCTAAATATTTATAAAACAGTTAAATATTGTGCTATATAAACCATCTTAGAGCACAGAAGAAAAGGAAAACTCATTAATTTTTACCAAGTAATGTAATATAATCTTGCTTATGAATATGCATGCAAACATTTTAAAATATTAGCAATTTTAATTTGGTTGCATATATAATGAGTGATGTACCAAGACCAAACAAGACTTTTTTTATGAGTTTAAGTATGCTGCAATGCTAGAAAATAGATTACTGTTATATACCAGATAATAAATAGGTCAGAGGAGAATAGCTATGAGTGTGTTAGTAGATGATTAAAATGCATTGGACAAAATTCACTTCCTATTGTTTTTAGAATTTTCAATAAACTAGAAATAGAAAAGTATCTCATATTTCGATAAAGAATATCTCATGCAAATGAACAGACATCATTGTAGTTTTAAAAATATTAAGTTTCATTAAATTCTAAAATTCCTACTGTTATCACCTTTATTTGTCAGAGTTCAAGTTGCACTAGCCAGGAAAATAAAAGGTGAAGCAATTGTTAGGAGACAAAAATTATCATTATATACAGATAATGTATTTTTATTAGGCAATTATTGAGAATCAATCTAAAAACTATTAGAACCAATTAAAGTCTTAAATCATATAAAATACTTAAAAAAATAATAGTATTCCTCATATTTCAGTAATAGTAAATAAGGAGAAAGAATTCAGTAAATTAATACCAGAAAAATTATTTGGAGGTAAATATATTAAGAAATGTAAGTGAAATATGGAAATAATATTTAATAATGTACTGAGATGTGAAGAGTGTATAAGTGAAGAAACATTATTTTCCTGGACACAGACAATATTGTAAATGTCTCAGTTTCCAAAATAATTTATTAGTTTAATGTAATTTTAACAAAATGTCAGCAGAATTTAAAAACCTATAAAATGATGTTAGAATTTATTTGAAATTATAAAAAGATAAGGATAATCAAGAAATTTTTATTAAGAAAGAGTGGAGGGCAACGTTCAATTTATCCTACCAGTTATAGCATTCCATAAAACTACTAACATAAAAATAGTGTAGTTCTGCTGTAAAACCCAACAAGCATCCCAATGAAGAAAATAAATGGCATAATTAAGTGTGGAGAATAATTTAGTCACAATAAAGATAGAATTATAGATCGGTGAGAGAAAGATGCCAAATAGTGAGATAACTATTTGGAAAGAAAAAAATAAAGATTGCTTCTAACCTTATACTTGCATAAAAATAAATTCTAGATAGATGAAAGAATTAGGTATAAAAAGTAATACCGTTAATAAAACAGAAACAAACACAGGTAAATAATCAATGTGGGGATGTGGAAGGTTTTTCTAGGCTTTCCTTTCTAGACAAGCTTTTCAAGAAATAGTAGCAAGATGTTAATAGCGCACTGTGGGGTGGGGAGGGAGGGGGGAGCAGCAGTGATCTATTTTCAAATAGACTTGTGAAATCCTGAATTAAGAAATTTATGAGGTTTCTTTTAGGACTTTTGAGAGGCTTTTGTATGTAAATGTATATTGTGAATTTTTCAAGAGAGGAAATTGAATCTATTAAAATGTCTGAAAGGATACTCAGAGACCAGTTTGGGGGGAGAGAGTATCACAAAGCAAAGACTAAATTTGATCACAGAAAAATTACATAATTTCTGTATGTTAATAAAAAAAGACAAAAGCCAAACTAATGTAAAAATATGATAGAATATTAATATATTTTCTCATATAGACCTTTTAGTCAATAAGAAAATAACATTTCAGTAGAAAAATTGGCAAAGGATATGAATGGACAAATCACAGAAGAAATGGAAATAAATTTAAAAATACCTGCTTACCTGTAATGAACCACTGCCATTTCTGTTTATAAAATGGTCAAGAGTAAGGTGGGTCAAGTATTTATATACTTCAACCAAATCAACCCACATTTGGTAATTTTTTCTTTAAGAATATAGTCAGAAATTTTGTTCACACGCTCATTCATGTGCACAAGACTGTTCATCACAGTGTTATTTATAATAGTGGGAATGGGACTAGAGAACCCTGTTTACCCAATAGTCAGGGAATGTATATACTCCCTCGCACATAGAAATTTAGACTGAGGGAAAATATACCAACTTATTAAATAACAGTGGTTGTCATTAGATGATGAGATTACAAGTAAATTAAATATGTAAATTAATGGTGTTTTGATTTTACATATTTATTTATCGTTTATGTTATATTTCTCTTAATTCTCAATTGATTTCCATTATTCAAGTTTATTTTTTAGTTTGTCCTACTTATTTTAATTTTTAAAGGTTAATTTATTTTACAATTACAGTTGACACACAATATATTATTAGTTTAGAAGTCAGTAGTTTTCCTTTGCATTTTTTTTTCCTGCCCAAAGCATTTAGTTTATATGTACCACTGCAGGATAGGCTTTATGAAACAAATTCAAGAGGCTCGGGTTATGCAATTAAGGAATAGAGGAGTATAACTCTGCACAGTGTCAACAGACTCTATTCAGAGCTCTTACAACGATGTAAGAACTTTAAAAGAGCATTTTATATGATGTTTTTTATTGCGATGACCTAAGAGCCCTCTTGAAATTAAACAGAGAAATGTATAAGTTCAGGTACACAACCAAAAGTGGATTTAGCTTTAAACAGGGTTTGATATTGAGGTTCATTGGATTTGTAGCTTCATTTCCCTATAATTCTCTTTTTTCCTGCCCTTTTCTGTTTTGTTGGCCTAATCTTTAGACTGAATAACCTCCTAGGAGAACTCGTGCTATAAAAGTTCCAGGTCCAAACAGAGAGAATGCCTTTGTCCCAAGATTTTACTCTGAAAATGCTTAGGTAACAGGATCTCCTGAAACCCCCACTCATAGTAGCTAGTAAAATGACGTGTTCGGATTGTCTTAGCCTAAATCATATGCTCCATCCTTAAAGCTGAGGGCTGGAGTCAGCAGGCTCTCCCAGAACTATGGATCCCTGGAGCCTTAGGAAGAAGGAGTGGATGCTGGAAAGTCAGCCACGGAGGTCCTTACGTGCAAGGCCCTCCACATTATGACAGTGAGAGTTTATAAAGTGGTGCATTATAACTGACTCTGCTCAGAGCTCTATCCATCCACCAGCCTTTTCTACTCTTGAATTCACTCAGCATTTACTTATCAGAGGTGTTTGTAAAGCAGTCAGTGTACTAGGTCCTGAGGTTAGGACTGTAAAAAGACACAAAAAATATGGTTTCTGCAGCACAATCTATAGACATAACTGGCAAATCCAAAGATAACTAATTACTCTGGTAAGGGAACTGCAGGCTCAGTAAATAGTTGCTATTCTTATTATTATATTTTATCTTGATTTTGAATCTCCTTAGTTTATTGGTTGTGTGATGGAGCCACAAATTTTCTAGTTCACTTACTATCTTATTTGAAATAAAGTTTGTTCTTTTAAAAGAATTTTTTAGGATTAACTTTAGATAGGGGCATATAATTAGTTTCAGTGTGGTTTGCTAAAGAGGATACAAAGTAAAATAGAACAGAATTAATGTATATTTTAAAACATGAAACAGTGTAATGTGTCCGGGCTAGTTTCTGAAAGAGCTTCATCAGGAGAAAACATTACTGTGTTGTTGTTTTATTCTTTTGGGGGTAAATTTTGTTTGGATAATTTAAAAGTACTCTAAAATCATTCTTCAGGGAAAAACCCATGCATTTTTAGCTATACAAAGCAGAATTAATGTAATTTAGTATATGTTCTTTTGGCCTAGAAATTGCAGAACAGGGAGTATTACCTGACTTTCAGAGAACCCAAAGGTAGGAGTAATGTGTAGTTCTGAACCTGATTTCCATTGTGACTGGATACACTCTACCAAATTACTTTTTCTCCACACCTGTAGCTGTCTTCCGATTACATAATTGTGAACATGTATATTTTCATTGTTGTAAAAACTTGTCTAAATTTAGGAAAGGTGTCTTCTGGAAAAGACATTTCTCAATTAATGACATAAGTTAACTAAACATTTGTGACTACCAGCGGGAATGCAAGCTTGCAGGCCTTCCTGGGCTGCAGTGTTTAGTCTTGCATAAATGGATGTTTGACTAACACATCTGATTATATTGTTCAATTAAGGTTTTTATAGAACCAATATTTTCTTGCTCAAATAATTTTAATTTGTTCTTTTTAAAATGAAATCTTTCTCTTTTAAAAGATACATTTCAGGGGTTTTCTTAGAGATCAGTATACTAACTTGTTTATAAAACACCTTGGCAGGGAAGTGTTTTAAAATATCATCGAATTTAAGAACACCACAAGATTTACCACTAATTTACATTTAATGTTTATAGTTCTCAAATTGTGGTTATTGTAATAACCAAAATATTTTTGCCCAGAATATTTTGTGGATTATATTTCCCTATTCTTTCTCCTTCACCCACATTTCCCACAGTAGGTGGGCAGATTGTTGTTACATAGTCTGAATTTTATTTATCTTAATTGGTTTTATCGCAGTAAGTTAGTACTTCTAAATATGAAAGTAAATGTATTCTATGACAAGACTTTTGTCTTTGTAATGCTCTAGTTTATTAACAGATCATTGCTTGTTTGGTATAGATAACTTCCCTTTATTCCTTTGTTTCATCCATGCTAAGGAGCTACCTTTAGTTCAGTTCTTATTGTTGCTACCACTTAATGGTAAGTCATGCAAGCAAGCTATGTAATTCAGTGAGGCTCATTTCTAGGTCATTGTATTTCTCATGTAGAAATAAGAATTCTAGATTAAGCTATAATACTTAGAGATCAATGTAATCCATTGTTTGTATATCTGTTGGGAACTATCCTTTTCATAAGCGTTAGTCTAAGCTTCTGCTTTTCATGACTCCATTTTTTACAGAAGAGTCTCGACTCCTTAGCATGGCAGTAGTACATCTTTTGTAATCTGGCCCCAAGCAGCCTTTTTATCCTCATCTTCCTCCATTCCTGTTCTCCGCCTTCTCCCATATTTCCTTCAAAAACACCAAGCACGCGGGACACACACACACACACACACACACACACACACTACTTAAGTAACCATCATATATTTGTAGTTTCCTAAATAGGCATTCACTTTTCTTCCCTTCCCCTGAACCAATTGGCAACATTTCAGTTGAAATATTTTAGCATGTGATAATTTATAACTAGTTGTGTTTGCTTAGTTTAACTTACTAAATAAGCTCCTGAGAGCATGGAATTATTTTATTTATTTTTATATCTTCTGTTCCTAGCACAGTTCCTCGAACAGTATAAACTTTCATCAAATATTTGTCCAAATAAGGTGAATAAAATAGGTATAATTTTATAGCTGTTATATGTGAATATTATTCATCTATCCTTTGGATGATTTGAATTTTCAGTCATTTCTTCTGACTCACATAGAAATGCTAAGAGATATTGTACTTGGTTATGTACTTTATGAATGTATGTATTAGGAGTTCTTCAACAAATCTTTTAGAGGTGCTTGCCACTTGCTAACGGTTTTCGTTGCTTGAATAACTTCCTGTTCAAATTATAGTCACGGCTTTTCCACAGTTCTAGCTATAGAAGTCCTCTGACCACAGTGCTTCAGAATTAACTTGTAATATCCCAAATTTGTAGACAACACATTATAGAAAAATTCAAAATCATTGGGGTAATTGTTTTTATTTTTTAAATGTCTTATTATATAAAAGTCGTACCAGAGCATTTAAATAATTTAAAATTAAGCTTTATTTACCAAAATTCAGTTCATACACAAATATCTCCAAAAATACTACTGTATTCTTTACTAAATCTGAAGATATTTTCTAAGTGAGGGGGTGAGGGGACTGGAAGGAAAAGAGTAGAGGAGGTAGGGAAAAGTAGAGAAAAAAGAGAAAGGCAGAGAAAGATTGAAACCTTTTTCCCTAGACAATAACTTGCCGGGAGCCGGTCCATGCTTGCTGTTTCAAGGGACCTGGCATATATGGCATACTGTTCTTAATATGTTTGCTCACCTTCTTGGCACTATGTGTTTTAACCAAGGTCTCTGAGAAAGGTTGTTTCCCCAGGTAGGGATTTTCCCCTGAAGTTAGGGAGGGAATAAAACCTCTTAACTAAGTGCCAGGTGGGTAATTAATCACTTTAACTATGAACAATCATGCTTAAGCTACATAATCTTTACTCCCTGGAATGGAGATAAGAAACGCCCTAACCTTTGAAATAGAGATTGATAGGATTGGAATCAACTGGTATAAATACAGATGTAAGAAGACAGAACAAGGAGAGACGGAACCTAGGCACAGAACCTACACAGAATGTTCTCTAGAGACAGAAGAACTTCGCTGGAGAGAACATGGCAAAAGTTCCTGGACAGAAACTGGCCTCAGAACCTAGAGACAGAACCTAGCGAGAGAACATGGCAAAAGATCCTGGACTGAACCTGACTACAGAAATTGGCAAGAGAACCTGACTAGAACCTGGTGACTGAACCTGGCTGGAGAACCTGGACTGAACCTGGCTGGAGAACCTAGCAAGAGAACATGGACACAGACCCTGGCAGGAGATCCTAAGCAGAACCTCTCTGGAGATCCAGACCAGAACTTGGCTGGAGATCCTGGCTAGAGATCCTGGCTAGGCTGCTGATCAACTGAACGCTGTCTCCATGTCATCTCTTCTTCGCCGACTCCGTCCACACCTTTGGGGACCCCTGGACCCGCTGGGGTTGGACCCCGGCAATAACTCTGTGTAAAATTCCTGTTTTCCAGTGGTTTGGTAAGGGGGATATTTGAATCTTGGAAGACTTGTTTTTTGTGGCCTGATAATGAGTTCAGTACAATTAATAGAATAAAATATAATAGCTTAATAAGACAATTACCATTCTCCATTTTTGAAAATAACGAAACACTTCAAGTGGAATTTGGGGAATATTTTCCATCATCTTAAGCAGTTCTTACTGATAACGAACCATATTTTTAAGTAGAAAATGTAGTACATTATTTTTAAAATAAATAATGCACATTGCCACTTGCAGACTTTTTCAAGTATTGTTTAAACTTTTCCTGAGTCACAGCAAGTCATTACGAAGGTTTCGTTTTTAATTTATTGTAACCAAAGCATAATAAGTTATCTTGGTGGCCTGGATATTATTTCTTAGGGATATCTGCTATCTCAAACTCATCAATTCTACTAAAAACTCTTCTATTATTGTCTCATGGCATTATTTTAAACCATTTCTTCCAATTTTGTGGGATCTGGGTACTTTCATACAGTTTAATGATTGCAGTCCAACTGGAGTCATTCAACAACTTGTGGATTCTCTGATACAAAAGACAACTATAAGAACATTTATAAACCATTTATAATACATTTTAATAATATTGAATCTCAATCCCTACCCCATCCCATTCACCCCCAGAAACCAAACCATGCTTGGGAATAAAATATAATTTTATTTAAGCTAGAAAATGTATTTTGTTTAAATTTAACCAAGAATTATTCAGTGTTTACTTGGGTGTGGAGAAGTAGACTATGCCATGTATTAGTGGAAACTTAAGTTGTTATAGCTTTCTGGAGAGAAGTATAGCAAGATCTACAATCTCTTTTTTTTTTTTTTTTTTTTTATCTTGCAATTGAAGTACAAGTTTTATTACATCACAAATGTAAATTATATGAATGCAAAATTGGATGCTGCTAAATCTTTGACAATCTGATTTTTAGAATGATTATATGATTGCAATTTCATGAATAGTCTTTTTTTCTTTTTTGGTAGTGGATTGATTATTTTGTGTGTGTTTTTTTGTTTTGTTTTTTGTTTTTTTATTGCTTAAAGTATTACAAAGGGTATTACATATGTGTCCATTTTTTCCCCCCTGCCCTAGACAGTCTCCTAACCTCCCCTATTCCCCAGTGTCTTATGTCCATTGGTTATGCTTATATGCATGCATACAAGTCCTTTGGTTGATCTCTTACCCCCCTGCCTCCTGCCCCCCAACCCTCTCCGGCCTTCCTGCTGCAGTTTGACAATCTGTTTGAGGCAGCTCTGCCTCTGTATCTATTATTGTTCAAAAGTTTATAATGGTCTCTATTCTCCATGAATGAGTGAGATCATGTGGTATTTTTCCTTCATTGACTGGCTTATTTCACTTAGCATAATGCTCTCCAATTCCATCCATGCTGTTGCAAATGGTAAGAGTTCCTTCCTTTTTAGAGCAGCATAGTATTCCATCATGTAGATGTACCACAGTTTTCTAATCCATTCATCTACTGATGGGCACTTAGGCTGTTTCCAGATCTTAGCTATGGTGAATTGTGCTGCTATGAACATAGGGTTGCATATATCCTTTCTGATTGGTGTTTCTGGTTTCTTGGGATATATTCCTAGAAGTGGGACCACAGGGTCAAATGGGAGTTCCATTTGTAGTTTTTTGAGGAAACTCCATACTGTCTTCCATAGTGGCTGCACCAGTCTGCATTCCCACCAGCAGTGCACAAGTGTTCCTTTTTCTCCACATCCTCTCCAGCACTTGTCGTTTGTTGATTTGTTAATGATAGCCAGTCTGACAGGTGTGAGATGGTACCTCATTGTTGTTTTGATTTGCATCTCTTGGATGATTAGTGACTTTGAGCATGTTTTCATATGTCTCTTGGCTTTCTGAATGTCCTCTTTTGAAAGGTGTCTATTTAGGTCCTTTGCCCATTTTTTGATTGGATTGTTTATCTTCCTTTTGTTAAGTTGTATGAGTTCCCTATAAATTTTGGAGATTAGGCCCTTATCAGATATGACATTGGCAAATATATTTTCCCACAGAGTGGGTTTTCTCATTGTTTTGTTGATGGTTTCTTTTGCTGTGCAGAAGGTTTTTATTTTGATGTAGTCCCATTTGTTCATTTTCTCTTTAGTTTCAAGTGCCCTAGGAGCTGTATCAGTGAAGAAATTGCTTCGGCATATGTCTGAGATTTTGTTGCCTTTGGATTCTTCTAGAATTTTTATGGTTTCCTGTCGTACATTTAAGTCCTTTATCCATTTTGAGTTTATTTTTGTGTATGGTGTAAGTTGGTGGTCTAGTTTCATTTTCTTGCATATATCCGTCCAATTTTCCCAACACCATTTATTGAAGAGACTATCTTGGCTCCATTGTATGTTCTTGCCTCCTTTGTCAAATATTAATTGAGCATATTGGTTCGGGCCGATTTCTGGGCTCTCTATTCTATTCCATTGATCTATATGCCTATTCTTGTGCCAGTACCAGGCAGTTTTGAGAACAGTGGCTTTGTAATACATCTTGATATCTGGTATTGAGATCCCACCTACTTTGTTCTTTTTCAGGATTGCTGCACCTATTCGGGGTCTTTTTTAATCCAGATGAATTTTTGGAGAGTTCGTTCTAGATCTATGAAGTATGCCGTTGGTATTTTTATGGGAAGTGCATTGAATTTATAGATTGCTTTGGGTAGTATGGACATTTTAATGATGTTGATTCTACCAATCCGTGAACACGGTATGTTCTTCCATCTGTTTATGTCTTCCTCTATATCTTTTTTCAACATCCTGTAGTTTTCTGAGTAGAGGTCTTTTACCTCTTTAGTTAAGTTTATTCCTAGGTAGCTTAATTTTTTTGGTGCGATGGTAAACGGGGTTGTTTTTATAATCTCTCTTTCTGAAAGTTCACTATTGGTGTATACAAATGCCTCAGATTTCTTGGGGTTAATTTTGTATCCTGCTACATTGCCAAATTCATGTATTAAGTCTAGTAGCTTTTTGATGGAGTCTCTAGGGTTTTGTATGTATAATATCATGTCGTCTGCAAATAAGGACAGTTTTACTTCCTCTTTTCCAATTTGGATGCCTTTTATTTCTTCTTCTTGCCTAATTGCAATGGCTAACACTTCCAGTACTATGTCGAACAGGAGTGGTGAGAGGGGGCATCCCTGTCTTGTTCCTGTTCTTAGGGGAAATGGTGTTAGTTTTTGTCCATTGAGTATGATGCTGGCTGTGGGCCTGTCATATATGGCTTTTATTATGTTGAGGTATGATCCTTCTACTCCCGCCATACTGAGAGTTTTTATCAAAAATGGGTGTTGAATTTTGTCAAATGCTTTTTCTGCATCAATTGATATGACCATGTGGTTTTTTTCTTTCAATTTGTTTATGTGATGTATCACGTTTATTGATTTGCGGATATTGTACCATCCTTGCATCCCTGGGATAAATCCTACTTGGTCATGGTGTATGATCTTTCTGATGTACTGCTGGATCCGATTTGCTAAGATTTTGTTGAGGATTTTGGCATCTATGTTCATGAGGGATATTGGCCTGTAATTCTCTTTCATTGTGTTGTCTTTACCTGGTTTTGGTATTAGGGTGATGCTGGCTTCATAGAATGAGCTTGGAAGTGTTCCTTCCTCTTGAATTTTTTGTAGTAGTCTGAGGAGGATAGGTTTTAGTTCTTCCTTGAATGTTTGGTAAAACTCCCCTGTGAAGCCGTCTGGTCCTGGGCTTTTGTTTGCTGGAAGCTTTTTGATGACTGCTTCAATTTCTTCCATAGTTATTGGCCTGTTGAGATTTTTAGATTCTTCCTGATTGAGTTTTGGAATGTTGTATTTTTCTAGGAATTTGTCCATTTCCTCCATGTTGTCTAGTTTGTTGGAGTAGAGGTGTCCATAGTATTTTTTAACAATCATTTGTATTTCTGTGGGATCTGTTGTTATTTCGCCTCTATCGTTTCTGATTTTGTTTATTTGGGTCCTCTCTCTTTGCTTCTTGGTGAGTCTGGCTAGAGGTTTGTCAATCTTGTTTATCCTTTCAAAGAACCAGCTCTTGGTTTCATTGATTTTCTGTATTGTTTTTTTGGTCTCTATGTCATTTATTTCTGCTCTAATCTTTATTATCTCCTTCCTTCTGCTCACTCTGGGGTTTTCTTGTTGCTCTCTTTCTAATTCTTTGAGTTGTAGAGTTAGATGATTTACTACCATTTTTTCTTGTTTTTTGAGATAGGCCTGTAGAGCTATAAACTTCCCTCTCGGGACTGCTTTCATTGTGTCCCATAGGTTTTGGATTGTTGTGTTTTCATTGTCATTAGTTTCCAGGATGTTTTTAATTTCTTCTTTGATTTCATTGGTAACCCAATCAATATTTAATAGCATGCTATTCAGCTTCCAGGTGTTTGAGTATTTTGGGTTGTTTTTATTGTAGTTTATTTCTAATATTATGCCATCGTGGTCTGCGAAGATGCTTTTTATGATTTCAATCTTCTTCAATTTGGGGATACTTTGCTTGTGACCCAATATATGGTCTATTTTTGAATATGTCTTATGAGCATTTGAGTAGAATGTATATTCCCTGGCTTTGGGGTGAAGTGTTCTGAAGATGTCTATTAAGTCCATCTGATCTAGTGAGTCATTTAGGATTGCTGTATCTTTGCTGATTGTTTGTCTAGAGGGCTTATCCATTGCTGTCAGTGGTGTATTAAAGTCCCCTACTATGATTGTATTGTTGTCAGTCTCTCCTTTGATATCTTCCAGGAGTTTTTTTTATGAATTTGGGTGCTTCTGCATTGGGTGCATATATGTTTACCAGGGTTATATCTTCTTGTTGTATTGATCCCTTTAGTATTATGAAGTGGCCTTCCTTATCTCTTGTTATGGCCTTCACTTTGAGGTCTATTTTGTCCGATATAAGTATTGCTACCCCAGCTTTCTCTTCCTTTCCATTTGCCTGAAAGATATTTTTCCATCCTTTCACTTTCAGTCTGTGTGAGTCCCTTCTAATGAGGTGGGTTTCTTGTAGACAGCAGATGTATGGGTCATGTTTTTTTATCCATTCAGCCACTCGATGTCTTTTGTTTGGAGCATTTAGTCCATTTACGTTTAAAGTTATTATTGAAAGGTACTTGTTTGTAGCCATTTCTTTTTTTGTGTGGCTGTTTTCTTTCTGAGCTTTTTATTTCTTCTTTTTATACCAGTCCCTTTAGCATTCCTTGCATTGCTGGCTTGGTGGTGATAAACTCCCTTAGCCTTTTTTTGTCTGTGAAGCTTCTTATTTCCCCTTCAAGTTTGAATGATAGCCTTGCTGGATAGAGTATTCTTGGATTCAGTCCTTTGCTTTGCATCACTTTGTAAATTTCCGTCCATTCCTTTCTGGCCTGATGTGTTTCTGTTGAGAAATCATTTGACAATCTAATGGGAGATCCCTTGTATGTAACTTTCCGTCTCTCTCTTGCAGCCGGTAAGATTCTTTGTCCTGAACATTTGCCATGGTAATTATGATGTGTCTTGGTGTGGGTCTTTTCGGGTTCACCTTGTTTGGGACTCTCTGGGCTTGTGTGACTTTTTTCTTCCCCACCTCAGGGAAGTTTTCTGATATTATTTCTTCGAATAGGTTTTCTAATCCTTGTTCATCTTTCTGTTGTTCTGGTACCCCTATTATTCATATGTTGTTTCGTTTTATGTTGTCCCAAAGCTCCCTTAGGCTCTCCTCCTGTCTTTTAATTTTTTTCTCTAATTGCAGTACATTTTGGGTGTGTTTTGCTTCCTTGTCTTCTAATTCACTAATTTGGTCCTCCGCTTCTCCTAGTCTACTGTTGATACTTTCAATGGTGTTTTTCATTGCAGCTATATCACTCTTCATTTCTTCTTGGGTCTTACTTAAGTTGTTGATTTTTTCATCTGTTTCTTCTAGCTTCTTCCATATGTTATTGATTTTTTCATCTGTTTCTTCTTGCTTCTTGCAGAGGATGTCGATTTTTTCCTCCATCCAGTTTATGTACTCTAGGACCCTTATTCTGAATTCTTTTTCTGTCATGTTGCATGCCTCTGTATTACTTAGCTGCTTTTCTGGAGAGTCCTCCTTCTCTTTCCTTTGGGGGTTTCTTTGTCTACCCATGTTTGATCTCACTGACATATCTAGATGTTGAGTCGTTCAGTGGCTGCTCCCTGGGTGGCAGTGACTCCTTGGTCTGTGGTTGCTCTTCGGGCAGTTGCGGTAGCAGCTGCTCTTCAGTTGGCAGCAACTCCTCTGGTAGGTGCTGTTCACAGCTGTGGTGGCTCTTCTGGCTGGTGGGGGGAGGTTTCACGTACAGCTGCTGTTCCTCAGCAGAGGGTGTGGTGCTCAGGAGCATGCTGTTGCTGGGATCTGCTGCATTGATTTAAAGGCACAAAATACAACACAACAAGGCACCACGTACCAGGCCTACAATCTCTTTTAAAAGAAAAAAAACCTTTATGTTCTTTGATAGAAATTGCATTTTTAGATACTATCCTAAGGAAATAATTAAACAGTGACTTTTCTAAAAATTAAAACTGTTCATATGTAATAGGAAAATTTTTATTTAAACAATGGAAATATTCAAATTGAAAAGTTTCTTCTTTGCCTAGATTTGGTATAGCCCACAGGTTTTTAAAATATGATACCCTTCTATTATTTAAATATTATTTTGTAAATATTCTTTAATTGCAAGTTTCAATTTCCCTTTGGCCTAATTTATGTAAGAGAATATTTAGAATCCTATCTAATAAAAGAGGAAAAGGGTTATTGACCGTACCTTCGCTACACTTCCCATTGGCTACTCAGGGCGATATGCAAATTAACTGCCAACCAAAATGGCAGCCGGCAGCCACGCAGCTGAAGTGAGCAGGAGGCTTGCTTGCTCCAGTGATGGAGGAATCCAAGGTTCCCCGCCTGCCGCGGCCCGGCTCTGAACTCCGAAAGCAACAGTTTCAATTATAGAAGCTAAACAAACCCCAGATACCTGCTTTCAGCAGGCCGTGGCCTCAGAGCTGGAGCGAGCAGGATGGCAACAAAGTTTCAATTATAGAAGGTAAATAAATCCCAGAATCAAAAGAAAAAGAAAAAAAGAAGAGGCTGGGAACTTCAGTCGCCAGCCAGCCTGAAAACGGCCCTCAGCCCCTCACCCAGACTGGCTAGGCACCCCAGTGGGGACCTTCACCCTGAAGGGGGTGTGGCCAGCCTGAAAACAGCCATCATCCCCTCATCCAGGCTGGCCAGGCACCCAAGCGGGACCCCCACCCTGATCCGGGACACCCTTCAGGGCAAACCAGCCGGCCCTCACCTGTGCACCAGGCCTCTATCCTATATAGTAAAAGGGTAATATGCAAACTGACCCTAACAGCAGAAAGACTGGGAATGACTGGTCACTATGACACACACTGACCACCAGGGGGCAGATGCTCAATGCAGGAGCTGCCCTCTGGTGGTCAGTGTGCTCCCACATGGGGGAGCTCTGCTCAGCCACAAGCCAGGCTGATGGCTACCAGTACAGTGGTGGTGGTGGGAGTCTCCTGCCTCTTCAGCAGCGCTAAGGATGTCTGACTGCAGCTTAGGTCTGCTCCCCGCTGGCAAGTGGACATCCCCCAAGGGCTGCTGGGCTGCCGGGCTGCCAGAGGAATGTCTGATTGCCAGCTTAGGCCCAATCCCCCAGGGAACATGCCTAAGCCAGCAGGCGGTCATCCCCCGAGGGCTCCCAAACTGCGAGAGGGCACAGGCCAGGCTGAGGGACACACACCCCCGCCCCGTGTGCACAAATTTTTGTGCACCGGGCCTCTAGTAAATACATATATGTTTCCCAGTGTCTGGATGTTTCATTTGTTTCTGCCTCTATTAGATGTTTTAGTTGCTTTATTGCATAGTAGTCAGATCATTAGATATTATTTTTAGTGCTAGGAATTTATTAAAATTTACTTAGTGTTCTAATATGTGATGACTTTTCATAAATTATTCATGAACAGGGTTGGGAGATTTTTATGTATATACTAGGAGCCCAGTGTGCAAAATCACACGGCCCGCCCACCCACCCGCCACCCTGCCTTGACACCCTAACCTCTCCATGCAGAGTTCCAGCGTGCCTGGCCCAGCCCCCTGACCCCTCTGGCCTTCTCTGGCCACTTCAAGCCCCGCCCTCAGTTTCTTGAGTCACCTTTGGCTCGTCCCACCTTCTCTGGGTGCCTCCCCACTTCTGCCCCATCTCCAGAGCAATGCGGCAGCTTCACCCCATCATGGCACCGGAGGAGAGCAGGGAAGCCTCCCGCCTGCTGCGCTGTGCTCCTTCCCCAGGCAAGTGAGCGTCAGGGCGCTCTGAGTGTGAGTGGTGGGTGGCAAGGACTGGTGAGGGGGACGCTACGGGTTCTCACCTCCACCCCACCAGGCACAGTCCTCCTCTGGGCGCCTCCCCCGCTTCCACTGCGTCTCTGGTAGCCACGCCCCACCACACATGCGCAGGCAGCCTCCTCCTTAGCGGGTGTGACTGTGACACTGTTAGGACCAATTAGCATATTACCTCTTTATAAAATAGATTAGCTCATGATTATTAATAGTATTCACTTCCTTGTTATCATCAATCTATACTTTTTTTATTACAGACTCTTATTAGTAAAATTTGGGAGCTCCTACTTACACCTGCCCTAGCAAAATCTTTATCCTGATTAAAGCCAATTTGTTGCTTATTTCATAGCTACATAATGTCTATCCCCCAGTAACAGAACATGACTAGAGACAAACACAGTCAAGCTGAGTAGTCTTGACTGAGAAGAAGGAAGAGACACCAGAGCTCTTTGCCATGTGAGAACACAATAGAAGGCAGCTGGCTGGCTGTGAGCAGGGAAGAGAGCCCTCACCAGAACCTGACCTTGCTAGTTATAGCCTCTGGAACTATGAGAAATTAATTTCTGTTGTTAAACCACCCAGTCTTTGGTATCTTGTTAGGACAGCCTGAATAGACTAAGACAAAAGGAGTACCTCTCCTACTCAACCCTTCTCTGTTCACTTACTCTACTATCTTTTGTTCATAGTATTTAACATTAATCTTTTATATGTTTATTTATTGTTTACAGTTTTGCCTGTATTTACTTTTACCCTTTCTGAGCCAGTTGGTTTAGATGTAACTATTGCTAACACCATATACAGTGGAGTTTTGTGTTTTGCCCCAAATATTAAGACTTTTTCTTTAATGTTTTTCAAATTCTGAGGTTACCCTATTTACCTTTACCTTTATTGACCTAGCACATATATTTTATCTTACTTATTCTTCTGTGTGTTTTTTTATGCTTCTCAGTGTCTACCTGCATTTAAATCTTTCAGTGGTTATTTTCAAATTCTGAGGAAACTTAAATCTCTATGTCTCAATTTGTCAACTTTAAAAATGAATTAGTGTTTGTTTTTTTTCATTTGATAAATGTGCTTTGACCATCCACTGGATGCCAGCTACTGTACTAGATCCGGGAACACGGAGTAGTGTTCTCAGTAGTTCTCTCCTCCACAGAATGTGTAATATACCAAAAAAATAGACATGATAGTAATAAAGCAGAGCCCCTTACTTCAAAGCTGATAAAAATATTTTGCTTTTCTTTGGCCATTTCAGGTCCTTTGTGAATTGAATCACACATTTAAAATGATAACAGCTTTATCGTATTTGTTTTACAAATGTGAAGTCTCATTATCGTAAATCCACAGTTTTCAAAACCATCCTTGATAAGAGATTCTGTAGCTTTCAAAATTTTTACAAAACACTTGAAGGGCCAAGGACACTCAGTTATTTACCTATTGAGGTGAATCAGATTGCTTACCTTTTAAGTATTAGCCAAAAGGAACTTTGTTTAAAGAATTTCGATCAGCAAGGAATAGAGGTGAAGTAATTTTAAACCTTAGAGAAATTTGAAGAGTGGAGAACATTAAGTGATGTGCTCTATTATGTGCTTGTGAGAAAGAGAAAACTCAAGAGAGAGGTACTAGGAAGTTGAGATTTCAGTGAGAAGATGTCAAACACCAACTGTGTTTTCTTGATTCTGCATAATTTTGTCCATGTGGAAAGAGGACAGAATTCTCTTAATTAATTATGCCCCTTCTGATCTCTAAATAAACTGAGCATAATCTAGCTGCAAGTGGGTTAAAGAGGGTTTTGCAGAATACTTGGGAACCTAACCACCATTTAAGACTATTTCTATGAAAAGGTGCATTCTGGATTTAAAACAAATTTTTAGGATAATAGTATATTTGTAAGTTGGAGGATTCTGTATTTTGGTTTTAAATGTGAATTTTTTACAAGTTATACAAATTTTTAGTGAGGCAGAACTGTTTGTCATCTCTAGAAATTCTTATCAAGCTGGTTTTCTCTGGAAACAAACAACTACTGGTATTAGAGATCAGTGTTCAATAAAAATTCCACACCTTTGCCTGGTTTCTTGTAGGGTTATTTAGGATGAGCATATTTCCTACTGAGTAAAGAACTTAATGATTTTGTTTAGGCTTTTATATAATTTATGTCCAGCTACTGACAGTATCCTGATGGTAAATTAAAGATGTATATTAAATAAAAGAAGTGTTGCTTCCATATGGGAAAGAAGTCACGTTTTTTTCAGGGTGATGACACAGAGTTCTCAGAGGAGTTGTATTTCAGTGGAAGTTCTCACTGTTCTTTCTGTGATTGGTGCACAGACCATATAAAGATCATGGATGCATTTAGAGACTAGGCATGACAAACAGGATAAATTTATAAATTCACTATACTCCGTTAGATATGTCATTTAAAAATACTTTACATATCGAAAAATTTCTCATGTAAGTATGTTTATCTTTTAAGGAGCTCAAGAATGGAACTATAGCTCAGGCACCAATGAAATCAATTTTTGGTTCACTGTTTCTGATCTATGTGTCTCTCTCTACATAGGCTTACTATTAAGCTACATTTCTTGATGAATAGATAACGTGCCACCAGCAGGTGCTCCTGATATAGCTCCATCACCTGGAGGAAGGCAGACCCAATGCTCTGCATAATAACCTCAAATCTCAGGAAGTGGCCTCTGATTGGCCCAGCTCATACCAGGCATCCAGGACTGGAGCTGGCAGTGTGGCTGGAAGGCAGAGCCACGCTGTACCAATCTAACGAGGCTACTTGAGGGTGGCTGCAGGGATGGGAGCAGCACTAGGAGGGATACAGCCATTAGCCGCCTGTCCTAGCGGACCGCCCATCCAGTACTAGAGTTGACTGTGAGACTATCTTCTTCAAAACATTCTACTCCAAAAATGATCTCATAATCTAAAACTAACTTCCTTTTAAAAGATACATGGGATACTATACAGTTATCTTAGACTTAAAGGAGAATGGCTAATGAAAGAGTAAATACAAAATATCCCAATAAAGTTCGCAGAACGACCAAGAAAGTAAAATACTCTTTAGTGAAGCCTTTTCTCTTAAAAAATGTCCTCACTAAAACTGTAAAACATTTCTCCAAATATGTTATTTTAAATACTATATCACTTAAGCAAATATTTATACACTATATTAGTCCCTCTGCATACTTGACTTGAATTTAATTCTCCCCATCTGCCAAATATGTTGAAGCGCCAGGTCCATTTTCATTTGCCAGGTTGAATGTTTATTTTGTTTTTCCACATAGTGTGCTCTTTGAAGTGTCACACGCATACCAAACCTAATTTCTTTTTATTAGGGACATACTCGGGTTTTTCTTTCTTCCAGTTAATGGTATAGGATGTGCTTCTCTTAAGGAATAAGCAAAGGCATGTTCACCGTCCCTAGCTACTAAAGGTGCCTACTACATTCGTTAGCTATTGGAAAATAGACACTAACTTTCTTGAAGAAGGTTTAAAACATGTCCACTAAATGGCACCTACATTTTTGAAGCCTCGCTATTATTTTCTTAAAACCAGGATACCGAGACTTTTTGTGTACTGTAGAATATCTGGTTCTACCCAACAGTGACTCTGTATAGACCAGGACAATGAAAAAGTACTAGGGCATGGTGATTTACAAATAACTGCCATTATTTGTTTATGAGGTTTTCCTTTTCTACTGCTTGTCTATGTCTATGTGACTCTAATACCCATTTCAGGTTCTTGCTTTTAAAGAACATTTACATGCCTTTGACTATTACAGTCCCTTATATATATTTCTCTAAAGAAAACTGCTAATAGCTTTTAGAGTATATCTCATTTATTTTTAAAAGACGGATTTCATATTTAGCATTCATGGGAATTGCATAGCGGTTCATACTTTTTGTAAAGTTCAGTAGCACTTAGGTGTCTGGTGCTGGCCCTGGTTTACTGCAGGAAAGAACAGCATGAGGAGGAGGTAGTTGAGGCCACAGTGGCAGTGATCTTCTGACCTTTAACTTCCCTGAAAATTAGTACCTGAAATTCTTTTTCTTTCTCCATCTATTATGAAAGTTGCAGGTTCTTATGAATGCCACAGTCTCTCTTTCTTTACCAGTATCACAAGGCCTCCTGATTTCCTAGCTCCTGTGCCCTTCGGTGTGAGGCTTGGGAGACATAGAGAAAGTAGATGCAGTTGATTACATAGCGGTATCACTGCTACAGGCGAGGTGGCTCACACACACTTTTATAGTTTTGAAATGTCTGTTTCCCAGAAGTTAGGAACTGATAGCATCTCCCAGTGATATTTCTTCTATATAATAATCATAAATGGACTAAGACTATTTTTCCAGTGTGAACTTGAGTAGGTTGTCTAATCTCTTAAATCTTAGTTCCCATGACTGAAACATTTCTAAAGATTTCAGGACTTCCCTAAGAAACAGTATATATGCAGAACACAGCACATGATGCTGTATTAAAGAAGAGAGAACTCAGTCACAGTGAGCTGAAGCAACTTAATCTAGAGTTCCCGTCTGTGTTTAAGGCAAAACAAGACCTAAAGTGCAGATCATCTGATTCCCAGTCAGCAATCTCTTCACCAGTCACTCCAGTCTTTTTCTGATGGCATAGAATGTCTCTCAGAATGGTATAAGAATATTTCAGAGCTTATGATGAAAACGGTTATTACTGTTCAGCACTGTTAATTTAGAATATATGATTGGTTGGAATTGTATGAACCCTATAATGTACCCTACCCATTCCTCTTCAAATGTATCTTGAATGCCACCTTACGTGCTTTTTGTTTATATCTTTCTCTTCAAGATAAAGTAGTGCCTAAATGTTCTACGGATCACTTCATCCCTCACCAACCCCGGCCAGCTTCAATCATCTTTTCTGTCTTTGATGAAGTTTCGGATTGATGGCTTTTCATTGGGTATATCTAGGATTCCAGTAAAGGGTTAAGACATGTCAAAGGCACTGTACCCATCCTGCCAGCCAGCATTTATGCAAAAGCATAGATTTAAGCACACATTGAAGTGAATCATTTGTCAAGCCTTTTTCATAACACTCACCTCCCTTGAGTTGTGGTTATGCTAAGCTAATACATGAGTAAATTAAATGCAACTATCTCAGTTTTGTTGGAGTTAGGATAATATTATTGGTTATTTACTAGTATTTGACTTAATGTTGTCCTCTTCTTATCCCCTGAAATAACTCCATGAAGGTAAAAGATATAAATTGCATTTTTTAAAATGCTGGTGAGTGTGATGGCAGAGAATTCTCACTCTTAAGTACATTCCAGGTAATGACAGATAAAAATCAGGTCTGGAAATCAATGTGATAGGTCCCATAAATGTAACAACTTTTTACTTCAACCACATACCGACTGATAGAAACAGCTACTTGCCACACAATATCCACCCTCTCCTTCTTCCTTGGTCACAAAACTCAGATATTGAACTGGAAATACTGCCACCCACAGAAAATGCCAAATTCCTCTTCTTATTTTGCAGCTAGGTTTGATCATATGACTGAGTTGTGGCCAGTGAAATGAATGCATAACTATTAAATTGAACTTCCTATTATTTTTCTTAAAATAGAAGGGTACGTCTGTTTTCTTTCTTTTTGTTTGTTTGTTTGTTAATCCACACCCGAGGATATTTTTTCACTGATTTTTAGAAAGAGTGGAAGGGACGGGGAGAGACAGAAACATTGATGTGAGAGAGATACATTGATTGGTTGTCTCCCGCACACACCCAGGGGCTGGGGTTCGAGCCTGCAACCTAGGTATGTGCCTTGATTGAAATCTAATCCAGGACCCTTCAGTCTATCCATGAGCCATACTGGCCGGGGCCATCTAGTTTCTTACATTTGATTGCTTTATGCAGATGTGGAGCTTTAAAAGCCATTCTGAATCATGAAGACAAGACAAAGGTCACATAATGTTATATGTCATATCTCAATTAAGGGGGGGTGGGGGCAGCGCACGAAATAATTAAATAAATAACTTTTAAAAATAGTGGCAGCAGGGAAGCAACAGCCTATAAATATCAGAGCAGGTGCTGGAGGAGACTGAGGCCCTCGTGACTTCAGCAAGTGGTTATGCCAAGCCTAAATAACTTGTCTCCAGACTTAATTTATATGAGGAAAAATAAACTTCTGTTTTGCTTAAGCAGCTGTAATTTGGGGTCATATTGTATGTAGCCAAAATATTTTAATTAGTAAAACCTGTAAATGAGCCTCCTAGGTTGATAAAATATAGGGTGACACAAAAAAGTATACACACACACTTTGAATAATTATAAAGGCAGCGTTTATTAAAATAGATTTCATTTTCAAAATTGAGCTATCAGCTGTTAAAGTGTATATGCACTGGGGGGTGGGAGGTGAGCACTATGTACTTCTAGAGAGTAATTAGTATCTTAGAGCAGACCTAGTCTGATGTAAAAACTGTTTTAGTTAGCAGTCACAAGTGGAAGACATTTGATAGTCCCAATCTACTTGCAGGGATTGGAGTCTGTTTTGCCTGGTGCTGGTAGAAATCTAGGTGCTCACATACAGTCTGTTTTTAGTTTATGCCACTACAATGAACTCATAAGTTATGAAACAGACTTTGTTTGTGCTGCATCGTGTAGTTGATCATTCTGAGCTGTCATGTGAACTCACCGTGTTTAACAGGTTAGGGAAGCTGTGGGATGGCTTGTCCTAGCCCTCTAACACGCTCTGTGTGGACTCTCACTGTCCGTTCCAAGGCTCCACTTGGGACAGGGATAAGCCCTTTAACATAGGACATTGATTCCCGCCCCCCCCCCGCCCTTGTTAATTCTTTCCCAGATAATTGATAAATTAAGGTTTTTAAATAATGAAGGAAAATTTTGTCATGCAGCCTATGATTTTCAAAGGACTATCATAACCAAAGGACAAGTGTTAATGTCTTAATGTATTTCAGCCTAAGTCTCATATTAATTTAAAGAGTTTTGTTTATCAAAATGTATAAACATCAGGAGGTTAAAGAAAGCATTTAGCTTTTATTAGTATGTTTCCTGTCTCTTAAAATCCAGAGGAAAATAAAAGAAAGGATTTGATTTTTTTTTTTTTTTTTTTTTTGTTAATCAAAATATCCATCCTGCTACTTAAGAAATTAAAATACTGTACTATAGAAAATAAGTACCATCCGGGTTGTGTGTTTTTCCACCTCCTCTAAAGAACACTATGCAAAGAGGGTATGCAAAGTATCAGGGCATGCTTAATTTCACTATACTTAGGGAATACCTGGTGTGGTACAGTAGTATGCTTATACAGTAGTTGTAGAAAATCATAGTTTATTTCATTATGTCATGAATGTACCAGGAGAGCATCAATATAAAGGAATTCTAGGATTATTTTTGTGCAATGAAGAATTTTGATTCATTATTTTGGCAAGGTCAAATTTTCATTACTGGCATGTGGGCTTTTATCATTCATTTCAATGTTGCTTATGTTTTCTTTTTTAATTTACCAGCAATATTGGAGCAATCTGGTTGTGAAACCTGTTGCCCCAGTGACCATCGGGGTTATTGGACTGGGCTGGCTGGCTAACTAAACTCTGCTCTTCCCACTTTCACCCTCACCTGCTCCTCCCAATGACCATCTTTGGAAGAAGATGGCCTTCCCAGACATATGAGAGCATGTTCATGTCACACTAATGTGCTCTCATGTAAAAGCTACAGACTAACAACAAACACACATTGTACATATTCTCAAAGTGTTTAGCCAATGTATATGTTCCCTTCGCATCATTTTCTTAATCATCAATGCCACTCATCACAAAAGAGTATCAAGTCTTCATTATAGCATGATTTTTTTTTATCTTCTACCAAGCTCGATATGCCTGTCTTCTGTCTGATACTCTCTTTAGACTGCATGATATTATGACCAGAGCATCATTTGGGATTAGACTGGCACACCTAAAATCACAGTTCTATCCCTCTTCTTGTTCACAGTATCCTTGTTACCTTAGACAAGTTACTTCATGTTTTTGAATCTCAGATTCCTTAATTGGATCAGTATCTTAGAACTGTTGGGAAGGATTTGTGATGATATATGTAATGTACCTAGCTCAATGCCCAACACTTGTCTTTAAGAAATAGTAGCTATCTTTAAAAATTACTCTTTATTAAATGTACAGTATGGCTGAATTCCAATAGATATACTACAAATGGAATTTAGTTTAGATACACTCATAACGACTACAATCAGAACTAGTCAAAGAAATTATAGCATATATGAGAGATCAAATTATTGGAATATCTATCTAACATTGACTGCTATCCCCTAATTTAAAAAAAAAAAAGGCTCAGAAAATGTAGTATTTATCTTCAGAAGGTACTATGTAAGATAATTCTCTAATATTTGTCCACTTATATCTTATTAAATAACTTAATCATGTTAGAATACATTTCTAAATCTTATTAAATCTGCATATAAGCTCAAAGTTTTACGATTTTGAGTTCTGTAAAAACTAAGCCTGTTTCTTATCTTCTACAGGTAGAAGTTTTTAGATTATTGCCAGTCTTATAGATCTCTAGAGCTTTAACATGAAGTATCAATCTAGTAAATTATTCAAGGCTGAGGAACCTTTTTTCTGCCCAGGGCCAGTTGGATATTTATAAGATAATTCACAATCCATACAGAATGATCAAGTTAGAAATGAGCCTGCTGTATTTGGTCAAGCATTTCATTAACTCGCCCCTGATGCCATGACAGGCCAGACCAAGTGATTTCTTGGGCCTTCTAAGACCCGCAAGCCAGACACTCCCCACCCCTGAATGAGCTCTTGGGGTAGTTCTACTTGGGTAAAATTTACTTGGGTTATTCTGTCTGTATCCACATAGAAATTTTTATATTTGAGTAAGGAGTTTTGTTACAGGAGTCCGTGATACAGTGGTTTGGGAGTAGTAATCTTAAATCTTTCTAGTAATACATCTTGCCCTGATGCAAAGCCACACCTGTACTAAACACACCTGACCCTGCTTGGCCTCTGAGATCAGAAGGATGAGGAGTGTTTGGGGTACTGAGGCTGGGTGAAGAGTACACAGGAACTCTCTATACTGCTTTTACAAATTTTCTATAAGTTAAAATAAGTTTTTAAAAACCACAAAGAGTCAGTGAGCTTCAGTTTCTTCATCTAAGGAATTGAGATAATAATAACAGCTGCTCTTTCTACCACACACAGTTGTTGAGAAGATCAACAAGGCAACATACATCAAACTCAAAAATTCTGTGCTGTGATTCTTCCTCACTTGACTTCACCCTTTTTACCACCTCTGATCTTCCCTTCTTCTCGCTGCCAAAGTTGTCCTCTGCTTCTTTAAAGTTTGTGTGGTTACTTTATTTAAGGTGAAGCACTGCCTCACAGCACCAAGTTACTGAAACAATTCTCCTTTCTTCATCTTTCTTTGTAATCCACTCCACACCCTCTGTGTCATGCCTTCATTAAGCCTTCTTACTTAAGAACTGGGCCTAATGGCTACTGACATTTAATCAAATAACAGTTAGAATACATTTACTCATGAGTAAAGGCTGATTAACATTTGGGCACTGACATCTGAGGAAGGGAATTTCATCATCAAATATCTTAACAGAAACCATTTTGTTAAATAACCATAATTACAGGTTTTGCATTTGTGATTCCAGGGGATTTTGCTATTCTGCATTCTTTGAAGCCCCAGAGGCTGCCCCAGTATTCAGGCTACTTTGAAAGACCCAGTTGAGGAGCAGCCAGGGTTTCTCTGCGAGATAAGTTTCCCCAGGTCTTTATCTTTCAAGGATTTTGAACCCACAATTATTTTCAAGATGATTTCTGTTTTTGTTTATTTTTAATTAGGTAGACTTTTAAAGATAAGAATTAAAAGTAGACATTAATTTTCTGAATGTGTAGACATTTCTGCTACTTCCTGTTAAGTATTGAGGAATTTGCATTTATTACATTTGAAGCAACACAATTAGGATAGCAGTTGTATCTCATTATTCTCTATTGTAGTCTCACTATAGTCATATTTGGTCAAGTCTGTTTCTGTTGTGTGTGTTGTTCAGCGATTAAACTTTGGCATACTCAGGAAATCGTGTTCTTTTGTTTTGTGATAACTCGTGCTTTCAGCTAGATCAGTCTCTGTAGCAGATTTCTATTGATGAACTTGCTCATTTCTGACTCATGAAAACAACTCAGCTAATCATGAGAAAAGAAACTTCAGCTTTAAAATGATTAAGAACATTCTCTTTGGGGGAACAAACAATTTCATTTGGTTTCTAATCTTAACTCACATGGTGTCCAGTTGTAAAAGCCTATTTTTCCTTCATAATATCTTCCCTTGAGGATTTTTCTAGACTGATGATTTCATTTCTTCACTGGTGTGTAATGTAATGGACTTCATTGTTCATCTTTTCATAGTGTCATCTTTCTTCTTGTTGAATTTTTAAAACATGTGTGATTCAGATTTACTGTTAAACATTTTTTGACATCTGCATCTTTTAGAGTTTGTTTACAGCTGTATTTTCCTGCAATTGGAAGTTTCTAAATGAATATCTTCTTAGTTAGAACACTTAAGGTTCAATATATGAAGAGCCAGTTTTTAAAATATTTTATAAACTGAGAGAGTGAAACTATCAACATACATTATAGGTAATGAAGACTATAACTGGCCATTGTAATCCTTCCTTGAGCCAGTATCTCTACAGCCCTAAACATTACTGGCAGCGCTATTGCACCTTTCACACAGGGGCAGGATTATGATTAGAGGTGAGAGCAGGTCTTACTATATTGGCTCAGGAGGGTTGAAAGTAGCAGCATTTGTCCGGGTCTATGTACGTGCTCCTTCGTACGTGCTCCACAGATAAGCCTGTCATTGTTGCAACAGACCACGATATCAGAAGCAAGGAGGGAGTTGATGAAATGATAGGGCATGATTACAGTTTAAAGATCACTCTGACTAAGGCGTGGGTATTAGTTGTTCCTTCAGTATCTCATGCTGTGCATCCCTCCTGTGAAATGGCCTCTGTTTTGAGACCAGATAAACAGGGAGGCAGGCAGTGCTGGTTCCTTGAAGGGCAGGCAGCATAGGACGCCGATGGTTTTCATGCTGTTCTACAGTTTTGGGTGTTTCATTGAGAAATACCTGTCAGAGGAGAAAGAAAATTGGAGGACTCGAATCCCCTCCCCTCACCTCCGTCAGAGTATCTCTGCTTTGGACACTTTCACTTATGAGGTCCACACAGTACAAAGAGCATAGACTTTGGAGTAAAACAGACCTGGTTTCAAGTTGAGCACACCTTACCTGCTTAGCAACCTTAGCCAAGTTACCTAATATATCTGAGCCAGAATTTCTTCATTTTAAAAATAGGAATCATTACCATTTGCAACAGCATGGATGGACCTGGAGAGCATTATGCTAAGTGTAATAAGCCAGTCAGAGAAAGATAAGTATCACATGATCTCACTCATTTATGGAATAGAATGTACAACATAAACTGATGAACAGAAACAGATTCAGAGACAGAGAAGCATCGATCAGACCGTCAAACCTCAGAGGGAAGGTAGGGGAGGGTGGGGGTAAGAGGGAGAGATCAACCAAAGGACTTGTATGCATGCATATAAGCCCAACCAATGGACACAGACAACAAGGGGGTGAGGGCATGAGTGGGGGGGAGGGGGACAGTGGGGGGTTAAGGACACATATGTAATACCTTAATCTATAAAGAAATTTAAAAAATAATAATAATAAAATAAAAAATAAATAAAAATAGGAATCATATCTGCAGTATTTCCCTGCAATTCAGTCCTGTCTGGAAGAATTAGAAGAGGTCATGTAACGGACCACGCATGGCATCTGGCACATAGGGTAGAGTTGCCCACTGTTAGTCCCTTGCCCTTTAGACTCATGGTTCTCATTGGGCGTGATTTTTGCCCCCAGGGAACATTTGGCAATGTTGAAGACAATTCTGGTTTTCACAACCCAGAGAATGGATAGAGAGTGACTTGGTGGGGAGCTGCTATTTTATATAAAGTGACCATAAAGCTTCTCTGAAAAAGTGATCTTTGAACAGAGCCCTGAAGGAAGTGAGGGGGTAAGACAGTGATGTGGGATTAAGATTCTGAACAGAGAGTGGAACGCAAAGATCTTAGGATAGGAAAGTGTTTAGCATTTTCATGCAACAGCAGGATAGGCCAGTGTGGCTGGAATGGAATGAGGGAGTGAAAGAAGATGACATCAGATTGAAAACTGGGCACCAAATTATATAAGGCTTCATAGGCCATTCTGAGTGAGGATGATGGGTTTTATTCTACATTCGAGGAGAAACTATTGAAGTTATATCATAAATGGTATGGTCCAGTTTTCTTTTCTTAAAAGATTACTCTGGCTGTTGTGCAGTGTTGGGTAGCAGAAGAGGACAAGTGGAGGCAGGAGGGTCCATTCGGAGATTATTCAGTTATCCAGGGGAGAGAGGGCCGTCATGGCCTGGACCAGATCAGAGGCAGTGAAGGTGGAAGGAGATGACTTGGTTTATTCCAGATATATTTTAAAGGTACAGCTGGTTGGACTTGCTTAGAGGGAATTAAATTGATGAAGTAATATAAGATGAAACTTATTTTCAAAGGAAAAAAAGCCCTTATGGAAAAACTCAGCAGGGCCCTCTCTTGCTGTGTGCAGAGCTCCATGCCTCCCTGGGGAGGATGGTGAGAGCCCTCCAGGCTGCACTGACAGGCTTCCCCTCAGCAGCATTTTATTTTAAAGGAGCCAGACCTTTCCTGTGCCTAAGTGAAGCCAACCTCCGCTCGGTATGCGCTTAGACTGCCTGAGAATGTGATCTTGGCTACATCAAGATGCAACGGTCTACAGTCTAACTCAAGAATAAAGAAAAAGTATGAACTGAATTTTGTGTAATAGTAGCTTCCTATACATATTTTTCAGGCAGTGTTGTGAGGCTTTACCCTAATGACCAAAATATTTAACTGTATCCTTGTATATTTGCTAGACTCTAAAGCCATCTCATCTCATCCGGATATGACATAAACAATGAGGATTTTTAGGAACGTCGTTCAGAATACCTCAAGAGCTTACACATATTAACCTAGCATGTTCACTTTTAGAGATACAGCCAAGTAAAAACCACAAGAACGGGTTACAGTGTCCTCAGTTAGGAAAATAAAAAAATATGTCAGTCTTCTATTACATTGAGAACTAGTTTGGGCAGAAATGCATATAGCTTTTCATATTATTTGCCAGCTTAGTTATTATAGAGCATGTTTACAGTTTTAGGAGAACATTAGTAAAAATTAGTACTAACACCACATGAAGATTGACAGCTAAACTCGGTACTGGGTTGTATGGTACTAGGTTATTGAAAAAAACACACGACACTTTTCTTAGCACACATTCTATCCCAGGACAGGAAATATTTTATTGCGTATAATTTCCCCCTCTACTAGTTTAATAAATCCATATTTAAAATTTTTAAACAGACATTATACAATTTTAAATGTATTTTTATTTTAATAAAAACTGTATTTTCCGTATGCAACCAATTTATCCTCACTCTTGATAGTTTAAAATATAGACAAAAGAAAAAACTCCTATAGTTACATTGATTAATATAGACCCAAAAATCCAAAATTTTGAAATAACTCAGTTATGAACTAATTTCACAAATATCCCTTTGTGTGTTTCTTAATCACTGATGCTTTGTACTTGCTGAGAATTACTCACTTATTTTTAGCATGAAATTCCTTTTAAATTCTTTGAATGTCCTCCTAGACTCCACAGTTATTTCTTTAGGAAACTTCATATGAGTACTCTAATACATTCTTAATACCTTAGACCAGTGGTAGGCAAACTCATTAGTCAACAGAGCCAAATATCAACAGTACAATGATTGAAATTTCTTTTGAGAGCCAAATTTTTTAAACTTAAACTATATAGGTAGGTACATTGTTATTAACTTAATTAGGGTACTCCTAAGGCTTAGGAAGAGCCACACTCAAGGGGCCAAAGAGCCACATGTGGCTCGCGAGCCGCAGTTTGCCGACCACGGCCTTAGACACACAAAATTGGTAAATTATAACAATCCCGGGGAGAACAAATTAGCACCAATGGAAACTTTTACTGTTTAGGCTACAAAATATGTTTATTCAATTATATAATTCAGAGAAAATTCTGGGACAAACTTAAACATTTGATTTGAAGATGACATCAGTCAGGATTCTTAGCTGACTCACTCAATATCGCAGTAACATATTCATATTGTCTCTCTGAACATCTACCCAAGCATGTGCTTTTCTCTGTGATTTCCTGCCTCTTGATTATTTTTGTGTGTGGACATTTATCTAATGACCTCTGTAAGTCAAGCAAAATTAATTCAAGGGGAAAGATTCTTTATTTAAAGTTATTTTCTGATTGTAATTCACTTAAGAAAAAAATTAAAACAGTACTGAAATGTGTAACTGCAAAAGTAAATTTCCTGGAACTACCCCCGGAGATAAATACTATTGAAAGTATAATGTAGATGCTTCTAAACATTTGCACACTCGTGTGTGGTGTGTCGGTGTATGTTTAAACATAAACTGGATCTAGGTGCCTACATTCTAATTAACAACTTGCTTTTTCCATTAATACATTCTTATAGGTATAATTTTTTAGGAGAGACAAAAGTAGCACACATAGAAAAGTGCATATAATGCTATCTAGAAGAACAAATATGTTTCAGAAGAGACAACTCATGTCACCTGGGACCTTCAGGGAAAACTGTCTAGAGGAGGTGGTACCTCTCCTGGAAGGGAAGGCATTAAATTGCCATGTGGGTGGGAAAGGAAATGGCCAGCACAGTCATGAAGGAGGGGCAGGGGGCAGCAATGAGGGATATGGCAATGGATGACAGAGAGAAAGCAAAGAATATGTCACCTTTTAGTGAGAATAATGTCTGCCTATCTAGAATGGGTCAGATGATGTCTGCATTTGTAGACCAAGCATTTGAACTTGAATTTGATGGTGAGATCCATTTGTTTCAGTTTATGATGCAGAGAGTGAGAATGGTGTGGGATTGGGGGGGGAAGGTCCTGCTGTGTGCCGAGGCCTTTTCTCTGTTTCTGTTTAACATTGTTGTGCCCAGGTGGGCTGGGAGCTTAAAAATATGGAAAGAACCAGCTAGGAACCTGTTGCAGCACTCCAGTCCCAAATGATGAGCTGGGCATTGGCATAACGGCAATGAAAGTCCACCGAATGTTTCAAGGGAGACTCACTTGACTCTTGAGTAAGGGAATCTTCAGTTACGAACTGACCGAGCAGCAGGACCAGTACCCTCCTGGGCACTGGGTTGCCTCTGCAACAATCTAGGTAAACCCTTTAACCTTCCTGCACCTCAGTTCTCTTCTTTACTGTGAGTTGGGGATAGGGTTTCTCAGTTTGTTCAGCGTTCTGTGATGTTCACTGATCTGCTGCCAATAGACCACAACATACATGAACACGCATGCCATGCCATAATTCACATGTTGCCAGGTTGCTGGCTGCCGCTGCCCACCGCTCCATCTGAAGTTTTCAAGTCCAGCAACCAGTTTCTGTCTAACATGAAGAAGCTGGTAGTTACATTGGCATTTTGCCTTTTTTGTGCAGAAAGGACTTTGCATTTCCAATGTAAGACTTCTAAGAGTAATCAAAATAAGATTTTTTAAAAAATCTGAGGTGGAAGTGAGAGCAGAGAAACTTTCATCTCAGTTTAAAGTTATGTTCTCTGATTCAGTATTGCTGAGGAAAGATAAATGTCATGTGTCATGAAAAGCTGCCAAGAGATATGCCAGCACAGAGCTTCTATAACCTTTCATACGCTTCACTGAAAGCCTGTGGAGGATGGAAATGAACTGCGTGCTGCGCAAGTCCTCCAGCCTGGGACGCAAGGACACAAACTGGTGCTGGCAGGGCAGACGCTGCCTGTCACGCTGAAAGGCTTATTCAAAGACACAACCAATTTCACATTAATTGAAATAAAAACTTTAAACCAAAAATTTAAATTAACAAATATATACTACGTGTCTGCGTGTTCAAGATTAAACAAACACACAAATTGTAGTAGGTACTGCCTCGTAGAGCTATTTGCTTCCCTGTTTTCATTTAGGTAGGGCCCCAAAACGAGTTCATCTGGCATGGCATTCGCCTTCTCAGTTTGTTTTACAATAACCAGAAAAGGCTGTAACTTCTTGGTAGTGAGATGAGTGAACAATTAACAACATAACTTATTCTGGTTTACATTTTTAAGAGCCATTCCAATTCATGTTAAAAATATTGTTGAGTGGCCGAAACCGGTTTGGCTCAGTGGATAGAGCGTCAGCCTGCGGACTGAAGGGTCCCAGGTTCGATTCCGGTCAAGGGCATGTACCTGGGTTGTGGGCACATCCCCAGTGGGAGATGTGCAGGAGGCAGCTGATCGATGTTTCTCTCTCATCGATGTTTCTAACTCTCTATCTCTCTCCCTTCCTCTCTGTAAAAAATCAATAAAATATATTAAAAAAAAAAATATTGCTGAGTGTTTAGAAAATTTTAGGAGTAATTCTTTCAAAAGTAATTTTTCTATGTCTGCCCCTATATGGTAATCCTTTGCCGTATGGTAACACTAGTGAAGTTCCATTTCAGAAAAACCTCTGAGCATATAGCACATTTTTGAGTGTTCAAGAGCACTGCTACTTTGGGTGGTGGGTACACGGCACAATATACAGATCTTATAACATAGAAACCCACACCTGAAACCTATATGTTGATGTTGACCAATGTCACCCCAATAAATTTAATTTTTAAAAAAAAAGAAAGAAAGAAAAAGAGCACTGCTGATGCTTAAAGAAGTCACGGAGTGGGTGGAGCTGACAGATGACAACTGGACTCGCAGATACGGGAGCTGACTAACCCAGCAGTGACCTTACATTCATGTGGCAGTCTGAGATCAGAAGAACATTGAGTAATTTGAGAATGTTCAGCATGAATAAACACTATGATAAACCTACTCTGATGATTCAGTGATATACCACAGACTAGGTTATTTAGGACCCAAGTTTGACTTTATGAACTGTATGCTTTAAATTAACTGTTTATCTTAAAGGTTATGATGTCGCTGTATGGAAAGAGTAGGCATTGTTATTCTGATCATGCTGCTTTACTAGGTTTGTGATTTTTACCTCTTGCATCTTTTCCAGAGATTTTTTTTACTGTGGCAGGAGTAAAACAGGACGGCCAGTGTGTGCTTCCGTGGGGATTAGAACAGGTCGTCTGCATAGAGCGGAGGGGAAGTGGAAATAGGACAACACAGAAAATAAAAGCCAAACTTATTTAATCGTTGGCCAGTGTCTTGATTTTTTATGGGTCTTTGGTTAAAAAGACTACCTACCCTCTCTGGAATTCATACAGTTTGATTACTGATATTACAGTTTCTGATTTTAGATCAGCCAACAAGAATTTATATGCATTTCTTTTGCCTCAGTCCGTCAGTCCATCTGCCCAGTCATTCAGCGAGCCAGCAAACATTGACCGAGGCCCAGTAAATCCAAGCTAAACATTGGCCAATGCTTGATTATAGAAGCAAAACATAGTTACTGTTTTTAAAGAACACAGAGTCCACGGAGGTTAGGTATTTCCTTTCTTCCCCAGGACTTAAGGTGATAGTGTAAGGCGGGAGGTAGTATAAGCAGATGCTGAATGGTGGTAATTCTTTCATAAGGCACATTGGTCTCTCTTTTTTGGTTATTTGAAACAATTCATGGGGAAGAGAGAGGTGTCGCCCTCATCATCCTCACATCCCAGGTTGTGTCTGATGTCACGTTGAGCTCACTGCACCACGCTCTGAGCAGTGTGCATGCTTTTCCAGGCCATGGCTCACATAGAAAATGGTAATGTTTTCATGCCCCACCAAGGTCAATGGACAAGGCAACTTTTAGCCAGATACCACCTCTGGGGTCCTGCACCCCTGCCTTTTATGGCTTCCAGAAGGTGGAAGAGAAACAGTGACTCCACACACCTGTGGCACCTTTGCAGCATCCAGTACACTGTCAGGTTCATCACAACCTGTGCACTCGGCACTCCCCGGGCTGTGCCTCCTTTGCTGAACCAGGGCCCCACTAATTTTATTTTCTCATGAATAGTTTGGGCATGTTAATTATAGGGCTACAGGACATGTTTAGTAACACAATGTATAGAGTTTACAGAATTCAAAAGAAAATTATTGGAGGTATAAAGTACTACAGGTTGGAGACAGCTTTTTATAATGAAACTAGGTGGCTCAGGAATCAGTAGGCCTAGACTTCTGAATTCTCCCTGGACCTCAATTTCCTTATCCTTAAAATGAGAGGATGGAACGAGGTGAAGGTTAAGCCACCCTCTAGCTCAGGGGTGGGCAAACTTTTTGACTCAAGGGCCACAATGGGTTCTTAAACTGGACCGGAGGGCCGGAACAAAAGCATGGATGGAGTGTTTGTGTGAACTAATATAAATTCAAACTAAACATCATTACATAAAAGGGTACAGTCTTTTTTTTTTTTTTTTTTTTTTTTTTTTAGTTTTATTCATTTCAAACGGGCCGGATCCGGCCTGCGGGCCGTAGTTTGCCCATGGCTGCATCTAGCTCTAACATGCCATCATTTTGTATGCCTATAAATCTTTGCTGTTGAGTCAACTGCTTTGCACTGTTTGCTGTGTGCTAGGCATTTAGTGAATGGTTCCATGCATGCCTGAGGGCCAGCTTCATGGCACTCCCGAGATCTAAGGTTACTGCTTAGGTGACAGAGGAATCAAAATCAAACTAAGATGCTGAATGAAGAAAAGAGAACAGACACTGAAGACAGTGTCGAGAAGGAATGAAGCTAGCTGTAATCGTTGAAAGGCTTTTAGTGTCTCTTAAATATAGTCAGATGATAGGCTTCGCGGCTCAGAATCTTCCAGCTGGCTACACACCTCAATTATAGCTGGCAGCCTGGCAGCCTTAACCTCTTAGGATAAGTACTCCCAACTCCCATTTCTAAAATGCTTACTGCTGGGACATCAGTGACCTAAGCATAGATGTAAAAGTCAAATCTTGATTATTCAACTTGGTGGAAGAAAATTTCATCTTAAGAATCCCATTCGGAACTTTGTCTTTTTCGTGCTTATCTAAGCCCTTTCTGTCCAGCATGTGTTGGGTGGATGGGGCTGCCTCGCTGGAAAGTAACAAAGAAGACAAATAGTAATGCTAGACAATCACTATTTAAAAGACTGGCCGCGTTATGGTGATAGCTATTTTCCCTGATTCAGACTAAAATGGTAGCACTTGTTCATTTGTGAATGTTTGTTTATTTACCATGTCAGATATTTTCTAGAAATTCAAACCTGAGAAGTTCCTGCTATAGTGAAACTCAGACAAACAGACAGACATGATAGAGTATTATCAGTCTTAGAAGTTTTAATAAGCACAATAGTAATTGATTTATGTTCAAAACACAAAAATTATCCCATCCTTACTTCCTGTTCCCCAGTAGCAAAAAATGTTGTTTCAGTTACATTTAAAAAGAACAAAACTAAGTCATGCATTCACATATCAAAAAATACTTCTAAGTACATAAAATTCACAAAGTATTGTACCCTTAAGGACCATGATGTTTCGTATCCACACACAAGGATGCATACAACACACACACACACACACACACACACACACACACACGTAATATTTACTTGATGTGCTCAGAAAGGATACTTGAACTATAGAGTAAATAAACAAAAGTCTTGGTTTGTGTCAGTGCATATATGTGTTTGTATGTGTGTGGGAGATTAGAAAGGAAAAAAAAGAGACGGAGGGAGGGAAGGAAGAGAAAGAAGGGAAAATGTACTCAGTGGTCTTAGAAGGAACCACAGTAGTTAGTAAATGTTAACTTGCCTCCCACCACCCCGTCTATATCTTTTCTGTATTGAGCTGAAACTAGTGTACCATTGCTCATCCCATCAACTGATATATCATTGGAGTTAAGTTGATCACTCCCCCCAATCAAATGAAATGAAAAACAGAATAATTTTAGTTTAAAAAATATAAAAATATCCACAGACATTGTAAGTGGTACTTATGTACTCCAACAACTATGATAAAGAAAACTTGCTGAAAGTCCTTCCAAAGCAGAAAAAAATTAAAATCTCAGGGAATTTTTTTTCTTTACTGGCCAGAAATTCATTCCAAGAAGTACCAGCCTGTCTCATTTCAAAATGCTTCCCTTGCCAAGGAAGCGGAAGCGGTCATATTCTTTCCCACCAAACTGTGGGTGAATTATAATTATCCTACCTCGTGTGGGACAATGAAGCAGCAAACATCTGCTCTACTGAATCAGAAACCCACGAGTGAAGCTATACCAAACTGTGAGTCATACCTGGACTCAGATGAAAGGATTTGTGTTGTGTTTACCTTTTTCTTTATTTTCTTTGCAATTTAAAATATGGATTTGTTAGCTCTGGCTCCATGTTCTAACTGAAGGGAAATCTATGGATCCCATTTGTTGACTCCTATTTAATATTTAAAAATCCCAGCTTTAGGGCAGATGGACCGTAATCATTAATAACAATTTTCCTATGTGACTGGTTATTGTCTTCTCACAGTTTTCTTTCTTTTCTTTCTTTCTTTTTTTTTTTTTTTAATTAAAGGATGGGACAGTTTAGAAAAGTTAGAAGCGCACAATCTGAGAAGTGAGGTCCTTTGGTTTCTTCTTCCACTATAATGACAATAACAGAGGAGTGGAAAATGGTATTTTAAACTTTATTTCCAAAAGAAACAAGCTTCAAAACGGTTACTTTTAATTTTATGTGTCATGGTATTTTGGGTAGTGCTAATCTATTCGCCAAGAGTAAGGCAAGGAACATGGAACTTCAGTTCTAAGTTTTAGCTGTGAAAACATATACAATAGTCTAGTTGCTTTCAAAGTGTTTTTGTGCTTTTTTATTTTTGTCTATTAGAGAGCAGAAAGACAAACTCGAATTATGGATTCAGCCCAATATGCAGAATTCTGTGAAAGTCGACAATTGAGTTTCTGTAAGTAAGCCTTTAACTTTACTTCATTATATGTTTAAGAGAGTGTGTGTTACAGATATAGCAAAGTATGACACAATCTGTTCCTTGGAAATTGGTGAATTTAATATATGCATAGTTATAACTGCTACAGAAACAGCCTCTGCATTGTTGAGGAGCCTATAAAAGGTTTTACCCCACTCTACTGTTTTGCAATTAATAGTAGTAAGAGATTTTAAAGGGTCTGAGTAATACACAGAGAGCTATGTTAATTATTCACATAGGTTTTAGTCAGAAAAATTCCTTTGTCTTAATATTCCCATTTTCATTTCAGTTCCTTAGTCATATTTACTCTAGTATTGCTGATTGTACTTGATCCATAATGGACTCCCTTGGTACAGTCATGACCTTTAAAAGCCCTTTATACATATTAATAGATACCAAATTTTCCATTTATTTACACATACTCATATTGCCACAGGACAGACCAATGAACTGTTAGCCAAATTCTTTATTCGTGCTCTTGTAATACTGACCTGGTGGTAAATTAGTGCTGTCCTGACAATGCACCCAGGCTTACTACAAGCACATTAAGGCTCGTGATAAATAGGGGGCTCAATTGTGTAGCAAAACATCCTCCCAGCAACCGTTCAGTGATGACTAAGACTCTTGGGGTAAAGGTCAAAGAGTAAGTGTGATGAAAAGTCCAGTTAAAAATCTGACAAAGTAGCACATGACCCTGGTTTGAGGGATTATACACACAATGGTGTCTTTAAACAAAGACCTACTGTGTGGTCACAATAACAACGTGTTTGATTTGGAAAAAGAAAATGAGAGCTTCATTTATAGATCATAAAGTGCAAATAAATGACACATTTCAAATAGTGCCGCATGTAAATGTCAGTAAAATATAGGAAAACATGTTTTGGAAGATTTTTCTCCTAACTAAATATACTTTGCAGTCTGACTAACAATTTGGCATCATACATCTGTGAAGCATTAAGTAAATGACACTTCAGATCATGGCAATTTCAGCAAATGAAAGGTTTTTGTATTGTAATTTTTAGGTTTAAAAATGGCATTCAAGTCTTTTATAAGTATAAATTTCCAGTTTATAAAGTAACATTTAGTGCTATTGAACTATTTTTTAAAATCATATTTTAAATTTAACTCACTTAAAGAAACAGAAGTGCTATTTTCACATTAAAACATATAGTCATTGAAGTGTTCTAATACACCTTTTATTTGATAATTAGAGTTTTAATAACTCCATTTTCTTGTTTGTAGCTCAATAATAAACTGTATCAGATTAAAAGTTAATATTTTTCCTTTCTTTACAAAATAATTATAGTATAAACATTATATTATGCTTATTTTTTTTTAATTTAAATAAGAGAGACTAGGGCCTTTAAAAATGTTTCTTTATATGTTACCCATGGGTGCTTCATTATGAAACCTTAGTGGGAGAATCTGTTTTATATGCCAAAGTGCTGTGGTTGGGAATGCTGAATCCAAGGGGGCCAGCAAATTCAGAGCTGATACCCACACTGGTCAGACTGTTGGGCTCTCTTCCTTCCTTCCCTTCTGATAAACTACTGAGATATAGGAACTGTGATAGATAGGTCCTCTTAAGCAGTTGGTCATAGCATTCATGAATTGGGACTACTGGTGTGTTTTATCTTTTTTTCTCTCTGTAAAAAAAAATTGTAATTGATGTTAGAGAGAGGAAGGGAAAGAAGGGCAAGGAGGGAAAGTGAGAGAGACAGAGAGAAAGAGAGGGAGAGAGAGAGAGAGAGAGAGAGAGAGAGAGAGATTGATGTGAGAGAGAAACATAAATCTGTTGCCTGTTGCCTGCAACACAGGTATGAGTCCTGACCGGGAATCAAACCTGCCACATTCTGGTGTACAGGACAGTGCTGCAGCCAACTGAGCCACACCGGCCAGGGCTACTGATGCATTTTAAGGTAACAAGTCTAGAACTTTATAGGCTGAGGTTAAGTTGTAGAATTGGGATACTGGTCAAATTCACTAGTCTTTTGTTTTATATTTATACTAGAGGCCCAGTGCACGAAATTCGTGCGGGGGGGGGGGTCCCCTCAGTGTGGCCTGTGCCCTCTCACAGTCTGGGAGCCCCGGGGGGATGTCCAACTGACGGCTTAGTGAGCCTAAGCCGTCAGTTGGACATCTTAGCATTGCCACAGAGGCGGGAGAGGCTCCCACCACTGCTGCTGTGCTCGCCAGCTGTGAGCCTGGCTTCTGGCTGAGCGGCTCTCCCGCTGTGGGAGCGCACTGACCAGCAGAGGGCAGCTCCTGCGTTGAGTGTCTGCCCCCTGGTTGTCAGCGCACAGCATAGTGACCGGTCATTCCACCATTCAGTCATTTACATATTAGCCTTTCATTATATAGGATACGCTGTAGATGAGGCCCCTTCGAACCATAAGAAATGCAAAAAATTCACTGTTAACTCATTCTGGAATTGTCCCCCACTTAAAATCAAATTGCCACCCTCCAGCCCGCCCCCCCCACCCCCCGGCCCGTGGGGCATGTGCTGCACCTTGGGAACCACTGTGCTTGACACTTTTCCTCTCTGAGCTTCATTTCTGCATACGCATATACCATGGGAATTGTAATCTCTTCTCCGCCTACCTCATTGGGTTGTCATGAGGAGGTTCTGAGCTAATAAACCTAGAAATGTTTCATCAAGTAAGTGATGTCTAAACGGGAAGGGATTGTTATTTTTAAGCCCACGGGTACCCTCGCAGGTAGCAGGTGCTGATTAGGGGAGGAGGGCATGATTGTTTCCTGGGACTGTAGCTATGGAAGCTTTGCAGATGGTTCCACAGGCCTCAGAGGGGCGGGCTCTGGCCAGCAGCCCTGTAGTGGTGGTCATCCCTGGAGGTGCTGGCTAGGGGAAGGGGGGAGTGCTAGGGGGGTGCTAGGGGGGTGGCAAGGCTGAAAGGGGAGTAACTGTCAAACCTCCCCACTTGACACCATTCTTTAAATTGTACATGGCCTTTTCACAGCTGTGTGTGCTCAGGGCGGGGCTCCAATCTCTTGGAGCAGGGCAGGGGCTGGGCCAGGGTGGGCCAGGTGGGCTAGGAGGGCGGATTTAGCCGCACCCCCGGCAAGGTTCAGTGCACTTCTGCTGCGGAGACAGCGCCACTGTTGTCAGGGAGGGGGGGTTTTGGGGGGGATGAGTCTGACCCTGAGGGGCCGCTTAGGCCTGCCTCTACCTGTGTCTGGAGTTGTAGGGAGGAGAGGCGTGCCTGGCCCCAGCAGAGGGGGCCCAGCAGCGGCAGGCCACAGGCCTCGGGTGCCTCGGGGCCCTGACGGGTTGTCGCAGGCGTGCTATTATTGTGGGTGCCCCTGGTAGGGGTGGCAGGGGAAGAGATTGGGAGTCAGAGATATGGGCTGCAGCTACCCCAAGGCTGGGTCTTGTCCTTGTCTGGTCAGCCTCCCCGTCCCCCCGGGGGTGCGGCGGCTGCAGTAGCGTGTCCGTGCAGGGGGATTGGAAGACCTCCCCGTGGCCACTTTCTCTTCCTTTTTAGCAGTCCAGGCTCCTGTCAAGCACACTCCTCAGACCCCTGGGAACTTGACTCCAGCTGCCCTGCCCCTCCATGGCTCCCTGCAGCCCCTGCCCCACTCAGCTCTCCCGGCCACCCTCCTGTCAGGAGGCTGCCAGGATGCCCTGCTGTGGGGCCACCGGGGAGTATGTGCTAAGCCTTAGCTAAGCCCCCGGCCTGCCGCGCGCGCAGCGGGCGGGCCCCCCTCTTTGCTCTTCTCTCGCCACGCTGGCCTTCGCTCGCTGCTCCTGCCTGGGGCCAGCTGGCTTCGCTCCTTCCCTTGGCACCTATGTATGCAAATTAACCGCCATCTTTGTTGGCAGTTAATTTGCATATCGCCCGGATTAGCCAATGGGAAGCGTAGCGGAGTTATGGTTAATTACCCTTTTTCTGTTTTATTAGATAGGATGTCAATAGTTGTTTCCCTTAGTCTTTTAGAGTCTGATATTAATTTTAATTAAAAAGCTTTAATTCAGTTATAATTTTATAAATCTTTTTCCAATCCCTTCCTTTCAACCTTTTGTTTAATTTGTGGATTTTATAAACAAATATCTAGGCTTTCTTTTTAGTCAATCTAAGGGTCTCTTTGTATTTTAATTGTTGAATTTAATTTAGATGTAATTATAATCCGGGTTTATATATGCTGTCTTGTTTTGTCTTTTAAATTTACTGTGCTTTTTAATTTACTTTTCTTCCTTTTCTTTGTTCTATTGGACCAATTGAGTTTTCTTCATTCCATTTTCCTTAACCAATTTGGATATTATGTATCCTATTCGATTATTTTAGTTGTCACCTTTAATATTTTAGTATACATCCCTGAGTTAAATTTTTTAAAGTTGATAAGTATGTAAACTTGCCTTCTCAGCCTTGTTAAAGCACTCATTGTTGTCTTAAAATGGCTTTATTTTCCCTTCATATTTATTGATTTTTCTTAATTTTTTTGAGAGAGAGGAAAGAAGAGGGATAGAGAGACAGAAATATCGATGCAAGAAAAACATCTATCAGCTGACTCCTGCACGCCCCCTACTGGGGATCGAGCCTGCAACCCAGGCATGTGCCCTGACTGGGAATCGAATTGATGATCTCTTGGTTCGTAGGTTGATAGTCAGACACTGAGCCACACCAGCTGAGCTTTTCCTCATATTGAAATGATAGTTTAGCTGGGTAGAAAATTGTAGACTAGTAGTTATTTGTTAAAACATGATTCCATTGTCTTGTAGCTTATATTATTGGTAAGAATTCTATCTACTTGTTCTATATTTTCCCAGTGGGAGAAACTAAGAGAATGGAGATATATTACCTCCAGGCCCTCTGGTATATGGGGAAATGTAAAGGCTGGCAATCCACAGCTGACCAATGAATATTTATAGAAGGAAAGAAAGAAAGAACTTCTACTATAAAAGATTCCAGGGAAAACCATGCCTTCTAAGGAAGACTGTTCTCAAAGAACTAAAATTTTTATGTGAAATTAATATATATGGTTGTCTAGCATGGGCTGAAAACCCCAGGTAGTATGAGAAAGCTAAGAATCCTAAGAACTTTCAACCTTTCAGGATTCTATTTAAATTGTTGATCAGTGTCCAGGGTTGTCCTTTCTCCTCAGATATTGAGAAGAGGAGTGAAGGAGAAGGAACTCATCCATTCTGATGCCCCCTCACTTCTTGATGGAAACAAACTATCATGACTCAGAGCATGTGTGCCTCCTTTTCTAGAACCAACAATACCCTGAGAGGGTCCATCTCTGAGCAGTTTTGCTCTGGGTGACAGGGAGGGAATTAGCTCAGGGCATCTTCACCTGCTGCTGGAATAGCAGTTACCCAAGTGGGTGTATGGGACCCCTGTGGCTTTTTTAGATGTATAAAAAGGTTTGCAGCCTACCCTTCTATTGAAGAAATATCTTTCATTCATTTGTTTGTTTATTTTTTAATTAATTTCTCCTAGAAATATTTACTGTGAGTCTACTAATGCCAGGCACTGTTCTGGGTGCTGGGATATAATGGTGGACACATGATTCTTGTCCCTGTATTCTCAATGCTTAAAATCTAGAGAGAAAGTTCTAATGCTGTTGCTTAGGTGAACAGATCTGATGGAATACTAAGAACTATTCTTTCTCTCACTTTTAAAATGAATTTTTTAGAGCATAGTCACAAGATATCTGTCTCTGTGTTTTGAACAGTCTGTCAGAGGGAGAAATGAATAAGGTACATTTTATTGATCTTGCCAAATTGCTGCCTGTTAACGTTAACTTCAGAAGTATTCCACATATGTTAAACAAGTGTTTGTGAGCTATTGCAGCTTACTAGTTAGATGGAATGTTGCATGTCAGAAAGCATTTGGAAGATTGGTTACTTTAGGGAGATAGCTTTAAGGGGGATTACCATAATTCTGCCACAGTTGACAACTTTGGATATGCGCTTCGATAGCAGGACTTAAGGTCTTCTGTGATTTATTTAGGAAAAAACTCTTCTGTATGTGGAATCCATGAAGACTGTATCTGTGAGGATCAAAACATCATGCTTTGAGTTACTGTTAAGTGTTTTATAGACCTGTGGGACCAGATTAATCAAAAGAGTAATTGTTGGGGTTTTTTAAAGACGATTATGTTAAAGACATGATAAAGTCTTCATTATCAATCTTTTCCCTCTAGGTTAATAGTTAAATTAGTAATATCTAATGAAGGCTCTGTATCTAGACTCTGCTTAGCACTGTGGCACTTCAGAGAGATTTTATGGAAGGTTCCCTTTATTGTTAGATATACTGAGATACCGACCCATGGTGTTTGCCCAAAGAGAACTTATAATACGGTTTGAGAAACTATTAGCAGACAGGAAAGGATAGCTGATAAGTGTTCAGTAAATGACTAGAGTGGGGAACTTTATCTTTGGTCAGTATGGGCAGGATTCATATGAATAAAGAGTGATAGGAGGGTAATCCATGGAGGGAAAGGAACAGGGTTGAGCACAGAGAGAAGATTATACTCAAGGCCAGGAGACATTTTCATAGGGAATAATATAAAGGCAGGTTGGATTAGTCCAGATGGTTTTGAGAGTCGGGTTTAAGAATTTGGACATCTTTGTAACAAGGAAAATGTAACCACAGTATTAGATCGGGCCAGGTATCAGTTTATTCTATTTAATTCTAAATTCGCTACCTTAAGCCTATTCTAATAAGAGACACATGTTGAAAGGTATTATAAGTACAATTTCTGTACATTCCTTTTTTCATCACAGGTTTTTTTTTTTCTTGCAGGGTTTTTCCCCCCCACAATAATAAATTAAAGTTTTGGCAAGAAAGTAACTCTTCTGATTATTGTTGTAACATAAGCTATAGTCACTGTTAACTGAAAACTTTCTGACATATTGGGAAAAGTGCTAAACATTAAGTGGCTTTGTATACTATGTTATGTATCATGAATATAAAATAAAGGACCCAATGCATAAGAAACGTCTTGGGGCTAGAATATCTAGATTAATAAAACTTCAAAAGCATTGTATATTGTATGCATTATCTTTCATATGCAATTTTGAAGAGACATTTTTCACTTTGTGATAGTAATTTGCAATATTAAAACAGTTAAAGCCCTAGCTGGTTTGGCACAGTGGACATTGCATCGGTCTGAGGACCAAAGGGTCCTGGGTTCAATTCTGGTCAAGGGCACATACCTTTGTTGCAGGCTCCTCCCCAGCCCTGGAGAGAGCGGGTCGTGCGGGAGGCAACCAATCAATGTGTTTCTCTCACATCAATGTTTCTTTCTGTCTTTCCCTCTCTCTTTCACTGTCTCTAAAAAGTCAATAGAAAAATATTCTTGGGTGAGGATTAACAAAAAAACAAAGAAAAAAGCACTTTAAAAATTAAATTTTCTATACTTATTTTTGTTGTTGTTTTTACTAACTAGCTAAAAAAGCCTCCAAATTTCGAGACTGGTTGGACTGTAGCAGTATGGAGATAAAACCCAATGTTATCGCTATGGAAATTTTGGCATATTTAGCGTATGAAACTGTGGCACAGGTAAGAATTCTAATCTGTCATATCAGCCCTTACATGGCTGCTTTCTCCTTAGCCCTGTCCATGACTCCACCTGCTGCTCCACCAGGGATGAGAACACCCAGGAGTTCTGCTATGACAATCTTACCATTTTCGGAGATTTAGTTCAATTATGTTTCTTTGTTTCCTCAGCTCTGTTGGTGGTTAGGGTAAAAGTAACTATTTCTTGCAACTTTATTCTAACCAGAAATAAAACCCTACATAGTATTTCTCAATATTGAATTTCAAGCACACATCTGCCATGTTTAGAGATCATTTTTGATCTCCAAATACTTTTCTAAATATGTTCAATCTACTTGAATGGGTGCAAAAATCTGAGTTTAGACTCCATTCTCTAACATGGTCTTTAGACCACAAGCATTAGCATCTCCTTGGTTCTTGTTTAAAATGTAAATTCCTAGATGACACCCCAGAGCAGACCTACTGAATTAGAGTATGAGGGCTTTGTATAATTTCAGTAGTAAAAATATTCTCTGTAACGCAGCATATGCCTAAAGCCCAGAAATCTTTATTTTAAAATGATTGTCTAGTGATTATGAAATAAAGTTTGTGAACCACTCCACTGGAAGGTCAGCATATATCATTTCTGTCCATGGGAAGTCCGTATACCAGTCAATGAAAGCATGCGCTCATGTCCACAGTACAGACTTTTAGGCAGACAGTGTTCTCAGCGACATTTGGAATGGACTGCTTTTTGTTTGCCACTTCAGTGACACAGGTTATTGTTCCCAGTTACCTGACTTTGTTTTCATTGCTCCGATCTCCTAGTTGGTGGATCTGGCTCTACTTGTGAGGCAGGACATGGGAACCAAGGCAGGAGACCCGTTCGGCCACGCCATTTCGGCCGCCTTCATTCAGTATCACAGCTCTGCTGAGGTAAGTATCGAAAAATCTGTCTGGCACTTCTATGGATTTTTTCCTCATGTCCAATATTTATACAAATAGTTCTTTGGAAAAGGTTATGTTGGCATTTGTGGCCTTTACTCAAAGAATCTGAATTCAGTCAACATTCAAACAAATATTTATTGAGAACCTGCTATGTGCCTAATCCTAACATTCACTTAATACTATGAACTTTTTCCTTGTCTTATTTCACTTTCCTAGCCCTTCAATTAAAGAGAGATTGTTACAGGGCATTTCTCATTTCCATGGGAGATGAACCACTGGTTTTGGTAATTGAGTACCACTGAAAAAAGTTATTTATTTCTTTGTGCTTCACAGGTGAGAGGATTATTAGTCATATAATATTAATTCCTGACATTTATTGATAATTTTACATTCTAGTTATTGAACCATCTCTAAATATGGTTTATAGAAGCACAGCTCCATTTATCCTTTGGTGTAGATTGGCCCTATCCTGTGAGGATCACATCTCTTCTGATCCAGTTTCTCTTGCTGAGATCCCCACCTGTGGGGACTGCAGTCTTCGTGCCCACTTTAAGGCTTTGTATAACTTCAGTATAAAAAATATTCTCTGTAAAGCAGCCTGTGCCTAAAAACCAGAAATGTAGTATCATCCATTGAATGAATTTACTAATATTTGACCTTTTTTACTAGCAGTTTCATATATTTCAGTCTAAGAGCCATAGAGAAGGCAGCATGGAAGTTAGGTTAACATCTACATGTATAATTGTGAAATAAGCTGTAGATCAAGTTGGGTGAAACATATAACCTAAAAATGGATAAGCCCCTTTGATAATTTGATGAAAACTATAAACCCTTTCCTCATAAACACATTTGCAGATTTTGTATACAATTTCAGGGTATTCAAAGACCCTCTGAAACCATTCTATGGATCTAAGGGAGTCCCTAGGGACTCCAACTTTAAGTAACTCTGCTCTAGGTTACTTAGTAAGTCCATGACTATATATGTCTATTGAGCATATTATTACAGGCCAAAAATTTGACATATTTTTATGCTCCTTAAAGAATCATATTGGCTTGGAATCCAAGTAGGAATTAAAATGTTTACACCTATTAAAAATCCTTTTTTTCTTGGGAAAGGTCATACATCATTATCAGTCAGCATACTTTTAAAGTCCCTAAAGATTACCCGGTTGATTAAACACTGTTTGTTTATGTTACAAGCCCAAATTATGATGTCAAAGAACACCCTTTAAAAGGTCTTTGGTACATGTTCTCTTTATGAATATGCGTATAAGTATGCTTTTCATTAACATCACACAAATTTGTTGTAACATTTCTAATTGAAGAAATGTACAGTGAACACAACAAGCCTAGTTTTCTCTTAACACTCAAGGATTGCTTGCATGGCTAGGAAAGTTCTCTATTTCTCCCCTTTCTTGGTTCTCCAGGGTGGCCGAGCAGCCCTGGGCAGCTGCTCAGCAACCACAGCCGCTGTTCCCAGCTACCAGCAGTTAGAAAAATGGTCTATGTGTGCTGGGCTCCTGGGCTCTCTGGGAGGTGCAAGCAGGAGTTTCAGAAAGCATCCTGACTAAATATGTTAGTACAAGCCCCAAACTTTCCTCTTGCCCGCCAGACACGCATCCTCCTAGGTGACTGGTAGTCAAAATGAACATTCAGGTGGACTGGAAGTATTCAGAGGGCTGGTCACCTCACTAAACACAAAGAGAATGGCCACTCCAAAGTCAGAGTCTTACCCATCACCATTATAAATCAGCAACCAACATCAGGGCCAGCTTTAAGGACTTGACCTCTTTGGGTGCAAATGGGAACTCTGGAGACTGATATGATCTCTGTTCAGGGAGGTAAACAAACAAGGAAAGAAATGAGCAAACACACACAGTTCAAGATGGCATATACTAATTTCCAAATGTATGGTATAGACCAGTGATGGCGAACCTATGACACGCGTGTCAGAGGTGACACGTGAACTCATTTTTTTGTTTTATTTTTCTTTGTTAAATGGCATTTAAATATATAAAATAAATATCAAAAATATAAGTCTTTGTTTTACTATGGTTGCAATTATAAAAAATTTCTATATATGACATGGCACCAGAGTTTAGTTAGGGTTTTTCAAAATGCTGACACGCCGAGCTCAAAAGGTTCGCCATCACTGGTATAGACAGAGTGAAGGTAAAAATCACTTTAATTACAATCACAAAGACTTCAAAGAGGAAGCTGGGTGTTGAAGGAGAGATAGGACTTTGATGGGACAGTAAAAGTGGGGAGAATACTCGGCCTCAGAGGCAGCATCAGTATAATTGTACAAGGAAAAGAAAATCTCTGATTAAAATATTCAAGGGAAGGACTCATGGGGGAGGGGTAGTAGAAAGTCAGATTAGAAAATTAAGGCCTTAGACACTTAGTTATTAAGGAAGGAAGTGTTGAAGATTTCTTGGCTCAAATAGGAGTCTGAAGAAAATCCAAGTGGAGGTGCCACTTACGGTGGATTGGAATTGGAAACTTAAGGCATGAAGTTAATACAAAATGCATTTTATCTTAATGATTATCATTTCTTAAGCATTAAGTGTTATAAAGAACTGAGCTATTTCAGTTTGGGTTTCTCATATTAAATTAGCAAGTTTAATAGTAATTCATTCAAATTAATTTTCTAGATTTTTTTCTAGCGTATGGCTTATGCACAGGAAGCAATGGTTTTTAGGAGCTATCTTGTTTTTCCTAAGAACACTTATGCCAGATTAGCTTTATCCTTCCTGTTTGATAATGTTTCTAGGCATGCAGATCAAAGAAACCAATATCTGAATTTCAGCAAAACATTTTACAAAGTTTAGCGTAATTTTTTTTTTAAATTATAGGGAAGCGTAGGCGAGTAGATAGTATGGTTAGTATGTATGGTTGATAGGATGACAGGTTATTAATAACATATGTAAAAAAGAGACTTTTATTTGCCTATAAATTTCTTAGGAGCCGATATTATGATGTTACAGTAAGGAAGCTTGCTTTGTTTGGATTTAGTGTTTAGGCGCCATCTTATAGGGTGGAGGTTGACACACAGTGGAGGATGTCTAAGGAGAGTGGACAGGGAGTGAAGGAACCTGAAAACATGTACCAGTGGTTGAAGGAACCTGAGGTGTTTGACCTGTAGAAAAGGCTGTGAAGTATAATGATTTTTAAATATTTGAAGTACTTCTACATGGCAGAGAGAATAGACTTACAGTCATAGCCAATGAAACCAGATGGATATGAGGGGTTTCTGAAAGAAGGAAGGAATTAGATGTGGGAGGAGCCAGAGGTCTCTACAGTGACCCTGAGACACTGGGAGAGGGCTGGTCAACACTGATACAAAAAAGTGTCTGAAAGGTATCCAGTTTTGGGGGGAAAGTTTAGAGGTTCCTTTTGAAACATGTAAGTTTTAAACGCTAACAGAACTTCCAGGTAGAAATGTCTGTATCTGACAAAATCCACAGGAAGTTTAGAAGCTGTATCTGAGGACTCCTGATTATATTTAAGTGATTAGACAAATTATACATGAAGATATTTAGACACTTTAGGGGCAAGATGGAGGCACCATTCCTGTGAACTTGGTGATAAGTTGTGTTTGTATATTTGTAAGCTTCAACTAGTGTTAAGTTCATGAGATAATAAACAAAATCAAATGTTAGGAGAAGTCCTGGTCATTTGATTTCAAAGCCACATCTCTTTGGGCAGGGATCTTGCATGAAGTCCTACCCAGACTCCCCTGAGAATACACCTCCTCCTACACCAACAGCTCCATCCTCTGGACCACAGCATGCAGGGAAAGCCACAGCAGGATCCCTCGGGAATGGGAATGTTGGACAAGACTCAGCAAAAACCAGGCAAAGGAAAAGAAAAAAGGTCAGTGATTTTTTTTTCCTCTCTATCTATTTTTGAGAGAAAAGCCTTGTTGAGTCTTTTCAGAGATAGGGAAAATGTGCTGTTTGTCTCATAATTCAAATTTTCAGAAGCAGCCAATTTATACTTAATCATACTTAATGACTTCTACTCAAACTTGAACAGCTTTCTTCTGGATAAAGCAAGATATTAGAAATTTTAACATTTTATTTTAAAATTTTCAAACATACAAAAGTTGAAAGACTTGTAGAATGAATACCATATATCTGCCAGCTAGATTCTACAATTAATATTTTACTATATTTACTGTGTTAACTATATATTTACAATTACTATATCTATGCATCTGATTGTTCCTTTATCTATCCGTCAGTTCGATTTTTTTGATGCATTGCAAAGACAGCTGCAGACATCAATGCGCTTCATGCCTAAATGCTTCATTATGTATAATTTGTTTATGGTTCTTTTTTAAAGGTAAAACATATACACAGTGAACCACTCAGTTCTTAAATATGCCACTTGGTGAATTTTGACAAATATATAAGACTGTTGTTTTCTAGGCCCTTTCAAAGGTATAAAACAGTACCACCAGTTCAGAAAATGTTTTCATGCCTCCTGCCATCTTTCTCAAAAAGGGAATGACTGGTCTGATTGATTGTTTCCATCACAGATGAATTTTTTTCTGTTCTAACCTTCAGATAGTGTGTATACCTTTTGTGTGAAATTTATTTCACTCAGGATATCTTTGAAATTTATATTTTTCAGTAGAAGTATAATGTATTTCTCTTTATTGTTGAGTAATGTCCCCATGTATGAATATATCAGTCTACTCATTCTCATTTTGGTAAACATTTAGTCTTTTCCAGTTTTTAAGGTATTATGAATAAACCTGTTATGAACATTGTACAAGTCCTCATGGAAAAATGCTTTTTTTCCTCTTAGGTAAGTAGCTAAGAATGAAATTACTGGGTCACAGAGTAGGTATATGTTCAGTTTTTAAGAAAGACTTTTTTTCCAAAATGGTTCTATCATTTTTACCTCTACCAGCAATATCTGAGAGTTCCAGTTGCTCCATGTGCTCATCAACATTTGGCATTGTCATTGTTTTTACTTTTAACCCTTCTAATGGATTCTTAATAGTATGTCATTATAGTTTGAATTTGCATTTCCCAAGTGAGTAATGATGTTGAGCATTTTTTTCATGTGCTGATTGGCCATTCATACACATTCCTTAGGGAAGAGTCTCTTCAAATCCTTTACACAGTATTTTTGAGGATGAGTTATCTTTTATTACCAACTGGTAGAAGTTCTTTATCCTATGTAACAAGACTTTGTGTATATTGATAAGCAGAAGTTTTAAACTTCTGATGAAGTCTAATTTATCTAATTCTTTATTTTATTTTTATTGCTTTCTGTGTCCTAAGAAATCTTTGGCTACTCCCAAACCATGATGATGTTCTCTTATGTTTTCTTCTGGAAATTTTATAGCTTAATTTTTATATTTAGTGCTATTAATCAAGTCAGATTAACTTTTGCATATTGTATGAATTGAGGCCAAGTTAGCTTTTTCACATATGGCTATCTAGTTATTGCAGAACCATTTGTTGAAGACACTTCTCTCCCATTGGATTGCTTTGGTAGCTTTGTTGATAATCCATGACTACCTATCTATGTGGATTTATTTCTAGAATTTCAGTTTTGTTTCATTGATTTATTTGTCAATCCTTTTGTCAGTATCATCTTTCTTGATTCCTATAGCTTTTTAATAAGACTTAAAGTTTGGTAGTGTAAGTTCTCAAGCTTTATTTTTCAGGTTTAATATAGATTTTCGGTGTCCTTTGCATGAATGTAAATTTAGAATCAACTTGTTAGTTTCTATCAGAAAGAATGAGAGAGAGAGAAAGGGAGGGAGAGAGACAAAGGCAGGAAGGGGAGAGAGAAAGAAAAGCCTAGTGGGATTTTGAAAGGGATAGAAAGCAGGCAGACAGCTTTGGTGTTGGCAGGGGCAGGCTGTGAGTTGGTGTTGCGGGGTAGAGGGATTGAGCAGAAAAGGAGAGAGAACTCTGGACATGGACAACAATGTGGTGTTTGCAAAGAGGAGGCAAATAGATGTAGGGGGGAGAAAGCATAAAAGGGATAAATGGTGATAGAAAAAAATAAAATATAATATGAAAGAATTGAAAGGGATTAGATTGAATGCTTACCCAATTTGGGGATCTGAATGTCTTAACAATACCAAGTATGTATTATAATCCATGAACATGGCATATCTCCCCACTTATTTATATTTATAAAATCTCTCTTTTATAAATACTATTCATCCTGAACTCTATTTTGGTAAACATTTAGTCTCTTTCCAGTTTTTGGCCATTACAGCCTTATTGTGCTATTTATATGATACTAGAGGCCCGATGCACAAAATTCGTGCACGGGTAGAGTCCCTAGCCCTGGCTGGTGATCAGGGCCAATCAGGGCCTCCATTCCGCTCCACCCCCTGGTGGTCAGCGCACATCATAGCGAGCAATAGAACTGGTCTCCTAGTCGAACTCCCACAGGGACACTTTCCATATTAGCCTTTTATATATATAGACTAGTGGCCTGGTGCATGGATTTGTGCACATTGAAAGGAAATTAATTAGAAGGTGGCTGGCGGGGTGGGACTGGGTGAGATGGGCTGGACACACCCTGGAGCCAACCTCCTGTGGTCCCTACCTGGCCAGCACACCTGGGGCGTCGCTGCAGCTCAAAGAGTGTCTATGGTCACCGCAGCTTGGCATTAAACCAGATCTGGGGCTGACAGTGCCCAAGCAACAACATAACCCATGACTGAAGGTGGAATAGCACAGCCCTGTGAGGAATCGGGCTCCCTCCTCTCTGGTTCTGGGGTATGTCACCTGAGAACTACCGCTGCCAAGTCACCACAGCTCAGCAGCTCCTGTGTTGAGCGTCTGCCCCCAGGTGGTCAGTGCGCATCATACCTACTGGCTGGTCAGATGGTCGCTTAGCCTTTTATATACATAGATATGTTTTTCTATCCATTTCCTTTCATTATAGCTTTATATTTAATATTTAAAATACACCTCATGTAGACAATAAATAATTGGGTCTTGCTTTTTCTTTTTTTTCCTTTGTGTATCTTTTAATTTACAGTCTTTAATTCCGTGATATTTAATGTATTTATTGAAATGGTTGGATAGAGGTCAACTATTTTTCTCTTTTTTTTCTGCTTATTCTCCCTGTTTCTGTTTCTCTGTTTTCCTTTCCTGTCTTCTTTTGTGTTCATTGTGTCTTCTTTTAGAATTTTTTTAACTTATCTACTGGTGCCTTAGCGATGTCTCTTTGCATCATTTTTTCTAGTATACATTCTTAAATTTTCCGGGTACTTGGAATTGTTATTGTGCTACTTTACTCATGTATAATATAAGACTATTTGTATAGGTCCATTACTTTACTCTTGCTCTTTAAGCTATAATTGTCAAACAACTTACATCTACATATGTTATAAGCCAAATACTATTTTTTGCCTTAAATAATCAAATGTATTTCAGTAAAACTAAGAGAAAAAAGAGACCTTAACATTGACCATTTCCACTGTTTTTCATTTCTTTTTTATTATCAGAATTTTCTTCTGATATCATTTTTTGTTGTTGTTCTATTAGATTTTATTGAGCATTTCTAATAGTGCAGGTTGGCTGGTAATGGTTTCTCTTAGTTTTCATCTTTCTGGAAATATCTTTGCTTCTCCTTTATTCCTGGAAGATGATTTCACTGGATATAGAATTCTGGATTGGCAGTTTTATTTTGAGGCCTTTAATGCTATAATTCCACTATTTTCTGGCATTTATTATATTTAATTATATGCCTGTAGATTTTGTACTGTGCTTCTGTGTATGTAAGGTGTTATTTTTCTTTGGATGCTTTCAGGATTTTATCTATAAACTAGAGGCCCGGTGCACAAATATTTGTGCTCGCGGGGGGAAGGGGGTGTCCCTGAGCCCGGACTGTGCCCTCTCTCAGTCTGGTACCCCTCGGGGGATGACCACTTACTGGCTGAGGCCTGCTCCCCGGGGAATTGGGCCTAAGATGGCAATCAGACATCCCTCTGGCACCTGGCAGTCCTTGGGGGATGTCCACTTGCCAGCGGAGAGCAGACCTAAGCTGCAGTTGGAAATCCTTAGAGGCAGGAGAGGCTCCCACCACCACCACTGTACTGGCAGCCATCAGCCTGGCTTGTGGCTGAACAGAGGCCCCCATGTGGGAGCACACTGACCACCAGAGGGCAGCTCCTGCATTGAGCGTCTGCCCCCTGGTGGTCAGTGTGTGTCATAGTGACCAGTCATTCCCAGTCTTTCTGCTGTTAGGGTCAGTTTGCATATTACCCTTTTACTATATAGGATAGAGGCCTGGTGCATGGGTGGGGGCCGGCTGGTTTGCCCTGAATGGTGTCCTGGATCAGGGTGGGGGTCCCCACTGGGGTGCCTGGCCAGCCTGGATGAGGGGCTGATGGCTGTTTTCAGTCTGCCCGCACCCCCTTCAGGATGGGGATCCCCACTGGGGTGCCTGGCCAGCCTGGATGAGGGGCTGAGGGCTGTTTTCAGTCTGCCCGCACCCCCTTCAGGATGGGGGTCCCCACTGGGGTGCCTGGCCAGCCTGGATGAGGGGCTGAGGGCTGTTTTCAGGCTGGCCAAGCCTCCAACTGAAGCTCCCAGTCTCTGCTTTTTTTCTCTTTTTTTTTATTCTGGGATTTATTTACCTTCTGTAATTGAAACTTTGTTGCGGCTCCAGCTCCGAGGCTGGCTGGCTGAAAGCAGGTATCTGGGTTTTGTTTAGCTTCTATAATTGCCACACTGTTGCTTAGACTGGAGCTCAGAGCCTGGCTGTGGCGGGTGGGGAACCTTGGCTTCCTCCATCACTGGAGCAAGCAAGCATCCTGCTCGCTTCAGCTGCCTGGCTTCCGGCTGCCATCTTTGTTGGCAGTTAATTTGCATAGCGCCCTGATTAGCCAATGGGAAGCGTAGCAGAGGTATGGTTACTTACCATGTTTGTCTATTATTAGATAGGATTTGTTTTCTAGCAGTTTGACCATGATATACATATACATGGTTTGCTTTGAATTGTCCTGCTTAGAGTTCACTGAGCTTCTTCAATATTAATTTATGTCTTTAACCAATTTGGGGGAATTTTCAGCATTTATTTCTTCAGATATTTTTTCTGCCTTATTCTTTCTATTCTTCACTTTTGAGACTCCAAGTACATATTTGTTACTTTGATACTGTTCCACAGGTACCTGAGACTGTTTAATTTTTCTTTCAATCTTTTCTCTCTGTTCTTTAAGTTGGATAAATTCTATTGTTCTTGCTTTATGTCCTGACTCTCCTATCAGCTCCAATCTGCTGTTACATCCATCCAGTAATGTTTTATTTCTGATAGTTTTACATTTTCCATTTGAGTTTTTTATAGTTTCTGTTTATCTAGCCTTATGTTTTATTTGTCATTTGTTACAGGTTTATTTTATTTTATATTCTTGAATGAAGTTATATTAACTGCTTTAAAATTTTTATATGATAAATTAAATATATGAATTATTTTAGTCTTCAGTGAATAAGTCACACTTTCTTAGATTGTTGCATTTTTAATAATTTTGAATTATATCCTGGACATTGTGAGTAATACATTGTAGAGATTTCAGATTCTGTTATATTCCTAAGAAGAAAGTTCTCCTTGCTGGGTGTTAAGCAGGCAATTTACCAGATTCAGCTCCTTAAACTTCAAATTCCTCTTTCATGGCAACAGCTAGAACAGTGATGGCGAACCTTTGACACGCGAACTCATTTTTTTGGTTGATTTTTCTTTGTTAAATGGCATTTAAATATATAAAATAAATATCAAAAATATAAGTCTTTGTTTTACTATGGTTGCAAATATCAAAAAAATTTCTATATGTGACACGGCACCAAAGTTAAGTTAGGGTTTTCCAAAATGCTGACACGCCGAGCTCAAAAGGTTCGCCATCACTGAGCTAGAATCTCTCTTTATTTAGCTTTAGCAGGGTTTCTTGGATTCAGTATCATACAGGAATGGTTTAGGAATTAGTCAAAGAGTTGGGTAGTTTATACACTGATTCTTGATTCTGTCCTTTTGGGATTTCCTTTTCACTTTATAGGTATTGAGCTGCTAAGTTTGTGTGCCCCACTATACTGACTGGAGTCTGCCCTTAGGCTAAAACATTAAAAACAGAAAACTCATCTCATTGCAGTTTCATTCTCCTTACACACCCCTTCCACTTTCCACCTAATTTTGATCAATCTCTATTACTTTCAGGTACTTGGTTTTTTTTTTATAATTTGTCCAAACTTTATACTCTCATCTACAACTAGGTTGGTACAATAAGAACCATTTGCCAATGCAAGTAGTGGAACCAGGCCAAAATATCCTATCTAATAATAGACAAACATGGTAATTAACCATACCTCCTCTACGCTTCCCATTGGCTAATGAGGATGATATGCAAATTAACTGCCAACGAAGATGGCAGTCAGCAGCTAGGCAGCTGAAGTGAGCAGGAGGCTTGCTTGCTCCAGTGATGGAGGAAGCCAAGGTTCCCCGCCTGCCACGGCCAGGCTCTGAGCTCTGAAAGAAACAGAGTTTCAATTATAGAAGCTAAACAAATCCCAGATACCTGCTTTCAGCCAGCCAGCCTCGGAGCTGGAGCCACAACAAAGTTTCAATTACAGAAGGTAAATAAATCCCAGAATTAAAAAATAAAGATAAAAAGGAGAGACTGGGAGCTTCAGTTGGAGGCTCGGCCTGCCTGAAAACAGCCCTCAGCCCCTCATCCAGGCTGGCCAGGCACCCCAGTGGGGACCCCCACCCTGATCCAGTACACCATTCAGGGCAAACCAGCCGGCCCCCACCCGTGCACCAGGCCTCTATCCTATATAGTAAAAGGGTAATATGCAAACTGACCCTAACAGCAGAAAAACTGGGAATGACTGGTCACTATGACACACACTGACCACCAGGGGGGCAGACGCTCAATGCAGGAGCTGCCCTCTGGTGGTCAGTGAGCTCCCACATGGAGGAGCTCTGCTCAGCCACAAGCCAGGCCGATGGCTGCCAGTACAGTGGTGGTGGTGGGAGCCTCTCCTGCCTTCTCAGGAGTGCTAAGGATGTCTGACTGCAGCTTAGGCCTTCTCCCCGCTGGCAAGTGGACATCCCCCAAGGGCTGCCAGGCTGCCAGAGGAATGTCTGATTGCCATCTTAGGCCCAGTCCCCTGGGAAGCAGGCCTCAGTCAGCAGATGGTCATCCCCCGAGGGGTCCCAGGCTGTGAGAGGGCACAGGCCGGGCTGAAGGACCCCCCCCCCCGCCCCGAGTGCACAAATTTTTGTGCACCGGGCCTCTAGTGCTATATAATAAAAGCCTAATATGCAAATTGACCGAAAGGCAGAAAAACTGGTCGCTATGATGCACATTGACCACCGGGGGCAGACGCTCAACGCAGGAGCTGCCCCCAGCCCGCAGGCCCCAGGCCAGCCAAGGTGGGTGTGAGGTGGGGGGCCCTGATTACCCCGCCAGTCACCCCGCAGAGGGATCCAACCAGCAGCAGTGGTGGGGGGCAGGGCTGGCGAGTGGCAGCACCAGTCTGTCCAAGGCAGGAGACAGCGGGGAGCCCCAATTGCCCCTGGTTACCCCACTGATCAGCCCTGATTGCTGGCCAAACCTGGGGACCCTACCTGTGCATGAATTTTGTGCATCGGGCCTCTAGTAATTTCATAATTGATAATAAGTAAATTTAAATTTCCACCTCATCCAGTTTCCACTTTCATTTGCAAAATGACACAGCTCACTGCTTATTTATTAAGGGGAAATCTGAACTATTATGAAGTAGTTCTAAAAAATGTTCCCTAAAAAACTTCTTTCATTGACTTACTTTAAAAAGTATGTAAGAAGTTGTAATTAACCTGGTAATTATGTATACAAAAAAATAATTCTTTATAAGTATGAATATTTTTGAAAAATTTTTTCTCTTAAATATTTAACCATTTCACTCCGAATCTTATTGCATGTTATTGAATTGGAGCTATTTTACAGCAAAGGTTTCCTGAATGAAGTATTAGCCAAGTGCATGTCTAAATTTCCCTAAATTCAAAATTACTGGCCTCAAAATGAATAATGTCTCACTTCAAAACTATTCTTTATTTCTCTATTTACTCATTCACATCTTTCTACATGTATACAGTTTTGCTATATTTTAACTCACTGGAAACTTCAGCTATGGTGGTAACATGATAAAATTTATTGTACATAAAATAATAAAGCCTCTATTATATATCAACTTTGTGTACTAGAAGCCAAGAGATTTTATGTATAGCTGTATTCTGATTCTATCATTATAATCTTTTTTGTTAATATATATTTTTATTGATTTTAGAGAGGAAGGCAGAGGGATAGCGAGATAGAAACATCCATGATGAGAATCATTGATTGGCCGCCTCCTGCATGCCCCCTACTGGGGATCAAGCCTGCAACCCAGGCATGTGCCTTTGGCCGGAATCGAACCTGGGACCCTTCAGTCCACAGGCCGACACTCTATCCACTGAGCCAAACCGGCTAGGGCTATCATTATAATCTTGAGCACATTCCTTATCTTCACTCTCTCATCTATAAAAGGGGATAAAAGTTGGGAAAGTTTAGAATAGATGATATTTTGTGTTCCTTCCGGATTTAATAATGTATAAATCTTTGAATTCAGTGATGCTCTCTTCTCTTCCCCATTACTACTTTTAATTTCTTTTGTTAAAGAAAAGTTTTTCCTAGTTATATAGAACTGCAGTTTAAAAAATTAACATCTCAATTAAACTTTTATTTTATTAATAAATTTATTGGTGTGACATTGGTCAACATGATCATATAGGTTTCAGGTGTGGGTTTTTATGTTATAAGATCTCTATGTTTCACCGTGTGCCCACCACTCAAAGTCAATTGAACTGAATAAATTAACTACATTATATACTGTAACCTTTGAGCAAAGAATGGCCCACTTTCCTCTGAAAAGAAATCCTCTCTAAGCACAGAGATCTGAGGAGAAAGACTCACCTGGCCAGTCAGATTATATGTTAACCTTTGTGGTCAGTGAGTGACAGAAGTATTAGTAATAGTAGTACTAACCTTTCATTTGCTCTAATCTGAGATATGTGTTACTCCCTCGTAAGACTTAATATTTCAAGTGTAACAAAAGATCTATCCACCATTTGGGTGGGGAAAGTCTAAGAGGCAATTATCTGAGATTCCAGGTCCTTCTTAAACATTGGATTACCCTGGCAAGGGGAAGACTGAACAAGAATAGGATATATAGGATATTTTTCCTTTCCAACTTTTAAGTTGGAAAGAAGAGTCAGGACAGATATAGACATTTATAAGAGATTCAGGGGCAACAGAAATTTCAATATAACTTCTTGTACCACAAATGAGTGTTCAAACTGCAAGAGATTTTATTCGGTGCAAGACAGAAAGGACCAGTAAAAGGACAATACTCAAATCCAGGAAATATATAGGACTTCAGCCTCCATTAACCAGCATCAATTTCTGGATGAAGAGACATAAATAGAAATGCAGTGGAGGAATACAAGCATAGACTAGGAATGCAGCCAAGAGGAAGAGGACCTGACTTAATGAAGAACTTTACCAGTAGCTTGTACTTTACCCAAGGAAATAAAGAGTTAGTCCCCACAGAGATTTTGGCTGAATCAGTATTTTGTCAAATACAGGGGTTCAGTTTTGAAAATGTAAAGAATATTCTACAATATGGCCACAATCTAAATAAAAAACATGAATTGATGCAAAAATTTAATACTCTTTTGCCGGGGTCCAACCCCAGCAGGTCCAGGGGTCCCCAAAGGTGTGGACGGAGTCGGCGAAGAAGGAATGACAGGGAGACAGTGTTCAGTTGATCAGCAGCCTAGCCAGGATCTCCAGCCAGGATCTCCAGCCAAGTTCTGGTCTGGATCTCCAAAGAGGTTCTGCTCAGGTTCTCCAGCCAGGTTCAGTCACCAGGTTCTAGTCAGGTTCTCTTGCCAATTTCTGTAGTCAGGTTCAGTCCAGGATCTTTTGCCATGTTCTCTCGCTAGGTTCTGTCTCTAGGTTCTGAGGCCAGTTTCTGTCCAGGATCTTTTGCCATGTTCTCTCCAGCGAAGTTCTTCTATCTCTAGAGAACATTCTGTGTAGGTTCTGTGCCTAGGTTCTGTCTCTCTTGGTTCTGTCTTCTTACATCTGTATTTATACCAGTTGATTCCAATCCTATCAATCTCTATTTCAAAGGTTAGGGCGTTTCTTATCTCCATTCCAGGGAATAAAGATTATGTAGCTTAAGCATGATTGTTCATAGTTAAAGTGATTAATTACCCACCTGGCACTTAGTTAAGAGGTTTTATTCCCTCCCTAACTTCAGGGGAAAATCCCTACCTGGGGAAACAACCTTTCTCAGAGACCTTGGTTAAAACACATAGTGCCAAGAAGGTGAGCAAACATATTAAGAACAGTATGCCATATATGCCAGGTCCCTTGAAACAGCAAGCATGGACCGGCTCCCGGCACTCTTTATATGTGTTTTCAGCATATATAAGATTTTAAAAATATTTATTTATAAATATATAGATGTAATGCTAGTTCTTCTGAAAACGTTTTGAAGAGCATTGCAAAAATGCTAGAATCACTTCTAAATTAAAAATCCTAAACTTGGTATGAATTTGGAATTTGAACAGTTATAAGTACCTTGGTGAGAGACTGGATGTTGACAGAAATGTAAAGATATGTGTTGAAGTGGAAACAATACTGGGAATAAACATTTGCGATTTAAAGATTTCCTTCCAAAGAGTCCAGTGGGCAAGTCAGTATAATGTAGAAGTGTACATGGTAACTTTATGCTGATGTTTGCAGTTGCTCATGCATAGTAGGTAAACCTGAAATTGGCAAAATGGAAATCTAAAGACATTTTTCACAAAATTCAATATTTTTATTTTCATATAAGTCAACTTCATCTTTTTGGCATAGATGACATGACTCAACCAGGCTGACATAACTGTCTTAATATCATACATGTAGGAGTCACAGGTAGTTTCTAATTATGCTTCCTACTTCATTTTTCACAAATTCTATCTGATTGCCATGCGGAGGTTCTGAGAGATTTTGACTAAGTGCTCTATACCAAAACCAAACTTGTTTTGGAAAGTATAGATAGAGTAAACTCTCCATGGACCTGGGAAAAAATAAATGAAAAGTAAATTCACTTTGTAGGGAGAATGGAGAGGCCATACAGGAACGCAAAGGAAGGACTTCCCACCCCACTTCATGTGCAGGATGTTGGCACTCTTCATGTCTCTCTTTTTATTCCCACTTGAGTTCCCACTGGAAAACTTACTTTAGATTCCAAGTGGAGCTAAATATTTGCACTAATTTCTACAAATGGATAGAATGCCTAACTTACTTCATAAGCATTTGTTAGATCTAGCAGGTTAATGAGTCTACAGGGGTAGGCAAAACAGTTGTGAGTACTCAAAAAAAGAGTTTATTGTTGTATTATTATTTATTAACTAAAGGCCCGATGGACGAAATTTGTGCATGGGTAGGGCCCGTTGGCCTAGCTGGCGATCAGGGCCAATCTGTGGAGCGACGGGTGGGGTGATCAGGGGGCCCCTGCTGGCACCCACCTTGGCTGGCCTGTCACCACTCGCTTGCCAGCCCCACCCCCTGCCACTGCCACCAGTTGCCTCCCACTGTAGGGCGACCAGCGGGGCAATCGGGGGGAGCCCCCGCTGGCACCCGCTTTGGGTGGCCTGGGGCCTGCGGGCTGGGGGCAGCTCCTGCATTGAGCGTCTGCCCCCTGGTGGTCAGTGTGCATCATAGCAACTGGTCATTCCACCATTCAGTCAATTTGCATATTAGGCTTTTATTATATAGGATTATTGTGTTATTTATTTAAATTACAATTGTAAATCTACTTTTTCCCACCTCTAAATATTAGTCTTATTCACATTTTGGAGCCAAATGAACTCTCAAAAGTGTCTTTATTTTAGTCAGGCACCTGATAATTGCATTATTCTAATATAGTCCAACTGAAACAAAGTATTTGGAATAAGAATTGAGAAAGCACTCAATAAAAACCCTGTGCACTTCTATATCAGTGCCAAAGTGAGGGTTTAACCTGTGTTGTTATATAACTCAATCCATGTTATTGTGGGCATAGCAGATATGTTATTTAGGATATTGTTGGAATGAAATTGAGAAAGGTACCCTAGAGTAAATTTCTATTTGGCTTATTTCAAATCTTGTGAAAATAGTAAAAATAATCAAGATGTATTTTGTTTGAAATTTTAAGTCTAATTTCAGGTTCAGCTTGGATAATTAGCAGATGCTCTCGTTTTGTAGGAATTTTTAAATTATTTTACTAGTTTGTAATAGGAAAAGCATACACAAGGTACAGAAAGTGTGTTTTTGAAGTACAGAAGGATATACAGTGAACAGTTTCTCCTCTAACCCCTGTCCTTCCAGCCACACATTTACCCTCCGAGACTCAAGCGCTGTTACTGAGTTTTGGTGTACCGTTGCAGAAATGCTCTTTGCTTTTATGACTATATCATGTTTAGCCCTTTTTTGCTTTTTTTTTAAACAAGTGGTAACATGGTACCACCTAGTTGTATACGTTGCATTGTTTCACACAATAAATCTTAGAGATAGAATATGTTCGGAGCTCAGTAGGAATATGTCTGCAACTGCCTCATTCTTTTTGGTGGTTTCTGTTTCATTGAAAAGATATAATTTATTTCAATGTTTCCTCATTAATAAAGATTTAGTTCATCAATCCAGTGAAGATCCTTATACCGTATGTGTATTATTTTATACTGGTGTGGTATATCTGTTGGATAAATTCTTATATGTGAAATTACTGGATCAAAAATAGTTGTGCTTTTTCATTTTGGTAAGATTTTTAAAAAACTATGTTTTAATTGTTTTTAGAGGGAGAGAGAGAGAGATAGAAACATCAGCGATGGGAGAAAATCATCAATCCGCTGCCTCCTGCACCCCCACTACTGGGGATCGAACCTGCAACCTGGGCATGTACCCTGGCCAGGAATCAAACTATGACCCCCTGGTTCATGGTTTGATGCTCAACCATTGAGCCACACTGGTCGGGCTGATAAGATTTTGCCAAATTACTGTACATGGAGGTGGTATTAGTTATATCCTTACGAGGAGTCATGAGAGTGGTAATTGTAGTAATTATCAGAAAAACAAATACTCTTCATTATGTGACTACAGATGATTCCTAGAACATATTTATAGTAATATACAAGCTACCGCTTCCTTCTCTTGATTCTTTAATGTTGATGATCTGACATCTGGTATCCAATATACTATAAAGCAATTATAGTAATTATCCCAGTTTTGCAACAAGGAAACTGAAGTGCAGAGATATTACATAACTTGACAGAGTTGGTAACTGACAGGATACAGACCCAACTGGTTGGGAAGCTGGAGCCTGTGACTGAACCATGAGACTGTCATGTCCCTATTGTGCATTTAAAAATTTTTAATCATATTATATACATTTCTTGACTTGGTATCCATACTCTCATTGCAAATAGTCTTTCTCTCGTGTCTTTTTGTACTATTTTTTACAGTTGAGACAGACTAAAATAGAAAATTTTTATTTTATTTTGCTTTTGCCCCGAGGAACACCTAGAAATTAGCACCAAGTTGAAATGATCTTTTATGACAGTCCTCACATTAGAAATAAATATGTAGCAATTTTTTCATTTTAAAATTGATGAACTTTAAGTTATTTCAGAAATATGCACAAGTTCCAAAGAAACATTTATATGTTTGAATGTTAAAAAAAAAGAAATAGCTTTCAGTGGTTCTTTCGGCAAGCCGCTGAGACTCCACGTGCGCGTGAGTGGTTGCATTCTCCTGTACCTTGACGCGGGCCTAGGCGAAATATCGTGAGCATAGCTATTGCATTTGGTAGGTCTGCTCAGAAGGGGTCATGTGCAAGTCACCTTTGACTTGTTCATGGAATTTTTTTAGATGTAGTGTATGGCAGCAATGATGTGCATCCTAAGGGAAAAAAATGTCCATTTTTATAAAAGTTTATTTTCATATTTTATACACTGTAGTTCTGTTGTGTGTTTTTGATTTAGTAACAATTTATGTGTTTTTCTGTCGCAGAGCACTGCGGCCTGTGGTGTTGAGGCTCACAGCGATGCCATCCAGCCCTGCCACATCAGAGAGGCCATTCGGCGCTACGGCCACAAGATTGGCCCCCTTTCCCCATTCACAGTACGTAATAACAGAGTTATAAAAAGTTATATTTATAATCTGAAAGAATTTTGATTTTCAAGTGGTCAAATGAAGAAGCAATGGAATTGTTGAAAGCAATTTGTGGTGACTGTAATTTTGTTGTATAAAAGTGGCATAATTCTCTTGGGAAATAAAAGTTAGTCATTTTTGTCTCTTTTTGGAAGGACAATTTTTTCTACAAAATATTATTTTCTTTCAATCACAAATTATGCTTTTTTCATTGGAGCTTATATTTTCTATTTTTCAAAGCTTAGGTTTGTAAAATATTTTTGTCAAATTATATGTATCCAAATATTGCTAGAAGCACTTTATATTTTAAAATTGGTTAGATTGGCAATACCACTTCTATCAGATGTCCTCCTGCTCCTAAACATACTTTGAGTTGGAAGAAGAAGAAATGATTTCTTTACTGGCTTTGAAGTAGGCTGAAATGCAGACAGTCTTTCACATCTTCAAATGGTTTTAAAGCTTGTAATCAGTGTTTGTTGTGTTTGTTTTTAAATAGAGAATTAAAGACTATATTTCAATAGCCTAAAGTGTGTGTGTGTGTGTGTGTGTGTGTGTGTGTGTGTGTGTATGTATGTATGTGTGTGTTAATTAAATGCTCATCTTGTGGCTCTTTTTTTAAAAAAAAAATCTTTACTCATGTTAATAGAACTATCTCCAAATCCTCTTATTATAAGGAATCGATTTGATTTTCAGAAAGTGAGGTTTGATTTGTGACTGAGGAATAGTAGAATTTACCATTTCCTTTTTTTATGTACTTCTGCTTTAATACACTAAAGCAGGACATCTATGTATAATATTATACGTACACATATAAGTATAATATATAGAGTTTAAGCTAATTTTTATCTAATAAATATATAACCAGTATGCTTTTAATACTAATGATGCCATTTTTAAATGCTTAATTTAAATAGATCTGGAAAACATGACCTAGAAGGTTTACTTGGCCACTGCCAGAGCAGATGGCTTAAATCAACAGCCAGGGGTAAAGAACTCCACCAAGAAGGGGCACCCAGTGTTATCACTCCTCAGGAAGGACCTACCCTGAAAGGTTCACTTCATTACCTAGAACTATAAGAATTTTCCCAGCCTAAGAGAATAAGTGTGCCTATTCCATTTTAGACACAGTTTCTATATATCTGCCTGTTTAAGTTAAAAATTCTCTTTAAAGTGGGATAGCTTTGCAGACCATTTATGTTGACAGTGTAGCCACCCTGCCCTGGCTTTCACATACCTTCACTGCCAAATGGAGGTGCTCTTGATGTTGGGGTGCTGGTGCTCAGTCCCTGATGTTGGGGGTGCTGATGCTCAGTCCCTGTTGTTGTGGGTGCTGATGCTCAGTCCCTGAGGCCACTTCCTGAGGTGATACTTTATGCAGCACTAGGAACATTCTGCTACCTGGCTGCGAGCTGCAGCTCCTAAGAGGAAAGGAGGCATATGAGCTGCCTCTACAGTAGACATTGAATGAGACCTAAATTTTCATACAGAATAGCTAAGCTAACTTACCTCCAATGTAAAATTTCCTTTGTAAACTAAAGTGCCCATGAACAACTAGTTTATATTTATAAAACATAGAGATCTTGACTTTGCAACATGTCATTCTGAATCTAGAATGCTTGTCTGATGTACATCCTATCTAATAATAGAGAAACATGGTAATTAACCGTAACTTCACTACCCTTCCCATTGGCTAATCAGGGTGATATGCAAATTAACTGCCAACCAAGATGACGGCCAGCAGCCAGGCAGCTGAAGCAAACAGGAGGCTTGCTTGCTCCAGTGATGGAGGAAGCCAACATTCCCTGCCTGCCGCTGCCGGCCTCTGAGCTTGCACTCTAAGAAACAATGTTGCAATTATAGAAGCTAAACAAACCCCAGAAACCTGCTTTCAGCTGTCAGAGCTGGAGCGAGCAGGACCACAACAGTGTTACAATTATAGAACCCAAACAAACCCAGATACCTGCTTTCAGCAGCCAAGGTCTCAGAGCTGGAGCCGAGCCTCAGAGCTAAAGCTGGCTCTTAGCTCCAGTGACAGGCGTAGAAGGTAAATAAATCCCAGAATAAAAAAAGAAAAAAAAGAAAAAAAGGAGAGGTTGGGAGCTTCAGTCACCCGCCAGCCTGAAAACGGCCCTCAGCCCCTCACCCACACTGGCCAGGCACCCCAGTGGGGACCCTCACCTTGAAGGGGGTGTGACCAGCTGCAAACAGCCATCATCCCCTCATCCAGGCTGGCCAGGCACCCAAGCGGGACCCCCACCCTGATCCGGGAAACCCTTCAGGGCAAACCAGCTGGCCCCCACCCATGCACCAGGCCTCTATCCTATATAGTAAAAGGGTAATATGCAAACTGACCCTAACAGCAGAAGGACTGGGAATGACTGGTCACTATGACACACACTGACCACCAGGGGGGCAGACGCTCAATGCAGGAGCTGCCCTCTGGTGGTCAGGGCGCTCTCACATGGGAGGAGCTCTGTTCAGCCATAAGCCAGGCTGATGGCTGCCAGTACAGCGGTGGTGGTGGGAGCCTCTCCTGCCTCCTCAGCAGCGCTAAGGATGTCCGACTGCAGTTTAGGCCTGCTCCCTGCTGGCAAGTGGACATCCCCCGAGGGCTGCCAGGCTGCCAGAGGGATGTCTGATTGCCATCTTAGGCCCAATTCCCTGGGGAGCGGGCCTAAGCCAGCAGGTGGTCATCCCCTGAGGGGTCCCATACTGCAAGAGGGCACAGGCTGGACTGAGAGACCGCTCCCCCCCCCCAAGTGCACAAATTTTTGTGCACTGGGCCTCTAGTATAAATATAATAATCTAACTTCGAGTATCTATAACTTGACTCGTATGAAGCCAATAATTTGAAATTGATTTGAAGAAGTAAAATAACAGTAGGTTACACAGAAACTTAACTCCAGCATTAATCAGTAAACTGATGAAATGCTTTTAGTGAGGCATCATTCTGTACTCTGTATGACTTCGGAAATAATTCTCTACAAAATCACAACATGATTTGCTTTGGGAATACCACTCACCGTATAAAGAATTGTGAGTTCTTTACCTTGGGAATTAGTTGCAATGATAGAAGAAACAATGATTAAAGTCATGTTAATTGGAGGAACGGAAAAAGTACCAATAATGCTTTGCACTTTGTAGCTGCTAGAGCAGAGAAGGAGTGGTGGAATATGAACATCAGTTGCCTGCCCCTCATGTGAGTGCAGTGGAGACCCTTGTAAACCATCCCTACCCAACCAATTGTAACAGTGCAGGCATACCTAATTTTCTTGCCCTTACTTTATTGTACTTTATAGATGTGTTTTTTATATATTGAAGGATTCCATAGATGTGTTTTTTACATATTGAAAGACTCCATAGATGTGTTTTGTATATATTGAAGGCAAGACCTTCCACCAGCAAAATTACAACTGACTTTTGGTGATACTTGCTCTCCTGTGGTGGCCTAGAACCAAACCCAAAATAGCTCCAAGGAATTCCTGTACTGTTTTTGGCATATTGGTTTTTATTGATTAGTTCTTTCTTTCCTGTATTCCCATTTATTTTATTTTTTTTTAATTTTGCTTTATTGCTTAAAGTATTACAAAGAGTATTACATATGTCTCCTTTTTTTCCCCCCTTGACCTTCCCCTGGCCTCCCCTACCTTCCAGTGTCTTGTGTCCGTTGGTTTATGCTTATATGCATGCATACAAGTCCTTCGGTTGATCTCTTACCCGCCCCCCCCCTCTCCCCCGCAAACCCTCCCCAGCCTTCCTGCTGTAGTTTGACAGTCTGTTCAATGCTGCTCTGCCTCTGTATCTATTTTTGTTCATCAGTTTATAATGGTCTTTATTATCCATAAATGAGTGAGATCATGTGCTTTTTCTTTCATTGACTGGCTTATTTTACTTAGCATAATGTTCTCCAGTTCCATCCATGCTGTTGCAAATGGTAAGAATTTCTTCTTTTTAACAGCAGCATAGTATTCCATTGTGTAGATGTACCACAGTTTTCTAATCCATTCATCTACTGATTGGCATTTGGCTGTTTCCAAATTTTAGCTATGGTAAATTGTGCTGCTATGAACATAGAGATACGTATATCCTTTCTGATTGGTGTTTCTGGTTTCTTGGGATATAGTCCTAGAAGTGGGATCACTGGGTCAAATGGGTGTTCCATTTTTAACTTTTTGAGGAAACTCCATACTATCTTCCATAGTGGCTGCACCAGTCTACATTTGCCAATGTTATCACCAATAAGGGTTTAATCTCCAACATTTATAGGGAACTCATACAACTTAACAAAAGGAAGATAAATGATCCAATCAAAAAATGGGCAAAGGACCTAAATAGACACTTTTCAAAAAAGGACATTCAGAAAGCCAAGAGACATATGAAAACATGCTCAAAGTCACTAATCATCCGAGAGATGCAAATCAAAACAACAATGAGGTATCATCTCACACCTGTCAGACTGGCTATCATCAACAAATCAACAAACGACAAGTGCTGGAGAGGATGCGAAGAAAAGGGAACACTCTTGTACTATTCCCATTTATTTTCAATTCTGTGCAGAAGATCAAAGAAAGTATCATATCTAGAAGATTTAAGTAATTTTCCTGAGGTTAAGCTATTGATTAGATTAAGTGATGGAATCAAAGCTAAAATTCAGGCCTTCCAACTCGCAGCTTCAAAAACTTTCTCCTAAAACACAAATCTTTGCAGCTGTCCTCACCCTATGTGCCTGATATTCTGGATGCACATGCTAAAGAACATTGAAAGCGATTCGTAATTCTGAAAATCACTTCAGGGTTTGTAATTTATAGTAGTTATTTTAGAGTACTTATGTGATCTAGATTGTCCTAAGTTATTTTGATGCTTGACATCTTATATAGTCCTTTAACTCGTAGTAGTTGATATTAGGTGAGTTTAGATTGTGTGATAATTGATTTGATCCTAGAGACAAATGACAAGGGTTTAATATACTAGCTCTGCCACCTACTAGTTAAGAAGCCTTAATGAAGATTCTTAACCTCTTTATGTCTCAGTTTCCCCATCTATAAAATGGGTATAATAATAGAATATTCCTCATGATAGAGTTTCAGGAGTACTATGAACTTGATGTGTGGTAGAAGAGGTAGTAGTGGCTGTAGTATATTTTCTAAAAGGCATCAGATAAATATATAGATGAAAGTAGAAGCGGTTCTTCCCACCACCCAACCACACAGACACACACACACACACACACACACACACACAGGCCTCACTGTAATCATAGAAAAAACTAAAACCTGAATAATAATGTGATTTTTTTTTACAGACTAATCGTTTATACCAGTAAAGTTTAAATACCATTTAAAGATTATTGTTCCTGAGAATAAATATTCATTTTTACTTTGGGGATTAATAATGGTTGAAGAACATTAATGATTTTTGTATCACCATTATCACCTTAAAAAATGAGGTCTCAGTAACTAAATGCAAATAGTTACCAATAGATTTTTGCATAGCTAGATTTTGTACACTAGCTCTTATGCAGAAGAAATCTAAATGACAAATGGCATGGCCTCAAATTTATGAAGCTTCATCAAAATTCCATTTTCATCTGTTCATAACTTATATAAGTTAATTTAAAAGGTTTTCAGAGACCAATGACTAAATCAAGTTGGTAATAATTTTTTAAAAAAATAAAATTTTCCTGTTTTCCTCAGTTTTTAAAATTTCTTCATTTTACTATTTATGAAAGTAGTGTTAGTATGCTAGAAAATTAATAAAATATGGAGAAGTAAAGGCAAAAAATTTACATTAAAAAAAAACATCAGGACTCAAAACAAGGTGTGGCCAAAGCTTTAAGTGAATTGTTCCATAAGAAAATTAATTGATATTTAATTGTTTGAAAAGTATTTTCTTTTTGCAGCCTAAAAATTCAAGTGCTTTTGCTAATTTTCGTTTAAAAATAATATTCTAGAACCCTGGCCGGTGTTGCTCAGTTGGTTGGACATTGGCCCATGCACTGGAAGTTTGCCGGTTCAATTCCCAATCAGGGCACATGCCTGGGTTGAGAAATCAGTCCTCAGTAGGGGGAGTGCAGAAGGCAGCCAATCTGTGTTTCACTTTCACATCAATGTTTCTCTCTCTCGCTCCCTCTCCTTTCTTTTCTTTCTAAAAATCAATTTTTAAGAAATCTTTTAAAAAATAGTATTCTCATAGATGTAAAAAGCATTTTAAAATTTTGTGAATAAAGCGGATTTTTATAGTTTAGAGCATTTTGTTTTTTCTCTCAGAGAAAATACCCGCAGAGCAACCCACCATATTTGTTGTCTATCATGATGGAAGGTGGTGAGACATGTTTTATCTAGGTCCTTGCTATTTACAAGCAGTGGGTGGTGCCCATGGTTACCTACTCCGAAGCTCAATCCCAGCTCTCGGTGGGAAGTGCTGTGAATGGCTGATTTAAACCAGGTCTATAATTTTGAAAGCCAGAGAAAGGAAACTGTGTTCACTGAGTGACATAACCCCATGTGTAATGCCTACATCTATTTTTGTTTCTCTTGAGTGATAGAGTAGAAAAATATGTTAACCCCATGAACTTGCATATTATCGGGTGCTTTCTACTGAACTGGGATAGAGAGAGAATAAAATTGCTCATTTAAGCATGGTCAGTAACCTAAATACCTTACGTGCATCCCTAGAACTGAGTTGCATCAATATCCACTAAGCTATCTAAAATACTTAGTATTTGGAGCTGGCTAAGACCTGAAGAAGCTAATTAGTCTTGGTCTCTGAGAAGCTTTGCACTGTACCAAGAGGCACCTTGTAGGGGATGACAGGGCACCCTAGGATCCGGACTCGCAGTTACTGTTCTTCCACTGCAGCCATTCACTGATGTGTATACATCTATTACATAGGGATACTCTTAGATCAGTGATGGCGAACCTATGACACATGTGTCAGAGGTGACACATGAACTCATTTTTTTTGGTTGATTTTTCTTTGTTAAATGGCATTTAAATATATAAAATAAATATCAAAAATATAAGTCTTTGTTTTACTATGGTTGCAAATTTCAAAAAATTTCTATATGTGACATGGCACCAGAGTTAAGTTAGGGTTTTTCAAAATGCTGACACGCCGAGCTCAAAAAGTTCGCCATCACTGTCTTAGATCATCGGTTCTTCAGGTACTCACAAGAGACAAATAAGATCAAAGATAGGAAGTTTCCTTTAAGAATCTCTCACATTAAACTGTTAAAACAAAAAATGGCATAGCAGATTGCTTTGACTGTTTTGATTTAGAATTTCACATTCATGAATAATTCTTATGTCATGAGCACATTACCATTTGTGTCTTATGTGTTCAACCTGGAAAATATAATGTCACAAAATATTAGAATACTTTTCAAAAGTAAATACCAACTAGAAATAGGGTAAGAGTTCTTAAATATTTGTGTTTTTACTGGGAATAAAAATTTTCTCAGCAAATTTTTTTTAAGTAATAAATCTGTCTTTATAGATTGGAGCCAATTACCTTTTTATAGTTTTGGGCTACTGATTCTCAGGAAAAAAAAATTAATATGTAGCATACTTATAAGAATAACCTTGCCCTGACCGGTTTGGCTCAGTGGATAGAGCGTCAGCCTGCAGACTCAAGGGTCCCGGGTTTAATTCTGGTCAAGGGCATGTACCTTGGTTGCGGGCACATACCCAGTGGGGGGCGTGCAGGAGGCAGCTGATCGATGTTTCTCTCTCATCGATGTTTCTAGCTCTCTATCCCTCTCCCTTCCTCTCTCTAAAAAATCAATAAAATATATTTTTAAAAAAAGAATAACCTAAAAGTGAGTGTTCTCTAGAAAAAAATGTTAAACTTTTAATTTAGCTGTTTTTAATTTTAAAATAGTATGTGTGTGTGTTGGGGGGAGGGGGAGCTGGCCGGTTTGGCTCAGTGGATAGAGCATCAGCCCTCTGACTGAAGGGTGCGGAGTTTGATTCCGGTCAAGGGCATATACCTCAGCTGCAGGCTTGATCCCTGGCCCTGTTCAGGGAGTCTGCAGAAGGCAACCAATCAATGTCTCTTTCACATCGATGTTTCTCTCTGTCTCTTCCCTTCCCTTCCACTCTCTCTAAAAAAATCAATGGAAAAATATCCTCTGGTGAGGATTAAAAATAAATAAATAATATAGTTTGGAGGGTTGCAGTTACAAAATTTACAATGTCAGCCCTAGCCTATTTGGCTCAGTAGATAGAACATTAGCCTGCAGACTGAGTCCCAGGTTCCGGTCAAGGGCTGCAGGCTCATCCCCAATGGAGGTCATACAGGAGGCATCCAATCAATGATCCTCTCTCATCATTAATTTTCTATCTTTCTCTCCCTCTCCCTTCCTCTCTGAAATCAATAAAAATATATTTAAAAAAGAGAGAACCAATTTATAATGTCATATTATATGAAATTACAGTTTCTATGGGTCAAAAACAGTTGAATATCAGAAATTTTACATGGTTCCTCTTAACACAGTGTTCAATTTAGGATTAGTTAGGGAGAGAATGTTTGAAATGTGAAAATAAAGAAGTTGGAAGAGCTTGGGAGAGAAAATCATTAGACTCTGAGACAATAATAATTTATATAATACTTTAAAAGAAATTTTCCCCCTGCATTATATTATTTATTCTCACAACACAGCAAGATGAGTCTGCATGGCACAATCGTGTTATATTACGCTTTTTTATAGATAAGAAAACTAAGATTTACAGGAAAGTTAAGTAACTAGCTTAAGGTTGCCTAGTAAGAACCAGAGCTATTTCTGTGGACAGGAGCTAAATGCTCTGGTTCCCTAGGACCAGGGCTTCAGTGAATTCTCACTAACTTACTCATTAAACTTCCTCTTTACAGACTGACCTGTTTTTAACTCTTTGCATGGTCTTGTCCTGTAATGTGAAGTGGCATTTCCCAAACTACATTGTATAGAAGACAAGTATCGCAAGAGGTATTAAAAGATGTTCTACCAGGAAAGGTTTCCTTATCAAATATTTCAGACTAACTGGATGTTATATCTAGAAGATCTACTCTTAAAATCTCATTCAGCAGGAAAGTGAAAGTGTTTCACAAAGTTATGGGAACAGTTGTAATATAACCATCACAGTGTCCACTTTATTTCCATGTTTTATTTTACCTACACAGCACTGAGAAGATTTGAGTCACAAATATAGCAGTATTTAATAATGTTCTAACCAAGCTGCAATGCCCATGGATCAAAAGAGAAACTTTTTGCTTAAAAGTTGTTTCACTAACAATATCTAACAAATGTTCACATTTTAAAACTGGGAATGTTTATAGGAAATCAGTATAGGATTCCTTACCTAGGATAACTCTCCATGGTTTTCTGGAAAATATTTTTAAGGTATCTTAAAGCATTATAAGCTACTCAAAGATGTCAGAAAGAAAATCTCAGTTTCTGGCAGACCTTTCTGTGACAAATACTTGCTTAAAGTTTCTGGGTTAAACTTATTTTCCTTTATCTGAGGAACCCAAAGTTAGTAATCATTATGATACTGCTATTGTATGCATAGCATCATGAGTCTGTATGGCACAATCGTGTTATATTACAAAATGTTTTAAGTTTTTAAATTTATTTTATTTAAATATATCTTATATTGGTCATATTAGTTTTAAGCATACAATATAGTGATTCAACATTTTTATACCTTACAGTGTGATCACCCCATTAATTCTAGTAATCATCTGTCACTGTGTAAATTTATCACAATAATGTTGACTATATTCCCCTTTCCCTTTCTGTCCATCTACCCACCCCTTCCCTTCTGGTAACTGTCCCATTGGTCTGTTTCAATGAGTCTATTTTTGTTGTGTTAGATTTCACATGTAAGTGAAATCATACAACATTTGTCTTTCTTCTGACTTATTTCACTTAGCAGAATACCCTCTAGATCAGCGGTTCTCAGCCTGTAGGTCGCGACCCCCTTGGGGGTTGAATGACCCTTTCACAGGGGTCACCTAAATACATCCTGCATATCAGATATTTACATTACGATTCATAACAGTAGCAAAATTACAGTTATGAAGTAGCAATGAAAATAATTTTATGGCTGGGCGTCACCACAACATGAGGAACTGTATTAAAGGGTCGCGGCATTAGGAAGGTTGAGAACCACTGCTCTAGATTCATTTATGTTGTCTCACACACACACACCCCCACGTCTTATTTATTTACTCATTTATCATTGGACACCTAGGGTGCTGCACATCAACACCACAAGGAGATACCACCTCATACCAGTCAGAATGACTGTTACCAAAAAAGTCTACCACTGACATGTGTTGTCAAGGATGTGAAGAAAAGGGAACCATTGGGCACTGTTGGTGGGACTGCAATCTGGTGCACCCCCTATAGAAAACTGTGTGGAGATTACTCAAGGTAGATATGCCTTATAACTCAGCAACGATTCTGGGTGTTTGTGCAAAGAAAATGAAAGCACTAATCTGAAAGCACCCCTAAGTTCATTGTTAAACTGTTTTTAGTTATCAGGCAGAGTTGGGGAGAAGTGAAAAGAGATCTCTCATTTGAATCCTCTGCAGCAATACCTTAAATTGGCACAGTCATTGAACTATTTATAAGGAATTATCCAGCTCCATTTTGAAAAATTCTGGTACTGTTAACAACCGGTTTGTTTCTACAGTACACAGTAAGTAGTCAAATATATTTTGCTGTTCTCTGCCTTCACTTTTATATCAGTAGTAAAGGCCTCACGTTTAGTTCAGCATGGGGTCTAATACAAAGATGATGTGCTCACTGCACAGTGTTATGTAGAGCTTTTATTTGGACTGCTTAAATTATGTAAAAAAATTTAATAAACCAAAATTCCAAAACATAACTTCCTAATCAGCAAAACATTTACAAGAAGTTTAAGTGTAAAACATGAAATGACAGAACTTTTATGTTGAGTAGCAAAAAAACTGTAAATGGACTTTCAAAGCAAAGATCTCTTAGGCCCCTAGAAATCCTGCAAAGAATCCTAGAATTTTCAGGTACATGTTTTGAGAAGGAGAAAAGCAGTCTTTTCTAATGGGAGGATGATGAGAATAGAAATGAACGGTGATACCCTAATTACCCTGTGTATTCCCTCCAAGCTTGAATCCTTTAAAGTCTTTTTAAATTTGAAGTAGTTCAATAAATTAGTGAACATTCATTGTCAAAGGCAGGCTAGATTTCTTGGAGAGTAGAGGAAGAATTTGAACATGAGAGCAAGGAAAGAGGAGTAATTAGCAACAAAGACAAACTTTTTTAGCAGACTATTCTAAAAGATCCAAATCTTGAGATTTGAAAGTGTTACTATAGTTTCTAGGTTTTTGCAATCTTCTGAAGGAATAGGGACAGAATAGAAAATATTTCAAGTGACTCCCAAAATGAAATTATTTTTTCTTTAAAAAAAACCACAGGATTCTTTTAACTCATAAATTCATGAAATCAGCAAAAGGATTAATTGCGAGAACTACACTAACCTGAGATGTCTCAAAATTTAAGTATTGTTCTCTAAAAATGGGAAGGAACTTTTTAAAGTCTATGAATAAACAAGAAGATTTTAAGTATTGAATTGTTACCAGTGGGGAGAGGTCCATGTCTGCAACTGTTGCTCGTAGTAGTGGGTTTCTTATAATATCCCAAGAAAAAGAATTTTCTGAGATTCGCATAGGGGGAGGAAATATTGTAGAAAGCTTTATTTCCCAGGAATCAAACCCCTGAGTTCCCAAGATCCTCTTTCCCTCCTTCCTGCCATGGAAGAAGTGTAGGGGATTTAATAGGGCTAGAATAAGAACCAGTGACCAGAGTTACAGTTCCACGTTAGAGCAATCCAGTACATCATCAGGCTAGCTTAGCTTATGTTTCCTGCTGTAGCCCATCACGCTGTTTCCTGTAGGGACTGCATGGCCATCGGCCATCGGGCAAATGCAAGGAAACGGGGCCAAGAGAGCCCCAAAAGCCAAGGAAGAATTCCTTTGTTTAGGAAGTTATGTATTCCCAAATTTTCTAACTTGCATTGGCCATGCCCATTCTAGCCAATCCATAGTTCCCCAGGTTAGATTGGCAGACAAGTACCTTCCCTCTCTCATCCCAACTTCACTGTGTGTGCATCCATCTCCCCTTTGTGGGACTGTTGCCCGCAGTGATCTACAGGGAATGATCCAGTGGTTCCCTGGGGAGTGCAAAGTTGCAGCTCCCTGGTGGAGCTGCTCAAATGGCTATGCTTATCATGTTTAGCCTCCCATTTGCTCCTTTCCTGTTATTAATAACTAGCTAATTACAATGGTATCAGAATTAGACCAACAATTTCCAACTGTTGTGCCGCAAGAAATTTTAAAACATGCAGTACATGACTATTTAGTCAGGGGCACTACCTCTTTTCCCTTAGATTGTCAAATGAAAAAATGACAATAGCCAACACAATAGCCGTCTGGTGTGGATGAATCAAAATTATACCTATTTTTTTTTTGTCAGATCATCAAAATATATATTTTTTGGTGTGCCACAGAATTTTAGTAATTAGTTTATGTGTGCCATGAGATGAAAAGGTTGACAATCACTGAATTAGACATATAACTCAGTCAGTATATTAAATTGCTCATGTTCACCTAGCAAACATACTATTTACATTTTTCTGTTAAGATTTTATATCTGAACTACGTAAATATTAGAAAAGAATTCATTAGTTTTATTAAGATAGAGTTTTTATTTACCATTGCCAGAAACACCTAGCATTTGTAATCATGGTTTAAGTTAAACATTTGCGTACTTTTTAATTGATAGTGTGACAAAAATCCTTTCTCAACCATGATGAGAACCTTTTACACTGGTGAGGATTTACTTTTTAATGATTTCTTAAATAGTGTTATGTACTTTAGTTGCACAAATATCATTACTGAACTGTCATTTAATTTACTGATATAGTTGCAAAGTTAATCCCCCCACATAATAAGCGGATTGTTTTAAGTGGAAAATGTATACCTTCCCAAAATGAAACTGATACCTTACTCTCTTATTGTATATTTAAGGCTATATTCAAGGTAGGGAAAATATGCAGGAAAAAATTATTATGCATTGTTTTCCTGCCTGGTGTTTTAGTCATGATTTGATTTAAACCAAACCCCCTGCCTATGTATGCACAGATCAAAGATTCCACCCCTACACAGCGCCTATGTGTGACCCCACGCTGTGAGAAGAGAATTCATAGCCCATACGTCAGTCAGATGGTGATTCTCGCCCTGGCACCTGGATAGGCTCTCCTCCTGATTGGAGTACACTTGCAGTTCTGGGCATATACCCAAACTGTGGAGTAGGCGCTCCAGATCTGGATATATTTTGGTTGATTAGTTGGCAGAGGTCATGAGGGCAGAGCCTGATGTCAGGCTCTGAATTTGCCCAGGTGCATTCAAGGTGACAGTTGGGCAGCTGCACCCCTGGTGGAAATACCAGGGAGGGGGTATTTGAGTTGACTCTCTGGTTCCAGAAGTTTGCAGCCTGGCCTACAAGTCCCTGTCAATTCCAATTTAAACACTTGTGCAGATTTTATGGTTTCCAGTAGAGAAGTTAGAGACTACATTTCTGGCTCTGATTTAATTCTACATTCCTGATTTAACCTAAAACACCCATTCCCGGATTCTAGACTAATTAGGTAAGCGCCTAATAAGTAAATAAGTTATAGTTGACAAGCATTTCTCATCCAAGCAAGCTGTTGGTATTTTTTAAAAAGAGAGAGGGGAGAGGAAAGGAAAGGAGAGCAAGGGAGGGGAGTGGAGGAGAAAGCGCAGAGTTGGGGAGGGGAAGGGAGAGGAGAGAGGAGAAGGGAAAGAAAACCAGGTTGGGCTCTGCACTGTGCTTTTCTTCTACTATCTAAAGAAGACAATATTAGAGTTGGTCCTCGTGTGGGTAAACTAGCTTCACTTCAGTTTTAGGTGGCAAGCAATATCTTTAACCCACACAATCAGCTCACAAATGGTTAAAACAAAAAATGAAGAAGAAAGCCAGGCAAGACTGTACTGCTACAGTCAATCTATCACCCACCACTGCTGGAAAAACAATTCAAAGCACATGCCTTCCTGGTAGGATGAAAGCACACTTCACAGACATAGGACAGCACTGGCTTTCCAAGTTTGGACTAGGTAATAACAGTCCATTTGGCAGAACCCATATTTGTACAATTGAACTACACATGATTTAGAAGTGGAAGGACCAGTAATAACATCCCTAACATGTCCTAGGGTCCTTATGGCTCTGATATCTCCATTTATTAATTCAATAAGCATTTTCCAAACAATGTGTTAGAAATATGTTGAAGTGGGGGGATGGCCTGTGGGGGAGATAAGTAGCCACATGTTCCAATGTAACAAAAGAGATGCGCCTGTAAGCAGTGCCCTGTGATTGGTGCTGTCACTGAAGATGGCGCGGGATCAGAGAAGCTTTGGGAGGTCATTAACATGGAACTGAGTTTATGAGGCAGAGGTGAGGGAAATGAGTAGGAATTCTAAAAGAAAATTTTAGGCAGAAAGAAAAGCTGGAATAAATTGGGGGGGAGGGCGGTAAATGTCTGAAAGCACTGTGGCTGTTAGGCCACGGTGAGCAACTGAGTCCAGAGTACAATGAGGGGAGATGAAGGAAAGCATCATAGGTGGAGTGATGGTGTTTGGAGAAGGCTTTGAATGCCAAGCCAGCTTACCTAGACTTTATGGTGTAGACCTGCAGTTATCTAACTGCTCTTCAGAACCCCCTAGGTATTTTACAGGTGTTCTGCAAATAATACAGATAATTTTTTTTCTCTGATATATATTGGGGTTTGGGTAAGATTTTGTTTGGAAATTTTCTTTTTAAGCAACTAGTATGGTCACCAAGGAGCTATTTTAGAGTGTTTGAACAAGGAGTTGACATGAACAGATCTGTACTGTAGAAAAATAATTTCAGTGATGGTGTAGAGGAGGAACTGGAGTTAGGACATATAATAGACAGAGAGACCAGTTAGGTGGCTGCCACAGTATTGCAGGCAAGAGGCCGGGAAAGCCTCTGCTAAAGCAATGGCGTTGAGGATAGAGAAGATAGAATGTATTCAAAAGCTATTTGGCATAAATAGTAAATAAAATAAGACCTTGAGTGAAAGAAGAATAAAAGATGACAAGTTGCCAAACCGGTTTGGCTCAGTGGATAGAGTGTCGGCCTGTGGACTGAAAGGTCCCTGGTTTGATTCCGGTCAAGGGCATGTACCTGGGTTGCGGGCACATCCCTGGTAGGAGGTGTGCAGGAGGCAGCTGGTCGATGTTTCTCTCTCATTGATGTTTCTAACTCTCTATCCCTCTCCCTTCCTCTCTGTAAAAAAAATCAATAAAATATATTTTTTTAAAAAGAAAAAGATGACAAGTTTATAATTTGGGTCAGTACATAAAAGAAACAATTAAAAATAGTCTCAAGAATAAATTTAGTGCTCAGATGCTTACAAAGAATTTGCTTGCAGTTGAAAGATTCAACAAGGAAACTACTTTCAAGGATCTCCCAGGGAATGGGGTGGGGGTGGAGGAACCTCAATGGATAGATCACCTGAACTTTAAAAAAAAAAAGACATTCTAGCTTTCTGTTTGAACTTCTGGGAGTGTTTATATTTGTGGCCAGAAAGTCCCAGGTATTATTAGGCTGTGTTGATGAACAAATTGACTTTCGAAAGCATTAATGAACTTGGCCATGCATTCCTGAAAGATTACTATAATCTAACCAGATTTTTAAAAATGTTTGCATCATAAAAGCCACGCCTGCAACAGCTTTGTGCTAGTGTAAGTTCCAAAGCATCAGTTTCCTAAACTTTGAGTAGAGGCTTTCATCTCTGTGTGAATCCATTGTCTCCACCACCACATAAACCTCCAGGAACAGGAACTCTAAGGAAAGTAATGAGAGCAACCCTGACTCAGACATCACATTTCCAGGACTGATGTATTGAGACGTTGTTAGTATGTTCCCCTGGCTTAAGGGGAATGAACTCTTCCTGGTTGTAGAGATGCTTCTAGTGGAGACACTCCGTATGCCGTCCGTCAGCTCCCGCACAGTTATTCCACCTCAGCAAGCACGTCCAGCCTACTCGAAACTCCGTCTGTTTCAGACTTTTTGCCCTTCCCTGCTAAGAGTCCTTCCTTCAGATTTATGAAAGAAAGCATTTCTTTCTGTGAAAGGTTTTTGTACACCCGCATCTGGAAGTGTTTATTTCAGTGGCATGTAAGCTATCTGTGGATTTAGTTAGCACCAGACCCCCTTTTGTGTACTCCTGCCTTAAAAATTTTATAAATGATCTCATTGAATTTGTGCCAGTGTGCACATGGTTTGGCTGATTGCTGCATATATCCTTTACCTGCCAGTCACCTTTGATTTATATTCCTTCTGCTAAGCTTTTACCTTCCAAAAATGGTGCCACTGAACTGTCCTCTAAATCATCTTATTGGTTAAATTGCTCCAAGATGAGTTGGTATGTTTTTGGTTGCCTATAGACAGATGAATTTATATTTTTCTGCCCTTACCCGCTTCTAGTGGAGCCAGTTAGAGAGGAGGATTGGCCATGTTATGTCATCGATCTCCTTATTCCAAATGAATACCATCTGAAACTCTATGCCAAGTCAAGACTAAAGTGACAGAGAAGTGTTCTCTGGCACCCACTTCTGTTAGATCTTCTTTTAAATAAGTCTATCCCTTGAACTGAATCTGATGTGGGAACTTTATATTTCTCAGAAAGGGGGGAATAAAGTAACTCAAACAAAATAAGTAAACTTCATCAGAAAGATGGAGACTTTCTAGGCTTTACAGAACTTTACTAACTTGTGAGTTTTCTGATGTTTCCTAGAGAAAAGCAGGTGGGTTAGCAGTTACTTAAAACTAGAGGCCCGGTGCATGAAATTCATGCACAGGTAGGGTCCTTAGGCCTGCCAGCGATCAGGGCCGATCAGGGTCTTCTGTCTGCCAGCCAGGGCCTTCCTTCTGGCTGACAGCCATGGCCTCCCTTCCCCGGCTGCTGGCTGCCAGTCGGGGCCTTCCTTCATTCTGCGCCGCCCCTTGGTGGTCAGCACATGTCATAGCGAGTGATCGAATTCCCAGTCGAACTCCCAAGGGGACACTTTGCATATTAGCCTTTTATATATATAGATGTTGGCTATTGGTGATAGTGGTTTCTAATTTCTAAAGAGAGATCTTAAAGAGCTAATTCTGACAAAATGATGCATTAGTTTGAACTAGTTCTCTAGGAGTTCATTGGCCATCAAGTATGCCATTTAACTCGATGTTGCCAGTGACCAGCTCTCACCACTGGTGGTAACCTTCATACTTCATGTGAATTGGCTAATGAGAAAGCCAATAGTGTGCTGATAGATCATGGCATTAATGATGTAATTTTAAAGTAGGTTTTAAATTATCTCACTTGAGCTTTGCAAAGCACTGCTCTTTTTCTCTTCTATATAATGGTAGAGGAGTATTTTTAAATTTCATGATTGTACTTGAAATGGTGTGGAAGCATTTAAAATACTTGGATTACACAGATCTTGGTATCATAGTTCACAGACTATTGGAAGCAAAGGATACAACTTCTGGGCTGTTTGGCTGTGGTCCCGTTACGCCGGGAGGTATTTATTCCAAAAGACTCAGGAGGCTTCATTTATACTCTTAAAATTTTTATGTGCAACTCCCTGTGTTCTATCAAGGTGAAAGATGTCTCAGGAGCGTGGCAGTCATATTTGCATGGTTTAGTCAGTTGTGGTGCTGATGTGCTTTTCAGAAAAGCATCATGTGGAGGACTGCTGTTGTTAGAAAATCAGCACCAGAGGTGTGAGCACTGTATTTCCATTGAGATGTCACTTTTATTTAAAAGTAATAACTATGCATGTACATATAACCTTTTAGAGAGGTATAATTGTGTGTGTGTGACTACACACATACACATACATATATGTATATAGTCTCATTTTAAAAGATTATCTTCTAAGGGCTTTAAAAGTAGGATATCATGTAATTACTACAACAACCTAAAAAGTAGTATGATTATGAGTATCGGAAGGAAGGAAGGAAGGAAGGAAGGAAGGAAGGAAGGAAGGAAGGAAGGAAGGGAGGGAGGGAGGGAGGGAGGGAGGGAGGGAGGGAGGGAGGGAGGGAAGGAAGACTGTCTTATAAACCAAAATTTCACTGATACTGTTACATGTAATCATTAGCATCCTAATAGAATTCACAACCAGAGATGAAAAGGCTAGTTGGCCAACAATGCCCTTCTGAATCAACTGACTGGCCTAAGCCCCAGTTTAATTACTTATAAAAATTAGCAATTTTTAGTAAATATTTAGTAATATCACTTGGTAGCTTCTAGCAGAGTGCCTAAAATACAGAGCATGCTCAAAAAATGCAAGTAGAATGTTTTATTTTAAAAATCATCATCATCCTAATAGAGTTCAAAAGTAGAGATGACAGTGCTAGTTGGCCAGCAGCGCCCTTCTGAGAACTGCACAGGGAAATCCAGCATGACGTCTGAATGTGGGATGGAAACCCAAACCCACTGATGGGCTTTGTACCTTCAGAGAATTCCCTCGTGTTTCTGTGTCAGTTTTCATGTGTATAAAATGAGTAATAATGTGATAATGTGTTCTTTATAGCTTCAGATACCTTGAGATCCATGAACACTGAACTCCTTTCCTGCCCCCCATTCTGCCCATGTGTGGGCAAACAGGCCCATGCTGAGGACCAGTTTACTTCCGGTGGTGGTGGCATTACTGACCACATATGGGAAGTGAGGCTTAGATGCAGAAGGAGTATGGTAAAAAGATGAAAAGCTACAGAGATTGTGGGTTGCAACAACTGACTGCCAAAAGCTTTTCCAGGAATGAGAGCTTAGAGAAGTTGGAAGCCTTAGATTAAAAGGAAAGAATGAAACATGTACTCCATTGCAAACTGGCTTTAATTATAAGTTTCCAACTTGAGGATCAGGGAAGGACCCTTACTCAGAAAAGATTTTTACTCCTGCTTTCACTGATTCCTAAACTTCTACTAGTGGAGAGTTATTGTTCTCTCTTAAGTATATTTATGAAAATTCAATGTTTCAAATATCTAGATGAGAGGATCCATAATTCAACAAGATTGTTGGGTGATGATATTTACGTTGGTGACTAGTATGATCTTTGGTCAATTTCAGCAGAATTTTACTTGTTATTCAAGACAAATGAGAATTTATAGTGTTTCAAAAAATCTCCTAAGAATTTAACTGTGAAATCTCTATTCCCAAGTTATTTCAGTATCCAATTGTTACACACTTTTCTTCCAACCTAAATTGAATTTTTTATTTATTTCTCCTCAATGGAAAGAAAAATACTATAATGTTATATGAACAAACTCTCCAAGGCTCTCCTAATTTTGGTTACAGTATTTCTCAGATACTTGATTGGGAAAATTTTGTCAGTGTCTCCATTTTAATCTCAAGACAGCTTCTGAATACTACACTTCTCTTAGAGGTCAAGGTCTAGAGAAAGAATCCTTATTAAACTGGATAGATCTAGGCCCAGGAAGTTCCTGGTGATAGAGAGCATGGAGGAGTCCAGATCCCACCTCTTATTTCCATGACTTACTCTCGATTTTTCTCTCCTTTTGAACCAAGTCCTAAACTTTGACCCACTTCCTCCAAGATGCTTTGTGCTTCCTGGTCTGATCCAAACCTAATAAGGATGTATCCTCAAGTAGACCAAGGGACCATCTGTAATCTTCTTGGTGTTCCCCTCAGCAAAATATAATGATCTTTGTTTATTTGGAGCCCAACACAAAAGATGGGCTCCAAATAAGCCCATGGATGAATGGATGGACAGATGGATGGAATGATGGTCTGAGGAGAGAACAACCTTCCAGTGGACAAAGTTCAATCTCCTTGATCAGTTTTAGGCCTCCTGCACTTGGTATTCCCTATATAAATGGACTCTTCCCTACCTATGATTAGTTTATGGGTCACTGCAGGGCATCAAAAAGAATGATATGGTTGCTTCATTTTTACTATCAAATATTAATCATTGATTCCTCTAGAAAATCTACCATATTGAATCCTTAGCATATTGGGAAAAGTATGAAGCTCAGCTTGTAGCATCATGCTGGAACCATAATTGGAGCTGACATATATATGTTTGATTGATTGACCTTGGCACTCAGCACCCCAGTCAGCACTGAGGAACAAAGGTTCACATTCTCAACCAATAAGAAGGAACTTTGCTATCAGTTATAAGTCTTCAAGTATTATCTTTTTACATCACTCTTCAATTATTTTGCAATTTAGCAAATTTGATCATGTGTATAAAACAGCCAGTCCTCACAGCTGTTATTTTTATTACAGAAACCAATCTTATTTATATAACTAGTGGCCCAGAGCACGGATTTGTGCACATTGAAAGAAAATTAATTAGAAGAAAGATTCATGTGGTAATTATGTTACTGCAAAAAATTACATGTCAAAATAGTATACATAATATAGTATTATAAAATTAAAATACAAAATATCTTAATATCGCTATTCGCCCTTTCTCTATAATAGAAGTTTCAGAGATGAAAGAAAATTAGTAAAATGTATATGAAAATAACATATAAATTGATTAATAAATAAACAATAACAACATGATATGAAAACAACAAAGACATGATATAAAAACAACAAAAATGTGATATAAAAACAACATTGATAAAAACAATGACTGATAAATTGATTAAACTTATTTTAAAATCTCCCTGTACAACACAGTAAGAGTAAAAACACTTTCAGAGTGCTTGATTAATTTCCCTTGTGATGAAGTATTTACAACTGTAACTTTAACATCACACACTTTTCAAACTCAAGAGAAAGCAACCTATAACTGGCAATGTCCAAAAATGGGTTCAGGTAGGAATATTCCTACTCTGTCTAGAGTTTGTCCTTGTGATTTATCAATAGTCATTGCAAATGCTGGCATCACGGGAAACTGTCTTCGAATTAATTTAAATGGGAGGCCAGTGTCAGACAGGGACAAATCAATTCTTGGAATCAGAACGACCTCTCCTTCCGCAGATCCTGTTAACACTTCAGCTTCGATTATGTTAGGTCACAATCTTTTGATAATAAATCTAGTACCATTACAAAGACCCCATTTACTATTAAGATTTCTCAGTAGCATGATGATTGTACCTACTTTCAATTTTAATTTATGACACGGAATTCCCGTAGGAGTAAAACTATTAAGAAGTTCGATGGGAAAATTTTCCTTTTCGGCGTCATCCGTTGAATTGATGGGATCATCACTCAAATAGGTGTGAAAATCCCTTTGAACATTTTCCATTTTCCATACATGAACTATTTGGATTTTGTATTCCACATGGTTCATGTACCATATTTGATTTTACAATTTGAAAAAGTTGAGGACACTGGTCTTCATCCAGAATTTCTTCCTTAACTATATGGTCAATGTCATCTTCCATTCATAATTTGAATTCACTGTCTAATATCAATAATATGTGAGCATGAGACAGTCCACGTTTCTGAAATTCGATGACATGAATTTTAGCTATTACTTTGCCAAATAAATCAAATTTATATATATGTATAATTTAAAAGAGCATACAGCTTCATATTAAAAACCCTGGTACATTGTGCCAATAGTTGGTCTTCAGGTAATTCTGGCATCACATGCATTTGGCGCCAGCATGAGCTTTATATGTATCGCGCAAGTGTGAGTCAATGTTTATTTTTAAATTGCCAGTGCATGTCATATGTACCGGCCAGTCAGACGGTCGGACGGACATATGGCTGGTCACTTAGCCTTTTATGTATATAGACTGCTCTTAATAGCAAGTTACACACACATACTCTCTCTTTCTCTCTCTCTCTCTCTCTCTCTCTCTCTCTCTCTCTCTCTCTCTCTCTCTCTCTCACACACACACACACACACACACACACATATCCCAGAGAGCAATGTCCAACTATTGGACTCTGGAACTAGCCTTGTTATAGAAAATTATTATTTATAATGGTACTTGATGATGTATGATTTTATGAGCTATTGAACTGAAAACATTTAATGAGGACTAAAGTTGATAGTTAATAAGCAATTGTTTTTAAAATGACAACAATTATAAATATGGGACTAGAGATAGCACCGAATCATCACTATCCATTCAATAAGCTTTTGTCTGTAAAATATTAGGTGCCAGAAGTAACCATTGGGAAAACAAGATTTGAAAAACCCAAAATAACAGAATTATTTGACTATTATGGCACATCTCTTTGTTAGATGATTATGTATTCCAGTTTTTCTGAAAGAAGTGCCTTTGCTAGTGCTATACTCCTTATAGTTTCAGACACATTTTTATGATACATTTTTATGTAGGGCCATCAATTAGGACAAGAGTCTAGACATCTTGTTTTCAGATTTGGAAGAACTACTGTTTTTTTTATAACAACCTCACATGCTGCTGTGAAATGTCAGGCTCCCACACAGACTGAGAAGCTTTTCTCTCGCTCCATTAAGAAATCAGTTCCCAGCATATAATATCTGTGTTATATGGCCCAATAAAATCATTGGACAGGCCCTGACCAGTTTGGCTCAGTAAATATAGCGTCGGCCTGCGGACTGAAGGGTCCTGGGTTCGGTTCCAGTCAAGGGCATGTACCTTGGTTGTGGGCACATCCCCAGTGGGGGGCGTGCAGGGGGCAGCTGATCTATGTTTCTCTCTCATCGATGTTTCTGACTCTCTATCCCTCTCCCTTCCTCTCTGTAAAAAATCAATAAAATATATTTTAAAATAAAAATCATTGGACAGCTTTAGTTTGAAGATGAGGCTTTCCTTGCTATAGAATTCATCTTTCTTTCTATGCCAAAGAAAAGCAGGTATCTACAGGGATGCTGTGATTCTACTTTCCTTGGGGAAAAATTAGAAGAATTCTCAGGATTGAAACAAAGAGAAAATAGTGCAATGGGGTATGTCCTGATGGCAGAATGGTGATTCTGCTCCACAGGCAGAGATAAGACTTGGGAAGGAGAGGAGAAGAGATCACCTCCCCATGTACAATCAGGAAACCCAGTTCTCCTTCCCTGAGTGTATGATTGGTTTGCTTCTTCTCACTGACCAGGGAAGTTAGTTCCCCTAATGGGCAAGGAAAAGTAAAAGTCATGAGTAAGTCACGTATGTTGTTAGGAAGAATTCATTTTCCAATCAGTTAATCGGTAATGTGATTAGTATATGGTAGACAATGGAGAAGAGAAGTAGTAGTGACCATCTGTGGAGCTCCATCGCTATCACAGCAATTGGCACACACAGCCAGTGTTCCTGTTCATCTCTATTAACCACCAGCACCAACACCTGGGAACAGAAAGGGAGCTTGACGTTTAATTGTGGCGGCGGTGATAGCAGCTCACTTTGTAGGTAATTGTTAAACTTTTCTTCATTGATTGCAGGTGCTTTAGGAATTCTTGATGTGAAAGATCTAAAATAGTTAAATTCATAGAGACAGAAAGTATATTTGAAATATCCACAGGTGGGGGAAGGTGGAATTATTGCTTAATGGGTACAGAGTTTTTGTTTGGAGTCATGAAAAATTTTTGGAAATACATACTGGTGATAGTTGCATAATATTGTGAATGTCATTAATGCCATAATGGTTAAAATGGCCAATTTTATGTTATATATATTTTTACACTCTCCCCAGCCCACCCCCATAAAGGCAACCACTGCCAGATCCTATGAAGGTCTGTGGCTTATGCTGCCCCAGAGTCTGAAGGGACACTGCTGGAGTGAGAGTAAGGGAAGGATTGGGCTGCAAAAGCTTGTAAATAAGAGAAACGGCAAATTACCTCATCAGATCCTCTCTTTATGTTCTAATCTACTTATGAATTAACACAGTACCTACAACAATTGCACACGGAGGCTGACAAACAGTGACGACTCATATTCCTTTGAAATGTGTGTATATGTAGTTCTGGATGTAAAGTATGTGACGTAGGATAGTCATTCTTTACGTTGGCAACCAGGTGGGCATTAAATATTAGAATTGCAATTACACTTTAATAAGTATTTAAGAATTTCATTAAATTTTCAAAAAATAAAAATTTTAGCTTTTTAGTAATTGTAAAGCATCTTAAGGGCAAGACCATCATAATGGTGTTAACAATGCTGGCAGAGGAAAAGGTATACCTGCCAAAATTTTGGCCAAAATTCCAGAAGTATTTTTTGTGCTTTGAGCAAAGCATACTCTTTTGAAATTGTTACTAGAAGCTGTGGTCACAGCTCTGCCAATAAGGATGACATTCTTTGGAACAATTTGAAGGTTATTTATGTTATTTTCTGGATCAGCCCTAAGGGAGATCGTCTTGATGAATAGATATCAAATTTGACCTTGGGAATGCTGCTGACGGAAAACAGTTAAAGTGATTATATTTAATTTTGAAAAGATACAAGATGAACCAAAAGAAAAATTAGAACCACAGAAATTTCTCAAATGAAGAATAAACCAAGGTCTTTGGAGGGAAATGAAATCAATTTTAAATTGGGCTATCCAGTTATTTGATATAAACTATTGACTGTTACAAATAGTGTTAGCAAAAGCATACAAATATAAGTTTGGTTATTTCACTTATGAAAGGAATTATCATTTTTTTAATTTAAGGGAAAGTAGTTTTTCTAAATCAGGAAAATTTGAACAAGAAAATGAAAACATTTGCCTATTTTTTAATTGTGAAGGGGAAATTTCACAAACAAATAACCTTAAAGGTAATTTCTATAGAGAATGTGTTCTGATTAAGGTGTATTATTCTAAGAAAACCATTTCAATGAATCTCTTAATTTATTTGTTATGTTGTTATTTCTGGAAAAGTTACTTAAATTCTGTGGGATGAGTGAGGGGATATGCATTGTTTGAAAAAGTTTCTACTTTATCATTTAATTTTAATTTGGAAAATGAGAACAAAATTAATTATGAAATATAAATGATCTATAATAATAATAATATACTACTAATAATATACTTATTAGACTAGACAGCCATACAATCTTCCAGACAAAGCTGGGGCTGCGAGGGCCGAGGAAAGCCACCGCGGCTGCGAGGGCCAAGCCCCTTGCATGAATTTCATGCTTCAGGCCTCTAGTATGAAATAAATAATTGGCTCCATCAGATTATGTGGAAGAGAGAAATTTAGGAGGACATCTCAGACTGGGAAGGGAGGAGTAAGAATTAGAAGCTAATGGGAGAAGTTGAGAATCAAGAGAGGTGGGGTTTCAGTGTGGCCTTGTCAGCCCTAAGGTTCAGGGTTTAGAGCAGTGGTTCTCAACCTCCTAGCCCTTTAAATACAGTTCCTCATGTTGTGACCCAACCATAAAATTATTTTCGTTGCTACTTCATAACTGTAATGTTGCTACTGTTATGAATCGTAATGTAAATATCTGATATGCAGGATGGTCTTAGGTGACCACTGTGAAAAGGTCGTTCGACTGCCAAAGGGGTCGCAACCCACAGGTTGAGAACCGCTGGTTTAGAGGGAGGGGAAAGAAGGAGAAAGGAAGGGAAGCAGTGATCTGCAGACAGGCAGAAAGATGAGCATGATCACAGGCACTGCAGGACAACATTGGAGCAAAGGCTATGAGTTCCGAGTGGAGGGCACTGGAGGCTGCAGCCCAGAAATCCCGGAAGCAGCTTTCTTCCTCCTCTAAAACCCTTTGGTGTGTGTTGCCCAAATACTAGTACTTTCCACAGGGCTGTGCCACTTTTACTCTCCCACCAACAGTCTATGGAAGTTCAGACTTCACTGAGTACATGCCTATAGTATTGTAAGTTTTAAACTTCATTAAAAGTTTAATAATTTGATAGTCTGCCAGCATTTCTAAAATATAGCATTGCCCTGATGGGTTTGGCTCAGTGGATAGAGCGTCAGCCTGCGGACTGAAGGGTCCCGGGTTCGATTCCGGTCAAGGGCATGTACCTTGGTTGCAGGCACATTCCCTTGTGCAGGAGGCAGCTGATCAATGTTTCTCTCTCATCGATGTTTCTAACTCTCTGTCCCTCTCCCTTCCTCTCTGTAAAAAAATCAATAAAATATATTTTAAAAAAATAAAATATAGCATTGCAATAAAACTAAAACCATCCCTGTTTTTAAAATGTTCCTTGGAGACTGCCAGTGCTCTCTGTCTTTGGTGTGGTGGGAGAAGCCCTTACCTCCCAGTCCTAAGGACAAGTCCGTGAGCTTCTCTCTGTCTATAAGGTAGAGTCACAATATATGTCCAGCATAGTCCCAGAGTGGTTAAGAAGATTAAAGGAGGTGATAAAAGTGAACATTCATAAATAGTAAAATTCTAGATACATAGAATAATTGAGCAGCCAAGAAAGGCCAGAAATATACTCAAATATAACAAAGATATAAAAATAGTCTCTAAAATATGTTGGTAACCAAAAACAACAACAACTATGATATATAGTAACAGAAAGGCATATTACGTTATTATTTATATTAAGAGAATAATCGGGGAAAATACCTATCTATACATATAGTCCATGTCTAAACACACATTTATGTATATGCTTGTATTATATATGCAAAGAATTACCTCCAAGGACACATGAAACTGGTAAAAGTAATTATCAATCAGTGAGTTTAGAGATGAGAGGGAGGCTTACTATTTAATATTACCCTTTGCTATATTTTGGAGCTCTTAAACCAATTTTAAATATTACCTATTTTAAAATAGTTTAAAGAAAATATTAGCTCATTGTAAAGCAGGGCCAGTAGGAAGTTCTACAAACCAAGTATGTCAATTATTTTTTTTAACTTTTCATTCTGTTATTTTAGTGTCCTGGTATCTAATATATCAGGAGTTGTCTAAACCTGCCTTTCTGCACTTCTTTACATAGTCCTGGACACAGAGTAGGCTTATAGTAAAGATTTTCTGGAGCGTGTAGGTAACTTTCCTTTACTATGGAATGGGTCTAATTTAGGAAGCAGGATTGCATAGTTGGCAGTCCTCCCAAATACTTTCCCCATAGTACCAGTGTGAAATATCATACTTTTGGCAGCCAGGCAAGTTTTAAGAATTCATGTGTAGCATTTCTTTTCTATTTAGAATTGTGGTCCAATGCCCAGTGCCTCGATTTTTTAAAATTATCTTTCTGAAATCTTGCTACATTTTTGCACTGGTTGAAATGAATTCCTTTGGACACATTAGGAGTTGTTAAAATTTCCTGCAGTTGGAAATTCACTTTGATTGATTTCAGCAGAGAGATTTGTTTCTTGCTGCTCTTTCAAATCCTCCCTGTTGTTTTGATCCTCCACAGTTTATCACTCCACCACAGTCAGAGACATGACATCAAAACTTATCTTCAAAAAGTAAACTAAGCAAGTTTTATCTTTTTAAAATGTAACATTGAAGAAAAGATAAATATATTACCAATAATTTCATCAAATCAGGAATTTTGCAAGCCTATGAAGTCAGCATCTCACACGGTAGAAACAGCCATGTCGTAAATACTGTATGATTATTCTTAAAAAATTGCCTCCCAAAGCAATGATGCCTATACCAATCAGAGATAAATCAGAATATAATATAACTGTTGGCCTTTAGCCCACTATGACCATTAATAACAACATAGTCTGTAATAGCTGATGGAATGATGGTGGTTTAGGAATGATAAGAGATTCCAGAAAGCTGTTGCATGCTCTCAGTGTTAGTAGCAGTATTCATTGTCTATTGTTTCATATCTATTATATCTGAAACAAATAACCCCAGGACTTAGTGTCTTAAGACAACAGTAATCATGATTTTTATAGGCTAGGAATTGTGGAGCAGATCTGGCTATGGTTCTCCATGAAGTTGCAGTCGAAAGTCAACCAGGGCTTCATTTTGGTGAGATGATGCACTTCTAAATGGCTCACTACATGACTAACGAGATTAGCTCTGGCCTCTAGGGACTTCAGTTCTCCATGGGACTCCTTAGTGTTCTTATTACATGGCAGCTGGCTTATCCCAGAGCAAGGTGGGACCCTCAGTGCCTTCTGTGACCTAGTCCCAAAGGTCACATGCTGTTGTCACCAACCCTGATTCAGTGTGGGAGGGACTAGACAAGGGTGTGGATACCAGGAGGCAAGGATTATTGAGAACCCTCTTGGAAGCTGGCTACCATAGCAGCTAAAGCAGGATCTAGTTTTTAGAAAAAGAGCAATTTAGGCTCAGTAAAAAAAAAAAAGGGGGGGGGGGGCAAAGTCAAGAGCTTCATCTCTTCTCCATAAACATAAATACTGAAGATTAAGTTATATTACATCCAATAACTGGTGATTTTAAAGGAGGAAATTTCTATTGAATAAAGGACCACAGTCAAGAACTGCTGAACATACTTCAGATTTTTTCCCCACTAACTCCTAAGTGAACATGTATCTAACATTAGATTTCTGTAGGATGACTAATGGACTAATTCAGCCATTGTTTTTAAAAATCCATTTTGGCAAATAAACCTGAGATTCTGCTGAAAGAGTTAAGGTTCACGCCCACTCTTTCAAAAAGGTACTGTGGGGCCTGTGTGTGTCCTCCCTGTGAAGAGAAGGCTTCCATTCTCCATGTCTAGCCCAAACTCACACTAACTAATCAGCCTGGCCTTCAGTTTATCCTCTTTAGTAGGACCTCAGGCTGTCAACACAACTGGGATTTGGAATCTGGACTCCAGAAAGTCTGCATTTTTAAACCTCAGGTTTAGCCATTCTCTGATTTTAAAACTAGCAACATTTTAAGTTATATGCTCAGAAGTAGATTTAGCATTAGATGAGATCCTATGTAATAAAACCCAATATGCAAATCGACCAAACATGGAACGACAGGTAGCTATGATGTACACTGACCAGCAGGAGGCAGATGCTCAACGCAGGACCTGCCCCCTGGTAATCAGTGCACTCCCACAGGGGGAGCGCCGCTTAGCCAGAAGCCAGGCTCACAGCTGGCAAACGCAGTGGTGGTGGCAGGAACTTCTCCCACCTCCGCAGTGGTGCTAAGGACCCCAAGGGGTCCCGGGCTGTGAGACGGCACAGGCCAGGCTGAGGGATGAACCCCCAGTGCACAAATGTCATGCACCAGGCCTCTAGTAATATATATAATATTCTTTGGCACAGTGCTGTAAAGAGAATCAGGATGCAATAAATGAGATGGCATCACAGCTATCCTAATCTCATCATCTTCATCATTAGTCATGCAGTTGACCTTGACCTTCTGTCTAGCTGTACTACACACTAACCTTGAAGTATGATTTTTAAAAAATGGGAAAGACAGCCTAGAAGAATTTTATACATATAAGTGGAAGAACATATGAAAATTACTTAGAGAAAAGCAAAATAGGAAAGAGGTTCTTTTAAAAGGCCACTAGAGTAAAATCTCAAAGAGATTCAGTGTCTTCAGTAACCAGCTCTTTTGTGAACCTTAGATGCCTCACATTTACAGCTAGAGTTTAAGACTAGATGATCTTAAAGATTCCTTCTATCACTAACCATCTCATTGATTTTGTATTTTTCTCACAACAACCCAATGGAATGTTATCTTTGGGCAAGTTACTTAACCTCTCTGTAACTCAGTTTCTTCATGTAGAAAATGAGACTAGTAATAATGCCTTTTCATGGGCTTTCTAAGGGTTAAATTAATTAATATATCTGAAACCCTTAGAACAGTGCCTGAAATGTAGTAAGCATGCTGTAAGTGTTCTCGGTGACCATAATGATGATTTTTCAGATGAGGAAGCTGAAATTCATGAAAGTTAATTATTTTTTTCCTGAGGTCACATAGTAGTAGAGCTGGAACTTGAATGCAGGTCTAATATCCACATTATTTGCACACTAGAGGCTCAGTGCATGAATTCATGCACGGGTGGGGTCTGGCTGGCCCGCCCTGATCAGAGCCTATCAGGGCCAGCCAGCTGGGGGGAGGGGATGCAGGAGGTTTGCTGGCCAGTCCCTCTTCCCCCACCCCCACCCCCCAATCAGGGGGAGGGGCCTATCAGGGGCTGGGCTGGCAGGGGGAGTGGCCGAGGGAGGTTGGACAGCTGGTTGGACAGCCACAGTGCACGTCATAATGACCAGTCATTCCAGTTGTTCTGGTCATTCTGGTTGCTTGGCTTTTATATATATAGATACATTTTCAAACTTTATTATTTATCTATTTTTGAAATATCTGATTGATTATCACAGCATCAAAACAACTAGACCCCCCCCCCCCCCAATCACCCTCTGCCAAGGTCATTTTACAGGAAAACATACAAAATGAGAAGATGTGGCATTGTTTGTCCTCAGGATTCTGGATATCTGTGGATCACAGGTGAATGCTTCCTTCAAAACTAAGAAATCCCACCAAGTCCTCACCACCTAAGGAGGTGGAAAAGAACTCCACCTCATTCCCAATGACTCTGTCTCAGTTCTGCTGACACTGCCTATAATTATTTATTTACCCTACCTTAGTTATGTCTCCTCATTTCTCATTTACTTGGATAAAGGAAATGAATTTTATTTTACAATCTATAGCAATAATTAATGCTTTGATTTTAAAACAGATTTTTGCCCTCCAATTCTCCAATCATTGCCACTAATTGTGATTATGCTTTGGGTGAATGCACAAAAAGTAAAATCTCATGGTCTCCAATGCAGTTATTGCATCAGGGTGGCCCATGGCCCCAGACAATGCAAACGTCATTGTAGCCATTTTAAAAAGACAGATGGGACCAGAAAGTAATTTTACTAGTTTTTTTTGTTCTTGTTGTTCGTTTTATTTTCAAATATAACCAGACCATTATTTCTCAGAGAGTTTTTTTCAAAACAAAATGTCCTTGAATAGCTCTACAATTTCAAACATTGCTGCCTTTTCTCGAAATATTTTTGAACTTACTCTCTAGAAATTATCTTCAGAACTTGCAACACATTCTCTAGAAGACTCAGGGGTGACAAATCAATCACATTATTTTATTAACACACCAGATAGTTGTAGATTCAAACTACTACTGATATAAATATAAAAAGAAAAATTATAGAATGTGTGTTGTGGCTCAATTCAGTGGCTATGTATAGTGAAACTAAATTAATGCAGAAAATTAAAGAAATGTTAAAGGAAAAAAATTAAGTATTGATTGGTAATAATGGATAATTATCATTTCTGGATGTCACTGGGCACATTTACATTGTATCACCAACATTAAGAGTATTTATCATCAGCCCTGGTTGGTGTGGCTCAGTTAGTTGGGTGTAGTCCCATGCACTGAGAGGTCACCTGTTTGATTCCTGGTCAGTGCATATGCCCAGGTTTCAGGCTTGATTCCCCAGTAGGGGGCGCACAGGAGGCAGCTCATCAATGTTTCTCTCTCATTGATGTTTCTCTCCCTCTAAATCAATAAAAACATATGTTTAAAAAGTATCTTCATATACTCTAAGTTTACCTAGTGGAAAATTAAATAAAAAGTTCTACAAGAACCTTTTTAAACAAAATAATGTTTAGTTATTATATAGTTCAATTTTTATATTTTATATTATTTTTAAATATTACAAATACATTATTTTATTGCCCTATAAAACACACAAGCTTATTAACCTGGTTTTCTTGGTCTACTTATAGGAATGTTTTATCAAAATGGATATTTTAAATGTTATAAAGATGCAATACTGTGCTAAATTAGGCTATAAATTATTAATTTGAAAACAAATACATTTATTCTTTTTCTAGAATATCTTTATGTGTTATAATAGTCAACTATTAGGAAGTAAGATGCCTTCTATGTGCAAATATGCTATCTTTGGGCACACAGGCCTCTGCTGAAAAGCATAATTTATTCTACATTTGTCCAAATTTAAATGTTGGTTTTTGTGTTTGTACTCATTCTTTTGTATACTTATACACATTTGTATTTGTTCAGAGGACTTCCCTTTAGCTTTTACCCTGTTTGGGTACATTGATTTGTGATAAAAATAAATAAAAGGAGAGTGAAGGGTACAGAGTCAGAAAAATGGAGTTGAATTCTTGAAAGAGATTGCAGTGGAAGACAAGGAATTAGATTTTTGGCTGCTGACACTTAACTCAGGGGGTTTGATTCAGTGAGGCCGCAATGTGCAGTGAAAAGAGCAGAAGTCAAGAGGCTTAGACTTAAAAGTCCTCGGCTCTGCCACTACCAGTCATCTCTGTGAAGGGCCAAGACAGATCCCTTGACCTCTGTGGGCTTCCTCATCACAATGAGGACTTCAGATGACTTGGTTGCTGAAACACCTTCCAGCATTCACATTCTGTCATTCCAATTCTGAATGTACTGGTTCAGGTCTTCTTTTTCCTCTGTATTACTTGCATGCAGACTACCTGAATATCCACAGGTATTTAATTTTGAGAATTTGTATTAGTCAACTCAGGCTCCATAACAAAACACCAGGCCTTTATTTTCTCACAGTTCTGGAGGCTGGGAGTCCACGATCTGGCTGCTGGCCAATTTGGTTTCTGGTGAGAGCTCTCTTCCTGGCTCACAAATGGCACTTTCTTGCTGTCTCCTAGTATAGTCTTTCCTCAGTGAGAGCCCAGAGAGAGAAAGTTCTCTCTCTCCCTTTTATAAAGCCAGCAATCCTATCAGATTAGGACCCCACTTTTATGACCTCATTTAACCTTAATGACCTCCTTAAAGCTTTACCTCCAAATACAGTCGCATTGGATGTTAGGGCTTCGACATATGAATGTGGGGGAAACACAATATAAGCCTCAGCAGTTTCCCTTTATAATTTCACTCTTTTTATTCCAGACGGCTCATACTCATTATCCTCCTTTTTAAGATAAGAAGAAAAGAGCTAAAATTTCATGAGCTTCCAAAATTAGAGAAGTAATAAATATACTACCAACAAGTGTGTGAAAGAAGTAGAAGTAGAAATGGCATTTTGATGAAACTTTTCTTCAGCACTTTATTATTGAAACTTTGTCACCTAAAACACAAAGGCTTACAGAAAAGCCATAGAAGTTTATAGTGAACACCCATAGACCTACCACCTGTACCACAAGTAGTATTTTATTCTTGTTTTGTCTACGCATCCTCCATTCATCCATCAGCCATCTTTTTAAAAATCTATTTCAAAGTACGTTGCAGACACCAATGCTTAAGCATGCATATTAACTAAAGTTTTATTTTTCTTTTAAGATAAAAGTTTTATACAATGAAATGCACAAATCTTAAGTGTATCATTCTGATGAAATTCTTTCCGATCACCATTTTAAATCTTGCTATGTTCTAACACATGTTAATTGAAAGAGTTATGTTGTGAAAAAAGGAATTCTGTCCATGGGTAGAAGCTACTTATAGTTTATGCTAGTTGTTGAAACCACCACTATTTAAATCGCTAAAAGGACAGAGCTCAGAAGTGGGAGCATGAAGAAAATTTTCAAAATTCCTTTTTTTTTCTTTAAGGGCAAATTGACAGGTGGTTAGAGGCCTCCGGATACTTCATATATACATATTTAAATAATTCGCTTTCTACTTTTGTTTTGCTTTGTAAATTCAAGGTCAGGGAAATGGGGGAAAAAAAGACATGCTGTTTCTCCTCTCTGCTCTCATCCCTAGAAATTATTTCTTCACTAAAGGGAGAGAATCTCTGGTGGTTCCTGATACATGGTTGTTAAGGATGGATGGTTGAGTTAGTGAATGAGTTTAAATGAATGACCACCCCAACAGTCAGAGGGTCCTCTCTGGGGCTCCGTAGTTGGTGGTTAGGAGACAGTTCTGACAGATCCTCCATGGATGGAACACTGTGCTCTCCAGAGTGTTAGAAGGAGGGATACCAGGCAGTTTACGATGGGCCTTTCTCATTTATAGGAATGTAAAGTCTGTTTAGATGTCTTTGCATGTGTATACGTATATAATACATTGAACTAGAGCCATATACACATTTATATTTACATATACAGACACACCAACGTTATCTGAGCTTACTTGGAATATTTGTCAATGAGCTTCTTTTGCTAGTCCCTGAATTTGTTGTAGATTTCTCAAAAATCTACAAGTTAAAGTCTGTCTGAATCCACTGAAGTCTTAGTTGCTCTTTGTGGTTTATGTCTCAGCTTTTTCTTCCATCGCCACTCAGAGTTCACCACTGTCTTAATGAGTTCTCCCAGCATTTAGCAGTGTTCATGGCTGTTTTCCTCCAAAGTCACTTACAGGGCGCTCCCAAGCATTGGGAGGAATTGTTTGTGCAGGGGACAGTTGGTCAAGAGGGTATTTTTTTGGTATTGCCCCCATCCTTTGGGTGTGCTATGCTATTTGTCTTTCCAAGCAGGCACTCTTGAAGGGGGGAAAAAAAAAGGCAAACCAACCAACATATTCTCAAGATTGAGAGTGACTTGCTTTTGATGTTTGGACAAGAGTTGGTACTGCTGCAGACGGTCTGCCTTGTTAAGCACTGCACATGCCATCTGCAAGGCCATGCGGTCTCCTGTCCCACTGCTGATGTCCCCCATGGAAACAGGCAAGAGATGGACTCATCAGTGAGATCTGGCCCATTTATTCAGAGTGATACAGTGACAGAGAGGAGCCAGAATCAGCAACATGTCTTCCATCTGAGGCAGGATAGATGCCAAGCAAGTCTTGATCACAGAAGCCCAGCCTGGAGGCAAAGCATAGGGGCTACGATTGCATTGCAGCAACCATCTGCAGTTGTGGACCCCAGCCACAGAGTAGCATTGAAACCTATGACTTGTGATGAGGAGACAGTCCATCCTGGGAGGAGGTTGGAGCAAACATCAGGAAATTTAGGAAGCAATGGCTATGGTGGAGTGCAAGAAACAGGCAACAAGCACTGAGGAGCTCAGAGAAGGTGAGCTGGGCCAGAGTCAGTAGGGATGGGCCCATGGACAGAAATGGCACCTGAAGGGAAAGGAATCCCAGCAGCAGAGTCCTAGTGGGAAGGAGGGAGGGGTGGCAGTTAATGAGTCAGTGAAATGAAATGACAAAGTAGACTGGGCAGGGTCGCAGCAGAGAAAGCCACCTACTCACAGGTGGTTTTACACTCTACGAGGCAGAAGCATTGTGAGATGCAGCCTCAACTAAGCAGGCGGGTGGTGACATCATCCTTAAAAGGCTGAAATGGATGGTTCCATGCTTAGAGTTTTTTCTTTAAAAAGTATAATTATTGGGGCAAGAAAAACTGTTTTGAACTTGGTTTTTAAATTTTACTTTACGTTTTCCTGGGGTTTAAGTTATATTTGCTTCCAGCACGGTCTAAATACCTACTTCAAAGCAAACATTCCACCAAGAACTTGTTAAAAGGAAGGGAAACCAGCCCCTGTGGCTTCTTGTGCACCAGCTATGGAGGCGCTCACAGAACCAAGCTTGTGAGCTGAGTGTAAATGAATCTGAAACCTACAAATTAGATTTCCCTTGAAATACACATGGGCTTAAGGGAAAAGAACTTGGCAAATCAAATCTGACCATATTCAGTAAAACCTCACTAATTTGCACTAATGACCAAGAGACCCATTGAGAATTACTGAATATTTGTGAGGATGTTTAGCATGAGAACAAATACCAAAACGGGTGAGGGGATGAGGGGAATGGAGGGAGAGTGGGAGGGGGAAATCAAAGTTCCAGCATCAAACAAACATACTTTCTGGTACAATGAAGAATGTATTTGAACGGTTACTGGAATGAAACCCAATAGCTTAATGAGTGCCTTGCTGTGGTGCGCCTGCCCGCTGGGGAGGCAGCCATGTCACACAGCCTGCTGAAGCCAGCAGCTAATGTGCACTTAGGTAAGGAGGCCTTCGCTTTATTGAAAGTTGGGGGGTTGTGGTTTTTGCAGGGGTGTGAACCAATGAGATTCTACCATGTGTCATACACATTTGTTATGGGCTTGCACATACAGGCTGTAAGTCTGCATTGAGGATGGGATTGCTTATTACTGCGTTCTAAAAACAAACAAAAAATAACAATCAAGAACCCGCTAGCAGAGGTCAGCAAGGGAGGTTGGAATTCTGACTAGCTGAACCTGCCTTAGATGTTAGTGAATCTTACTTGTCGTAGAAGATATTTAATTTCAATTATTCTGAATTGAAGATTGACCAGTAGCCCTTTGTTGTGACAAAAACATCATTAATGAAAGCTGCATCTTCCTTGAGAAGCAACTATCCAAAAACTCCTTTGAAGATTGAATTATGTGTGGCCCAAATTCAGTCATTACAGTGACCTCTCTTGGACCTGTTTCTGAGGAGGAAGTACTCATTGTTTTGTCAAGCAAGGTGCCTGAACTTTTCTTTTTCACCCCAAGCTCTCACTCTGCTCCTTGCCTCCTCTTTCTATAAGCAGATTCAGGTCTTGCCATCTTGAGCCCTGTCATTGACAGTTCAGTTCACAATTACTATAATTGCCCTTTTACATCAGAGTCCTCAGGAGGTTGGAGAACATTCTACCTCGTACAAGTGATGTACTCCAAGTCTTTACCTCTAATGCCCTGCATGATCTTGACTTTGACAACCTCTCCTAACTCATCTCCCACTCCTCATCCTCTTCCTCATTCTGCTGCAGTCACTCTGGCCTCTCTCCTAAGCCTAACCTACTCCCTTAGGCTCTTACCTCAAAGCCCTGCCACTTGCAGTTCTGGTACCTGACTTGCTCTTTTGGCATCGGTCTGGATGGCTTACCCCTCATTTCCTGCAGGCCTCTGATCAGATGTTACCTCAGCTGACAGGCCTTCCTGAACCTTTACTCTAACAGTCTCCATCCCCTCTGCTGGGTCTCCATTGCTTTTCCCAGCCTAACTTTTTCCCACAGCACGTGTACCCCGACCATGCTATATATTTCTTTGTATGTTTGTCGTATATGTCTCCCACTATAATATGTCGCATGAGGGTATGGACTTTGCCTGTTTTGCTCACAGATGCGTCCTCAGCATCTAGAAGAGTGACTATTAAAAACACTGGATACTTGATAAATAACTAATGAACGGTTGCATGAAAGATATAGTATAGATAATAGAAATATCCTAAAAATATGTACTGACCCTTTCTCTGGTTAACTTGGATGTTTGTTTGTTTGTTTGTTTAATGATTTCTCTTTGAAGGAAGTTGTTAAAAGTTTTTTTAACTGAGTGCTGCTCTCTCTGGCTATACCCTTTTATTTCTTCATAGCAAACAGATATCAAGTCTAATGAAGGCTTTCTGAATTATTTTTATCTCCACCTCATACCATCAAATCCTTGTTGAGGCTAATTTCTTCATTTAGCTTGGAATTACGATTTTCACAATAAGAAATAAGCCTGCAAAGAGGTAAGCTGTGCATTGTCAAGGGCTTTTTCAGAATTTTTAATTTTTTTATTAAATTTATTGGTGTGATAGTGGTTAATAAGGTCATATAAGTTTCAAGTGTACAATTCTATGATACATCATCTGTATATTGTATTGTGTGTTCACCACCCAAAGTCAAATCTTCCATCACCATATATTTGGGCCCCTTTACCTGTTACTAGTTCCCTCACCCCTTTACTCTGGTAACCATCATACTGTGTCTGTGTGTATGAATTTCAGTTTTATATCCCACATATGAGTGAAATTATATGGTTCTTAGCTTTTTCTGGCTGACTTATTTTGCTTAGCATAATATTCTCAAGGTCCACCCATGTTGTCATAAATGACAATATTTCATCTTTTCTTATGGCTGAGTAGTATTCCTTTGTATCTTCTTTACCCAGTCCTCTATCACAGAACACGTCTTAGCCACCATGAATAATGCTTCAGTGAACATAGGGGTACATATATCTTTTCAAATAAATGTTTTTGAGTTTTTTTGGGTAGACTGTTTTCCACAGTGGCTGTTACCACCAGCAGTGAATGAGGGTTCCCTTTTCGCCATAACTTCTCCAACACTTGTTATTACTTGTCTTATTGATAATAGCCATTCGAACAGGTGTGCAGTGGTATCTTATTATAGTTTTGATTCGAAGTTCCCTAATAGGTAGTGAAGTTGAGCATCTTTTCATATATCTGTTGGCCATTTGTATGTCTTCTTGGGGTAAGTGTCTGTTCAGGTCCTCTGCCCATTTTTAATTGGATTGTTTGGTTGGTTGGTTGGTGTTAAGTTGTCTGAGTTCTTTATATATTTTAGATATTATCCCCTTGTCAGACCTGGTGTTTGCAAATATCATCTACCATTCAGTTGGTTGCCTTTTTGTTTTGTTGGCAGAATTTTTTTTAATTAAAATTTTTGGTCAAGTCTGAGATTTTCTTTTTTTTAAATTTCATCTTCCAATACGTCTTTACAGCCCACTTGAAAGAGACAGTATAGTGTTATCTGTATATATAAAAGCCTAATATGCAAATTGTCCCCTCGGGAGTTCAACCGGGAGACTGGGAATTCCATTGCTTGCTATAACGTGCACTGACCACCATGGGGTGGCGCGAATGAAGGAAGGCCCCTGCTGGCAGACAGAAGGCCCTGATCAGCCCTGATCACCTGCCAGGCCTGGGGACCCTACCATGCATGAATTTTGTGCACCGGGCCTCTAGTTTTATTATAATATTTATTTACTGTAATAATCCTTCACAGGATGAAATGAAAGCAAGTAGAGGGTACTTCACTTCATTCTAGGGCTCAGAGAAGGCTTCGTGGAGGAAGAGTTGCCAGAGCTGCATTTTGAAGAACAAGAAGAGTTTAGCCAAGCAGAGGGGGAGGAGCTGTAGAGGGAACCTAAGTAAAAGTAGAGTTCCCAGGAGGTGTGAAACCGCATTGCATGGTTGGGAAACTACCAACAATTTAAAATTATTAAAGCATAAAGTACATGGTGGGGAATGGCTGGAGATGAGAAGAAAAGGGTGGGGGTTCAGGCACGGAGATGCCATAGTTGGGAGCTTGGCCTTAATCCTTGGTGGGTGTCTTTCGAGGGCCTTAAAGCTGGGAAGCAAACATCAGAATTAGAGGGAATATTGTAGTGCTTTCAACTTCTCAGTGGTTTTGAAACTTTACCACATAACTTGTTCTTCAAACAAAATCTTACATATTAGCTTAATATCAAAATTAGATCAAAGCAGAGCTGCCCAGTTGAGGTTGGGCTGGAAAACTCAGAACGCCCTAGGTTGGCCTCCCCGTCACTCTTCTCCTGGCCCCTTTCGTCAACTCTGAGGACACCTTCCAGAGCCTCCAGGGCTTGTCGGCACACACTTTAAACAACAGCCCTTTCCATTTATACTAGAAAACTATGACTCAGAAAGTTAGAGTGTCTCAATGGATTAATGAAAGAGCCCAGAATAGAACCAGATCTCTTGATTCCTAATTTAGTGCCCTTTTTTTAGTCTAAAATGCTGTCATTGGAGAAAAATTTACTATTTCATACAATAGAAATTCCTTGCTCCTGTTGCACAGGTGCAACATACGAGATAAAATTTGTTCAAGTTAGAGTAAATATTCTGCCTGTAGTACATGTTTATTAATCACTGGAGGCCTGGTGCACAAAATTCGTGCAAGGGCCTTGGCCCCGACCCCAGCCTGCCACCAATATGGCTGGGGGCCTCTGCTGCCAATGCCTCTGCCGTGCCTCCCCCCCCCCCCCCCCGCTGTGGCTTTGTCCAGAAGGAAGGATATCCGGTCTAATTAGCATGTTATGCTTTTATTATTATAGATTATGCAGTTTTTTAAATATACTAGATTCTTTTAGACGAGATCGGGCGCGTTCAGGGTGGTATGGCCGTAGACAATACTAGATTCTTTTAGAATTGTGTCCTAGTTCATACAGTTCCCTTGGCTTTTTTATGTTGAGCAAATGCCAAGTTATTCCTCAATGTAAATGTACAGGAACTAGATATAGGGAGTTTTCTGTTAGGATCTCTTGTCAATGGGACACCTTCCCATTAAGTCTTGATAGTGCCTGACCTCGTCTGAATAGTATATCCTGGCTGAAACCTGCTCTAATGGCTAAAGCAGTAGAATACGAGTCAGGAGACCTGGTTCTACTCCCAGGCCAGCCATTAACTGGCTGAATAACATTTGGAAAAGTCACTCAGGCTCAGCTGTGCAGTGAGAAGGTTGAATTAAATTACCTCAAAGGTCCATTCCAGCTCCTCCAGTCTGAGACTCTAGTTATAGTATGTGTTGTGTTTTATCTTTGAAAGTGTTGACATTTTATGGACTGTCATAAGCTCTCATTTTTGGTGGTCCTAATGATTTAAGATAGTTGGGTACATGAAGCAGTAAATTGTGAATATCTGCAAAGAGAAGTCGTTGTTTATTCATTTACTCATCAGTGCAAAAGATATATGCTGATGCAGTGTGTGACTTTATTTGCAACTATATTTCCAATCTGGGCATTTGAGTAGCTTTGGGTAATGCAGTTGGGGCAATACATTCCCCATGGTCTCGTCAGTACAGCCCAGCCGTGGACAGCCCACTTAGCAGGTAGGAGGATGCTTCTGAAGACCTCTGCTCAGCTCAGTGAACATCGTGCTATATAAACCCTTTAAGGGCCCTCAGAGTCATAGAAGTCCAGAGTCCTTTTCTGAACTCCCCATTCCATATTTTTCTGCAGAAGCCCTGCCTCAGTGTACTGTTGAAAGTCCTTCGCATCTAGCCTATTACTTTAAGAATAAGTGTGATATAACAAACAACGACATTATTATATTGTAAGGACAAGAAATAGGGGGTAAGTTATAAAGCAGAACATTTTTATTTACACAGCAGTGTTTTAATAACCAGTAAAATTTTGGAAGAGAACTAGAAAAATAGTTAAAAGATAAATGGACTTATGTTTCAATGTTATGATTTTTCACATACACTAAAGTTCATTTTTATTTTTTTGAAAATCCTTGAATTTCGGACAGGACCCTGGGAGAGTTGTTGGCATCCTTTGGTCAACACATTTGTCAGGGTATTTTCTTTTTTCAACGTTCTTCTATGGTTCTATTAAGCAATAACCTCATTAGCAACACATTCTGAGTAGTATAGTATGATAGCTGTACTACAAAGGGGTTCTGTATTCCATTTGCCAGGATATAACACTCTTATGACAGGGGAGAAAAAGAAAACTTGCTATGAAGGGGAAGCTTGGACATTATTTACTCTAAATACTGGAGCTTTCCATTTGAAAGTTTACAGAGGCTAAAGAATTGTTGAATTTGGAGATTTCGAAATAAAAATCTGCAGCGAACTCTAAAAATGTTTCCACCTTAAAAACAGGCCCCATTCCCTCCTGTGAGCATTTGCCTTACATAGCTTTGGATTAGCCTATAAGTTATTTTCATCACAAATACCTTTCACGGAGAGACACAGTATCCCCCTCTTCTGGAGTGAAACAAACAAAACATTCTGGCTCGGCAACTTGAGGACAGACTGTCTTGTGTTGAGTTAGGTGCACTTTTTTTACCTCTTTCTATCAAGTCTATTTTTTAGGCTACATCAGGTTAGAGCGATGAAGACTCTGAAGGGCCCAATCCAAATTAACCCTAGCAGTATTCCAAAAGTGCTGGGAACTGGCAAATTTAAATCATTTTCAATTCCAAATTCTTTTTTTCTTTTACCTTTGGCTTCATGTCATAATATATGAGTTAAAACTATGGAAAAATATGTAATCACTGATTTTGCCTCATTGGAACCCTTGACTTGCTCTACATAAGCAGAATATATTGCAGCCAACGTCACTGCGTACAGAGGGGTCACACATGCAGAGAGATCCTTCAGGCTCAGGTAACCATAGAAACAAGGCAGTGTTGACACAGCTAAAAAGAATTCATAATACATAAATGCTTTCTCTGGTCCCTATGCATGTACCTCTCACTGCCTGGCATAACAATATGTGGGAGTGTGACGTTTTTCCGGCTGGGGGTGAGTGGGGTAGGGCACATGGATTAAGACTAAGCTATATCTGAACTCACTCTATGAGGTTGAACCATATGAAATTGCCATAATTGTAAGTCAAAACCAAATGAATGTCAACTGTTTCATATAATTCAGTTTAGTGATTATTTTTATCTGTTATCAGTTAGCAGTGACCCTTCAGTTCACCTAAGCTCCCTGCATAAATTAAATTCACCTAAGTTAGCAAGCCATTTTCCAAAACAAAGCAACTCAGAAAGATACAGAAGGTTCTCTGGGCCTCAGTTTCTCCATCTATAAAAAGGGGATGATAATGGCACCTGCCTTGTAGGATTATTGTGAAGATTAAATGTGAAGCATATTGCTTGGCACATAATAAGCACTCAATAAATTGGGCCATTGTTGGCATTGTAATCATTGTCAGCACCATACTTGTTTGTTCAACAAATATTTATTGGCATCTGACTACATGGTAGGCTGAGTGTCAGGCACTGGGACCAAATTGCTGAGCAGGCTGTATTCCCTGCCCTACGGAGCGCACACACAGGTGTATGGCAGCTAATGTGTAGTAAATGCTACTGTTGGGTCAGCAGGTGCTCTGGACAAACACAGGTAAAGCCTAACTTTGTCGTAACAGTCATGGAAGGCTTCTTGCAGGAAGTGTCATCTAAACTGAAACCTAAAGGACTGGAAGTTAGTTAAGCAAATGAACCAGAAAGATCAGTCTCATCAGCATGAGTATAGAGGCCTGAGGAGGAGGGAGCATATGTTTGTTCTGAGATCTGCAAGTAGTTGAATGTGGCAGGAGCAGGGAACCAAAAGTGGAGTCACTACTTTCCTCCTGCTTTGCATTTGTTGTGCCATAAATCAGCAGTTCGCCTGCCACTGCAGCAGAAATGTGTGTGATTTCTACCGATGTGATGACCTTATTGCCAGTTGCCGGTTTGGATACTTGAGAGTTGCTTACTAACCATAATACTTTTTGTCTATATGGAAATGGCTCTTCTATACAGGTATCTCTGTATAGCAAAGGTCCTAGATGGGAAAAATGCACTAAAACAATCTGGCCTCCAGAACAAAAAGTATTTTTAAACAAATCTGTTCACAGCACCCCATAATAGCAACAGTAACATGATTGTAGAAGCTAAATTACCTGTTTCTCTGAAAAAAAGTCCATTTTTTAAAAAGCAAAGCCAGTTAACATTGAGCTAAACATAGACATTAACTACCTGCCTAATTGATCTGGACCTTTTTTTCTCTAAAGCAGAGTAAACAAGTGAGCGTGAAAGACTGCAACAGTCAGGCCCTTCCAGGGAAGCTGCCCCCCAAACAGAACGTCCCGTGCTCCATCAAGCCCATATGTGTTCAGAAGATATGTTTTCCTCTCCTCCCTTGTCTTCTTACATGGAACTCACATGTCCATTACGCTACTTTATGTTTGATAAAAGTGTTATTAGTGATGCCTTACATTTCTGTTCTCAGATTATCTGCCAAAAAAAAGATTAAAACTGTAAATAGTGTGAAAGAAAGAAGCAAAACCTAGACAACAAAAATGAAGACAATATTCTTTTTGAGAATCTGACTATTTAATAAATGGGTGTATTTCTTTGAAACTAAAAGGATTGCTAACTCTTCAGCCTAAGTTTGGGTTAGTTTATGATTTAGAAAATTGATTGAATTGAAATGTATATCTTTCACCCATCTAATAACATACCTATAATTCTATGCTTATAAATGCTAAAATCCCCATGATTTCTTTATTACAGATTTTATTCTCATTTATGAGTTCCATGTTAAACTGTTAAATCAACGGAATCATCACCTTAGCTTTAAATTAGCATAGCACATCATTATGGAAAGCAATGCTATACATTTAATTGCTGTTTTTAAAAGTTATGTCATGTTGCCATGCCCTACATTTGTGTTCAGATGTTACCATGTTTAATTTATAAGGAGTTTGTTTAATTTACAACAAGCTTCTGGACTTCATCCTGTTATTCATTAGCTCCCTCAAAGCCCAGCTATTTGATAATAGCTGTGGCTGTTGCTGTGTGAATATTTGAAATACAGGGAAACTAAAGTGATACAGGATAAGAGGACATATGTTAGAATTGGAAAAATAGAAGCACAGTGTCGCATGAAATGTCAAACTACGTTTTAGTGCACTTTATTTCCGTAAATGCAATATTGCAAATACTTGAAACTGTTTTCATTTGGGTCCTTACTTTCCAGCATTGAAGGAACCATGTCTAATGATCTTGAGTATTCTTAGAGGAAAAGAAATTATATTTTACATAATGCTTTGCATGTGTGAGTTCCCTCTGGCAGGAGCACTGTAATTAGTGTGTCGCCTCCCAGAGAAGAGACTATCTGTCTTAAAGGTGCAATGACCACATTTGACTGCCAGCGCTGAGTGCATGCAGAACGTTGTGATTTTGTTAAAGGGTAAACACCATCTCTTTCACTTATTCATCCCCTCTCCTCCTGCTTCTTTGGCTCAAGTAGAAGAAGCAAAGGACAGCAGAGTACAAACAGTTTTCTTCCTTCCTCATTCAGCAAACCAAGGAGAAAGATCTTGGCTTCTTGACATTAATAACTTTGCTTCGACTCTACTTGGAACTATTTGGGCAGCTTTTCAGAAATGAAAAGGGTACAATAAAAGAGGACTGACCTTCCTGTTTCACTCAAAGAAGCAGATTCAGCAAAGGCTCGCTCACCTCTGGGAATGAACATATTCTTCCCGGGAGACCCAAGATTGGAGAATATTATTTTCCTGCCCAACTTTCACTGAAGCTATTAAAAGACAATCAGCTTATATAGGCATAGTGGCAGGCAGTTACGAAGCTTTTCATTCTTGTTATTAAATAAGAGTAATGGGAGTATAAATGCTTGGCTGCCTTCTAGACAGTCAAAAAATGTTCCTGATCAGAGGAAGTGGGGAAAAATTAAAGGCTGTCCTTGAACCAAAATAGAAAAAAGAATGTGAACACACATATAATGAGTGTGTCTAATGTAAGAATGTGTCTGATACTTATCTACATTGTACATACATGCTCATGTCATCTCTGTCAGAGTAGTCTTTGCTGTATATTAACTTTTGATTTCCTGCAATATTTGAAAAACTGGCATTGATCAAGGGTCAAATACAACACATTTCAGGTCAATACCTGTGGTTGCACAGTAGGAGGAGTGGAGAGATATGAAGAAACCATTCTACAAAGATGACAGTTTCATTAGGCGAGAAAAGTAAGGAAAACTGCGCCTTCTGATTCTGTTTTGCATTAGTTTGCATTCGCTTCTGAGCGCACTAGAGACAGGATGTCTGCTCCCCCTTATCTGTTACAGCGTGGGCCATAAAGCCTGGAGATGAAAAACTGCTGCCTCAGTAGAAGCATCTGCCAATCAAAACTGGCCAGCCCCAGAAGCAGGGCTCCAGCCCATGAGCACCTCCCTCTTCCATGGCAGAGAGACCCGGGCGGAGGGGCAGAGTTAAGCACACTGAGTTACATGACCCTCTTTAGACGGTGCAACATGTTTATACGCAGTTCCTGGTGATGGGAAAAACCTAAGCTTTCAAATCAGAAAATGTAAGTCCTTCATTCAGATCTGACTGTTCTTTGATAGCCCAAGAAGTTCAAGTTGCAGAACTGAATGGAAAGAAATGAACTCAGTGGTTGTTTTCATTTTAATATGTGCCTCATCAAGAACGCATTCTGTGCCTCCTCCTTTTCATTTTTATCTTTTAGATAAGGAAATACTGTGTTTTATCTCTGGGGCTTTTCTTGGAACTTACGGGGCATAGCTAATCCTGTTTCATAAGAGAGACTTCAGGTATTTGAATATAGCTATTCTGTGTCCAGATCCTGTTAGAAAATCTTTAAAGGAAAAGAGAATTATCTAAATAGTAAATAAGTTTCCGTTTATTTTTTATATGAATAATGTTTTTAATCACACTTTAGATATATCAGAATGCTTGCACTTCACCGTAGTGTGTTTCTGGTGATGAGCAGGGACTGAGGCTAGTGGAAGTTGATTGGAGCTGAGTGTACAAGAGACTTAAAGAAAAGAGGCCCTAGCCGGTTTGGCTCAGTGGATAGAGCATTGGCGGTCCCAGGTTCGATTCCAGTCAAGGCCATGTACCTTGGTTGCAGGTTCCTCCCCAGCCTGGGCCCTGGTTGGGGCTCATGCAGGAGGCAACCTGTCGATGGGTTTTTCTTACATCAATGTTTCTCTCTGTCTTCCCCTCTTTCTTCCACGCCCCCTAAAAATCAATGGAAAAAATACCCTTGGTGAGAATTTTAAAAAGAAGAAGAAGTAAAAAGACTGGATAGGGGAGCAGCAAATGGGGACGGAGAGGAGCCGCAGGACAGGGAGGCTGTTCAGTAACGTTGACCCCACTAAGCTATCCCACTCCAGAACCGAGCTCAACAGAGGAACAGAATGACTTACAGTAGCTACTGTTCGGTATTAGTTTTTCCCAATTGATTGACTGCTTCTTTCCCAAGTAGATGGTAAAGGATCACTCGGCATTGACGAGAGTGTCCTATAGGCAGGGGGAGCAGCTGGGAGACCAGTTAGACGGCGGTTATTATAAGAGGTCACAGAGGGATGATCGTACAATGTATTTTGCTTTGGGAAAGTTGATTTCAGCCAGTTCTTTTTTGCCTGTTATCACCATTCCTGCATTCCTTTTTATTCCCCTGTTGGGGGCCACCTCTGTTTTCACTTCTGTAATTTGCTTTCTGTGCCTTTATTTCTAAGCCCCGAGCACAGTATAACCATTCATTTGTTTAAATGACTGCATGCCATGCCAGTGATGTCTGTGTCTTGTTCATTCTTCCATCTCGGTGCACAGCCCAAGGTTGAGTACAGCATAGACACGCAGCACGTATTCATTAATGCACCCGTTCGTTGAGTGTGTGTTTTCTGTGATAACTTTGAACTTCCTGAGGGTATCAGTGAGTCCAAGGCCAGTCTGATGCAGAGCTTGAGAACGTGGGCTCTGGAGCAACCGGCTAGGTTCACAGCATGCCTCCACCACTTAGAAGTGTGACCTTGGGAGTTACGTAGCCTTGGTAACAGCGCCCGCCTCACAGAATTGTCGCAAGAAGTAGATGTGTCACTACAAGTACAGTGCTCAGCACAGCGCCTGGCTCAGGGTAGTCGTGGTGTGTGAGCCTCTGTGATGGTCATAAAGAAACAAAAGCTCATTTCTCTTTCATCTCCAGGAAAGGAAGGCAGCATTAAGTAAAATACTTTCTACAGCCGCTAGGACATTATTTAGAAATCTTAGATAGCAATTTAAAACTCTCAGGGGGTTTGAAGGGAGAGTAGAATTGTTTTGAACTACACTGAAGAAGCTCCTAAAGACAAAATGTGAAATCAAATTGTTGCCCGTGAGATTATGCCTGAACACACCTTCCTTATGCCTTGCCCAAGGTTAGCTCACAAAGACAAATATGTAAGAAGTAGCATCATTTTATGCAAATTAACTTATAGTTTTGGGGAGAACAAGAGTATGTGTGAGTTGATAGTCTATTTTATTTGTAAAACACTAAAAGGTAAACCGCGCAGAGAATTTAACATAGCTGTTTTTCTATAAAAAAAAAAAAAAATCTCCAAATTAGGAAAGTGGGTAAATATAGCAGAAATATTTTTAGTATTTTCATTTTCTTCTAATGTTCATGAACACCGTTTCTCATGTGAGGGTTTGAGGGGAGGAGAGGGAAAGAAGGTAGAGGCATGGGAGATGAGAGCGTTCCTGCTCCATTCAGGTTTTCAGAGGAGTAAGTCCTTCAACAGCCCTGCAATCAGAAGTTAAGTAAAAATGTAAACTCGAAGCCTTGCTGAAATTTGACCTCTCAAGCCATTTTGAGGTGGGTGCCATATATGTCCACAGCTCGGTGGCCTAGTTAATGAAGCCGAGCAGGGCCCAAGCATGTCACAGCCAAGCAGAGTGCGTAATTAGGGAAAGACAAGAGTGGGATTAGTTTAGTGAGAGGTAAAGAAAGCCAAATGGAAAAGGTAACTGCAGTCGGGAGTTCGTCTGGTGTCACCAATAATTACTTTCCCTCGGGTGCCCATTTGCCTAATTCTGGCTTAAATACTTTAAAAATAGTTGATTCTAAGCTCTTCCTTCCTCACTAGAATACAGTAAAAATTAGAAGCAAAGTCCTTTGAGTTTCCCCAAGGCTGGAAAATAGAAGATATTGGTATCATTACCATGAACGGGTCTTCAAATGTCTAAGGATGATGGATTTTCCATTCCCTTTGGCACCCGAATGTATAGGAAATGCCTTAGGGGTCCCTCTTTTTTAAACAAGGAGTCAATCTTCATCCCTTTGGCAGGTTATATTCCTGGAAAAGGCCTGACAAGTCAAAATGGTGTGAATCAGTTTTCAGTTTCCCCATAGAAACAGTTCTCAGTAGGAGTTTATATTCTTGACCAAGGGCTTGATGCCCAGCTTTTTATAGAAATAACTCCAGACACCAAGATTTCATCAACTAAATCAATTAAAGAAGGCACTCTAGTGTTTCACAAGTTAAGACTTTTATGTATTTTTACTGTAAGGGCATAGGAAACCATATGGAATCTTTTTTAAAAAATTTTCTATTACATTTTTATTTTAAGGAAACTAGAAGGCGACAACCTGTCTATATTAGTATGGAAATGTAAAAGGCTCTTTGGGGAATATTTTAATAAGTTTCTTCAAGGAAACATATGGCCATTCAATGATGACTCTTTGATAAAGAAAGAAATCACACTTTTTCCTCATTGCTAATTTTACTAAGAGCCAGCACAAGTTTTAGAGAATGAGTGTTTTGGTTGATCAATTTGAGTTTGGCTTCATTCCCTCATAACTGCCTTATAAGGTGTGCTGCCAGCCCTAACTGAGATGGACACTAAGCACAAGCTTGCTCGTCACTGAGTCCCACCTGTGTCCCTCCAAGACTGCTGTCTCCCTGGTAAAGAGGCACTAGTATCTCCACATTCTACCCATCCCAGTTTGGAAAACTCTTTTTATTCTTTATGTACTGATGTGTCTTTATTCTACTCCTGTACTTAGGCAAATTTTATATATGAACACTTCAAAATATATGTAACCAGTCTAATGGAAGGTATTATTCAAAATTATTGAAACCATTCCAATGAGGAAAGCTAAAAGCTCCTATTCCCTTCTTATGGTCTCTGCACATGGAAAAATCCTCAAGTCCTTGAAGCTTACATCTAGAATTCCATCTCCTGAACTGAATTCATTGTCTGTGTTCACCACCTGTCAGTGGTCACAGACTCCTCATTAGATTGAACTCCCAAAAAAGAGGAGCTGTCGTCTGTGGGCACAATTCCTACACTAGCAAATCTGGAACATAATCTGAATCTGTACCTCTAGCTGAATCAGTAGTTGATTAAGAAGATAAATGTGGCTGTGCAGGAAGTAACTGAAAGCCATAGTGGTGGCTTCACAGCACAATATGTGTTTTGAACATACACACAAATACAGATAGCTTTGGATGGGTGGGTGGATGTGTGAGTGGGTGGGTGGGTGGATGAGTGGATGGATGGATGGATGGATGGATGGATGGATGGATGGATGGATGGATGGATGGATAAAAACAATAGCAAAATAAACCCAGCTTCCCAAGACTCTGACAAAGAGCAGAATAATTAGAGAGAAAGAAAGAGTTCAGTATTTCGGTCATAAATTTCCAAGACTTGTTTCTGTTTGAGTGTTTTGTCTTGCTAACCACAGAGAACCGTTGGAGTGAGTGGATCATTTTTGTTCAATTGCTTCTCCGGCACTGGCCCTGAGGGACAGACTTGATGATCTAATAGGTCTTTTCCATTCCTAATATCTGTAATTTTGGCTATTCTGTGGCAGCTTCTTATTGCTTTAAATAAGCCATCTTAATTCAAAAAACATACATCTGGATTTGACCTGCCTAATATATGTCAAGAAGTGTGTGTCCCTTCAAAGCCCCACTAGGGACTTTCTAAGAGACTGAACAGAAGGGGAAAAAAAGAGCAAGGAGAAGTGGAGAGACTATGAGTCAAACGATTTTCTGCTAATTTTATTTAACTTTTTATTTTTCAGCAATGAGATTATCCCTTAGGCCTCTGTAAACCTTCTGTTTTGTTAAAATCTAATCTGAACATTATTAATACATCCTTACTTTAGTGATTTTTAAGAAGTGTTGGTTCTGTTTCTTAGAAGTTGCCCGCATTTTGTTTTTCAGTGTTTGGTCATCATCTCTGACCAATTCTTGGCTTCATCCACCTTGCAACTTCTCAGACTTGAGCGTCTAAGGAGGAAGTGGTGTCTGTACATTACTCCCATGTCAACCAGGGGTGGTCCTCGGGCCAGGGGTGTTGGGAAGCATTGTTACGAAAACATAATAACTGTCTTCTCTCCAGCTAAATACATCACCAAACCTGCGAATTAGCTTCTATAAATGTACAGCTATGCAGCCTTGATAGCTGTACTTCTGGTCATCCATCTGGTTGACCTAATGGAATAGCTAACCTTTATTCTTCCTGCACAGCAATTTTCTTTTAATGTGTAGGTCCTATAAGCTATTGTCAGTTAATATTTTCTCCTGCACATATTTAGTTACTTTCTGAGACTGTTCTTCCAGAGAGGAAGAATAGAGGACTGTGTTTGTGAGTCCTATTGTCCATCAGTCTGCTTCATTCTTCCTCCCAGACTGGTTCAGCCTGAATGCTGAAGTACTTTGCTGGACTCCAGGTCATTATGATTATGGGCAGGTCAGATCAAGATGAAAATTGGGATTCATTTGGCGTGCTTATCTCTATATCATCCTCTATAGAAGGGCTACATATGTTGCCACAAATAAATCGGGTTATGTACACTCATTCATTCAACAGATATTTGATGATCATATACTATATATTCCAGGCACCTCAATAAATTGTGTTGAACTGATTCCAGATATGGTACCCAGAGCTTCAGCTATAAGGTAGTCTCTAATATCACATTTGAACTGAAATTATTCACAAGTTAACAAGGAAGTCATCTTTCACTCACCTCTCTGTTCTTCTATAAAGGAAAGTCAGACGGAATGCAGTTGTGGAAAGTGTGCTGAAATAGTTAGATGACCTGGCTCCTAGTCCTGCCTCTGTCACTGAACTCTGAGATTTAGATAAGTCATTTAACCTCCCTGCACCGGTTTTTCATCTAAAATGGGCATAGTAATCCTGCCTGCTTTCCAGAATTGTAATGAGGTTCATATGAGATAATACTTACAGAAGTACATTGTCAACCATAAACCACCATGCAAACATACAACATGTTGTTATTGATATCAGCTGAAAGGAAATGATGAAGGCAAATCAAGGACAATGTATCAAGAGCAAGCAGTTTGGACTTCTGTAATATTGATCAGTGTCTAATAGAAAAGGCAAATGTATAAGCAAGCCTACAAAAAAATCCTGATTAGAAAAGGCCAGTCACAAAGATCCACACAGCGTATGTACACAGAATATAACTGTAACATTTTTCTCATCACAAGGGATAAAGGCTGCAAGGAATTAAAACTCAGAATGAACCTGAGAGACAAATGAAGGTTGGATTTTTTTCTGTATGAGTGGCTCTTCATTCTGACTGAACATTAGAATGGATGCCTCGGCCCCACTCACAGAAATTAATTGGTCTGCGGGTGCCGTCTGGCCTCAAGGTATTTTAAGATTCCCAGGTGGTTCTAATGTACAGTCATCTGGTGTTAAGAAAAATCAGTGTGCTAGAAATCACAGAAAGACCTCCAGAAGTCTAGTCATAACGATAGAATTTATGGACACAAAGAGATAACTGCCAACAGTAGAGGAATATACGTGTCTAATGAATGATAGAGAAAATTAGTGGGCCCCGCAGGCCTCTTATATATGGTAGCTTGGGCTACACCTCACCAGGTAAAAGGAAATAGAGCGGAGGAAAAGGCAGTTACAGAAAGCTTTCCCTAACTGTTACAGTTTCCATTTGAAAATGAGTTTCCAACCAGTAATATGATAGCTACAGAGTGAGGGGAGTGGCAATAGGTATACGTAAACATGAGCATTAAGTGTTATTTTCACAATTCTTGTTCCCTGTAGTAAATATTTATATAATGGCTAATCTGAGTTGTTATAACTAATCATGGCTGGTTCCCTTTAATGTGCACACACTTTGATTGTGACTAGACTTGTAGTCTCAGGTCATTTACAGAAATGCCAAAAAAAAAAAAATCTTTATGTAAGAAAGACAGTGGCATTTTATGCTTAGCAAAATAACTGTCTCAGCAATTGGAAAAGTATATGGTAGTTAGCACAGTCCCAATGCAAGAAACAAAGTATTTGCCTTTTATCACATGCACAGGGTCCAGAGCATTGTTCTGGCTTAAGCACAAAAGTTCAATCAGATCCTAGTGTCAGAAACCAAGAAAAAGTGCCATTTTCTTGTTTTCAAGTTCTGTTTTTAAACCCAGAAAGAGCCAAGAAAGTTGAAGAAACTGTAATCCTAAAAACTTTATTTCCGGTGTCGAAAGTTATTCTTTACTCTTCAAAAATATTTTCAATTTGGAAAAGACAAAAATGTTCAGAAAGGTCAGGCCTCCCATGTTCTCTCCAAAGACCCTTGTCCATTTCCCAGCAACATACATGTCCGTCTCAGCCCTGCTCCATTTCCCACTGTTCCCTGCTCAAAGTTCCCTTCGTTTTGTTGTCTGCTCCACAGGGTTCATCGAAGGGCTCTGAAGTTCCTCCCCACGGCTTCCTGGTGTCTAGACTAGTCTTGAACCACTTGTCGCTATCTCTGTGGTTAGCTTGTTGAGATTGGTAGAAGTTTAGCTCTTGAAGAGATCAGTGAAGCCAACTGCTTATATCATGATTTGTCAGGTCTACAGTTATGGTGCAGAAAAGGAGCAAGTGGAAAAGCAAAGTGATGAAAGGCATCAAGGGTCAGAGATGGTCTCAGAGCAGTTTTTCAAAGCCTGCTACTTCATGCACCTTATCAAAGGGCAGTGCTGCAGAATTCTGTTCCAGGCCCTCCACAGAGAAATGCCATTTTATTTTTTATTTGTATTTTATTTTTTGCAAGAAATGCCATTTTAAAGCTTTTTACTGATTGCTGATCACTTCCAGTTATAGCGAATGAATGGGTAGCTCCTATCTACTACATTGTGAGTCCCTGAAGACACTGTTTTATGTCTCACATATCTGTTTTCCTCTCACATGGTGCCTAGTCCAGTGCCTGGTACTGAGAGGGCATTCAATAAATGTGTGCCAAATTAAATTGATTTTATAGATATGTACACTTTTAACTTTGGTTTTAACAAAATAATTCTAGCCATATAATTTATGTATTCAACTAGACCTTTCCAAGACCAACAACTTGGAAACTTGCTAAGTGTTATTTTTCATTTCCTAGCATTGTTCAATTCAAATATTCTTTCTGCCTGTGATATACAAATCCTGACCATCCCCAGAAAAGCATAATTGCTTTTTGTTTTGATATACTGAATTATAATTTACATACAATAAAATTTATTCTTTTAAAGTATATAATTTGATGTATTTTGATAAATGTATATAGTCATATAACTGCCATCACAATTGAAATTTAGCATTTCCATTGCTAAAACAAAAAAGTATCATGGCCCTTTATAATCAGTCTTCTATTACCAGCCTTATCAACCACTGATCTATTTTCTGACCTTACAGTTTTGCCTTTAGAATGTCCTGTGAATGGAAATCATACATATGTACTGCTTTGAGTCTGATCTCTTTCATTTAGCATAATACATTTGAAATTTATCCATGCAGGTATCAATAGCTCATTCTTTATCTATGCTAATATACATTTTGCATTATTTCCAGTTTGGGGCAATTATGAATAAAGTTTACATCAAAGTATGTTAACATTCAAATGTAAATCTTTATATAGGCATGTTTTTATTTCTCTTAGGTTTGTTATTTTGAAGAAGTTCAACTTTTCAGTTCTTTTTAAAATATGTTAACATTGACATGTAAGTCTTTGTATAGGCATATTTTTTTTCTCTTCAGTTTGTGATTCTGAAGAAGTTCAATTTTTCAGTTCTTTTTAGTTTGTATAAATGTGTGAGCTGAGAAATCTTTATCATAAGTTCAGAAAGATTTTCTATTTGTTCTTCTAGAAGTCTTATAGTTTCTAATGTTCAGGTCCATCATTCATTACTAACTAATATTGGCATGTGGTGTGTGATAAGGATTCTTTTTCTTTCCTTTCTGTATATGGATGTTCAGTTGTTCCAGCTTCTTCTGTTGAAAAGACTACCTTTCCTCCACTGAACTATCTGGGTACCTTTGCTGAGAATAAATACATCACATACATGTGGGTGTCTTTGGGGGCTCTCACTTCTATTCCATCGATCTGCATCTCTATCTGTGTGCTGTTACCACACTGACTTGATGACTTTAGCTTTCTACTAACCTTTGAAATCAGGTGGTGTATGTCCTCTATTCCTTTTAAAAGTTTTTTGGCTGTTCAAGGTCCTCTGCATTTTCATTTAGAATCAGTCTACCACCTTTTACAGAAAAGCTTGGTGGGATGAGAAAGTAATTGCACTGAATCTATAGATACGTCTGTGGAGAATATCTTAACAAGATTGTCTTCTAATCCATAAACACAGTATATCTCTCTTTAAGATCTTTTAAAATTTTTGTCATCAACATCTGGTCATTTTCATTGTGCAGATCTTGCATATATTTTGTTAAAATTTTCCTTAAGTATATTATATTTTGCATGCCTTTGTAATTTCTTAATTTCTGTTTCTGCTTGTTCATTGCTAGAATATATAAATAAAATTCATTTTTATGTTGACCTCATATGCTGACACCTTGCTAAATTCAATTCTAGTAACGTTTTTAGATTCTTTGTTGGTTTCTATGTAGATAGTTGTCTTCCGTGAATAGAGGCAGCTTTATTTTAGCATTTCCAATTTGTATTTCTGTTTTCTTTTTTTTTTATTATTATTTCTTTTTTTTTAATTAAATCTTTATTGTTCAGATTATTACATTTGTTCCTCTTTTTTCCCCCCCATAACTCCCCTCCTCCCAGTTCCCGCCCCACCCTCCGCCCTCACTCCCCACCCACTGTCCTCATCCATAGGTGCACGATTTTTGTCCAGTCTCTTCCCGCATCTCCCACACCCCTTTCCCCCCCAAGAATAGTCAGTCCATTCCCTTTCTATGTCCCTGATTCTATTATAATCACCAGTTCATTCTGTTCATCGGATTATTTATTCACTTGATTCTTAGATTCACTTGTTGATAGATGCATATTTGTTGTTCATAATTTGTATCTTTACCTTTTTCTTCCTCTTCCTCTTCTTAAAGGATACCTTTCAGCATTTCATATAATCCTGGTTTGGTGGTGATGAACTCCTTTAGCTTTTCCTTATCTGTGAAGCTCTTTATCTGACCTTCAATTCTGAATGATAGCTTTGCTGGATAAAGTAATCTTGGTTGTAGGTTCTTGGTATTCATCACTTTGAATATTTCTTGCCACTCCCTTCTGGCCTGCAAAGTTTCTGTTGAGAAATCAGCTGACAGTCGTATGGGTATTCCCTTGTAGGTAACTGAGTTTCTTTCTCTTGCTGCTTTTAAGATTCTCTCTTTATCTTTTGCTCTTGGCATTTTAATTATGATGTGTCTTGGTGTGGTCCTCTTTGGATTCCTTTTGTTTGGGGTTCTCCGCGCTTCTTGGACCTGTAAGTCCATTTCTTTCACCAGGTGGGGGAAGTTTTCTGTCATTATTTCTTCAAATAGGTTTTCAATATCTTGCTCTCTCTCATCTTCTGGCACCCCTATAATTCTGATGTTGGTACGCTTGAAGCTGTCCCAGAGGCTCCTTACACTATCCTCGCATTTTTGGATTCTTTTTTCATTTTGCTTTTCCGGTTGGGTGTTTTTTGCTTCCTTGCATTTCAAATCATTGACTTGATTCTTGCGCTCCTCTGGTCTGCTGTCGGGAGTCTGTATAATATTCGTTATTTCAGTCCGTGTATGCTTAATTTCTAGTTGGTTCCCCAATATAAGATCGAGGGTCTCATTAGTTTTCTTGTAGATCTCATTAAGTTTATCGGCGGCTTCTAAACAGTTCTTGAGAGACCTTAAAAGTGTGGTTCTGAACTCTATATCTTCCATTGACAATTTTGTCCTGTTTCTTTGTCTCCGCATTTTGTTATGCTTCCTTGGTGCACCCCCTAGTGGTCTTTGTTCGCAGTCTTATAGTTAAACCTTGATTGTTGTAGCTAATACCAGGGAGGGTTTGACCTCCAGGCCAAGTGGCTGTGAGAATCAGCTGTGTCAGCAGTGAGAGAACTTCTGTCCTCTAGGGAGGTGCTAATCTAGCCTTTGCCTGAGGCTATCCGGCAAATGCCTCTGTGCAGGGCTTGGGCAGGGCGGGTGCACAGGATCAACAGGGTGGGCCGGAGAGAGCAGTTATGGTGGCTCTCAGTCCTGTCCCCAGGGGCTCTGCCTCTCTGAGTCCCAGCACCCGCTGCAAAGCTCGGAGAGAAAGCTGCACTCGCTCTGACCGAAGCCAGACAGTCCCGCTTCTCCCGTTTGAGTCTGGGTCCCTAAAGACTCACCCGGATCTGGAGCTCAGAGTCTGCGACTCCCTCCCGATTGAAAACAACAACCGCGCCCTCCGCCACCAGCCCGCTCCGCGCACTCCGCACCTCAGAATTTGACTTCAGCACTGCGCCTCCTCTGAGTGTCCGTATGCGTTTCTCTTTCCTCCTAGTTGTAGGACTTCCACTCAGCCAGAGTTCCTGTGGTTCTGGGTGATGTCCGTTCCGTCTTTTAGTTTCACTTTTGAAGTAGTTGTTCAAAGCAGCAAACTCCGGCGTTAACCTATGCCGCCATCTTGGTTCTCCTAGACCTTTTGTATTTCTGTTTTCTTTATCATTGACGGTGACTAGGAATGGTGAGAGTGGACATCTTGCTTTACTTCTGATTTTACGGGGAAAGTGTTCAGATTTTCACAATTAAGATTAATAACTGGGTTTTTCATTGGTGTCTTTTCTCAGACTGAGGAGCACCACTGTTTTCAGGCTGTCTTTTCCTCTGGAGGTGTGCGTGCCTCATTCACACAGGCCTTTGAATGTCACCTTATCGGAGGGCAGGACTCCCACCCCATCTCTCTCTGTCCCCTTGCGCTGCCTTAGTTGTTTTCATAGCACTTCCACGGCTGTCAGATTGTGTATTTATTTATTGGCTGTGTCGCCCCACTAAAAAGTTGAATTTAATGCACTCACGATGCATCCCCCACATTTCAAACACGGCATGGCACATCATAGGCACTCAGTAACTACATGTGAATCGGTGAAGAAACAAATACAAGCCATTCTCAAACCTGTAAGTCTGAGTTCGCCAGGAGCCTTACAGTGAGAATAGGTCATTGCCAGGCCGAAAGGTGCATTAAGCATTGTCTGTAGAGAGGATAATTAATATGTCTTGATATATTTTCAACTATATATAGATACTGTTGTGTTAATGAAATTCATTTCGGTACGTCATTGAAGGATTTTTATCATTACGTATTTCCTCCGCCAGTGGCTGCCAGAAGCATAACTCCCATGTGAGTGCTTTTACATTTTTTATACGTCCTCATCCTCAGATTCTTTTCACCATAATGTATGTTTTTAACATTCCCTTATACATTATAAAGATGGGATTACTACTTTTAGGGTTTACTAGGCCAAATATAAAGTAACTTGAACTTAGTAACTTAGGTTTGCCTTACAGCAAAAAGACTGTGGTGTGAATGCCATTATCAAGAACTTAGCTTTTAAAGTATCTCAGACTCCTTCCTTTGAAGGCCAATGCAGTCATCCCTAGGTCTGGGGGCTAGAGGGGCAGGAGAGGGGAGAGAGCCCTCAGGGATACCAAGATTCAGAGATGCTCTTCTCTTACGTAAAATGATGTAGTATTTGCATATAACCTATGAACATCCTCCTGTTTCAGTCATCTCTAGTTTACTTAAAATACCCAATACTAGGTAAAATGCTGTGTAAACAGTTTAGGGAATAATAACCAAAGAAAAGTTTGTACATGTTCAGTAGAGATACAGCCACCTTAGGCCTAACTACATACTACACGTCAGCAGCAACATAACTTTTTTATTTTTTAATACGTGGACATGGGAGGCCGAATGTACTTGATTTTCTCTTATACTTTCACACAGTGTTTGAGATGAAAGTGCCACAGTCTTGAGAATGCACCCTAAGTTTTTCCCCTCTAGGTTTTTTTCAGGTTTAGAAAAGCCTTACTTAATGGTACACTTTGGGGCCAGTCCTTGTTTCAGGTACTGTGCACCCTTGTACCTGCTGAAAGAGCCAGAAAGGGGAAATTTCCTGCCCGGGTGGAAGCAGAACTAATCTCATTTGACACTCTCAGCCCAGAAAATACGTGATTGCGCCATTGCCAAACAGCTATTTCTACCTTATAGACTGATTTCGGTTTTAGAGGACTTCAGCACTGCCTTAGTTTCCAGAGAATGTGGTGAAAAAAGATTCGTACAAGAAAAGAGTGAAAGTCGGTGCGTTACCACTGTACTACTTTCCTAAGACTGCTGTACAGAGTGCCACAAACAGGGTGGCCTAAAACAACACAGATTTATTATCTCACAGTTCCAGAGGCTAGAAGTTCGAAATCAAGGTGTATGCAGGGCTGGTTCCTGGGAGGGCTCCGAGGGAGCATCTGATTCATGTCTCTCCCAGCTTTTGATGATGAGCAGCCATGCCTGGCACTCCTTGGTTATAGATGCATCGCTCCAGTCTCTGCTCTTTTTAAAATATATATGTATATTTTTATTGATTTCAGAGAGGAAAGGAGAGGGAGAGATAGAAACATTGATGATAGAATCATTGATCAGCTGCCTCCTGCATGTCCCCTACTGGGGGTCCAGCCCGCAACCAAGGCATGTGCCCTTGACTGAAATCATGACCCTTCAGTCCACAGGCTGATGCTCTATCCACTGAGCAAAACCAGCTAGGGGTGGTCTTTTTCCTGTGTGTCTCTTATCTCCTCGTGCAAGGACACCACTCATGTTTGACCACTGCGCACCTTAATGCCCTCGTCTTAACCTGATCCTATCTGTAAAGACCCCATTTCCAAATCAGGGCACAGTCACTTCTTCCAGGAATCAGGACTTCAACTTAGCTTTATGGAGGACATGATTCAACCCATAACATCATTTAATTACTATTATATCAAGATAGTAATTGTAAATAAAACTAGCCCCAGCATAAACCCCATAAAAATGGACTTACTAATTTTTATGGTGAAACAAGTCTCCAAAAAAAGAGAAACAAAAGAAATTCAACAGGACACATTAAAGTGAGGGGTCAACAAATATCCCATTATTATCTCTCTACTACTGGTAAGGATATTTAAAACGTTTGAAAAATATAATTTCAACGTTAACTCGAGAACAACAGGTAATGGAATACCTCCCCTCCACTTTCTCATGTAGGGTAGAGGTTGGTCTTTGAGATCTTCTCATATCTGCAACCAGCACAGAGAGCTCTCCAGTGGCCTAGGGACCCGAGAATCCCAATTGGAGGGGGTGGGGGGGGTTTAGAAGCTTGTCACTCAGCCTACTCAAGGGACCAGCTGTTTCAAGTTCCTTCTGCCCTTGACTGCCAGGACCCTGCCATTTCCTGCCATACCTGCCTGGATGGTCCACCCACCTAAGCTCTGGGGCAAGGCCAATGATTCCCAACTGTTTTGATTATGAAGTCTCCATTTCACATAAATATTTTTATGGGATACCTACCCTCTCCCTACTGATAGCAGTTGTGCAACCCTTTATCTAAGTAAAGCTACTCTGCATTTTGTTTTATTAATTCCAAATATATTTGAAGATAATATATGCTTCAGAAATTAAAATTCTCAATTTATAAAATAAATTACTTTGCAAATAAAGTGTTCATGTATATTGATTTTCTTTTATGTATATATATTTTTATTGATTTCAGAGCGGAAGGGAGAGGGAGAGATAGAAATGTCAATGATGATAGAGAATCACTGATTGGCTGCCTCCTGCACACCCCCTACTGGGTATTGAGCCTGCAACCCAAGCATGTGCCCTTGATCAGAATCAAACCCAGGACCCTTTAGTCCACAGGCCGACGCTCTATCCCCTGAGCCAAACTAGCTAGGCTTGGTTTTCTTTACATGAGAACTATTCAGACTTGAATAGTCTTTACTCATGTACCAAATACTTATTGAGCATTTAAAGTAAGACATTTATACAAACTATAATAATGGCTTGGAGTTCAAGAGATAGAAGTTATTAATTAATATAATGAATTATACTAACATTTACAAATAGAAGTATGCATCAGTAGAGAATTATAATAAAAGTATTTCCGGAGTTGAGAATATGAGTTTCAATAAACGTACATTTGCTAAAAGTTAAAATTCTCCCAAGAATATGATTTGATTATATGTTGTTATAACTAGATTACACATACATCTTGAATACAAATATAAACACATTATACTTATATAGCACTTGGCATTTTACCAAAAACTTTCGTGTACATCATAGCCAACGCTCTTTTCTCCAAAATTAGATTATCACATCACGTTTTTAGGTATTATAACCTTGCTTGACTTTCTTTCATTAGAAGTTTGACTCTCTAATGTCGCCATATAATTATGTTTACGTGAAGCATTGGAAAGAAGGTGTGGAGTCCCCATATGTTCATTTCAGCCTGGGTGGCTAAATGGCTTGTAACAGTCAGTGCATGAAAATGGCCTAGATTGAATAAATTAGCAAAATCACAAAAGGAAACCACTGTAGGAAATAGTTTTACACATGTAATTGCTAAAATCCTCTAGTGAATGTGTCAATCTGTACTAACTAAATAAATTTGTTTATAGACATGTTCTGTATTAGCTTCCACTCTTTCACAGCCCTTTGCCAAACAAAATCCCACTAGAAGTAGGATGTTCACACCCGAGTAGGAGTTTCTTGGATAAATATTTTTACTATATGGAGACCAAAACCACTTCTACAAATTTCTGACTTTGATTGAAATAGTATATTTCTTTAGCTTTTTTCCTCCCATCTTTTCTCCTGGCAGCTACTCATGCATTAGCTTACCTCCTCTCACCTCCCAGGCCTGTGCTGAAGCAGGGGCTGGCTGCATGTACAGGGGGCCTAGGGGCCCTGAGTGTGATGGATCCAGCCTACTCCATCACTAACCCCACCACATGTACTGGACAAGCAGAAAAAGATTCATTAGCCAAGGCTCTCTTGAAAGCTAGTTGAAATGATTCATGGAATTATTTTCAGCAAGAAGATTATACATCCTGAGGCTAGAAGGCCTGCTTACCTTGGGTGCTACATGAATAGAATACATAAAGATAGAATCCATTCAGTCCTTCCTCAAGAAGTCATGGTAAGAGTTACTGAAACACACAACAGCCACCTTCTTTCATAATTCTTTAGTCTAGAATTGGTGCTAATTTTTTTATAGGCCTTTGAAAGATCTATTTTTTTAAAAAAAGTTGACTGGTGAATAATAAAACAAAATATTTTGAAAAGAAAGTAGAAGTGAAAAGAACATTTCGTTTTAAGGTGTTAAGCCTAAACCTTCTCATTGTCTTTGAGAGACAACGTGACAGTAAACAGTAGACTTGAACAGTAGTGTGATATGTGATCTGGCCTCTTCAGCGTCCCAGTTACTGTGACCCAAATAGCCGACCTTTTAGGGTTAATCAGGATAATACCCAATAAAATGAGCACTGTCACTGCTATATAAATAATACATCATATCTGACAGGATAGTTTCATAACCTCAGGAGGTTTAGCCTTTTAATATGATAATTCTGTTCAAATTAATCTTTCACACTGGTGAACATACTCTGGTTGTTTATTTTATTTTGGAGGTAAATTTTCAAAATGGTTAAGGCAGATTGTAAATGTCTGTGGCAAATTCCATTAACACAACTCTGTTATAGAAATGCAGTTGTTTCTATGTGTACAAGGTAAAAGAATATGTTCGCAGGAACTCAAATACACCTTATTAGGGAGGAGACACAAAGGTATGAAGGAGGCATCCCTGTCATTGTCAGTACAGAGCAATTTAATTTTGAAATAAATGCCAAGAGAGGGTATTTCAAATTTGTATATACTTTATTTTTTAGACTAGTTTTAGAGTCACAGCAAAAGTTGGTGGAAAGTACAGAAATTTCCCATATATCCCCTGCCCCACATATGCACAGCCTCCCCCATTATCCCTATCATCCATCAGAATCATGATTTTGTTACAGTTTATGAACTTACAAGGACACATCATTTTCATCCTAAGTCCATAGTTTACTGGCTTCAAAGTTTTGCCTTTTCCAGAATGTCATAAACATGGAGTCATAAATTGTGTAACTTTTTCAGGTTGCCTTATTTCACTGAGTAATAAGCATTTAAGTTTTCCCCGTGTCTATTCATGGCTTAATATCTCATTTCTTTTGAGCCCTGAATAATCCACTGTCTGAATGTTACCATAGTTTATTTATCCTTTCACTTACTGAAGGACATCTTGGTTGCTTCCAAGTTTTGACAAGTATGAATAAAGCTATAAATACCCCTATGCAGGTATTCGTGCGGACATAAGTTTTCAACTCCTTTAGGTAAATACCAAGTAGTACAAATGCTGGATCATATGGTAAGAATGTGCCCTGGCCGGGAATGTAACCATGACTTCCTGGTTCATGGGCCGATGCTCAATCACTGAGCCACACTAGCTGGGTTCTTACCTGAATTTTGATAAACCCTTTAGTGATAGGTAGTGTGGATTGGTGTCTTAGATTTAATACTATGGCGACAGACATAGCCTATAGTCTGGCATTTAGAAACAAGCTAAAGCTCTCCCTCCTTTGGATCTTACCTAGAATACTCTCTATCCTGCTCACCATTTTTCTCTCATCCCCAACTCAGGCCTCAGCTGAGTGTCTTTTTCTTTAAGAAGGTGCCCTGATCACCAATACCCACTTCTACTGCCTTCTTATATGGTCCCATTATATGCTATACTCATTTTTTAAACTTGTATCACTTTTGTCATTTCTCATTCAATATGTCTTCTTTATTAGACTGTTGAATATGAAAGGCAGACCCTGGCCCGGTGTCTCATTTGGTTATAGCGGCGTCCCATGCACTAAAAGATTGAGGGTTCAATTCCAGGGCAGGGCATATACCTTGGTTGCAGGTTTGGGGTTCCATTCCCAGTTGGGATGCATACTAGAGGCAACTGATCGATGTTTCTCTCATTGATGTTTGTCTTTCCCTTCCTCTCTCTTTAAAAATCAGTAAAAACATAGCCTCAGGATTTTTTTTTAGAAAGGAGAAGAAAATGAGGATCTGTGATCACTGCTGTACCCACTGAACCTTGTAGTCTGTATTGTTGAATGAATGACAGTTCATACAGAAATATACCTTCTCAAGTAGCTACCATACTTGATTGATATTATTAACTACTGTGTCCTGACTGTTTTGTATCATAGTTTTTAGTATTTTTTGTCTTAATCATAACTTATTTACTACCCTAAATTGGTGTCTTGACCATTGGTAAACAGGTATTGCTACCCTCATTGTTATTTTTTTGTGTTGTGTTTTTTGATGTAGCACAGGCTGTTGAGGCAATATTTTATTTTTATTTTTATCTTGTATCATTGTTGAAGATTGAAAACACAATTAAGTATCACTGCCATATAACCAAGATTGTAAGCCATTTTTCTACTCTTTTATTTTATACTATCTACTGTAAACTCGTTATTAATTATTTTTAATAGCAGTATATTTGAACTTCAAATGTTTAGACTCAACAATATAATTAAGAGTATTGTTTTAGATAACTTGGACTCTCTTTTTCTGGCAAACAAGGCATTTGGGAGCCAATTTTTTTTTTTACTCCTAGCAGATAACAGCCAGGAGAAGCCCAGAAATGCTCCCAGTGGGAACTGAGAACTCAGATCACAGTAACTTTTTTTTGCAGCAATGTTTATGGTTGAATTATTAAGGTCACTAATTTATTTTTCTTAACAATTGCTAGGGATGGTTATCTTGTAAAATGATAAGTGTGCGGTCTAAGCCTAATTTTTAAGAGCTGAGACTATCCCAGCCCCTGCTCTGGTGGAGAACACATGTTAGCATTTCTCATTGTTGCCCAGAGGAAACTAACCTACTTGCTAATCAAATGCATTCATTCCCAAGATGATTATTTATTGAGCACCTACTTATTTTCTCTGCATTGGGCGATACTGTGGGCACACATAGATAAAATAGTAAGGTCCCTGCCTTCTGAAGGCTATGGAGAATGAAAATTAACTATTGTTAGCCCCGCCTCCTCACCCCACCCCCCAAGAAGGAGATTTCAGTTAATAATTCTGCCAATTTAGCACTGTTTTCATATAGAGTTATATGTGTTTGCAGCTTGGAATAATTTCAGACATCTGTGTTTTGACTGTTCTTAATATAAGGTAGCTGAAGAAAAGTTTAACATTATTGGCATTAAATTATTATTAACCATAGTTGTGTTTAAGTACATACGATATCATGGAAAGAATAATTTATACATAGAAATGGTATACTTTTAGTCTCATATAAAATTGCTAAAAATAACTTTCACAAAAAACTTTTGTTCTAAAAAAACAATGTTGTTTTTATCAGCTACTTAATGATTTTGTTTAACAACAGAATTAACACATCTCTCATATAATTTGATTGAGATGTCTTGGACAATTAGAAATGGCAATTTTTAATAACTAAATTTTAATTTAGAGATGAGATTCTTGTTTTCAGAATGCTGAAATAACTTGGTAATAAGAATATAACAGAGACATACAGGAAAACATGCATAAAATGACAACTTCTGGAAATTTATATAGGCTCCCAGTTATTTGGACTAGAAGGACAGTTAATGCTGTGTCTTTTTCCCACCCTGACGCCCTGGAAGACCTCTTACTGAAAGGGCAGGGCCCCCTCCCTGTTCCTGTTCTTAAACCAGTGCCCTGCCGTCCAACGAACTGCCCTCCAGGTTTTCACAGGATGTTTCTAACACTGGGGAGTATACAAAGGGAAGATGTTTAATGAAGAGCTTTGCGTGTTGCATTGCTATTCATCATATGGTTCAATTTAGATTCTCTGAAATATCAGAGTTAGAATAACATTATCAAAAGGGGAAAAGTCACATGGCTTTGGTGCAAACAAGATGTGCCTATTTGTATTTATGTTTGCTAATGAAATTCAGCCATGGTTCCCTCTTTGATTTTAAGAGTCTTAGACCACCATTCAGATTTATTCATTATAATTAAATCTCTTCCCACACACAGACACAAGGGCAGCCAAAGGCCTGGGGGGGAGGGGGGTGTCATATTTTATCTTTTAAAAAGCTGTTGCACAGCTTTGATATGAAGATCCAGAGCCTCAAAGACGTACAGTATGAAAGCAAAGCAGTCTGTCTCCGGGGCATGGATACCTCCTGAGGCAAATGAAGGTCTAGGGGAGGCTTGGTCTCTGAATCCAGTGGCTCAGAATTGGGGCGTGTGGGACAGCTTGATGCAGTCTCCAGTGTGGCTGCCAGAAGAGAGGGAGGAAAAGGCCAGATACAAGAACAACTGGCTTTTCCTGGAAAACTTGGGTATGAGGCGGGACAGAGAGGAGGGCTCATGTAGCTTGTGAAACAGCATTTATACATGAAATTCAGAGAGGTATCTACCTTCCAATAAGCCACTTAGATTCACTAGATCGGTAAGGACTAGTGAAAGGCAGTTGCTTTCAGTCTACTCTGCTGCCTCCCTGCCTTTTCTCCCAGGAGAGCCCCAGCGCGCCCTCTGTGCCCTCCGTGCCCTCTGAGCCTCTGTGGAGTGGAGAACGTTTGGGAAACCACCGGGCCCTTGGTAACCAGGGCGGGTCCTGTGGCCCACAAGCCATCCTCTGCAGAAAGTCTGCCCTACACTTAGTTAATTGGGAGTTAAGAGTAGTTTGGGAGAGAGAATATATGCTCCAAATCTTTTTATTGTCCTTTTCTCACTGGATTTCATCCAAACGGCCAACTCCAAGCATATCCAGGAGGCCACCTTATTTGTTCAGCCCTCAGTCGGACACTGAGCACAGCCTCAGGAAGACTTGAATGGGAACACATGGTGTGTCGCCCCTTGAAGGTCCTAAAGATGTGTGCTTTCGCCACAGAACTTTCCAGACGGGTTTATCTTAATTATTTTGATATTTCGTCCATTTATCAAAGTTATTATTTGGGGCCCTTGGGAAATTAGTGATTCTCCAAGGAAGAGCTAATCATGCAGCAGAAGAGCCAGAGGTAGAGCTAGCCGCTCACAACCGTCCGCCTTGTTCCGACTGCTCAGCTGCGCTGTTTGGACATCGTTAAGTCTCTCCCTTCCCCGGTCCCGTCACTTTTGTTCTGCTCCCAAGGGCTCTTAATCCGGAAAACAATTTTCCCCCTGCATCTGTTTTCCCCATTAAGGTCCGGGACGCTAAACACATAGCTCTGGACAGAATGAGAACCGTCCATAAAGAGCCCCACACGGAGTCAGGAATCCCGGGTTCTCCCCCCACGTGACCAGGGATGGGTCTCTCTCTCTCTCTCTCTCTCTCTCTCTCTCTCTCTCTCTCTCTCTCAGGGCGTTCGTTTTCTCTGTTAGATTTGGAATTGGGCTTGAGGAGTTCACAAAGACACTTTCCAATTTCAAACTCTGTTCCTTGGTATATGCAAAGGGTTTGTTCATCTTGGGTTAATAGGCTCAGTTTCCAAATTCCTTTTTCATTATGGAATTAAATATGGTGAGACAGTCTGAAGGACTATGTCCCTAAGAGTGGCATCCCAGCATCTAGGAAGGAAAAAGAACAATGACGACTCTACAGATGGACTGCAGGTGAGAAATGTGAGAGACACAGGTAACCCACTTGCTGTCTGGGTAGAAAGGCATGGTCTGAAAACCTTAATTTCTCTTTCTGCTGTATTAAATTAAATGCCAGTATTAGGATTTCCACTAAGAGATGTTGTTTCCTGTATAATCATGACAGATTCTGAAATGGTTCCCCTTACTGACAAACCATCTCTGGTCCCGTTGTTGGTGTCCTCGTCCTCTCTTGCCGCCATTCTCGGCCCGCGCCGCAGCCAGCCACCTGGAGGCTTTGGAAACATTCCAGAGGCAGCAGAGCCCAAGGATCTGTGATTTTTCAAAGCCCCCTCGGCGATTGGGTTGCATAGTGCTTTTTTCCAAATACTATTCTTAAAATTAGCCTGGGAAATAGGCACTAGTTGAGATGTCTCCAAACTGAAGATGACTTACATTTAAGTCCCCCTCCGCACTTTGAAGTATCGGACCAGGCTGATTTAGTTTAAATTTGAAGTAAAATTTTCATTTCGCCTTTAAGTGATGTTGAGTTAGCAAGAATTGAGTTTTTCAGGACTAGGAGACTGTGTATGTCTTCAGTAATCCGGGTGGAATGAATTATGCCACATTTCAGAGGGTTTTTTTTCTTTTGTTTAGTGTAAGACAATGTGGTATAATGAAAAGAATACAGGCCCTGGGTTTTTAACACTAAATCTACCATTCACTGGAGTATGTCACTTTTAAAAAGAGAATAATAAGACCCTTTTTACTAGTTGTGGTAAGGGTAAATTAGATATGGGCATGAAAATACTTATCACCCATAAAACCATGTTGTGTTTTCTAATCTTTGCCCCTCTCTTGTTGCCTTAAGAAATCTACAAATCTTGTGCCCTTTTAAATGTTATTTGAAATTAAATATTGTGATTAAAGGGGGGGGCAGGAAGAGATTAACCAAAAAATTTATACGCATATATGCATAACCCATGGACACAGACAATAGTGCATTGAAGACCTGGGGGGGGCAGGGGTAAGGTGAAGGGGGTCAATGGGGGAAGAAGGGGACATCTGTAATAACACTTTCAACAATAAAGATAATTTTTTTAAAAAGCAAACAAAAGAGCTGCCTTGTTTTCTCCCTCCTCCCACCCTAGCGAATGCCCTCTCCTTGCATTTTACTTGTCGTAAGCTGTTGACATTACTGTAAATTGGAAGTCTACTGACTGCAGGGACTGTGTTACTTAGCTTTTGTCCTTGGACACCAAGCAGAGTGGTTTACATAGAGTAAGAACTCAGATTTTCTAAAATCAAATCATACAAATGTATAGCACTTCAGGCAATGGAACCAAAATCTTCTGTCTTAGGACCTTGAGAAAGGAAATATTTGTAAGTGAATTTTGGACCTGCTACAATCAAATTATTTTTTTATTTCCAACTTTGAGGAGTAATAGACAAATATAATTGTATGTATTTAATGTATGTAATGTGATGATTTGATACACATTTACATTGGGGAATGTCTACCATGATCAAGATAACTAACACATCCATCACCTCACCGTTAACTCTTTTTGTTTTGTTTTGTTTTGTTTTGTTTTGTTTTGTTTTGTTTTGTTTTGTTTTGTGTGTGTTAGAACGCTTAAGATCTGCTCTCAGCAACTTTCAAGTATACAGTACAGTACTATATTTCTAACTCACCAGACTGTGCATTAGATCCTCAGAACTTGTAACCAAAAGTTTGTACCCTTGGACCTACATCTCCCCATTTCTCTGTCCCTATAGCCCCTGGCAACCACAATTCTACTCTGTTTTGTTTTTGGGGGGTGTGTGTGTGTGTGCGCGTGTGTGCGTGTGTGCGTGTGTGCATGTGTGTGTGTGTGTGTGTGTGTGTGTGTGTGTGTCTGTTGCTTTGATTTTAGTTTTTATTTTGTTTATAATCCACATACAAGTGATACCAAACAGTACTTGTATTTCTCTGTCTGGCTTATTTCACTTAACCTAATGCCCTCCAGGTTCACCCAAAGATATTTAAGTTGTTACCGTATCTTGGTGATTGTAAATAATGTTGCAATGAACATGGTACAGATATCTCTTTGAGATATGTATTTCATTTCCTTCTGATACATACCCAGGAGTCAGACTGCTGGGTCCAACTGTAGTTCTATTTTTAATTTTGGGGCAACCACCATACTGTTTTCCATAATGGCCGTACCAATTTACATTCCCCCCAACAGCACATAAGGAATTCCTTTTCTCCACATTTGTTATCTCTTGTCTTTTTTATAATACCCATCCTAACCGGTGTTAGGTGATATCTCACTGTGGTTTTGATTTGGATTTTCTTGATGATTAGTGATGTTGAAAACCTTTTTTATGTACCCATTGGCCATATCTTCTTCAGGAAAATGTCTATCTGGTTTTTGTTGCCAATTTTAAAATTTTATTATTTGCATTTTTGCTATTGAGTCATTTGTTCTTTATGTATTTTAGATATTAACCCCTTATTAGATATATGGTTTGCAAAGGTTTTCTCTGATTCTGTAGTTGCCTTTTCAATTTATTATTGACTTTACTATGCAAAAGCTCTCTAGTTTAATATAGTGTGCTAATTTATTTTAGCTTTTTTTGCCTTTGCTCTTGGTGCCTTATCTAAGAAACCACTGCCAAGGCCAGTATCAAGGAGCATATCCCCTACGTTTACTTCTAGGAGTTTTACAGCTGCAGGTCTTACATTGAAGTCCTTCATCCATGTTGAGTTGATTCTTTATATGGTGTAAAATAGGGGTCCCGTTTCATTCTTTTGCATGTAGCTACCCAGTTTTCCCAGTACCATTTATTGAAGAGATTATCCTGATACATTCTTGGCTCCTTTGTCAAAAATTGACTATATATGTGGGTTAATTTCTGGGCTCTCTATTCTATTCCATGGCTCTATGCCTGTTTTTATGCCAATACCATACTGTTTTAATTACTACAACCTTATAATATAGTTTGAAAGCAGAACGTGTATTGCATTCTTCTTTGTTCTTTCTCAAGATTGCTTTGGCTACTCAGGGTCTTTTGTGGTTCCAAACAAATTTTAGGATTATATTTTCTATTTCTGTGAAAAATACCATTAGAATTTTTATAGGGTTGGATTTAATCTGTAGATTGCTTTGAGTAGTATTGATATTCTTAACAATATTAATTCTTCTAATCCAAGACTATGGGATATCTTTCTATTTACTTATGTATTCTTTAAATTATTTCACCAATGTCTTATAGTTTCTAGTGTGTAGGTTTTTCACATCTTTGGTTAAATTTTTTCTAATTATTTTATTGCTACCTCTATTCTCTTTTGTTTCCATTAGCATTTTCCCATCCCATCACTTTCAGCCTGTGAATGTCTTTAAAGCTTAAGTGAGTCTCTCTAGGCAACATGTACTTGGGTCTCTTTTTTTCTTTTTTATCCATCCAGGCACTCAATGTCTTTTAATTGGAAATTAAAAACATTTATATTAGATATGTAAGGACTTACTATTGTCATTTTATAAATGTTTTCTGATTGTTTTATACTTTTTTCATTCCTTCCACTGTTGCTGTCTTTCTTTGAGAATTGGTGATATTTTTTTGACAATGGTATGCTTTGATTCTATTCTCTTATTATTTGTGTACTTATAGGTTTTTAATTTGTGTTTACAATGAGGCTTTTATAATACATCTTATATGTGTATTTTAAGCGGATAACAACTTAACTTCAATTGCCTTAAAAAGATCTACACATTTATTTGCTCTCCCTACACACACTTTATGTTGTTAATCTCACCATTTTCATCTTTTTATATTGTATTTTATATTGTATTTTAGCTTTTTTTGCCTTTTCTCTTGGTGCCTTATCTAAGAAACCACCCCCAAGGCCAATGTCAAGGAGCATATCCCCTATGCTCTAACAAAATATTTTAGCTATAGTTATTTTTAGCACCTTTGTCTTTCAACCTATATGCTAGAGTCCAAAGTGATTTACATACTACCGTTGCAGTATTATTTTGAATTTATCTATGTATTTACTTTTATCAATGGATTTTATATTTTTCATATGTTTTCATCTTACTAATTAGCATCCTTTTTGTTTCATCTTGAAGAACTCCTTTTTGCCTTTCTTCTAAGGTAGGCCTACTGGTGATAAATTCCCTCAGGTTTTTTTTTTTTAATATATTTTATTGATTTTTTACAGAGAGGAAGGGAGAGGGATAGAGAGTTAGAAACATCAATGAGAGAGAAACATCAACCAGCTGCCTCCTGCACACCCCCCCACTGGGGATGTGCCCGCAACCAAGGTACATGCCCTTGATTGGAATCGAACCTGGGACCCCTCAGTCCGCAGGCCGACGCTCTATCCACTGAGCCAAACCGGTTAGGGCCTCAGTTTTTATCTATATCTCTACCTAAGAACTACTTTCCTGGGTAAAGTATTCTAGATTGGCAGATTTTTTTCTTTGAACACTTTGAATATGTCATCCCACTCCCTCCTGGCTTGCAAGGTTTCTTCTGAGAAACCTGCTGAGAATGTTGTCTGGGTTTCCTTCTATGTGATGACTCTTTTTAAACTCAATTCTTTCAAAATCTCTCTTTGGTTAACTTTTCAGACCCTTTCTCTCTTCTAGGACTCCCATAATGCAAATATTGTTTCACTTAATGTTGTCCCAGAATTCACATAGGCTTTTTTCACTCCTTTTCATTCTTATTTATTTTTCTCCTCTGAGTGTAATATTAAAGATCTGTCTTCAAGTTTGCAGATTAATTCTTCTGCTTGATTAAGCCTTTTTTGAAGCTCTCTATTGCATTTTTTTCATTTTATTCATTGCATCCTTTAGCTCCAGAATTTCTGTTTGGTTCATTGTGATTTCTCTCTCTTTGTTGAACTTCTCATCTTGTTCATGCATTGAGTTCCTAAGCTCATTGGGTTCTCTGTGGTCTCTTGAATCTCACTGTACTACCTTAAAATAATTATTTTTAATACTTTTTCAGTTGACTCATAGATCTCTATTTCTTTGGTGTTGGGTACTGGAAAATTATTGATGGTATCATGTTTCCTTACTTTTTCATGTTTCTAGTGGCTTTACATTGATGCCTGTGCCTTTGAGGGAGCAGTCAGCTCTTCTGCATTTTTTAAAGACTAACATTGGTTAGGAAAGACTTTTCTCTGAAGGTGGCCATGAGGGCTTTGGCTGGATGGATGCAGCATCTCTGATTCTGGGGAGAGCACAGTGGCATAGTTTCCATACATCCATCAACAAGGTCAACTTTGGTCAAGACTGCATTGTCTTTGGTGGCCAAGACTGTGGAGGTCCTGCAAGTGGCAGTGGTGCCTAGGACTCTTGGGGGGGTCTTCCTGGTCTCCTTTCCTGCCTGTGGGAGGATGTGCTAGACAAGGCTATCCCACTTGGTTTCAGGCACTCAGAGCAGCTGGGGTGCTGAGGTCAGGTACATGTGGAACTACCGCAGTGCCTGGGTCCTGGGGCACAGGTGCACTTACTGCAATAGTAATGCTAGTGTCTTAGATGCAGACATGTGCAGGTCTCCTGGGGAACCCCGGTCTGAGTCTCTGAGACGCACCACAGTATTTGAGCCCGAGGGTGGGGGCCCCAGCAGTGGCTAGGGTGCAGCAGCAGATGCCCTGGAATGGTGGGTCCAAGTCCCAACTCTGGCCCTCAGGGGGCAGGGGGCAGAGCAGCAGCAGCTCAACCTCAGGGATGCCAGGTCAAAGCCATGACTCGGGACCCAAGGATGGGACATAGAGCTGCAACAGTACTGCCCAGTGATGGCAAGTGAGTGCCATGACGTCAGACTCACAGAGTGGGCCAGAGAGCAGCAGCTGCAGGAGCACTGCCCAGTGGAGCTGACTTAGAATCTGAGAGACCGGGCACAGAGAGCAGCAGCAACTCCCCGTCCTTAGATGGTGAGGTGCTGGGGTGTCCCAACCCAGAGAGTGGGCACAGCATCAGGTGGGCCCGGGGGCAGGTCTCACAGCAGCAGCAGCCCAGCCACCATGAGGAGACAGCAGTGGGGATCCATGCAGCTCCAGCAGCAGGGCCCAGTGTCGTGGCCAAGGCTGCAAATGGCCATGGCAGTGATGAGACTTTCTGAGGTGCCCCTGCTCTCCTTTCCCCTGGGGTAAAATTCACCTGAGGGAGTCCCTCTGCTCTGAGCTGCTTGAACTGGGGGTGGGGTGACGCAGGTAAAATGCTTCCCACACTTCTAAGTGGCCAGGCTTGTTCCTCAGCCCCACAGGGTCCTGCTTCTTTGTTGTAGTTCTGAGCTTTCCCAGAGCTGTTTCTGCATGTTGGTAGTTGTTTGTTTATTGTTTTTGTGGGAGATGAGCTTTGGGACTCTCTAGCCTGCCTTGCTGAGGTCAGTCCCTACAATGAAACTCTTATTTTATTTCAAGTTTGAGAAAGTAGGAAGGAGTCAGGAAAGGTGGTAGTGAGAATAAAATGTACATCTCAGCTGGGTGGAGGACAGGTTTAGACTGTGGCATAAATAACACACGCAAGTATATTCAAGTTGGAATAACAGGATGTGTTTTATAGAATGTCTTCTTTTGCTTAAGATAAATATTAATCTTTTACTGTCATAGTAATGTGTATTCTTTAAAATGTGCAATTTATGGTGACCCACAACAAAGCAGAAGTAAACCAATTTGAGATTTAAATGTTTTCTCTAGTTTATCCATATTCAAGTAAGCAAAAAAGTGCACAGTCATGAGTTAATTTCCCCACCCATGCCCATGCAGTAGATAGCATCTGTGTCTGCTTATCCAGGTATATTGAGGTTCTGGTAACAGGTCATAATTTGGTGCTGAGTGAATAAATGAATGTAAAAGCTGGGAGCTCACTTGATCCTCAATTTTTTTAAAAAAGGCATAGTAACTTCAATTGGTCCTTTAAAAAAAAGAAACCCAAATATTATCTTTGCTACTTTACTGGTAACATGCTAAAATGTCTGAGCTATTCAACAAATTCACATAGGAGCAACTAGTAGTCGAGTACAGACCTTTATTAAATCAATAATAAATCTTAAGTGGCATACGGAAGAAGCTGGTTTATTGGGGAAGTCTGATTTGGTTATTGATTGATTTATTCTTTTCAGTAGTGAGGTGTGGTCCTGGCTGTTCCCGGTCAGGGTCTGCAGAGTGTCTGTGAAGACATAGAACTGGGATCAGTCATAGGATCTGACAGTGGAGAGTAAGTGGGATACAGTGTGTTTCGTGAGAATGTGGCCTCTGGAAGGCCCTCACACCAAGCGATGTTTAAATTTAGTTTCAACATTTGCAACACAAATAAAGAGAATTTCACAGTTGACACAAAGATGAGTTGTCTTCATCCATCTTCCTTTAAAGTTGCTTACTCTGAAAAAGATGCCAAATTTTCGACGTTCCCATAATCACCCTACACAGACAGCACACATCCTTTGTACATCAAAAGGAACAGCAGTGACTCAGGGTGAGGGACCCTGGGGGATTGGTTTGCTGAAATTGCCCTTCGCTAATTACACAGGCATGTTTGTTCCTCCTCTATTTTAGAATTAGAATAGGAAGCCCTTCGTCCAGAAATCTGGATCAGCTTGGCTACTGGGGATCTGTTACTATAAGCCTGCGATCTTCTCACTGTTTGCAAAGGTGAACTGATTTTCTTAAAAGTGACCTTTTCAGCCCTAGGGAGAACCACTTCATACTGCCCACCCTGGAAAGATTAAACTCGGTAAGTTCGTAGGTACATTCAGCCAAGACTCTTCTGCGCCGAACTTCGTTCTCATGCAGGGCTCACTCAGCCACTTACCGGGGAGAGAAATCCGGCTTCACCCCAGGTCCATTTATCTCCATGTAAACCGTCCCTGTGCTTCAATATTATGTGATGTGAAAGGTTGTCGCTGTGGTTGTAACATTTAAAATATCAAGGTCCAGAAACACAGTATTACTCGGGCGGAAGCCTCTCAGGCAGCCTTGGTGGTGGGCTGTGCGGAGGCCTGAGGCTCCCGCCTGTGGTTGCGGGAAGACACTCTATCCATCGCTGCGAGTTATTTGTGGCTCCCTGAGGAGTGCAGTTAGCACTGCTCTCAGCGCAGGCTCTCAGGGGTGGACGTGGAACTTTCTAGTTCCTATTAGGATGTTTGCTCCAGCCCAGAGGTGTCCTCTGGCACAAAAAGCCTGATGTCAGGAACGAACTCACCGGGGAGCCCTGAGGAGTGGGCGAGGGATGTGCCCGTCTTCTCATCCTTGAGCCGCGGCTCTGGGGTGAGCTGCAGCCCCGCTCCAGCCTGACACCCACAGGAAATCCCGTACACGCCGGCTGTTTGGAAGGGATGCATGTGCCGTGAACTGGTTTTATGATTAACAGAAAGTTATTGAAAAAAGCATTTTTGTTTCACCTCGTATTGGTAGAAGTCTTTAAAAGCTTGGGGCTCACTTACCTTTTTTGCAATGTAATTACAAGTGGATTTCAGTCATTTTTTTAGAATTAAACTGTACAGTACGTCCATGGCATTAGCTTCATCATAAAAGCTCATTCTGCATTTCCGACAAGATGCTGTAGAAGGTACATTTATTGGACTGAAAGTGTCCAGATTCCCGAATAGCCCCAGAGCTATTAGCTTAGAGGGGAAAGTCCCTGATACAGATTTTATAATTGTTTCCACTTTTCTGAAAACATTATAGGAAAGTGGCATCTAATTGAGGGTTATGAATTGTCTGAATGTGACTTCACAGTGTAAATATTGAGCGCTGTGGTGGTGAGGGCGGTCATTTTACTCCTGCGCCGTGGGTTTCAGTTCTGCTCCACGCCGGTCTCGCTGCGAGGCGCAGGGCCAGTCACAGAGGCCTGGGTAGCCCAGCTCTTCCAGCTCCGGAGGCAGACAGCTCTTGGGGTGAAAAGTCATGCGTTTCGCTTTGTTTGAAGAAATATATTGTGATTAGTATCCACTTTCCCATTTTCTTTCATGGGACTGTTTATCCAATCATGAATATCCACAGCTACACTGCATGTGCATGCGTGTATATGAAGTTATGTGAGATGCGAGCCTTCTATAACGTCTGTAATGTACAGAACTCCTTAGAGACCGTTTTCAGGGGGAGGAACGGCCTCTATTAGTGCCTGTTCCCAGAGCTTTGCATGGAGACTATAAATTAGGCCTTGGAAGGCTATAATGAGCCAGTAATTTATAGACTATTAAGATACTTAGTTAGAAATGATTCTTGAGCATGTCCAATAGGGAACACATGTTTACAAAGGACAAACAGATTCGACACAACATGTCTTTAACCTAACCAAGTCCAGGCAATTACAACATGGGATGTCTTATTTTGCCTATCTCCCACTCCCCCAAAATAGGATCCCTAGCCACTTGTTAAACCACATTGACTTTTTAATAGACAAAGCAGCTGCTAGAGCTTTGCCACCAGAACTGTTCAGATTAAGCCCCTGTTAGAGTGCGGCCGGCCGGCCACAGCCCAGGACGAAGCTCCCCTTGCGTCGTGCCTCCTTTCCTGGTCGACTTGTGATAATTCATTGCAGATTTCTTCTTCTCCACAGAGTGCCTACCGCAGGAACGGGATGGCTTTTCTGGCCTGCTGACGTGGCTGGGGCTGGACCGCGGGAAAGGCAATGCTCCGGGAAGGTGATGTCTGTTCCCCCGTGTGGACAAAGTAAAGACACGCTGACCTTCTCTGCACCCTCAGGAGTGGGCCGGTTTGTTGTGACTGTTGAGGGGCTGACTCCAGCCCTTCCCCAGCCCCCTCAGCGCCTAGTCTTGTTTACTGGATGGGCCGTTGGCTAATTAATGGCAGGATGTTTGGGAGAGTGTGTAGGTGGACAAGAATGCGGATCACACAATTTTGAAATTTTAATTTGGAATGGATTTACTGCCCTCAGCTCACATATCTTAAAAGCAGTGTCTTTTTTTTTTTCAGTGTTTAGTCTATGTTTTACTTGATGCATTTAGTAATCCAAGTTTGGGACAAAGGAAACAAAATTAAAAGGACAGTCAGCTTTCCCCTTGCACTTTACTTTCCAACTTTGTTGACTACATCCACGGGGACTTGAGAGACAAATGTCTATTTTATAAACTCACAGGAATCGAAGATCGAGGGGACCTGATGAACTCTGTTCCCGTCCTCGCCTCCCTGCTCCCACTTACAGTGTATGTCATGTTCGTGCCTTCCTCCCAGCTCTCTGCATGTCTGCCTGGTGTGTGTTTTTCCGCATCCAGACCCTCTCCCCATCGTCAGCTCTCTGCTTCCCTGTCCCCGTCGTCCCAGGCCGCCGCTCTCACACACACCCTCCCCTTCAGTAGCAGGGTGGTCAGAGTCTTAGCAGGGGAGCGAGGAGGTGCTCTCCCAGCACCGCCACCCTGAGGCTGCGCATGTGGACAGGAACTGCCGGTAGCAGCTGAGCTACCCTCTGGCATCTATACTTTCTCCAGTAAGCGAGGAACTGGCACCCTCGGGAACAAATCAAAATAGAGCAGACGTAATTGTCCGGTTCCTGATTAGACTTGAATTGCAAAAGAACACAGGAAGTTATTCCTTTAAATTCGTAGGAGTTTGTGTAATTTTACTTTTATCATGGCTTTTACTCACACTGAGACAGCCTTTGTAAAGAATTAATAGGAACAGAAATGGGAAACATGGAAAGTTTTGTCTGGTGACCAAAATCATTGTGCAGCCCAGTGAACATGATGGGGCCACGTTGTTCCCGTGTGTTAACTATCACTTACCTGCTCTGTGTTAGTCCTTCTGGAAAAAATCTTTATGTCAAGGACAGAAAGTGCAGATATATAATATCAGACATTTCCAAAGGGTTTTGATGTTCCATCTGTGTTGTTAAAATGTATGATTAAACTTTTCTTTTTATCATCATTCTTATTTTTCTTGGCGTCCCTAATCATAGAAAATTATAAGCTTGCAGTAAACATCCTAACTTTTAAAACGACAGCATTTATTGTATTTGGTTTCGATCTGCCTGGCTTATTGATGTATAAAATTTTCAGGGGCTATTTTTTCACATCAAAATTCCTTCTCTTCCCACATTATACATTTTAAAGTATGCACAAGGCAGAAAATATAGGGTTTAGGGTTTTCCCTTCATTTTATTCTACCTGATCTCCTTATACTCCCAGAGAAGGAAGACTCAACGTACATTTCTCTCAGAAATATGACAGGTCTGTGTTTTTGTTGGTCTGGCGTATGTTTGTCTATCTTGAACAGTCTGACAGGTAATTATTTATAAAATCTGGTTTTGCCCAGTAAGTCCATATAATAACCTTTCACTTTCCATCATAAGCCAGTGAGCTGAATTTAGAATAAAACAAGGTCATTTATGTCTGTCCTGAACCAGCCTACATGTCCCCATAATTGCTCAATATTAATATTTTTAATTCTTTTTTTTTTCTTTTCTACCCATAGGTTCTTTCTCTGACTCTTTCCACAACACTAAATTAGAAGTGAAATAAAATTTCCTTAAGCAGTGAATATAGAAAAAAAGAAAGAACATTTCAGAAAATGTGACTTCAATAAACTTCTCTCTAAAGATTAAAATGTTACGTAGATTCGTAAAATGTTAGAGCAGAAGATGGTCTTAAAGATCATTGAAATAACCACTAGTTTCACAGATAAAAACACATTGCCCAGGGAGGGAAACCGACGTCCCCAGATAGCTCAGCAAAGGCAGGGGCACCAGAGCCAGGTGGTGTCCCCAGTTCCCAGGCTGGCAGCGTGCTCCATGCTGGGCTCGCTACGACATTACCAAGACACGTTGCTTCTATGGCATGTGTGCCTTAGACGTGTTATATTAAAATTTTCTTCAAAGGGACTGGTATTCATTAAATAATCTGTCAATTACACAATTTTTTTTTAAAGAAGTCTGCAAGCAAGGGAGAGAGGAATTAACCTACTTTGAGACCTACTTTGTGTCAGGAAGTGGACCTCTGGCATTTCTTCTGTCTTCACAATGACCTAATGAGGTACATGCTATAAAACAAAACAAAAAATAAACACAAAAATCATACTCACCTCTAAATCAAATGTGAATACACAAAATAGTTTCTATTTTTGTAGGCTTGTGTTTTGGAGATCAAATTTGAAAATAAAACCAGAAAATAAGTGAATAGCCTCTCTCGTGGGAGATTGACACTGCCTCATAGATTTGAGAGTAAAGGAAATAGAAATACTTCTCCCTTCACCTCAATTTGAAAATTCGACTTTCTGGACATGTCATTTTATAGCTATGTCTTTAACCTTCCCGTCTTCACACACTGCAGTAGCTGAGATCCAACAGTAATGTCCCAGCTCTGGCCGGGTAGCTCAGTTAGTTAGAGCATCCTCCTATGTGCCAAGGTTCTGGGTTCCATCCCCGGTCAGGGCACAAGAATCAACCAATGAGTGCATCAATAAGTGCAACACCAAACTGATCTTACTCTCTTTTTCTCTCTCGCGTCAATAAACAATAATGTTCCAATTTTAGGACTAAGAATTTTTTAAAAAAACAAAAGCATAAATATTTTTTAAATTATGTACGTACTTCCTGTATGTGGGGAGAATTCTTCAGTTATTACTGTTTGTCCTTTGTTTCTATAAAATAATAAATAATCACATTTAATGCTTTTACCATGTAGAAGATAAATAAACATAACTGGTGATTCTTGTTCTGAAAGAAAATATGTTTACTTGTCTAGAAATTGTAAAGTTTAATTTTATGAAAAAGAATTTATATAGTTCCCATATCAGATATTTCTTCCCAGTTCATGTAAACCCTTGTGTAAAACTGAATCACTACAGAGAAACTATTCCCTCATCTGCCCTCCTGGAATTTAGATAGAACCGTCCCAGGTTGCGTTTAAAATTTTACCATCAACCATGTACACATCTCATAAAATATTTTACAGTTTCCTGTATGCTCTGGCTGAACATTTCATAGTACATAAACACTTCTGCAAATAATATCGGGCATCAAACTGAACATGTCACGGCAGTGGCCCCACTAAAGCTGAGTGTCCAGCAATTTATTTTCTTATTTTTATCTTCTTATTTGAAAGCCACGGTGAAACTGTGTGCTCTGGTTGTGCAGTGGCAGGGGCGGGGTCCGGCGGTTTGAGGGGAGCTGTGTTCATCAAGCAGGGGCTCTGCAGAAGGCAGCCCGCCGAGCTTCAGCAACAGAACCGTGCCTGCAGGAGCCGGAGGGAAATGTGACAGCTAAATAAGGGCCAGATGCCTTAAAAAGCTCGGATATTAAAAAGTCATATCTCTTCAAGCAAGTCTCTCGTGTTGTGAATAGGACAGTGATATCATAGCACTTAAAAAGAGAAACAAAAAAAGAAACTGGCATTTGTGTTTTGGAACAAAATAGCAAATATTTAAGCTGTCATAAGTCATGGGAATTTTGACAATTGAAGCTGATTTTAAAACAATTAATTCTTACAAAGTCACGAGAAGCCCACATACAGTATTTCATTGTTGGAAACCACGGTGATTCTGTATGGAGCGTTATATTCATGTTCTCTTTTCTGCTCATCACCACCCAACAATATCCACTATTCTCATTATTCTCCAAAGGAAAATAGAAATAGAAAAAATACAGGAAAACTTAATAATCAAGATGATTGCTTACATAATTTCACTTACACCAACTGTACTTGCTATTAAAAATGATGATGCATTGTATCAGTATTTTAATAATAAGTTTGACACAATTATGGCACACCCTATGCCACCCTGTGCGCCAAACACTTTGTGTGGGTTGTCTCACTAAATACAACCCCACCACAAGAAACGCACGTTCTCTCCCTGTCGCCTTTGGGCAGTAGTGGGGAAACTGAGGAGCAGAAGGCTCAGTGCTTATGCGGAGGTACCCACGGTGGAGTTGGCGTCCGTGCCCAGCACGCTGACCCCAACGCTCACGCTCATAACCACTGAGACACGGCATGGAGTTTTCGCGAATAAAGAGTTCTAGGGGCTTGTCAGAGAGGATTGCTCCCAAACCTGGAAGCGCTTCTCAGCACAAAAAAACTGATTACAAGAGAATTCCATTTTAACTATCCTTCTTGAAGGCCAAGTGTTGTGTATATAATAGAATATCATATAATGTATAATAGAATATAATTATATAGACTGATGCCAAGTCCTCTATCATGTCTTAAGCCATAAGATAAATAAATATGATGAATGCACATACTAAGCATCATTATACAGATTATGAACGAAATGTCCTCAAAGGTCCACGTGTATCAAGCCTCCCCTTGCGAAGATGAGATCTCTCCAAAAAGTTCTCGTTACTTAGGCTGCTGTTGTATTCTTTCATGCAGGTATGTAGCTCGTGTTATATAAGTCCCCACCTTGTTTGCATGTGTCTGCCGCGGCACACGGAGTCCCCATGGCAGTCCTTGGAGCTCCAGCCACAGCCTCTCGCGGGTGTTTGCTCATTACTTACGTCATCGTTTCTCCAGGCCCCAGGAGGCCCGGGTGCTGGAGGGGTGCGGTGAGCAGAGGTCAAGAAGAAGGCCGTGGAGCACAGCTTGAGTTAGCAGTGATCCTTGTTCCTCTCATCAGGGGTTGGCAGCCTTTTCCCTCCAAACCCTAGGTCTGTGCTGCCTCAGCACGAGTCATTTTCTGATTTCTGCCTGTTGAGATCCCCTAGCAGCGCACCGGCCCCTGGGCCTGTGGGCCTGCAGCTGCCTTTTCTGAGTGGCCTTGATTGACTTCTTCCAGCCACTTTCCTTGGGAGAAGTGAGTCCACCTAGCAGTGCAGTGGCCAGTCCTCGTCCCTCCTCCCTGACCTGTATGTGTCCATCCGTCAGCAGACCCTGCGTGGCAGTGGCAGTGACACTTCCACACGGCGCAGCAGCAGCAGCGAGACCTCCCATGTTCCTAGTTCACGGGAAGATGCCAGCCCAGCCGGAGGGGCCGATGGCAGAGTCGGAGTCGTGAGTCAGGGAGGCTCCCGTCCTGAATGGCAGCCAAGCAGTGTTTAGTTTGCATCCATACCCAAAAGGAGATGGCGATGGACTGTGCCATGCCTTCCCTCCATCCCCGCAAACCAGGAGGCAAGTGAGAAACTACCTCAGGCAGCTCCTCCCAAGACTGGCTGGCTTGCCACTTCCCCGAGTGATCACAGAGCGTGGGATCTTACCCAGGCGGCCTGTGTGGGGACGTGCGACATCACTGGGCGCCTTTTCCCTGTAATGTGTAGTGCGAGTTTCTGTGAACAGGATGAAAACTCAACCCGCTTCCTCTTTCCTAGGTTTCCATGGTGACCTACTTCCAATAAGTGAACCTCCTGCCCACTTCAGTGCATAGACCTGCTGCTTGCTCTCAACTCTAGTCCCTGTTGGTCTCCATCCTTCCTGAGTGTCCTGATCATCTCTCCCTGGGCTTTGCAGCCTGCCCCAGATTAAGAGTTTCCTGAGGGCAAGTCATGAGTTTACACATCTTTGTAATCACCACATGCACACACTAGGTATTCAATAAACATTTGCTAGTTGGTTAACAGAAAAATTCATTTAAACAGAAGCACAGCATCCTTTTCATTGTTAAGTTAATGGTCTCAGGAAGAGAGGGCTCGATCTCACTTATCCTGCTAAAGATTTAAGGAACCATCCTGTCCTATACAAACATAATCTACACAAACGTAAAAAAGAATTATAGACTCACTCGCTACTTTTGTATATAGCACAATCTTTAAAAATCTGCTAGCTCTCCCATTGTTTCCTGTAAAGACAATGAACCATTTTAGGATAAAATTTTCTTAAAGGTAATGGAAATAACATTTCCACCAGCCTTAAAGTAAATATGATGATCTGTTCAGACTGAAAATAATGAGATTTTTGTGAACTGGAAGCAACAGTTTATCACCCAAGAATAGCTTGCGATAAAAATGTCTGTTTTCTGTATCTCTTCATTCATTCACTCATTCATTGTTTTCATTTAAAAAAAATACTTTAGCACCTATGAAATCCAAGCAATCACTATGGAGTCTATAAATTCCCAAACAATGAGTCAAGGGCCTGTGGGGAATTTCGGAAATCTTCAAAGAGGCTCATGAGGCTACTTAGATTAAATTATGTATAGATTAACTACACATGTTTTGCCCACATAGGTGCCACTCTGTTTCAAATATACACTGAGTGGCCAGATTATTATGACCACCTGACGTTTGTAGGCAAATTAGCTATAATTTCGCACTGAGTTGCTAGAGGGCCAGACCATTATAAGTAGGGAAGCAGGTTGTTTACCACAACAGTAGAAGTGATTTTTTTCCTGAGGATATGGGTAAACAACGCGATTTAACAGCCTTTGAATGGGTAAACAACGCGATTTAACAGCCTTTGAGATATATATATATATATATATATATACACATATATATATTAGATATTGTATATATAATATATATGATGTATAATATACATTAAATACATATGCACCATTGTGATTTGTAAAATATAAGTTCATTTAAAAGTGATCATAGAATCCTGGTAGCTTTTTAACATTACATATTTTTTTAATTCACAAGGTAGAAAAAATGCAAGTTATTGAATGCATGGGTTAGTGAGTGCATTTCTGTTGAAAGTGACTCTCGGGCCTTAACCAGTTTGGCTCAGTGGATAGAGCGTCAGCCTGCGGACTCAGGGGTCTCAGGTTCGATTCCAGTCAAGGGCATGTACCTTGGTTGCAGGCCCATACCCAGTGGGGAGTGTGCAGGAGGCAGCTGATCGATGTTTCTCATTGATGTTTCTAACTCTCTATCCCTCTCCCTTCCTCTGTGAAAAATCAATAAAGTATATTTTAAAAAAAAGAAAGAAAGTGACTGTCGGGCTCAGAGCACAGGCCCCATTGCTTTCTGTGCTTGACAGTAACAGCCAGTCGCCTCGGCTCTTCAGCAGCGAGGGGCTGTGCCTCCTGAAGGCTTGGGGCCGTTTCACTCAGCATTAAGGGTGTGTTTCCTTCGGCATAAAATGTCACCTGAACTTATTTCAGTCGTCTTATTTTGGGAAAAATTTATGATCTTTTTAACATTAGGAAGTTTTGTGTTTCCTGGCATTTTATTGCTTTGCGTATTTGAAACATTTCAATCCCAGACAATAAATATTATGTGATTATTGTTTTCATATGGATAGGTTATTTCCTCTCTGTTTTTTCTAAACCCCTTTCCCAACTAATAATCCTCAACAATGTATTAGCATGAAACTGTGCCGTTCAGCTTTGCCAGAATCAGGCATAATGAAAATTGAAAGAGGGGCAGGTTAGAGAGAGGAGGGTTAGTCGGAGTTAAAAATAAATTGAGGTGTGTGGTTTTCTTTCAGCTGGATTTCAAATGTTTCTTGTTCAGTTGAAATCAAGATTATATGTATTCTATAAATCATGTTTATAAGCTCTCATAACCAGTTATCACATTAAGTGGTATCTTTTTATATGATTATTATGGGAACTAAGTGGGTCTCAACAAAGTGGATGATATTAGCCGAGCACCCCATGATTACTGCGTGTTCAGAAGCACCCCCCTTTAAATGCCCACCCTCATGGCTCTCTCATCTTCTTCACGTCTTTTCACAACTGTCACTCTCTCAGTGAAGTCTTCGCTAGCCACCCTTTTAAATATTGAAACCCAGCCTCTGCCCTAGCACACTTATTTCCCTCCCCTGCTTTTTGTTGTTGCTGTTCACTCGAACACATACCATTTCCTATACTTATTTATTTTGTTTATGGTCTCCTCCTTCTAGAATGTAGCTTGTCTAAGATTAAGTTTACGGCCTATTGTGCCCACTGTCCCATCCCCAGCACTTGGAACTGGGCCTGGCACATAGAGCACTCGGTCAGTATTTTACTGGGTGACTCGTGGATTGATCAGTCCTTAAATCTGCAATTTTTCACAACACCGGACCCATGCTGCTGGTCTTTCATTTCTTCTCACTTCTGTCCTGGCTGCTGTTGTTTTCCTCCAGCCTCAGCTGTGAGCTTCCCCTGGACCTTCCTAATTCCTCTGAACTTCAACTGTGTTCCTCAACACCACTCTGTTTAAACGGCTTTCCATCCAGTACTTTCTAAATCACAGTACATCTTCAACAGAGTAAGAAATTTGGCCACCACAAGCAAGAGTGAGTTATGATTCAGTGAGGTTTTCTTTAATGATATGGCGAATTTTTGATATATCTATTTCACAACTTATTCAAATTTTCTTTTTACCACAACTCCAGGTTAATATTTTTAGTGCATTTATTTATGACTTCATATATTACAATAGTATTTTTATTTTTAATTATTAATTTGAGAGAGAGAAAAAAACATCTACCTTTTGTTCCAGTTATTTATGCATTCATTGGTTGATTCTGGTATGTGCCCTGATTGGGGATTGAACCCGAAACTTTGGTGTATCAAGATGTTGCTCCAGCTAACTGAGCTGCCTGGCCAGGGCATAGTGTTTCTTAGATAGGACACATAGAATATATATTTTTTTAGATATCAGTTTACGTACAGTACGATTCAAGGCTCTAGACAAATAAACACATTTGTGTAACCACCACCACAGTGAAGGTACATGAACACCAAAAAGTTGTTTCCTGTTTCTTTGTCATTGAACCCCCTCACCCCCACCATGGCATCACTAACTCCTGGCAACCACTGATCTGATTTCTGTCTCTATAATTTTACCTTTTCCAAAATAGCATATAAAAAGGAATAATTCTACATGAATTTGGATTTCAAGAATTTTTTGTTGTCTGACTTCTCTCACTTAGCAGAATACTTCTGAGATTCGGCAGGTGCTGTGTGAATCAGTAGTTTATTCCCCTCCATTGCTGAGTATTCCCTGTATGGATGTACCATAGTGTGTTTACTCATTCAGTATTGAATGGACCTTTCCATTGGATGACTGGCTATCTATATCTATAGTAATAATAAAAGCATAATATGCTAATTAGACCGGACAGTGGAATGACCTTCTGGACATCATTCCAGACGTCCTTCCGGACGAAGCCACTGTGGTGGGGGCCAAGGCAGAGGTGGTTAGGGACAATCAGGCAGGCAGGAGAGCAGTTAGGGGCAATCAGGCAGGCAGGTGAGTGGTTAGGGGTGATCAGGCAGGCAGACAGGCAAGTGGTTAGGATCCAGTGGTCCTGGATTACGAGAGGATGTCCGAATGCCAGTTTAGGCCTGATCCCGCAGGGATCCCTGAGAGATCAGGCCTAAACTGGCAATGGGACATCCCTTGAGGGGTCCCAGATTGCAAGAGGATGCAGGCCAGGCTAAGGGCCCCCTCCAACCCCGTGCATGAATTTTGTGCACTAGGCCTCTAGTTAAGAATAAAGGTCCAATAAAAAAAAAAAAAGAAAGAAAGCTGCTATGAACATGGATGGACAGAGCTTTGTGTAGACTGAGTCATGTGGTAAGTGAATATTTAATTGCCAAAATTGCTGTACCATTTGGTATTCCACCAGAAATGTGAGATTTCTAGTGGCTCCATATTTTTGCCAGCATTTGGTATAACCTATTTTTTTGTTTGGTTGGTTGATTGGATGGTTTAGTTTTAATTTTAGCAATCCCCATAGGTGGATAGTGGATCTCACGGTGGTTTTACTTTGCTTTCCTCTGATGACTAATGATAGTAAGCATTTTTCATGTGTTTATTTTCTATCTGTATTGTTTCCTGTTGAAGTGTTTGTTTAAATTTTTTGTCCATTTATTTAAAAATTGGTTGTTTGTCTTCTTATTACAACATAAGAGTTCTTCATATATTCTAGAGACAGAAATGTGTTTTTCACATATTTTCTCTAAGTCTGAGGTTTGACTTTTCTTAAAGTGTCTTTGGGAGAGTTGAAGTTTTTAATTTTGAAGAAGTCCAATTTATCAATTTTTATTCTTTTATGGCTCATACTTTTGTGTCTTAACTAAAAAATATTGATCTAACCCAAGTCCACAAGGGCTTTCTCCAATATTTTATTCTTATTATTTTAAATTTTAACTTTTACTTTTAAGTCTTTGATTTATTCTGAGTTTATTTTTTATATATGGTGCAAAGTAAGGGTTGAGATTCCTTTTCTGTATATGGTTTTCTGATTGTCCCAACACCATTTGTTGAGAAGATTATCTCCTGTCTTCATTAAATTGACACCTTTGTCTAAAACAAATAATTAACCGTATATGTGCGGGTCTCTTTTGGATTCTATTTTGTTCCATTGGCCTATATGTTTATTCTTATGCCAGTACCTCTCTGTCTTGATTATTAAATCATGAAGTCAGTCTAATGAATACTTCAGCTTTTCTTTTGCAAAATTATTTTTTATTCTAGATTCTTTGCTTCTCCATATTTTTGCAAAACAATTTCTGGGATTTTGATGGGAATTGTTTTGAATCAATAGCTCAATTTGGGGAGAACTTGGCAGTAGTAAGCCTTCTAATCAAAGAGCATGGCATAGTTCTTTACTCAGGTCTTTTCTAATCTCCCTCATCAATGTTTTATCATTTTCAGAATATAAATCTAGTACATATTTTGTTATATTTATCCATAGATATTTTATGTTTGATACTATAAGAAAGATTTAAAATTATTTTCCATTTTCAGTTCATTCCTAATACAAAGGGAAAAATAGGAAACTTTTGTATAGGAAACTTTTGTCCTGCAATCTTGACAATCTCACGCTTTTTTTTGTTATTGCTTTGTTCTGTATATTCTTTGAGACTTTCTACACAGATCATGTTTTTCAAATGAAGACAGTGTCCTTTCTCTCTTTCTAATCTACTAGAGGCCCGATGCACGAAGATTTGTGCAAGAATGGGCCTTCCTTCCCCTGGCTGCTGGCACCACCTTCGCTCCAGCCCAGAGCCACCTTTCTGCCTTCATTCAGGCCCGGAGCCTCCTTTCCACTTCCCACGCTGCCCAGAGGCCCAGAGCGGCTGGGGAGGTGCAGAACGCCTGTGTCATCACCATGGCAATGACGCAAGCATCCCACCCCGCCCCCAGCTACTGGGCGCCTGTGTATACAAATTAACCTGCCATCCTTGTTGGGTTAATTTGCATACTCACTCCTGATTCGCTGGTGGGTGTTGTGAAGGTATGGTCAATTTGCATATTTCTCTTTCATTAGTGTAGATATGCTTTTAATTCTTTTAATCCTCTCCTGGGGATATGTTTTTATTGATTTCAGAGACAGAGAGAGAAACCTCAATCAGTTGCCTCCTGTATGTGCCCTGACTAGGAATCAAATATACAACCTGTGTGTGTGCCCTGCTCAGAAATCAAACCTGCAAACTTTTTTTGTACAGGACAACACTCCAACCAACTGAGCCTCCTGGCCAGGACTATGCTTTTTATTTCTTCTTGCCCCAGTACATTAACTAGGATTTTCAGTACAGCATGTCCTTGGATAATGTCATTTTGTTCAGCATTATTTCATTGCTAGTGGCTCGTTGCACGAAATTCATGCACATTAAAAGGGGATTAATTAGAGGAAATATTTTAATATTGCTATTTGCCCTTTCTCTATAATAGAAGTGTCAGAGATTAAAGAAAATTAGTAAAATATATATGAAAATCTTCCTCCTGTCAGAGTCTGGGGTGCACCATGGGACCCAGGGTCAAGTCCCTGCCCACCCATGTGCGCCTCAAAGTCGCACGAGACCCAGACCTAGCCAGTCACCCCCCATTGGGCTAGATTCAGACCCGGCCTGTCCCACCTTTTTCAAGCCTGTCTGGGAGGGGGTAAAGCTTCAGATGGCCTGAGATCCCCTGACAAGCCCCGCCAGGTGGGGGCGTGGCCTGAGGTCTCCCATCAAGCCCCGCTGGGCAGGGGTCACGACCTGAGGTCCCCTGGCCCAGGGAAAGGGGAGCAGCCTGAGGTCCCCAGGCCCAGCACTGGGATGAGGGGGCATACCTTGAGGTCCCCCGTCAAGCCCCGCTGGGCGGGGGGCGTGGGCTGAGGTCCCGTGTCAAACCCCGCCAGGCAGGGGGCACAACCTCAGGTCCCCTGGCCTGATGCCGGGGCGAGGTTGTGGCCTGAGGTCCCCTGTAAAGCACCGCTGGGCGGGGCGCACAGCCTGAGGTCCCCTGGCCTGGTGCTGTGGCATGGGGAGCAGCCTGAGGTCTCCTGGCCCAGCACCAGGGTTGGGGGCACACCTTGAGGTCCCCCATCAAGCCCTGCTGGGTGGGGGGCATGGCCTGAGGTCTCCTGTCGAGCTCTGCTGGGTGGGGGGGCATGGCCTGAGGTCCCTCAGCCTGGCGCCAGGGTGGGGGTGAGGCCTGAGGTCCCCTGTAAAGCCCCACAGGGGTTGGGGGGGGCTCAGCATCAGGTCCCTGCTGATTGCTCGTTAAGTCTCGTTATGGGAACTCAGCCTCCGCTGTGGGTGCAGCCATCTTGTGTTATGGAAACCCCACCTCCGCTGTGGGCACTGCCATCTTTGTGGCAGAATGACAGTCAATTTGCATATTCCCTCTTTATTATATAGGATAACATTGATGAGATGCTGTAGGAACTTAAATCTTGTTTGTATCAGTTAGCCGATGGTAAAGTTGGTTTGGGTATACCTTGGTTTGCTCAAAGTCACAGAACTTACAGATGAGGTTAAGTGAGAGTTCACTGCCACACTGTTTAATAGGAGTGGTGAGAACAGGCATCCTGGTTTTATGGGGAAAACATTCTTGGTTTTCAGCCACTAGGTTCTGTATCTTGCTGTACGTAGGAGTTTTTATTGAAGGCGAGACATTGTACCTGGAAAAATATAGAAGCAGTGGATGATGGTGTCCTCCAAAGAGGATTTAATTCTCTGGCAGACAGATGGGGCCACAGTCGGATAGAGGTGGATATATTTCTGTTTTGCCCTTATTCCTGGAAAGTATCCCTAGGGTTTGAGCTGAGAGCCTGTGGGGTTCACCAACCCCCTTTAATCTTGGTGATCCTTAAAATCTAGCCTCTGACTCCCCTACCCCCTCAAGATTGATGAGCTGTCTCCTCACCTCCTTCACCTCCCAGATGCTGCTCACACACATGTGCAGCCCTGGAGCTGACATATGCTCAAGGGGGAATTGCATGTAGAATTATAAGCTGACGTCCCTGCAGTTTGCTCCTCTTCGAGATCTCAGTCCCTCAGCTGCCCTGGTGGCCCCAAGCTCCCACCTCTGTGTTCCCAGCCCAGCGAGGCTGCCGCAAGCTCCAGACCCCTCTTTCTGCTTGGCTTCTCTTCCTCTCACATTTTATTGGCAAATTCCCTGAAGGAGGAAAAAAAGAGCATTCCTTTTCTCCAATACCTGACTACCTTGGCTTTTTTCTGATGCCTCATATTCCGTGTGCCCCGCCAAAGACATCCACACTCAAATCCCTAGCATCTGCGGAAGTTTTACATCACACAACAAACAGGAATTAAAGTTGCAGATGGAATTAGGTTGCTAATCAAGTGACTTTAAAATAGGGAGATGACCCTACATTATTCAGCAGGGTCCTTCACATGAGCTCTTCAAAACAGAAAGGAAGGCAGAACCGTGGGTAAGAGAGATGTGGCATGAGGACTTGACATGGCCAGCTTTGAAGATGGAGTAAGGGGCCCACGAACCAAGGAATGTGGTGGCCTCTGAAATGGCTATTAGTTTAGAGCCAGCAAGAAAATGGGACCTCAGTCCTACAGCCACAAGGAACTGAACACTACTGACGATCTGAATGAGCAGGAAACCGGTTCTCTCCTAAAACCTCCTGAAAAGAAGACTTGGTTTTAGTCCAAGAGACCCACACCAGACTTCTGATCTACCTGCCCCTTTTATGTAAGCTCCTAATTTTGTGGTAATTTGTCACCGCAGTATAGAAAACTATTACACAATTGTTCTGTATGTTGTCCAGCTTTTACAGTTGTTCTCAGGTCAAAGATGAGCCTTTTGTAGTTCACTGTACCCATCAAGAGTTCAGTCACAGAGTCAGAATCACTGTCCTTTGTGGGATAAAGATTTTATTATAGATCTTACCTAGTTATTGGAGGAGCTGGGAAAGTGAAGGCCTAAGAAGAAAAACATCAATAACCCATCAATTTGAGAAGCAAAGCACAACCACCTGGCAAAAGAGGCTGCATAGGAAGGCCCATAGGAAGCCATGCGTCCATGTACCTGCCACCCTAGGGTCTACCACGTGGCTGGTTGAGAGTGGGAGCCACTGTGGGTAAGCCGGGTCTTCAGCCAGGAAGAGGATATAGAGTAGAGGAAGGTGAGGACAAGCTGGAACTGCCAGCGCTTCTGTGTCTGCACAACACTAATGAATAAGTAACTGCTTCACTCCCATCCCCAAATCTTGCACAGATTTTTCTCTTGCCCAACCATAGAGGTCAGGGGATCGTGGAAAAGCAGTTTCAGTCTCACCAAGGTGACACAGTACCAACAACCACAGTCTACCCTTTGTACCTGTATTTAGGGCGCCTCCAAAGAAAGACAATAGCAAAATGCTCCCACCTAACATGATGCACGAATGTCTTTGTGGTCTTCCTTACAAAAACCGTTATCTCAGTCTAATCATGAGAAAAGCATCAAACAAGCCACAATGGAGAGACATTCTACCAAATACCTGAGCAGTACTCCGCCAAGCTGTGCAGGTGATAAGGAGAACTCGGAGGAACTACCATAGCCAAGAGGAGCTGAGGAAGGTAGCAAAGAATTTGTGCCCGTTTGTAATCCACTGAACTGTTTGTGCAAATCTGTTTATTTCCTTTACTGTAAATCCTTGAATCGGAATTGCTAAAACGAAGTTAGTCTTCATTTAAAAAATTTGACACACACCCAAAAGGCCCTGTGTTTGGGTTTTACTAGTTTGCGTTCTCATCAGCAGTGTTTGAAAGTCAGTTCCTCTGTGCCTTCCCCAACACTGGATAACATTACCCTTTTTTATTTTTTCCAGTTTAAAGCAAAATTTATTTGCATTTTTGGATGCCGTTGAGGTTGAACAATTTCCATGTGTTTATTGGCCATGCGTACATGTTCTTTTTTGAATCGCCTAATCTTGTCCTTTGCCCATTCTTGTCTTGGGCTATTCCTAGTTTGAGTGTTGATGTTGGTCTGAAATCTGGGTTATTAAAGTTTAATTGACCTCAGACAACCCTACTAGGTTTAAATATTATGAATTACCCTTGCCCAAAATAATCTATCCTCATTTCTATTCGTTTATTCTTTACTTCCCTAGATCATATCACCATTTTCAGTCCTTTCTTTTCTCAGATTCACAATATTAGAACTGCAAATCGCCTCACTTTTCAGTTGAAGCCATTGACATCAAAAGAGGAAAGGGTCTTGTCCTTTCTGAAGGTGGAAGAGTCCACTAGCTTTGGACCCATAGGACCAAGATTTTGGCTTCTGGTCAACACTACGCCGACAAGGCATTTAACCCCTTCACCACAAGGTTTGTGTCCTTGGGCCTGGCACTAAGAAACTCAGTTCATCTATGACTTTTGCTTCTTGAGTAACTTGGATCATAAATTCTCCCTGCCCCAACTGGCTAGGTGGCATTTGATAAGTTGCTTTAACTGTGGGGCCTTGGATTCTCCACCCATTAATGGGAGCATTGAACTTCTGCTAAATGACTCAAAGGCACACTTTTTACTCTTGAAGTCTTATTTAAGAGGGACGTTTATAGGGTATGGATTAGGGAATCAAGCCTAAGTGGAAGTCAGACCTTTAAGAAATTTATTTCAACCAAGAATGCCTATTTTTGAAGGGAACCTAATCAAAGCATTTTTAAAATAGTTTTTAATTACAGGTTCGAAACTTTGTTATTTGTAATACCTTTTTAGAAGCATGAAAATAGCATTTCTCCCTGTACCAACTTTGTGCTTTTCCATTTGGTAAACACTGATTTTATTTCTCTCTCTGCCTGTAGGAGTAAACCAAGCCAGCTCAGCACTTCCTGTTTACCTCCTGGTAATACATATTGTACATGGTGACAGGCCTGCTCACAAAATAAGCTTCCTTGGTTTAAGTCTGCATTTTCTGGTTAGGCAACCAGCCTGACGATATTTAAACAATGAAGCAATTTGGCTATGGAAGCCTTGTCCTAACCTTCCCCACTTCAATTGTCCGTGGAAAGGAGAGGCCCTGAATCTAATTAGGACCGAAATGGGGCATCACACAGTGCCTTTCATTTGAGAATATCAAAACATTGTCAACTCTTAAACTTGAAGTGTGTAACATGGGCGACCACAAAGATAGTAAGTAACCTGATTTCTTCTTGAGACTCTCAGTGCTCTAAATATCTATTTTTAAGGAAGAAAAATGCGTTTTCTGTGTATTGAGTGACTAAAATGTAAGCTTAGAAATATTTTATGTTTCCATCAGAGTTTATTCTGCTTAGCATAAATCATCAGAGCCGACCACAGCTTGCCATTTACCGGAGCCTTTTCAGTTGTATTACACTCATGTCAGACACACCTTCGTACAAGTCCCTCCAGGTCAAAGTTTAGAAATTCTGCCTCTTCCGCCCCCTTCCCCAACTCAACACTTACGGAAACATACGCTAATTGGAACAGAAGCAGCCTACCCCACTAATAGGGTTAGAACACTCTTAACACAAGATTAATGAGATAGAAGTTTAGGGGGGAAATAGCATTCCTCAAGCAGTCGGAATGCAGATGCCAAGTGAAAGCCAACAACTTTCCTGAACCCGTCAAATCCCAAGCTTTGCTTTCCCTTGACCTCGCTCAAAGGCATTAAGGGAAGGAAGAAACTGTCGGACCAGCCTTGCTCTGGCCACTGTTGCCACCGCTGACTCAGTGGCTCTCCCGGTTCCCTGAGGCCTGAGCCCAGCTGTCCCTGTCGTGGAAAACAAGACCACAGACTCAAGGTGCAGAAAGAGACTCTACAAACAGTCTGCTGAGGTGGCCCAGACAGGCCGCAGGTGGCCACTTGTGTTTGTGACTGACCTTTGTAGGCGTGTGGCTTACACACCTGCACTCAGAGACCATGGACACTTAAGGTCACAGATATTGGCAAGAGGTGAAGTCTGTGGAATATTCTACCTAGTTGATGTGTGACTGAGTCACGGGTCAGCAGACGTCAAGAGCTATCAGAGGCTTGGAGAACAGTATGTGATTAGACTTAGAGGGAGAAAAAGCCTAAGGATCTTAGCAATTAGCAGAAACCGCGTGACGGGTGTGTATTATTGGAGGCAAGGGGGCTGGTTTCCTCTTCAATTTCCACCTTTTTCAGGATCCTTTGCCTCTGGTGCATGCCTGGCTCTTTATAAGACCCCCTACATCCTTCCAAAGCTGACCAATCACTCTGGAAGTAAATTTTACACGTTTACAAAGTGATCTTCTTACCTAGAACCCAGACCTTAGCTTCTAAGCATTCTGCACCGGTACTCAGGCTCCTTGGAGAAACGGCTGATACTAGGACTAGGGCAGGGAAAGAGCCTGAGAAAATGAGCCTGGAACATCTTAACTTGCCAGAAAGTAAGAAGTTGGTCAAAGAGCCATGGGTACGTGTCAGAAATGGAAGGTTGTAGAGACTCCCAACTGGCCAAATCTGCAACAATTTGAGCGTAAATGACAATAACGGGTTATCACCCACAGAATAAAATAAATACCCTTGAGTCCCCACAGTGTAAGTAAGTAGATAAATGGAGGAGAAAGTGGTAGCTCTTCTTTGACACAGAACGACAGCTAATAAACAGACGGAATCACAGCACTGCAAGACCATCAACGGGGGAAATACAGACAGGCGTGTACATTTACATAGTCTCACATCACATCCCCACAAACCACAGACACAAACCTACTCCTCTTTTAATTATTCATTGTAAATATTGTTGATCAACATATTGTTATTGTTTTGGTTTGCAAATGTTTAAGCACTTCTTTTACTTAAATGTTGTGTTCAGATTTTTAAAAAAATGACAGAAATGTATAACAGTTCAAAGAATATCTCCAGCGATGACAAGCCCTTTGATAAAATAGACTTGGGGTAAATGCCTAATCCAGCTATTTTTGTTCAGACTCAATCTGGAAATTGTCCTCCCCTCAGAGAGCCAGAGCCGGGCAGCCCGGCACAGTCCTGAGAGCAGAGCTCCCAGCGCCCTGCAGGCAGATGCTGCTGCTCCCGGCTGGCACCTGGGCCCCATCTGGGCCCTCCCCCGGCGAGGACCTGGCCTTCTTTGCCCCCCCCCCCCCGAGCCCCCGCTTTTGCTGTCTGTAGACCAGAAACACTGTGTCCAGTTACTGCGATGATGAGGTATCCGAGGCAGGCAGGATGCCAGTGTCCAGCGAGGGCAGACCGGGTAAACAGGACGCCCAGATAGTGCTGGCTCAGCTGGGCTCCTGGCCACCTGGGTATGTGCTGAACTGACTGCACCAGCAGCCCCGGGAGACGGGACAGGCACCTCGGAGACTGCATTCAGACGTTAAAACACACACCCACGGAACAGCCATCCCAGACCTCTAATCTTACTTTATGACCAAGCTATAATTACATTACAGCAATTACTTGAATATTACATTTTTATTACTGTTATGTCATTATGTCTACTAGGAAAAAATATGCCTACTCTAACCAATAAAATTCTTAATGACTCATTTAAGCTGTGTCTACACGAAACCCCTGACTTAAACATTTCGGTCAAAATAATGTTTAGGGCCTGGGGGAAGAGGAGGGTTAATCTCCATCTACGTGATTGCCCAAAAAAGCAAGAAAAATTCCGTTTGTAGATGTACCTCTGGCGATTAAAAAGTTCCAGCCGGGGCTAAATTAGAACGTTATGGTTACAGTTAAGAGCCATCAATTCTTTATCATCCGTTGGTCAGTTCCAACTACTAACAAAGAGTGGAGCTGGGGGCTCGGGAAACATGCATGTCTCCAGCCTCCAGAGGCACCGAGGCCCATTTTCTCTGCTTCCAGGACGTCAAGGGCCCGGCCTGGAAGGATTCTTTAGAGGCCAATTAGGCCAGTGCGTGCAGCCCGGACGCTGGCAGCCAGCGGTTTATTTGGAACTCGCTACGGACACTCCCCAAATAAAGTTACTAATGTGTGGTACTTAGGTTTTTTAATCATTATAATTAAGTTTTACTTCATTACCTCTTTTTAGGTAGCGTCTCGTTCTCCGTGGGCCTTATCTTACCTGGCTGAAAACTTCCAGGCTGTCGGACTCCGTCCATTTGCTCAGCAAGGAGACTTCTGACCCTGACCGCATCTCAGCTGCACCCAGACGGGACCCTTTCCAACCCACTGCAGCCCAGACAAGCACAGGGCGCCGCCATGTCACAAATAATTCCATGCTTAGAATTCAGGCCCCTGAATTGGGGGAATTTACCGTAGGAGCTGACTGAAGCAAAATGTCCAGATTTAATCACTTCTGAATTTAATTTCACACACATATTTTACTCCTGATATCCTCTGCATCGAACACTTTCCCACAAGAAGATGAAGTGGCGAACACGGTTCGCTTCCCCCGGGGAACCCATGCCCAAGGTGTGTGTTTTGCTTCATTTTTTAAAGAATTCTTTTGGCCAATACACATCCTCCGAGTTACTGTGTAAAATCCAGTGCCTGATTCCGAAATTGTGTGCATCTGCTGGACATACACCCTGTTAAACGCTCATGACTGCCGACAAATGTGAAAAGTATTACCAGGCCTATTTTTAACATTGTTTTGGCAAGGCTGCTGCTGTGGGGGGGAAATTCCTATAGAATCTTAATGAGCAAACTGAATGATTCTTTGAAATGTGGTTGTGATTCCCCGACTTATAGTGGTGATGTCAGTGGTGCTGAGAAGCAAGAAACAGTAGAATCGCTCATTTGCCAGCAGGCTCCAGAGAGACCCCAGAGGGCTGTGCGGACGGGCCTGCGCCTTCCCTACCGCTCTGAGGGCTACGTGTGTCCCCGCCCAGGGCACGTCTCACGCGCTGGGTCTGCCATCTCTGCGAGCCTGTGTCACCGAAGGGCACACTGTCCGTGTGTGCTTTTACGGGACCTGACCCGCCGCTGGCCTTTTTCTGTTTGTCACCCGCATTTGTCTTCCAGAGAAGGACCACCTGTTCCAGCTGCTGGAGAGAGACATGGCTTTCCTCCCGCTCCCTGAGTCCCCTTGGTAGCACTGAACGGCAAGGGACCAGAAGTTCAAACTCTGAGGACAGGGGAAGGGAAGCCTGAAGGAGGCCTGTCCGCATGTCCTCACGCACACCATCCCTGCGGCCTCCTCGCCACCCACTCTGAATCCTCTGTGTCCTGTCCTCAGTGGCACCGGCCCCATTGGAACGAGGCGTCAGGCCGTTCAGCTCCGGTGACTTGCACAGGCTGCGCCCTGCACACAAGCAGGCCTGGGGGCCCGCGTGGGGCCTTCACCAGCGGGCGCTGCCTGGCCGAGCCTGGCGTCCTGCTCGGGGACACGTGTCCGCCTAGAGCAGTGATGGCGAACCTATGACACGCGTGTCAGAGGTGACACGCAAACTCATTTTTTTGGTTGATTTTTCTTTGTTAAATGGCATTTAAATATATAAAATAAATATCAAAAATATAAGTCTTTGTTTTACTATGGTTGCAGAGATCAAAAAATTTCTATATGTGACACGGCACCAGAGGTAAGTTAGGGTTTTTCAAAATGCTGACATGCCGAGCTCAGAAGGTTCGCCATCACTGGCCTAGAGCAAGGTCGCTCATAGGGAGCACTGATTCTCACTTCTCCACCCAGAGGGGGCACCATTCCTGAGAGGACACATTTTGGGGGTTTTACAGAGTCGCTGTGAAGGCTCACAGGAACCTGGGCCCGGCCCGGGAGGGTCAGGACGCGGCACACCGACGGGGCAGAGCTGGCTGAGTCCGCCGTGAGTGTAAATGGTGTCGCCGCTACTATGGGAAGAGTGCCCCCGATTAGTTATTTCGCCCTGGACAGCGAGTCTGGAGGCCCTCCGCGTTTCAGGACCCACCATCGCTACGGGAGGAATGACGGGGTTCAGCCCAAAGCCTGCGGGACCAGTGTCGACAGAGAGCTGTGCTCCGTTTAAACCAGGGGCCAGTCTGGTTCTGTTCTGGGGGAATGAGCGGCGCAGTGGCCTGACGGTTCTCTCTGAATCTGTCATAAAGGCACAGGCTCACTGACCTTTGGAGCCAAGGAAGCCTGGGACCTAGTGAGGTCCAGCCTGCACTTTCCAGGATGGCCGAGGAGCGGAGGCACGGCCCCCACCGGCCCACAGGTGGTATCTTCTCCGCCCAGGACCCTGCTTCCTCCTCTACATGCATTTTGCCCTCAGCCCGATGCTCTAGAGCAGTGGTTCTCAACCTTCTGGCCCTTTAAATACAGTTCCTCATGTTGTGGCCCAACCATAAAATTATTTTCGTTGCTACTTCATAACTGTAATGTTGCTACTGTTATGAATCGTCATGTAAATATCTGATCTGCAGGATGGTCTTAGGCAACCCCTGTGAAAGGGTTGTTCAACCGCCAAAGGGGTCGCGACCCACAGGTTGAGAACCGCTGCTCTAGATCTTTGGGGAGAGGATTCCAATTCGTGGCCATTGACCCCTCGTGCCCACTTCCTTCTACAAGTCTTCTGGGAAAGGCCTCGCTGCCATTGATGACACAGAGTGACATGATGGCTCCAGCCCTCTTCCCTGGCCATCCGTGATCGCCACAGGCTTCCAAAGGAACTCGGAGTCATCAACCTACAGCCATGCTCAGGCCCTGCCCCGCCCCAACCAAGCCTGCGTGGCAGCCGTTCTCAGCAGCGCTGAAGGCCTCTGTGTGGCTGCCTGGCTTCCCGGGGGCCTTTCCAGGCCACTGCGATGATATAGGAACCCATCCTCTCAAGCCCGCCTCCCACTTCCCCCAGCTCACCCTTGTGTCCTACCCCTTCTCCCCGAGGAGATCCAGCTCCCGCTGGTGGAGGAGGCCCCTGGAGCCAGCTCCTGACTGTTGCCTCTGCGAAGACCCCGCTGCTCCCGCATCAGCCCGGAGGCACGCAGATACCCCGCCGGAGCCCCGTTTCCCACGCCCCTCAGAGGGTGACAGGGCCTGTGCCCATCTTCCACGGGACAGTCCTGCACTCTCTGTGAACTCCAGCACATGCTTGTGGGCTCCTTCTTCCCGTGCAGCCCCCCTGAGGCCCCCAGATGCTCACAGCAGGGCTGCTCTGCAGAGGATGATGGCGATCGAACCCACTCCCGGAAGCTCCTTTGTCTTTGCAAAAAGGATGTGAATTTGGTAAATCTATAAATCAAGAATGGGGCTTCTGACTTCGAACTATTATATCTACAATGCTGCATATTAGTGCAACCGATCCTACAGAAAGCATTCACTTGTTACAATCCTGCTTTTATACACCCTCAATAAACACTGGCTTCCCTTTCAGAGACTGCGTCTCATACTAACATGCCATGATTCTTGCAATGTCACCAACCCCCTGAGACCTGACAATGCATCATTCGAGGTGCCATTCCATCCTCCTGCCCAAGAGTGTGACGGAGGGTGGGGGTGGGAGGGGGCAGGGGACGGGGTGCTGGCCTCCACACTGCTCCTCTCTGTGACCATTCACCAATGCCACTGCCATTATCTGAGATGTTGACCTCACCTGACGATTAGTTCTGCCTGATTTATTTGTGGCAAAGTTCTCCCCAAGCTCTGTTATCAGTTAGCTCTCGCCCAGAAACACTCCAAAATTCAGTAGCTTAAACCAAAAAGCACTTGCTATCACTACTGAGTTCAGAGGTGTTCTAGTCCCAGCCAGCTTACCGATGCGTCTGTGGTCAGCTGGGGGTTGGTAGGCAGTTCCGCTGTTTCTGGCTGGCCACTTGGTAGTCAGGTGCCTGTATCTGGTTTAGAACGGCCATGGCGGCAACAACTGGGGTCCTCTCACCCTCCGTCCAAGGTTGGTCCTAGAGACGTGGCCGGGTCCCATGAGCGAGAGGAGCACACCAGGTCTCTTGAACCCTGGACGCAGACCTGATTACAGTGTCATTTCTGCCACATTCTATTGGCCAAAACAAATCACAAGACTCAAGGGGTGAGAACATGGCTCTACCTCTCCTTTTTTGTTGTTGTTAATCCTCACTCGAGGATATTTTTTCTATTGACTTTGAGAGCGAGAGAGAGAGAGAGGTCAGTGTGAGAGAGACACATCAATTGGTTGCCTCCCCTACGAATCCCAACTGGAGCCCGGTGATCGGACCTGCAACCCAAGTATGTGCCCTTGATCAGGAATCAAATTGAGACCCTTGAGTGTGCAGGCCGACACTCTAACCACTGAGCACACCAGCCAGGGCTCGGCTCTTTCTGAGAGGAACTGCAAAGTGTCACTTGGAAGGCTGTGGACAGGGAAGAGTGACCACGTGTGGCTATTTGGCATCAATCTACCCAGGTTCCATGAAGAGCTTTTGTTTTCTTCACTCTAAATCTAAGCGACAACATGTCTTTATAATTTTAAAGCTCTCGATCTTGCATCCCGTCACATAACCTGCTGGCTGAGGACACCAGAGGCTCTGCGAGGCTGGGTGGCCAGCTGAGATCGGGTGAGTGCTGCCCAGGACTACAGCCAGGGCCTCCGCCGGCGAGCTCAGTCATTTCCGACACTCCCCTCAGATGGTCCCCTTCGGCCTAATGGCATGCATTTCAAAATAGTTTCCTCCGAAGAAGAGAGCAATCTATCTGTGGCCACGGGATGGGGTACGGGTGGGGCACATGGATCCCTGACCCTGTGCTTTGGCCCCTGTGTCTCCTTGGGACAGTGTTGGAACCCCCTCAGCAAATAATCCCAGCGAGAGGCTGTATTCTGCATATCCTCAGACTCTTCCCTCCAGGATAAGTGATTCCATGGCCCGGCTCACTCTAATGTCCTTGTTCTTGTTAAATCCGTCTCCCAGCTGGCCCTACCTTAGGACTGGTATCTGTTTCCACCCTCTCACTTCAACCTCTGGCCGCCTATCCCACCTCGGACCTGCCGCTTGCACCCTGAATCCGTTTTCCTCCCTCTCCTGATGACTTCCTATCTCAGGGCTGCTGTTTTTTCCCCAGGACTTACAGCCCTCATCCAGGTTTTATGGGACCGGCTGGTGACCTCACATGCTCCTCGACTGCACTGCAAACTCTTTAAACGCAACCACCGGCCCCGGAGTTTTATTAAGAAACTTGACCTGGAGCTCCTGGTTCTGTAACAACTTGGTGGCAGCTCTGTACCTGCTAAAGTGTTGCTTCCCCCGGCCGCGCAGAAGGATTGTAAAAGGTTAGGGCCCTGAGCGTTTGGACAGAGGCTGTTCACAGGGCTCCTGGGCCCAGAGAGGACTGGCTGCCGCTCTCCTGCCCCCGGCACACACACACACACACACACACACACACACACACACACACACACACAGGGCTGCTCTATGGCAGGCACAGAGGGCGGCCAGGCCGGGAGTGGAGAGAGGGATGGTGGGGCTCTTGGGGCTGCCCGGGACGCTGCCCTTCCCCTCACACAGGCACCACCAGCCTGCCCAGCTCTGCCCTGAAGACTTGGGGTGACCATGTGCAGACTGAGGCTGACTCAAAAAGCCCCCCTGTGCACTTTTTTTTTTTTTTTTTGCAAAACAGATTTTGGGGGAGCAGAACTTTCTCTTTCAGGAGCATCTTTGGGAATGGCCACGCCTTCTGCTTTTAACAGCTAAGTAAGGGGTGTCCCCTTATGAAAGCAAAAATGAATCTTCAAGACTTGCTGGGGAATGACAACGCTTGGCAAGTCTGAAGCGAAAAATGCTTAGCTTCTCGCTTGCTGCTCCCAGATCCTCTGGTAGCTCAGTGGTGGTGCGGACACAGCCAGGCCCCGCCGGGGAGTGAGAACTGCTTGTTTATTTGGAATTTCCTTGGGGGTGATAAAAAACAAACAAACAAAAACACACAAAAAGCTTGACACTCCGTAAATAAACCATGTGCAGGAACCTCAGAGGCAGCCGAGCTCTGAGCCCTTCTGTGCGATGCTGCTCCCCAATTAGCCGAGAATGCCCGCGGATTGTGCGAAATCTGCTAACGCAGCAGCGCGCCCGTGCCAGACACCTTCTCAGGTTTTTCCCCTCTGCATTTTGCTAATCCCCGGATGAAACCTAATCGCAGAGAAACGTTCAAGGTTGGACACAACAGGGAGGAACTCGGCGCTGGCTCCCACCCAGTGGAAATAACACGCCATTGGACTCGACAAGGCAGGAATAAGGATGTTAAACAAACACTCCGCGGCCCTCCTAGCAACGGCGAGCTGCCTTCCGCAGAAGCCGAGCTCCCTCAGGTTGTTCATCCTGCTCCAGGCCTTCATCACCTGAGATATGTTTTATGAGGGATCAACAGGCAGGGAAGTCCGCGAGCAAAAACTCCAATCAGGAAAAGAACGGAAAGAGAATTAAGTCTTTTATTTCCCTCTCGGGCAAAATAAAAGTAACAAAAGCATTTATATGTAATAAATATATAATTATATGTAAGAATTAAACTCCGGCAACTTGCAGTCGTAACTCTTCTTGCACTTTCTTTCAAACCCGAGGAAAACACTTCCCCCTGCTGTGGTTTCAGGTTAAGATTTCGGAATTAGAAGTTCCAGGTTTCCGCGGACTCCCGTCATCTTGTTCTGATGATGGGACGGGGAAGGAAACCAGAGAACGGGACAGAATTTTCTGTACTGAAAAGAGAAGAGGCTGTCTAACAGTGCTTAGGCTATCACACTCAGTGCTATCTGAAATACACATACGTATGCATCTATATTTACCTAGATCTCACGTCATCGTTACCACAACCCTACCGCATGGATACTGTGATCATTTTTCAGCTGAAAATCTTGGGTGCCAAGGGGCTGAGGGTGCCCGATGGGACCATGGACTGAATTGGGAGTCCCCACGTGGTCCTAGACAGGAAAGGGGGCTCAGAGCCGTTAGGGAGGCAAAGCCGAGGTCAGTGACATCGCAGCAGCGAACCTCTGCACTTTCACCAGGTGGCGAAAAGGCAAGAAAGTAACCGAACCGGGCAAGACTCTGGACCGTGTCTGGGGGCTTAGGGAGTGCTCAGAGGTGACCGTCCCTCTCTGTCCATTAGCGTGGAGAAACCTGAAGCCTTACGAGGGAGCAGGCCTCCCACCCCCGCTGAACCAGCTCTGGTAAAACCGATGTGATGGAACCAGGAGGAGCACCAGCATTTTTACCTGGTCCTGGGGCAGAGAAGGTACTTGCTGGCCTTTGGCACTGCCCCTCCCATGTAGCCTTTCGTGGAGTTGCCGGGGCCCCTCTCCCCGGAGCCACGAAGCCAGACACGGCCGGCCGCTGGCCCAGCCCTGCTCTGGTGGCTGTTACCAGCGTCTCCACATGTGGCGATTGCTCGTCTCCCTGCAGACCGGCTAAGACCCTCTGGACAGCCCGTTTTCTCTCCTCCCTGAGCCCCCGGTGCCCAGCTCTGTGCCACACGCAGCAGCACAGGGAGGGGCAGCTGCTTCAGGGCTCGCAGGCGAGTGAAGTGAAGCTGTGCCTGGCATGGAGTTAGTATTAACTGTGCGACTCTCTCCCCCGCTGCCCGGTCGAGTTCGCTGGCCCTCCCTGGGCGAGGAGGCATGAGGGCCCAGCGAGCCCCTCCCCGGCTCAGAGTTCTGGTTCTGGGCCCGGTCAGACGGCTGCTCCTGGGCAGTCACCTGACCTCTTGGAGCTCAGTTTCCTCATCCCTACAGTGGAGATGCCCACTTCTACCTGGCAGGCCCGGGGCGGCGCCGGCGGAGGCACAGAGGCCGCGCCGTGAATGCACCCATTGTTACTCCTCCAGTCCTCAGCACCGTATCTCTTACTCTCTTGTTTACGCTGAAGATTTTTTTCCTACCACAGTGAGTAGTCACCAAAAGCCAAATGTTCCATCTGCTCCCTGTTTTTTGTTTTTCATCTGATGATTTCCCCCAGAAAAGTATTTGCCTGTCTCCCGGGTGAGTATGTTCTGGCCAGCTCTGAGGGCCTGGGCAGAGAGCAGCCGCTTCTGCTAAAACGCCACCAGGAAGGAGGGTGGAGGGAGGAGCAGCCACACACCTTCTATCTGGAGAGCCCTTCACAGACAAAGTGCCTCCTCTCTGCCGCCGGAGACCCGTCCACTGCAACCCGAGTGGTCAGAGCCGAGACCCACCGCCAGCCCGTCTCACAAATGGGGAAACTGAGGCTCACTGAGATTGCGCGGCTTGCCGGGGGCACCCAGTGATAAGTGAAGCCAGCAGGCCTCTGACTCCACCTCAGCGCTCCTAACACCAGGAGTCTCCGCTGGCAGAAACCTTTTCTCTTGGTGAATATCAAAGGCAGGGAAGGCTTTTCGCCGTGGCCCCGTGGCCCCGGGTGTGGGTGTGGGGTCAGGGTGGCCCGGCCTGCCTTGCTTCCTGCATTTGCTGGGAGGCTCTTGCTGTGGCTTTTTCTTCCAGGGGCGCAGAGGTGGGGCCTCTGTTTCTACACTCAGCAGCGGGGTTAGTCCCAGTCTGCAGTCCTTGCAAGTCCAGGGTCTTCTCCACCAGCCACCCTCACCCAAGTCTCCATTGTTCCCACATGTGAAGGCTTGGGTAAGGAATTACCCTGTTTGAGCCCCAGTCTCCTCATCTGTTAATTGGAGGTAATAATGCCTACTGCTCACTGTTGGGATGATGAATTCTCATACATCTGTATTTCCATAGTGTGGGCATCTTGTGTATTATATGCCAGGAATTAGTCTGGGCGCTAGGGCTAAGCAGGGGATAAGACAGGAGGGGAGCTTACCGGCTAAAGGGGGAGGTAGGTAATAAACCATATTATAATGAACAAGAGAAGTTCCGAAGAGTAATGCCTGCTACGGGGATAGATGATTGAGGTATACATGAGTATAAAAAGTTATTTCAACTGAGAGAAATAACCTTAATTGTCTATAAAGTTGGTGATACAGAGACACAGAAAAAATAATTACTTCAGGTCATTTTAACTACAGTGTTTTTATTTATACATTGCTAGTAAGATATATTCCCTGGAGAAAAAAATAAAACAAAACAAAGAAACCTTAAATTTTATTCAGTGGCCTTATTATAATTTTTACTTCACATTGGAAAACCACTATAAGTTTATAATTCCTTTTTCTTTAAAAGTAACATTTGCTAGCTCTATCCATTGAAAAGGCTTAGAAGCTGACAAACTACTAGCAATAAACTCCTAGTTTTATGGACTTTAAATGTGATTTTTCTATCAAAAGGAATGAAAATTTTATGAAGAAATGGTTGATTCCAGGTCTGGGACAAGAGATATAGAGGATGAGCCTTGGACATCTTATACAAAAAAGTAAACATTAAAGATGAATTTTAATGAGTCCACGCAGTAGAACATAAGACATAGAGACTACTTGAAGGGGCTCTTCTTGGCCTGAGGACAATTTGAACATCAAAAAGATCTAAGCATATCCATGAGCTCAAAACAATTCTAAAATGAAAATTCACATGTTACCTTTTCGCAAGTTACTGAGCCACCAATTTATTATTCTGAAATTTTATTTTTAAAATTTGGAAGAATTAAACATTTATTCCATCTTTGCTATGTAAACTGTATATATTTTAAGAGTTTTTTCAAACTGAATTTTAGAGAGAAAGGGAGAAAAAGGGAGAGACAGAAACATTGATATGAGTGAAACATTGATTGGCTGCCTCCCACAGGTCCCTACTGGGAATCGAACCCTCAACCCAGGCAAGCGCCCTTATGGGGAATTGAACCAGCAACCCTTTGGTGCCAACTGAGCCACGCTGGCCAGGCCATGAACTGTATTTTTAACCAAATTGTTGTTAGGGGCAAATTTTTCTTTGTGGAGGAATTCCAGGGAATAAATGCAAGAAAGACTTACAGCAGTATAAAAGTCACCATGTTACAGCTCCTAATGAAATAATGTATCTAAGCAACAATCACTGAATGTTGCCAAAATCGCTGGGCGAAAGGTTGATGGGGAGCTCTGTGATGGCAGAGTCAGGGTGCACCCCCAGAACCCCCCCAATTAACCCTACCCTCGCTGAAGGTGGAACATATAAACATGGTGTGTGTCATGTGATGTGCTCCTACAAAGCTTGAATGCAAAGCCCAACAAACTTGAATCTAATCCTACTGATCCTGTAGCTCTAACTATCAAGATACAGGAAATCCAAGGGGTAGAGAAAGAAATCAAACAAATCCACGAGAAAGCAATCAGTCAAGTTAAAAATGTGGGACATCCTGCAGGTCAAATAATCTGATCTCTCCACCAAATCAATGGCATTAAAATGGTGGCGGGGGTGGGGGGTGGGGGGGGGCCTAACCAGTTTGGCTCAGTGGATAGAGCATCAGCCTGTGGACTCAAGGGTCCCAGGTTCGAGGCCAGTCAAGGGCATGTACCTTGGCTGCGGGCACATCCCCAGTAGGGAGTGTGCAGGAGGCAGCTGATCAATGTTTCTCTCTCATCGATGTTTCTAACTCTCTATCCCTCTCCCTTCCTCTCTATAAAAAAAAATCAATAAAATATATTTTTTTAAAAAATGGTGGGGGGGAGGGGAGGGGAGAAACAACCTAAGTGTCCACCAATGGATGAATGGATAGAGAAACTGTGATAAATAGTTTGCCACTGCGATTCAGTTAAGCATCTTCAGGTGGAGGGGTAGCCTGGACCATCCGGTGAGCCTAATCTAATCACACATGTAAGTGATGCAGGAAGGAGGCCAGGACCCAAAGAATGTGGGCAGCTTCTAAAAGCTGGAAAAGGCAAGGAAACAGATATTCCCCTAGCGCCTTTAGAAAGGAACCCAGCCCTGCCAACACCTATAAAATAGTCAATTTATATTCTTTTAAGTCACTAAGGCTTGGGTAATTTGTTACAGTAGTTATAAAAAAAACTAATACATATGGGATCTGTTTTAAAACGCTTTAGGAAAACAGTGGTGGAGGATAGATGAAAGATGTGGACACTGGGAGATGGGTACCATGAGATTCATTATACTAGTCTGTCTACCCTTATGTTTGAAAATTTCCCTAAGAAAGGGGTTTTGAAAAACTACAGGTGGCAGGAGAGAGTGGGCAAGGGGAGAAGGAGAGGGTTATAGGACAGGATGGGAGGCCGGTTTTGTGGTGCAGCCTGAGGTGGAGGGCTCAAGAGTGACACGTGGCGTGGCTTGGAGGGCTGGCTCCCAGTCGCCAGCTTGATGCTGCGTGCTCTCCATATGGCCTGAGCCGGACGTAAAGGACTCTCTCTAGAAAAATAAATTATATGTCATTTCTTTACCGGATGTTTGTTGAGCATCTACTGTGGCATTGATCACTAGGCTCACCAAGAGCTTGGCTTCTACAAAAGAAATAACCAGGAAAACCAGGAAGATGGGAGAATTCAAGGCCTGTTCATTGAAATCACATGCTCCTTTGGTGGTGGAAGTAATTGTGAGGTCTCTTTTTGTGTCTAAGAGTGAGAATAACTCGTGTCCATTCACCACGGGCCGCACCCGCACTCATGAAAAGTCTTCGTGTGGCCAGCAGCCTCCTTGGCACACATTCCAGCCAAATGAGCTCCCTGGACCCTGCGCGCTTCCTAAGGTGGGGAAAAATAAATACCCTCCAACTGCCTCAAGGAAGAGGGGTTTGGTGTGAGGAGTCAGGGCAGGAAATAGGGCAGGTCTAACAAGGACTGCACCTGGAACCTGGCTAGCGACAGGAAACACAGGAACCGCTCTCCCGGCCAGTTCTGGCCACCAGCATTCTCTCCCTGGCGTGGTGGGATAGCATCGTGAACAGCGTGCTGTCTCTGGACCTGATCCTACTTATTCGGTGGCGTCTATTGTCTCAGGGAGCTCTGGGGCTATTAACCCAAAGGAAGGGAATTAGACAGAAACCACCAATGCCCATTTTTGAAAAAGAGACTTCTGCCAGGAACAGCCAGGGCTTTTGATTGGCAAAAGCCAAGCTATTGTGGGAGCAAAAGAGTCTGTTGAGTTCTAAGCACCAGATTACGGCAACACAGAGGCAAAATCCTGAGGAGCTTGTATGCCACAGGCCATAGATTGGTGGCCTGGATGATTAGGAGAAGCAGAGACCACCGGATCCCAGAGATCAGCTGTGCCACAAACCGGGGAATGGGTGGGTCAAACAAAGGGGACATGACAAAGGGGGACTGGCAGGGTCCGGATGAGAGGCTGGAAGGAGGCTCATTACCTAGAGACTGCCAAGGCAGCACCCACAGCCTTCTGGGCCCCATTCTCCACTCAACTCGAAGCACAGTGGGGAGTCTCACTGAGTCAACATGTGTCTCCCATTTGGTGGAGCCGGCACAAGGCCTGGTGACTGTTCTGGCACCCAAGACACTGCTCACTCCCATTCTCATGGCATTGACTATGGTTCCTCACATGGAAGTGAAGTGATGCACAGAAAGGGGTCTAGTGTGGAAGTGAAGCCCCACCCCCACGCACCTTCCTTTGCGGGGAATGAATGGCCCAGGATCTTTCCTTAAGCAAGGACTGGGTGAAACTTGCTCTCTTATACTTACAACAAAAACAGTCCCTCCAGACCCGGGAGCACCAATCTATCAACTGCAGTCACTGCATCTCCACGTCTCAGCCAATCCAACTGGCTCAGGTGGGTGAAGAGTCTACTCCTGTGCCTCTCACCTGCGGCCAGGAGGCTGGAGTCACGTGGCACACCGCCCCCTCCATAAAGCGTTTGGGGGACATGCTCTGACTCCTTCCCGCTCCAAAATCTGTCCTCCAACCCCCAGCCCCCGTTGTTGAGGTCATCGGTGACCCTGCCAAATCCACTGTCGCTTTTTCTCCTTTCTTGGCCTCTCAGTAGCTTGTGGCACAGCTGACCAGTCCCTCCTTCTTCATACTCTTGTCTCTTGATGTCAGTGACCCCCCTGTTGTCTGGTTCCCCACCCCACCCGACATCAGCTGCTGTTCCTTCTTGGTCTCCTTTGGTGGCTTTTCCTCTTCTGATCACACATTTAATGTTGAGATGCCCTGAGAGTGGCCCTAGGTCTTTCTCCCCACAGGCTCTCCCTAGAAGATTACATCTAGTCCTCTGGCTTTGAACACCATCTCTTGGCCAGGGACTCCCACATTTATGGCCCTAACCCTCACTTCTCCAAGGAGCACCAAATCCATATACCCGCTGCTTACATGACGTCTTCATTTGGATATTGAATTCGAACTCCACATGGTCAAAAGGTAACTCTTTATCAAATTTATGCCAGAAACACATTCCTCCCAATTTCAGAAAATGGCCCCAACATCTTCCAGGTACTTGAACTCAAAATAACGGGTCATCCTCAATCATCCTCTCTTCTCCAAATCCCATATCCAATACAACAAGCCAAAATATGTCCCCCTCTTCATCCACGTCTCTCCATCTCCACAGCAACTGCCCTAATCCAAGACCCCATTACTTCTGAACTGAGCTCCTGGATTCTCTCACTAACTTCCGGCACCTACAGAGAGAGTGTGGCCCGCTCCCTCCTGTCATTTCTATCTCAGCACAGTGTCACCTCCTCAGAGTCCTAACTGGACTTCTAGTAGCTGCCCCTCACTGACACTCACTCTCTGCCCCATCGCACGATCACACTATTTCCTTTCTTTATATCGTTCAACATTAGCTTGTTAACTTACTTAATTATTTTGTCTCCTCTCACCAGAATATAAATTCTATGAGAGCAGGGACCTTGTGTCCCCAACACTTAGCACAGTACCAGGCACTTAATAAATATTTATTGAAATAATGAACCCACAAACTTATATATAGCCGGGGTCAATTTCTCTGTTTTGAAAGAAAGTGCGGTTTACAAGGAGCAAACAAGAGTGAGCAGAGCACAGAAGGAATCTTTCGTCCGGGCTGGGTGTTTATAGAAGAAAAACCAAATCCGAGGATCTGGGGAAAATGACAAAAATAACAGTGCCCTTCATTCTATAGCATTTTTCCAGATATTGGCTCATTTGGCTGTCACAGACTCCATCCTAAGGGAGAACAAGAGGAATCCCTCATTTTTCTCTCTCTTTTCTCTCACCAATCAGAGGATCAGGACGGGGGACGTGATTTCCCGAGGTCACACAGCCAATTAATAGGATCAGTTCAGTGCTCCTTCAGGACCATGTCCCATACGCTGTCCTACTCTGGGGCCTCGGAGGAAGCGGAGTGTCCCGCGCTCTGGGTGGCTCCCCAGTCTGAGGACACAGGCGAGCTTAGGAGGGGGCCCCGGGCCTCCTTCCCGCTGGAGGCCTTCCATGGCCACTGTCCTCAGCCTCATGCGACGCCTGCTCAGGATCTCATTGGGTAATTACCCCAAACTTCCTATCGGAGCTTTGAGCCACAAAGGGGACGTTAGACACCCTGGCCCAAGCCTTTCATTGAGGGATGGGACTTGCCCACAGTCCCACGGGGAGTTAGCACAGAGCTGGGGCGCAGCCAGGCCCTCGGCAGACAGAAGAGCGCCGTGAATAACGGACCCTGTCCCAGCTCTGCCAAATTCTCCTATTTTGCAAAACAGTTTTTGTTTTTAAATAAAATATTATGACAGAGTTGAAGTTCCCCCATACCCTACCCCGATTCCATTCCTCTCTCCTCCTCCCCAGAGGTTACCACCACCTGAATCTGGTGCATATCATTCCCACACATTTTGATACTTTCCCAACATATGTATTCAGTTGTTCATATGGAAAATAGTACAATAATGAATAAATAGTAACACAAGAATAAACTCTGTGTTTCACGTACTCACAACTGTAAACCCACCATTGCTCCACCCTCTATACCTATAAATAGCACATAGAAGCATTTTGTATGTTTTTGAACTTGATATAAACAGCATTATGCTGGACAAGTCCTGCAACTTGCTATTATATTCTTGAGATATAACCATGATGATACATGGAGGGCTGGTTCATTCATTTTAGCTGCTCAGATACCATCATTTACTTATCTTTTCAGCCAAGGATGTATAAGCTCTTTTTACTTTTTTTTTACTGTTTCCAATCATGTTGCCATAAGCACTGCGGGACATGGTTTTTTCATTCCCCAGGGACGCACTCTTCCCAGCGTGCTGACTCCACCGGTGCTGTACGACCTCCTGGACACGCGGCCAGGCTGTCTCCGGCCGTCGCCCGAGAGGAGGAGCTGAGCTGTGGACACGCACGGCCTCGGCGTTACTGGATGGTGCCAATTGCTCTCCAAAGGTGGTTGTACCACTTTACACTCCCACCCGGCTCAGTAATCTTTCCATTATGCCAAGCTGCAGCCTTATTCTGCTTTCAATTCCTCATAATTTATGAAAGGAAAATATAAAAGAGGTGCTATTACCTTATTAAAAAATCCAGCTTCCTTTCGTTGCAGAAAGGAGAGGAGAAAAAGAAGGGCAATTGCATATTGGATTAGGGCCTGGCACGCATTCATCAACTTTATAGTAGCGCCGGCTTGGAATTCAGGTCTCCTGAGGGGGGGTGGGGGTGGGGAGGCGGGGGGGCCACTGGAAACAAGAGACACTTTCACCACGGCTTCTCCGGGAACGCAGATCTAATGTACTCTAAGGTACAGAAACGTTTGCACTCACAGCCTCCCTGGTTCCAATCAGGACATGAAGGGAAAGTGCCAAGACACCAGAGAATAAGCCAGTTCTCATAAACTTTCCAGCCAAGCTCTGCAAACGTTGGCGGGTGGAATCCAGGCTGGTAATGAACTTAAGCACTCAGGCCAGGTCAGCTCCCAGATCTTTTGATTGGCAGCCCCCCTCACTGCTGGGGAGGGACCTCGCATCCCTCCCTCCCAACGCTGCTGCCACTCGGCCGCTCTGCACCCTCCTTACCCACCAGGCCAGCATCCCTCTTCCCCTGGGGTTTATCGAAGAGAAATCTCTGCCTCCAAAGGTATTGGGGTTCCTGGGTCATCCAGTCTCTGGGCCCTTCTCCTCCGCAGGCTAGACTCATCCCTCCCTGCCCTCGGCCTGGGGCCCCGGCTCCTCACCAGGTCAGGTACTTACTGCCCAGCTGGCGGCCTCGACCTGGACTTGTGAGTGGCCGTGCTGTCCCCAAAGGCTGTGGTCCCCTGAAAGCAGGATTCCATCTTCCTCAGCCTGGCTCCTTCACCCACTGGCTTGCCCCGGGAGAAAATAAGAAAGACAAACAACAGTTAATCAGGCCTTCTTCGTGCTCCCTCTGCTCCTCCCCGTCACGATCTGTGGCTCTTATCACTCTATTACCATTATTTGCCACCGTTCTTGTAGGAAACAAAACAAGATAGTGGATTTTTCTATTCACCTGTGCATCCCCCGAGAGCAGGGGCCACACTGTGGGGCAATATTCGGGGAAAAAGGGGCGGGCGGCGACGGAATTCCTTATAGAGCATTAGGTAAAATTTAAAAATTCACAATGGAAAACAACTCTTTGCGAAGTAAAAATAGAAGAACTCTTTTCAAATATGATTTTTACAGAATTTCCCCAGTAGGTGTGCATCGGACTGGGAGGCGTTGAAATTCCATTTTCCGTTTGAGATTCGACCCAGGTAGCTCTTTATTGTGGCAAAGAGGACGGAAGAAGCAGCTCATTAGAGGTGGGGAAGGAGGGGAAAGTAAGGGCCCTGCTGATGCCCAGAGTGGAGACCGAGGATGAGAGAAAGCCTGAGGGGAGGAAGAGAGAGCCCGTTTTAATTGGAAAGCTTTTTAAAATTTTCCTTTTCTTCTTCTTGTTTTTAAGTTCCCGTCTTGGATCCTAGAAATTACAGGCTCCTTCAGCATCGCCTCAGTGGTTGGAAAAAAGGCTCATTTCACTTTTAAAACAAACAATGGAAAGTTCCTTTTAAAAGAAAGATCTTATTAGCCTAAGTCCAAGGAAATCTGTGAGGGCTGCAAGGATCTGCAGGGATGCCTACCGGCAGAGGTGGCCCCTGGGGGCAGCCCCAGGGAGGGTCAGTCCGACCTCCGGCCCAGGGCTCTCTCCATAGGAGCTGCACCTCTCCCCTCTCTGCTGGCCAGGCTCACACAAGACCTCACAGCGAACAGAACAAACGCAGAAGGAAGCTGCCCAGACATGAAAGGGAGAAGACTATCCTTTACCCAAATAAACAGCCAGAGGGAAGCCAATCCCATCAGACAAAGCCACAAATTAGGATCACAAGAGCCTGGCCTGGGAGTGGGCTCTGTCTTTAAAACATCTTCCAGGAAGCTGCCCGGGGCAGCCCTGTCATCTCCACGGCCCTCTGCTGGACCTCCAGTGGCCCTGCAGTGGGCATAGGGCCTGTGCAAGCTCATCAGTGACAGTGGGAAGTTGGGGGGAGCCTGAGTGGGGTGAGGTGGGATGAGTAGGAGATAGTTTAGGGTCAGTGATGTGTCAAGGAGACCATGAGGGGGAGATGCGGCCCGTCACCCAACCCTTGGTGGTACCAGACCAGAGGAAAGTGGCCAGTGCTGAGCTCCCGCTCCGTCCCCGACACAGCCCTCTCCACCCTCGAGCAAGGCATCGGGCCCTCCACAAAGATTCCAGATTTTAAAACTGGCTCTGCTCCCCCTGTCCCCATCACAGCCTTTGCCGAGGGCTGGCAGTCAGTGTGTGGCGAGTCCCCTCTGGGACGCCAACCAGCTGGCGTAGCGGAAAGAAATTTGTGAAGGCATTCAATGCCACCTGCAGGCCCCGCTGGTCTCGTTTGGGAATGAAAACCAGGGCAGACCAACATAGGCTGTGCTGGAGACACTGAGCAGGTAAGAGGATGTTATGCACAACTTTACGTCAGCAAATCAAAAAATGTAGAGGAATAGACAAATTTCTAGAAAAATTCAACTTGACAAAAGTGACCTAAGAGGAAATAAAGAATCTGGGTAATCCTGTAACTATTTAATGAAATTAAATCACAAGTTTAAAACCATTTAAAAAAAAAAAAGCAGTCCAGAAGGCTTTACAGTGAGTTCTGTGACTCATTTAAAGAATTAATAATTCCAATATAAACTGAGGAACAAATAAGAAAAATTTATTTCTTCCTCTTCAATTCTTCACCAAGGCGAGATAGGATAGTACAAGAAAGGAAAATTACAAGGCATGCTTACTCCTGAACACAGATACATGGATCCTGAATAAAAGGTTAGTTAGTAATCAAGTCCCAAAATATATTTAAAAATGTAGTACATCCTGACCAAGGTAGGACTATCTATCTATATATATGCATATAAAAGCCAACCAACCGGAATGACCAGAACGACCAGTTTCTATAATGTGCACTGCGGCCGGCCAACCGGCCCAATCGAGAGTAAGGGTGGGGCTGGCAGCCAACCTCCCTCGATCCTTTCCCCCAGCTGGCCCAGCCCTGATCACCCCTCTGAGGGTAGGCCAGCTGAACCCCACCTGTGCAAGAATTTGTGCATCAGGCCTCTAGTTGGAAATAAATGAGAATGTGAGTCAGACAGAAGGAGAAAATGGAATAAAATAAAATGAAAGAAGGATCTTGCTCAGGCTGGTGAAGATAGTGCACGATGAACTAGTTCATATGATATCTCTGTTCTGCTTCTAAAATCTACTATGGAAAACAAAACAAATAAAAGCTGTCAATGTTACCTCAACTAGGAGTCCCTGAATTTGACATTCAATTCCATTTTACTCTTCTTTTTCCTGGTATCCATGATGATTTCACAAAACATCCCAGGTTTCCGTTATAAAGTGAGCATATATTGAATGAACACCTCTTCATAATTATTAGGTGTTTTTGAATGAGTTTCTTAGAAGCAGAACATGAGACAAGATTCTATGTGTAAGTGTGTTATTAAGGGAGTGAGTAAAGAAGGTATGATAGGACAGTGCGAGACGCTTGGCAAGGAAATGGGTTCGACTGACGTCTAGCTTCAGTCTGATCCCATGGGAGTTCTGGAATATGAGTGATAACAAAAAGTTATGCCTCTTACAAGCAAAGAGACTATCCTTATGTACCCCAGTATCAGTCGGGGGTGTTGTAGGTCACACTCAGGGGCAGGTGTAAACTCCCAGGTATTTCCCAAGGTAACTCCTAACAGGGGGACATATTTTTTTAAAAATATATTTTATTGATTTTTTACAGAGAAGAAGGGAGAGGGATAGAGAGTTAGAAACATCGATGAGAGAGAAACATCGATCAGCTGCCTCCTGCACACCTCCTACTGGGGATGTGCCCGCAACCAAGGTACATGCCCGTGACAGGAATCGAACCTGGGACCTTTCAGTCTGCAGGCCGATGCTCTATCCACTGAGCCAAACTGGTTAGGTCCAGGGGGACATCTTTGAGGCTAGCTACCACACAGTCTTCCCTCTGTCCACCCCCGCTTCCCAAGGTCCCTCAAGGTCTCATTCCATTACAGCATCAGCTCACGGTCCAGAATCTCCTCATTTAAATCAGGTCGAGGTGTAAACGAGGCTCCTCAAGTGCAGTTCCTTAGATAAGCTCCAAACAAGACAGACACACTATCCCCTCCAGCTTGTGCTGTTGGAGCATGGCTAGGTTGACTGCTCGAGGCATTCCTGTTAAAGAATAAGAAAGCGGGAGGTACAAAGGAGTCACTGGCCCATAGCAGTTCTGAAATCCAATGGAATTGTGTAAGTTCCTGGATAAGGACTTAGTTCTCTTTCTGCCAGGAAATAATTCTCTTTGGCTTTTGACTCTACTCTCTGGGCTCTTCACTTTAGCCTCTGGGGCTCTTGCTTTCATTCCCTGAGTCATCCTTTACCTCCCCCGCCCCTCTTTGTCTGGGTCCTGCCAGTAAAATCTTGGAGGTCCAAACCTCTATTTATTTTGTACTGTACCTGTCTCTTTCAGTCCAATCTGGAGATTTTTGTGTGTGTGAATTTAATTATCTTTTAAAATTGGTGGTTTTCCTATGAATGTTCCTGGGGTTTTCTCCATTAGACAACAGCCACACATAAATCTCTTTGAGATAAGCCCTTCTCCAACATTGGGCGCCTACTGCAATGGCTAAGCTTGCCTGTAAGCTCCTCAGAAACCTTATTGTTTGATTAAGAGAATCTCTGAGATATTCTCAGACACTTTAGAGCACCTTTTACCTAGCTGAGTGGTCCTCTAATGGTCCTCTAATGGACCAAACTTTCTGGGATCTTAACAAAGGATTCTACAGCCATATCCCCAGCTTTAGTTGGCCAAATTTTATCACCATTTGGCCACTGGAGTTTCTGGAAAGCTTCTAAATCAGCAAGTCTTGGTTTCTTTTTGCTTAACAGCATTTCCTTTAGCTTATCTCCCTCCTGTTGCACAAGTAGCAAGAACCAGGGAGACTGTAAACATGTTGGCTGGAAATGTCTTAGCCAGATGACCTAATTTATCAGGTGCCTTTTCTACTGCCACATAACTACAGGCGGCACTGTTGCTAAGCTTTCAGCCATTACATATCCAGTTTCTAATAATAAATTTCTTACTTGCTTTTAAGCCCACGCCAGCAGCCTCCTCCACATCCAGACTGTTCAAGGCACTTACGGCTTTTACTGGCCCTCTCATCGGTGTCCTTCTAGCTTCTACTCTCTTCCTGGTCCCAAAGCCACTGCCATATTTATAGGTATTTGTTAGGACAGCTCTCCTCTTCCAGGTACCAAAAACTTGTATCAATTAGTCACTGATTGATATGGAACAAACTACCCACAAACATTTATTATCACACAGTTTCTAGGACTCAAGAATTCAGGACCAGTTTAGCTGAGAGGTTCTGGCTTAGGGCCTCTCATGTAGTGATTGTCAGAATATTAGCAGCAGTTTAAGCCATTGGAAGGCTCGCCTGGACTGGAGGACCAGGTTCCAAGATGACTCACTCACAGGGGTATTGGCTGGAGGCCCCGTTCCTCACCACATGGCCCTCCTCATTGGCTGCTTAAGTGTCATCATGACATGGCAGCTGGCTTCCCCCCGAGCAAGCGATACAAGGGAGAGTCTACCTTTACTTTTTAACAAGAATCATTCTGTTGGCTGTGAGGGGAAGAGGCTGTAGGGTGCCACAGGTAGAGGTGGGGAACTTATAAAGAAGCTAATAAAATGATGGAAGATGACAATGGCTTGGACCAGAAAAGAACTGGTGCTCAGATCCTGGATATATGTTTCTATTTTGCAGGCAATGCTGATAAGATTGACTGATCGATTGGATAAGGAGTCTGAGAGAAGGGTCAAGATCTAGAAGGTTTTGATCTAAGCAAAGTGGAGGAATGAAGTCATGAGATGAGAGGGCCACCCTCTGTCTAATTCAGGATGCTTTATCATCCATACTTTGCAAGTGAACGAAGTGATATTTTGAGAATGTAAGTAACTTGCCAAAGGTCTCCCCGGTGGTGAGTGATGTGGCTGGTTCTTAGCTACCGTACACTCTTGTCCACCGAGCCAGAAATATTACTAGATGGAACCACTTGTCAACATTCTTCACTAAAAGCAGCTGGCAGACGCCTCTGTTGCTCCCAGATGGCTGGGTCAGCAGTAAGGCAGGGGTCTGGAGGGGATTCACCCCTGTAGCCATTTGCATGGGCCACTTGCTCACTGCCTGTGCCCCTGCTATCCTGGGCCCCCGGCCAGGGTCTGGTGCTGGAGGTGGGTCATACCGATGTAGAAGCTTCCAAAATGCACTGAACATCCCAGAGCAAAGGCAAAGGTCCGGGGCAGCCTGTCCCCCGCGTGCCACCAGGCTGCCTGCTTTTCAGCTGGAGGGGGTGAGCACCACGTCAGGAATCCACGACCAGGGCCAGCTCTGTCGTGCAAACTGGCTTTGCCCTAGAAGATGCCAAGGCAGGAGCTGCAGCAGTCGGCCAGGCCCCTGCCGCAGTCATTTCTGCAGCTGTCCACATCTGGACTGCCAGGGGAGGCGGCGTGCAGCATTTTCTATAGCTTGGATCCTTTACAGACAACTTGGCTTTTCCCTTTCTTCTCTGACTCCATTTCCACCCTCACTTCCTTAGCCACATTCCAGTTCCAGAGGAGGCGCCGGGAAATCCCCAGTGGCTGCCCTGGGGAGGAAGGGATCCTGCTTCCACCTGGACCCGTTCACTGTGTCCTTGACTGAAAAGCCCTTTACAGCTTTGGGGAGTGAAAATGTTTTCCTTTTACTCTTTCTTTCCTTTCCCCTGTTTTATAGGAGAATATGTAGTGGGTGCTTTCTGTACCGTGTGGAATTTGTAAATAAGCCTCAACGAAACAGTGAATGTGCTTCCACTTGCATGAAAGGGGGCGGGGGGGAATCCTCTAAAGTGGGAGCAAAGAACAGTGGTTTCACTTGGGGCTGATTAGGAGGAGTTTCCTTGGGGGATTCGGAGTGGGGGCCCCAGACTCTCCTGCTGACCTGGGAAGGGGTCTGGGCGTCACCACCTTTTCATTTCAAATAGAAAACACAGAGACCCAAAAGGACCTGGGTGGACCCCTGGCTGCAGCTTCGATCAGGACTGGGTCAGGACACCATGTCCCCTGGGTTCCTGTTCTGGTTCTGTAAGCGCCTGGAGCCCAGTCCCTTAGTACAGGCTGTGCAGGAACTCTTCCCGCCAGAGCACCTGTGGGCAGGCAACGTGCTTGTCACTGCAGAGGTGACAATGAAGTGCTGACAGAGCCAGAGGTCCCCACTGTATCTGGGCCACCACATTCCTTTGCCCCAGTGAGCTCCCCTCCCTGGAATGCCACTGTCCTTCACCTTCTCTCCCCACTGCTCGCCCCCTGCAGTCTTCCAGGCCCAGCTCAAGCCTCATTGTCTTCGTTCGAGAAGTCTCCTCGGGCTGCCTTGACTCCAGTCTCTCCCTCCGCTGCATCCTTCCAGCCCTCCCACCCCACCCCTGCCTTAGGACACGACAACTCCTCAGCCTGCATCCCAGTAAATAAACCTGGCTCCAGGCTTACTACACGTGCACCCTGTCACAATTTACGTGATCCCTGTGGGCCTCCATTTTTCATCTGTAAAATGGGGATAATCCCACGGCCTGGCCAGCTGTTGTAGGCATTAGAAATAAACAGAACTCACAAAGCAGGTGCCGCTCAGTAGCACTCACTCGCTCAACAGCAGCTAGTACGAGTCAAAGCCAAACCTCTCTTTCCCTGGGTGGTTCACTCCCCCTGCCTGTGGGGCGTGAGCAGGCTGCGAGCGGAGGCCCGAGGAGCTCAGCCGTGTGAGCCCAGCGCATGACCTCTGGGAGGTCCCAGGACTTTCTGCTTCCTCCCTGGTTCTCAGCTGCGCGTAGTTGTGGGGCTTCCCACCCGTTTCATGACCGACCCATTTTATGCAGGTTCCTGTTCCCCTGGGGAAGGGTGCTTCACGTCCAGTGTCACATACCCCGAAGGCGAGGCAACTCTCCAGTACTTTCCAGGTTTTGAAGAAACTGCTGGGTGACAGCGTTTCCCACCTGGGGCGAGTCCGTTGAGGAAGTGGCATTGGCAGTGACCACCTGTATGTCAGGCACAAAGAAGGACCCAGCAGGCCCAAGGGCCCACCAAGGAGACCACAGGTGCACAAACAACTGTGTAAGCCACAGGCCAAGGGGGCCGGGGTCCCAGGTGGCTGCTAGATCAGGGCTCGAGTAGACACAGGGATATCGCTTTGCGCTAAAGAGTGTGCTGTGGCCCTGACCGGTTTGGCTCAGTGGATAGAGCGTCGGCCTGCGGACTCAGGGGTCCCGGGTTCGATTCCGGCCAGGGGCATGTGCCTTGGTTGCGGGCACATACCAGTGGGAGGTGTGCAGGAGGCGGCTGGTTGATGTTTCTCTTTCATCGATGTTTCTGGCTTTCTGTCCCTATCCCTTCCTCTCTGTAAGAAATCAATAAAATATATTTAAAAAAAAAAAAAAGAGTGTGCTGTGAGGGTCACTCAGAGGCCTGATGGTCAGCCAGGCTGGGTTTTGCTGTGCCCCAAATTCCCCCAGAAACTTCATTCCCCTGGGATCCTCTTCCTCTTTACATATGAGCATACGCTGGACGACAATCACTGGGCTAACTGCTCATTGGCACTAAGATGTTGCTGAAAAAGATCGACAACTCAATGGAAAAAATGGCCAAAGGGTATGACCAGCAAGTTCACAGAAGGATAAGAAAATGGCCCCCAAACTTACAAAGAACTGGTCCACCGCACTCAGAATAAGAGAAATGCGTGTTTAGACTCCATCGAGATACCATTCCTCACCTGTCAGGTTGGCAAAAATGCAAATGTTTGACAACACACCTTGAGGTGTTCCAATGAATGTTATTCACTCTCAGCTCCAAACTCACCTTCTCTCTCTGCTCCGTGACCCTTTGGCTGGGATGCAGCAAACCATTCTGCTTTGCCAGCTGCCCCGCCCCCGACTCTGCCATTAGGGGGCGCTAGAAGGAGACTGCAGGTAGGAAGAGAGGGAAGTGACGCCCTGCTTCTGATTTTGCTTCCTGTCTGCTTCCTGCTTATTTACTGTTCTTTGGAGGATCACCCTGGTCCTTAATTGATAAAGTTAGTGAAGTTGGTGAAGGCAATTTAGTATCTAACTAAATTACGACTTTAATTTCCATTTGGCCCAGTAATGAATCCCTTTCATTCCAATTGGTCCGTGTTTAAGACCACCTATTGCAGCATTGTTTGAAATAGCAAGGAGTGTCCCTTTAAAGGGGACTGGCTGAGTAAAACGGCATATCCACACAGTGGATACTCTGGCTCTTCATGTATGTGCCAGCCGTGAGTGACAGGGGCCTCTTCGGTTCACATTGCTTTGGCCAGAGCATGTCACATAGCCAGCCTGGCTCCAAGGGGCAGGGAAATATAATACCGTGTGGAGGGAGAATCGGAAATCCCGGGTGAGTGACATTTGTGCTGAGTTCTGGAAGTCAGGCCAGGCCAGCCCTCCAAAACATGGCATTTGCTTCACTTAGAGGAGGTGCAGCGAAGGGCAGCTTTAACCGGGAGGAAGCAGCGGGGGGGGGGGGGGGGGGGGGAGCCGGTGGGGGAGAGGAAAAGGGAGCCTGAACATGGGACCCGGTCCCCAGGCCACAAGGCAGAAGGCTGAGATCCAGGGAACATGGACCAGGACCTGGATCCCCAGCACAGGCCCCACCCCCATGAGTCCGACAGGAGAGTCCCGCCAGGTGAGCTGCAGAGCTGAGCTCTGGAAATGAGAGGAAGGCATCTTGTCGGTGAGAATGCGTGGCTGGGTTCTCCCAGCTGAACAATAGGCCCACAGCGTTGCTTAGGTGACAGAGGGCGGCCCGACAGCCAGGATGCTCTAGAACAGTGGTTCCCAACCTTCCTCATGCCGCGACCCTTTAATACCGTTCCTCATGTTGTGGTGACCCCCAATTTCATTGTTACAAATTGAACATAATTAAAGCATAGTGATGAATCACAAAAACAATGTGTAATTATATATGTGTTTTCTGATGGTCTTAGGTGACCCCTGTGACAGGGTCGTTCGACCGCCACAGGTTGAGAACCGCTGCTCTAGAGGCTTAGAAAAGTCCCTCATCTCCAGAGGGGGATGTCACCACCTCCCTCAGCCACATCCCCCTCACCCTGTCCTTGGCCCTGGAAGTCAGAGAGGCACCTGTGGGGACCTGGATGGCAATGGTTACGGGCCTGCTGCTTGGGAACGCACTGGCAATTGACAGAATGTATTAAAACTCCCAACTATAGACTGTTTTAAAGAAATCGAACACTGTCTAAAGAAATACGGTTCATTCCCTCCGAGGGCAGAAAACAACCGGACAGGGCTGCTGGCCAGGAGTTCTGGAGCGTCCTCTGGTACAACATGAAGAATGAGGTGGACTTAGTGCACCACTTGGTTACACGTAGACGGCATGTCCGAAGTGCTTAAAGCGATTTGTTCTCTTACCTGGGTTAAACATCTCCTTTCTGTCTTTTTCTTTCTTTCTTTCTTTTTTTTTTTTTCGTCTTTCTGCAGCTGGTGAAACAGACACGCTCAGGCCTGGCCGCCGGCCCGTTACTGCCCCTTCCCTGCCTGTGGTTCTCGCAGCCGTGGTGCTACCCGGCTAATGAGCGTCATTTTCTCCCGGCTGGTTCTTGTACCTTGCCCAGAACTGTCTTAAATCGTAGAGCATTTCTGTAATCAGCAGCAAACACAGATGTCTGAGGCTCCTGGTCTTGATTTTCAGCAAATTTAAAGCATCATGCCTGGGGGCGGAGACTCTTCCTGTGGGGAAACCTGGCTGGGGGTGGAGAAAGCCTTTCTGGAGGGAGCCGCAGCCTTTGCAGGTGAAGGTGCTGGGGGGGGGGGGGGGGGCTGCGGTCCGGTCCATGGGGATGCACTCTCGCAGCCTGAGGTCCTTCTCTGAGCCCTGGGTTCAAGGAGCTGTGCTCCCAGAGCCCTGGGAGGAGCCTGCCACGGCAGCACAGACTGGCGGCAGCCCCCTGGACCGAGCACCTGAAGGCCTTCACATGCAGACTGTTGCAGGCGACAGCACTGAGATGTCCATGAAGGCTGGGGTCTCTGTGGCATTAGAAGCCGCTGTGCTCCTGCCCCATTGGGGAGGCCCCTGGTGCAGGCTGTGGGAAGGGCTGCTGGGACCACCCTTCTCCAGGCCTTTGCCTTCCGGAAGCTGGAGAAGCTTAAGTGGATCATGCAGTGGGGACAAGGGCAAGAAGTTGGGGGCAGGGGACCCACGCAGAGGAGCCATGGGGTTCCCTGGTCTGTAGGACCTGCAGCCCAACCCCCTAGGGAGGTGACGGGGCCTCCCGGGGCGTGGCCACCTGGCGCACCTGAGTGATGCAGGTGAGAAGAGGGTGACCTGCCCTCCCAGTTGCCCCGAACGGAAGGGTTCCCAGAGCAAAGGACTCTCGGTGCTACAGCCGGGAAAGTCCTGAGCAACCCAGGCCAGGCTGGTCCCCCGGGCTAAGCAGAGGTCCCACCGGCCCAATGTGAGAGCCTTGCCCAGAGCCTCGACCAAGAGGAACTGAGAGTAAGGCTGCCCTGTTTCTGCCCCACACACTTCCCGATGCTTGTGCCATCCCAGGAGAGGGCCTCGACTGGCAATGGGGGTCAGGGTCAGACTTGATTTCATTTAAAGCACATAATGCAGTTTGATGTGGAGTGTTTTTTTCTCTGCCAAGAGCTGTCTGCCTGTCCCTCCTCTCTTTCTCCTGTGCCCATTAGACCAAGTGAGATGCCCTGGTGGCTCAGGGGCCACAGGATGAGCAAAGGCAGGGGGAGTGCTCTGGCAGCGCTGGCTCACTCAGGTAACTGGCTGGTCTGCAGAGTGTGCCTGCGCTCCGAGCAGAAAAGAGCAGAAATCTCTGCAGTGTGCACGGCTCATCTCCCGAGGCGTGGTCTCTGACCCTCATGGCCCGCAGGGGGATGCTGAGCTGTCAGGCTACATCAGCGGTTCTCAACCTGTGGGTCGCGACCCCTTTGGCGGTCGAACGACCCTTTCACAGGGGTCGCCTAAATATATCCTGCATATCAGATATTTACATTACGATTCATAACAGTAGCAACATTACAGTTATGAAGTAGCAACGAAAACAATTTTATGGTTGGGTCACAACATGAGGAACTGTATTTAAAGGGCCAGAAGGTTGAGAACCACTGGGCTACATGAAGGCACCAGCCAGGCCTCCCCAGCTGTGGGGTAGCTGCCCAGCCGGCTCTCCTTCACAGAAATCACCAGGCCCCTCTGCTGGCCAGGCCCGATGAGGGGGACCATGATGGGGCTCATCCCCCAGAATGCCAGCTGGGACCATGACTGTGTCCTATGTCCTTTTAGTACAAACCTTCACGGATGCCACCGAATCTCCCCCAAGACTTGCAAGGTGGCATAACAATCTCCCCCATTGTCACCCAGGGCCACCTGCCGCTTAAGATGCAGACCTGATAGGCTTGACCCCCTCCGATGGCATGTCCAGTGCCTGGCCTAAGACTCCTGGGAATTCTGGGAGGTTGGCATTTTCTCTGGCTTCCTCGGGCTCCGGTTCCCGGCTTCTGCTGAACTGTCCTCTCTGTATTTTGTGGCTCTTCCTCTGACACCTCCCCGGCACTGACCCGGAGTGGGACGGCCCTTTCCCTCTGTATTCAGTCAGGCAGGGAAGTTAGCGAAGAGGTTTTTCTGAAGGTTTGTGGGCAACAGCAAGAAACATGCATCTACTCCGAGATGCAGAGGAAATAGACAGTAGGCTTTGAAGTTCTCAAGAAGCTCCAGTTTCCTTCCCTCAGCTTCAGGTCCTGTTGCTCCAGCCCCCCCTGCCCTTTTTCCTAAACTAAGGTCATTCTTTTCCTACTTGAAACTGGTGCAGGTTGTGGCGAAGCGGTCCTTTTCTTCCTCTGAAAGTACCATCCCTTAGGGATGAGGACACTGGGGCTCAGACAGGCTGAGTCACTTTGCCGAGGTCACACAGCAGGCACGAAGCAGAGCTGGGGTGGCACGCGGATCTGTCTTCACTCAGCGTGGCATTTCCTCCTGGGCTGACCGCGGCGTGGCCGAGGCCTTGGCCTGCAGGGGGGTCTGCAGAGGGAGGAGGGGTGCTTCTGAGAAGGGTCCGCATGGCCAGGCAGGAAGTAGTCATAGTGCCAGCAGCAGTGCCTGGAGTCCAGAGAGCGCAGGCCGTCCTGAGAGCCAGAGAGACTACGGGGTGGCTGGGCCTATTCCAGGCCAGGGTGTGGGGTGAGGGCTGGCACAGAAGGCAGGGCTCAGAAAGCAGCAGGCCTGGGAGGGTTCGCCATGCAAAGCCTTTACAGCCATCATTGCTTAACCGCACAGCAAGCTGAGAGGCAGGTATCCTCCCAGTTTACAGAAAGGGAAACTGAGGCTCACAGTGGTCGAGTGACTTGCTCAGAGCCACGGCCAGTGAACAGCCAGCCTGGGCCCCCATCAGGAATGTCTGCCTCTAAGTTCTACCACTGGCCCTCTTCTCGGCACAGCCCGAGCCAGGCAGGGGCGCGGGGCCGAGCTCATCGGGCCCTTGGTCTCGGGAGGGAGAGCTCAGGTCAGGTCTTGGCTCCCGCTCCTCGCCTGGGGTGGCTGCGGCTGCTGACCAGTGTCCGGTCTGCCATGTCGGCTACAGGAAAATGTTCAGTTGCTGGCGGTGGTTGGTAAATCGGGTCTGTCCATTCGCACCTCCGGGACTCTGCCCTGTTCTGGAACATTCTCCCCAGATTTCAACCTGGCAGTTCCCATCCCATTTTGGGGCTTCAGTTCAGGTGGGTGGGTCCTCCTTGGAGAGTCCTGACCTCCCATTCCAAAGCATCCTGTAGGCCCTCTTTACCTCCTCAACCCGCCATCTAATCTCCAAGGCGCTTCCTGACATTCCTTCCTTCCTTCATTCAATTATTATTTATTACCTGCCCCCTTCCCAAGTGTGAGAGTGTGGCCGAACCTGTGCTGTTCTCCAGGTCCCCAGCACCTGGGTCATGGCTCTCGCCAAACATTCGGTGAAGGATGCATGAGGGGCAGGCTCTGAACACCAGCTAAGTGTCCATCCCGGCGCCCCTGTCTCTGCAGCCACAACCACCTCAATGGTCACTTTTCCGCCCCATGTCCCCATGGAAAGTGCTGTGGGGGAAATCACATCTCAATCAGACGTCACCCAGGAACCCAAGACCCTCCTGGTGGCCCCCGCCCAGGCTGACCAGGCTTTGACCCCGCCCTGTGGGGTCATCCCATCCCTGCCCCAGAGGCCTGCCCAGCGCTGCCATCTCCTCTTCTGCTCACCCACCTCGAGGCTTCAGGGAAACAAAAATCGCTTTGGCCCATCACAACCTCAGGCACCTGGTTCCAGGTGGCCAAACCCTCACCATGAGATGAAGGAACTCGGGGCCCAGCGTGGGAGCCACTTGGAGGCCTGAGGAGGAGACCCTGACCTGCACCTGGGCCCTGAGGTGCCTGGTTCCATGGGCCACACGCTTGCCTTCCCTGGGCCCCATTAAATTCCTCTTCTATCAAACAGATTCAGCCACTTGTTCCCTTTAACTGCCCTGCAGGGGGGCGGGGATCAGTGAACTATGAAATCAGAAGCAAGCGGCGCTTCTCAGATGAAAAGTGCCACCGTCGGAGAGAGCATCCCGGCCATCCCCGGCTTTGTCTGGGGGTTTTTATGGGCTGTGAAGTTTAGGGCTTGAAGAGAAAAGCACAGCTCGCTCCATCGCGCTATTACGGGCTTTCCCTGCAGGAGCAGACAGTCTGCGCAGCCCTGAAATGTTTTGACAGCTCAGGCAAATCCTCAGGAAAACCTGAAGCCGGAGCGTGCCCATGAGATGCTTATCGCTCACTTCCCACACCCCCTCGGTCCCAGGAGCTCCCCGCCGGCCGCTCCACAGGCCCCGCCGCCACCCTGCCCTCAGGGACCGAGGCACACGGCGGTTATGAATCAAGCTTGTCCTCCGGTTACGATGCAGGAAAATGGGATGATGAATTCATTTCCATCACCACACTGCCCATAAGTCACGGCTTGAAGGCCCTTTTTTTTCCTTTTGGAGTTTCCAATGACAAAGATTTCATTATCCGAAGCAATAATTTTAAACCAGAGCAATGCGAGATTTCACTCCACCTGAATTAGGCCCATATGTGAGAGGGAAGCGGAGAACCTCAGCGTTTGGAGGGGCAGAGAAGGGGGAGGCCTCCCCTGCGCTCTGGTCCCCTCCCCCCATTCTTTTCCCTTTCTCTCCGTGAGGGTATCACTCTCTTTGTTCTCTGTCCCTGCTCTTGAGCCGACCACCTCCTGGTGCTCTGCAACCCCATGGTCTTCTCCCCAGGCGGCAGCCCCTCCTCCCAGTGACAGCCGCCACACCTGGATGGACATTCTCTGCCTGCCCAGCCCCCAGCCCCATCCTCAGAGCCAAAGAGACAGGCAGAGCAGCCTGTCTTAACCCTTCTGACGAGGTGCCTCCTCAGCGTTATTTTCAAATGGATCCAAAGGGCTCTCTTCTTCATGGAAAAGCAATTTCAAAACCAGGGCAAGAGAGAAGATGCCCAGGCGTTGGGCTCATCCTAAGGCTCTGGATGTGCCACCTCCCGCCAGGCCCCATCTGCATTTCTGCTCATCTTCAGCCGGAGGCCTCGAAGCCTCGAAGCCTCAAGTCTTAAGAAGCATAAGTAACAATATAAAGAGGGAACTAAGGGGACCTTCTATCGAAGGCTGGGAGGGGCCAGGACAGGGCGCTTGGCTCTCAGCCCTCCCCGGAAGCTGGTCTGGCCTGGGAAGGTGGGAGCTCTGCCCAGAAGGGCTTGCCCTGGCTGGCACCCCCCCTCTCCCATCCCCCATCCACAGAGCCCCTGCTCCACCTTGCCTGTCACCACAGCCCTGCAGGCAGCTGCTCTCCTCCACAGTCCAGGGACAAGCTAGGGCCAACTCACCCATTGGTCAAGTCCTTGGTGTCAAATTTGAAAGATCCACGTGCAGCAGGTCTGTGTTTAAACAGCAACCATTATTTGTTGAATATTGACCGGGAGCAAAAGATAAAAATCAATGCATGAGATGCAGGTCACTTTCTCAAAGAGCAAATGCGAGGTACGGCTGACGCTGGGGTTTTGGAATTGCCAAACACCAGCTTCACATGCCCCACCTCTGCCCACACCTGGGTAGGGTAAGTACCAAGGAAGAGGCCCAGACAGTTACTTCAGGAGGGAGGGGGTGGGAGGGGTCACTGGAGGTTGGAGGGCTTTCACAATGTGATACATCGACTACTCCTGTCTCGTTCCAAAACATTCTCATCACCCCAAAAGGAAACCCGTACCCATTAAGCAGTCACTCCTTTTTCCCCCCACCACCCCCAGCCCTGGCTATCACTGATATGCTTTCTGCCTCTGGACATTTCAAACAAATGCAGTTGTGGGCCTTAAAAATAAAACAGCCAGTTATTTTATCAGCAAAATGGCTTTTTTCGGGAAAGGCAGAGGCATTGCAATTCGAGACCTGAAAATGATGGCGAATCACAGGCAAGTCAAAGGACGAAGAAGAGGGACCATCACTTTATGGAGAAACAGGGGAGCTGGGTTGGGAGGAGCTGTTCTCAATTAAACGTGCATTGGAGAAAACGAGTTCGAAGTGAAGTCACTTCCTATTGACTGAGTCGTGGCAGTTTCTCATTGGCTGGGTCTGTTGCTAGGCAAGTAGAAAATCATCTTTTCTCCTGCTAGCGTAGTGCAGTAAGCTTTTTTCTGTGGGAGTCTGCAGGGTGCCACGAGTGGTGGTGTGTGAGAGCTCCCCATTCATGATTCCCAGCTCCATTTTCAATGATGTTCCCTTATTCACTTTCACAGACTCATACCCAATGTGACTCCTAGTGTTGGCTTCTTTCACTTAACATAATGTTTTTGAGATTCATCCATGTTGTAGCTCATTCCTTTTTTATGGCTGAATAATATTTCATTGTATGTGTATACCACATTTTGTTTATCCATTCATCTGGTGTGGGACAGTTTTCCCAGCTTTTGGCTATTCTGAATAATGCTGCTATATACATGCATTCACAAGTATTTGCTTGAGTCCTTGCTTTCAATTTGTATACACCTTGGAGTGGAATTACTGGGTCATGTAATAATTCTATGTTTAACTTTTTGAGGCACCGCCTGTTTTCCACAGGGGCTGCGTCATTCACATTCCTATCAGTGGAGAATCCTCAGACAGCAAGTGGCAGAAGATTCACCTGGTGGTTTCACATTTTGTGAGGGAGGCTAAGATGGGCGGCTCCTTCCTGGTGCTCCCGGGGCACCCAAGTTTCTCACCCCCAGCACCCAGAGCAGTGTGGACTCCGAGAAGGCCCTCAGAGTCTGAGGCGTGAAGAACGAGGGAGGGAGGGAGACTGGGAAGGCGGTCATTTGGAAGGTTTTGAGACACAGAGTTCTGAGACATGACAGAGCCGCATTGAAAATCAAGGCCAAGGCCCGAGACTGGGCAGCTTTCCCCACTCAGGCTCCTTCCGCGGGCAGCCGTCTGCGAGCGGACACCTCTGCAGATCCCATTACTGGAGATCGGGCTGCACCATGAAATGATGAAAATGTAAAACATGAGGAACATGCTGTAAATCACTTATTGGCAGCCGCTCGCCTCCCAGCCACGCCTGATCCGAGCGTGATGGTGCACCACTCAGGGTTTCCTCAAGGCCTGGACCAGGCTTTCCCCGCGGGTGCCAAGATCCTGACCTGAGAACTGAAACCATGTGAGGAAAACACCTCGGGGCCTGACTCATCCTGCCCTCCGCCCGGGAGCATCGCCCCCCTGTCTCTTCTTGGCGTCGAGCCCGCCAGCCCCAGGCCTCGTGGAACCGCCTGCCCCTCCACGCCTGCACTTCCCGGGATTGCGAGATGATGACACTTGGCTGGACTAGCCTCCCAGGCTCTCCAGCTCCTTCCAGATGTATGTTTGATTCACAGAATTTCCCTTCAGTCCTGGCTCTCCTCACCTGGTCCCAGGGGGGAAACTGGGAAACAGAAAAGAAGTGGCCAGCTCAGTGAGGCCTGACAGGCCAATGTCTGCAGTGAGGTGCCCGGTGGGTCAGTAAGAAACAAGGACTCCCGGGAACATAGGATTCCAAGCACACTGGGCCTGCCCTCCTATGTGCAATGCAGAGTATGGCTCCCTGGAAGCAACACCCAGATTAAAAGTTAAGCGAAGAAGGAGAGCAAAATGATGGGCTGGCTGGCTGGTTTCTAAAGGGACTCCCCCCGGTGCCTTTGCAGAGTTTGTCTTAAGTGGGATTCTCTCTCCACACATTGTGTGGTTTCATGGGTATTGTCTGAAGTGGAGGTTAACATTTATAGCTTTGCTCACAAGGTGGACTTTCTCAGTCCCTGTTTAAAGCTGTGCCCTTCAGCCCAGCTTGGCTTGGCCACCAAAGCAAGCCCTGAGCAGGAGGAGGGCAGGGCGGGAAGAGAGAGAGCAGGGAGCGGAGGGCCAAGAGGCCTGGGCTGCAGCTGAGCTCTGGCTAGGAGGAAGGCCAGCGATAGAAAAGAAACCCTGTGCACCCCTCTCAGCTCTGGGCTTCAGCTTCCTCCCGTCTACAGTGAGGACCTCAGACCAGGTGATCTCTGAGTCTCCCCAGCTTCCATGTTCTAGGTTATGGGCTTCAGGGAGCAGCTGCATATTCATGAAGCTCTGGGCAGGCCAGACCCAGCCAGAGCCAAGAAGCACAACCTACCCACTATATGTACAGCAATGGTGGTGTCGTGGTCCACACACAGCTGGGCAGACCCCTTAGTTCCCCATCTCACTGCTCCTCTTTGTTCGGAGGGCCTAGGACCCTTCTAAGTGCATGGGGGAGAGGGGATCAAAGCATTTAGAAAAGCAGGGATCCAGGACTGTCAATAAGACTCTGGCTATAATGAAGTCAAAGGTCAATACATCCGATGATTCCATCCCTGTTCACCAAATGTGTTGGCTAGAACAGCTTTACCATGTGGTGAAATGTGGGGAAAGCAGCTGTCTTAGAGTCCTTTCATTATTAACCCACAGTGCTGGGCACAGAGTAGGTTTTAATAAATGTGTGTGACTTTGTTTCCAAGAGTTGTCCCAGGAAAGGAAAACCAGTGTGTCATTTACCTGTGGCTGCAAAACAAGCCGCCCACAATGTAGTGGCTTAAAGGAGCAGCAATTTATTCTTTCTCATGAATCTGCCGGTTGACCGGGCTCAGCTGGGCGGTTAGCTGGCTCACTCAGCAGCCGCATGCACCTGGGACTTGGTTGTGGCTGGAATGCCCAAGATGACCTCTTACTCTCCAGGGCCTCTCTCCAGGGCCTCGAATTACTCGGTGGTCTAGCCTGGGCTTCCTTACAGCGTGGCGGCTGGGCTCCCAGAGGAACCATTCTGAGGAGACAAGCCCCTTGTGCAAGGACTGTACCAAGCCTGTGCTTGCCTCAGACTTGCTAATGTTCCATGGGCCAAAGCAAACCAGATGACCAACCCCAGAGTCAGTGTGGGTGGGACGTCACGAAAGTGTGAGTTCTGGAAGACGTGGCCCATTGGAGGCAACCAATGCAATCATCTACCACAGCTGGCGAGTCCCTCCTGGTGGGGACTGAGCCATGCCACCCGGAGCCATCCTCCTTCTTGCTGGGATTCCTTTTCAGATCGCGGAGGATAAGCAGTGGCTGTCACATGCATGCGTGCATTCATTCCTTAACTCATTCATTCATTCACCGAGCTCAGAGCCTGAGCACTGCCATTAAGGGACACTCATTAGGTCAAGGGGTTATCAAGGCAGCCCCAGCTACCAATAGTAGCACATGCATGTCATCCTGCGTTCTTGTGAGCCACGGGACCACCTTTTTCCTCACCGGGGAGCAGTCGTGTCTTGCAGTGGTTCAGAGCATGGACTCTGCAGGCAGAGGGCTTGGCTTCAGGTTCCAGCTCTGCCTCATCCCAGCTCTGTGAACTCGGCGACCTGCCTGACCTTCCTAAGCCATGGTTCCCTCATCTGAATTCTCTTGAGGATTCATTCTTTAATCCCAGTAAAGCGCTCAGAACAGCACCTGGCATGAAATAACCACCAGGCAAGTAGTTGCTAATATTCACGTCGCATCCTTACAGAAAACACTTTGTTTCAAATCACAAAAAATTATATACAGGGGTGGGCAAGAGTAGGTGTACAGTTGTGAGTATGCAGAAGAGAGTTACTAAAGATAGTGTAATCATCATCACCGTATGCCTTTTTCCATAGGAACAACTGTAAACCTACTTTCACCCACCCCTGTCTGCTCGATATAAGAAGAAACAAACCATCCTTGCAAAGTCTGGAAAAGTGAAAAAAGAGAAAACTCCCCACCATGATCCCATGATCTACCAACTGCACGGCACGTGTGCCGAAATATACACACATGTCCATTCTTGTCTTTACAAAAAAATTGTACCTAGCTACTCATACTATTCATAGCCTGTCAATTAAAACTTAACAATGTGTCAAAAACATTGGCCATAGATGCTATTCAACGATTTGATCTTACTAGTACTGACTGCTTGCATTTCATTGTTTGACCAATCACTTACTGTGAGACATTAAATGTAAAGGATGCTGTGATGAACATCCTCATATATGGCCCTATGTCCTCAGGATAAATTCCTAGGAGAGGACACACTCGGTTTGAAGGGCATGTCCCGCTGAAGGGCTGTTAGATTCAGATACTGCGGGACCGGCCTGGAGAGAGCGCGTGACCCTCCCGGAAGGCACACCCTGGCCGAGGAACCTGCGCATGTCCTTGTTGGCCATGGGGTCAGCCTTTCTCACTGGAGAGCAATTGGCCCGCCTCAAGAGCCGTGATACCCTGAGCAGGGGCATCTGCTGTGGCCTGGCCTTCCCCGTGGCAGCACACAAGGCCGGAGTCACCTCCAGAACCTTCCGTCTGCCATAACCACTAATGTGCTCAGGTCCCACCGGACCCTCCAGCACGCCTCCCTCTGCAGGAACTTCCCTGGCTTCGGTATCGACTCTCCAGCTGGTGACCCCCAATGTGCATGCCCCCTTATGACGCCTGTCTCCGACCCAGATCTGTGTGTCTGCTGACTGTCCCACCAGGTCCTCAGACTCGTCCGGCCTAACCCAACCTCCTTGCCTTCCCCATAACCTGCTCCTGGAGCAGCTGTCTGGGCAGGTGCACAGGCTCTGGGGCTCGGGCAGCCTGGGTTTGGCTTCTGGCTCTGCCACTTTCCAGCCAAGCGGCTGCGGTTCTTCTCAGCTGAGGAATAGGATTGTCATCCGGCCTCTCGGTGCTGTAAGGATTCAATGGCGTGACTTCAGATCCTGGCACAGAGCCAATGCCTAATAAATGGTAGCAAGAGCAATGTTGTTGTTTTTTATTGTTACTACCCAGGGTTCCATTTGGAAACCTCCTCATCATTCCATCTCCTGTGGGCTCTCTGCTCCTTCCCAAACCCAGGAATGAAACCTCAGAAGTGGCCCCTGAGGCCCTCCAGTACGCAGCACATAGCACACAGCACACAGCACACAGCACACAGCACACAGCACACAGCACACAGCACACAGCACACAGCACACAGCACATGCCTGGGGGGAGCGCGCCTGAGTGAAGAGTGCCCCTGTTCCAGCTCTAATGAGCTGTGTGACCTGGCAGGTCCCTTCCTCTACTCTCGCTTGCTGGGCTCTGCTTCCTCATCTGTGACGTCATCTCCAGGGGCCCCACAGTAGGGAAAGGCTGCGACTCCCCCACCCCTTCGTAGGGACTAGGGACGGAACTCAGGCAGGCAGATTCTGAGAGAGAGGGGAGGGAAGTGGCAGCCGCAGTGATAACTCCTCTTTTATCTCCTAAGCCATCAAACCCTCCCCGAGATTTCTGGACTACTGTCCCTTGGCTGGCTCGGAGATTTATTGGCGCTTCCAGTATTTTCTTTCGTAGATCTGTAGAACAAGCTCCAACTCGGCAAGCACTGCCTATGCAAAGACCTTAAACCACATGTTTGTTTTCCTAAGCTATAAAAAGTTTATAGGGGGAGCCGGCTCCTTGTCCAACACCACGCTCAGCGCTGCTACTGCATTCCACAGGAAGACAGAGGGCTCTGTGTCAGCCTGGGGCCGCGGAGCAGGGGGAGGAAGGCTGTCCAGCCCCCAGTGGGGAGGGCACGGGGCAAAGGGCAGGACAAGCGACGAGCAAACCCGTGGGGTAGAAGGTGCAGTGGGGAGGAAGGATGGGGGGCGGGATGGGGTGTGGTAGCAGCGAGCAGCAAGCAGAAGGTGCTGGTTTATCCCAGCATCCGCTTTTCGGGTCTCACTCCTGCTGGAGCAGCTGTGGGGACACTGAGTCAGCAGAAGCCCTGGGGCTGGGGCTGGCAGAAGCCCACCTCTAACACAGTCCCTTTATCCGCGAAATATGGAGTCATGGATGCTTGACTGTGGAATGACCTACCAAGAGCGGACACATTTGCCTAGTTGTTCTCTAGGCCTGGGCTGATCTCAGCCATCTGTGTTCTCGTTTCCACAAGCCCAGGGCTCTATGAGAATCAGATGTCCACCGTGTCATTCAGCACGCAGGCACCAGCATCTGTTCTGAGGCACGGCGCGTGTACCCCCAGCTTGGCATTTCTGGGATCCTGACATGGACTGAGCCTTTGAGAGGAGACTGTTCCTCCTTGGAATGCAGGTCCACGTTTCCCACCGAGCTGATGCCCAGAGCTTTACGTGGACAACTTAAGTGGCTCGGGGACCCCAGCATCTATAGCACCTCCTGTCTGGACCCATAGACTTGCTGAGTCTGGGTTCTTCACATTCCAGGCCCATCTCTTGTTCTGCCTCATCCTGAGACCGCACAGGGGGTCATATCATGGGAGGAAGGAAGCAGGAGGGGTGTGAAGTCCCTTCATCCTTACTCCACAGTTTGAGCACAGTGGAGGCAGGGGCAGAACTGGGTGACCTTAAAGGTCTCTTCCAACCCTGAGTGGTTCTTAGGAAAAGAAGAAAACTCAACCCTCTCTCTTACAAATACTAGTATTTCATGTGCTCCTTTATTATCCTGATATGAAAGGAAATGGTAATATGTATCTACACACAAAATTTTAGGTCAACATCATAACTAACAGAAAGAAAGCGATTTAAGATGCATTCATATGTATTGCCATGTGGAGATGCCCAGAACGACTACTCTGGGAGCCCTGGCAAAGTACAGCGGCCAGTGAGTAGACCCCTGTGCCTGCTACACCACCAATGCCCAGGGATGCAGGCGGGTCATACTGGGATTCAAAAACCACCAGCAGCGCCCGGCCGGTGTTGCTCAGTGGTTGGGCATTGACCTATGAACCAGGAGTTCACAGTTCAATTCCCAGTCAGGGCATATGACTGGGTTGTGGGCTCGATCCCCAGTAGGGGGCGTGCAGGAGGCAGCTGATCAAGGATTCTCTCATCTTGATGTTTCTATCTCCCTTTCCCTTCCTCTCTGAAATCAATAAAAATATATTTATTTAAAGAAAGAAAGAAAGAAAGAAAGAAAGAAAGAAAGAAAGAAAGAAAGAGAAAGGAAAGGAAAGGAAAGGAAAGGAAAGGAAAGGAAAGGAAAGGAAAGGAAAGGAAAGGAAAGGAAAGGAAAGGAAAGGAAAGGAAAGGAAAGGAAAGGAAAGGAAAGGAAAGGAAAGGAAAGAAAAGGGCTATCTGCAGCATTTCTAGGGACAACACATTTTAACTAAATCCTGTATATTGTTGAAGTATAATCTTATCTCAATTTATGTACACGTTGGCTTCCTGGGAAAAGTCAATGCTTTCTAAAACCATGTGAAAATAATTTTATTGGATTCTGGTATAAGGTGAGAAAAGCAGGCTTTTCACTTCCAGGAACAACTGTCCACGCTGGGCATTTGCCGGCTGTGCAGGCCACGGAATAGTTCATTTTGTAAGACAGTCTCAGGAATGGTGTCCTTTGGCCCACTGACTAAAATGCCAGCTGGGGCCCCAGCGTGTGGTACCACCCTGTTCAGAATGGCTGAATTGGAGTGTCCTCTCTGCCCGTGACTTCTGGAGGCAGGAGGCAGGGACGCTGGACCTATAGGATCAGTCAGGACGTCACTCTGGTTGGCTGGAGCAGACATGGTGGTACCCGTGTTGGAGTGCAAGGACTCCCCCTGACCAATCCCCAGCCCCAGCTTTGTCTGTCACACGGTCTCCGCCTCTACACCAGCCCCAACATCTCAGGTCTCATTTAGCTTCCGACCGATTTATAAGCCAGGCTGGTGGCAGCCCTAAAGGCCCAGGGGTGGCCTTCTCTTACATGGGATGAACTTTTGGACCAGATAGTATCTATGTGTGATACTTGCAGTGACTGCTCTTTTACCCTCTACCCCCAGTCTAACCACAAAGGCTTATAATCAGGAACCTAAACAGAAAACAAAACAAAACAAAACAAAAGATCCCATGACCTGGGCAAGTTGCTGAACAATTCTGTGCCTCGTTTTCCTCATTGGTAATGGAAATAATATTATAGGGATAGTATTAGCCTTATAAGATTGCTGTGAGAATTGAATTAGATAATAGTGATGAAAGGGCTTTTCAGACTTGAAAGCACAAATGTAGGGCATTGCACCCCTATGTTCCTTGCAGCGCTATTTACAATAGCCGAGATTTGGAAGTAAACCAAGTGCTCATCAATAGACAAATGAACAAAAAAGCTGTGGTACACATATACAACAGACTATTTCCCAGCCATAGAAAAGAATGACATCTTACCATTTGCAACAGCATGGATGGACCTAGAGCAACGGTTCTCAATCTGTGGGTCGCAACCCCTTTGGCGGTTGAACGACCCTTTCACAGGGGTCGCCTAAGACCATCCTGCATATCAGATATTTACATTACGATTCATAACAGTAGCAACATTACAGTTATGAAGTAATAATTTTATGGTTGGGGTCACAACATGAGGAACTGTATTTAAAGGGCCAGAAGGTTGAGAACCACTGACCTAGAGGGTATGATGCTAAGTGAAATACATCAGATAGAGAAAGAAAATACCATGTGATTTCACTTATATGTGGAATTTAAAGAACAAAATAAACAAACAAAACAGAAACAGAGTCACAGCTACAGAGAACATGTTGATGGTTGTCAGATAGGAGGGTTTTGGGTCTGGGTGAAAAGGGTGAAGGGGTTAAGTACAAGTGGGTAGTTACAAAATAGTCACGGGGATGTGAAGTGCAGCATAGGGAATACAGTCAATAATATTATAATAACTTTATATGGTGCTGGTCAGGTACTAGACTTATCAGGGGGATCACTTCAGAAAGTATATAAATGTCTAACCACTATGCTGTACACCGGGAGCTATTATAAAATAATATTGAATGTCAACTGTAAATGAAATAACAAAGCTAGGGTGTTACTCCGCTTTTATGTTACAGTATTAACACTAGTTCACTGAGAACATCTGAGAAACATCCCACCAGTGCTGACCACAGCCCATCCTTTGGCCTCGGGAACAAGCCAGCTCCCCTTGCCTGGCCTGCGCGCTCTCCTCCGCACAGGGCCGGCCACCAGCAGAAGGGGGAGTTGGCTGTTCTGGAACATGAGGGAGGGGCTCCCCAGAAGGTGGCACAGCAATCGAATACCAAACAATGACAATGGCTCTCATACAGCTTTGCAGGGTATAAGACTTTGATTCTATTTCCTTTTACAGTTCTCAATACAGCCCTGGTAGAGAGGCGGCAGATATAAAATCAGACCCATTTTACAGGGTAGAACACTGAGGTCTGAAATGATTTATGACCCCCAGGAAGGGGCAGAGCTAGGAGAGAACCCAGGCTGACCCCCTGTCTGGTGCGCTCTCTGCCCTGAGCACAGAGCTTCTCCCAGACAATTCCAGATGATTGCCGTGACTGAGGCGCCGATGACAGTGGAGTGGGAATCCCCGGGGGGCTGTCAGGTGACCCCACAGCTACTCCCAGTTGCTCAGGTGGTTTAGCCTTTCCAGAGGGCGGAGCCAGGCCTGGGACACTCCATCTGGGGTGCAGGTACTGGGGAGTCTTCCCCAACCCCAGGGAGAGGTCTAGAGCTGAGTGTGACAGTGACAGAGTGAGACACAAGACTACAGAGCCAGCTGGGACTAGAGGATGCAGGGCCTCGGAGCCCAAAGAGAAACAGAGCGGAGACGGGCTGCTTCATCTGCTCCGCAGTCCTCCAGGGCTCCTACCACTCATTGCCCCAGGCACGCAGCCGGCTCGTGGCCCTCAGGCTGCTGGTGTCCCTTCCACTCTCTGCCCCCCCTCCCCCGCCCCGCTCCCTGATCCTGTCCTTCCTCCTGTGGCCTGGCCCAAGGTCCCTACTTCCAGCTTTTCTCCTGGGCCCCAGGGGCTGCCACCTGGGGGGGGATGTGGGGGGTGGGGGGCGGGTACCTGCTGCTGCCTCTTGAACAGGCACACACCACACCTGTGCGCTGCTTTAGGCCTGTCTGGAGGCCTCCTCTCTGGCCTGGCCTGGGTTGGGGTTTCTGTGGCCTCATTCACCAGCTGACACGTTTTTTGGTGCTGATCTCTGTCCCGGTAAAAAGCCACAGGCGCTGGGGCCTCTCCAGGGCGCTGATCGGTGGCCCCTCAGCTCTGCGGCCTTCCCATGGCTCCGCTGCGGCTGTGCTCAGCCAGTTTGGATTTGTGATCCAATTGGAAGCCCTTGAGAGGATGCAGCTAGAAAAGACCGAGGGCCCCAAGGTCTGCCTGAGAAAGAAGGAAACGCAACGCAGGCTCCTCTCCCAACCCTGTTCCCTGGATCCCTCCCTGGGGCTGGGGTTGGAGGGAGGAGGTGGGATGAAAATTGGTGCCTGGGCCATGAAATCCCTAGCAGAGTGGGCCCACAGGCAGAAAGGAACTTGGCCTTGCTTTTTGGAAGCTCAGATGTATTGAGCCCCCTAGGGAGCAGGTGTCTTATGTCCTGATGAGGTAGACATTGCTACCTCTGCTTACAGATGGGGAAGCCGGGAGGGTAAGGAACGTGCCCATGTCACACAGCTCCTGGCGGGCAGAGCTCGGGTGTGAACCCAGGTTTATTTCCTGCAAAAACGTTTTCTTTTTCAACCACTCTGTGCAGGGGACCTGTGGCCTTCCTCACAGCAGGGCTTGGCTGGCACGTTCAGGGCTGGGCCACCCTGGGCAGCACATCTGTCCCTCAGATGGGGAGGAGGCTGATTGCAGGCTCTGAAGGTGTGGAGGCACGTCCAGACAATCAGCCACACGGGAAATGCTTTCAACACGTCAGGGTTCATCCCCCCAAATTCCCCAAAGTGTGCTTTCTACCCCAGAGCGCATCAGATTTGCTTTCACAGAAAAATGTTGGAAAGGTGCAACACTTGAATGAAATTGACCTTCGAAGGGCCGTCCTTATTTACCCGGGACCTGGGGCTGCGCCCTCAGGCAGGGTTTCAGTAGTAGCCATCCTAATGGGTGTGAGGTGTGTGATGCATCGTTTTATATGTGCTTCTTCATTCAGACCTTAAACAGCAAGCATTAGTGGTAGGCCTAATGACGACCATGGTGCTGAAGTACTGATGGGTGTAAATAGTATTTTTTAAAATATGTTTTTATTGATTTCAGGGAAGGAGAGAAACATCAATGATGAGAGAGAATCATTAATCGGCTGCCTCCTGCACGCCATACATTGGGGATGAATCCCGCAACCCAGCACATGCCCTGACCAGGAATCCAACCATAGCCTCCTGGTTCATAGGTCGATGTTCAACCACTGAGTTACGTGGATGGTCTGTAAATAGTATTTCTTGATACGCACAACTGTCATATAAAAGTACCTGTGATTTCCGCTGGTGATAGAGACTATGTTTAAAAGGAACACTAAGCCGAAACCGGTTTGGCTCAGTGGATAGAGCGTCGGCCTGTGGACTGAAAGGTCCCGGGTTCGATTCCGGTCAAGGGCATGTACCTGGGTTGCGGGCACATCCCCAGTGGGAGATGTGCAGGAGGCGGCTGGTTGATGTTTCTCTCTCATCGATGTTTCTAACTCTCTATCTCTCTCCCTTCCTCTCTGTAAAGAATCAATGAAATATATTTAAAAATAAAAATAAAAGGAACACTAAGGCCTGGCGGTTGGGCAAAACAGGTGAAGGGGGGACAAAAGGCACAAATTGCCAGTTCTGAGATAAGTAAGTTCTGGGGATGTCATGTACCGCATGGGGGCTATGGCTAACAATACTGTACTGCATATTTGAAAGTTGCTAAGAGAGTAGATCTTAAAAGTTCTTATCACAGGAAAAGAATTTTAATTATGGTGATGGATGTTAACTAGACTTATTGTGGCTATCATTTTGTTATATGTATGAACATCGAATCATTATGTTGTACACCTGTAACTAATATAATGTTAAATTTCAATTATATCTCAATTTTTTAAAAATGGAATGCCGCCCTGGCCAGTTTGCTCAGTGGTTACAGCGTTGGCCCTCAAACCTGGGTTGCAGGTTCAATCCCTGGCCATAATCGGGGCATGTATGGGAGGCAATCAATTGATGTTTCTCTCTCTCTCTCTCTCTCTCTCTCTCTCTCTCTCTCTCTCTTCCTCTCCCTCCCATCCTTCCACTCTCTCTAAAAAATCAATGGAAAAAATACCCTTGGGTGAGGATTAATAAACACACACAGAGAATGCTGAATTTCAATTTGAAGTGAGTAAAAGTAAAAATGTAATTTCTTCTCATCCAAATTCGTGAGTCCCTTCAAATCGTAACCCCAGGTTAAGAAAACGTGTGCTAGAAAGATTCCTGGGGGAGGATCCGGAAACCTGACAGGTTGAAGCTACAGGGAAAGAGCTGCTAGAGTGGCAGCCCAGCCTCCAGCCCCCCATGACCTGGCAGCTTAACGTGGCTAAACGTCTTCCCCTTCCCCCATGCCAGGGATGAACTCGAGCCCTGAGGACAGTCACTGAACAGGGTTTGCACAACCAGCATATTCCCACACTCACCCTCTACAGCCCCTCGCTACCCCTCCCCACCACTCTGAACCTTGACCTCCAAGAGCTCCGGAGAATGGAGAACGTCGCCCTCCAGGTCACATGGTCCCCTGGGAACCCCTGGCTGCAGAGGAGGCGAGGGGCTGCTCTGTCCAGAGGGTCACTCCACCCTGAGAAATGAGGCTGACGCCAGAGGGTCTTTCAAAGCCCAGAAGTCAACCACCCAGCCCTCCCCGCCACATCTTGAAGCATTTTTACTATCAAGAAGGATCTGCATGCAAATTTCACAATCTGTCTGCCGGTTCTCTTTTGCAGAGAGTGTTGGAACCATGGCATGAAAGGAAATCCAGAGAGACAGGGGAATGGGTGTGGATGACTGCTAATGGGACCCCAAGTCCCTGGGCTGTCAGCCCTGTCTCTCTTGAGCACACGTTTGGAGTTCAAGTTCAGCGAGGTGGAGGTGTGCACTGATTTGTTGATTTGGGAGAGGAAAACCGAAAGGAAAGAACAGAAAAAAACCAAATCAGTCATCTTTTGGAGCCTTTATTTTTTTAAAAAAATCAATATTTTAACCATTCATATATTCAGTGAGGGTCAGAGCTTATTTTCAAACACTAGGTTGTGGGAATGTTATGAACAATTTTCCTCATATGCTAAAAATTATTTCTTTGTGTTCTGCTACACACAGTACGTATTTGAAAGGAAAGCGACACTGAACAGGAGGAATAATATTGCTTTACAACTCCTGTTACTGGTGTGTTTTTTCCAACATTTTTTTTTCTTCCTCAAGATGGAAAAATTAAGCTGAAAATTATAATAGCAATACACCTAATACACCTGGGCTATCTGACTTCACAGTTTGGGAGTGAAAATGTAATCCCCAAAATGTCTTGAAGGGCAGTGCTTGAGGCTGCAATGTGTTGACTCTCTCCCTTTTCTTCCCTCCTTCCTTCCCACCCCCCTCCCTCCCTCCCTCCCTCCCTCCCTTCCTTCCCTCCCATAACCTCCCCTTCTTAGAGAAACTCCACTCTGTCGATCTGGCTGTTCTCAATGAACCCAGCTCTGTGGGGAATTGAGTCCCTCTGCCTGTGGCTCCTGCCTCAGCACAGGAACTGCTGGCTGTTAACAAGGGTCCTGAGCTCTGGTCACAGCCACTCGCCCAGTTTTATTTCAGGATTAGAGTTTGGGCTTCAGATGCCTCCTGACTCATGTCCACAACTTGAAATCTCCAGGCGGGACTGAGATTTCTCCCAGAAACCCGAGCCCCTTATGCAAATTTGCTCACATCTTCCCAATGTTTCCTGCCGGTCATACGCTAGCTGCCCGAGTAATCAGCTTGCTGCAGAGGGTGTACCCGTTATCTTTGCTAGGTAACAAGCCACCCATCGTGGCTTCAAACAACGGCCATTTATTTGCTCAGGATGCTACAGTTTGGAGGCTGTGTTGAGGTTGAAGAAATCAAAAAAGCCTTGCTCGCACCCCTGGTCCTTCAGCGGCCCGTGGCTGGACCAGCCCAGAGCTGGGGTGACTTTTGTCCCTTTCTGACTGGCATGGAGCAGTTCAGAGTGTTAGGTCTCAGAAGATGCCAGGCCTCTTCACACCTGCGTTCAGACATTCCAGAACGTTCCTTCCACAGGTCAGCCCAGAATGCACCCAACCTTTCAATTCAATGCCCGAAGGGTTGGGAAGAATTGTGACCGGTGGTGTTTGCAGACAGTCTGCCCCGGTTAGAATACGTCTTATCCCTGGACAATCTTCCAGAAACGGCAGCTGCAGTCCAAACTGGCAGTTCCCACGATGGCGTGAGGGGGCGTGAGGGCTCGCTCCCAGGTGTTTCTGAGGACGGGCACGGGGGCGGGGGCGGGGCAAGGCGGGGCGGTGGGGGGCGGGGGGCGCGGGGCGCCAGCGCTGCTCTGAAAGGCAGCTGTCCGGACCCTCTCTCCGGGGCTCAGCCCTCTCCACCCGCCGGCGCAGGGACGGGCTTTGGGAAGCCTCCGCAAAGCTGGACCCGAAACAAGAAATCGCCCTCCGAGGCTGTGCGTGAGCCACGGTCAGCAGGGAGAGCCGTTCAGAGACACAGCGCGTGGTCAGCCGGCCACGGGCCGTCACAGGCGGGCGGGCGGGCGCGGGGAGGGGCAGCGCGCAGGCTGCCTGTGTCCGCGGGGCGCGGCGGCTAGTGCTTTCCCGGCACTTCCTCACCCCGCTCACCAACCGGGCGCTCACACCCCAATTCACGACGTTTTCATCCGCCCTCGGCCCCTGCTCCTCTGAGACGCAGACAAGGCCTCCTCCGTCTGGAACGTGGACTCCTCCGGGTGTGGCTGGGACGCGCGGGGCAGGGTCACAGCCCGAACTCAGGCCCATCACCGGGAGCGAGCCCTCCTGTCCCCGCGCGCCATCGCGGGAGCTGCCGTGGCAGCGTCACCGGGAGCACCTGTGACCACGGGAGCTGCCGTGGCAGGGTCACCGGGAGCACCTGTGACCACGGGAGCTGCCGTGGCAGCGTCACCGGGAGCACCTGTGACCACGGGAGCTGCCGTGGCAGGGTCACCGGGAGCACCTGTGACCACGGGAGCTGCCGTGGCAGGGTCACCGGGAGCACCTGTGACCACGGCAGCTCCCGTGGCAGCGTCACCGGGAGCACCTGTGACCACGGGAGCTGCCGTGGCAGCGTCACCGGGAGCACCTGTGACCACGGGAGCTGCCGTGGCAGGGTCACCGGGAGCACCTGTGACCACGGGAGCAAGGCGCACCTGGGAGAGAGAGCGCACCCTGGAGACGGCCGCCCGGGACCGACGCCAACAGGCCTCGCCCAGGGCAGGAGAGGAGAGCTTTGCTTGGCACCCTGCCGTCTCTGAATCACTCGTGGATTCGCGTCTGAGGCCTACGGAGATGGAAGGCTGAGGGCACACACGCTGCTTCAGTGGAAGATCTGGAGGACAGCGCTGGGTGTGAGTGGAAGGCTGCTTCCCCCCGGCCCAGGGGCCGTGTCTACAGGGATGACCACGGAAGTCCCCGGGGGTGAGGGCCGCTGAGATGCGGTTCTTGTCGTTAATGAGCTTGGAGCCTGGGGAGACTGGGACCCCAGGGGAAACGATCGGTCCTGGAAAAGCTCCGTAAATAAAAGCAGGGCACGGTCACTCAGAATTGTCGCTCTGCCTTACGGACCTAAGTTCAGGTTGTGAGATACCCAACGGCCGTGGTCGGCAAACCGCGGCCCGTGAGCCACATGCGGCTCTTTGGCCCCTTGAGTGTGGCTCTTCCACAAAATACCACGTGTGGGCTTGCATGTACAGTGCGATTGAAACTTCGTGGCCCATGCGCACAAGTTGGTATTCTGTGGAAAAGCCAGTATTTTGTGGAAGAGCCACACTCAAGGGGCCAAAGAGCCGCATGTGACTCGCGAGCCGCGGTTTGTGACCACTGCCCAAAGGGAAAGTGAGAAAACTCCCTATTTACTTGAGCGATGGGTGAGCACAGACTTACCCGGGAACTAAGGGGTCCGCCTTCCTGAAGACGAGGGGATCCTGGAGGTCAGGGCGGTCAGCAGGCGGCGCTCCCGCTGGCATTTCCCAGGCCTCCTGTGCCGTCAGTTCGGGTGACCCCTCTGTGAAAGTAGCTGGGGAGTGAGTCTCACAGCAGTTTTCAGTGATGACTCCAGCATCTCCTACCAATTTAGTGGTTCTCAAACAGTGTGAGGCCGGAAGTCAAAACTCATCAGGGGACAGGAACTCAGTGAAATAGCTGCTGAACTCTCAGGTTAAGACCTGATTCTGCTGCAGGCCCTTCGAAGTGCCTGTGCATTTGGGGTAAAGCTGTTATGTTACATATTCTTAAAAAAAAAACCCAAGAAATAAACACACCTGTCCCCCCCATAGTCCTGCACTGTGAGGAGTGTGGTTCTGAGACCTCTGGATGGTCCTGTTTCAAGACACTCCTGAGCCACTTTTTTCAAGTAATTTCTTTTTATGCCGTGACATCCCCCCCCCCCCCCCCCCCCGCCCACCGCCCTGCAGAGTGTGCAAATGCACTGGCCTCAAGGGCATCACTACCTCTTTTCATGCACATCCCAGAGGGCAACAGAGAAAGAGAATCAAAATCCCACCGTCTGCCCTGGCCAGTTTTGCTCAGTGGATAGAGCGTCAGCCTGTGGACTGATAGGTCCTGGATTTGATTCCGGTCAGGGGCACATACCTCGGTTGCAGGCTCAATCTCTGGCCCCGGTCAGGGTACAGGCGGGAGACAACCAATCGCTGTGCCTCTCTCACATTGATGTTTCTCTCTGTGTGTCTCTCCCCCTCCCTCCCACTCTCTCTAATAATCAATGGGAAAATATCCCAAGGTCAACAAAAAAATCCCAAGGTCAGTCTTGGAGCCGAGCCCAGCTGTGCACCCATCTCAGCCCAAGCTGCTCCCTTCCACGAAAAGCCAAGCCAAACCCAAATGCTAGCTCTCCACGTTTGCCGCTAACCAAGCCAAAGATTTCCCAGAAGCCCAGCAAACCTAGTTTGAAAAACCAATTAGGCCTGTATAAGTTTTTAAAAAGAAAAATTTTAAAATTTTTTAAATTAAAAAATAAAAAGAAAAAACCTGACTCTAGTGGTCTACCCTGTTCAGCAAGACATGCTGACACTGAGACATCCTAGGAATGAGCCTTCCTAGCTCCGTGGGACTCCATTATCCAACCAAAAGGTTGGTCATCAATGCATCCTTTGGATTGATTTATGACCAAAAGGGGGATGTGTGGACGAAAGGGGCCGCATGCTGACCTGACAAGCTCAGGGGAGGCCTGCATGGTGGTCTTGCAAACTCAGAGGCCTAAAGTCACCACAAAGGATGATCTGAAATTAAACTTTAACTAAAAGCAGTTATGGTGGGTAGTCACCTCCTAGGCTGGTATCTTCACTGACATGGTCAACCTTTACCTTAACTGAGCCTGTCTGTCTTTTTGCATCTATGGTAACACATCCTTGAAATGTCAGGGTAACTTGTAACTTCCCTTTTCCCGGACCCCTTGGGGCACAACCTAATGTGCCTGGGCACCAGGACACACACTACAAATTCCTTCATTGTTATTGTTATCATGTTATTGTTGACTGTTAACTATCCTGCACCCACCTAAGTATGCGTCTATCATTTTACCTTTTATCCAATCCCAGAGGTTTCCCCGCTTTGATTTCTCCCGCCTCTCTCATCTATCACCAGTGGGTTTCATGTAACCCACCTCTGCCCCTTCCTTTGATTGCAACGTATAAAATAGATGAACAAACCGCCATTCTCTGGAGGAGCAGTCGCCAGCCGTTCGGACCACCGGTTGGCGACTGCCACTCTGGAGCATTGTCCCAATCCGTGGAGATACTGCTTCCCGGCAATTGTTGACAGTTTGGCTCAAATAAACTCACAAAAATTAAAAAACAAACAAACAAACAAACAAAAGCCTGAACTGAAACAAAAAGCAAAGCGTGGAAGCACTCTCCACATTGGACAGTGATTTGACTTAGTTCAGGTGTCTGGTAAATAGAAGGTCCTTCTCCATGTTACACTGTAGATGCAGCCAGAGAAAGCCTGTGTCTTATAATATCCTCTCTTCCAGGCAGTCACGTGACTCGGACCTGTGGGACGGGTCCCACTTTGTCCCCATCTCGCCGAGGAGGGAGCACAGGGAGGTGAGGAACTTGCCCTCGACCCCCTGAGCCAGCGAGCTGGGGTTTGATGACTTCACTGCGCCTCCCCTCGCGACGGAGCAGACTCTGAAACGTGCAAGTGGGACCATCTCAAGAGCAGGAGGCTCCTTCGTGGGAACGCTGGCACTGAGGAAGCTTTCATCGTATGTGGAATATGAAATGATATTTTTATTACTCGGTCATTGATGTGGGATTTTAAATTAGGCAGCTCAGGAAATAGCACCTTATAATTTTGGGCACATGTTTAAACAGATTTGGCACCTTGGAAGGCCCCAGGCTCCCATGAGCAAGGCCTGCATGGCCGTCTTGCAAACTCAAGACTCATAGGCCGTACGTACTCCAGAGCTCCCGGGACCCTCCAGCATGGGTTGCCTCGCCAGGGCAGCGGTTCTCAACCTTCCTAATGCCACAACCCTTTAATACAGTTCCTCATGTTGTGGTGACCCCCAACCATAAAATTATTTTCGTTGCTACTTCATAACTGTTAATGTTGCTACTGTTATGAATCGCCATGTAAATATCTGATATGCAGGATGTATTTTCATTGTTACAAATTGAACATAATTAAAGCATAGTGATTAATCACAAAACAATATGTAATTATAGATGTGTTTTCCGATGGTCTTAGGCGACCCCTGTGAAAGGGTTGTTCGACCCCCAAAGGGGTAGCGACCCACAGGTTGAGAACCGCTGTTCTAGAGCATTGTGCATCCAGTGAATGGAAAAAGAAAACTGTGGTTGGATCACACAGGAGAGACGTTTTGATGAGGCCCGAAAGCAAGACGTCTCACTTCCTCTCACCTTCCATTGGCTAAGACTGAACCACGATACACATCTTCGCAGCAAGAGAAGCTGCTGAGTGGATCTAGTTGTGTGCCAGGAGGAAGGGGAGAAAGGACTTTGCTGAGCAACTATCAGACCCCTGTAGATGGGTGAGACCTCCCACAACCGTTTAGAAGTTACTTGGTAAAGAGTCTAAGGGAAAACAAAAGGGGATCCAGAGAGAAAGAGATTTTAAAATGATTACTGATCACAGTGGGCTAAGTAAATCTGAAGTTACAGGTTAAAATGACTAGCCCAACCTAGAGAATCCATCCAATCTACCCTGAAGAAGACATTCTGAATCTTTCATGCGAAAGTTGTTCATCGCTGCTTTATGTGCAATAGTTGACTACTAAAGATAGTAAATTCTCATTCATAGGGAAAAGATAAACAGAATCTTGGGTATATCCATCCCCTTAAAAATTATATTCTCTGTGACTAGGTAACAACCTAAAAAAACAACAAAACTTAAGTTAAATAGAAAAAGCAGGACAGGAAGATGTATATACAGTATGATGGCTGCTGTGCAACTCTGAAGAAGCAAAACAATTAAAAAAACAAAAAACCCAAACAGAGAAAGGGCAGGAATAAATGCGTCAAAATGATAGCAATAGTTATCTTTGAATAAGGGAACCCTAGGAGATTTGTTCCCCCGGATCTTAATATTTTGTAATGTTTATAGATATACATTTTTTATTGATTTCAGAAAGAGGAAGGGAGAATGAGAGAGAGAGAAACATCAATGAAGCAAGAGAACCATCGATCCACTTCATCCTGCATGTCCCCTTCTGGGGATGGAACCTGCAACCTGGGCATGTGCCCTGACCAGGAATTGAACCCTGACCTCCTGATTCATGGGTCAACACTCAATCACTGAGCCACACCAGCCAGGCTATTTTGTAATGTTTAAAAGTTTCCAAGAGAGCATGCATTGTTGTGTGATGGGTGTAGGTTATAGAAGAGCCTAGCTCTTGTTTGTCCTAAATCAGACCTTCCTCCTGCACTTTCTTTCTCCCCTTCCTGCTCCAGAGGCCAATCTGCCTGACACCCCAGATGCAGTGCTCACCAGTTCACTTACCACTGACCCAGCGGTGTCATCTTCCGCTGCCGGGAAACAGAACCACCTTGGCAGGGGTACCGGGGGGTGGGGGGGGGTGGGGGGGGTGATCCAGGGTTACCATTGCTCTTTCATTGCTCCTGTCAGCCCCTCCTCACCAGGGCAGTCCTTGCCAGGGTCCGGTGTTAATGTTTGTGTTGTGTGCTAATGTTGTGTGTGAATGTATGTGTACATGCATGCAAACGTACATCCTGTGCTAACAAGTGTCAAAGCCTGAACAGAAATTCAGATGTGCAGCTAGGAAATTTTTCTATTTTCTACTCTAAGCAGTGGCTGACTTACATAAAGGTGTTGGTGTCTGGGTCAGTATTATTACCTGTGAACAAATAGGAGAAGATATTTAAGCTGAGACTTAAAGCAGGAGAAAAAAATCAGTGATCTGTGTCTGTGAAGGGCTTGAGATAGATGTGGGTCTCTGCGGAACCGGGGGGAGGTGGGGTTGGCAGGTATAGCAGGACCCCAGGGAAGGCAGTGAGGTGTGCAGAGGGGAAAATGAGAGGGAATTGAGGAAAGCAGGGGTTGGATCGTGCAAGATCTTAAAGGTTGCAGTGAGATGTTTGGATTTAATTCTAACTACAATGGGAAACCATGAAGCAGTCTTTTGGAGAAATGTATAAATTGCATCATGATCTGAATTACGTTTTGAGAAGAAAAAGCCGCTGGAGCAGGCAGTGGCAGCGGAGGCCGGATTGGCAGAAGGGCAGGAGGGACAGTGAGTGGAGACCGTGGAGACCGCCTTGGTGGTGATTGAGGTTGTCCAGGCAGAAGATGCTGGTGGCCTCGAGGGGGACAGTGGCAGTGTATGGATTTGAGAATGTTTTGGGCTTGGCAGTTCCACTTCCAAGGCTTCCTGATGGACTGGATCTGAGGATGAACAAGAGGGATCAATCAAGGAAGAACCTGAGATTTCCAGCTAATGTGGCTGCCATTGCCTTGGCTGAAATAAGAATGTCAAGATGGTAATAGAAACAGAGTCCCCTTTTAGATGCGTGAACTGGCACATTAACGAGTGCCTTGGGTTCTCTGGGAAGGACCGCAGTTGGGCCTGTGATGCAGTGTCTAAATTTTTCAGGGGAACTTTCAATTCAGGACAGACCCCCCCAATTGCTCTTCCTTATGGTGTCGGATAGCAGGTCCCAGACGGGGAAGTAGACTCCTCTTCTGAACAGACCAGTTTTGGAGAGACTGACACCAAAGCAAGCAGGCCGGAGAACTGCGTGGGTAGCAACTTCTCTTGCGAATCCTGCAAAGCCCTCAGAGGTGCAACTAGCGTGGCCATGTGCCTGGAAGGGCGAGGACCTGCCCAGGAGCCACTGCCGGGCCCATCACCTTCTCCAGCTCCGTCCCCATGTTTGGAGGTCAGCAGAGCTCCAAAGGCATCTGGGCCCCAACTCCCTTTCTCCTGCATGGAAGGCCCTACATATTTCAAGGAAATCTGTAACCGATTTGTGAGTAATCTGCCTACCCTGGAGCCACGGTGTCACAGAATACAGTATTTTCGCATTCTTGTTGAAACCACTGATGTGTCCACCCCCGCCCCCCCCGCCCCCCAGCACACTCCCACCCCACCAATCAGGGCCTCTTTCCACACATGTAACTGTTGCAGAATGGATGCCAAACCCAGCAACTGGTTATCTCCAAAATAATTTCCATCTTCCACGGAGCCATGTGCTCCAGGGGAGACGTTAGAAGGTACCCTGTAAATTAGAACAGCTTATTTTCAGAAGCTACATTTTGGAAACCTGATAGCAGCTCTGTGTTCTTGATATCTGGACTCCTTGGACGGCCGCACACACATTTCTGTTGAGGCTGGACTGGGCGCTCCCAGATTAGCTGGTTGGATCAGTCAAGTGGCTCAAGCCCCTTGCCTTATATTTTGGGCTCATGGAAACCCCAAGCACTCCCCCCACCCCTCCCTCTGGGCTGAAATTCTGTGTTTCAGATAAATGTTATCCATCTGTTTCTGATTCATTTACCCCAGCTCATCACGGTGTTTGTTTTGCCAGAGATATTCAACAACTGAAAAGTTATTTTCAAGTTCTTCGGAGAGAAAGCCTTATGTCTTCTCTTGTGCAAAGGGAATGTCTGATCTTGTGAAAGTGCTGGGGTCCCTGAAACGGAGCCAGTGGAGGTGCCAAGATGGTGAGAACAGAAGCTCGGAATCGGGCCACATGTCCGACCCCACTTTTGGTAAATCCCTGTTGTGAAGAAATGAGGACAAGACCCGTTCATGGGGCGTTTCAGGCTTCATTCCTTGGGTGCAGGGTGGGGGAGGGGGAAGAAGACAGAAGACACTTCCCAAGTGGTCCCTGGAGTCCCCGGCTACAGGGAGCCAGACCCAGCAGAGGATGTGAGGATGGCAACGTGAGGTGAGGGGATTCTCAGCAGATGGGACAGCGAAGCCAGCTGAGGGCTATCCCCAGAGGCCCCAGAGGAACAAAGATGGCATGAGGCGGGCTCTCTCATGGTAATGAGCACCTGCCTCCTTTCAGGAGGGTTGGAGCCTGCGGAAGAGAAGTAACCAGCCCAGATGCCACAACGCTGGCCGCGCACTGGAGGGGCCACGGCCTCCTGAGTTAGGAGAGGACCTCCGCCCAGCCAGGCCCTCCTCGGTGACGGGACGTTGGTGGGCCCCAGAGCATGCAGCGAGCCAGTGAGAGAGGTGACCCCGAGATAAAGGAGGCACAGGAGCCCTTCTGAAGGGGAGGGGGCATGGGTGCTGGCTCGGCAGAGCCTCATTTCCACGGTGGTGATGGGTTTTTCCTGGCCGTCTGCTCCTCCCACCAACGGCCCTGACCTCCTGCTGCCCCGCTACATCTGGCTGTGGCCAGAGCCACGGGGACCAGTGTCCAGCTCCCGTCACCAGCAGCCCATCTGGCAGGCCCGGGTGAGGCCGGGGAAACACCACAGCACGGGCAGAGGCGGCCTCATCTGGGAACAATTAGAGGCTGACTTTTATCCCGAGGCCTCCATAAACCATCCATCAGGGAGGCGCGGAGAAAAAACACAACCTTCTTTCCCTTTTTATTTATTTATTCTCGTCTTTGTTTATAGTGACAGTGGTCAGTTTCCCTGAAAGGAAATCACTGAAAATTACAGGGTGCTCGGTTGGACTTTTTAAAAATTAATTTCCTCTATTTTTGCACGAATTTGATTTGCTCTCCTTCCCTTGCGCTAACTCATGCCTAGTGAAACATTTCTTTTGATTTGTTCTTAATGTGGAAAATGTTGGCAGGTCCACATGGCGACTGGAAAAAATGCGAGGAGCACAAACCAGGTAGCGCTTCCGCTGGCTTCCCAGAGCGAGGGGCAGACTCTGAGGGCGGCCCCACGGCCCGCCCCTGGCCTGGGTCCCGCTGCCTGTGCTGGGGGGTCTCTCCTTCAGCGCACTGCCCCCCCACCTCAGGTCCTTGCCCAAAGGCTTGCTTTGTTTCTCTTCTCCTCCCCCCACCCCCCCTTCTCGGCTAGGTGTCTGCCTTTGTCCCTAATCTGGAAACTCACGCTTCTGAAATCAGCTCAGATAGGAACCTCCTGAGCTGGAAAGGCTTCTACAGTGGGGCCTTGACTTACGAGTTTAATTCGTTCCGTGATGGAGCGCGTAACTCAAATTACTCGCATGTCAAATCAAAAAGTGAACGAGTGAGACACGTAATGCTGGGCTGATGTTGTGGCGTTCACTGTGACGTTCGCTGCGCCAACTAGCGGTGGGGTATCTGAAGTTGGCTCGTAACCCGAATTTTAGCTCGCAACTCAAAGCAAAAAATCGGCAGAGAGACGGCTCGTATCTCGAAAAACTCGTTAGTCAGGACACTCATAAGTCAAGGCCCTACTGTATAGGCTAAAAGTATCAGGTCTTCAGGATTCAAAATAGGTCCTACATCCTACTTCACCACAAAATGAAACTCCAGGACACTGGGCATCGCAGGACACAGTGGCACCAGGGCGGGTGCCAGGAGCGGGAAGAAGAGCTCCGAGGGAGGTTAGCAAACCCGCCTTAGACCCAGGCCTGCCCTTACCCCCCGGTGACCTTGGACAGGTCTGCCGGGGTCCAACCCCAGCAGGTCCAGGGGTCCCCAAAGGTGTGGATGGAGTAGGCGAAGAAGGAATGACATGGAGACAGCGTTCAGTTGATCATCATAGCAAGGTTCTCTAGCCACGTTCTGGTCAGGATCTCCAGAGAGGTTCTGCTTAGGATCTCCAGCCAGGTTCTGTGCCCATGTTCTCTTGCTAGGTTCTCCAGGTTCTCCAGCCAGGTTCAGTCACCAGGTTCTAGTCAGGTTCTTTTGTCAATTTCTGTAGTCAGGTTCAGTCCAGGATCTTTTGCCATGTTCTCTCCAGCAAAGTTCTTCTGTCTGTAAGTTCTGTGTGGGTTCTGTCTTCTAAGTTCTGTGTGTAGGTTCTCTCTTCTCTTGTCTTGTTACATCTGTATTTATACCAGTTGACTCCAATCCTATCAATCTCTATTCCAAAGGTTAGGGCGTTTCTTATCTCCATTCCAGGGAGTAAAGATTATGTAGCTTAAGCATGATTGTTCGTAGTTAAAGTGATTAATTACCCACCTGGCACTTAGTTAAGAGGTTTTATTCCCTCCCTAACTTCAGGGGAAAATCCCTACCTGGGGAAACAACCTTTCTCAGAGACCTTGGTTAAAACACATAGTGCCAAGAAGGTGAGCAAACATATTAAGAACAGTATGCCATATATGCCAGGTCCCTTGAAACAGCAAGGATGGACCGGCTCCCAGCAAATTCCCCCTTTTTTATTTTTTAAAAGCAGGCATTAAAAAGAAAAACCCGAAATGCTCTCTTGTATCCATTTTAAGAGTAGGATTGGCGCTTTCTGCTATTACCTGAGTCCTGATCTATCACCCCAGGGAGAGCTTGCCAATCCTGCACTTTCCCGGGGTGGAAAGGCTGCAGTGGGGTTAAGGATAAGGCTTCTTGGGCCTACCTAGAAGGTGAGCAAACATATTAAGAACAGTATGCCATATATGCCAGGTCCCTTGAAACAGCAAGATGGACCGGCTCCCAGCACAGGTCACCTTACCGCCCGCAGCTTCGGCGTCCTTAAGGAACGTCATCATTACCGCTAGTGTGATACCTCCTTCGTGTGGAGGCCGGCCTACGCCAACTCCGTGCTAAGCTCTCAACTCACCTTACGTACTCACCCTCAGAACACCCCGAGGGGTGGGCGTTTTTATCCTTATTTTGCAGATGAGGGCACTGAGGCTCTGGGAGACTAGATTGGTTTTTGAGAATTAAAACCTGGGATTCAAGCCCGGGTCACCTGATGCTAAAGCAAGTGCTCATCACCTCCACTGCTTTAGCTGGCACCTCCCAGAAATAAGACGAATGTTTCTTGAGCACGCACACCTTTCCCTGTCTTACGTGGCGTAAGCCCTGTAGCCTTCGCAAAGCCCTTTGAGAAAGACTCCCAGGAAGGGGTGGGACCAGAGGGGACACACCAACCACCATGCTGAACCGTAAGGTGTGGGTGAGCCATGTTTCACCCAGATTATCTGAAAAACGAGGATGATCCACCCTGAGCAGCACCCAAGGGGCACCAAAGGGTCTTGTCGAGGCTCTTCTGCAGAAGGCGGTTTAAACAAGATGCTCTCATGGCCCTGGTTCTCCCTCCCTTTCGTCCTTGGCACCCACCCTCAGAGCCCGTCTGAGCTGCGTCTCTGTGGCCACGTGGCTCACTTTGTCAAGCTTCCCCTTTGGCAATAGCTGAGCACCTGTGGCGATGTGCGCTGCGGGCTCCACGGGCCGAGGGAGAGCACAGAGGGGCCTGCAGGCCCTGGGAGCTGCTCAGGGCGGTGGGCTCTGGGAGAAGCCAAACGCGGGGCCTGTCGCCGGGCTGGCTGCCGCTGGCCACCTGGCCCCCCACCTGCCCACTGCATTTGCAGTCTCATCCAAACAGCTCCTTCCTCCTGTCACTCAAACAGAGAGAGCGCTCTGGTCTGAGCGGAGCACTTCTCTCCAGTTTCCAGCCCATTGCATTATGGTGGCGCAGCCCACACGGTGCCCAAGGCGAAGCATGGTTTGGTCAGTTACAGGGACATTCCAAAACCTGGGACCTGGAATGAGACCCCCTCCTGGGCTGGGACAGGGCTGATCTGTAGGGGTCACTGCTCCATTCATGGGCTCTGGCCTCAGCGAGCAGGACTACATTTGGGCACAAGCAAGTTCCTGAGCTTCTCAAGGCCCGGTTTCCTCACATGTAACATGGGGACTAAGACGAACTACCTTTTGTTTAATCAACACGTACATTGTGCTTACTTAACGCCATTCTGTGTGCTCTACATACAGTAACTCACTGAGCCCCATAGCAACACTCTGAGGTAGGTGCTACTGTTATTCGCACTCATAGCTGAGAACACTGAGGTCCCAGAGGTTCAGTAACTTGTCTGGAGAGACCCAGCATGAGGGTGGCTCACAAATGCTCAGTAAGGGGCACTTCCTGCCATGTCAAGATGTTGTCTGGCCCTAACCCGTTTGGCTACGTGGATAGAGCGTCAGCCTGCGGACTCAAGGGTCCCAGGTTCGATTCCGGTCAAGGGCATGTACCTCGGTTGCGGGCACATCCCCAGTAGGGGGTGTGCAGGAGGCAGCTGATCGATGTTTCTCTCTCATCGATGTTTCTAACTCTCTATTCCTCTCCCTTTCTCTCTGTAAAAATTCAATAAAATATATATGAATTTTTTTTTAAGATGTCTGAACATGGCAGGATGTGGCAGGCAGCATGTGGCGGGGTGGCGGGGGGGAAGGGGTGGCAGACCCTGCTCCCACAGCTGAGCAGGAGGCAGAGATGAGCTCAGAGTTCTAGAACTGAAGAAGGGCAAGGCGAGGCAGAGCTGGGATGCAGATGGGTGGGGTGCGTGGGAGACAGACAGGAGCTAGAGCTGAGATGGCAGCCAGGGCCCGGGGAGGAGAGGCCAGGCTGAGGGCAGGGTTCCGAGCCCCACTTGCTATGTGACTCTTTCCAATTGCTGGGTGACATCGAACAAAGGTTGAATTAGCACGTCTTCAGCAAGGAAATCTGTCCATTTCCTCCTCATGTCTTGTATTTACTTAGGATTAAAACAGGAGAGTACTTTTTAAGTGTAATACTTGTCCTTCACACTGAAATGTAGGCTGCAGCTGAACCCTTCCTCTTCTCTTGGAGACAAGTGGTGAGGAGGCCTTAGTTTTCCTGTTATCCATTTTCTTTCTATCCCTTAAATAGCTGCCCTAAACATGCCAAGAACATACCCTGACCTAGCAAAGCCTGAAGCTAATCAGTATCCCTTCCCTCCTGCCAAACAAAACAAGGGTCTTGAAAGGCTTTAACTCTGATTACTACTCTCATCTTCTCTGTCATTATTTCCTATTATGTTTTTGTTTTTAATCCCCCCCTGCTTGTTATTATTACTATATTAAAAGTCAGTAATTATTTAGACTTAGTCAATATCTACCAGTTTCTTTGCTCGCCATTTTCCCTTGCATCTTCTTCTTTCCTCAGATTCAATTTTCTATTTCTTGGAGTTTGTCTTTTAGATCGTTGAGTCAGGGTCTGTGAGTTATAAATTCTCTTAGTTTCTGCAATACTAGAAAAAACTCTCTTTTACTTACTTATGATAGTTTATGCGTAGAATTTTAGGTGGAGTTGTTCCCCTTCAGCACATTGAGAATATTATTGCATATTTTATGGCCTCCATTGTGGCTGATGAGAAGTCTACCTTCAATCTGTTATTCCTTTGAAGGTGATCTACATTTCCTTTCTTTTGTTTTTGTTAAATTTTCTTTGACTTTGGTTGTTCTCAGGGGTGGGTTTATTTTTATTTGGTCTGCTTGGAAGTTGAACATGAATGTTTTTAATAAATCCTAGAAATACTTTAGCAATTAACTCCAAATATTTTCTTCCATTCTGAGTTGACTTTCTTTGAAGCTCCTATAATCTGTACAGTATCTATCTTCCATGACTCTTCACTCTTTTTAATATTTTCCAACTCCTTGTCTCTCTCTGCTTCAATCTGAGTAATTTCCTCAACACTATTTTCTAGTTCACCAATTCTCTCTTCAACTATATCTAATCTGCTGTTTCACCTGACCATTGAGTTTTTGTATTTTTTTTTCATGTTTATTTTATTTCTAGAAGTTTCACTTGGATCAACACTTAGGGTGATTTTTTTTTTCTTAGTCACTGTCTTATATTTTGATTTGCTGCTAGCAGATAATAATAGATGATGATGGTCATGCAGGATTCTGGCAGGGAGTGTGATATTCTTGAGTTTAAAAGGTTAGTTCATTGACTTTCTTATGTTTAGTGGTATGACTTTAGAGTTTCAAATAAAATTATACCTGTGGACTCACTGCCCACAACCACACCTTTCTAGTGTGCCTCCCCATACTGCAGAGTCTGGGAGGCTAAAAACTACACTTCCCAGACTCCCTTTCAGCCAGAGTTCTGGATGACAGTTACGTTTTGCCACCTGGGTGCAGAAATGAGATAGAAGCCTCCTTCCGGAGCTTTGACTTTTTTTCTGCTAGTAAGCAAGGTCATGAAGATGCAGGGTCCATTCCATTTACATGGTCTTGGAAAGGCAGCTAAAGCACGGTGAAGTCAAACACAGCTTTCCAGTGTCCAATCACCAGCTTCTTGGGTGTGTGGGAGCGATATTGGTCAGAATGACAGCTTCTTGGACTGGTTTCCTGATTCCTGCTTTAGTTACTGAGGGGTTCCTGATCTCCTGGCCTCCTATCTTCCTCACCTTCCTGACTGGCAGGTCATCTCTGCAGTCTTCTGGGAGTATTTTATGGTGGTTCAGCTGAGAGCCTGCCCCTTCAACTCTTCCAATGATTTCATAAGCAACTACTTCATGCTGTCAAATGCCATTCCACTTAAAATACAGAGTGGTTTCTGTTTTCCTGTACTGCATACCATATAATAATGTCAAAAATAGGCCTCTTTACAAGCGTAGTTAAGCTCAAATACCTTTTAGTGGACAGGAAAAGAAAGAGCAGGCGCTTTGGAATTAGTCAGCCATATTTGCATTGAATCATTCTCCACTTTCTGCTCTCATGGCCTGGGAAAAGTGACTTAACCTTCATGAGCTTCAGTTTTTTGATTCTGTAAAGTGAGATTACGATATCTCATTCATAGGATTGCTAGAGAATGAAATGAAGCAGTGTATGGATCTTTTTTTTTTATCATTCTTTTCACAGAAAAGGAACTTAAGATCTCAAAAGAAATATTGGGGTAATATTTCTCCAGGATTCATTTTAAGATGAATAAAACTTTAAAAATACAAATTTGCATCAATCCTAAATTATGTTTTGGTTTTTGTTCTTTTCTCTCTCTTACCCTTTTAGCAATCTCTAAAGTGAGGCCTTCGAGTTATTTCTCCAATTTACCTGTTTGTTGTTAAAACCTCTCAAAAGGATCAACTCTTGCTAAAATATTCATGCTTAGCAGCATTGTTTTCCAACATCAAACCCTGAAACAACCTCAGGCCCTAGTTTTCTAAGACATAATGAAAACAGGCAAGATGTTGAAGACATAGTGAATCATGGGTCCATCAGGTCTAATACACTAAATCCCACTGGACTCACCAGAATCTCCTTAGGAGGATAAATCACTCCAAATTTGCTTCCATGTAATCCTATATAATAAAAGCCTAATATACTAAGTGTCTGGTCATCTGATCAGCTGTTCAATCAAGTGTAATATGTTAATGATATGCTAAGGCCACTCAACTGCTTGCTATGAAGTGCACTGACCACCAGGGGGCAGATGTTCCAACCAGTAAGTTAGCTTGCTGATGGGGTCCAGTCAATCAGGACTGAGTGAGACAGGCCAGACACGCCCTGGAACCCTCCCATGATCCCTTCCCAGCTGGCCAATCTCCCACATCCCTCCCCGGCCCAATCGTGCACTGGCGGGTCCCTTGGCCTGGCCTGCACCCTCTCACAATCTGGGACCCCTCGGGGATGTTGGAGAGCTGGTTTTGGCCCGATCCCGCAGGCCAGGCCAGGGACCCCACGAATTCGTGCACCGGGCCTCTAGTCTCAAAATAAATGCCAGATAGAGGGATTTTCAATCCCAGCAACAACACAGCACTGGTAACTCTTACGCAGCCAGCTCTGGGCAGTGAACTTCCACTGGACAGAGAGGCCCTGTAGCCTCAGAGGCCAACCCCAGAACACTGCCACCCAGAGGCTGACCCACAAACTGACTCTTTGCTAAACACAAAATAAGGCAGTCTGGGAAACAAATGCGGCTTGCTTTAAAATAAGGACTGTGGTTTACAACACAGAGGAACAGTGTATCGCAGGGAAACTCAACACTCTCCTGAATACCGGGCAGGTCTAAGGCGAGCCACACTGAAGAATAGAAGAACCGAAGGACCTTCACTACTGCAATATTTTTTTTTTTCTTTTTTCACCTTTTAACTAAGAAACCAATTTTTTTTCTTTTTTTTTTTCTTTTTTTTTTTCTTTTCCTCTTCTTCTTTTTTTTTTTTTTTCTTCTTTTTTCCATCACCTGATTTTACCCTTTTAATTACTACCTTCTTATTTTTAACCAGTATTATTACTGCTACCATTTTACCATTTTTTTTAAAGTGCCATTTTATTTTCTCTTTATTTTATTTTGGGATTAGTGTTCTCCATTCTATTTTCATTGTTATATTATTGGTTGTTTCTAGTTTGCATTTATCTCCAGGGAGCTGTTGCTGGAATTTGTTGGGATTAATGGCTGTTCTATAGGAGCATTCTCCTCATATAAAAAGTCTCTTCCCCTCTTCCACTTCATTCTCTCTTTTCGCTCTTTTTTTTTCTTTTCCTTTCTTTTCTCGCTTTTACTTTCCCCCCTCCTTTTTCCCACTTTCATTTTTGCACTCCTTTTTTTGGTCCCTAATTTTCTTTTCTTTTTTCTCTCTTCTCTTTTTCTCTTCCTTCTTCCTTATCCCCTAATTCTCTTAATTCAGGTGGTCACCTTTATTTGGGGTTATTAATATCGTGAATATATTTGTGTATAGTGCCTGGTACGTGGTGCCTTGTTGTGTTGTATTTTGTGCCTTTAAATCAACACAGCAGATCCAAGCAACAGCAACCTCCTGAGCACCACACCCTCTGCTGAGGAACAGCAGCTGTACGTGAAACCTCGCCCCACCAGCCAGAAGAGCCACCACAGCTGTGAACAGCACCCACCAGAGGAGTTGCTGCCAACTGAAGAGCAGCTGCTACCGCAACCGCCCGAAGAGGAACCGCAGACCAAGGAGTCACTGCCACCAAGGGAGCAGCCACTGAACGACTCAACGTCTAGATATGTCAGTGAGATCAAACATGGGTAGACAAAGAAACCCCCAAAGGAAAGAGAAGGAGGACTCTCCAGAAAAGCAGCTAAGTAATACAGAGGCATGCAACATGACAGAAAAAGAATTCAGAATAAGGGTCCTAGAGTGCATAAACCGGATGGAGGAAAAAATCGACAACCTCAGCAAGAAGCAAGAAGAAACAGATGAAAAAATCGATAACATATGGAAGAAGCTAGAAGAAACAGATGAAAAAATCGATAACATATGGAAGAAGCTAGAAGAAACAGATGAAAAAATCAACAACTTAAGTAAGACCCAAGAAGATATGAAGAGCGATATAGCTGCAATGAAAAACTCCATTGAAAGTATCAACAGTAGACTAGGAGAAGCGGAGGACCGAATTAGTGATTTAGAAGACAAGGAAGCAAAACACACCCAAAATGTACTGCAATTGGAGAAAAAAATGAAAAGACAGGAGGAGACCCTAAGGGAGCTTTGGGACAACATGAAACGAAACAACATACGAATAATAGGGGTACCAGAACAACAGAAGGATGAACAAGGATTAGAAAACCTATTAGAAGAAATAATATCAGAAAACTTCCCTGAGGTGGGGAAGAAAAAAGTCACACAAGCCCAGAGAGTCCCAAACAAGGTGAACCCAAAAAGACCCACACCAAGACACATCATAATTACCATGGCAAATGTTCAGGACAAAGAGAGAATCTTACAGGCTGCAAGAGAGAGACGGAAAGTTACATACAAGGGATCTCCCATTAGATTGTCAAATGATTTCTCAACAGAAACACATCAGGCCAGAAAAGAATGGACGGAAATTTACAAAGTGATGCAAAGCAAAGGACTGAATCCAAGAATACTCTATCCAGCAAGGCTATCATTCAAACTTGAAGGGGAAATAAGAAGCTTCACAGACAAAAAAAGGCTAAGGGAGTTTATCACCACCAAGCCAGCAATGCAAGGAATGCTAAAGGGACTGGTATAAAAATAAGAAATTAAAAGCTCAGAAAGAAAACAGCCACACAAAAACAGAAATGCCTACAAACAACTACCTTTCAATAATAACTTTAAACGTAAACGGACTAAATGCTCCAAACAAAAGACATCGAGTGGCTGAATGGATAAAAAAACATGACCCATACATCTGCTGTCTACAAGAAACCCACCTCATTAGAAGGGACTCACACAGACTGAAAGTGAAAGGATGGAAAAATATCTTTCAGGCAAATGGAAAGGAAAAGAAAGCTGGGGTAGCAATACTTATATCGGACAAAATAGACCTCAAAGTGAAGGCCATAACAAGAGATAAGGAAGGCCACTTCATAATACTAAAGGGATCAATACAACAAGAAGATATAATCCTGGTAAACATATATGCACCCAATGCAGGAGCACCCAAATTCATAAAAAAACTCCTGGAAGATATCAAAGGAGACATCGACAACAATACAATCATAGTAGGGGACTTTAATACACCACTGACAGCACTGGATAAGTCCTCTAGACAAATAATCAGCAAAGATACAGCAATCCTAAATGACTCACTAGATCAGATGGACTTAATAGACATCTTCAGAACACTTCACCCGAAAGCCAGGGAATATACATTCTACTCAAATGCTCATAGGACATATTCAAAAATAGACCATATATTGGGTCACAAGCAAAGTATCCCCAAATTCAAGAAAATTGAAATCATAAAAAGCGTCTTCGCAGACCACGATGGCATAATATTAGAAATAAACTACAATAAAAACAACCCAAAATACTCAAACACCTGGAAGCTGAATAGCATGCTATTAAATATTGATTGGGTTACCAATGAAATCAAAGAAGAAATTCGAAACATCCTGGAAACTAATGACAATGAAAACACAACAATCCAAAACCTATGGGACACAATGAAAGCAGTCCTGAGAGGGAAGTTTATAGCTCTACAGGCCTATCTCAAAAAACAAGAAAAAATGGTAGTAAATCATCTAACTCTACAACTCAAAGAATTAGAAAGAGAGCAACAAGAAAACCCCAGAGTGAGCAGAAGGAAGGAGATAATAAAGATTAGAGCAGAAATAAATGACATAGAGACCAAAAAAACAATACAGAAAATCAATGAAACCAAGAGCTGGTTCTTTGAAAGGATAAACAAGATTGACAAACCTCTAGCCAGACTCACCAAGAAGCAAAGAGAGAGGACCCAAATAAACAAAATCAGAAACGATAGAGGCGAAATAACAACAGACCCCACAGAAATACAAATGATTGTTAAAAAATACTATGGACAGCTCTACTCCAACAAACTAGACAACCTGGAGGAAATGGACAAATTCCTAGAAAAATACAACATTCCAAAACTCAATCAGGAAGAATCTAAAAATCTCAACAGGCCAATAACTATGGAAGAAATTGAAGCAGTCATCAAAAAGCTTCCAGCAAACAAAAGCCCAGGACCAGACGGCTTCACAGGGGAGTTTTACCAAACATTCAAGGAAGAACTAAAACCTATCCTCCTCAGACTACTACAAAAAATTCAAGAGAAAGGAACACTTCCAAGCTCATTCTATGAAGCCAGCATCACCCTAATACCAAAACCAGGTAAAGACAACACAATGAAAGAGAATTACAGGCCAATATCCCTCATGAACATAGATGCCAAAATCCTCAACAAAATCTTAGCAAATCGGATCCAGCAGTACATCAGAAAGATCATACACCATGACCAAGTAGGATTTATCCCAGGGATGCAAGGATGGTACAATATCCGCAAATCAATAAACGTGATACATCACATAAACAAATTGAAAGAAAAAAACCACATGGTCATATCAATTGATGCAGAAAAAGCATTTGACAAAATTCAACACCCATTTTTGATAAAAGCTCTCAGCAAGGTGGGAGTAGAAGGATCATACCTCAACATAATAAAAGCCATATATGACAGGCCCACAGCCAACATCATACTCAATGGACAAAAACTAACACCATTTCCCCTCAGAACAGGAACAAGACAGGGATGCCCCCTCTCACCACTCCTGTTCAACATAGTACTGGAAGTGTTAGCCATTGCAATTCGGCAAGAAGAAGAAATAAAAGGCATCCAAATTGGAAAAGAGGAAGTAAAACTGTCCTTATTTGCAGACGACATGATATTATACATACAAAACCCTAGAGACTCCATCAAAAAGCTACTGGACTTAATACATGAATTTGGCAATGTAGCAGGATACAAAATTAACCCCAAGAAATCCGAGGCATTTCTATACACCAATAGTGAACTTTCAGAAAGAGAGATTATAAAAACAATCCCGTTTACCATCGCACCAAAAAAATTAAGCTACCTAGGAATAAACTTAACTAAAGAGGTAAAAGACCTCTACTCAGAAAACTACAGGACGTTGAAAAAAGATATAGAGGAAGACATAAACAGATGGAAGAACATACCGTGTTCATGGATTGGTAGAATCAACATCATTAAAATGTCCATACTACCCAAAGCAATCTATAAATTCAACGCACTTCCCATTAAAATACCAACGGCATACTTCAGAGATCTAGAACGAACTCTCCAAAAATTCATCTGGAATAAAAAAAGACCTCGAATAGCTGCAGCAATCCTGAAAAAGACCAAAGTAGGTGGGATCTCAATACCAGATATCAAGATGTATTACAAAGCCACTGTTCTCAAAACTGCCTGGTACTGGCACAAGAATAGGCATATAGATCAATGGAATAGAATAGAGAGCCCAGAAATCGGCCCGAACCAATATGCTCAATTAATATTTGACAAAGGAGGCAAGAACATACAATGGAGCCAAGATAGTCTCTTCAATAAATGGTGCTGGGAAAATTGGACAGATATATGCAAGAAAATGAAACTAGACCACCAACTTACACCATACACAAAAATAAACTCAAAATGGATAAAGGACTTAAATGTACGACAGGAAACTATAAAAATTCTAGAAGAATCCAAAGGCAACAAAATCTCAGACATATGCCGAAGCAATTTCTTCACTGATACAGCTCCTAGGGCACTTGAAACTAAAGAGAAAATGAACAAATGGGACTACATCAAAATAAAAAGCTTCTGCACAGCAAAAGAAACCATCAACAAAACAACGAGAAAACCCACTGTGTGGGAAAACATATTTGCCAATGTCATATCCGATAAGGGCCTAATCTCAAAAATTTATAGGGAACTCATACAACTTAACAAAAGGAAGATAAACAATCCAATCAAAAAATGGGCAAAGGACCTAAATAGACACCTTTCAAAAGAGGACATTCAGAAAGCCAAGAGACATATGAAAACATGCTCAAAGTCACTAATCATCCGAGAGATGCAAATCAAAACAACAATGAGGTACCATCTCACACCTGTTAGACTGGCTATCATCAACAAATCAACAAACGACAAGTGCTGGAGAGGATGTGGAGAAAAAGGAACACTTGTGCACTGCTGGTGGGAATGCAGACTGGTGCAGCCACTATGGAAGACAGTATGGAGTTTCCTTAAAAAACTGAAAATGGAACTCCCATTTGACCCTGTGATCCCACTTCTAGGAATATATCCCAAGAAACCAGAAACACCAATCAGAAAGGATATATGCACCCCTATGTTCATAGCAGCACAATTCATCATAGCTAAGATCTGGAAACAGCCTAAGTGCCCATCAGTAGATGAATGGATTAGAAAACTGTGGTACATCTACACGATGGAATACTATGCTGCTCTAAAAAGGAAGGAACTCTTACCATTTGCAACGTCATGGATGGAACTGGAGAGCATTATGCTAAGTGAAATAAGCCAGTCAATGAAGGAAAAATACCACATGATCTCACTCATTCATGGATAATAGAGACCATTATAAACTTTTGAACAATAATAGATACAGAGGCAGAGCTCCCTCAAACAGATTGTCAAACTGCAGCAGGAAGGCCGGGGAGGGTTGCGGGGCAGGAGGTAGGGGGGTAAGAGATCAACTAAAGGACTTGTATGCATGCATAGAAGCATAACCAGTGGACATAAGACATGGGGGGATAGGGGAGGCTAGGGGACTGTCTAGGGCGGGGGGATAAAATGGACACATATGTAATACCCTTTGTAATACTTTAAGCAATAAAAAAAAAAAATAAATAAAAAAAAAAAAAAAAAAAAAAAATAAATGCCAAGCATGGAACTTTCTTTTACACACAATGGGTTTCTCTTCCTCTCTTACCTGCATGTGGGCCACAGGTGGAGAGCATCACACTCAGTTCACAGGACCTGTCAGTCTGCAAGTTCTAGCCCTTGTCCCATTGATGCCCCATTGCCTGCCTCATCCTCTCTCCCCATAGGCTACCACTCTAATGTGTTTCCTATGTTTCCTTGAGTTTCTACAAGTATTTCTCAATGCTTAGTATGATCATTAAGTGTGCAAGCATTTCCTTTGTATAAATGATATGGTCCTATGACCCTCCTTCTGTTTCTTAGTTTCCCCCTCAGTACACACCATGTCCTTATGACATAGCCATGCAGTGCCATGCCTCTCTGCTTCTCGGTACTCCATAGCACACGTCCACTCCATTTTACTTGCTACACTGAGGTTTCCTCCGCCTCCCGCTGCCACGAACAATCTGCAGTGAACCTGCTCAAACACGTTCCCTTATAGATCTGGAGGAGCTGCATGTGCGACAGCAGCACTGCTGAGACACAAACACACCGACACACTTCGCTGACTGAGTGTGGCCAGGTTGCTTTGCAGTGTGAGTGCCCCCAACGGTACTTCTACCAGAAGCATGCAAACTTCCATGCAACCTGGGCTCTATCCACCTTTTCAATTTCAACATCCCATTGTGTGTCAAGTGATACAGAATTCTTGATTCACTTGGAATTCTCTCATTTCTGAAGAGCCTGAGCACCTCACCACATGCTTCTTTAGCTAGATGGGTCTCCCTTTTCCGTAAATTGCCTGTTTACATCCTTTGCCCATCTTTTTCTATTTGGCTTTCCTTTGTAATATCTATTGATGTTTGGTAAAGCAAATCTTTTATAGACTATTTGTGGATTTCTATGTTTCCATAAATATTTTAGAAGAAACATATTGAGTTTCTAAACATGCAGTGTATTTTTATATTAGGATTATACTGCATTTGTAGATCATTAGGGGATATTTCAGCCTTATAATGTTGTGCCATCCCATCTGAGTGTGTGGAATATCTTTCTCAATTATTTAGATTTTCTTTGGTATCCTGTAGAAGAATTTTAACTTTCTTCCATGGTGTAGTCTTTAAAATAAATCCTGGATACTTCAGTTTATCTATTAGTAACAATAACATTTTATATTACATTTTAGTTTTCTATTGCCAAGATAGAAAAAAATGTTATTCGTTGAGTTTTTTGTAAGTTAAACTTGTCTCTAGCAACCTTGCTAAATATCCTTATCAGTCCTTATCCTTATCAGTTCTGATCATTATCAGTTCTGTAAATTTGCTGGTTACTTGGGGTTTTTAAATTTTTCTTATTTGCAGTTAAGGACAGCTATTTCTTCCCTGCTAATCTCTAAAAGCATCAAATTTTCTTTTTCCAGCTATGATTTTAAATAATCAGTCTCATGATTTTCCAATCAAACTTTTTTTTTCTTTTAGTGCTTTGTTTTTTAAAATCTTTCTCAAAGATGTGGCAAGATTGCCAAGAAATTTCAATTTCCACAGACAGGTGTCTGGTTTGGCAGACAGATAAACTCTGCATCCCCAGTATCTCCAGGAGCCTGGCAGTCTCCACCCTGTGTAGCTCCTGCCCTGGCCTTCGAGGCTCCTCAGACCTATTGACTCTTCTCTGGCCCCAGGTCAGTGCGAGAGGAAGGAGCCAGCAAAGCCTGTCCTATTCTCTCTCTTTCCCTGCAGGGGGGAAGCGCTCCCTGGCCGTTGCCAGCTGTCCTGTGCAGTGTATCCTTGGGGGCCAATGGTGGAGAGACGCAAACAGCTTCTTCTGAGAGGCCAAGGACCTTGAGCAGTTGTGAGCGTGCCATCCTCACATCACTCCACTCTAAAGAGAAGGAAGAACCATAATCAAAGGTGTTATTTTTCATTGGACATTTGTAAAAGTGCTATTTATGGGAAATAATAGGTATTTTTCTACCGAATTTCTGATTCCACCCACCCCATTTGTTCCAGTACTAGGTTCCATTGATCCTGCAGTCACCACCTCCAAGAAATGAGGAAGTGCTTAGGAAGCTGGAGGGGGTCACACAGGAAAATCACCTTCCAGGATGATCAAGTCATGATCTCATTCATTTAACTGACCAACCTGTTACTGAACTCAAGGGGTTCACTGCTGGGGGTGCTCTATTCAAAAACAAGAGGTGGTTGTCCCAGGGTAGTTTTATTTACTTGCAGCAGGCAAAGGAGAGGTGAGATTTATATCCAAAGGATACCAAGGGAGGCTTGGCCATTGCTTATTTGGTCAATTACATGTTGATTTCTTCTGTGCAGTTGGCTACATTTATTCAATTCGATTCCTGTTTACAGCTGGTCTGCAAAACAGTGTACTACACTTTTAACATTTATCAAGAATAGCATTCAGTAGGAATGGCTCAGACCTTGAGACTCCTGTCCTATCTAACAACCCGAGAGGCAGGCCTTAGGATCCCCGTTGTATATAGATGGGGCAACTATCGCCCAAGATCATACCTCTGTGTGTGGTGGAACTTGGATTTGAATGAACCTGGCCTTAATGAAGCCTGTGCCTTCCTGACGCTTTTAAGCAACATAATGGAGTTGTGCAGACATCTCAGAAAAGAGAGCCCTCGAAAGGAAGGCTGGAAGCACAGGGTCTCGCCACCTCTGCGCCCCCGACGGGCTAGGGGACTTCCTGAGCCACAGCTTCTTCATCCCTCCAGTCGGCAGGAGGAGAAGAGGGCTCTCAGAGGCCCTTCTAGCCGTGCTTTTAAGGCCAAGAAAACATCACATGCTATTTCACACAAAATCCCACCAAATTCCTCACACCCAGAACCAAGTGGCCCACATGGCAGAGCCTCCAATTAACAGCTTTGTGGGTCCAGGGTGTGGACGAGCAACTACACGGGCCAACAAGCCAAAGCCCTCCCACAGTCAGAGACCACCAGCGTGCTCTCCAAACCTGTGTTCTGAGTGGCTGGCCATGATGGAATCTGCAATTAGCTGCTTTCATCCCTAAAATAGCTTTGCTACTGTTCTACCATCGCGTAGGAAAAGAAACAACCAGGGGCCGCCACAGCCAGGTCAGGAGGGAGCTGGAGATGCAGGGCTCCGAGAGCCAACCTGCCATTTGAGTTGCGTGTGGTTGCAGATAATGTTCTGATTTCCAGCGAGCTGACAGCCGGGATGAACGGCTGTTAACCTGATTAGATATGCCTCGGCCACAGGCTCGGGCCACAGACAACTGCTCATTTGAAATGCATGCCACTGGCACCCGACGGAAAGAATAAAGGCCAGCCTCAAACAGACAACACATTCTTGGATGCAAACCTTATGGTTTCTCCACAGCAAAAAGGGTTTCTAACCGCCCAGGGTTCCTTTTCACTGAGTAGCCTTTGTCGAAGGCTGTTTAGAACAACTTGTAACTTTAGCACTTTCCTGTAATTGCAGCTTGTCAGCTAGGGCCTAGTGGTATGTGGGGAACCCAGGAGGCAGGGAGGGGGGTGCCCAAGAGCGACTGAGTTCCCGTGTTGAATCCACTCTGTGTTCCCTCAGACCCGGGGAGGTAGCGTCCGACCTTTCCCATCAGGACCCCAGTGTAGGCAAGAAGTCTGCCGTCTTCCTGCCGATGGTCAGGACTGTACAGCATCTATTTACACTCGCTGCCCACGGAGAGTTCCTGCTGGTGCCCCGGCCCCTGTCCGCCGCAGTTCTGGATGTGGTTCTGAGTAGCATCGGCCTCTCCAGTGTTAGGAGCCCTGTTAGCGCTGTTGCAGCATCCACTGTGCCTCACCACCACCACCCCGGGAGGGTGGGATGGGTCAGAGGGACTTCTTCTTTGAGTAGTTGACGGTGCCTTTAAATGCAAGCACTCATTATTATGGTATGAGCACCCACGATTGGCCTGGTACTGAGAACCGCACCTCTTTAGACTCCCTCCTGGAAAGACAAGCTCTTCGTCTCTGCGCCTCTCTGGGGAGCACTGTGGCCCGCGGTCCATGTGTTGGAGGCACAGGTTGCACTCAGGAGCTGCAGGGACTCTGTGCCTTCGCAAGCCACACACCAGAGCCAAGTACACATACTGAGGCAGAGCAATCATTCTTCTACACTTCGACATTGTTTTTAAAAAATTGGAACGTCCTCAAATACTAACTATAAACTGTGCATCTTAAATCCTCCTGTTTGCTTCTCTCTAAATGATAGACTTTTGCAAAAGTCCTTTAATAGGCCTCCCAGCCAGACGGTGAAGAGCGTGGAGGGGAGAATCTAAGATGTACGCTTGGAGTGTGGGAGAGGCTAACTTGGGTTTGAGTCCCTGCTCAGTCTCAGCCTCCACTTCCTCACCAGGTAATGGGGATGAATATTTGCTCACAGGATTGCTATGAGCTTAAATGAGAGGTGTGTGTAACGCACTTATCAGAGGAGACGCAGTCATTAATCCATCCTCCACCTGGTCATCAACTTTGACTTTGCTCAAACCTCTCTTGGACCACTTTCCTGGTTTAAGTGTGCCCCATGGAGGTATTAATCTGCCCTGTACCGTAATTGTTTGGGTACCTGTCTTATTCCCTCTGTTAGAGTCAGACACTCCCTGATGGCAGGGATTGGGTCTGATTCATCTGTGCACTCCATGCGGCGCCCCTCACACAGCATCTGCTGAGTATATGTCCACCCCTGCTACCCCGCCCTTCACATTGAGGGCCAGGCCCCTATCTTGCTGTCTGAGGGTCTTTGCTTAGAGCCCCAGCTGTGCCTTGAATTCCTGCTGCCTCACACATTTGCTCATAATATTGATGTTGCTTACAACCCCCTTTCCCACCTCTCCCTGTTGAACTCTTATTCATCCCTAAAAGCCCAGCTTAAATCACATGTTCTCAGTGACATATCCCAGGAGACAATAGTCAGATGGGCTTCTTCCTGGCTCTTATCTCCTATCTAATTTGACTTTAGTCCAGGGGGTCATAAAATTTTTTCTCTAAAGGGCCAGATAGTAAATATCTTCGGCTTGGTGGGCCATACGGTCTTTGTCACAATTACACAACTCTGCAAAAGTAGCCATAAATAAATGGGCATGTGTATGGGCATGGCTGTGTTGCAAGGAACTTTATAAAGACTTCATGACTGCAGTTTGCCAAACTCTGCTCTAGCCTTTCATAGAGTTCATCACAGGCTGTCTTTATATTGTGGTTATTTGAGGTCAAATTTCCTCTCAATTTCTAGAATAAAAATTCCCTGAGAGCGGAGACAGCATTTTTCTGTTGCCATCAGTCATAGCAGGCACATCGGAATGACTCTTTAGATATTTGAAGAAAGACCAATAGAATGAGGTAGGCGAGAGGGCCTGGGGTAAGGATGAAAGATACCCAAAGAAGAACATCCATAGAGGAACTGAGGCTACATAGAGAATCAGAAAAACAAAGAGATGAGACAGGCAGACTAGACAAGAGACAAGAGAGCTAATAGCAGAATCTTCCCAGTGCGAAGGTGTAGAGATTAAGAACAGAGTGTTATAAGCTGAATTGTGCCCCTCCCCCTACCCTCTTCACCTCAATCCACACGTTGAAGTCCTAACTCCCAGTACCTCAGAGTGTGATTGAGGGCCTTTAATGAAGTAATTAAATTAAAATGAATTAGGGTGGGTGTTCATTCAAGCTGACTGGTGTCATTATAAGAGGAGAAAAATTGGATACACAAAGAAACATCAGGGATGCAAGCACACAAAACCCCAATCATGTGAGAAGGCAGCTGTCTGCAAGCCAAGGAGCGAGGCCTCAGGAGAAACCAGACCTGCCAACATCTTGATCTTGGACTTCCAGCCTCCAGAATGGTGAGAAAATAAATTCCTGTTGTTTAAGCAACCCAGTCTGTGGTATTCTGTTATGGCAGCCCTAGCGAACTACAGAGAAAGGCCAATTAGAAAAACAGAGAAGGAAGGCCCCAGTAAATGTTAATGATTTCAAATATTTTGCCTGTGATTTCTCAACAACTACAGTTTTCTGAAGACATTAGGGTTCTATTCTGTTGGGAGGTGAGGGCAGCAGGGAGTCAGAAACGGATTCAGTTTCCACGCCCTGGGTTTCAAGTTCTTAGCTCCAGGCTTGCATGTCTAACGCTGTCAAATCCTCATAACTCTGATGAGTGCTGTCCCCGACGCTTGCCCCACGATTTTCCAGAACCATTCCTTGCATATCCACTCAAACTTAATCACCTAAATACCTGCCATTTCTCGTGGACTTTTGAAAGGCTTTGTTTGCTTTGTAGAGTTTAAGGAAAGCATTTGATTTCTCTCCCCTTGTAAAAACTCCAGTTGGAAGAAATAATTTTATTTTCCCCTCTAGGTTTATTTTGCTTAGCTAAAGCCATTGAAATAGCTTCAGTTTTACATTTTTCTTGTCTGCTTGCAAAGTGTGCTGACACGGTGGTTGAATTTCAATGGTTTGGATTGTTTTGAATGACTTCTGTGTTTTTGTTCCCGATTCCTCAAATATTGGTTGCTATCTAGGTGACCAGGTGAATGAGTGAATTAGTCATAGGTATTTCCACGAAGCATGGACTTAAATGTGTGTATTGAAGTTGGAAACAGATATGTCCGTAGATACAAGACAACTTGTCTACCAGGTGAGTCTGCCGGGAGCCCCAGTGGCCAATATTGCCTCTCTGCACCTAAGGACTCTGAGACCTCACAGAGCCAAGTCTTTGGGGGCACATACTGTGGCCTCTGTCCTGGAGAGCCTGTCCTCTGCGAGGTCAAGGACCAAAGCCACTGGAAGGGTCTGACAGAGTTGCACTTCCCTCGACCCCATCCTCTGACAAATGCTACATTTAGGAAGTTCCCACTTGACTGTTTTTATAGTGTTGTGGTGCTCATACAGATTTCTGGACTTCATTACATTTTCCTACCAAACCTCTTGGAGTTAGGTGCTGGTTTTGTTATCATTCCCATTGTAAAGACGATGGTAAAGGTTGTCACCAGCTGCCATGTGTGTCCGTTCTCTTTCGTGACAGCAAATCAAGACTTTGCTGGTGCAGCCACTGGCAGCAGGACCTGGGTGATTTCTCTCCTTAAGGTCCCCTCTCGGTACCTTGTAATATCAGAAACGACATTATGCGTTATGACTCTCAACAGTACCTGCAATAGAATAAAATGTTTACCCAAATCAATAAACTCCTAACTGAGGGATTTCAGGGATTAGTGTGGGAGAAATTTTTTGGAGTACAAACTTTCCTAAATGCACTCCTAAAATCACACTGCAGCATGGTAGCTGATCCTGCCCGAACCTAAACCTGTTCCTTTGTCAGAAAAACACGCCCTGAGGTGCACTCACTTCCCTAATAAAACTGAGATGGACAAGGAGGGAGAGCTCCCCAGGGAAACTCCCCTCCCAAGCAGAGATGGCCCTGGGGGGATCTCCCAGGTGCTCCAGCCCCTGAAGTTGGTCCACAGGAAACAGCAGTTAGGACTGATCCCCGAGAGGAAGGTAAGAGCTTTGGGCAGGGGAGATGAAAGTCGAGACTGGGATATTTTTTTTCCCTTTTTGGGGTACCTGCAGCTCAATTTTGTTGAAGAAACCAAGCGTTTCTACACACACACAAGGAACTCAGAGAACAGCCTCTGACTTTTGGCCATGAAAAGAGACTTCTGCCTGAGCCTTCCTGCTGAATTGGCACCGTTCCCTCATCGACTTGGACTGCTGCCCTCACCTGACAAGGTCCCTCAACTGACAGAGCCCCATTCCTCGGCCGGATTGCAGCCCCCACCCCAGCGGCCTTCACACCTGCAGCTCCCAGATTTAATGAGGGCTGTCAGGGATTATCAAGTCATGAACTCGCCGGTATCCGCCAGACTCTCATGAATGAGGCATTTTGTTCAGCTACCGCGCTCTCCGTGTTTCTTGGAGCCAACACAAAGGGGAAAGGCAGTCAGGGAGCAGCTATTTTGGGCCAGGGTCTAATATTTGAATATTGCATGATGAAATAGTGGGCCTATGGAGTCTGTTATTTTTGTAACTTTCTTTTCTCTCAGCCTTCCTCCCACCTCAGCTCACCCCTCTCCCACCCTCAGCCCGGCCTTCTAAACCCTGCGGTGCCCTTGCCGGTGGGCGGGTAACTGCAGCCGGTGAGTCACCGCTCAGTAACCGAAATGGAAAATACTGCTGCCGCAAATCCCCTGATGAATGGCCACCGGAAGCCGGACCTGCGAAGGAGGGGCCGTTGGCCAGCACTTGAGCTCCCTGAGCCGGGCAGACTTAGAGTCCGACCCACACTGAATCCTTCTTGATCCAAGTTAATTTTCTGAAGGAAATCTGATGGGGAAAAGCCTCATAATTTAGTGGTGTTTTGAGGCTTAAAAAATATTGGCCCGTAACGAAGAAGAAAATGGTAGTTCGGGGATTCGGTTGCTTTCAGTTGACAACATTTTGATGACAGGAGTTAGAAATGTTCAATGAGAGGCCCTCTCCCGAGAGAAGCCCGGGGGCTCAGCGGGCCCAGCCTTTGGCCTGTAGGCAGGAATCTCTTTGTCACAACAACCATAAGTGCCATCGCTAACAACAATTATAAGAGATTATTCTTCTCCTGTTTCCCAGCGAGCACCCCAGCGTCTCCCAAAGCCCTTGGCCGTCTTTGGAAAAGAGGACGAGGTGATCATGTCCTTACCCTTCGAAGCCCTCCTCACCGTGGCCTGAAAAAGCCTTGGGTGGGACTCGACACTTCACAGGTTCCCCTCACATGTCTTCCAGGCAGGAGGGAAGTCCTATCTCGGTTTGAAAATTTCTCTCTGGCATCAACACTACTTATCTGTCTACATTATGAGGAAGTGTTTCCTTCTCAAAACATGCCAGCCCCTGAGACCCCTGAAAGAAGCCTATAGACTGAAAGACACATGGGAGATGGAAAAACTAAACGTGAGTCTGCCCGGAGGCTCCCAGGGGAGAGGTGTAGAAGAGAAGGAAAGGAACCATGTTGAGTGGGTGTCCATCAAAACAGGGTTGGAGCAAGACGGCTTTCAACAAAGTCGCTCCTTGTGGCTATAAAGAGCTCTCCTGGACGGGGTCCGCCACAAACCACGGGAACATTCAACTTAGAGGCCCTTTGAAGGATTCAAACAGGAACGCTGAGCCTGGCGTCCCCCTCCACAGGCAGAGGCTGCTGGCTACAGCGGGTCGCACAGGATCGCTGCCTGGACAGCCCGAGGGAGCGGCCGCCTCGCTTCTCCGGGGTGGGCCCTGGACGTTGGCTCTGTAGCTGGGGCCCGGGTGTCCGGGGTAAGGATGAGTGTGGCCATGCACAGCTGCGCATTGTGGCTAAGCTTCTTGTGATTGCTGTGGACGGAGCTGAGTTGACTGTGGTGTCCTGTAACCAAGGTTGGTCTGCAATGCCGGAAATCTGAGGGTAAAAATAGCTACCACGCCGCCAGCCCCTGGCTGGTGCCCCCACGGTGGAGAGGGATGGCGAGCTGGAAAGTGCTGACTCTCCTGATCTTTTCTTCCTTCCGGTGGTGGAAGGTTCTCAGAATAAGAAGATCTGGGCTTTGGATTTCCCCCAAAGGGTTTCTCGGTGCTTCCCGGGCCTGCTGAGTCAGTGTAGTTGGGGTTGGGTGAGCTTGCGGGGCGGCCTGTTGGGTTTTGAGAGGGGGTGTGCGGAGCGGGCCTACGCAGGCTCAGCAGCCCTGGGGGGTAACCGCTGGGGCGCCTACTGGTTGCTGCCGACCTCCCATGGCCCCAACATCCTGCCACGGTGGGTTCATGGCCTCACAACCTCCTTCCAAAGTAGACCCTTCCAGGCCAAGGCCCTTCTTGCTCCATCTCTTTTGCTCCTTGCCAGTTCTGCCTCTGAACGTTGCCATTCTTTGACTAGATCCCTCCACCCCTGCCTCTCCAGGAAATCTGGTTAAATGCCAAGTCCATGGACCGGTTCCCTCCCTTTGGTGCCATCGCCTGCGCCCTCCCTTTCATCTTAACCCTGCATCCCTCTGTACCACATTCTCCCCATTTTTATGGCAAATGTCATTGGGAAAATGTGCTGGGGACCCGCCCCTCCCCCCCCCCCCCCCCCCCGAGAAATGGAATGCATAACCTTTCAACACACGGGCCACAGAGAAGCTGGACTAACTTGGACTGAGAGGAACACACACCTGAACTAAGCATACATCTAAATTCTAAAATGTCTCTGGAAGAGGTAAAATCTTGGTATTTTAAAGCTTCCCTAATAGTTTCCACTAGGCTTACCAATGTTGAGGTGGTATCAGCCCTTTGGTATCCTGCTTTAATAACTTGAAGAGAATCATTTTAATAGTACGTTAATCTTTTCAATTGAAGGTACTTCTGAAGAAAATGGGTTTCTGAAAATAGTTGGTTGAGTCTTATACTTTCTTGGACCTTCCCAAACTCAATTCATCCCTCTTGTGGCTGGGCTCATGCAGAACTTCTTTTTTTTTTTTAATTAAAATTTTAAAATTTGTTTTGGGTGTGTATGTGAGCACTTAGAGCTTGCTTCTGGGCTGGCCTGTGCGCTCCCTTTGAAAGGGACGGATTCATTCAGTTCTGTACGAAATGTTCACTGACTTGAACAGGATTATATGGATTAAAGATTCTGGGAAGAAGACCTGTTTACATTATTAATTTGCTTGGCAAGTTTTTTCTCTCTAGATAGCAACAAGACTCATTCCAGCCCCTGTCCAAATTTAAAATTCTGCCTTTTGCCCAGCCGGCATGGCTCAGTGGTTGAGTGTCGACCTATGAACCAGGAGGTCACGGTTCAATTCCCAGTCAGGGTTGTGGGCTTGAGCACTAATGTGGGGTGTGCAGGAGGCAGCAGATCAATGATTCTCTCTCATCATTGATGTTTCTCTCTTTCTCTCTCTCTCTCTCCCTCTCCCTTCCTCTCTGAAGTCAATAAAAATATTTTTTTAAAAAATCCAGCTTTTTCATAACTGTGACTGGGAGTCTTCAATTGGTCTTTATTTCTTCCCCAGGTGTTTTCAGGAGGCTCCATTGCCGGAAGCATGATGCCCATTTGGCTGCCCTGTCCACTCACGCTCATAGGTCTGGTCCTGCCCACTTGGCCGAGGCATTTGGTCTCAGAGGGTGAGGTGAAGTTGGGAGGGCCCATCTGGTACCCATGTGGGCATGGGATTCTGTGGGCTTTGACACCAGACCCAACTGGTGCAAATCTTGGCTCCAGAACTTGGTCCATTCAGTTACTTTCACTGAGACTCGGCCTCCTTTTCTATAAAATGAAGAAAGTGATGCCTTCCCTGTAAGAGTGCTGAGAGAACTGGAAATAAGAATGCGCAATGGAATGGCAGTGCCGATGGCGGTTGACGGGAGGGAAATCTTTTAAAGACGTGCCTCAGGTCAACGCCAAATTTCAGAGTCAGAGCAGGACCCAGGGGCCAGGGCTAGTTGCAGCAGGTAACCTTGGCCTGAGAGGAAGTCGGGAGGGAGTCGTAGTAGGAAATGTGAACTGAGTGCTCACTTGGTAAAGCATTAGGGTCACCAAGCATTTTACAAGAAACTTTTAATGTAATCCTCCCACCTCCCATTTTTCAGCTTTTTTGAGGTATCACTGACAAACAGAATTGTGGGGTATTCAAAGTGAGTGTACATCATGATGATTTGATACAAATAAAACTATATATATTTAGATGACAAAATTCAAGTTCTACTCTCTTAGCTAATTTCAATTATACAATACGCTGCCATCAACTACAGTCCCCATGTTATACTTGCGATCCTCACACCTTATTCATCTTACAGCTGCAAGTCTGTATCCTTTTACCAACCTCTCCCCAGTTGTCCCCCCCTCCTCCTGGCCCCCAGTCCCTGGCCACCCCTTTTCTACTCTCTGTTCCTACAAGTTTGATTTTTTAAAGATCCCATATATAAGTAATTCCATGCAGTCCTGGCCTGTCCCTGCGTAGCTCCTACAACTTCCCGCCTCCCTGCCTCAGCAGGACCCTGGTCTCCTGGGGGGTGGGGGGGTGGCAGGGGGCAGCCCATCTCCCCAGCTCCTTAGGAACAGTATCCTCTCCCCGACTCACACCTAACAAGCTTGTGGGGCAGGGGTGGAAGGAGGAAAGCTGACAGAACCAGTGATAGAAAAAAACGGATTGGAACGTTTAGCTCCATTCAGGAGCAGCTGTAAACCGCACCTCTGCCTGCCAAGCCCTAATCGTCATCCGTGGCAGAGTCCCTCTTAGTCACTGTCTACCCTCCAGAGGGGCTTGTAAGACAGTTAGAAGAATTCAGTGATAATCTCTCCCTATTTACATCTTTCAGTTTTTATTTCCCGGGCTTTCCAGAATTTGCCCTCATAAAACATCTAAGCCTAAAGCCAGCCGAAAAGGGTTTTCAGCATATGTTACTGTCTCCCTCTGCCTGGCTCTATTACTCAGATCAAAGTCCCACTGCAGTCCTGGCGCTGGGTGCCAGCTTCAGGAAGATCAAGAGGGAGAGAGATGAGGCCCATGGCAGTGAGCAGCAGCGAGGGACTGTGAGTGAGCGGGGCTACTGGCTCTGTGGCATTTCATGTTGGAGCCTGAGACGGAAGGCTTAGGCCGAGGAGGGGCGGCTCACAGGTAGAGGAGACCTACACCCTGTGGGGGGCACAACCCAGTACTGACTGTACCCTGAGGTCTCGGTGAAAAGCTAACTCTGGTGTGAGGGTCACATCCATCACAGCTGGACGGTTGGCACAACATGCAGAATGGAGTTAGAGCATGTCTTCCAGATGGGGCCTTGTTTAAATTCTCAATGTCCACCCCCCCCCCCCGTCTAGCCCTCACAGCACCACACATGCCCACTGCACATGCACACACACACACACACACACACACACACACACACATCCATGCACACATGCATCCACATCCACATCCACATCCATGCACACGTGCACCCACACATGCCCACATACACACATCCATGCATGCATGCACCCGCGTGCGCGCGCACACACACACACACACACACACACACTCTCTTCCTGAAGAAGGAAGATGGAAATTGTCAGACAGAGGTGTGTCCTGGGATGACGAGGACCTGAAGACACTGCTTTTTGAAATGCTGCTTCTCTTGGTCGGAGCTGAGGGCGAGGGTCGGAGCTGTGGACATGGAAGGCCCTGGTGTCTCTCATCAGCATCACTGGGAACTGCTCCCTCTCCCACTGGTGCCTCACCACGCTGGTCCTTGCTGCGTGTGTCCCTGGAAGGTTGGGTGCTGAAGGAGAGGGCTCTAATTTTCCCTTTTAGGTCTCCACATACCATACCCTGGCTTGACCTTTAATGGTTTTAGCAAAATGCATCCTCTGCAAAAATGATGATAATTGAGGAGTAAATCCTAGACTGATGTGGTAGGTAGGACGCAGGCTGTGTAAGATGCTAGGACAGAGACCCTAGTCAGACCGCATGCTATTTCTCTGTGGATGATGGTCTGGAGGTGAATGGCCAGGGCCAGTCGGGAAACTCTGCTCCGCATGGTCACTCGGCACCCAGGCTTCTTCTGTCGTGTTGCTCTGCTGTCCTCTGGAGAGCTGTCCTCAGCCACATGGTCAGAGCTGGGCCGCCACCACACCAGCATCCCTGCTCATGGGGAGCAAGGCAGAGCAGAGGAGGGCGCTGTATAAGCAAGTGATGCAGACATTACAGACCTCAGTTCTGCTCACGTTCCACCCATGGGAACCTAGTTAAACAGCCAAACGTAGCTGCTAGGGAGACTGAGCAATGCGGTTCTAGCAAGGTGAACGTCTGCCATCGCAGGAGGCAATCTTTTTGTATGAAAATATAAACGTGGACTTTCCATTTAGAATGATGACTCTGAGTCACTACTAGAGCCCTGTCTTTCCATCCATCTATCCACTCATCCATCCATCCATCCATCCATCCATCCATCCATCCATCCGTCTTCACTGAGAATATGTTGGAAAGTTTGGCAGGAAGATAGATTCAAGATTAAAACATCAGGTAAACTGACCACTGATTCATTCATTCAACAAACATTTATCAAGTTCCTATTATGAGCCAGGTGCTGTGCTGGCACTGAGATACACAGATGTGGAAAGCATGCTCCATGACTGAGTAACTTTGTCTGTAGTTCCTAAACCTGCCAATCCACCCCAACTCCCAGAGAGAGACAGGTGAACTCGTTCTTAAGCAGACTCAAATGCTGCTTCTTAGCCATCTTTAATTGAAGGGTATCCTAAGATTGCAGGCTAATTAAAACATATTACCATTTTCAGCTACTTATCTTCTTAATTATCTGCAACAACATCACATGCAGCCCTAGCTGGTTTTGCTCAGTGGGTAGAGCGTCAGCCTGTGGACTGAAGGGTCCCAGGTTCGATTCCGGTCAAGGGCACATGCCGGGTTGCAGGCTCGATCCCCAGTAGGGCAATGTGCAGGAGGCAGCCGATCAATGATTCTCTCTCATCATTGACGTTTCTCTCTCTCTCTCCCTCTTCCTTCCTCTCTGAAATCAATAAAAACACATTTTAAATAACAAAAACAAAATACACCACATGCAGAAATAAATCCTGTGCTGATGTTAATGTGATTATAACGGTAACCCCTAATCCTGAATTTTTCATTTTAAAGTCCATCTAAACTGCATCACTGTGTTCATTTATTGGCTCTATAATAAGCCAATTTTATAAAACTGAACTTTAAAAGTGCCATTTGTGGTGATTTCCTTTTCTTTTAATGAAACTATTGAAAAGATTGGAAGACCAGGGGAATCAGGTTTCTCTAGATTCTTCCCGTGCAGAGGCCCCGTGGCTCCCTGGTCCCCTGTGATGCCTTGTGGGGTTCGCATATGATGTGGAACTGCTGAGAGGCAACAGCACCAATCAGCAGGTCCAAAGGTGGGCTCCGTGGGGCAGTGTGTGGAGAGTCCCCACGGAGGCCTGTCAGGCCTGGGAGTGGGGGAATCAGGTTTCCCTCCTGCGTCTTTGGCACAAAAGCACCCTGGGTAGGAGCCAGAAGTCTGATAGGGCTTGGAAAACCCCTGGGCCGGGATCCACATCTCCTGCAGCTGCCAGATTTATTGCCGAAGGAAAATGATTTTCCCTCTCAAATATGTGCTTGCAGCCCCACAGCTGCCTTGCACGTGGGCCGTAGCCATGTCGTGGGCAGCCCCCCACTCCTTCCAGGCACCTCCAGGGTGACGGACTGCCAAGAGCGTCGGCCTAAAGCAGCCAACTAGAGCTTTGTCAACAGATTGTCACTCTCCAAAGCATCGCGAGCTGGAGTGAGTTTGCTGTGTTTCAAAGTCATTACTGTCTGTTCACAGTGATTAGCCTTCAAGTCCCAAAGCGATGTGACAGGTCACCTAGCACAGACTCTGGGTCTGCAGAGTGGGCAAGGAGAGGCCCAAGGTCACACACCCGGTTACTAGCTGTGCCCAGTTTTAAATGAGATTCCAATACCTTGCCCCGTGTCCTGTTCTTCCCAACATGACAGCGGTTTTGTTTAGCACAAATGCACGTGGTTTGAGGAGCAATAGCAGTGAGGTGCCAGCCCCTATTGTCCCAGCTTTGTGAACTCTCCCCGTCATCCTAGTCATGCCTGTATGAGGCCCCAGTCCTCGCCAACAGCCTCACAGAGCAGATGGGGCAAGGATGCGCCCCATGACCTCGGAGGAGGCAGGGTTGGACACTAAGTACTTAGGAGCCTCGCAGCAGCACACATGTGGTCCACGATGAATCTGTGATTTGAACCAGATCTCCTGGCCCATCCAGCGTGCTCCCCACGCTTCTGCTCAGCTCCCCTACTGGCCAGGTGCCACCTCCTCAAGTCTTGGTTTGCTCATTTGCTAACAAAAGAGAAAAATTAAAACAAAATGAAACAATGACAGTGTCTGTAAGGCATCTGCAGCTGGAAGGCTGATACCAGGATAGCAAGACACGGTGAGAGCCCAGGACACGGCACGGGGTGATTCCTGTGTGCCAGCTCGTCACCAGGTGACGTCTGGCGTCTCTCTCCATCTTTGTGGAGAGCTCCCTGTCTGCCAGGGGCTGCTGGGCCCTGGGGGAAGCACAAAGCAAGCCCACTACCTTCTAAAAAGGTAGAGAGAATTAGAGAGAAGACTTAGAGTTGTTGCCTATTGTGCTAAGCACCTTACAATTATGATCTCATTTAATTCTTACAACCACATTCTAAGGCATGTGCAAGTGTCCCCCTTTACAAAATGTGAGGCTCGGGAAGGTTGAGTGATGTCAGTGGCCAAACTGGGATTGGGACCTAAGTCTGCCCGATTTCATGATACCTTTAGTCGAACTTTCCCGGCTTAGCCCCGGGTCTGGTATGTAGTAGATGCTGAGAAAATGAATGGGCAGTGAAAATAGACCCGGCAGAGGAGAGAAACATGAATTGGTGGTCCAAGGTGCCATGGGTGTAAATTGTGGTCATGAACGTGGCGGCTTAGACTCTGGACCTAGGGAAGAACATAGAGGTGACGACCACAGCCCCCAAGGGGAAGGCCAGCCTTCCTGGCCGAGGAGGACATGGTAGGGGAAGGCAGTTGGATTTCTCTGCTCCAGGCCTGTCCTGTATGCCCACTGGGCAGGGCACCACGTTCATGGTCATCACCCAGGAGAGGAGGCAGCTGGCTGCCTTGTCTACCTCCCAACTCCCCTTACCTAAGAGGGAGAGGACACCAGGCCCGGCAGTCCCGCCCAGGAGCCCGCTGCTCTTACCACCCTGCTCTGGCTGCGCATGCCTGTCTCTCTTTCCAGGGCTGGCGTCAGAATTAGCAACCTGAGGAGAGGAGCCCACGTGGCCGGGCCCACTTTCCAGGCGGCTTGCCGCTCAGGGCTGGGCGCCGACAGCCGGCTTAGCCGGGACGCATCTCCAAACCGCGGCTTCAGCCTCCGGGTGTCCTGTCTCTGAGCCTCCTGCTGGGGCAGCCACGGCCTGACACTGCGGTTCCTAAATGGCTGACGGATTCTCCTGTGCGCCCGAGAGTCGGGAGGATTACAGCTGTCTGCCGCGCGCTCTTCCCCCGCTGCCTCTGCGCTGAGAATGCCTGTCTCCTGCGTCAGAATGTCATCGTCGCAGCCACATGTAAAACACTTATAAGTGACACTTTCAAACCTGGAGCGTGACTGATTGTGTGTGTGTGTGTGTGAGAGAGAGAGAGAGAGAGAGAGAGAGAGAGGCTCTAAGCCATGAGTATAGCACATATATCTCCCGGGGAGGGTTTTCAGGGGTGGAAGAAAGAAAAGGTGGAAGCAGTGAATGAAATCTCCTTAGGGTCCTGTCCACTTCTTGGCCGTGGTGGACTTTTTCTTTCCCAGAGACCCAGGGAGCCGGGAGGAGCGCTCTCCGGGGTCCTGCCCGCCATCCCGAGACCCCTGTGTCCTTGTAACTGGGCACAGCGCTCTGGGCTGAGGCCAGGGCTCTGTCCCCATGTCCCCGCTAAGATGTCCAGGGAGGCAATAGCTGGGGAAAAGCGTGGATCCTCTTCCTTTGGCTGTTTTCTAAGTTTTATGGAAAAAAAATACTGGTTATGATTCAACCCCAGATAATGACCAAAGGGAATCGGAATATTGCTTTGTTAAAAACAAATAAATAAGGTCTGGATTGTATTAATGTCATTTAAGTTCTCCCTTAGTTAAATTGGTTTCTACCTTCTAGTGTTCATTATTTATATGAGGCGCACCCTCCATTGTGGCAGATGGCGTGGTCACTATTAAAAATATACAACCACTCATTATATATTACAAAGTAAAACATTGACTTTTATACATTCCACATCTCCATTATTGGCATCATTCATTGGAATGTCATATTTAATTAATTGGCCTAACTTTATTAATTTTGTTTACATTTAACCCAAATATCATTTAGTCATAACTTCAGGAGTCCATAAATTGAAAAACAAACATGAAAATTTATTATGTTTTTTATTTTTTGTTGTCAAAAAATAAACATTTTTTTAATCTAATTTTTTTTTCACGGAGTAGATACTCTTTTTTAAAATTGATTTGAGAGGGAGAAACATCTATTTGTTCCACTTTTTTTTACTTTAAATCAACTTATATTTTAGTTCAGAAATTTAAGTACACACATTCATAGCAACTATAAAAATATACACCTTGCTTTTTAAAAATGGCATTTTAAAGAAGGGAGTTAGCCAACAGAGGTAGCCAAATTTACTTATGCATTCATTGGTTGATTCTTGTATGTGCCCTGACCTGGCATCGAACCCGCAACCTTGGCGTATCAGGAAGACACTCTAACCAACTGAACGACTCAGCCAGGCCTAGATATTCTTTTGTTGTTGTTGTTTCAAATGGGATGTAAATCAGTCGAATTTGGTAATTTGAGGCGAATTTGATAAAAAGGACTCTTACGAAGGGTGGCCAGGGACAGTGCAGCACAAGGGCTGGCCGAGGTAGGGCGTCCTCACTCGGCCCAGGTGCGGTGGGGAGTGAGCGATTCCCAGCTTCAGGGAGAGCCGTAGGGAAGGGCAGCCCAAGGCCCTTGTTAGAAAGCAGTGAGGGAGAAAGCCTGGCTACCTCCCTCAGACCTCAGATTCCTCCCGTTCTCAGACCTTGCCGATCCTCCAGTTTGCCAAGCCCGGGAGCCCGTTGGTGAACCCGTCCTGGTCAGCCTTGCCTGGCCAGAGAGCAGAGCCGAGCAGAAAGGAGAGGGGTCTGTGGGGCGGACAGGCGCTCCCACTGCCTGGGGTCTGTAACACCTTCTGCCTCCGTCTCTGCTGTCCCCAATCCACCATCACAGGAACGTTCTTTTCTTATGAAGCTCAAGAAAGAACTGATATTTTTGTTAGCATATCACTTATTAAAGCTGAATCTCTCAAAAATATTTTCAAAATGTCCAACCAGTGCTATTCATAATTTCTGTTAAAACAAATATCCAAATCTTGACACAATCTCCAAGCTGCTTTTGGAATTTTACACTGCAGGCTGCTCCTGAGGTCTCAATAGCTTTCCAGTTTTTATTATTTAAATTCTAAGCTCTTCCAATGTATTATGTAATCCTTAATAACGTTTTACTTGAAGAATGGTGGCAAATATAAAATTTATGGAAGAGAGATTTAAGGCGATTGATTTTATTGTATCTTCCATCGCATCTTTCAAAGAGCACAGTGACTTAGACAATATCAAATTAAAACATCTAGAAAGTTTTCTAAAATTTGGGTTGAAATCTCAAACATTCTTTCTAGCATTACCGGTATACTGGTACTTTCAAAATCCAATGAGATTTTCATATAAATAAAGGGTATCCCCAAAAGATGTATACACACACTTTGAATAATCATGAAGGTAGTGTTTATTAAAGTACATTTCATTTTCAAAATTGAGCTATCAGCTGTTAAAGTGTGTACACATTTTGGGGGGGGGGGGATACCCTGTATTGCTCAGTGAGAAGTTATTTTTCTCAAGCATTGATGATAAACTTATTATCTCAAATGTTACTGCTTCCAGTTCGATAAGATAAACAAAATTTATTGAAATAATTTCAAAATCTTGAATTCCACCCATAAGTAAATTATTCACTCCCATGTGAAACAGTTAGGTTCTGTTAGTAATGGTTGACATTTTATTGCCTTGATGTATATAAGTTTTCCAAAATGCATTTTTCCTGTGTTAGTGGATGAATGTTTTCTAACAAGCGGTACCATAAATCTATAATAATATATCCATATTGAAATTATTATTTTTTGAAGTTTATTAAGGATTTTATACCTGAGAATGCTCAGTTGCTTTTAACTAACCACTTGATATTGTTATGAAACCTGGTAGTACTTTCTCAATGTTTGGTGTCTTCATTGACGGCCATTGATGAACTTGTTCTCAGACATTTCGATGATTTCAAATGCTACTTTCTGCAAAATTAACTCACGGTAATTTTTTATTCACTGACGATTTGGACCGTGAGCTTCCCAGGAACAGGATTGCCACTCTGGTAACATGTGCTTTGCACGTTCAACTTTTAATGATACAATTTTGAGCATTATTTGTATCCCGCACTTCCATTACTAGCAAAGTAAGCTATCCATTTTTTGTTGAAATAATCAAGCTGTGAGCTGTTTTTCATCCCAGAAATATGACCTACTTGGTTTATTCTGTACCAGTGCGTCTATGGACCCATGACATGCTGTATGGGCTGCTGACATGGCGTGGGGAGGAGTTCCAGGCTACAGCTGATGAGTAATATCATATCTTCTTTGCTTTCCTGCAGAGTCAGAAGATTAACATTCATGATATTTTAAAAAGAATATTAAAAACCTATCTCAACGTTGATGTTTCTTCATTCTGAGTGTTTGTTTTTGAGCGGGCAGGTTATCATTAGTGGAACCAGCAAGATGGAAAGATTGATTCAAAGAAAATTGGAATGAGCAAACCATACTGACTCAAAGAAAGAATGTTTGCGTATCGTTGCTAATTTAGGTACATCAGTGGTTAATATTCCACAGAACAGTAACTAACACTGTAACCTTTCGCGTTATCTTTTCTACCCCACAAAAATAATTGTCTGTCCTCTGAACCAAATTCACTTACATCGCAATTGGACATGATTCATTTACATCATTCTCCATTTTCTATACACATTAGCACCTATCTTAGGGAACCATGGACTGGGCTAAATCAATAGTATGTAGCCTTGTTCCTGTCAGCTTGCTTTGTGTCCTTTCTCTGTACTAAACCTTAGCTGTGATTATAACCTGCTATCAGGTTTTGTGAGTTTCATAGCAAATCAGCAAGCCTGAAGATGGTCTTGAGACCCTGAAAACAACTCTTTTAATGAAGCTCAGCTTTTTCAAAAGCAAGAAAGTTCTGTAGTTTGCTATGTTAACGTCCTGTTATGAAATCAGTAAGGCACGGGGATATGCTGCACAGCACAAGGAACATAGTAATATTGTAATAACTTCGTACGGTGACAGATGGTTACCAGACTTATCGGGGTGATCACGTCGTAAGGTATATAAATGTCAATTCACTATGTTGTACACCTGAAACTAATATAATATTGTGTGGCAACTATACTTGAATAAAATAATAATAATAAAAAGCATGAAAAATAAAACAGCACAAAGCACAGAAAGTCACTCTGAAGTATGGAACCTCTGCTGTCCAAGTAAAGAAAAATCCTTTATTCCTAGTTGTTAAGAGCAAACTAATTTGTCACTTTAGTAGAGAGAAAACAAAATTCTGACTTTTGCATTCATATATTTGGCATAAATGCTTAACAATTTCATTTTCTTAAAAATATTATGAATTAAGGGTTCCCATAAAAACTTGGCCAGCTTTGGCAAGATTTAACATTTCATTGCCTTTTTTGAAACTCATTATTTGTAGGTATTATAATTTAAGGCAAATAAAATTCCATTTTCACAAAGTTCTACTATTTCTTATATTCATAGAGGTTATATCCTCTTCACATTCTGGAACTATCAAACTCTTTATTTTAGGACACAATTTCTTTTCCCCCTTAATTAGCAAAGCACCACTCACTACTTCCCTGTCACTATTACCTGTGGGGTAGTCTCTATCACCATGTTAGTTAGAGCTTTTCCCAAAGTAGGTCAGTTCTCTTCTATGGTGACACCTGGAAGGCCGTGTGTGTGTGTGTGTGTGTGTGTGTGTGTGTGTGTGTGTGTGTGAATTTGTGACCCTAGTTTACATATAATGGATTATTGTAAGTTTTAGGTAGGCCTTATGAAGATAAAAGAAACACATTATATTTTAGAGTTGAGTTCGTTTGATTAAGAGATTCTAGATAAAGCCCACGCCTGCTTTAATGCTAGAAGGTTTGTCGAAGATGTTTGTATCCTGTGGATGCAGATGCGCCTGGACATGTTCAGAGGCTATCAAAGCAACCCGAGAGCCCCGAATTTGCATGAGAGGGCAAGGAAGGAATTCTGCATACACAGACCTCTGCAACCAGTGTTCTATCTCAACACGCCTGACGTAGGTGGCTCATATGACAGTGATCCCCAGAGGTGAAGTACATGGGTACCTCTACCAAAGTAATTAGGACTGCTCTTGGCTAAAAGTAACAGAAATCCTAACTGAACAGTGGTTAACATGGATTAAGGGGAATTTTCCCTCACAAAGCAGGAAGTCCAGAAGAAGCGATGCCTAGTACTAGTCCATAGGGGTTTAGGGTTCCAAGGCTGAGGTCTCTTCAATTCCCTTAGCCTTTTCCTCATGGTCACAATATGTCTGCTGAACTTCCAGCCACGAACTCCAACTTCTAACCAGGAAGTAGAGAACAGGAAAAAAGCAAAGAAAAGGGGGCAATACCTGTATCAGAAAAGCAAAGTATTTTTCCCAAATGCCCAGTTGACTTTTGCTATGGTTTATCAGTCAGAATGATCACATTTGGACATTTTAGCAGCAAGGCGAATGGCTGCCCTGTTACAACCAGGATTCTATTCATAAGGAAGATGGTATAGAGGATAGTTAGAAAAGCAGAACCCAATTCATGTAGTTACAGCAGAAAGGAAGTTGATTTGGGGAATTGTGTTGAAAGGGCTAAAGGCAGGAAGGCCGGTGCTGGTTCTAAGGGTTCCTACTAGATTTCAGGACATCAGGAGGCTACGCCCACAGTGCCCACCACGAACTTCAGAGCTGCCAGCTACTAGAACGGCCTGTAGCCCTGAGCAGGTGATTCCCACAGGAAGGACCAGAGGTGGCTGCCAACCCCACACCTGCCAAACCAAGGTGTCTTCCCACCACTGCCGGGAAAGAATATGACCTGTGCTCCCCTCTGCCTTCCAATTCTCATATGAATGCCCCTCACTGGGAGTCTAAACGGGAAGCCTGCTGGCAATGCCTTCCCGGGAATGCGGTGCCCAGGTATGCAGCCCCTGTATGACAAAGGGTGGGGCCTGAATGGTGCAGAGTCAACATGGCACAGTAGGCAGCTAGCAGCCATCACGACACCCATGCACAGTGGAGGCATCAGAATCTCAGTGTGAGAGACAGGGCTGGAAATCCCCAGGGCCGCCTTTGAGACTCACTTCTCTAAGGGAAGAGAGTTACCAAGGCACATGCTTGATGCAAGGGCCATGGTTTACCTCCAGAGGGACAGCGAGATTCTTAAACAATTCATATATGTGCACTTCACCACCCTCTCCTATCGCGGGCTCCTGCCCCCAAAGCCCTCCAACGCAAGTGACCTGGACCGGTGCTGGGGTTCATTCCAAGGAAAGGACTTTAGGGGAGGAGAAGGGCTGTGACCAGGATCGAGGCTGATCACCTCGGCTGTTGAGGGGGTGAGGGATGTTTTCAGGCCATCAGCCCTCAGAACTGAGACAGGCTGGAGAGAGTGTGGAAGCTGCCGGGGCCTCAGTAAAGAGCCACTGCGTCCTGCAGGCTCCATCCCCAGCAGCAGCCTTGGAGCCGAGACACAAGAAGATGCCAGGCCTGAGACTGAGGAGCTGGGGGAGGGAACTGGGCAGGGCTGCCACAGTTCTGTGCTACGGACGTGGTGTTATTACTATGACTGTGGCCCATGGCCCCACCCCAAAGATAAGGATCAAACCTCACCATCCAAGAACCCCACCATATGACACTTACTACACGAACAGCGATCTAGTTCCTGGCAGAAACGAGAGGGATGTACGTGGCGAGCGGTGCGTCCTGCCCTGTCCCCTGATGAGCCCAGGAGCAGCTGTTGCTCTATGTTTTGACAGCATGAGCATATTTAAAGGGGATTTGAGAAATGCCGTATTTTTCTGTGTATAAGACGCTCCATGTATAAGACGCCACCCACTTTTCCAACCCCAAATTAAGAAATCAATATTTTAAACATTTTGCTGGTTTTCCTCTTAGGGCCTTCTTCTTTTTCGGCATCTTAAGGAGCTGTTCTCCCTGTTTTCTCCACTGTCTGATCAGACACTGAGTGGGAGGAGGTCCAAATGGTCTCTCTGCAGCTCTATTCCCATGGTCTTTTGCATAGCTGATTACATTCAGTTTGAAATTTTCAGAGTAAGACAATCACTTACCGGTATTTATCTTTTTATTTTTTGACACCTTTATGGGCTCAGAATGCTCCTGTCCCTGTTGCATCTGCGCACTCTCCACCTCCACCTCCAATTACGGCAGCAGCTGATGCCAGTAACAATAAGGCTCGTGATTGGAGGAAGCCTGTTTGACAAGGTATGGGCAGCTATGCATCCATGCGGCTCCCTCCTCGGCTGACTTCCGTGTATAAGATGCCCCTCAAATTTCAGTCTAAGAATTTTAGAAAAAAATAATGTCTTATACACAGAAAAATATGGTACTTGGTTGTAGGTTGCAGGGATTTCCGCAGGACTCCAGGGAGCCAAGAGCATCCTGGCCTCTGTCCCTCCCTGGAGCCCTGGGAGCCCTGGACCGGGGCTCCGGGCTGCAGCTGAGCTGGGGCGGAGGGTTTAGGAAACATGGAGGCAGTAAGACCCGCCGCTTGGGAGCCAAACCCTAAAGTGGATGTGAACTCACCAGAGGAGCCGAAGTGGAGGTTTTAGAACAAGGGTGATGTCACAACTGCCTGGCGCTCCCCTCAGTTACATGGTCATCTGGTCACAGTTCTGAGCTGTGGCTGGAGTCCAGCCTCGGCTTCCACAGAGAGAGCGGAGAGGGGAGGGAGGAGGCGCAGGGCAGCAACGCCGCGGCAGGAAGTGGCACACGGGAGCCGGGGGCTGGTGTCCTGGCCCCCAGGCCTGAAGCTTGCTGCTGAGGGGCTTAGAGGGGTGACAGCTGTCCCCTGGAGAGGATGGCCCAGGTCCAAAGGGAATCCTAGGCCTGGGGGTCCAGGGTCGCTGACTCCTGGCCAAGGAGCATCTGGAGGTCATGTCCTCAGGGTAGACAGGGCCGCAGTGCAGCCAGGAGCTTGCCATGGTGTCTGTGAGCAAACGGCCTACCTCTGCTGGCCCCCCTTTCCTTTGGGGAACCAGGGGTCGCTGGGCCTCCTATGACTCTGCCTGGAAAAACATGGGGATTTGAAATGGACCCAGGACTCCTGGCCCCGACTGCTTCTCCCAAGTCAAGATGTTGGCTGATAGATAGTTGAGCTGAAGCATAAACACTAAAAGGAGAGGAACCCTTCAACACGGGGTGCCTCCTAGATATGTGCGTGAGGGTGGGCTCCCATTGGAGGAAGGAGCCAGAGCTTGGGAGGGATGGCCCATTCAGCATACTTCACTGACACCCCCCGCCCCTCCCCCACACACACCCCTTCGGCAGCATTTGGATTCTGCTTGGACTCATTCGGTTTGACCTTCCACAAACCTCAGGGTGACCCAGAGACCACAGGGCTGGGATTGGAGAGTGGGGGCAAGTAGGGTCAGAGAATGTGCATAGACTTGAAAGAGCCACCTGTCGCAAGGGGACTGCATGCCAGGAGTCAGGCTGGGGCAGCCGTTGGGTGTAAATCGCAGCGAGGAACCCCAGGAGCTCCTGGGTTGTGGACAGCAGAGAGTGAATAACAGGACCCAGCTGAATATGCTACTGCAGGCAGAGGAGGGGTGTGTGTGTGTGTGGCGGGGGGAGTGGGGGGGAGCTACCAGAAAATCTCCCCGTTCCCATGAAGGTAAGTAGCTGCTCTCGGACAGCTGGATACACCAAAACTGGTGTCTCCATTCTCGTAGTAAGCACCTACTATGTGCAGAGCCTGTTCTAGATGTTGGGGAAACAACAATGAGCAAAACAGATGAAGTCCAAGAATGAACAATGTAATGCCTTGTGGGTACAAGGAAACAGGCCCCTTTCAACCCACCCATCAGGGCCAAGCGCACGATTCTGTGATGCTCTGTGCCACTTACGTGCACTATCATTTAACTGCCACACCTGCCTCTGAGGTTAGTTTGTTGTCCTCATTTTGGGGATGAAAAATGAGAGGCTCGGAGGGAGGGAGGAAGGGAGAGAGAGAAAGAGAGAGAGAGAGAGAGAGAGAGAGAGAGAGAGAGAGATTAGAATATTATGCTCAGCTGGTCACTGGAGGGGCTAGGAGGCCTGTGCTTGACTTAGTTTAACAAGTCCATCTCCAGCATCATATCTCACATTGGATAGGAAGGTAAAGAACAGGCTCACACCATCCCTCTTCTGTCTTTTCACCTACTTTCTAGAACTCTCTTTTATACTTTTACAATAAGTAACTAAGCATTTGGGATTTGTCTCCAAGCGCCAGTCTCATTTTCGTGTTCTCTACGAGTTACACATGATAATAATCATAGTAATATTGAGATGTACTCTCTGACCTGGAGGAACTTATAATCTATTAGGAAGTCTGATTGCACACCTGTGAATTAACCTGAGGCTGGTTACAAGGCCACCAACCTTGCAGATAGGAATGAAAAGCACATCTGCTAATGGAGACCAAATAATAGAGCATCAAGGTGGAGTTGGGGCAATCAGGGAAGACTTCCTGGAGGAGGTGGGTTTTATAGGACCTTTTAGAGGCTACAATATACCTAATTATTGGAGATGTAAGAAGCCTACATTCTGAGAAGGTGTGAGCTAGTCACAGAAGAAGGAAGGATCTGGGGAGCAGGGTAAGGGGGAGGGGCTGAATAGGAAGGAATTTGTTGTGCTTTAAGCAGGTGATCTGCAGAAGAAAATAACCAGGAATGGGCTTGGGGAGACTGCAGTTGCACTTGGAGGAGAGCTGTGAGTCTTGGGGAGACCTGGAGAGCACTCTGTGGGTCAAAGACCATCCTCTGATGGGCTGTAGCCATCATCAGGCCAACCAGCATTAAATGCCCTCTCACTCTTTCTCACCAGACCTCAGTGCTCTGGGCCCCACAGCCCTAAATGTGGAGTGGTTCAGAACTGTGCTCATGAGGCATCTGACAGGAGAGAATCTGTGCCTCGTCTGCACGAGCCTGCAGAACTTTGTGTGAAGAAATGATTTTAAATATGACTATGGGCACCTGGTCTCTGCATGTGCCCAGAAGTCACCCTTTTGCCCAGTGGCATGCTGGCAAATGCTCCTGGTTCCCTAGGAAAAGCAGCCCTGATTTGTAGCAGTTGCCAATTTCTGCAGTGTGAATACTCCTACTACGGCTTATTTCAAGCCACTGATGGGAAGCTACCGAAAGCAGATTTGGAAAGAGATGCCCACCATAGACTCTAGCAAGCTGCTACCCACCCCGCCAACTGCAGCACACCCTGCCTGTGGCCTTCCCATTGGCCTGGCTAACTCCCAGCCCTCTCTCAAATCCGGCCTGTCCTCACCACTCCTCCACCCACACCCCCTTCCCCCAGACCAGACCAGACGCTCTCAGAGCCCACAGCAACCCTGTCACTGTCCTGGCTAGCATCTATCACAAAGTGTGATGATACGTTTATTTGTGTGATTCTGTTATTATCTGCCTCCACTAGATGATAAGTTTCATGAGGACAGGGCCACGTCTGTTCTCAAGCTCAGTGCCTGGCACTTATGTAAGACTAATATACAATTGTTCAATGAAGGAATGAAGGAATCACAAACCAATATTCCGCATTTGCTGAACACTTCATTTGCTTATGGGTAACCTTGACTCCCACCTCTCGGGCTGCCACATAGAGATGTGGGCAGAGAAGGTTCATAGGAATAGGAGTAAGAGAGGCAAAGGGAGCAGGCACGACTGGTGAGAACAGGTAGGAAAAAGGACACGGACCTTCCTTGGCAAATTAGTTGAGCGCATTCAATCTTGACTCTGAACTTCTTTACATTAGGGACAGAGGAGCCAAGGACATGTGACTGTGGGCTGCAGCGATCCCTCTTGGTTACGTTGGCTTGCCAGATCTGAAGCTACCTCAGACCTGAAACAGAAGCAACGTGAAAAGAAAACCCCTGTATCACACTCTTCTATCTGCCTTGAATGCTCTGCTCTGAGGATGTGATGTCTGGAGCTGTGGCTGCCACTGGGTGACAATGTGGAGACCCAGTGAAGTCGGGCTGAGGGCAGGATGCTGGGGAGAGCCTGGGTCTCAGTGACACCTCTGAGCCGCTCTACCCTGGGACTTCCTGTCTTGGCTTCTTGCTCTGTGAGATAATTAGATGTCTTTGGGGGTGAAGCTGTTTAAAAGTTGGGTGTCATAATGTATAGCCAAGACCATTTGTAACGGGGGCATCCCGTTAAGTGGAATCAAATGCCTCTAACACACAGGAGAGCCTTCTTCGTGCTGCTGGTTTGCATTGCTGGGCCCCTCTGGGTAGGCAGGGACTGGATGGAGCCGTTACCACTGGGTAGGAGAATGAGGAAGGAGAGAAGGGGGGCGATGAGGAGCCTGGGAGTGAGGCAGCTCCACCCACTCACCGGAGGCTGCAGGCCTCTGTCCCACTCTTTCTCTCTGAAACAAGTGAGACATGGAGGGTGAGGACCAGGCGCTGGCCCAGTGAGGGATGGACAAGCGAGAAGAGCAAGGGCAACAGGGAACTGGGCATCAGGCCCTGATGTGTCTCTGGCAAGGATGATACAGCATCTTGGAAGCAGAGATGTGGCCTGGCACGTGGGAGGGAGGGGACAGTGCAGCTCCAGTGGGATGAAGCCGGGAAGAGGTGTTTGTGGGGAGGGTGGCTGGAGTCAGATGCAGGAAGTGTGTGCGCCTAGAGACCCTGTGGCAACTGGGGAGTCCCCTCAATCCTCTGTGGTGAGGCCGCACACCCCCTCTGACTCCTGCCGTGCCCCTCCCACACTGTGTTCCAGGGTTTGCTTGTTTGTCTCCTCTGCTACGTTGTGAGCGGCCCCTCAGGAGGAGAGCCTGCTCACAGTCACCGCATGAGTGAGGGAATGCTATTTCGTCACTATTATTGGGGGACCATTCCACCCCTAGGTTGGTGTGAGTTCTGATGGTAATCCTGCTATCTACTCAGCTCATTTTATACTCCAGAAATAGTGCATTGTGGACTGCCAGTGTTTGCATGTGTATAAATTCATGTGTGCACATATATGTGCATGCATGTGCACATGTGTGTAAAAGTGTGTGTTCATGTTTAGGTATATGTGTGTACATGTGTGCATGTACGTGTGTGTGTGTGTGTGTGTGTGTGTGTGTGTGTGTGTAGGACAGGCAATGATGCTATAATCAGTTACCACCTCTTCTCTACCCTTTGTCTTTTGATAAATTTCTTCTTCTTTTTTTTTAGCCCCCACATGGAATTCCAGCTGTAGCTCAACAAATACTATTTTTTTAAAAATCCAATAAATAAAATAAAATAAATACTTGCCACTGATTACATGGAAACACACTGGCAGATACTTTACATTTTCCAGTGGTGGAGTCATTTGTGTTAGTTAACCTATGTGTGGGAGAGTCACTGTATTTCTGCCACATACATTATTTGAGGTGGAAATGCCAATTTATTTCAGCAATGTCACTCTGACAAAGGGAACCGCAGGTTCATGACACACAGCATTACCAGTCGGGACTGTGACGCTCAGAGGGGCAGGCCCAGGGGCCAGCATGGAGCAGGTGGGGCTTGAGATGGAAGGCAGAGAGATCTGAAGCAAGAAAGGAACTCCATCTGCTCTTGCCATTGGAGGTGGAGGGAGCACGGTGATGAGGAATGTGGATGACTTTAAGGAGCTGAGAGAGACTCTTGGCTGAGATCTAGCAAGGAACTGGATTTTACCAACAACCTGAATGAGTGAACCACCCCCAGAGTGTCCAGATAAGAGCCTAGGCCAGTGGACACCTTGAGTTTGGCCTTGGAAGACCCTAGGCCAGTGATGGCGAACCTTTTGAGGGCGGTGTGTCAGCATTTTGAAAAACCCTAACTTAACTCTGGTGCCGTGTCACATATAGAAATTTTTTGATATTTGCAACCATAGTAAAACAAAGACATATTTTTGACATTTATTTTTTATATTTAAATGCCATTTAACAAAGAAAAATCAACCAAAAAAATGAGTTCGCGTGTCACCTCTGACACGCATGTCATAGGTTCGCCATCACTGCCCTAGGCTGAGCCACACCACGCCGGACTACTGACCTATAGAACTGGAGATGATAAATGAAGTTGTGTGACTTGTCACTGCTGCAATGAGAACTTATACATCCACCTGCCTGCCTTTGCGGGGCCCTGGATGCAGCCTATTTCCTGGCTGGTTCCTTATTCCTCTCCCTTAGAAAAAAAATACTACCTACACTCCTTGGTCCTTGGCCTGGGGACCAAGAAACCAATTCCTGCTGATCTGCAGATGGCGGTGGCAGGATATCTCCTGGCTGAGCTTTGGAGTGGATTGAGTAGGAGACATCCAGTCCTGGCATTCATGGGAGTCAGAGGTGACGGTGCGAGCCAGCCAGCAGAGCAGATTCCAGTTCTGCTTACACATCTCCCAACTGACGTCACCTCCGAGGGATCCAGTCGCAGGAAACCGCCCGCAGGCGGGATGAGGAGCCCTTTCTGGTTGAGTCAGCCAGGGTCTTATGGGATTTGAACCCAAGGCTCCAGGGTGTCTAGGACGGGCACAGGAGACCACAAAATCAGCATCCCCACTGGATCCAGCCAGGGCCAACCTGCAGGTAAAGCCTCCCTCTGCTTAGTGCTCATTGCTGTTGTTTCCAGGAAGTTGTCTCATCAAAGCCTCTAATCACCTCCTCTCGAAAGACCACCACGGCCCACGCTGGCTCTCCATCCCGCTGCTGCCCGTTCATTGGCACAGCCACTCACTGTTCATCCAAGTCACCGGGGAAAACGCTCAACAGGACAAAGCAGAGGGCAGCTTTGTTCAGATGTTTGGCTCCAACGTTCTAGAATGTGGTTCTCCTCTGGAAAGTGCCCTCCAGGGGGACACCCACCCAGTCTGAACCCCTTGAATACAGTTGGTCAGCCAGTTACTCTCCTACCCAAATGTGTCTTCACGTGGGCAGAGTTCTTGGCTTTATGCAGAAACATGGTTCCTACCGTCTTTCACTGATGCTCTCGTCCTGGAACCTGGCTGACGAAAGCAGCATGGATGGACTGGCATACTTGCTCCTCGTGGGCCAGGCTCCTCCCCAGGAAGCTCTCACCAGATGGAGAGGGTTGCAGTGGTTAGGGCACAGTATGGCGCTGGGCCACTCCAGTATGAATCCAATGCTCGATTCACATTTTATGGATGAATGAATGAATGAATGAACGAACGAACAAATGAACTGAGAAATAGCACACAACAAAGACAAGTGCTTTGGAATCTTTCAATGGAAAACCTACATCTTTCTGTCTTTTTTTGTCATTCTTTAAAAAAAAACAAAAAACATTTGTATTGACTTTAGAGAGAGGCTGAGAGATAGAAACATCAATGATGAGAGAGAATCATGAATCAGCTGCCTCCTGCATGACCCACACTGGGAATCAAGCCACAACCTAGGCATGTGCCCTGACCAGGAATTGAACTGTGACCTCCTGGTTCATAGGTCAATGCTCAACCACAGAGCTAAGCCGGCCGGGCTTTCTGTCATTCTTTTTGAGAGATTGAACTTGTTGGCAAAGCTTGCTTCTGGTTTGCTGGAGATTTCTCTTTTCCCAGAGGTACCAGAGTGCAAGGCATTTTGCAAATATTACCCATTTGGGTTATTTGGCATCCAGAGGGTCCCTCCACACCAAGCACAGCTCTTAGGCTTGGGTCTGTGTCTCCACAGCCGAGTCCTGGGGAGAGAGGTGCACAGAGTGCAGCTATCCTCCAGGGGAAGGCGGCCTGTCTGCCTGGGTCCGGGGCGGCGGCCCGTTGTCAAACCTTGTGATGGAGAAGAGGGGCAGTTGGTCTGTGTGGAACCCTTGCCTCAGGGGGCGCCAGCTCCACCCTGGGTCACTTCTGTGGAGCAGAAGTATGTTTGGAAGCCAGGAGACACGGGTGACTAATGGCTCCCCGCTGAAGGGTGGAAGGGAGATTTGCATGCAGGCAGGGTGTGCCTCTGAGGGTGGATTAAGGCAGTTGGGAGGTCTAATAATAGGCTTTCCAACAGGTAAACTCCTGAGGCCAGTTCAATCCACCCAGACTTCTGGTGCCTGGGATTGGGATTGACTCATCTCTCCAGGGCCCCGGGGCAGCTTTCCATACAGGCCACTTCCTTTGTGGAATTCAAATGCTGGGTTTGCTGTCACCTGTGGGCGAGGATGGCTGCTCTGCTTTGAGGATCCCAGGAAGTTCATGGCAGAGGCGTGCCCTGGACTCTGAGATCACAGCACCTTTCTGAGTAGAGCCAGGCTGGGGCTCTGTCCCCACGCCCCTTTCTCCACGCTGCCTTGTCTGCTTGCCCTTCAGAGCCCAGCTCTTGCCTGTGTCCCAACGCATGGAAATACCGGCTCTCCATAAAGGCCTTCACAGGTTCTGTTAGGAAGTTTGGGGCAAGCATGAGCTTCCCCCCAGGTCTCGGAAAAACTCACCATCCTCCACAGAGACCATCCTCTCCCGCCCCAGCACTTGACTTTGTCTCTCCTTTCGATTTTTCTGCTGCCCTGGTCCAAGCCATGACCATCCCTCTCCCCTCAAAGCCTCCTGGAGGACTCCCTGCTCCCACACTTGCCCGAGAACCCATTCTCTACACTGCAGTTGGAGGATGTTTTTAAATGCAAATCTGATCGTGTTGCTCCCTTTAAAGATTCTCAATGGCTTCTCTTTGTTTCAAGAATAAAATTCCACTCTTTAACCCAGCCATTTTGGTCCCTCGAGGTTTGCCAAGCCCTCTTTTGATAAAAATCTCATCCTACTCCTTTTTCTTCACTGCACAAATCTGAGTTTTCAATTATATACAGGGGGATGGTGTGAGCACTACAGAGAGCAGATAGACGCTCTGTGCGGCCATGCGGGGAGGTGGTGCCGCACCCGGTGTGATTGGGATGTGATTGGACGCCTGGAATGGTGCAGTGCACAACCTGTACAGCCATGCACAGCAGCCCCTTGTGTTTCTGCTCCTGGCAGAGTGACTGGCACTTAGTAGGTGATCAGTAAATATGGGTTCAATGAGAACATGTTGATGCAACTTAAACTAACAGAGGATAACATGAACATCCTACAAAGCATAGTGAACCCCAGATATAATCAAAAGGCTCTTGAATATTAGAGATATAATGAAGGGAGATTCTTCAAATACAAATATTTTGTTGGCATTTAATCATCATCATCATAATATCCTATATAATAAAAGGCCAGCGACCATAAGCATAAAGACTGGAATGACCGCTCGACCAGTTGCTATGAGGTGGGGGGCCGGTGAGGGGAACCAGCTGGCTGGCAGCAGCGGCAGGGCAGGACCAGGGACTGGCGAGCAGGCAGAAGATGAGCCTGATCACAGGCTAGGCCTAGAGACCCTATCTGTGCAGGATTTCGTGTGCTGGGCTTCTAATTTATCTATAATCTTTTACTCCTTGACTGATTGCATACTTTATTGTACTCAATCCTTACAACAAACGCATGAAATGAGCCTGATTCTTATTTCTTTATTATAAAACCATTAAGTGGCAGCATGGGATTGGAACAGGGCTGTCTGACTCCAAAGCCTATCTCATCCCCTAAAGCCTGACACCAATGTCCAGGGTCAACACTGTCTTTGATTTCTTCTCAGAATCTTGCTTGGAACTTTGGAAGCAGACAAGAAGGTTTTCAAAGCCTTGTGCCTGCCAATTCAGAGTGTGTCACCTGGAACAACCTCTCCAGGCTGCCCAGAGCCAGTGGCTGGGGACATCAGATGCATCTCCCTGGATCCTGACTCACAGACAACCAGAGGGCCAGGGAGGAGACTCTGATGGTCTCCTGAGGCTTTTGTATTGGCCTCTGACTCAGATGCTACCCAAAGAGCTTCCTTCTCCCAGCAGGGGGTGGTGGGTGGGCAGGGGACAGACAGAGCCTGCTCCTGAGCTCAGAAATTTAAAACTTTTCATATCATAGCACTGCTGCCACTTATAAAGTGCCCATGGTGTCCAGGCATCACGCAAACTCTTCACATATATTACTCCTCTGGAAGGCAAGTAGAATTATGTCCATTTTACAGCTGGAAAAACAGAGGCCCATTAAGATTAACATATTAAAGTTTCCTTAACCTGAAAGTAGCTGACCAAATTTTTTGAGCTCCAATGATTTGGGTCTGTGAAGACCAAAAACCCATGCTCTTATCAGGTTGCCCTGTGGCTCATATTGTATCTGAGACTAAAGACCAGCTCACTGCAGAGGCAGATAATGTGCTGGCCTTCCAGCCCCTCTCCAGCCCACTCCTCTAGTGGGGCAGCATGCTTGTTTGGGAGAATTAATCCTTTTCCCAGATTCATGAGCCAATCAGAGCAATCTCATCCTCCTTGCCATGGTGATTTGTTCAAGAATGGAAGTAAACCAGGCCCAAGCCAATGGGTGCTCAACCTTCTCCAGGCCATAGTGATTGGCTCAGGCTGGCCCAATCAGAGACAAGTGAGACCCCTTGAATATTTTGGGGTGGGGTGGAGAACTCTCTCTTTTGCTCCCCATGGTGTGGTATGTGGATTTGAGGCCTGGCACTGTTGAAGCTGTTTTGCCACCATCTGGGAAATCGGGCTGCTATGAAGCCAAGCCACCGTAAAGGGCAAAGACTAGAGGATCACAGAGAAATGGAGACAGAGCCCTGATCAAACCATTCCTGAAGGTTGAACCACTCCTTCCTAATGTATTATTTCCTTACATTCAAGTCATTTTTGAGCTGAGTCTTCTATTAATTGCAGTAGAAATAATCAAACTCAGAATCTCCAAGAAGTTGGCCTGAGTTTGTTACTTCCAGTAGAAGATTTCGGAAGGAGTGGAGAAGTAGCTGTATGGGGCACCCAGGATTCAGGGAAGCAAAAGGAGCGGGGTGTGAGCAGGTGGAGAATGAAGGAGGTGAGGGTGAGGGATGAGGGAGGTGAGGGTGAGAAGACTGATGGGACTGAGGGGGTGAGGGGTCCAAGGAGTAAAAGGGTAGGAGACATTAGAAGAAATTGGCCCTAATCGGTTTGGCTCAGTGGATAGAGTATCCCCCTGCAGACTGAAAGGTCCCAGGTTCGATTCCGGTCAAGGGCATCCTGTACCTTGGTTGCAGGCACATCCCCAGTAGGAGGTGTGCAGGAAGCAGCTGATCAATGTTTCTCTCTCATCAATGTTTCTAACTCTCTATCCCTCTCTCTTCCTCTATGTAAAAAATCAATAAAATAAAAAGAAATTGGAGGGATGACGGAGAACAGAGAGTGGAGGTAGAGATGAGGAAGGTGAGGAATGACAGAATGAGGGGGTGAGAGAGGTGAAGATTATGATGTTGGCCGAGGGCAAGGGGGTGAAGGGGGTGAGAAACTGAAGCAGTAGAGGAAGTGAGGGAGATAAGGGTGGGGTGGTGCCTCCCAAGGACTGTTCCCGGTGAGCTGACGGCTGGAAGCACCCCCTGTCTGCTGGGCAGGGGGAACCTGCCTCTCTGGGGATAGTGGTCAGACCAGAGCCCGTTGACCCAAATCTTCACCTTCTGTGCTTTCAGGCCTTTGTCACTTAATTAGAGGAAGCAAACCTAGGTTTTTAAGATCCTTGTGGCAGAGCACTAACTATAAGAATTCACCTGCTTCAAGGAGAGAGAAAACTTTGGAGTTAAAATGCCCCCAGCCCTCCTGCCTCAGCCTTTTGTCCAGAGCTCACAGGGGACGAGCTTGGGCGGGTCCCAGGGGCAGATGTGGCCCCATTGCCTGCAGACGCCTTTTATGAAAATCTCGAAGGACAAAGGAGAGCTGAGCGTCCAGCATGATTACAAAAGGCTTTTCCTGTGACAAAACAGGCTGCATCGTAGTCCTGTGAATAGTGAGCCATGTAAGTGTCTTTAAAATAAGTTTCAGTTTACAGAAATCTAGTCCTCATTTTACTGAATCATCACTGCTGGAAAGCAAGGCACACCCCAAAACAGGGAGCCCTGGCGACTTCCTCAGGAGAACGGCCTGCACACGTTAGCCTTCCCTCCAGTCCCTTCCTCAGCACCTCAGCATCTCTCCTTTCCAAACGTTGTTCAGCCGGGGCCTCCAAAATGCCCCAGACTGGCATGCTGGGCCTCCACTCTCTAAAGACACACAAGCCTTCATCCCTACACCAGTCCACCCTTATTTCAAGACTATCCTGAAAGTTTTAGGTCACGCAGGGGTGGGCACATTTTAAAAAATAATGTCCAAATCTATCTGTGTGGCCTGAGTTATGTTTCCTAACCCCTCTGAGCTTCTATTTATTCTTCTCTAAGTTGGTATAACTAAGTCACAAGGCAGTTGTCAGATGAAATAAGAAAAATGCATCAAAGCATAAATTCTGACACATGGTAGATGCTGAATCAATTGTTTGAAGAAAAGACTATATATCTGTGCAAGGGGTTTAGTAGAGTGTTGGGGAATTTGTAAAATGTCACGGGAGGCCAAAGAACCAAGCTGGGAACAATGCAGACCGAGCAAGCACTCAACCACACCACGGGACGATGTCAGCAGCAACTCCACACCTGTGGTGGCAGAGGCCAGTCAGGATGGCAGCAGAACAAATAAATGCCTCCCCCGAGGGATCCACCAGCAGCCACCTCACATTGCTCACTGCTGCCTTCCACCCTCTCAAGGGACCACCACCTGGGCCACCAGCAGGACTCTGGCTGTAAGGGGTCAGCCCCTGGAATGCAGGAAGGCGGGTTGGGGCAGATGTTAGTGACCCAGCTTGCAGGTCCAGGTGAAAGACATCGTGCTGCGGGCCCCACGCTGTCCCGACCACGGGTCTGTAGCCAGTAGCTCCAGCCTCAGGCTCTACCATACTGTTGACCTGCTCCAAAGCCTCCAGAAGCAAGCCCCACCCATTCCGTGGGCCTTGCCTTCCACCTCTTCTCTACAGGTGCCCTCTCCTCCAGGCAGCCCAGCCTCCACCTCCTGAGATACCAATGGCCCCGAGGGGCCAGTGGGCACTGTGCACGCAGGGGCACAAAGCCTTGATTTCAAGTCCCTACTCTGGGGCTTGTGTGCCAGCTGTGTGCCTAGGATGCCCGTTTTCCTCTGGGCGTCACATGCCTTATCTCCAACCTGGTGATCATCATCATGCCGCCCCTAGTGTGAGGCTCCAGAAAAGGAGCCAGTGGGAAAAGCACTTGGTAAACTGCAGCGTGATCCTAAGGTTACTCAGAGCCTTCCACTCCTTCCAGGCTCAGCTCCACACCCTCCACACCGGCCTCACCCTCCAGCCCCGCCCGGGGCCTCCATTCTTTTGGACCTGCTCCCAGAGCCTGCTCAGCATTCTTGGAAATGCCCCGCCGAGGTCGCTAGTTCTCACGTTGGTCAGTCTGATATTTAGAAGTAATTGAAAGCCATCTGAGGCCAATCCTGGGGAATTAGGTGAGTAATCAAACTGGGTAATAGAATGTTTCGGTCAATAGCGAGGCGGGGTGGGGTGGTTTATTTTGTTTTCCATGTGGCCCACACAAATGGACTCTGAAGGCGATTCCAAAACGAGATGCCTCAAGGCCCCAGCACGATGGCAGCGTCTCTGGAAGGGGCTGGAGCTTTCCAGTGGAATGTCTTTGGAGTCCTCGCCTGTTTGCTGAAAAAACACAGTCATTATTTTATAATCACATCTTGCACACACACCAGCTTTTCTCCTCTGGCTCTGAAACGGGCATACATAAACAGTGTTCCCTCCATTTATTTTGAGCAAAGGGCCATGCTCAACAAGCAAGAAGCTATAGAAGCGGAATAAATAAATGTAGGATTTTAGTGTTGTGATTAAATCAAACGTACAGGGACGTCTATCTGACGCATGCTCAATCATTGACGTGGTTGTTGCTGTGTGGCTTGGTGATAAGGCACGCGTGTTCTTCACCTAACCGGGCACAGCAACTTTAAGCATTTTGGAGATCGGCTGGGATGGGGAGGAGGCAGGAATGGGGAAAGCTTTGGGCCCACCAGCCCTCTTCCCTGTCACTGCCTCCCACCAGGTCTGAGCTGGACACAGGAGGCAGCCCAGCCCTAAGCTAAGATGCACCCCCCAGTGCGGAGCCTGTGGTCCGGGCCTCTGAGGACAGTGGGCTGTGGATGCTGCCAGTTCTGTCTCCTGGAAAAAAAAGCAAAGTCAAAACTTGGGCAGATGCTGGAGCCCCCAGGAGACAGGTGGCTCCTGCCCAGAAGACTGAAGCGTTCGGTGTGAGCTGGGCATGTGACCTTCGGCTGCGTATTCACCTGCAAAGGCCTCAGCAGTCTCCATGATTCAAGCTCAGAGTCTCTGGGTGCACAGCAGGCGCTCCATAAAGTAAGTCTTTGGCACCCTCTCTCCTCGGAGGACACAGAGGCCCATGAGCACTGGACAAGGAGGCAGGTCCAGGATGTCTGTTCCCCACCTGTCAGCAGCAGCTGCCTGGGTTCAGGGGGCTCCAATGAAGGGTCCTCTAAGGAGCTGTTTAAATGGGAGTCCCTCCTCCTGCCCCTCCTTCTGTTAGAGTAATTCCTGAGGCCGATGTTAAGGGAAGAGGAGCTTTTGTTGGAGTGGAGGACAGAAGCTGCTCCCTCAAGAGGTAATTATGGAGCAAGAGCTACTTCTGAGGTGTCCTGTGGCTAAGTGATGCCCTGGCAGGGGGCAGGCCCGGTGGGCAGGGAGGGCAGGCCCAGTGGACAGGGTGTCAGGCCTGGTGGGCAGGGGTCAGGCCCGGTGGGCAGAAGGCAGGCCTGCTGGGCAGGGAGAAGGGAACTGGACTGTGGGCCCAGATCGGTGGGTCATGGAGGTACAGGAGGGAGAGAGGGGAAGGCACCAGAAGCAACATGGAGGTCTTCTGTGCTTTCTGGAAGCTAAAGGCTTGTTCTTTAATCCTGTGATGGTTGGGCTAGTTCTACTCATCTTGAGGGGGTCCTTGGTTTGGGGGGCTGACGGTGTGTGGTCAGATCCTGGGAGCACCCCATGGACAGCCCTGGAACTGGGCTGGATGGTATCCGGGAGAGGCAAGGTGGGCTTGTCCTGGGAGTGGGAGGAGGGACGAAAAAGATGTTCGAGTTGTGCTGCTTATTCATGGGAAGGAGCCTTTCTCTGGAGAGAGACAGGAAGAGGAGGAGAAAACCAGCAGCAGCCTAACAGTCCAAGAAGCCGGAGAAAATGAGATTGTCAGCCCCCGGCCTCCCCCTCTGGAGCGCTCTCCAGGCCTGGAGACGACCGTGACTCATTCATTAATGTGAGGAGAAACGGGAAGAAAACAACCGAAGGGCCAGACGCGAGCATTCTTCTAATGCCTTCCATTCCCCAAACGCACATTGTAAACCAGATTCCTCTGGCTTCCCAGAATGTCTTCATTTTAGGCTTTCGTGAGTAATTGGAGAGAAGCATTCTGAACCCCGTGGAAGGAGCAGCCGTCAGCAAGGACTGAGGCAGGAAGACCCACGTGGGAGAACACCAGCCAGGGTCCCCGGGGTCCTTCCACCCCTTCCCATCAGACATGCAAGGCCTGAGACCAGGCAGTTAGGAGGCCTGCCCCTCCTCCTTTATCCCCTCTCCCCTTCTCTTCCCTCCCTTCCTCACACCCTTTCTCCTACTTCTCTCCCTCTCGCTGTCCCTGAATGGAGAAGTCACTTTGGGTCACCGGACACAGCCCCTTCCTTTGTCCTACGAAGCCCTGGCTCCCAAAACCCCACCTGTGCCAGGAAGCACGGTCTCTGCCCAGGCTCCTTTGCAATGCAGAACAGACTTACCTGGCTTTCTGCACAGCTTAACCAGTGACTTTAAAAAGAAACAGCCAACTTGGAACCCCATGTGAAAGAACGTTTCTTGTTGCTTCTGCTTTTTCCTTTCTTTCAACTTGCATCTTCTCCTACCGTCTCCAGCCCCTCCTTACCTCTCCTCCCCCAGATGCTTGCTTTGGCTCCGGTTGGGGGGGGGGGGGAGGTTTTCGATATCTGACACGTCTTGAAAGTGTAGTTTGGCAAATGAGAATAGAAATCCACTCCAGCCAGCGGGCCAGGCCTGCACTGGGGGCTTTGTTAAAACACCTGGGTACCTCCTCACACCGACGAAAACCAGGCCTCCCGGCTACAAAAACAACACCCGCTCTTTCCGCCGCTCCTGGCCCTGCTCCGTGCTCAGCTTCCCCTGATCTTTGGGAACTGAAAAACCCAGGTACTAAACGCAGGTGGTGGAAGCAGGCAGGCCGGGGCCAGGCAGGAGGGGGCCGGGCAGATGGGGGTACCCTGCAAGAGTTCAGACAGGGGGCTTTTGAGGCCAGGCCTCTGGGTTTGTTCCTACCCCTCCCCCTCCTCCGGCCTCCCCTCCCCCATCTCCTCCTACAGCCTCACCCAGACCCTGCCACATGGTCCTCAAAGCCTCGCAGATGTTCAAACTGATGGCAGACATTCCCGGGAGTGACAGGGAAACTGTCAAGGTGTCTCCAGCAGGCCTCGAAAGAACCCCCAGCCGCTGGGATTGGTGTACCTCCCCCTCCCTGGGAAGCAAAACTATTTTCCAAGGCCTAGATCTGGGCCGGTGCCAACGCCCATATAAAACAGCGAACACCCTGCCCGAAGCAGACAGTGTTTAAGGCGCAGCACAACCCAGCAGGGAGAAAACTGTGGACGGGCAAGCCACTGGGGGTGGGGTGGGGGGGGTAGGGAGAGTGATGGAGACACAGGCCCCAAGTGGGAACCATCACCCCACAGGCTGGTTAGCACATCCTAGTGCTGGGCTGAAGGGGATGCCCCTCAGACACACACCCACACACAGAGCCAGTCCCCATCACACTCCTGTGCACACACACGTGCAAATGTACCCCCACCTGGCAACAAAGGAATTCTGCGTCATGCGATCTACAACTTTCATTGTACACATTATGCATCATGGGGATTTTTTAAATTTCCAGTTATTAGGGGGAAAGAAAACGAATTCCACTTTCTCTTTTAGGTTGTGTTCTCAGGGAAGAGTCCTATGGCTGAGAATCGTGGCAACACCCGCAGCCTTGCTGTGAGGGCAGGCTGAGCGGGGCTGGGCGCCTGGGCTCTGCCTTGGCCTCCCCGCCAGCCAGCTGGGTGGCCTCACAGCAAGTCCCTCTCCCTGGACCTCAGTTTCCTGCTCTGCTGGGAAGTGGAATTTCAGCGCTTGAGCATTGGTGGGTGGTTAGGCCATTAAATGCAAGCTTCAGTTCCTTGCAATTTACCCTTTTGCCACCCCCCATCCGTGCCCTCCCAGCCCGGCCCATGGCCTTTGCTTATTGGGCGGGAAGCAGCTGCCTTGGGCCAGCCTGGGAGCCCTTCTCTAGGGCAGTCTGTCCTCCCTGGTCTGGGAAGGACCCAGAGGACCACGCAGAGCCCCTCAGTGTCCCGGGGTCCCTGGGCAGCCACAGACCCCAGAGGCTGATGGTCTCGGAGCCACACTGCTCACTTGCTCAGCTTTGAGGCTGGACCATCTCGTCTGTACCTGGGATTTCTTATTTATCTGACTCAAGACTCACCACATACAGGACTGTGAGCTCAGCCTCTCTCTGGCTAAGTGCTTAACTTTTCTTTGGCTCCAGACGCATGTTCCAAATGCGAGGGTTTACATATAGACATATCTATTTGCAGATAATTTGTCTGAGCCCTTATTATCCTGTAATTGGGTTAAATACTGCTGTGTAGGCAGCAGCATACCAAAGCCATTGCGGAATCCTTGCAAGGCATCAGAGCTGCCCCTTCCCCCCGCCCCCCTTGTTCCTTCTGCAGGGCAGTTGGAAGAAAAAGGTAGAAACATAAATTAAGGCAAGGAGAACATACTTCTTTCTTGGAATGAGCTATTTAAAGAACAAGCCAGATGGTGCAAATAGACATTTTCCCCTTGCTCTTTACATTTTAAACGAGTATGGGTGTGTGTGTGTGTGTGTGTGTGTGTGTGTGTGTGAGAGAGAGAGAGAGAGAGAGAGAGAGACTGAAATATACCATTCTTCTCCCACCAAGGAGACCACACTTTTCAGTAAGAGCCACGTGGTAGGTGGCTCTGATGTTGGCAAGGGCCGCAGGCCCTGGGTCTACACTGCCCACCATCCTTCTCTCCCAAAGGCCGTTCACCTTCCCATGAGTCTCTAGGTCAGACAGGACTTTTCTAGGGCACCAGCTCGCTGCCCTGGCGCCGCCCCTCTTCCTGGGGAATGATGGGCCTCTCTGAGAGCCCGGTCCCCACTCAGCATGGGAACACCCGCTTCATGAGTGACCAGGTTCTCCCCAGACAATGCACTCTGATATTTTAAGGGAATCTTTCTAAAATGTATTGTGCTTTCCAACCTAAAAAAAAAAACCCCAATGCATATTGTGTTGAAGACATAAAATGAAGGATGACTCTGGTAGCTGGGACCAAGCTTAGAGTCAGGAGTCAGAGCTGTGTTCGGATCCAGAGGGCATCACTTACTACCTATGACCTTGACAGGTCCAGGAGACAGCCTCCTAACAAAGAGAGGATTTTGACCTCTGGGGGTGTGGGAAGGATTAAGTGAGATAATCCTTTAATCACCCCCTTTCCCTCCTCTTTGTCTCCATCACCTTCCTGCACATTCCACTCCCCCTTGCTTGCCTGAGTTACTGCCAACCACTAAATAAACCTTTGTTTTAGCTTCTGTCCCCCCTCTCCTCTCCTCCCCTCCCCTCCCCTCCTCCCCTTCCCTCTCCTCTCCTGTCCTCTCCCCTCCCTGATGCTTTCAACAAAAAAAAAAACCTTTCCAAAATGTAAATCACACTATGTCTCCCTCCTGCTTAAAACCTTCAGAATTCTCTAGAGCATTGAGAACTTGATTTGAGCCCCTGTTTTGCTGCAGAGCATCCTAGCCGGGCCTCCCTCACTCTGCCTGCCCCTCCCTGGGCACTGCACTACGGGGCATCCCTCCCTTCCCAGGGCACTGCACTCCAGGGCATCCCTCCCCTCACTGAGCACTGCACTCCAGGGCATCCCTCCCCTCCCTGGGCACTGCACTCCGGGGCATCCCTCCCTTCCCTGGGCACTGCACTCCGGGGCATCCCTCCCTTCCCTGGGCACTGCACTCCGGGGCATCCCTCCCCTCCCTGGGCTCTGCACTCTGGGGCATCCCTCCCCTCCCTGGGCACTGCACTCCGGGGCATCCCTCCCCTCACTGAGCACTGCACTCCAGGGCATCCCTCCCCTCCCTGGGCACTGCACTCCGGGGCATCCCTCCCCTCACTGAGCACTGCACTCTGGGGCATCCCTCCCCTCCCTGGGCACTGCACTCCGGGGAATCCCTCCCCTCCCAGGGCACTGCACTCCAGGGCATCCCTCCCCTCCCTGGGCACTGCACTCCAGGGCATCCCTCCCTTCCCAGGGCACTGCACTCCCGGGCATCCCTCCCCTCCCAGGGCACTGCACTCCGGGGCATCCCTCCCCTCCCAGGGCACTGCACTCCGGGGCATCCCTCCCCTCCCAGGGCACTGCACTCTGGGGCATCCCTCCCCTCCCAGGGCACTGCACTCCAGGGCATCCCTCCCCTCCCTGGACACTGCACTCCGGGGCATCCCTCCCCTCCCTGGGCACTGCACTCCGGGGCATCCCTCCCCTCCCTGGGCACTGCACTCCGGGGCATCCCTCCCCTCCCTGGGCACTGCACTCCGGGGCATCCCTCCCTTCCCAGGGCACTGCACTCCAGGGCATCCCTCCCCTCCCTGGGCACTGCACTCCGGGGCATCCCTCCCTTCCCAGGGCACTGCACTCCAGGGCATCCCTCCCCTCACTGAGCACTGCACTCCAGGGCATCCCTCCCCTCCCTGGGCACTGCACTCCGGGGCATCCCTCCCCTCCCTGGGCACTGCACTCCGGGGCATCCCTCCCCTCCCTGGGCACTGCACTCCGGGGCATCCCTCCCCTCCCTGGGCACTGCACTCCGGGGCATCCCTCCCCTCCCAGGGCACTGCACTCCAGGGCATCCCTCCCCTCCCTGGGCACTGCACTCCAAGCCACGGTCCTCGAAGATCAGAGCATCCAGGTCTTCTGATCCCCCTTCTGCTTGGCTACTTCTCTTCTAAGCGATCCTAGTAGCTTTCCCAGATGGCATTAGGCCCACCTGTGTGGGGCTCCCTTGTCCATGGAATTCTTCTCACCGCACTAAAACCCGCCTGTGTGCCCACATGAAGCTCCCAGAGGCTGGGCTGTCCTTTCCCTCTGCTCCCAGCGCCCACGGTGGTGGTGATGAACAGCCAGCTGGGCCCATTTAGGCTCCATCTTGCTTCGTTTCTTACTCTTTTGCCTGAGACTGAGCCCCCAAGGCTGGGGGGCAGGGGTGGTGATTACACCCCAGGGGCTACTTGAATAAAGCTCTGTATCTCCACCCTAAGTGGGCCCAGGCCACTGGGGTTTTAAATACTCCTGTTTGTTCTTCTGCTGTCAGTTCTCAGCTCTGGCTGCTGACGGTGGACCTAACCATGCACAATTATTGGGCGAGGGCATTGCCTGTCTTATAAGTTAAATTGCAGGGCCCTGAGCTGTCCCCCCCCCCCCCCATGCAGAGGTCTTGTTCCTCACCTTTGTCTCTGCTCTGCCCTCAGCCCTTGGCGTGGCAGGAATCTGGCCTTTGGACAAGTGGTGGGGGGCGCAATGTGGGCATGTGCAATACCTCAGCTCGTGTAGATTTGGGGAATGTGGTGGACAGCATGCCAACGGCAGAAACCAGAGCTTCCGTATGGCTTCCAGGGCTAATTTGATTAAGAATAACCTTAATTCCTGGAACCTGCTTTGAGAGCTTGCATCTGTGTAAATGTCAAGTTTCTTAGTGTCAAATTCAAAACCACAAAGGAGAGATGTTTTGCTTAAGCTGAGGGATGACTAGCCCTTGGGAGAGAAGGATGCCCAGGGAGGCCAGCCGGGGCCCCCAGGACAGTCCGTGCCCTTGACAACGCCTCTCTGGGGACAGCAGGCCTCACGCAGCGTTTCCCACAGCCGGGCCCTGTCTGTGGGGCAGGCCAGCCGCCAACACAAGACCCAGCTAAAGGCAGGGGACACCCTCTCAGGAAAATGCCCATGTGTGAGAGGCCACGCACAGGTTCCGCCTTGAGAAAATGTGGGGAGGTTGAACCAGCAAGTTACAGGAAATTCAGAGCCAGGGACGTGTTGAAATGCAGCGCGGAGGTGTGAGGAGCCCGGGCCAGTGTGGGGACACTCAGGGCCTCCCCAGGCTCTGGTTTCCTCAACAAAGAAAAGGACAGCAAAGTGGAACCTCTAGGTCAGGGTTTCTCTGTGCCAACACCCTTGATATGGGGACCAGATAATTTCTTTGTCACAATTGCTGTCCTGGGCAACGGAGGGTGTTAGCAGCACCCCTGGCCTCCACCCCTGCATGCCAGTGACACCCCCAACCCAGTCGTGACAAATAAAAATGTCCCCAGAGACTGCCAAGGGCCCCCCGGGAGCGAGACTGCCCCGAGGTAGGCACTGCCGCCCTGAGTTAAAAGAGGCTGAAGAAGCACGTTGACCAGTCACCATTCATGGACTTTATTTATTTGGATACTGAACCAAACAAGTAAAAATTTAACTGTTTAACAATAAAAATAAAAAAGGGCCTGGGCTCAGTGGTTGACCACCAACTATGAACCAGGAAGTCATGGTTCGATTCCGGATCAGGGTACATGCCTGGGTTTCGGGCTCGATTCGCAGTATGGGGCCTGCAGGAGGCAGCTGGTCAATGATTCTCTCTCATCATTGATGTTTCTTTCTCTCTCTCCTTCTCTTTTTCTCTCTAAAATCAATAAAAAATATATTTTAAAAGAAACACTCATGAGACAATTGCAGAACTGTATATTTGATGTTATTAAGGAATTATTAATTTTTAAAACTAATGACATTGGTTCCTTTTTCAAATCCCTTATCTCTTGGCTTTACATACTGAAGCATCTGAATAAAATGGTATGACATCTGGGCTTGGCTTCAAAATAATCCAGACTTGGGGACAGAGAGTGAAACAAAGATGAAAGACCGGTCGTGAGTTAAAGGTTATAGATGCGTGATGGGGTCAAGGAGTTCATTACACTCTTCACTTTGGTGTTTGTGAAATTTTTCACATAAAAAATATGTACAAAAAAAGAAAACAAATTGAAGAAGGGAAACGGTGGCCAGGATTCTAAAGCTGGAGATACTTTTTTCCTCCTCAAAGAACAGCTACCGCCTCCTCCCCAACTTTTCCGAAACTGCCCTTTAATCAGATCCCTCTGGAACTCGGTGTCATGCGTCCACCACCCTATAGGCATCAAGCTGTGCAATGAAAAGTCACATCCGGCTGAGTCCTTGCTCCATGAGAATCCTAATAGTCCCTGGTGTCTGCATGACCCACCTTGCCCGAGCCATTCTCCCCATAGTGAGTCCTGCAGTACAGAGCGCGCACTCCACGAAAGGTTTGTATACGGGCACACGTGAATGAATGGACTACGTATGAAAGGCCGAGTTCAAGGTGTCGGCTGGGCTGTGGGAGAGGCACAGTCATAAGTCAGTCTGGTCCCTGCCCTGGAGAAGTTCACTGTCTACAGGGGCTAGAGATGTGTGAACAACTGACGTGGAAACCATTCAGAATGGAGTCGATGCTAAGTAGATGCTATGTGACAGGCCATGGCCAAATCTGAGGAATTAAGAGAGCCAAGTCCCAGCTAAAACCTTGGGGACTGATCTCAGAAAAAGCAGCACAAATTCTTATGACATCGGTTGCTTTTTTTCAACTCTTGCAGTTGTGAAGTCATAAAAGCCACTGTGCTCTACCAGATTCGCCAGGGGGACTTGGCTGGCTACAGAGAGGAAAGTCTGTTTACATTAAAAAGCAAAAAAATCAGTTCAATTACCGCAAGAAAACCGAAAATCAGAAAAAGCTGTCGATGGCTTAATATGCTCTTTAGCGGCTCCAGAAGATCTGAGTCATGCCTTTTCCTACTACAGGGTGTCTTCCCCGTCAAAATCCACCACCACAAAGGGAAGCGGAAGATGGCCTCCCGGAGACCGACCGCGCTCAAGGCGGCCGCATGTGCCTGGTGCCAATGTGTTAGCTCATCGCCCGGAGCGCGGAGGCCTTTTAGGAAATTGATTTTCCTTGGATAAAGTCACTTCCCCTCTCTGCACCTCAGTCTCTTCTCCTAAGACGAAGCGGTTGGATGAGATGAAGCATGGCAAATCGGTGGCACACTTGCTACTCCCGCCCGCCCCGAGTCCGCAGCAGACATTGCTAATTGATCGAAGCACCCTTCCCCATGAGCCAGCCATGCCGCTGCACTCCGCAGATCATTCCAGGCACCCACCATCCATCCGGGGGAACTGATGCTTGCCTCAAACCTACTCGTCATCTCTGACCTCCCATTTCCCAAAGCCCTGATCGAGAATACACCAACAGAGAAAAGCCAAGCAGACAACGACTTCACACCGTTGACATCGGCAGCCAAAAAGTTATGGAGACACTGAGGCTCCCTGAGTGTCCAGATGGGAGCTGAGATGCCGACAGAAGACCTGGCCCTCGCACCCCCTCCTCCCTAATGGGGCTTATAGGTTGGATAGGGAGACAGAAATGAGAGAGGAAAGACAAACCACAGTGCAACACCAAGGGTCAGGGGAGCAACCACGGGTAGCCGGGCTGCAGGAGGCAGAGGTGATGGGGGAGTGTTGGGGGGGGGGGGCATTTGGAACAGGTTTCACAGGAAATGGAGACTTGAGGAGACTTGAGTGGAACCTTGAAGAATAAGCAGAGTAGACAAAACAGCGAGAAGAGCCACGGTCACCCAGAAATCGGGCCCCTGCTCAGGGCTCTCACTCTGATCTCTGGAGGGTCTCCTCAGTGAGCCACCTCCTCAGCTCTGTTGCTTTGCGGAGAGCTCGATTCCTAACCCATTTCCCCAGCGATGTCATGTCCATGGGGATGATAGATGGTAAGTTGTCCTAACAGCATCCTTACTGGGAAAGGAAATGAAGAAATCAGCATTCCAAGGCATCTTTCGCCCCACAAAGGCAACCCCTGGATGGAGTGTGCCGGTGAGCGAGCGTTTTATCCATTTCCTCACATGGGCCGTGCTCAGCACAGAAGATGGAAATGAAAGGACCAGGGTGTCCCCTACTTTTAACTGCGCAAACACAGGATGTAAGAAGTCCGAATGCCTACAAGCTGCATTTCTTTTACCTGAATCTTTTGTTTGTTTTTGAAGAGGCTGCCCCAAATCTTCATCCCAGAAATAGAGCAAAACAAGTGAAAAAATCTGCTTTAGTGGCGTGGATAGCAAGACAGACAGTGGAACAAGAAAAGGCACAATTCATCATATGTGCAAAGGGAAATATATTTTGATCTGCTGCTGATTTCTGAAGAGGAGCACTCTGGGAATGCGCCTCAGCCAAGCAGTACATGGGTGTATTGGAGGTCTCCTTCTGTGCCTCTCTCCTGGGTCTGGCCTCAGGTCAGCTGGACAACAGACTGGCCGCAGTGACCAGGTTGGAGGGAAGCTGGAGCTTGCTGGGTGCCAGGACGGTGAGCCCCGCGCAAGCCCAGATCCATAACGGACTGCCTCGAGCAGCCCCCAGACCACCATCGTCCAGTCAGACCTTCTCCCTGCTGTGTGCCCAGCTCTCTGTACTTCTGCATGACACAGATTTAGAGGAAGGAATGGTCAGGTGGGCCTTGAGATGTGCCCTTATGGGCAGAGGAAGCCGCTGTCCATTTGGGGTCCAAGATGGGGTAGAGGACAGGTGTTTATGAAGCTAGTCTGGTCTTTGGAAGCTAGTCTGGTCTCTTCTGACTCCATGTCCCTTTACCCATGAAAACCTCCAGTTTATTTATTTTTAAACATATTTTTATTGTTTTCAGAGAGGAAGGGAGAGGGAGAGAGAGAAACATCAATGAAGAGAGAAATCATTGATTGGCTGCCTCCTGCACGCGCCCCCCTAATCCCCAACTGGGGATCAAGCCCACAACCCAGGCATGTGCCCTTGACTGGAATCGAACCTGGGACCCTTCAGTCCACAGGCTGACACTCTATCCACTGAGCCAAACCAGCTGGGGCTCTCCAGTTATTTAGAGAGAGGACACTCAGGGGTGCTTTGCTGCTATTCTACCCTCCCCCACTGTGCCTCAAATCATAGTATGTTGAACTATTGAAAACCTCAGGGGCCCTTTAGTGCAACCCCCTGCCCCAATATGTCCCCATACCTTCTATTTTGATGCTTTTATCTGCTATTTTATATATATATATATAATAAAAAACACACTCAAAAGCTTTGTTGGGCTTGAATGTCAATTAAAATATATAGCTTGGAAGCTGGAAACTTGTTCATCAACCATCGAATGGATATAAAAATTGTGGTGCAGGTACACAATGGAATACTATACAGCAATGCAGATGGGACAAATGAAAACCACACACAACCGTAGGAAACCGGGTAAAAGTGATCCACAACGCAAGAGTCAAGAAGGTGGTTCTCTCTGCAGAGCGGGGCTGGGAGGTGGGATGAGGGGGCTTCTGGAGACTGGCCATGTTCCGTGTCTTCATTTGGGTGGTGGTGACTTGAGTGTGGTCTGTTTATGAAAAATTTGCCAAGCTGTATGGTTGGGGTCTGTGTCCTTTATGCATATTATGCATCAATAAAAGGTTCTTTAAATCTCTCTCTTTCATTAACAGTTCCCCAATGGATAAAACACCCAGCATAGGTAAATCCGAAGAGACAGACGGCAGCCTGGAAGCTGCCAGAGGTTAGAAGGGTGAGGAGTGACTGCTTAACGGGTGGGAGGTTTCCTTTCTGGGGTGATGAAATGTCCTGGACCTAGACAGAGGTGGCGCTCACACAACACTGGGAATGTACTGAATGCCACTGAGCCGTTCCCTTTAAAATGGTTAATGGTTAATTTCACGCTATGTGGATTTTACCTCAAAAAAGAAAGTGATGTAGGATGGGCCGCTGTCTAAAAGCCATCTTTGTTGCTGCAATCCCTGCAGCTTGGCAGCTCGTCCGTCCCTCCTGGCTCAGGCTGTGGTCGCGGACGCTGAGGCTGAGGAGGCTCGGCTCTCAGCTCCAGATCCTGGGGGCCCCAGGATGATGCCATCAGCTATTACACCGAAGGGGCCCCCGAGACTTAAAAAAAAAACACCGTGACACCTTCTAGGGGCCCTCAGGTGATGACGCCTGGGCTTGCAGAGTGCCAAGCTTCGTCCCACGGGCACGGCACGGCTGGGCCAGCGCTGCTCCAGAGCTGACTTCCCACCCCGGGCAGAGCTGGTCTGCTGGCTCCCCGCCAGCCTTTGTGGAAACTCACACATACACCCCTGTGTGCACCCCTGTGTGCACCCCGCTGCAGAGCGAGGGCTGCTCACACTGTTATCCCTTTCTTAGCAATAATGTTTAGGTTCGAGAAAGAGTTCCAAGATATATATAATCCCTCATGCTGAGTAAGGGCTGCAGGCCTGACTCCCGAGCTGCCCGGCTGCTGCTCCCTCCAGGAATGTTATTGCACCCGCCGGTGGCCGGCGCTCGAGATGGGTGCCTCTCAATGTCCTCATTATGTGCTCCGTCTTTTTCAGGTCATGCAATTCAGCTGTAAAAATGTGCCCCTGGCTGCACCTGGCATAGGAGTGGCACCGAGGGGTGTGTTTATTTTTTTAAGGTGTGTTAAAAATAAATTTTAATAAGAGAAAGAGAGAGGAAGAGAGCGCGCCAGGGACTGAGACTGTGTTTAATTTGAACTACGGAGGGAAAGGCATGAGCAGGAGGTCTGAGATCCGGTGCTGCGTGTGTGCGCGCATGTGTGCATGTGTGTGCGCGCACGTGTGTGTGTGTGTGTGTGTGTGTGCACGTATATGCGTGCGCGAGCAAATGTACGCTTCTCCTGAGTAACTCAAAGCCAGCTTTGTTTATTAAACTGAGATTTTCCAGATCGTTAGGCTGTGATGTGGCTTAGTTTAAACTGTACAATATCGCATTTTAAACACACACAGGTACATAAGTGAAAACCAACCGGGCTACTTCAATTAGTGAGCGTATGGGCCGCAATTAAGCTTCAATGAACATTTTCATGGGGTTTTTTTCCCCTCCCCTTCCTTCCCTTGGTGGTGTAGGTAAATGAGCTCCACCTCTGTCTGCGAGGCCAGAAGCTTAGGCTCCGGCCCTGGAGCCCACAGCGGACAGATAGAGGAGAACGCAGGGCCCCAGGCGCCACGCTTCGGAGGCAGGGGCCTTCCTGGCCCGCACTCCACGCGCAGGAGAGAGCCATCGCCCCTGCCCAGCAGCCCGCAGCCCGAGGGCGTTAAGAGGCACCGCGGGTGACCTCATCATCTAAACCAAACCCAGAACATCGAGCCCCCAAAATGTCCCGTCCCACTTCTGGCCGAGAGAAGCTCTTTGGGAAATGCCATGGGGAATATTGGGCTTTCTAGACTATTTTATGATAAAAACTGGGATGGACATTTGTGGAAGGCCTGAGATAGTGCCCATAATGAGAAGCGGGGGATGATAGTGACACACCCCGTATCCGTTTGGCCTCTTGGGGTACGATGCTAAGGTTTGGGCTTGTCCATGTCACTGGCCCCAGGTATTGCGTTTTCACAGAAACACTGTACACACTGAGATCAAGCAAGGCTCCATGGGCCACGGGGGAGGGGGCGGGGCCGTGGGTAGAAGGGCACAGCCTCTGTGGGCAGCCCCAAGGTCAGAGAGCCCCCCTCCCCTCACTGCCATCAGACCCCGGGGGTCTAAGGATTCCTCAATGTGACCACATACATCGGCTGGTGCCCACCCAGGGCGCCCTCTCGGGCCACCCAGAGCTAAGGGTGCCTTTATTCCGTAAACAGAAGCAGCCCTCACCACCACACACCTTCCGTGGTCTGTCCCTCCACCTGCCTGGCAGGCCCCTCCAACCCAGTGCCACAGCTCCTGCCGGGCCGTTCTGCCATAGCAGCAGGAGCACAGCCAGGCCGGCTTAGCCTTGAGACCGGGTGCCCTCACGTAGTCGCTCTCCAAAATGCCACCCGGCAAGAGGCGGGAAACCTCTCTTTCGCTGGTGGTCAGTCTAACCCACTCTAGTTGACAGTATGTAGGCACCGCTTCCCCTCCGAAATCAGCCTGGCGTGAAACTCCCCGTTTGGCCTTACTCGGGCGCCACCTGGTGTCCAAGAGGGTCCCTGCGGGTGGGCTCCGGCCTAAGGGCAAGAGCGCAAGTGGTTTTTGCATTTGTCTTTGTTTTTCCTGCTCTTCTTTTAGGCCCAGAAAGGCTCAGTGGTTAACGCTGGGGTCTGTCCAGATTCCAGCAGCTGAGCAGGCACAAGCTAACGAGGGACACTTCCTGCCTTAAAGGACTAGCCATGGTCAGGGCCGGCTTTCACCAGGAGCTCTGCGGCCCTCAGTCGGTGTTCCAGAGGTGTGTTTTGCTTTTACTCTGCATGAGAGAGAAGGGATTCCAGGATAATGGATTGGTTGGGTGCCAGGTGGGGTTTCTGCCTTATCTCAGCCACTTCCAAGCTGTGTGATCTTGGGCAAGTTATTCAAATCTCTCGGAGCCTCCCTTTCTTCATCTGTGAAATTGCAAGGACAATACCCACTTCAGAGGGCTGTGTGAGATTTAAAATGAGAGAAGTCCTCCCAGGTTCTTGACAACTTGTTCTTGCTCAATAAATGCTGCTATCTTCTTTTCTTCGTAGGCATAAGGAGACGCAGTGACAGTAGTATCTGTTTGTCGGGGTGTGTGGGGTAACGTGCAGAACAATTGGGGATGGAGGGAACCTCTTCATTCTCACTTTCCTCCAACACCCAGAGTCTTTAACTCTTTTTAAAATTAATTTTATTGGGGTGACATTGGTTCATGAAACTATGTAGATTTCAAGTGGGACATAAAACTGAAAGCAACAAATGAACAAACAAGACAAACCAACAAAAGCTCATGGGCACGGACCACCATAGGTGGTCCCGGGTCTGCAGAGCTGGGAAGGAGCATCTGAACGGACCACTACTCTGTGCTCAGCTCCGTCAAAGAAGCTAAGGGCTCCTTTCCGCTCCAAACCTTACACGAGGCTGGTTAATAAGTAACAAGACCAGTCACTGTTGGCTAAGCTTTGTTGGGAAACGTTCTCCAGGGCCCAGTGTGCCCAGCGCAGATCCGCTTCATGTCCGTCACCGTTTACTGAGTGCCTGCCTGGGGGGGCACAGCCAGGTAGTCTACACCCCCCTGAAGTCGGGATTGCTGTCCTATGACACCGATGGGAACTCAGGGCAATCAGGTCACTTGCCTGAGGCCCCACAAATAGGAGCAGTGAGGTCCGCACATCCGCACAGTCCCAGGTCCAGTGTGTCCTCTTCCTGCCTCTCCCCACTGCCCTTCAGAGCCAGCGGCCTCTTTGGGGCCTTCTCCCCGAGCGACAGCCTGTCCCTCCACCAACCACGCTACTCTCTCCACCAGCCCTGGCCCCGGCATAAATCACGGCCTGGTTCCTGCCCACGGGTCATTGGTTGGGCTCCCAGCTGTCTTCCGCGTAGCTCCTGGCGTGTGGCTATATTAAGAATGTGAACCGTAACATTAACACTTAAAAAAGTCCAAAAAAAAAAAAAAAAAAGGAAGAGAGAACGAAATACCCCTAAGAGTCTAATGTCAAGTCCAGCCAAGGGTCATAAATCAATGTCGGTAAATTTATAAACAGTTCATAAACGTAAGTGCCTTTTACAGGCCTGTTTGTTATTGTGTCGGGGCTGAAATGGGGGCAGGGAGGAGCACTCCACCCATCTGTCTTCCAGCGGGAGCCGCTTGCGTGGCCCCTGCCCCTCCGACAGCAGGAGGAGCCAGGAAAGGCCCAGCCCCAGCCCAATACTGACGCCCAGGTGGCCGGGGCCTGACAGAACCCTGTGGAGGGGGAGAAAGCCAGCCTGGAGGGCAGAGAGCTGAGCCCTGGCCTTGAATTGAGGACTGGAGGGTATTTTCAGCAATGAGAACATCACAACTATGGGTTTTTCTCCAGGTTCTCTTTTTTACTTTTCTAAGGTATTTTGCTCTTAGGAGCTCTGCTGTGTGCTAAGCTAAAAGGAGTGGCCCAAAGGGAGTACTGGAAAGCGGAGAGCCAAATTCCTCACCCATAGCTCCTCCTGCACATGCTAATGGCACCCCACCCGCGCCTGACCTTTACTTGGCCACTCCCAGAACCAAAACCCAGAGAATGGGTTTACCGAGAGGCTTCGGCATGTCGCAGCCTCTGCCGCCGCAGGCCGGTGACTCTGGCTAGAGAGTCTGGGTTTTGGAAATAAAGGCCGACGATGGCTGAGCCAGGCCCCTGCCATCCGGTCACCCACTGTGGGAGCTCACCAAGCAGGTCTTCAAAAGAGCTTCTCAGCTTTTCTCCATCCCGCCATCAAGACTGGAAAACACACAGCCTCCCCCATTATCTTTATTTTTCTCCTAACTATCCCTTCACTTGCACACATGCCACTTCCCTATCCGCCCAGACCAAGAGACCCTACACAAGGGAGCTCTTGCCCATGGGTCCTGGGGTGGAGGACAAGGTATGGGGGTGCCTTCTCTCCAGAAGCTCCAGTTTCTGGACCCTCAGCACTGGCCCAGCCCAGATGCCCTGTGATACAGCCACCTCGACACCTGCAGGCCAGGTAGCTGGTGGGTAAGATAGGGTGTGTGTAGGTGCTGACCTCTCGTCTCAGCCCCTGACTTACGAGCCCCGATCTCTGCTCTATCATTCATCGGCGATCAGCTCAGAACATTCGTGAGGACCCGGAGGATCCATCGCAGCCGGGCCCACGTGTAACTCTGCTGTTATGCTTTCCCAACTCAAGGCCCATGAGGCTCCCTGGATCGCACCTGATGGAGGTAGGTGCATAGATCCGGTGCCTTCTGGAAGCGCCTCCCGCCCCGAGTCTGAGACACATATATTGCTAAGCGTGATCGTAATTCTGACACAAAGCAGCTCTCCTTTTAGGGAGACTTTGTAAAAAAAAATGCATCAGCTCATTTGTCATAAAAGCTGGTCTATTACTCCGTAACCCTGCCCCCCAGCTTTCAGGAGACTCGGTCTCTGCACTCCCTTCCGGAGGCTGCGGGCTGACAGACCCGCGGTGAAAAATCTCAACCAACGGCACCTTTCCCGGCCGGCGCTAAACGGGGATTTCATTTATTTGAAAAGTAGGTATTAAATATGTCAGATAAAGGAAGTTAAATGTAATGGGGCCCAATTCCACACTCGGTTCCATATGCGTAAATCCCACTGATGGAGAACAGAGTGCGGCTGGAGCAGCACAGCGAGGCCCCCGGTCTGCGGGAGGAAATGGCGCTCTTGATGGATCTTAGCTGACACACTAATGGTCACCAAATCGCGGCTGCTACAAGGGAAGGGGCCCTGGGTTCCTGATTGGATTGCTTGGGGTTGGTTGTTTTGTTGTTGTTGCTGTTTTTAAGCTTCAGGAGCTGTCATGTTCTCGCTTTATTCCTTGATTTTATTCTCTGACTTCCAGTAAACATCTGCCATTTCTCCCGGAGCCTTTGTTTCAGTTCAGCTTTGCTGGAGTGGAGTTTTCCGAGAGGGTAGCTGGGTGCACATGTTGGCCAGGGAGCAGGCAAACAGTTCAGAGCCTGGGAAAGGGGAGCAGCCTGAAGGCCCTGAGCTTCTGAACTGCATGGCAAGCCTTGCTCCTCAGAGTGTGGTCCCGGGGCCAGCGGCAGCATCGGCCCCGGGGAGCTCGCTGGAAACGTGGGGTGTCAGGCCCCACTCCGACCTCCTGCGTCCAAATCTGCATTTTAACACGATCCCAGGTGATTGATGTGCACACCACCATTTGAGAAGCCCTGGATTAGAGAACAGAAACTGGACGTGACCCCTCCTCTGACACGAATTTATCACCAGGCATTATCTTAAGAACTGCAGGAATTCGGTTCAGATGTTTGTGATCACTCTGCAGGGGTAACTCCCCGGCCCAGTGGACTGCTTTCCTGGCTGCGTTAGAATCACCGAGGGAACTTAAAAGAAAAAAAAAGTGGATGTGCAGGACCAACCCGAGACTGTGATTCAACTGGTGTCTGGGGAGGGGCCCTGGCCTTGGTATTTTCTTATCCCGGTCATTCTACTGTGCAGCCGTGGCTGGGGGCCCCGGAGAAAATATCGCCACCATAAATAGGCCGCTTTAGGAATGGGAGTCCTGTCGCTTTCTGACTCCTCCATCGTGTGCAGCAGCGTGCCGGGCGTCACCATGATACAGAAATGGGCACCATGACCATTTCTGTGTAGCCCTCCCAAGGGGCTCCACAGCGTGGAGTTGAGAAGTGACTGTGTCCTGTGAGGGGAGCTGAGGGGGTGAGTCCCCAGCAGGAAGGGATGGGACAGGACTGAGCAGAGAGAGACACAGGAAGGGCTGGATCTGAGAGAGCAGGCCTGAGTGATGTGTTAGAGGTGGAAGGACCTGGGGAACCTTCTGGTTTTTCCACAGAATACCACGCACCAGGACTTGTTTAGCCTCGGCACCAAAATAATAATAATTTGGGGGCTGTCCTGGGCATTGTAGGGTGTTTCGCCACATCCCTGGCCTCTGCCTGCCAGTATCATGCACCCCCAACTGGGGCAACCAGAAGTGTCTCCAGACTTTGCCCAATGTTCCCTGGAAACAAAAGCACTTCTGGTTGAAAACCACCGGCAGAGAGCAATTAAGGAAGAGGGTGGAAAGCCCGGACACGGACCTGTGTTGTTTAAGAATGAAAAGTAAGTTGCCAACAGCAGAGATATCAGTCCCAATAAAAAGCCGTGTGTGTGTGTGTGTGTGTGTGTGTGTGTGTGTGAGTGTGTGTGTATTTACGGGGGTTGTGTCCTTGTAACACAAAACAGCGGAAGTGGTATCCCCTTTCTAAGCAGTTAAAGCTTGGATGCTGGCATTCAATTACCTGGGCTGGTTGGGACCCCAGCTCTACCACTTGTGACCTACCCTGGCCAGTGTCCTTAATCTCCATGTGCCTCAGTTTCTTCATCTGTAAAGTGGAATTTACAGTGCTGACCTCAATGGGTTGTTCTGAAAATTAAGTTCAATCACTTAGTAGAGATAAAGCATTTCTGGCCAAGCCTGGCACGTGGTAAGCAGTTGCCAGGTTTGAGCCATCACTGACATTATTAGCTCCGAGGAGGAAGGCAGGGATATAGGGTGGAAGGGAGACTTTCAGGAAGGGGAAACTTTTGTTCTGTAAAGTCCTGTTTGCTTAAAGCCTATATAATGAGACACTACTTATATTTTAATTGTATAATAAAGCGCGCACACACACACACACAAGAAATAAATGTTCTGGTTCAGCCCACCTCATCTTTTTATTTTTTTAAATATATTTTATTGATTTTTTTACAGAGCGTAAGGGAGAGGGATAGAGAATTAGAAACATCGATAAGAGAGAAACATCAATCAGCTCCCTCCTGCACACTTCCTACTGGGGATGTCCCCGCAACCAAGGTACATGCCCTTGACAGGAATCGAACCTGGGACCCTTAGGTCTGCAGGCCGATGCTCTGTCCACTGAGCCAAACTGGTCAGGGCCCACTTCATCTTTTTAAATAAACTTTTTATTTTGGAATAAATTTAGATTTACCCCCCAAAAAAGTTGCAAAATAGCACAGGGTGTTCCCTCACACCTCTCACCTAGTTCCAGTTTCCACTGATGTTATCATTTTACATTTCCATCGTGCAGTTGTCAAAACTGAGAAACACTGATGCATTAGGAGTCACGGAACTCCAGGCTTCGTTGGGATTTTTTTTCCAATATCCTCTTTCTGTTCCAGAACCCCATCCGAGACACCGCAGTGCATTTAGTCATCCTGTCTCCTGGGCCTGCCGGCTGTAACAGTTCCTCAGCCTGCCTTTGTTTCTCATGCCCGCCTCACTGCTGAAGAGTACCGGGCAGACGTCTCGTAGAAATCCCCTGAATTTGGGCTTGTCTGGTGTTTCCTCATGACTGGACGGGGGCTGTGAGTTTGGGAGAAAACCGCACGGTGAAGTGCCCTTTTACTGCATCGTACCAGGGGCAATGCTGTCAGAGCGACCTATCACTGGTGACATTGACCTTGGCCACCTGGCCAAGGGAGGGTTTGCAGGTTTTTCCATGTAAAGTGAACCCCTTTCCACACTCTATTCTTTGGAAGCGAGTCACTATGTGCAGCTCAGACTCCAAGTGGGGAGAGATGAGGCCCCTTTGAAGGAGGAGGGAGTATGGACACATTATTTGGATTTCTTCTGTGGAAAGATTAGCCTCTCTTCCACCACTTACTTACTTATTCAGTCATCTGCAAGTATGGACTCATGGATGTATGTTAGACTTTGGCTTATAATACAACAGCGTATTATGTATTTTGTTGCTCAAATACCCACTTTGCTTTCATCAGTGGAACGGCCCTGGAATGGGAGCTGGGGGTTGATTTGTGGATCAGGGGCTCCAACTGGGACATGGATCACGAGGTACAGACACAGCGTGGGGTCTTTGGTTTGGGTTGGTCTCTGTGAAGGCCATGGCCAGTGGGAAGCAGAGAGAACAGAGGCTGTGTGATTTGTGGCAAAGCCACTGCCCGTGCAGGAGAGGAAAGGGAGGCCCCACGGGTGAGGGATGTGGACAAGGTGACCTACATGTGTGATTTCAAGGCGCTTCCCATCTGTAAAATCCTGGGCCACCAAGGCCATCATGTGGTTGGGAAAGTGATGCTGTGCAGGCCCAGGTCTTTCTCAAGCTGTGGGCCCGGCGTTATTTGCAGGGAGGGGAACACAGGTAAGTTGAAATCCCATTTGTAAGGTGGAGAACAAAATGTGAGGTCAAACTGTGTCATCACAGGCTCTGACGTTAATGGGGGTGAGGTACCATTCAGTGAGGCCTGAACAGGGAGTCCCCCGATGTGCCCAGCAATCCTGACTCCAGGTTGAGGCTTGCAAAGGGCTGTGGGCGGCCCTCTTTTCTCTCTCCATGGCTTCATGGTGCTTTGGGCCCTTTTTTCCTTTCCCCAGATCCTGTCTCTTCCTTCCCTTGGGCTTCCCATGCGGGGTCTCAAGTTTCTGTTCATCCTGGCCCCACCCACTGGTCTGAGGGCAGGGAGAGGAGGTGAGTGGGCCCTGGATCCTGTGAGCAGGCCCGTGACTGCCTGGCCTCTCCCAGCACAGCTGGAGCATAAGGATCTGGGGATCCTCTCTGCCTAGAGCAGTGGTTTTCAACCTTCCTAATGCGGCGACCCTTTAATACAGTTCCTCATGTTGTGGTGACCCCCAATTTCATTGTTACAAATTGACCATAATTAAAGCATAGTGATTAATCACAAAAACAATATGTAATTATATATGTGTTTTCCGATGGTCTTAGGCAACCCCTATGAAAGGGTCGTTCGACCCCCAGAGAGGTCTCGACCCACAGGTTGAGAACTGCTGGCCTAGAGTCACATCGCCCAGTGCCCCATTGTCCTGGTCTCCTTATGTGCATTTCTCCAGGAAGACGGGGCACAGGGTGAGGGAGGAGCACCTGTCCTCCCACAAACACTTAGACATCCTGTAGGAAGAACAAAAGGCTATTGTTTCCACAAATTAAGAGACAGAAAGGACGGTTATACAAAATCTCCTTGGTTAGTGAGTATATGCCTAGCCAGAATCTATCTACAAGGTCAGTGTACATAAAATAATTATTTTTACTTGAAGCTGTTCAGCGTATCCTTTGGTAGCAGAAGAAGTTCCATGATTTTAATACTTATCAGAAGGTGAAATGGGTTACAAATGGACTATGGAAACTCAGCCTAGTCTGACCCACAGATTTGGGCAGCTGACGGGACGGGCCTGGTTTGGAGGGAGGCTTGGCCAAGGGCACACCCAAGTCCTCTTGACGTGTCCTTCCAGCTAACTGGAAGCCATGGGCTTCTCCAAGACTTCTTCCCATGTGGTCTGGCTGGTCAAGGCAAGAATAACTCACACTGGAAGAAGACGTGAGTCAAAGAGAACGGCCTCCAGGCGGAGAGAGAGCAGACAGCCTGACCACAGGCAGGCCCCTCGGGCCGCTTCCGACTCCCACAGGCCACGGGAGAGCCTTCCTGGAAACTGAATCCTCTGGCCAGGACATTTATTTTTTAATACCAAAATGAACCATATATGGACCTTGGGACTCAGACCATCAGAGAGGAAGAGGAAGATGGATGAGATGCAAATACAGCGTCTATAGATCAACCACCTGAAACCTTGCAGTTGGTGATGTGTAAATGGAAGAACACTCCTGAGCACTTGGCTCGCCAGGTGTGGCTCCCCCTCCTGACCAGTGCCCCACAGGACGGAACCCACCTGGCCAACCCAGCCAAAGGGGCCTCCTCTGCCCGGCAGCCTTATCGCAAGATGCCTTGGGTTCTGTGAAGGTGGGAGAGACTGAAGGTTGTCCTCTCTGGCAGGTCGCCATGAGCAGGCGAACAGGAAATGCTCATGGCTGATTCTGTTTCCCATAAGAATTTGTCCCAAGGCAGCACAGGACAAGGGAGACACGGCCGCTGCCATCCATGAGTTGACTGTCTTCTTGAAGAGATAAATCTTGCCAGGGAAATAGCACAGCCCGGGGGGGAGGGGGGGGGAGGAGGGCTCCAATAGTGTGGATTGGAGCCTCAGCTGGGCTATTTATGGGGTGCATGTTAGCATCTGCGTAGGTGATGTCATTATTATCTTCCTCATGATACAGTTGAACTGACCAAGGATGTGTCAAGAGGGGTTGGTGGGACATGAGGAATGGAAAGAGGACAAGCTCATGAATGACTTCCTAAATGGGCTGCAGAGGGTCAGCTCGCCGTTGACATCAATCCGGTTGTAATGTGAACAATTCCTTCTGCAAAGCAGGCAGCCGTCACTCCCCGGGGACACAGCCAATAGTCCTTTCAGGTGTAGGGCAGGTGTCCTGGCATGCATGCTTCGCTCTACTTCTCAGGTCCTCATCACCCTAAGGATACCTCCAGTTGGCGTCTGGGCAGGAGACCCGACGGACCAGGAAGCCTGCTGTCTCAGGATGGTCATTCCTCAGAAGTGGACACAACAGCTTCCTGGAGCAGGCCTGGAGCAAGGCTGTGCTGTGTCTTCTGTCTTCTCTCATGTCCCAGGAAGGAGAACCAGGCCCTGTCTGCGGCTCCTGCCCAGCCTCTCATCCATCCTCCCCTGACCGCAAGAAGCCTGGCTTGGAAGATCCCAGGGGACTCCAGGACAGGCCACAGCCCCCAGGCTCAGCCCAGAGAAGAAAAGGACCTTTGAAGTCCCCCAGTATGCTTGAAACAAGAATGTGCAGGGAGCCCTGGGCCCCAGGAGGAGCCAGAAGCAGCATGTTTAGGCAGAAATGTCCCCACAAATGCTTCTCAGTGGGTTTGATTTGATGTTGCCTCGCCCGCCTTGGAAACCACAAGGGCCCTAAAGGGAGATACATAGACAACCTCTAGCTGACAGATCCGAGGTCGCCCATTTCCCAAGCTTCCATCCACGTTTACCGTTCTGTCTTTCATTCTTAATCTTCTGGCTCTGGCGCTGGTAGAAGTTTGGGAAGCTCTCTAGCAATCGTAAGCACTGTGTTAGATGATGACGATGGCTACCACTTATTAAACACCTGTCCACACAAACCAGCTCCTAGGCTAACTGCTTCACAGGCATTATTTCTATCCTCATGAGAACCATGCGGAATAGGTGATATTCTCACTTTATAGATGTGGAAATTGAGGCCAAAAGAACCTTAAAAACTTGCTGAAGGTCACACAGTACGTCAGTCGTTGAGAAAAGGGTATAAAATTAAGTTTACCTGACCCCAAACTCTTTTTTTTTCTTTCACTAAATCACATTGCCAACCAAATCCTATGGTATAGATATTCCAATTCAGGACCACCCATATCACGGCACACAGAGGAAGCGTAACACTTGTATGGCGTGGGGCAGCGAACAGATGCTGCTGCTTATGGAGGTGTGACATGCCTGGGGGCTCTGGCAGCCCCACATCTGGCTCAGCAGTGAGGGGTGAATGGACCAAGACTTCCACACTTCGTGACCCATCCCCAGACCCAATTTTTAGAAATTCTGTCTTAAGTTGTTGATTAAATCGGTACTTTCCAACTTGGGTAGTCATTAGAATCACCTGGGCAGCTTTAAAAGATACCTATGCTCAAGCCAAACACACTCCCTGGGAGTGGGGCTTGGGTGTGGATATTCTGGGGAATGCCTGCTGTTCTTGCTGATGCCTCATCCACACAACATTCCCCTCTCACCCCCCAATCCTGGTCCCGCCTCATGTTCCAACCTTCATCACGTACACACACTGCATGCCCTAAAGAGCAAAGGCCATGTCAGTCTTATCCACCCCTAGACACCATGGCTAGCATAGGGTCTGGCATGTAGTAGATGCGTCATGAATTTTTTTGAATGAATCAATGTTGACTATCTTGGAAAGAGTTTAGGCAAGGCTCTTACATTTTCCTAACTGAATGACAACTTTTCACATAGCATGATAGTGTCACAGAGGGGACTAATATTTGTTGAGTTAATTTTTTTCTTCACTTTTAGAATTTGAAACATCACTTTGTACTTTAACACAGAGGTCTCCACACTGACTACGAATGATAATCATGTGCGTATCTAAATATACTTCCTACCCCAGACCAACTCTTTCCTTCAGTTCAGAAAAAAAGAGCTTTTGCTCTCCTCAGGCTCCTATGAAAGTATTGCATTGAGACCCAAATAGAGGAATGACTTTAGCCCAGTGACAGTCATATGTCCACTTACCTGGAGGGGAGCACCCAGGGAGGAACGGAAGGAGCAGGGACATGTAAACTATAGCACATGAGGCAGAAGGGAGAATGAGAGGCTCAGCATCCTGTGTCAGTTGGCCAGCTCTGAGTCTTGGATAGGACAGAAAGCGAAAAAACCTCAGGTTCAGATGGACTCCAGCTGTCTCTAAAGCTAAATGACCACCTTAGTTAGATCTATCGCATCTCTGAGGAGTAAGAAGCTCTGTCAGATGAAACGGTTGTAGAATGCTTCTTAGAAAAGGTCAACACTCACTGAGATTCCTGCTACTAGGAATGTGGTAGACCAGGTGTCCAGAATAGCCCCCTGCTCGAAACAACTAAAAAGGCAGGGGAAATATGTTTATGATCTTCAAATGCCCCATGAATTAGCAAGAAAGAACTGAATACTCTGGGCAAGGAAATAAATGAAGGTAGAACTCAGAAGGCAAGAAGAGCATTGAAAAGCACTTGAAGGAATTTTCTGGATCTAGTGAACTTGAGAATTGATATTGTTGGAACCTTTTGAGGTTTTGTGGACAGGAAACCAAAGCCAGGTCTGTCTAATAAAAGATGTCTCGTAAAATTAGATTCTCCAAGGGCTGTCCCCTCCCCTCATGTAAGAAAGGACCAGAACTAAACCCAGCCTCTGTTTTAGATTTGGGGAGCAGGTAGCACCTGCAAGGCAAATTTCTTATCTGGGTTCCTGGCACTGGAGTGGAGGCAGAAATATCTTTCTTGAGAACTACAAGCCAGACTTCTTATAAAATTGTAGCTGGAATTCACGCTACATGGGTCATCTGAAAAAATAAAAAAAAAAGCAGGCAGAAAATTTAGATTAAATGATATCAGATTAGAGCAGTGGTTCTCAACCTTCTGTCCCTTTAATGCAGTTCCTCATGTTGTGACCCAACCATAAAATTATTTTCGTTGCTACTTCATAACTGTAATGTTGCTACTGTTATGAATCGTCATGTAAATATCTGATATGCAGGATGGTCTTAGGCGACCGCTGTGAAAGGGCCGTTCGACCGCCAAAGGGGTCGCAACCCACAGGTTGAGAACCCCTGGATTAGACTCTTAACAGGCACCGAAGAGGCAAACAGAAATCTTCTCTGAAAAAATTCACCTTTTTCCTAGGCCTCAAAGAATTTCCAGCAATTTCTTAGGAGGATGAGAAGCTCACAGCTGAAAATCACCACCAATGTAAGGAAACAAGGCCCCAAGAGCAAGAGCCAGCAGAAGGGGCAGGCGGCAGAACCAACTCGCAATGACTTCTGGTTGTGAAATTATCAAACAGAATATAAATGTTTTCCAATAAATGGAAGATAAGCTTTAAAACTTGAGGAAAGAATAAGCAGATTTGTAAAAAGAATAAAACAGAACTTCTTGGAAATAAAAGTCTGGAAATAAAATAGAAATTAAAAACGCAATGGATATATTTAACAGCAGACTATATACCATATGAAGAGACACTTTGAGACCTAGAGGAATTATCCAGAATACACCCCAGAGTGATAAAGAGGCAGAAAATGTAAAATAGATTAAATAAAAGCCATAGAGTACAGAATGAAAACATCCGAGATATGTCTAACCGGTGTTTTAAAGGGCGAAGAAAAAGGAAATGGGAAGAGGAGATTTGACGGCACAAGAGCTGAAAATGTCTCAGAACCTATGGCTGACACCAAGCCGCAGGTGCAGAATCTGAGCTGAGTTGCCAAGATAGAAAGCGTGGAATTCGGATGCTCTGAGATGAGGCGTGTGGGAAGCAGGGTGGCCTCAGAATTCGCTGATGGGACAGCACCCTGGGAACTAGCATTCTATGAACAGGCAGAGGTTCCCAGCCTCCAGGAGGCTTTGAGGAGGATGGGAAGCACAGAGAGGCGCCATTCCCCCTGGTGGAGGTCCCGGGGAAAACACGGCCTGCTCCCGGGTGAAGTGGCAGGAGCAGCAGGGTGGTTCTGTTTTACCATTGGGGGCAATATCCTTCTGAGAAAGGGAGAGAAGAGAGAGTGTATGTCCGTTGTTTGGATTGGGGAACTGAAGCACGAAGAACAGAGCCGTAAAGGGCATTTAGGTGGCACCCCGGGACCTGGCCTTTCTGCTGTTCTCCAGGGCAGGAGCCACTAGGTGATTCACACAGATACTCTGCTTCCCTGTGTTTGGCACATGAGCCTCAGTGACGGCTGGAGCCTCGATGGGACTCTCAAAAGTAAAACTAAATCACAAAAGGACGTTGTGGCGCAACAGGCTCTCCTGGGCCCAGGTCTGGATGCCTTCCCTCACAAGCAAAGCCCCAATTACCCATGACCGTCTACACCTGATGACGGAGGCCCGGCCCATGCAGCGTGGTGACGTCTATGTGAGTGACGAGTAAAGCTGGGCACAGCAGCTGTCACTGGGAACTGAAAGTGGGTCTGACGCCTATTGCTCTGCAGTGAGGGGAAAGAAACTCAGCGGTGCTGGATTGTGTGGGTGCGTGGGTTCCCACTCCACCTCCACCTCTACCTTCTCCCGGGTCACCCCAAGATGATTTCGTTTAAAGAGCCGGAGACACTGTTGGCCCTGGTTGTGTCCTCCAGCTCATCTCAAGCCCAATCCCAGGCTTATCATTGTCAGAGTTACTTAGCATCTCCAAGCCTCAGTTTTTTACCCACACAATGGGCTCTGGACTAACTGTTGGCATTAAATGAGACTGCATATGTCTTTATACATTTATCAATAAATGATACATATTATTATCAGGCTTATTCCTGGTATTCCCACATTGTGATTGAATTACACAGCCAGGAGTTTCTATTTGCCTATCATTAGACAAATGGTTGCTTTGGGCTTGAGGTTTTGAAGGAGGACTTAGAAAATTGTCACAGAATTTCAAAATAAAGTGGCAAGAAGGCTAAAAGGAAGAGTAAAAGTGCCTGTGGGGAAAAGTGAGTTAAGAGTTTTACTTTCTCTAGCTTCGTATTCAGTAGTGATTCTCAGCTGGGCAGCCTAACCTTTTTCGGGTCTCAAACACATCCTTCCTGTTTTGCCACTTTCTTACCCCACTGTGCGAAATGTGGCCCAAGGGGATGAGAGTGAGGTGATGGGTCCCTGGCACATAGAGACGATGTTTTCACGTGTGCATATGAGAGAATCGGCAGTGTGGTTAGATGGCAGGACCTCGATGTATCTGAATCTAAGGAATGGGACCCCAGCGCCACAGCCAAGACTGTCGACAATTCAAAAGTGTGTCATAGACCAGACCATGTGTGTCATAGACCAGATCATGTTGGGAAATTCCATTGTACACGTTTGAAGAGCAGGCACCGTGGGTGGTCCAAAGGGATCCAGCAAGAACATGACAGTGGGAAAAGAAGGAAAGGAAAAATTAGATTCAATAAAAGGGGGGGAAATTTCCAAATGGTGAGTTCGTTCTGTTTGGCTGCAATATCAGCCCTCCAGGGAACGTGGTGGGACTTGAGTCATTTAAACCTTGGCCGGGAAGAGTCGTGGAGGATGTACAATAGACAAAGCCGGAGTTTGGATTAGCCTGGTGGTGGGAGCAGGAGACCCACTAGGTGATTTTAATCGGCAGGGCTCTGATTCACCAGACGTGCCCCCTGCTGTCAGAGCCCAGCTGCTGGGGGCCGACTGGGGCCGAGTGACGGGCGGTGCCTGGACATGTGTGAAGGGCTGAGTGCGTAGAGGGGGCGTTTTCCAAGCCATCATTGTCTTGTTTCCTCAGACCGACTGGCTGTTTGGAAAGTTAGCATGTTCGCCCTCTTAATAAATTTCACATTTCTTGCAAAGAGTTTGTTTTATGGAAAAAAGAACAGAGGCAGGGGGCGGATATTCCATCTGAGTTTGCAGGAAATAATCTTTTTAATTAGGAGGCTGCCACACATTTCGGATTTTCCAATAGTGCTTAAGTTCACTGCCGTCACATATTTGCGTGTTTTTTTAAATAAAATACACAGCTATTAATTATTTGTTTTTCCTAGAAAGTACTGGTTAAGGTTATTTCTGTGAAATTTGACCATTTTGGGTCACTCGTGTGATCAATATTTGGTTCAATAGCATGTTCTATGGAGTTTGGTTCATACAGTTATTTGACATCTGGAACCATCACCATACACTTAGTATACACCAGGACTTCACATTCGGCAGCATCCATAGCAAGTCCAATGCTAGGTAAACAGAGAGTGTCAGTAATTGCACATGGACTGATTTATTTTGTAAGTTGCCCGAAGTATAGCAAGAGCTCTTCCAGGGCCCCTGCAGGGAGCAAACCTCTGGGTGATGAAATCCAAGCCACTTTGTAGAACCAGGTTGCTTTTCATTTCAGAAACACAAGAATCAAGGTGGCAGGGGTGTGGGTGGTGGGCAGAAAGGCAAACTAGATTTTACAGTCAAGAGGCCTGGGTTTGAATGCCACCCGTCTCATGTGTGACTCATCAAAGGACATAAACAATATCGCAGCAGCCCACCCCACCCTGGCTTCTGAAGCTGTGTGACCGGGGAGCTACCGCCAGTGCCTCCTGCGGGCCCCCTAACTGGGCAACACCTTGCCTAGCACCAGCCAGAGCCACGCTGCCCCGAGTCAGTGATGGTCTCCTGGCTGCTATTTCTAGGAAAGATGAAATGAGAGTATTCTCATTAAGTAGTAGCTTGTCCAGGGAGTTTTGCCCACACGGCAGAGCCAAGAGAAATCAAGACGGAGGTTTTGGTTCGCATTTCTATTTTGGACCTGACTTGCCATGTGATCTTTGACAAGTCCTTCAACATGTGTCTGGACCAAGCGTTCGGTAAATACAAAGGGGCAGTGTTACAGCTGTTACTAGCAGTCATTCCTGCAGGGTGATTTTGTCTGTAGGCTTATTTGCTTGCGCGTTAGCTACCCTCAGGTATCTTGTTCCTCAAAGGGTTTGCAACAGCTTACAAATGAGGTAACACCCTGAAGAAAGCTGCCCAAACCAGACCCCTTTCTCTGGCTCCCTCAATATTTAAATGCTGGTCGTTAAAAGACAAGGAGCTGCTGGGTCGGCCGCTGGGATCCTGGTCCTGCTCACCCCTCACCATGTAACTTGGGAAGGTCACTTCACTCTCTGAAACTTGGGGTCCACAACGGTTCTAAAACAGGTCCACAAATGCTTCCCATAAAGAGATGATGCCTGCTTGGCTGGTGTGGCTCAGTGGATTGAGCATCATCCCATGCGCCAAGAAGTCACTGGTTTGATTCCCCGTCAGGGCACATTCCCGGGTGACCAGCTCGATCCCCAGTGGGGGGGGGGCATGCAGGAGGCAGACGATGGATGTTTCTCTCTCATAGATCTCTCTCTCTCTCTCTCTCTCTTTTCCTCTTCCTTCTTTTCTCTCTAAAAAAATCAATAAAAGTGTATTTAAAAAAAAAGATGTTGCCTAATTCCTTTCCCTCTGAATGCAATAATTCAACGAATTCACTTCTAACTCATTGACGTACAAGGCGGTGGAGGTGACGGTGCGTGACTTCCAAGGCTAGGCCTGGCGCTCTCTCTCAAGGCACACACTTCTGGAGCTCAGCCGCCTGGAGCCACCCTGCTGGAGGGGCCACATGGAGACAGAGATAGTGAGAGAAGTCTGGGGCCCCAGCCATTCCAGTTTCCCAGGCTCATTAGTGAGGCCCCTTCAAGATGATCCCGGCCACATGCGTCCAGTGGCTGTAACCTCACGAGAGCCACTGACTCTCCCAAAGCCCTGACACACACACTGAGAGCCCATAAAGGGCCAGGGTCATGTTAAGCCACTAAAGCTTTGGGGCAGTATGTTAAGCAGCAAAGATACCTCATACAGGGGCTTTCTATCCTCTCCTCTCCAGGGAACCCCTGAAGACTGAACATTATTCAGGGAAGTCCCAGAGGGCAAGCCCAAATGCATCTTGGGAAGTGTTTCCATTACTGGCACCCACATCCTATGGTTTTCCTGAAACAGATACGGGAATCTAAGAGCTGGAGACTCCTAACTTTAATACTGATCTTGGGCAAATCACTTCAGTTCTCTGGGACCTCAGGCTTACCTACTATACATAGAAGAGCCTTTCTCTGCTCCTCGTACTTCCCAGGAGTATAAAGTCTACAACCTGGAACTTGCAGGTTGATAAAGCACTTTGAATCCCAAAGTAGACCCTGTTTAAACGCAAGTACTGTCCCAACACATCTTCCTCATAAACACCCTGTGTGGGCTCAGCACGCTCCCCGAAGGCAACGGGAAGGAAAGGCCAAGCTGTGGTTCTCCGGCCCCTCCAGCCTCTGGGCAGTCACCTCGCCCTGCCTATACAATGAGCGGATTGGCCCACATGCTCTCCATCTCTTCCCAGCTGTGGGATGCTGCTAGCAAGACAAGAAGAGATAGACTCACTGTCATCAGAAGTTACCAAACCAATGAGGAGGCTGACCCAACCCTGCAAACACTGGAGTACAACAGGCAATAGTGTTAATTGGGGTGGTGCATTTGAAGACAACCATGTCTACAGAATCTAAGGCCCAGACAGGGAAAAAGTCATTTCTTTGGCTGCTCTTGAAGGATGGTGCTATAGCCTGAATGTTTGTGTCCACCGAGATTCATATGTTAAAGCCCACCTCCTAGTGCAATGGTGTTAGGAGGCGAGGCCTTTGGCAGGTGATTAGGTCATAGGGTGGGGCACCCGTGAATGGGATTAGTGCACTTAGAAGCCGAGAGATGACCTCTCGCCGCCCAGTGAGGATAGAAGGAGAAGATGGTCACTTGCAAACCAAGAAGAAGGCCCTCCCCAACATGGACCTGCTGGCACCCCAATCTGGGACATCCCAGAACTTCAAGAAATAAATGTCTGTTGTTTAAGCCACCAGTCTATGGTGTCTTGTTATAGCAGCCCAAAATGACTAAGATGGTGTCATAGTCACAATTCTTACTTGCCAACAAAAGAAGCCATTCTTGTTCATTTAAGAAAAAAAAAAAAGAGGATTTAATTAGGACTCTAAGCAAGGCCACAAAATGTCCAGGTGAGCCAATCTCTGAAGCCATTAGCCATAATGTGCCCAACTGCACGAAGGGGTTTTTTGGGAAGACCTCACAGCCCCTTGGCACCTGGGACCCTTTGCACTGGAATCAGGAGGCTCAATCCTTCCACATCCTCAGGAACCAAGTGTCTCTCTACCTCCCTGATGGGGACACCGCCTCCAATCCAGCTCTCATGTGGACACATTGCAGAGCACAGGGGTCTAGAGATGCAAGTTTTCTCCCTTCTCCCTTCATAATGTGGTGTTTGGAATGCAGGCGCTATCCAAACTGTGGGGGCAGCATGCAGAGAGGTGACAAACTCTGGCCACAGAGGGGGCCCGTGTGAATAAGCTGAGGATGAAGGAGAAGGAGCCAGGAGAGCGAGCAGCATGCAGGAGGGGCCAGGCCAGAAAGAATGTGGACACTGGACGCCTCTCCTAACTGGTGCAGAAAGGCGGGGGAGTGGCTGAGACACAGGGGAGGGGGTCAGGCTGACGAGCCATGAGCCCCACAGGGCCCCCCATCTCGAGGTGCCTGTCGCCTGGCTGTCTGAGCCCCTTCCTCTGGCTCCCACCAGTCCTGCTCTGTCATTTGGAAGGAGCACCCTGCTTTCTCCCCACAGCCGTCCGTCGTCTTGTCTTCCCCTTCCCAATGGGGCGAATGCGTTTCGCTTCTGCTGCACGTGCCAACACACGTGGAATGTGCTGGCAGCAGGCACTGCTCCGGGGTTGGTTTTGGAACCCATGAGCAGGTTGCCCTTTTCTCTCCCATCTGGGCATCTGGGCATGCCATCAGGGTTTCTCTGAACTTTCTGAACTCTGGGCTGCAACTCAAGCGCCCCCATCACCACCTCACGCCTGCCTCCCTCCACACCTCTCGCTGGGCAGCGTGGCAGGCGGGCCCTGAGTGTAGTCCCAGCTTGTGGTGACCCCTCCGCCCAGTGCTCAGAGGCCAGGTTGGTACAGAAGGACAGCTGAGCCCCCACTGGAAATTGGGAATATATATTCTGGCAGCAGTAAGGACAGGCTGCGAAATTCTTTTAGGGTTGAACTTCTTTTAAGGAGCTGGGTTTGGCGTTAGCATATTCACAGGCAGCGGAAGTTAGTGGGGCCTGTGAAAAGGGAAAAAAGCAGGGGAGAGCTGGAGAGGTGGGAGGGTGGCAGGTGGAACCGTAGCCATGTGTCCAGAGAACATCAGTGCCCGCCACCTGGTAGGTGCTGCACAGACTGCTGGGTAACATGCAGGAGCAAGCGACACATGGAGCATTTCGAGTGCGCTCTATTACACCGATTCATCAGCCAGTGTCAATCTAGGAGCCCCATCGAGTCTACATCCATAACCTTCCTGCACCAGTTCAGGGAGGTCCCCACACTCTTTCTTGCCCCAGCATCTCCTCCATGCTGCGCTCTCTCCTGCTTACACCTAGGGTGACCAACCATCTCGGTCTGCCCAGGATGGAGGGGTTTCCTGGGATGCAAAGAGTTTTACTGTTAAAACTGGATGGTGGATCACCTTAAACCAGGGGTGGGCAAACTTTTTGACTCGAGGGCCACAATGGGTTCTTAAACTGGACCGGAGGGCCGGAACAAAAGCATGGATGGAGTGTTTGTGTGAACTAATATAAATTCAAAGTAAACATCATTACATAAAAGGGTATGGTCTTTTTTTTTAGTTTTATTCATTTCAAATGGGCCGCATCCGGCCCGCGGGCCGCAGTTTGCCCACGGCTGCCTTAAACCCTTAAACGGCTCCTCATCAGGTAAAGATAAAGCCCACATTCCTTAACAAGACCTTCCATAGCCTGCACACACACACACACACACACACACACACACCCTGGACCCTGCTGGGTGGGCTCCAGCAGGCACCCAGCTGCCCCTCCCCCTGCGCCTTCGCTCACGCTGTTTCCTGAGCCTGGAAGGCCCTCTCGTCCCTCGCTTCCCCCTGCCAACACTCAGCGCTCCTGCTTCAGGTGCAGCTCCTGAACAAATTTCTCTACCCAAAGGAGTTGAAAACTTATGTCCACACCAAAACCTGCACACAGGCAGCTTTATTCATAGTTGCCAAGACTTGGGAGCAACCAAGATGTCCTTCAGTAGGTGACTGAATCAATAAATTGGCACATCCGGGCAATGGAATTTTATTGATGCTGAAAAGAAATGAACTCTCAAGCCAAGAAAAGACATGGGGGAACCTTAAATGCATAGTACTAAGTGCAAGAGGCCGATCTGAAAAGGCTACATACAGTATGATTCCTACTACATGACATTCTGGAAAAGGCAAAACTAAAAGATCCATCACTGTGATTTCTTTTTTTTTAATCTTCACCCAAGGAGATGTACTTTTTTTATTGATTTTAGAGAGAGAGAGAAAAATTGCTGTGTGAGAGAAGCTATCACTCGGTTGCCTCCCATCTGCACCCTGATTAGTGATTATACCCACAACCTAGATATGTGCCCTGACCAGGAATTGAACCCACAACCTTTTGGTATATGGGACAATGCTCCAACCAAGTGAGCCTCCTGGCCAGGGCCACGTGGGGAGCATTTTAAACAACAAAACCACCAACATAAAATATAAAAATGCAAAAAACATGGCACTAAATAGATTGGGAAAGGGATACTTGTTTAAACTCTGAGAGCTGAAACCTTGTTTGACCTCACCTGGGATCAAATTTTTCGCCAATCTGCTCATGTGCACAGAGGGCTGCAGAAGCACCACGTGTATTGACTTGTGGTTTACAAACAAATTTTAGGGAGTCGGTAAATTCGCAACTATGGAATTGATGAAGAAGGAGAATCAAGTATATACAGTATATGCAGTGTTTTTCTACTTAAACAATCAATAAGAATATGTGTAATGTTTGCCCTTGACCACAGAGTTGCCCCCAAAGCCTGCCTTTCAGAAGCATGCAGAGTCTCTAACCAGCCCTCTAATGGGTAGAGATGTTCATATTTACAGAAAGGACCCAATCTTTCACCAGACCCCCAATAGGGCAGAGATAGCAGAAAGCAGAGAAAGTGTCAACCCTTTCTTATTGTTAAAGGGTTGACTTCTTGGGTGTCTGTAAACAGCTGCTTCAGACACATGCCCCCTCCAGGGAATGAGAACACAGGTAGCACATACCATCGGGCCAGCCAGGCCTGTGGTGAAGTTCGTCTCTCCTCACCAGGACTTTCATGTCTTCATTCACTCATTTATTCACACCATCCGTTTACTCACCATTCATTTATTCACACCATGCATTTATTCATACCATGCATTTGCATCCACTTCATAAACCTTTATCGGGGCAGAGTGTCTTGTTCTGTTTTGTACCCCCCCCCCCGACCCCCGTCCCCTTGGCACCCAGCCTTCCAAGGCCAAGTTGGAGTGACAAGCACTATCTGGTCAGCATGAAGGGAATGGATTCTTCAATGGACTCCTGGCTGGCCAGCTCACAAGAGTCCCCTGGCAGTGAAGGGACCAATGGAGCGGGATCCTGGGTGGGATGTTGTAGCTCATCCACTCTCCCACTCCAGCTTCCCAACCTCCTCCCAGAGCTGCCAGCCAGTGTGCCTGCCGCCGCCAGACGTGGCCCCATGGGAAGGAGCGCTAGAGCAGAGGCGAATGGGAGCCTGGGGGGCTGCTGGAAAGAGGTGCACAAGTTGAGCAATATTGCTTCCAGCTGGAAAAGCCACTTTAAATCTCTTCTCCAAAGTGGAAAATGCAAATTCACACTGCATAAGGTACTAAATTATATCTAGTTGTCGATGGTCTAACGGGTTTTCAACCTTTGGCTTGTCTTCCCAAGGGCCTTTTAAAGTCCTGTGAGTAAAACTGTGTCCTCCTGCCACCCACGCTGCCATCCGGCCACCCACACAGCCACAGAGCTATAGAGGCGCTAAGGGACAGTGATCAGAACCGGTCAGTGGGTGCGCGTCAGAACAGCGATTCAGGGCACAGCGCAGCATGCAGAGCCATACCCAGGCCCACAGCAGAGGGGCTCTCAGCCTGAGGTGAACACATGGAAGGAATACTCTGCCATCAGGGTTGGGGATGTGTGAGTCCCCAGAGAATACTGCCCCCCTCCAACCACCCTCCCCCACCAGGGATTATACAAAGCGCTATTGCCATCTTGTGGTGAGCAGAGGTGGGCCTTGGAGTCCTCGCTGACTTCTCCCAGCTCTTCTTAAGTAACAAGCTCCCCAGGGGCTTACCCATGTTCCTGGAAATGCAGTCCTTCTCTCGGGCTTGGCTGCCCAACACCTCCTCTGACCCCAGGGCCTGGACCAGGAGCCAGGAGATCAGCCGTGTGCTGGAGGAGACTCCTATCTGGGCCCATCCCTCCTCTGTAAAGCTGTCCTGGCATCGCAAGCCCCTAAGATCCCTTCCAGCTCTTACACGCGGTTTATACTGCATCACTGTTTTGTACAAGGCACCGTGGGGGACCCAGAAAGAGATGGCAGCCACTTCTCCTCTCATAACTCTTAGCATCGTGTGGGGCCGCTGAGAGACTGTGCCCCAAACGGGCCTGAGGTAGCAAGGACCTCTACTGCTCTCCCTTTAAGAATTCCCCAGTCAGTCCCCCTTAGTAAGTAAGGAAAAAGCACTTAGCAAGTGCTTTCTCTCCCTGCACTTAAAGATGGAATACAACCTTTCTATGTCTGGTGGCCAGAGGGACAGACCTGGGAAAAGGCATAGAGAAAGTATGTGTGTGCCCATGTGTGTGTATGTGTGTATGTGTGTGCCTGTGTGTCCATGTGCTTGTAACATGTGCATGTTCCTGCAGGGGCATATTTCAGAGTCTGTTCCTATAGGAGTAGAGACAAGGCCTGAGGGAAGACAGAGGGTGCAGAGCAGCTCCTGGCCTCGGGGAAACAAATCCTGGCTTTTCTTCCTGAAAATCCAGGCTGGGCCTGGGGAAGCAATCAAGTCCACTTCTCAGGGGCTGTTCTCAGGGCTGGACGCTGCAGCCTTCATAGCCACTGTTTCAGCTCTGGGTATTGTATTGTCTGTGACAAAGGGAGCAGATGTCACCCTGTGACTTCCTGTGCCTTCCTGTGCTCCTCTCGTTCCCTCCGTCACCCTCTAGAATACCCTCCACTCACTCTGTCACCCTCTAGAATTCTCCCCATTCACTCTGTCACCCTCTAGAATACCCTCTTCACTCCCTGTGTCATTGTTCTAGAATATGCTCCTACTCCATCTGTCACCATTCTAAAATACCCTCCTACTCACTCTGTCACTCTAGAATACCCCCTACTCCCTCTCTCACCACTCTAGAATACCCCCCTTACTCCCTGTGTCATTGCTCTAGAATACTCTCCTTACCCCCTCTTCACCACTCTAGAATACCCTCCTACTCCCTCTGTAACCCTCTAGAATACCCCCACTTACTCTGTCACCCTCTAGGTTACCCCCCCATTCACTCTGTTACCACTCTAGAATACCCGCCTCACTCCCTGTGTCATTGCTCTAGAATACTCTCCTTACCCCCTCTTCACCACCCTAGAATGCCCTCCTAACTCCCTCTGTCACCAGCGCTGCTTTGCCTGGGAACCAGCCAGCAGGCTCCATCCTCATCCCTGTCCATCCCATCTCATGCTCACAGCCAGGCTTTCTCTCTGTGACTGTCCCCGATCAGCCACCCGGGGACTCATGGGAAGAGGCAGGTTCCTCCTTGGGAGTCCTGCGAGGAGGTGTTTTAGATCCAGGAGGCCCAGCCCCACCATGTTGAGCAGGGCAGTGACTGACAACTGTGGGGAAGTTCGTTTTCCAGAGAGAATGTTGCCGAAACCTCATAGATTCAGGTGAATGGGAGGCAGGGAGACAGTATCAGGAGACTGGAGTTGTCACCATTCCTCCGTGGAGGAGGGCAACCCAATCTGGGGGCCTAGCAGGTCTCTAAGAGCACTGGAGTTAATGCATGAAGCTTCCATACCCTCTGCCAAGGATGGTAAGTTAGAATTACTGCGTCCATTTTACGGGAGGGAAAACGGAGGTATGAGGTTCGTCTGTGAAGTTCACGGCTTCAGTACTAATAGTATTCATGCAAATATACTTTACATTACATACAATGCTGTTTACATCTATTTCCCATATTTTTCTTTTCCTTCACCTTTCTTGATCCCCAGCAGCTCTGGGAGGTCAAAAGGCCAGGCTGACCACATCTCAGCCCAAGGCATAGCTCTGCTAGCACACGGTTTCTCTGTTTCTGGCCGGGAACCCTGTTGGTTGCTTGACTGCTTTCATTTCCAACTCACTCTCTTATTGCTCTCCTTACAACGTCCAAGTAAAACCTGCCCCCCGCACCCACGTAATGCCTGTGTCTCCGGGGAATCCCATCCTAGCAGTTAGAGTGACTCAAATCTCCTCGCTTGTGTTGGGCCCCTAACCCTGAGTTAGCCAACCAGCCCAGGATGTCAGCCTAATGGTGGTGGCTCAAACTGACCAGTTTAGACTGAAGGGAAAAGGGGTTCCCCTCTTCCTGCCTGGACAGGACCTCAGAAGCAGGTGTCAGAGCTGGTGCAGGCAGCCACTTTGCAGCCCTGAGGGAGGTCAGCCTAAGGAACAGAATTAGAAGGCAGCACAGGAAGAATGACAGGAAAACAAAGTTAGCTCCCTGATCGTACCCTACCTGGAAGCCTGGCTCTGGGCTACTTGTTAGATCGTACAGTAAACTCCTTATTGTTTAAGTTGCTTACATTGACTTTTCCCTTTATCCAAAGCATCCTAATGGGCACATCTGGACGGGCACACTTTCCCCCACTTCCACTGTTCGACGTCTCCTTTCCTTCCCCTGGCCCCTGTCAGAGCCAAGTCAGCACACATGAAGGGGCCAGGGCATACTAACCGTGCCTTCTGGACACCACAAATGTCTTTGCGGTATCCGAAGGCTTTAAAAGCTGTGCAGGGATCTGCGGCCGAGCTCCGTCCTGCTTCCCATTAGGATAAACACATCCCTCAGTGAGGCGAGCCATGCTCAGCTCCAGAAATAGCCAGCCCAGCGGAGGAAAGACACTGGATTTGACAGGCTCCCACCGCCATGTCATTATCATATAATCTCTTTTATCCGCCCCCTTCCCCTGCCTGGAACTCAAATTGCATCTTTAAAATGTCTAAATAGCAGTTTGGTGATCTCCAGTGATGCTACCCTTGATCCGGAGCTGGGAAAATCCATGTCAAAAGCCCAATTTCAGAGAATTCCGGGTGCGGGGTGGGAGGGATGTTTTCCATCCATTTATTTTCCTGTGAAAAAAAGATGGGTTGAACATACTTGACAATCGATTACATTTCAATGTCCAAAGGTCCAGCTTTCAACTCCTGAATCAGTGCTGTCAACCCCACAGACCTCGCCTGAGCACCGACCAGTGTGGCTCTCTGCCCTCGGAACTGGCTAAGGACTCTTCCCGCTGGCTTCCTGCTCCCAGGGCTAGCACAGCCAGGCATGGTGCAGATGCCCAGGGCTCCAGGAGAAATCAGGCGAGGTGCAGAGGCAGTCCCTGGCACAAATAATGATGACATCCCGAAATGCCGACTGGTAAGGGACCGCATCAGAATTACTCCTGTGGCGCTGCTCAGGGCGGTAAAACGGTATCAGAGGAAAACAAAGGAAGCTGTCCAGAGAAGAGAGGGAGTCTGCACACGGGCTTGTTGGGGGCCAAAGGCATCTGAACTGGCTGTTTTGAAAATGGGTGAACTCCATGTATCCAGGGCTGGCTCTGGGCAAAACTGGGCAGCGGGTAAGAGTTGGTCCCCCGAGCCTGGCCCACCCCCTCCTGCCTCAGTGCCCACCTTCCACTCCTCCTCCTCCCCTTACTGAAACCTACTCCAGCTCCAAGTGCAGAGGAGACACCCAGGGAGGCAGCCAGGGTGTAGGAAGATGGGGTGGGGCTTTCTAAAAGGGAATAAGCCTCCTTCGGCCAAGTCCGTTTCCAACAGCAGACTGGAGGACTTGGTGGGAGCAGAGAGCAGGGCCTCTATCCCTTGAGCACTCACCCCGCACCAGCCACTATGCCTACACTATCGCCTCACAGCCTCACAAGAATCGCATATTATGGCAATCACTGGCCCTAATTTACAGACGAGAAAGCTGAGGCTGAGAGAGTCAGGGCAGCAGGATTCGGCTCTAGGTCTTTCTGCCACTCGAGGCCTGGCTTGTTCCACTACCTGCCCTGCCTGCCTCAGAGGTCAGGTGGGCTCTGACCTCTCCTAAACTGACCTTGGGAAGCAAAATACAACCCCCTGGTGGACCCAGAATATGCAGATTGGGCAGGGGCTGGGCGTTGCAGACCTAACGTCAACCTTTTCTCTTCCTGCAAGTGGTTCCCAATCAATACTGAGCAGCATGGGCCACCCCAGAAGAAAAGACAATATGGAACTTTCTGGAAGTCCACTAAGTCCTCAAGTTTACAGGGACTTGTTGGAGTACCCCAGATTTCCACACTTCATCTCCTGTCACTGTTTCTCTTCTAGAGTAGCAACTACTACTTCCTTACGCCTCCCGTCAGACCCACCATGTTCTCATCTCTGCAGAATCTTCCTCACCCTTTTCTTCTCAGGCTCCCACCCTACACACACACACACACACACATGCACACCAGTTCCTCTTGAGACCAAAATTGTTCCTTCACTTTTGATTGAGGAACATTCCCATCATCAAAATGAAGTAACAGAACAGCAGAGCGGATCTGTTTCAAATGAAGAAGGTTTGGGGACAGGGGCTTTTCTGAGGGTGCGTGTGTGTCCGGGCGGGTTGCCCTGTGTGTGCTGTGAGTGGGTGTTGACCTTGCCGGTGTGCCTGAGTGTGTGCTGAGAGACCTCGGGGCACCAGAGCCCCTGTGCAGTCAGAATCTGGCAGCAGAAAATCTGCATTTCATTGCAAATGTTGTAAAAATAATCACACAGAAGACTCCCTAGCATTGAAACTATGTGCCCTTGACTTAGTGCCCAAGTGCGGGACATCTCTCTGCTGAGATGCTTATAAAGCTGTAAACTGTAAGTCAAAATTTCTTCAAGAACACGTCTTCTCTCATTAGGATGATTTTACTTCTCAGGGCGTTCCCGGCCTTTTCCAGGAAAGGAGAAGGGGGTGGGCAGGACTTGGGGGCTTGCAGGGTGAAGGAGCTGCACAGGGAGGCTGCCTTAGATCCGTCTTAAAGATGTCTTTGTTTTTTAATTATCCATATCTTGGGCCACAACGAAATCAGCCTCTCTCTGGAGTTTAAACTCAGATAAAATGCTCTGCGTGGCAGCCTTCTCTCTACCTCCCAGAAGGCAGCCTTCCCTCATTTTTTTAACTTTAGTTTTTTAATTTTGTTTTTATTGAATGTATTGGAGTGACATTGGTTAATAAAATTGTATAGGTTTCAGGTGTACAATTCTATAATACAGCATCTGTATGTTGTCTTGGGTGTTCACCACCCCAAGTCAAGTCTCCTATCATCATTTATCCTCACTTTACCCTCTTCTCGCTGCCCCACCCTCCTTTCCTTCTGGTAATCAGCCTACTGGTATCTGTGTCTATGAGTCTTTTCTTTGCTTAATCCTATCACCTTTTCGCCCATCGCCCCGACGTCCCACCCCTTAGACAGCTGTCAGTCTGTAGCTATGTGTCTGCTCTATTATGTTTGTTAGTTTGTTTTGTTCATTAAATTCCACAGGTAAGTGAAATCATATGGTACTTCTCTTTCTTTGGCTGGCTTATTTCACTTATCATAATACTCTCCAGATCCACCCATGCAGTCGAAAAGGGTAAGATTTCCTTCCTTTTTACAGCTGAGTAGTATTCCATTGTGTAAATACCACAGGTTTTTTTTTTAATCTATTCATTGCTGATGGACACTTGGACTGCTTCTAAATCTTGGCTATTGTAAATAATGCTACAATGAACATAGGGGTGCATATATTCTCATATAGTCTTTAGAATTAGTGTTTCAGGTTTCTACGAACATATTCTCAGGAGTGGAATCACTTCTCGCAGCAAAGTGGGAATAGAGGTAACATACCTCAATATAATAAAAGCCATATATATGACAAACCCACAGCCAACATCATATGGGCAAAAACTAAAAGTGTTTCCCTTAAGATTGGGAGCAAGACAGGGATGTCCACTTTTATCACTCTTATTCATCATAGTACTGGAAGTCCTAGCCACAGCAATCAGACAAGAAAAAGAAATAAAAGGCATCCAAATTGGAAAGGAAGTAAAGCTGTCATCATTTGCAGATAATATACTGCTTATAGAGAACCCTAAAGATTCCACCAAAATACTACTAGAACTGATAAGTGAATTCAGTAAAGTAGCAGGACACAAAATAAATATCCAGAAATCAGTTGCATTTTTATACACCAATAATGAACTATCAGAAAAGGAAACTAAGAAAACAATTCCATTTACAATTGCATTTTAAAAATACCTTTAAAATAAATTTAACCAAGGATGTAAAAAACCTGTACTTGGAAAATTATGACACTGAAGAAAGAAATTGAAATGAAGACAAATAAGTGGAAGCATATACGGTGTTCATGGACAGGAAAAATAACATCATCAAAATGTCCATACTACCCAAACAAGCCATAGATTCAATGCAATTCCAATCAAGATACCAAGGCATATTTCACAGAACTAGAACAAATATTCCAAAAATGTATATGGAACCACAAAAGACCCTGAATAGCCACAGCAATCTTGAGAAAGAAGGACAAAGTTGGAGGAATCATGCTACCTGATATCAAACTATACTACAAGGCCATAGGAATCAAAACAGCATGGCACTGGCATAAGAACAAGCATACAGGTCCATGGAACAGAATAGAGAGCCCAGAAAGAAACCCATACCTTTATGGTCAATTAATATTTGACCAAGGAGGCAAAGACCTACCATGGGGAAAAGATAGGCTATTCAATAAATGGCCTTGGGAAAAATTAGACAGATACGTGCAAAAAGTTGAAACGAGGCCTTTCCCCATGTGCAGATTATGTATTGCTTCTCAACCACCTTTCGTGCCGCTAAATGATTCTCCGTGCACAGTGAAGAAAACAGCCCAGGGGGATTTTATATTTATTCCCTGAATGCTGACTTGTCCTCCACCTCGTCCCGGGGCGCGGCTCAGGCTGGACAACCTGATGGGCTCTCTGCCCTCCGGGGGGCAGCTCTGTGTCCTTGGCCTGGGGCCTGGCCAGGAAAAGGCCCCCAGCGTCCACTAGTCACAGGGCTGCCCCTGGCCTGCAGGACTGTACTTTCAAAAGATGGGGAAGAACAAACTGCTTCTAGAAGTTTGCTAAGAAGGAACTCAGGCCCCGGCGCTTCCCTTCCAAAGCCCCCACCCCTCAGGCTCTCCAGTGGGTGGGCACCCCTCCTGGACTTTAAAACGCAGGTTTAGCCTAAGTGGGTTGATGCCAACCCCCCTGGCTCCCCACCCAGGTCCAAAATAAATTCACACCTCCTCATGCCCGTCCTATGAATCAGTCAGGCTGAGGGGAAACAAGCCAGCCACGCTCAGCCAGTTGGACAAGCCACAGAATATGTGTTTTCAGATATTTTTAAATTAATTTTATTTCCTGCTCATATTTTTAATTTCGCTTCCGTTACCACAGTGTAACTGTGCTGCACCTCTTGTAAGGAAAACTGCAAATTCTATAGTTAGACTCCCTCGCTGCCGCTCCCCCAACTCGGGCTTTCTTTGCAGACCTTGCAAGCCCACTAGGCTGTGGCCCTGGGGGGAGGCCCACCCCAGCCCCTTTCTCCTTCAGGTTCTAGTTTGTAGCTTTGCTGCCTTCCCCGCCCTTCTGGGCCTTAACTCTCACTTCCTGGCCCAGTTTGCACAGTATCTAGGGAGCCCTGAGACCAGCACCTACTCCCCAGCCTTGGGGGGTTGAGGTGCCTAGGGGTTGGCCTGGCTCCCTCCTCCCCTGCTCTTGTCCCTGCTACTCCTCTTTTCCCTCCTTCACTCCTGAGCCTCTTTAAAAAAAACAAAAGGCCTAAAGAGCAGGTCAAAGTGTTTAAAAGAAACTTTAAAATGCTCTCCACACTAGTAGGCCATAATAATAGCAAACATTCACTAGAGCGAGAGTCTCAAGCACCAGGCACTGTCCTGAGACCTTACACAGATCAATTCCTTTCCTATTCACAACAACCTGAGGCGAATATTATATCATCCAATTCTGCGGGAGACTGAGGCACAGAGAGGATGAAACTTGCCTGCAGTCGCCCAGCCAGAATGGAAGGCTGGGACTAGGGCTCCGACAATTGCATGATTCTACCTCTCTACCTCTGAAATGGGGAGGAAAGCAGATTTTTATCATTTTTATTAGTGCAGTAGTATTTCCGTTGCAAAGAAGTCAATTATTTGATAGTCTCAACCATTCAGGCCTCAATCAAGAACTGAAAATGTAAGAAACAGGGGCCTTTGAGAGACTAAAGACTATGTCACAAAATTCAAATCCAAAGACTCCCAAGGAAAGCCCCTCAGGCCTTCCCAAAAGATCACAAAAATGGATTAACTCTTATTTTACACGCAGTTCTAACAGACTTGGTGGGTGGTTTCCCAGCCACAGCCCATTAGCAACAACAAATTAGAACCAAGTTAATATCAACCTTGCAGGGAGGTGGAAGTCAAAACATAGCATCGTGCCCAGCCACATGTGCAGTCAATATAGATGATGTTAGTGATGAATTTCAAGTTAACATAGGGAAGTGCTTATATGATCGTTATAACTAAAAACAAGCAGGACAGCCTGGCCAGTGTTGCTCAGTGGTTGCGCATCAACCACTCCTATGAACGAGGAGGTCACAGTTCCATTCCTGGTCAGGGCACATGCCCGGGTTTCAGGTTCTGGGGGAGGGACAAGGGGAGTGCAGGAGGCAGTCGATCAATGATTCTCTCTCATCACTGATGTTTCTATCCCTCTCTCCCTCTACTTCCTTTACAAAACCAATAAAAATATATTAAAAATAAAAATAAGCAGGATAAAATTATATCTACAGTAGGACTTCAACATGGCAAACAAGCAAACGAAACTCAAGACTATGAAAAAAAGAGATTAAGTAGAAATATACCCAAATGTGGTTTTCTCTGAATGCCATGGTGATTTTGTTTCCTTTCTACTTTTTTTTTGTCATAGTTTCCCATTTTCAAATTTTCTGTAATGAGTGTGCAGTCCTTTTATAATGAAGAACTCCCAGTGAACTTTTAAAAAGAGAAATGAGGAAAGAGGAAGGGAGAGAGAGAAAAGGAAGGTTAGGTTAGGCAGCTGCAAGCCATGTAACGGGTAATGGGGGAAAGGAAGAGAAACTATTTAATCCACATCCAAAAATTCAAAATGCCTGACAGTCTAGAAGCCACTTCCTAGAAGGGCAAATGGCTCCACATAAATCAGTCTTGAATATATCACCATACTAGAGGCCCAGTGCATGAATTCGTGCACAAGTGGGGTCCAGCTGGCCCGCCCCAATCAGAGCCGATTGGGCCGCCCCACCAACCACCCAGGGCACCCCCCCTTGGCTGGCCCCACCCCCTAGTCCAACTCTGGTCGAACTCTGAACTCCGGGTCAGAGGGGAAAATTTGCATATTACCCTTTTATTATATAGGATACTCAACTGGCGATTAGAATAATATTTACTACTAACTAAGCTCGTACCTCTTTCCAGGCAGGTGCTTTCGTTAGAAAATCACTGGGCTTCAAATGGTATGCTTTTCCTCAACTTACCCATGGAAACCTGAAGCATGACAATTGATTTTCCTTAGGGTGAGGTCCCATTCTGTTCATGATATCCAGCTAATGCAAAAGGCAAGAACCCCAAAGTGGGCATATTTCCATGTAAAATAGCTAAAATGAATGAGAGCTTTTTCATCTAAAGGGCGAGTTTCAGGCGTGAAACGCCTTGCAGTGCTCAGCGGTGACTATAAGACGGGTGCCATGCTGTTTCCTAAGAACTTATCCAGCCCCTGGCCTGGGGGTGCAGGGGTCACAGCAGGACGGAAACGCTCTGCCTCCCCTGTTGGAGGACCTTCTAGCACCTGGACGCAGCGCATTCCCTTCTGTGTGGATCAGGCCTGACATTGCCCCAACACGGGGCCTCATGCCAGGGAAGCACCCAACACAAGGTCTGCTGAAAGGGAAGAGGTGTGGGTGCAGGGAGGGAGGGGGGAAGGGAGGCAGGAAGGCTCTGTGATGTGTGGGCCCACGATTCTACTATTACACAGCCCCAGTCCCTGAGGGAGCCTCAGCTAATGACAACAAGGCCTCTGCTAACATATAAATGGTGTCGAGGAAGGCTGCGTAAGCTATTACCTTAGCTCGGTAATGAGCACTGTGTTAGGGAGGGGCACACGGGAAGGATAAATTTCAATGAAGGAAGAACTGGGTGTTCGACTGGGGAAAGGAGACTTTGAGTCTTCTCCTTAGAGGCATAGTTAATTTAAAATAAAGTTGTTTTCATAGCATCATAACATTTTAGCTCTGGAAGGTGCCTCAACCATCCTCTAGTTTCCAGTCCAATTTCCTTATTTACACATAAGAAAACCCAGTCCCAAAGAGGGGAATTGATTTACCTGGGATCACATGGCAAGTGTGTGCCCAAGCCTGAAGCAGAAATCACTTTCCTGACTTCTTGCTGCATTGAACTCATTTGACGTTGGGAACCTTAAGCTCTACTGCAGGCCCGGTTTCTCCTCGGAGGCTGCCGGCTGCTGCTGGGCAGGGGAAGACAGGCTGTGTTCTCGGTGCAGTTATGGACGATGCTCCCCGAAGTGGGTTCCCAGGCCACATGCCGCTGCCCTTGCAGCTGGGCTGGCTTGAGACAGGGTCTTATAAATGATCACCCGGTAGCCCTAGCTGGTTTGGCTCAGTGGATAGAGCGTCAGCCTCGAACTGAAGGGCCCTGGGTTTGATTCCAGTCAAGGGCACATGCTCGGGCTGTGGGCTCGGTCCCCAATAGAGGGTGTGCAGGAGCAGCTGGTCAATGATTCTCTCTCATTGATGTCTCTATCTCTCTCTTTCTTTCCCTTCCTCTCTGAAATCAATAAACATATATTAACTTTTAAAAAAATGATCACCCTATAAAACCCAAACCAGAATGAGCCTTGCCCCTGGCCTAACCCTAACCTGCCACCAACCCAAATACCAGTGTTTTCACTGAACCACAAAAGAAACTCCAGTCCCTCAGAAAGGTTCCTAGTGGAGCATTGTGAACCAGAACCACATGGATTCACTTTCAACACAGCCAAAGCAGAACAGGACCTGGCACCTCAGGACTTTCTGACCCTGGAAGTTCCAGCTCATGGCCATTAGAGTGCTGTGGACAAAGAGAGGGAGTGGGGCAGAGAGAAAACTCTCTCCTGGTAGAGATAAAATAGAAGTTAGTGGCCAACTAGCCACAATGTGAACTTCCCCATTTCACGCACTAGTAGGGCATCTAAGGCTCCTGTTTATGCGGCAGGACAGAAAGCTGAGCTACCCCCCACACAGCCTCAGTAGCAGTGACCCCTTGAGGGTCAGAGACCTCAGGGAGTCCTCCTGACAAAGGTGAAGACTGAAGACAGCATGTCAATGTCTTGTGTGTTTTGTAGAAATGGTTCAACTGTGATCGTGTTGTAGAGGTGTATTGAGCTAGGAAGAACGCATCTGAAGAGCAGGACATGAATTATATCTGGCTTCTTATCAGTGGGGCAGCATTTTAGGACTCTACCAACTGGTTTCGTTGAAGTGAAGGCAAATGCCGGCAGATTGACATACGCACACTCGTGTGAACTGTCAGGAAGGGTGCTTGGGAATGCCGCCATGTGTTTCAAGCCCAGCTTTCATTCAGCTTTCATTTTCCAGCTCAAACGTCCTCCCCTCCACAAACCCCTCTTGATTCCTCTGCGCGTACTTCTCCTGAAAGATTGAACCATTTCTACTTCTGATTACGGTTCTTGATGCTTATGAGCAACTTGGGGAAAGGTCTCCTGTCTGACCTGTCCCTGACTCCCTGGTCTTTCTTGCAGCACCCAGAATGTGACAGCCACACGATAAATGTTCACTGAGTGAACAAATGAATTTCGGAGGTTGCTGCCTCCTGAGTGAGGGTTCTCAGCCTCCACGGATGGACTGAAGAGGAGCCATGGCCCCCTGAAATCACACACAAATCGGTGTGGGCAGTCCACACACAGGGCTGTCTGGGAAAGAGAGTGCACAGATTCTCAGAGGGATCCAGTTCCCAAAACAGTCACGAACCACAGCTCTGGGATGGTTGCAAGGATAAACCAAACAAGGTCTGTGAGAGAGCTTGGGATTCTGTCTGGGGGAATGTATTGTGTTGAGCTCCTGGAAGCTGGCAGACACCATGCTTCCACTCTTTCTCCCTTTTTCCACACCTCACTCAACAGTAATAACATTGATAGCTACCACCATTCAGTAATAATGTTAATAACCGCCATCATTTTTTTCCAGCACCTATTAAGCTCCAGGCTCTGCTCTAGTGTTTGCTGTATGCAAATGAAGAAACCAAGACTCCAAGAGGAAGAGGTCACTGAGGTCACCAAGGGGGTAAGTACAGGCTGAGTTCTGAACCCCACTTCACTCCTCTGAGGTGGCTCATAGGACACCCAGATAGGGCTCCAAGTAGTGCCCCGGCATGGCAGGTTCCTCCAAGAAGGAACTCCCAAAGTCCCAGTCAAATAAAGTGTGTGTGTGTGTGTGTGTGTGTGTGTGTGTGTGTGTGTGTGTAACAGAGTTGGATGGGTGGGTGGATGAATGAATGACTGGGTGGAGGGGGAGAGAAAAGAACCCATCTTTAAGTTCTTCCAGTTGCTTACCATCCAAATTCATCATAGTCATAGCACAGACTGAGTCAAATTGATACACCCTGATTTGGAGAACAATAAACTCAAACAAGAAGACTATGTTCTCTGTTATCAGTTGAATTGTATCCCCCAGCCCCTCAACAAAAAAATTCACATGTGAAGTCCTAACACCCAGGACCTCAGAACCTGACCTTATTTGGAAATGGGTTACTGCAGAAAAGATGAGGTCACCCTGGAGTAGAGTGGGGCCCTGCCCCAATATGACTGGTGTCCTTATACAAGGGAGAGATGTGGATACAGACACCCCACCCCCGGAGAATGCCATCTGAAGATGAAGGCAGAGCCCTAGAAGCCAAGAAACCCCAGAGATGACAGCAAACCGCCAGAAGCTAGGTGAGAGACGTGGAGCAGCTTTTCCCCTGATCAGACGACTGGCCTCCAGAACTGAGACAATAAACTTCTGTAGCGGAAGCCACCCAGACTGTGGCACTCGGTTAAGGCAGCCCTAGGAAACTAACACCCCCCACTTTCTCCGAAGGAAGAGTATAGGGGTGAAAAGACGCTTGACATCTCAACTCTAGTTCTGCCCCATGTGCCAAACTCTATCCCTTTAGTCCTTTAGTCCTCCCACAACATGGAGATAAACAAGCCCGGCAGTACCCGCCTGGCAGGGCTGAGGGAATGCTATTCTGAATTGATTGAATTTTGCCCAGCATCATGGTGTGGTTCTTATCAAATTTTTCTTAAATTGTGTAAACTTCTTCATTCAAACCACTGTTCTCTAGGCATCTACATTGCTATTTACTTGTTTATTTTCAATGAATGACTAACCAAATCAGAAGGCTCTGGAACTCTGGTTGGAACGCATCTTCTCCCAGGTTCTAGCTTTACAACTGAGCAGCCCTCAAGCCCCAACTGTGACCATGGCTTACTGGACCCTGGGTAAGTGTCCCTGAGGGGGAAGGAAAGAGGTCTGAGAACAGCCCTGCCACAAGGGGCCTCCAGTTCAGCAGAGGAAAGAAGATTAAAGGGAGACGCACAGTGCAATGTCAGCTTGACGGTAACAGCCAATCATGTGAGAGAAGTCCAGCAATGGCCACATGGAAGCTACAACAACCAGAGCAACGGGTTTGGAAAAGGGAGGAAGGCGTTTGGGGAAATCAAGATGAGAACAGAAAAATTAAAAAGTGCAATAGCTTGAAATTCAGGCTTTGCCCAAGTCAAGGGGAACTTGAAACTCAAGTTTCCAGATCACGTCTAAATTTAGAGCTGGAGTGTTCAGTGGGTTTGAAACCTGGCCAAATTGCCTATCTTTCAGGTTCAATTCTCTTGATGTATTGGAAGCCACAAACATGACATTTCTAAACAGAGGAACCAAAAGTCAAAGGAAGTCAGCTGGGTTGGGTCCCTTAATTATCGTTAGTGTACAACAGCCTTGCTCCTTTCCCCATTGTGGGTAAAAGACTAAGGCTGCTGTGCTTCAGATGGGTTTTCCATTCTGTTGTCACTCCCCTGGGCTGGGGTTCATTGAGCACTTACCATGCGCCAGGCACTGGGCTCCATTCAGGGGAGCTGCCTGTGAGGCCGGCACCATAACCTGCCTTAACCCCTCCCCCCACCCCGGGCCTTAGCCCAGGGCTTAAATCAAGTACAGGTGCAAAGTCAACAAGTTCACCCTGTGGGATGGAGCCACAAAAGTGGGTCAACAGAGACCCAGAAACAGAAGGTACCAAATGCAACAATTTCTATACGTTGCCTTCACTCACAGCTGTCAATTTACCCACAAAGGCTCAAGTCTCTAGCAGTTAAAAGTAAAATCTGGCCATTGAGGATGTGCTCTGTGGAGGTTCCGTTACCTCTGACATTCTAATTTTCAGTCCTGGTGAAGTGGATGGTGAGGTTGGCTTGTCCCTAAGGAGCCCACAGGCAAGCCCACTAAATTGAGGTGTTGGGGTGGGGCGGAGAGGGCTATGATCAGCCCTCGCTGCAGGGAGATTGTTCAGAGATTTCAGATGCTGACTGTGCCTCTGTGTGCATGTGTGTGCTGGATGAAATCTTCTGCCAGGCCCTCCTAACCCCCAGAAGTGATGTCTCTGCAATGTGAGACCGGGATGGGGTCCTCCAGAAGATCCTCTGAGGCTGCCATGGGTATCAGCAGTGCCACCCCCACTCCAGCATCCTGGCGGGGGTCACACCAAACAATCAAAGGAAGTAAAACAGAGGAGGCTTTCCAGAAGGGCAGACAAAATGGAGCCAAATGGATTAAGAATTTGGAAATAGGCTGAAGGCCCATGACCCGTTCCTGCTGTTGTGTTGCAGGCTGCTTCCCAGGGGAGCCCCAAGCTCCATCAGGTTCACCCCAAGGTGTACAGTCGGTTTTTCGGTTCACTCAGGGGCACACGGACCCTGGGGAATCAAGTCATAATCACTCACGCATAGGAGGATAAAAGGGAGCCCATGTGCCTGCATATGGCAGGGTAGCTGGCGTGGTGTTTCTTCCCAGAGGGGGAGGGCCACTCTGAAAATCAAACCCCCAAGCCTTTGAGTGACCAGAGTTAAAAAAAAAAAAGTAAGTTAGTGGCCTCTACTCTTTGGATCCCAATTTTCTCACATGTACTAGTAAAATGCAGGGATAGGATATGATGGCTTCTAGAGCCTTTTCTATTCCCAAACTCCTATTCTAAGAAAGCTACTGCCTTTGTCTAGAACCAGGTCCCTTATTTATTGGGTATCACAGCTGCCTTAGTAGCTCCTCACACTGTCTCCACGAAGAGGGAGCTCATATAAATAAAGCAGCAGGTCTATGCGATGGGCCACTTTGGCGGGCACCAATCAGGAAAGAGCTCCATTTCCGTCACCACCGTCCCTTGGGTCTGACTTCTCCAGCCCTGGATGACAGCTTTTTCTCATTCCCTTTAGAAAGTATAACAGTCTGATTTTCAACTGAAGGTCTAAGACAATGTAAATCAAAACTTCATTCTCTTACCGATTCAGACTTCTGTCCTCCTTCCCCACCCTCATTGCTTTGGGGTCTCAGCAGAAATTCAAAGACAAGGATGGCACCATCTAGCACAGTGGTGGGCAAACTTTTTGACTAGAGGGCCACAATGGGTTCTTAAACTGGACCGGGGGGCCGGAACAAAGGCATGGATGGAGTGTTTGTGTGAACTAATATAAATTCAACGTAAACATCATTACATAAAAGGGTACGGACTTTTTTTTTTTTTTTTTTTTTTTTTAGTTTTATTCATTTCAAACGGGCCGGATCTGGACCGCAGGCTGTAGTTTGCCCACGGCTGATAGCACCCTCTTACATATGCAGAAAGTACAACTGGCTCAGTGTGGTGTTTCGTCATGTTTCCCTAAGTTCCGCATGGTATTAAACAGCCCCAAATCTCAGAGGCTTCAAGCAACAAAGTGTGCTTCTCACTCATATTGTATGTACCTGCAGGTGTGACTCTGCTCCACATGTCTTTGTTCCAGAGCCCAGCCTGAGGCAGCAGCCCCCATCTGGAGCATGCCATTCTTGTGGCAGAGGGAAAATCTCAATGGCTTCTAAAGTGCCCAATCAGATGTAGTGTACACCACTTCCTACTCATATTCTATTGGCCAAAGCAAATCACATGGTCATTCCCAACAACAACAGAACCAGGAGGTCTACTCCTCCCAAAGGGGGCACTGTGAATCACATAGCAACACGCAGGGATGTATAGTCCTCTTACAGTCCAGCAGCAAATAACTGGAAGCAATAAGATCATCTACCACAAGTAAACTTTAATCATTTCCAAGAAATGCATCATTTGATTGGACTCTATTTAATATGAGATCAATCACAGTTTATCTTACACTAATCACATTTTAGATCATGTCTACCTTCAATATTCTAAGGTTGTCCCAACCCCCAATTTACATCTTATGGTAGGCTGTTCTCAAGATGGACAGCCGCATATATCTTATTCTAGTTTATATTTCTAAAGGATACATTTCCTCATCTTGCCCCCAAATGTGGGGACCTAAGGCCCCTCAATTCTGACTGACATTTACTTTAGGAAGGAAAAGGTAGGGGAAGGCAGCTTCAGGTCAGTGCCTTACACACTCCCTGGCACACAGTAAGTGCTCAGCTGCTTGCTGAGGGCGTGAATGAGCACATGGAAACAAAGAAATGAGTGGTAAGTATTGACTGTGTCCCTCGAGGGCCTGAGACGAGAACAGTCAGGCTCTTATTTCCACAGGAAGAAATGGTGCTCGGGGTTTGGGCAAACTTCCTGGTTTGGGGCTGTGGGGGACAGACTCCTAAGGTGGCATACATGATTCCTACCTCCTGGTGTTCATGTCCTGGTGTGATCCACCCCTTGAGTGTGGGACCTGTGACTTGCTTCCAACAGCAGAACATGACATGCTGTATGTGACTGCATGGCTGAGATGGCATGATTACATTACATGACTGAAACACCTGCCTTATGGCATCTCTCACTCCCTTGCCGGCTTTGAAGGGGCAGGCTGCCAGATGGTGGTTGCCTTAGTGGGAAGGCCCACTGTGGCAAGGACCTGAGGGCGGCCTCTGGGAGCTGAGGGTGGACTCCAGCTGACAGACACGAAGGAAGTGAAGCCTCGAGGAACTTAATTCTGGGTCCTGGCTGACTGCAGGGTCGCAGTCTTGTGAGACCCCACGCTGAGGACCCAACCACACCATGTCCAGACTCTGTACCCACAGAAACGGAGGTAAGAAATGTGTTTTGTGAAGGCAGCTCCTGAAATCAGCAACATAATCGAAGAGGCACCAGAATCTGTCAAACAGAACCTTGTGATAGCCGGTGGATTTGTGCGAGCCTCTTTGCGAGGCCTTGCATCTTAGGATCTGAGATTCCTCCTCAGTGGAGTCACCTGTGGGAAGGAAGTGGTGGTGACGAGGTGGTCTCTCAACATTCACACACCACCAGACTGCAGGGCGACAGGAAACAACTGGACAATATCAAACCCACAGCTTAGCATCTTGCCGTCTGAAGTTCGGCAGATTAGCACCTGCTGCAAAACCGCCTATAGAGCAGCGGTTCTCAACCTTCTGGCCCTTTAAACACAGTTCCTCATGTTGTGACCCAACCATAAAATTATTTTCGTGGCTACTTCATAACTGTAATGTTGTTACTGTGATGAATCGTCATGTAAATATCTGATATGCAGGATGGTCTTCGGCGACCCCTGTGAAAGGGTCGTTCGACCGCAAAAGGGGTCGCGACCCACAGGTTGAGAACCGCTGCTATAGGGCATGTAGTGTCCTGAGCAAAACACGGCCGTCGTTTATTAAGTCAGATGCTCTTTGTAGTATGGCGCCAATAAATAAAAATGTGTATTTTTTTTTTTTTAAAGAAAACTGTTTTGTCAAGCTGTGTGTGTGGTGATCTGTGCTGTGGTAACAGCAAACTACACACATTAGCTCTCCAAGGTCCTCCCCGCAGGCTTGTGAGGAAGATGTTGCCCACATTGGGCACCAGAAAACTGGGCTCTTGAGGTAGAAGGACTCGCCCAAAGCTAACGGCTGTTGGCGCCCAAGCCAGGCTGACAGTGCACCCTTCCCTTCCCACCTTCTTCCTCAGTGAGCTCCCTGCCTGGGGGCTGCGAGTCCTCTTCTCTGCTGAGGAGTCTGGGATGATCTGATCAAGGACTGTCACCTGGCAGGCAGGGCCCTTAGCTGTGTTTCGCCTGCTGTGCCCTGAGAACAGAAGACCCAACTAAACTACCTCTGGTCCAAAGGGCACCCTCTCCTCGGGCCCAAGAGAGTTAGTGGGAAGCTACGTTTAGCCCACAGAGCATCACAGCCAGTAGCTGGGGAGCTGTGCCCCCAACCCCACCCATAGCTTCTTAGTCGCCTCAACAAGTAAACCACACCTCAGTCAGGATGACCCAGTCACTTCATTCCAATGTCTCTTCTGGAAAACTGAGATGGTGTCGGTGTCAGGGCTATGGGAGCGTCCCACAACGAGAAAAGGCACATGGCACAGGCAAGGAACCCAGGGGAACCAGAACACCTGTGCTTTTCTGAGCAGCTCCGGGCTGTGGAGCAGAGGCGAGCTTGCACGACTCCCTGAGAAGTGAGGCCCCTAGTTTTCAAGTAGGAGGGCCCCTTTTTTTGTTTGTTTGTTAATCCTTACCTGAGGCTCCTTTTTCCATTGCTTTTTCAGAGAGAGAGTGGAAGGCAGGGAGGGAGGGAGAGAGAAAAAGAGAGAGAAACATCTTTGTGAAAGAGAAACATTGATTGGTTGCCTCCCACACGTGCCCAACCAGGGGCAGGGAGCTAACCGACAACCCAGGTACGTGCCCTTAACCAGGAATCAAATCCACAACCCTTCAGTGCATGGGCCACTGAGCCACACCGGCCAGGGCGGGAGGGCCCCTTTTTAATGTAGAAGTTGTTGGAAGTAGTTATGCTTTTATATCTGTGGTAGAGAAAATTCCTAAAGATGAAAAACCACTAAAAATTCATAACATTTTTCAACTAATTTGCATTTCACTCCTCACAACAGGACCCGCATCTGTCATGTGTGTGAGCAACACCAATATTTATCCAGTCTGTGTCAAACACTGTCCTGACTCAACTGGCAAACTCACTGGCACAGCTTGGTAGCTTTTGTCAATTTGAAGTTTGGTTGAGCCCTAGCTGGTTTGGCTCAGTGGATAGAGCATCGGCCTATGGACTGGAGGGTCCCTGGTTCAATTCCAGTCAAGAGCACATGCTCAGGTTGTGGGCTTGGTCCCCAATAAGGGGCGTGCAGAAGGCAGCTTATCAATAGATCTCTCTCATCATTAATGTTTCTATCTCTCTCTCTCCCTCTCCCTTCCTCTCTGAAATCAATAAAAAAAATTTTTTTTAAAAAAAAAAGAAAGAAGTTTGGTTGAAATGATGAAAGTTTCTACCTTAAATCTTGTCACACATCCAGCTTATTTCAGAATTTAAATTTTGGCGCCACGGTGCTCAAAAACAGGACATCACTTTACAATGGGAAGCCCAGCAGAAGCACAGAAATGCCCCAATGACACAGAGCAGGTGAGCTATCTCATTGCAGGTAAGAGAAAAGTCATAATTCTTTTTCCAGAGCCAGAAAAGATTTCTTTTCTATCAGCAATAAAATAAAATAAAAACAACACCAAATCTATTATTCATGCTTGTCAGTGGGGAAGCAGTAGTGGTTCAGAATTCAGATTTGGAGACAGACCTTGGTTTGAATACCAGCTCTCTGACCTTGGCAGGTTTCTTCGGTTCTCCGAGCTTCAGTTCTCTCAAACTGAAGTGTATTTGTTTTCTATTGCTGCAGCACAAATTACTGCAAACAGTGGGCCTTAAACAAACCCATTCATCCGCTCATCGTTTCTGTAGGTTCTTGAGGCTGAAATCACAGTGCACATTCTATCTGGAGACTCTGGGAAAGAATCTGCTTCCCAGCTCATTCAGGGGTTGGCAGATCTAGGCTCCTAGCAGCTGTATGATTGCGGTCCCCTCGTCTTTCTGGCTGTTGGACGGGACAGCTCTTGGCTCCTAGAGGCTGCCCCGAGCTCCTTGCCATGGCCCCTCCATTGGCAGCCCCCAACAGTGCAGGCACTTCTTCAAGGTCCACAGGAGAATCTCTCTCCCTGTCTGCAAAAGATTGCATTTTATAACCTACTCATGGGGCTAACAATCCCATCACCTTTGCCTTATTACAGAACCCAAGCACGAGAGTGACATTCACAGGCCCTGCCCACACCCCAGAGGAGGGGATTATGTACACCAGTGGGTAGAACTCTCGGGGGCCATGTGAGAACTCTGCCTGCCTTAAGGCTCCGGGATCAAACAAGACACTGTGTGTGAAGTGCCGACTTCTGCACGTGGCCCTCAAAAGCCTCAATGAGCAGAAGTCATAGGATGTGTGACAGGCAGAATAATGGCCCGTGAAGGTATCCTTGGAACCTGTGAATATCCCTGGATTTGTAAAGGTTACAGATGGAATCAGGTTGCTGTAAAATAGAGAGTTTATCATGGATCAGCTCCTTATATAATCATAAGAGTCCTTCAAGATGGAAAGAGGGAAGAAAAAGATTCAGAACCAGAGAGATGGCGGATTTAAAAGACTTGGCCCAACATTTCTGGCTTTGAAAATGGAAGAAGAGGACCAAGAGCCAAGGAATGTGGGTGGCAAGGAATGTGGCCAAACTGGATGGGGCAAGGAATAGATTTTTCCCCTGGAGCCTCCAGAAACACACACACACACACACACACACACACACACACAGACAAGGGCCTGTTGTCACCTTGATTTTAGCCCAGTGAGACCCATTTCAGACGTTGGACCTCCAGAACTGTAATAATAAATGTGTATTGTTTTAGGCCACTATCTTTGTAGTAATTTTTGTCACAGCATCCATAGAAAATAAATGTAATATGTATTTTATTGGGGCTAAAGAGAAAGATTAAAATATGTTGATTTACTAACCATTTACAAAATCTGATTGAAAAACTGTGAAGTGGAAAATCTAAAATGGAGTGACAGTCCCCTCTGTGCACCCCGCATGGCCTGAGCATGCCTGGCGTGAGGCCTACGGAGCATGGAGACCGGGCAGTTCCAAAGGAGACTCGCAGGCAGGCCCCACAGACAACAGTGCAGAATCTAGAGCTGAAAAGACAGTTGTGATGAGGGAATTGGATGGAGCTGTTGGGAAATATCTGATGGGCTGTCTTTTGAAAGAGAACTTAGAAATGTCGTGTACAGCCCCAAGAGGGGAATCTATTGGGTAAAATCTACTGGAACTCAACACTTAGCTCACTCTGAGTAATTCCTTCCTGGAAGTCTGTGATTGTATCAATCAGTAATAACAGAGACCAGAACAAACAGTGGTTTAAATGAGAGAAGTGTCTTTTCTATCCTAGTAAATGCCCCTGGAGGTGAGGAGTGCAGGGCTGTTTGATGGCTTTGCGATATCATGGTCCCAGGCTCCTTCTCGCTTGACGCCCTGCCTCCCTGGCTTGATGCTCTTGGCCACTTGGTCCGAGGCAGAGAACACCACATCCACATTCTGGGAAACAGGAAGGGGGAAGGGTGCAGCCTCTAAGTTCACATCCCAAAATGCACATCACTTTTGCTCTTAGTCCAATGACAACACAGTGATATGCCCTGTCCTTGCTGCAAAGGAAGCTGGGAAACTCATCCTTATTCTGGGTGACTATGTGACCTGCTAAAAAATTGCAAGTTCCATTACTCTGGAAGAGGAAGGGAGAATTGAGACTGGGGGAGAGGCAACTAGCAGGCTCTGCAAATTTTTGTTAATTTGGACAAAAAAATTTTCCTGTCTGTGATGGACCCTCGCTGTTTTGGCTTTCCAATAGCACCTTGATTTCCTATTCAGGGATGTACCTCTCTCCCTCAGAACTGTCTGCAGAGACTACTAATGGAGGTGCTGCTCTCCCATAGCCAAAAGCTCCGTCATTCATTCTACCTCCAGCCTCAGGAAAAGACTGATTCCCATTACCCCTGGAAATGCCTAGTACCTGCCCTTTCTCATACCAGTTCTCAAACCTTTCCTTGTCGTTCCAAAAATTTCCTTTCTGTGATGATCATAAATAGAGGGGTTTTCTATTGCTTACAAGCCATGACCCCTCACAGATAATACACTGTCCCTAAGTCTTCCAGCAGAAGTTGCAACATCATGGAAGAAGTAGAAGCAATGCTGTCGTAGGGCCGTGCATGTTCTAGTATTACATTGGAGAGTCAGAAAGCATAATGCCCACTAAATGAAATGATTTATGCAAGGATTTATATGGCCATCACTAAGATACTCAAGGGTAAGCAATCCAGAGTTGTACAGGACACACGGATCCCATTAAGCAGAGGTTGACTAATTTCTCTCTTTTTTTCTTTTTCTTTTCAAAGGCCAGATCATAAATAGAGCCACACAGTCTCTGTCAAAACTACTCCATTCTACCGTTGTAATGTGAAAGCAGGCACAGACAATACATAAAGAAAGGGCCAGGCCTGTGTTCCAAAAAAGCTTATTGACAAAGACAGCAGGCTGGGTTTGGCCTGTGGATACTATTTTGTTGACTATGCCATTAAGGATTCAACTATTTCTCTCTCTTCCTGCCCTGCCTGAACACATGGCTTCTGTCATCATCGTTGTCAGAAGTGGCTACCCCACCTTTAGCATCATCTTCTTTTAAAGCATCTTGCTAGATCCTACCCAGTCACTCCCACCTACATCTCATTGGCTCAAACCACATCACATGACCACCTAGGTCAGGAAAAAAAATGGGATATGGTTGTTTATAGAGGGATGCTGTGCCACTGTGAATAAACCAGGGCTCATTGTGGAAGGAAGAGTGGAGAAAGGGAAAGAGAGAGGAGGCAGGGTAGAGGACAGTATGGGTAAATAGGCAATTCGCAGTGTCTACCACAGGCCAGGAGTAGCTCCCTCTAGAGTCCCCACACCCAACACAGCTCCAGGCACACAATGAGGAAGAAGAGGTGTGGTAACAACTATGGAGCCAGGGGCTGGGCTAATCAATTTCCATTCATTTGTTTGTTTAACCCTAAAAGCAACCCTGCAGCAGAGGAACTATTATTCCTCCAGGTTCACACACTGTGGAGACTGAAGTTCTGCATCTTGCTCAAGGTCACAATTAGGAAGTAGCTCAGCCAGGATTCAAACCTGCGTATATCTGACTTTGAGCCAACACTCAAAGCCACCAGGACATGTTTACGGAAAGACTGAGGCTGAACCAGATGACCTTGACGCTGACGGGCCCCTCCACCCTGATAGGCTGTGATAGCTACAGTTGCTTAAGCAAACTGAAATGGAGCCTTTCTGTGGTTTCCATCTCATGCCCAGGACCAGGCTCCAATTACTGTCCTTTCCAATTTCTTTCTCTGGTTATGCTGACCATAGTTTCTGAAATAAAAATCAGGACACATTCGTCTGGCACTGGCCTGACACATGGCCTCCCAACACAGCAGGCTGTTTGAAATCAAGACTTTCTTAGAAATTCTGGGACACAGAGTTGCTACCCTGGGGTCCCTTTCAATTGAAAATGCAGGCTTCATTCGGCTTAGACACCAGGACAAAGGTCACTGTCTCTGATTCTTGTGTTCATTCAGGACTGAGAAGATGGAAGGGAGCTATGGGCGTTTTGGAAATAATAGGTATTTGGAACCTATAGATTTTTCTGCCTCAGAGCAGGACTAGTAATCAGAAATCTGGAAAATTTGGGTTTGTGAACCACAAATCTAGAATATGGGCCTGGTCCTTCTCCACTGAGGCTAAGATTCTCAGAGAATTGGGTGTCAACACAGGTTCTCGCTGGAAAGCCAAGAAGGAAACCCACAGAGGTGAGTTCAAACAGGAGCTAGTGGGTATGGATTGGCTGGTTTCAACTCGCTCAGCCTGTTGATCCCAGGAGTAAGAGTGACGAGGGCGCCATGACCACCTCCATTTCTTTGCCAGTGTCTTCCTCTTCCCCTTCAGAGACCAGCCCTCTTGTGCCTCATCATGACTCCGGCTGCCTTCTTGGTGCCCCCAGGGAGCCTAGCCTCCTCCTAGAAGCTACCTAGACACAACACCTCTCTCCCAAGAAGCCCCTTCCTGAACCTCAGTGGCCCTCCCCATCAAGCAGAGTACATCTACCCTTACACCTATACCTCTCTTATAGCTGGGGACACAGCATCACTAGAGATCGAGTGACATCCGCTCTAGCTCAGAGGAGGAGCTGGAAAATAAGTTATTGACTTCCCATACCCCCACTCATGGGACCACTGGTCTCCCTGAGCCCACGCTGAAAGCAGACTCAGAAGTAAATGGAAAGGCTTCGTAACTGGAGCAGATGCGTGAGATACTGTCACAATAGTGGTGTGAGGGCCACCAGGGTCACCACGGTCTTCTGTGCTTGGGCTCAGCAAAGAGAAGATAGTTCAGGTCTCACGTCTCCCTGAATCCTCGTCTCACAGTGTGCCAACCACGCAGACACTTGTAAATCCCCCATAGGGTCGTGCTGCCTCAGAGCTTCCTCCCATACTGTTCCCTCAGCTGGAACATTCTCCCCCAGAAAACAGGGCTCTTGAGGAAGGGAGGGCACATTGGGTGATCCAGAGAGTGCTAGTCCCCGTCTGTAAATTGGGGAAGGATGCTTACCAGAGCTGCAGGGAGGATGCGATGAGAAGATGTAGTCAGAGCACCTCAAACCACACCGGGCACACAGGAGCCAGGGGCAGGAACATGGGAAGGTTGAAGGGTTTTAGGTGTCTGGACCACCACAACAAAAGGGACAGCCCAGGGAGAGAGGATGGGGACTCTTCCATGGCTAATTGTGTCAATGCCATGAGTTTTACTAGGGCAGGAAGGATGGGGTTTATTTCTAGCCTTGATATAAATTGCCAGTGGACAGAGGCAGAACAAGTGTGTACTCAGGAGCCCACGTAGGGTCAAATCCCAGCCGTCTACACATTAGCAAGCTATTGAACCTCTCTGTACTCTATTGGGCCACCCTGCAGGTCAGTTTCCTCGTCTGTGAAATGGTCTGAGGGCACTAATGGGCTGTGGTGTGTAAATTGCTTAGCAGGACTCCTGACACCTGGTAAGTGCTCCCTATTATTACTCAGCCCAACATGAACAGCCACCATTTCTTGAGCACAGAGCCAGGCCACACCCCTTATCTTCAATCCTCACACAGCCCGCCATGCGATCGCTGAGAAAAACCAGGCTCAGAGAAGTGGGATGACTTGCCCAGGGCCATCCTGGTAGAAACTGACTGAGCTGGGATTGGACCCCCTATTATCTGGCTCAAGAGCAGAAGCCAGGGCACACCATGTTATGGTCACTTTGAGAGGCAGGTTATGGGGAACTGAAATCCCTCTGTCCAAGTTCATCTGTTTTCACCATCTATTTCTCGCCTCCCCACCTATAAAATGATACAGAGCAACTAGAAACACCTCCCAGAGTGCTTTGGGAATTAAAACAATAAATTTTTTGAAAGCTGATCGAAACATCAGAACTGGTCCCCAGATTCTCCTTCTGGCCCCACCCCAGGGGGTCCCCACTGTGGAGAAGCTCTGGTGTCCTAGACGCAGCTATCCGGTCAGCAGGAGCCCGGGCCGGCCACACGGCGCCTCTGCCCGGTCTGAGGAGATGCCCTATGTTTCCTCTGCTGCTCTAGGCCCCATTCTACCCCCAACCCCATGAGTCCTCTGCCTCATCTTGGGCAGAAGGCTGCGGGTGTGGGGCCACTTCATCAAATACCACTTGTCCTTATATAAGGAGCCTCCATGTAGCCATGTCCCCACGACCTGTCCTGGGATGAGATATGCTCCTATCTGTTTCCCCTCCTTCCACCAGCCCTGCCTCCAGCTCACACTTCTCTTTCTAAAGCGATGAAATACCCTGCCAATCCCAAGATTAACACTCTGCAATCAACCCTCAGAAGGCCTGATACGAGGCCAAGACTGGGGCATGCACTCCCTGACCTCTTCCCTGTTGCTTGCTCTCAGCCCGGTTGGAGAAGTTTGAGATGGGGACATTTTAATCAGATGTTAGTGCCCGTAGTGAGGTCCTCGAAGAGAGTGATACAGCCACATCCCAATCCCTTCCTGCTGCCACCTATCTCTTCTTCCAATCAGAAGCCCCTCCCCTCTCACTAGCAACTTCCAGAATTGCAGCCTGCCCCCAGCAGAAGCCCCATAGCCTGGGTTTATTCTCTATATCAGAATCGGCACCTCTGAAGAGAACCCAACCAATGCACATCATAAACCATAGGCTGTGAGAGCCACCCACCATGGCACTGGCCCTTTAGAAGGTCCTGACCTCCCACCTGACCACAGGTCTACAGAGAGGAGAGACCAGAAGTTCCGATCCCAGTCCACACGTCAGAACCCCACACATGCCAGGCCCCACCACCAAGATGCCGATGCCATACACCTGTGAGGGGCTCAGGCACCCAAGTCATCTTAAGGTCTCCCCAGTCAAGGCTGAGAACCACTGGTTCAGACCATCTTCATGCAGGTCTTTGGGGGCTCATGTTAGGGGTTGATGGCTAAATCTGGCTCAGATCAACCCACGGGTATTGGAGAACTGCTCTGTTGCATAAACGTGTGTCAAGGCATGTCAAGATGAAGAGGGAAAAGCCATTACCCTGGGGTGCTGGCAGGCTTCCAGCTGAGCGTGAACAGCTGGAATAAGACAATGACCCCTCAGCCCCTCCAAACCCAAGACCCAGGGAGCTGTGATGCACAATCCTAGGGGGCACCCTTCCCAAGTTGACCTTAGGGATGGCCCCCAAGTACGTTTCTACATGGAATGGTGCATATGATGCCCCATAGCCATACCACCTGGAGCTACTGCAGGAACCTAAATAGCAGATGAAAGCAAAATGTCAGCTCACTCTTTGGACATGCATGGGTTCCAGTAAGCAACTCCCTATCTGCAGCCCAGCTTTATCTCACCTCACTCATCCCAAACATATGAGCTACTTACTTTTTCTAACTAGATTGTGAGCTCTCCAGCAGAGCTTTTATTCTGGGGATGAACATACAATGCATTGTCCAATCCAGGGCGCTCCTGAGATTCAGAGAGGGAGCTATAGGAATTACATCACAACAGCCAGAACTGCCCCAGAGGTGTGGTCCCTCATTTACGTCCCTGCTGTATCCCCTCAGTACCTCGCACAGAACTTGGCACATAAAAAACATGGAGAATATTAAATATTTTATTGCCTATTGGGTTTTCTTCCCATTTGTCAGCTGAACCAAGTTCAGAAACAACCTTCATTTTGAGATTGTCTCACTTTACAGCAACAAAGAAGTAGCCTCTTCAGTAGCCTGTCTGCATTGAATTAGGGTCCCTGGTAGACAGAGCAAAACCGGGCTGCAAGGTCCTTCATCAACCAGAGAGTCTGACACACGGGCTGCTTCTGAATCGCCCCCCACCCCCCTCAGTGTATTCAAATGAGCCAAGTCGTGGCCCGGCTCTCCAGCCTGGAGCCTAGCTAGAAGATTGCCAGGCCTTGTTCCCGATGTTTGGATTCAATTGGGGGAAGTGGGAGCAGGATTTTGCTTCCCTTGTAGAACATAGAAGGATAACAGGAGAGCACTGGTAGAGTCATAAACGAATGATTAGCCCCATGAACTTTTGGACCAACCACGTGGTCCTGAATCCCGTCAGTCGCCAAGACAGTGAAGTCAGTGGAATCAGGGCTTCTTGCCTCTGCACTTCTCACTACAACTTCTGTAGAGGCCAGGTCCCCACGCTGATCCTCCCACCAGAAATTCCTCCCCTGGCCACCCACATGTTCCTATACCTGCCACTGTATCAAAAGGCACCTGTCCTATATTACATGCAATTTACCATGGGCCTTCCCCTCCAACAATATAAAAGCCTACTCGGATGCTGGTGCCTGCTCGTGGGTAAAGCAGGCTGCTTCGCTCTGGTTAGCTGTTTCTTCTTCACAGGAGCCTTCTCAACCCAAAGGCATGTCTCCTAGGAGGAGAATTTCTATTTCAGGCCAAAGGATGGTTGGACATCTCAAAGCTCTTTAAAATTACATCCTGTGTAAGTGGACACTTCTCGGCTGACCCACAAAAAAGAGGACTGAGGCCAAACCCATCAGTAGCTGAAAAGTGGTGTCTGGGGCAATGGGCTGTGTTCTTTGGTTTTGTTTGGGACTCGCTTGCAAGGCCCATGTCTTGAAAATAGACCCACTGTCATCCCTGTGGATAGCGGCTGTGGGATTGTCCGGTCACAGAGCCCATACACAGCAGTGCAAGGGAACGGGCCCCACCCGGAACCTGATGGGTCAGAGGGTGGGGGCACTCGCCTGTTAGCAGGTACCATGCTCCCTGGCAAGCCTGCAAGAGAAGAGGGAGAGGAACGGTGGCTGAGATGGCCCAGTGTCTCCCAAAGCTGCGGTTGAAAGGCAAGGATGTGGCTCTCCCGTCTGTTTCACTGGCCCGCTTCACAGCTGTTTCCAGTTTGCCAAATGTCCTGGAATTAAAGTGCTGATTAGAAGTGGAGTCTCCATTTGAGCTTCAAACAGCACTCTCACTCTCATTAAGGAACGGCCTCTCATCAACCACCTGGCAAGGAACACGTGGTCACCACTTGCAGGGCCTGCAGTGTCCCTCACCCAATGCAAATGCATCCAGGAGCCCCAGTCTCTGCCCAGAGGTGATGCTTCCAGGGACCGGGAAATACCTGTCCCTAATCCCCTGAGCCACTGGAGATGGCCTTGTCGCCCGGGCATAGGACAGCCTCGGCCAGGCAGCATCCTCAGGTTATAGACCTTCAGTTCGTGCAACAGATGGTTGCTAGGTGCCTGCCACATGCCTGACACTTATTCTAGGCACTGGGGGTGTATCCATGAACATAATAGAGAGAAACCTTTGCCCACTTCACACTCTGCAGCCTCAGCCTGTGTTGCCCTGACCTTTGACCTGCCCGGACACCACTTTCTGGCTTCATGCTCCCCTCTGATTGAGCCTCACATGGGCCATACTCTTTTTTACTCCTGGCTGGTCAAGCAAAGATGCCCTTGACCTTCGCAAATATTCAAACTCCAAAGTGTTTTCACAGGCCCCAGGCATTGAGAACCAAGGGTTTTCTGAATCTGTCTTTCCACCCCAGGGTGACGCCTTTTAGACTATTAGCAGCACTTTCTCTTTTGAAGAGAAAGCAGAGGCCATTCAAACTGGAGCCTCGGCAAGTCTCCTGGTTACTGGCCGGGGAGGAATCAAGCCTGGAAACTACAGATGCTCTGTCCGTGGACACCAAGTGCCTGGTACCCCTTGTGATGGACAATTTGACAAAAGTCCTACTCATGCCCCCCAGCCCCCGGAATCTGGGCCCCACTCTCTGGTGCACAGACATTCTGGGCCTGGGTGGGGCCACAGTGCAGGATTAGCTTCGTTTTGAGGAGTGGAAAGAAGCCCACTTAAACTAGGTGGGACTGATGGAGAGAGCTCTCAAATTTCTTCTTTGAGGGAAGGGAACTAAGGCATGGAGGGCACAGGAGATCCGGGACTGAAAAATGTCCTGGTGCATAAAGAAGGGTTCTCTTGGGTCTTGGGCAAGAGGACAAAGTACCCCCAACAAGCAAGAGAGGAGTGGAGCCTACAGAAGCATAGAAGGAGGCCAGCGGCTCACAGAGAGTTCTAGAAATCCATATTCTGGCCTTTCCCCTTGGAGACCTGGGACCAGCTGGGCTTCACTGGCGGCCTCAGCGCTGGGAGGCACAGCTCTACCCCCCAACTCAGGCTGGCCCCCAGGCCCTGAATGTTTGTGCACAGCTGCTGCTTCCAGCTGTCCGGCTGGCCTGGGCTGCACACGTGGAGCCAGGCAGGTGGAGAGCCTTCGGGCTGCCCCGACCCACATACCCACGGTAGTGGCTTGCTCCGGACCCCTGCTCCAGGGGCCTGGTCTGCAGGCCTGCACCTTTGCCTCAGTTTCCTGATTTGTCTTCCAGGTCTCCTTTCTTGGCCTAGGTTTCAGTCCTCTTTCTAGCACATTTCAATCCTGGTCTCTCATTTCTCAACATTTTTTTTTCCTTTATTATAATAGCAATTGTCTTCTGATCATAAAAAATCAGGACCTTGGTTACCTCTAGGAGACACGTGAGAGGGAGTTTCTGGGGTGCTGACAAGTGCTTCACTTCTTGACCTGGTGGTGGCTGAAAGGAAGTTGACTTCATAGCCACTCAGTAAGCAGCACATATATATTTTGTACATTACATGCATGTTAAATATTGCATTTAAAAAAAGATGTTGAATCCGGCCGGCGTGGCTCAGTGGTTGAGCGTCAACCTATCGAACAGGAGGTCACTGTTCGATTCCCAATCAGGTTCGAGTCCATGTTGCAGGCTTGATCTCCAGCGTGGGGCATGTAGGAAGCAGCCAATCGATGATTCTCTCTGATCATTGATGTTTCTGTTTCTCTCTCCCACTCCCTTCCTCTCTGAAATCAATAAAAAATATTTTTTAAAGGAAAAGAAAAGAAAGATGTTGACACTGAAGACATTGCCCCAGCTCTTGAAGAGGGTGCCGTCTCTTTAAGGTCTTGCTAGAACGTACTCCTGCTGAGATGTCTTCTTCTTCTCCTCCTCCTCCTCCTCCCTCTCCCTCTCCTCCCTCTCCCGCTCTTCCTCCTCCTCCTCCTCCAAACCCACATTTGCTCTTGCCCGCCCTTATGGTTTCTCTTCCTCCCTGCCTTCCTGCAGACCTCGCCAGTTACCCGCAGTCCTCCACGCCTGCCTCTTTCTTTCTATCTTTGTCCGAGATTGCTGACTTTCAGTTCTGGATACACAGATGGTGCCTGTCTCCACAGGTCCAAGTCTCCTCCCTTATCTCACTATCTGTTGGTGACAACCTCCCCTCTCCCCTCCTCAGCCTCCAACCCAACACCAGTGAGGGAGAGGCCAGTGAGCGGTGGCCCAGAGGGAGTGAGTGGAGGCCAAGCAGGCCCTTAGTTACTGCTGTCATTGCGAACGCTAAAGCTTACGTGTGGATTTGGAAATGTTTCCATCTCCCAGCAGGACCAGAACGGGTGGAGAGGCAGAAGGGAGACTCGGACCGTGGCAAGTCATACCACAATCTTGGATACGAAGATTCAAAGTAAAAATTGGAGGTCAATATTTCCTCAATTACCTTTCAGAATATTCCAATAAAATGCTAACATATAGTTTGAACTGGATTGTCTGATTCTAAATTCTATACAGAGAAATAAACAAATTTTTAAAACCCTGACAACTCTGAAAAATAAGAGAGATGAAAAGGTCCTACCCTACCAGATTAAAAAAAAAAAAGTACAATAATTTAAAGAACTGTGATATGGGCATATAAACAGATAAACCGATGGAACAGAATAGGAAAGCCAGACATGAGTCCAAATAATATAGAATTTTGTTATGATAAAGGTGGCATTTCAAATGATTGTTGAAAAAATAGATTATTCAAGAAATGGTATTAGATATCTGACTAGCAAGTAGATAAAAATAAACTTGGCCTCAATTAGATCATTCAAAATTGATCAAAGACTTAAAACATAATAAAGCAATAAAAAGGTTAGAAAAAGACTTTGAAGAATTATTTTAAAACCATGGAGTAGAGGAGGCCTTTCTAACTATAACAAAATATTCATGTTATAAAAGGAAAGGCTGATTTGATTACATAAAAATCAAAAACTTCTGCATGACATCCAAACAAAACAAACAAAAAGAAAGCAAACATCCTAAGCAAAAATTTTATTTTAAATATCAAACGGGGGAAAAACATTTGCAACTTATTTCATTGACAACAAGCTGATCTACATAATAAATAAAGAGCTCCTGCAAATTAATAGACCAATAACAGTATAAAATTGGCAAAGGAGAGGAACAAAGAGTGTTTAAAAATCACCCTGGCCAGGGTGTTTCAGATTGGTTGTCTTCCCGTACACCAAAGCGTTGCTGGTTCAATTCCAGGTGCGAACATATGCCCAAATTTTGGGATCCGATCCCAAGTAGGAGGTGTGCAGGAAGCAGTCGATCAATGTTCCATTCCCACACTCATGCATCGATGTTTCTCTCTCTCCCTCTCCCTTCCTCTCTCTCTAAAAATCATAAAAAATATTTTTAAAAGAACTACGAATCTCTCATAAGCATTAAAAATACGTACAATCTCACTTATAGTAAGTGAAATGTAACTTAAAACAATTCTACTTTTCTCTATCAGAATAACAAAGTCTGAAGGTTTGAACATGCATTCTGTTGGTAAAACTGTACAGGAAATATCACTGTTATATACTGCTGATAGGAATAATATTGTCACAGTAAACCCCTGTAGAGGGCAATCTGGCACCTACCAAAGTGTAAAATGTTGTACCCTTTGACCCAGCAATTCCACTTGAAGAAATGTATCTTTTGGGTACACTTGAAAATATGCAAAATGGCACGTGTAGAAGATATTCATTGCATCATTCCGTGTAATAGCAAAAGGTTGGAAACAACTTATGTCTATCAACGGGGAGCTGGTTAAATAAATGGTGGTGCTTCCTTTAATCGAATACTGTATATCTGTTGAAAAGAGAAAGCAATCTTTATACTCTTATTATCAGGTAGAAATACTTCCAAGCTGTATTAAGTAAAAAAAAAAAAAAAAAAAAAAAAAAAAAAAAAGAAAGCAGGACGCTATCTAGTGTGACACTATCCATGAGAAAAACAGGGATAAAAAGAATGCATATCTCAATCATCTTGCAAATTAACAAAACAGAATATGAACAGACATAATGAACTAGCCACAGGGTTCCCTGTCGGGTGGAATGGGAACTGAGCAGAGGGGACGAGAGTGGGAGAGCACACGTTTACTGTATACCTTTAATGTTTTTAAATCTCCGAATCCTACATATCTCATCTATTTAAAAATACATTGAAAACAATACAGAAAGAGAACAAACAGAACCAGCACTTAAGTGGCTTAACCATAAAGGATGTGGCTAGCAGGCAGGCACACCCCAACAGCAGCCTGGTTGGAATGATGGGCAGCTTTGGGGTGGAGCCTTCCTTGGACGTCTCTATTCTGCCAGGTTTAGCTTTGTGCAGAGTCTCGGTGGCTTTATTGCCACTCGCCCTGCTGTCTAGCGCCTACCTAGGACCAGGCACAGAGTCCCCATGGTCGTATTTCTCTAGTTCTACCTCCCTGGTGCTCGGGGCCTCACACAGGGCACCCCTTGCCTCCAAAGGGCCCTGAACTGGCCTCTTTCCCAGAATAGCCTTGGGGAAGAAGAAAGAAATGGGTGGAGAAGGTGCACCACCCTCCCTCCCCCCTCCCCTGACTCCCAGCAGCTGCCTGCTGCCCCCATGGCCAGCTGTGAGGGGCTGCTTCCTCTCCTGTGGGCAAGTCCCCACCACACTTCCTGGGAGGGCGCTGACTTGTTCAGCATGTGGGGGAGGAGCACCCTCCCTCCACATCCCAGGCCATTCTCCCTCTCCAACCTCTTGCAGCCTGGGCCACCCTGGCCTTCCTCTGACAGCCAACGAAGTGACTCCAGTCTCATCACAAGTGAATGTGGGTCAGCACCTTTGTCCCCAAGACCCAGAGGCTCCTGGGCGGTGGTACTCTCAGGGCCACCCCTCCTATGGCCTCTATCCTCTTTCTGAGCCCCATATGACCCCCATGGCTCCTCCTCCTTTCCCCAAGGAACCTGCCAGGTGTGACTGATGAAGGGGAGAGACATCAACTCAGGACCCAACGTGTTAGCCAACATGAGACCTCACTGCTCCAGAGGGCCTTGATGAGCTATCAACCCAGACACCCAGCACACGCATACACACATACACGTGCACACACACGGCCAGTCTCTGGTGGGCTGTGCCCTTCTCCTTGGGCCTGGCTGCATCTGTTCTTACTCTTGTCAGAGCCCTGTCCCCTTGGTCACATCTTCTCTCCTCTCTAGGACCCAGCATCCCCCCCCCCCCCACACACACACACACACACACATCCACTAAGGAAAGGTTCCAAACTCCAGGTTTCTTTATCACCCAGAGTGAGTTTTCTCTTCAACATCAAGAAGAGGTGGAATCACATGACGGTTAGAAGTACACAGAGCGCTGAGCCAGACCACTGGGTCCACCTCCCAGCTCTGCCACTTCCTGGCCATGTGCGTTCGAGTTAGTTATTTAAGCTCTCTGAGCCTCAGTGTCCTCATGCATAAAACCAGGATAATGACATTACTTACCCCATAGGAGAAACACTCTTTGAGGATTACATGATTCACGTAAATCACTGAATGGTAGGTCCCCCAAAGATATGACTACATGCAAACCCCCAGAATCTGTAAACATAAATTTATCTGGAAAACAGGTCTTTGCAGATGGAATCAAGTTAAGGATCTCAAGGTGATGTCACCTCAGATTGCCTGGACAGACCCTAAATCCAATGTCAAGACATGCAGGAAAGGCCGTGTGAAGACAGAGGCAGAGACCACAGTGATGCATCCATACGCCACAGCACATGTGAAGCCACAGAAGGCGGAAGAAGCAGGCAAGGACTCTCCCCTCAGAGCTGACACCTTCAATTTGGACTCCTGGCCTCCAGAACTGTGAGAGAATACGTGTCCCTTATGTTAAGCCACCCAGTTTGTGGCAGTTGCTAGGAAATTAATACAACTACTCAAACAGCACCTGCCATGTAGGGATGTTCAATGAATGTCAGCAACTATGATGACTGGACCTAACTATTGGACTTCGCATTGGACTATTGTTATCTGAACCTACTTTTCTATTAAAAGTAGTAATTGTAGGGGGAAAACTCACCCACCTGTTTAGGTAAACCAAAGGGACAGTCGCCCAGTTTCACCCTTAGTGGTATGAAGATGCCTCCGGAATCTTTGAAATTACATTCTTTTTAGATCTGATACTTAGACTGGGCTCCCTCCTGTCACACTCACAGAACCTTCTAGTCCATTCTGTTGATGGTCTAGAGAGGCTGGGTGTGGGAAATCGCTTATTGTCTTCATTAGCTGATAAGTGTAGACAGAGAACCACCCCAATCCCCCCCGCCCCCAAGGCTGGGTACCTTTGAAGCCCTAGCAAAGGTCGGAGCTGGGCACCACCTCTGTTTGTCCAGACAGTGGTAGCTGAAGCAACTTCCCCATTTATTATTATGTAAATCCTTGCTGATGGGCTAGTCTGCCTGTTGTGGGGGGGGGGGGGGGGTAGTCCCTGCCTAAGGGCTATGCTATGGGTGTATCCCAGATCAATAAAAGCCTGGTGAGGCCTGAGCACCAGTGGAAGTCCTTCCCCTTGAGTTGGACTTGCCCACCTGACCCCCCAATATTTCCAAATTATCTCTTGTCTCTTCTCTTTCATTTGTGTGTGGCTCCTCTTCCAGATCCTGAACCCTGAACCACGCGGGACGTGGAGGGAAACATTTACAACAGCTGGGCTTTTGGTCCGGACACTTTCTGATGAATTTTGCTTTCGCCGATGAGAGGGTTTTCTGTCTCTCCCACGTTCCCCTGCTTTCTCGTCTCCTCGCCTGTGCCCTGGTGTTTCCCCAGCCTGGCATTGTCCTCCACGGTTTCCATGTACCCATCTTACCGACCTGTCAAGACCCAGCACACACACTGCCCTTCTTTGGATGCTCCCTGACGGGGAGAATGTGCACCTCCTGCCTCCTCGTGCCTTTCTGTGGGCACTTGTGTAAGATGCCACGTCCGCATTCTGCGCTGACACCCGCAAACCACCCCTCAGCGGCTCTGTCTGCAGAGCGGGGCCAATTTTACATCTTCTGGTTTGAGAGGAGCATAAGCAAAAGCCAATGGGTGTCCAGGATCCTACTTATAAATGAACATAAGCAATTTCCATGCAGTTTTAACAAATAAAGCTCTCATAATTAAGCATTCTACCCATTATTTCCCAAAGGTAGCCTATATCCACGATCCCATTTGAGGTGCTTAACCACCCTATGAAGAAGGCAGGCAGGAACTACTATCCCTCTTTTATGGATGAGAAAATTAACTCTTAGAAAGATTCAGCTGCTGTCTATAGAACAGGACAGGCATTGAACTGAGCACAATCACATATTTTCTCAGGTAGAAACTAACCCCCTCACCCCCCCCACCCCCCCTCACCCCCGTTCATAGATGAGAAAAGTAAGTGGCTCAGAGAGGGAGAGTGACTTGACCAGGGGCACTCAGATAGTTAGCATCAATGGCAGGACTTGAACCCAAGTCTCCTGAATCCCAACCAAAGCAAGGGACTTTTCATGAACTATGTTTCCACCAGGAGAATCCAGTGGCACAGGATATGGGCAGTGATTTGGAGCGAGAAAGGAGCAACTCTACTTCTGGGTCAACTCTATTTAGGAACGTTGCTTTCTGTGATTCCGTTTCTCCATCTGTGACATGAGAGCGCTTGTAGTAATACCCATGGAGCACGGGCTTCCGTGGAGGGTGACAGCCTGGTAATGGGCACACTCCGCACTGGGTGTCTGGACAGAATAAGACAAAGGATGTGAAAGTGCCTTGTAGAATGGAGAGAGTTCAGTGACTGGACATATAGTTTCAATTGCTAATTAAATCCTCTAGTTAACAGAAACACCGAATATGGATTTCTGCTTTTTAAAAGAATCAGAATCTGCAACACTAAATTCATTTCGAATGTAGAATAGAAGTCACAAAACCCAGGCTTGGACACGACCCCCTGTGGGTAGGTTCATGGGTAAGTAAGTGTTCAGGCCTCAGTGTTCTTGCTGAAGAAATGGCTTCTCTTAAAGGCATTTTTTAAATGTTTGAGAGGCCTCCTTTTTCATGGGCGGGGGTGCTGTAACTGCCCCAGCCCTGCATGGTCCCTTGCATATCAGCTATTTACAAGCCATGTGACGTTGAGTAAATCTCAGTTTTCCCATCTATAAAATGGGAATGTAGTCACTCCTAGTTCCCCCCCCCCCCACAGCATTCGGTGGGTTGAGAAGAAATGACCCCATATCTGTAACAATGACTCATTTAAAAAAAAAAAAAAGAGACAAGAGACATTTATTGTAATGACATCACCCCTTCTATCTCTGCTGCCATAAGAATGTTTAAGGATGAAACTGCTTCTTACAAAGGCTTCAAGATTCCAGTGTTGCCAGACCCCAGAGAGAGCAGGCACAGAGCTGGAGGGTGGTCACAGGGTGGAGCAGCAAGGCATTCATGTGGCTTTGATTTCAACAGTTTGCAATAGAGAAGATGATCCTTGCAAATGCAGGGTGGCCTCACCAAAGGCTTAAGGGGCAGGATGCTGGGACTGAGAAGAAATGCAGCATTCTTGGAGTTCTGAAGTCTGACACTTTTTATGTTTTAAATCCTCCCCCTTATTTCCTGTTACCCTATTCTTCCTGACTGTAATCTCACCTATTAACTCAGGAGCAACGTGATTTAAAGGGGAAGCAGGACTTCAAATAGTTTCAAGGTGCTCAGAGTTTTAAATAAACCACTCAACCCCCCCCCCTTTTTTTAATTTTTATTTTGCAACCCAGAAAAAAAAAGATCTGGGAATTTTTTTCCTTTCAGCACTTTTTGATTAAAGTCAGATTGATGGAGTTTCTTAAAGTAATCTTTTAAAAACAAGACTGAATAATATAATTTAACTTTTCCCCAAAGCTGACATATGGACTATGTTCCATATTTCCTGTGTCTAATGGTTGTGGCCACCGTTCAATGCTGTTTTGCAGACAATCACTGTACCCAGCATTTGGTAAGCACTTTCACCTTCGTTATTTCTGTTATTGTTCACCACCACATCATTCCCGTTTTCCAGAAAGGAAACTGAGGCTCAGAGCCCAGGGCCACATAGCCCTGACATTCCCAACTTAAACTGCACTCTTTCCCACACAGCTCCAAAGTCTGGCCTTGGGATTGTATTTCTGGACTGTGGGTGGCAGCCAAACAGGACTGGCTTGAAAATACCAGATAGAGATGACAAGAGGTGAGTTCGAATGGCACAGGGGCTGAAAGATCTTGAAGGTAAAAGATAAAATCCTAGGAAGTCCGCCGAGGCCCATGGAGCCAAGCACTGTACCTCCCAAGTGCCCTGGTCCAATGCACTCATCTGACTCCTCAGAGGCCACATGGATAAGACTCAGGCTACGGAGCAATTTGGGAGCATGAAGTGATGGCCTGTAGTGATGAGATATTAATTGAGCACTTATTATGTCAAGCACTGGACCAAGTGCTGTGGGAATACAAATGGCACATAAGACAGGTACACTGTCCTCAAAGGGCTTCCAGTCTAGTTAAGAAGACAGGACTAAAACAGAGGACGTAATGCTTGTATTCAATTCCATTGCATAAATTAGAAGTTGTGCAAGAGTACAGAGCAAAGGAAGTCCATATGGACCAGAAGCAGTTAAAAGATGAGGAAGAAAGAATAAAGATGGCTAACACTTCTAATCAGAGTTCTAGAATGAAGAAAAAAACAATGGGGAAGAGGCAATTGCCAACGAGATAATGGCCTCACTT